>NC_089387.1:2435424-3653136 GCF_016767815.1 Penicillium digitatum
GCCCAATCCAAACGCTTTCTCCGCTTCTCTCCCCCCCCCCCCCCCCCCCCCCCCCAAAATCGAATCCAAACACTTTTCTTTCCTACAACATGCTTTCCGCAGGGGAACGACCTCAGCCTCCTTTTGCCTCCACCTTAGAGTCTACCGTGAGCAAGGCGCGCATCATGCCGGACCTCGCCGCCAACGAAACGAACGGAGTAACATGCTCCACACCCTCCGAACCCGCGCAAATGCAACATATCTGGGTCGTGACTGGTCCAGCAGGGTGCGGGAAGAGCACTGTCGGCAATGTCCTACGCACCGAACTCGGGATACCATTCTTAGAAGGCGACGACGTAAGTCCCCCGCTGGAAGGCATCAGACATCCGACCCCCAATGCCACTGATGCCCAAACCCAACAACGCTCGGAAATTTCCCCCAAGGATCTACACCAAAATAACTAACAAACTCCCAGTATCACCCTGCAGCAAACAAAGACAAAATGGGCCGAGGCATCCCACTCACAGACGAGGACCGCTGGGACTGGCTGATCTCCCTGCGTCATGCGGCAATCAATGCGCTCTCCCCCTCAGAAGCCAACGATTTCCACCCACCCACTGGTGTGGTAGTAGCCTGCTCCGCGCTGAAGCAGAAGTACCGGGATGTGATGCGCGTTGCCGCGTACGGCTCGCCCTCGGTGCAGATTCACTTTGTCTACCTCAAGCTCAATGAGGAGGTACTGATGCAGCGTGTCACACAGCGCGAATCTCACTACATGAAGAGCGGTATGGTGCATTCGCAGCTTGCTACGCTGGAGGAGCCGGAGGGCGAGTGGGATGTTCTTACTATCGACGTTGAGGGGACGATGGAAGAGGTACAGCGCAATGTTATCGATGCCGTTGTTGAGAAGCTTGCTGAGTACAAGTGATTTTCTTTTCTCGTCTCTTTCTATAGATTGATGAGAGTCCGTTCACTTTGTGTACTTGATATTGGTGATGTGTCATTGCCGTGCGAAAATCGGGTCTGGTCTATGCATGGAGGATTGGTTAGCATTTTGGTTCTGTTTTTGATTGTGTGATTCCTCCTAACGGTGTTTGGTGTTCTGGCCGGCTTGGCTATATCACCGGTCTGTTTTAGATCTGGCGTTCTTGAAGCCCGCACCGTAAATTTTTAGTTTATGCTGTTTTGATATATCAACTGTCTGAATTGGCAGACTTTGCAATGTCCTTACCTCTGGTGAAAGTTGCTCATATCAATTGACCTGTTGAGATCGTTTTTCATCTTTTCGTTTCTCTATGCAATATGCAATATACTAAGAAGTTCAATGTTTGATAGATTAGAGTTGACGAGGTAAGTGTGTGTGTGTGTGTGTGTGTGTGTCATGTCTTAGAATGTATCCCTCATCTAGACCTAACTAAAAAGCTCACCATGAAACGACTTGTCTGATTCACCTAAGATTTAAAAGCATAAGCTCGGGCGACTCAATTAGGTCCTTGACTCTGTTACCCATCCTCGCCATTGTCGCACCGTCAATGACCCGGTGGTCCGCGCTCCAACTGAAGTTAACCATATTCCCGCGTGTAACCTGTCCATCCTCATTAAAGACCGGTACCGCTCTAGACCTACCCACGCCAAGAATGGCTACCTCCGTCGGCAAAATCACCGGAGCTACATAGGTGCCCCCGATATTGCCAATATTTGACACGGTGATAGTGCCACCACTAAGATCAGCGGGCGTCAACTTGCCGGCATCACCAAGGGCACTCAGCCGCGCGATCTCGGCGGCAATGTCGTAGATCGAGCGGCCGGCAACATCCTTGATGTTCGGAACAATCAGGCCACTCGGCGTATCCATAGCAATTCCGATATTGTGCTTGGTGCGCATGACTAGTTTTGGCTTTGTGGGGTCTGTGGTATCGAGTCTCGAGTTAAGGATTGGGAACTCGGTCAAAGCTTGTGAGACCGCCTTGACGACGAAGGGAAGGAAGGTGATTTTGGTAGGATTGCGTTTATCGCTGGCGAGTTTCTTGCGGATCGCAGTGATATCGTTGACTTTGAGTTCGTCCGCATATAAGAAATGTGGGGTGCTCAGGGATTTGGTCATTGTCTTGAACATCTGGGATTGGATCGGGGTCAGGTTGACAATTGACTCTGCTTGTCGTGTGTCTGGTGACGCGGACACGGGGGCAGGCACTAAGGTTGGAACTTGAGAATCTTTATTTGCTACAAAATGCAGCACGTCTTCTTTCATTACCCGCCCGTCTTTGCCGGTTCCGTTGATTTCGAGGATGTTCACGCCGTGGCTCTTCAACAGCCCGCGTACGGCGGGTACTGCAAGGGATGCATGCTTTGTCTTGGGTGTCTCATCTAGAACTTTGATAGAAGGTGGAGGTGTTAGAGAGGACTCGGCTGCCTGGATTACAGGTATGGTCTCAGAGGCTGGAGTAGATTCAGACGGCGCTGCCCTTGATTCGTGCGGCGGGTTATCATCGGGGTATTTCCCATCCGCAACTTCGATGTCGCAAAGTGCCTACTGAAGCCTGTTAATGTGATAATTCCAGGGTGAGTGTCAAGAGCTAAGGTAGTACAAACCCTTCCCGTAGGCACTGTATCATCTGTCTCGAAGTGGAGTTTTTTGACAACGCCCTCATATCTCGAAGTAATCTGGGTCTGTTAGCCATGAATCCATAAAAGGGAAACATAGGAGGCAGCACTTACATCATCAACAGCTTTATCCGACTGATATTGGCACAAAGGCTTCCATTCCTCAACATGAGCCCCCTCTTCCACGTACCATTGAATGATCTGGACCTCGGTAATGCCTGGTGATGATAAGCGAACAAATTCAGAGATGAGGTAGGGACTAGCTATAAAATACCCTCGCCGACATCCTTGAGGATTTGTGATTTAATTCCCCATAACAGAGAGCTGGCGTGGAATTTCCGGGACAAGAGCGGAGGTAGGGTGGAGCGAATGCGGAGGCGATTCTGGGGTAGACAAGGCCTGAAGTTGCGGGCAGTGAGCCCCCCGCTGCGGCTGAAACTCATGATAAAAAGAAGAAGGTGTTAAAGACAAATTCAAAGGCCTTGTTTGAAATCACTGAAGAGAAAAGGAGCATTGTGTCTGTTTATCTGGTCCTCGAGCATCGACTGTTCTGCCCGCACGCCGACGCTAACCGACGCTAACCACGTGATCACCCGCATCTATACAAGTATGGAGAAGTATGGCCCTGACATTATGGTCTCATTTCTTTGTCTTTATTTCACATAGCTATGCAAATCTTGCTGGCTGGATCCTTTACAGAGTGTCTGTTGGGGAGTGTCAAGCAACCACATATTATACAGGTTATACATGGACAGTTGGGCAACGTACGATGAATAGACTAAGGAATAGAGCGAAAAGGGCACTTGTATACTATCAGTGGAGGTAATTGGTGGTAAATTTTCTATGGTACAAACACGGAAGTTCGGTCCATTTAACCATAGGCCAAGGTAGTTAGCCAGAATCCCCCCTGGGTGGCTGAGTGGGTGAGAGACACAAGGCCATCTGATTACTGGGCGAAACAATGGCCACGGGTGAAACCGCATTGGGAAGCCCAGTTATGGCGAAACTGGTCATGGTTTCGATCCTGTGCCAGGAGTAGTTGGGATACGGATCATCTTTTTATTATTCACCTTTTCTTTGGCTTGACTGGCAAAGAGTCCAGCTTGTGATCATTCTCCTATCAGTCTTTTTTCCGCACCAAGTGAAGGAGCGTATTCCCTATCAGATCAGGTTGCATTCAATGCACTGAGACACTCTTGGTATATTAATATAGGTGCAATGATGTAGATCTGTGATTCCCCAGGTCAACTGCTGTCTATCCCGTTACATGCAGGCACCACCACAGCCTTCAGATCTCCACCTATAACGCTGCTACACCACCCTAAATTGGACTTACATAAATGTAGGATTGCAATGCCAGTGCTTGGGCTTTAGCCCATGTCTGATGATTATACACAAGGGTGTTTCCATCGTGAATATCAGAACCCGAACCTGAATTCGAGTTCGGTCTTCGGTCATTACCACTGAGCTCATTCCCAATGTTCCATTGCAAACATCCGCTTTAAGTCTGCAAGGAACAAGAGAATTTCGGAACCTGCCCGAAATGTTTGCACGTGTCAGAGGTGGAGATGATATCAAAATGATCTTCACAGCCTTGAATTAGTAAAGAAACCGAGGCCGACCCTGCGAGGCCCGAAATCCACTATACAAGTCCTCGACTCCTAGCTTTGTGCTTCAAGATCCTTTTTCGCGGGGATCCGGAAATTGTGGCTCCGCTGATCAAGAATTGGGCCTCACTGGCCCTGGTACTGCTCTCGCCCAAGCCCAGCTCTGGGACAAGGCCACTCCAACCTCCTACGGCCCCGTCGAGATGTTCCAATTCTTAAACCAGTCCACTCTGGATAAGGACTTCAATGGTGTCGAGTCCAAAGTCACCTCTTTCTTGGGCACATCTTTTGCTGCCGATACAGGTTTTCGGAATCGGTGGAATGCAACGTAGCCCAGCGAGTCTTGGAACAAGATCTTGAAGGCCACGGGCTTTGGACCTACCTGTCCTAGTGCCTCAGCTTTCAACATTAAGATTGTTTCGGCTTCAGCAACGGGCCCAATAGGAAATTTCCTATTGGGTGCAGAAGAAAATAGCCAAACTTGGTGGTGATCCTACCACATCACTGTTTCTGGTGAGTCTTTCAGCTCTTCTCAAGTCTCTCTGATCTCCAAGCCTGTTCCAAACAACTCCGTGCTTGCATCCCATCTAAGTACATCAAATCCCTGGTCAGTGGCTCAGCCAATAACGTGACCGTGCTTAAAGATGACACTAGGGACAAATCCGGTGCCTCTACTAGCACCGACTACACCGCTGGTGAGTATGGGTACTGTAATATTGTGGACTCAAGTACGGCAACTACTTCAAGCTCTAGTCCGATCACAGTAACATCGTTAATGCCTTCTAGGACCTTAACGCTGCTACCCGTGATCTTTCTCTTTTCGGCTCGTGGCCTATGCCACTGGTTGATAAAAGCTCGCCACTGGGAGCTTCTACACGCACTACTGGACTCATGCGTCCCGAAGCCGGAACTGAGGTGCCTTCCACCGATCTGAAATCCTGTATGCGCTCGTCGCTCTCTACGCCAACTATGACACGTATGTATTCGCCAAGATCGACTGTGAGATCCAGGAGAAAATGTTGCTCTACTGAGTCAAATTTGCGAAGACCCTCAATCCCAGCAATGGCAGCTCCTACAATGGTAACAACTCATTGCTGCATTGGATCCCCAACAGTGCTGATTTCATACAGGTTGTCATGAAACTCGGTTACCAGTTCAAAAATGTGGAAGCTTAAGCAGGTGGAGTTCATCATGGACTACTTCCACCCGAAGGTTCCCTACTAGCGGTGCAGCCTTTTGGATTAACAAGTTCTCTGATAGAAAACCCAGAGATCTCCCAATGGTTCAATAACTACATAAATGTATGTGCTGTCCGGGTATGTAGTCAAAATATACTATATTTCTTGATGAAGCCAGATCCATGGGATGGATTAACCAGACCAAGGTTATCAAGTTAATGACCTCAACTTAGAATTGTCTTAAGGTCCATAAAAAATTTAACTACTTTCAACTTTTCCTCTCACGGTAAAAGCTATCTAAACAGGATGGCTTCCATTCAAGCAAGCAATAAATTGAATGCCGTGTACGATTTATCCGATGTACGCAGTAAGGTTAAACTAGGCCCAGATCGCTGGGGCCGAGTTAGCCGCGACACTAGTTGCCTGCATCATACACCGCACTCTGTGCTCCATAGAGATCTTGAAGATCTCCGCTCTGTCTCGCAATCGAGATATCCTCGCGAATCAGCTTCACGCGCCAAGAACAAGGGGGCCCCTATCGGAGATCCCCCGCTGATCCCCAGTGGAGGGGCCACCCACTTCGATCTCAGCTCTCCAGCCAGCTGATTTCGATCCATCTAGAGATATTTTTTTTTTTTCGCACAGGGACTCACGCTGATCTTCAATTTCAATTCTCTAAATTGCAAACTCACCATGGTTGCCGAACACCTCACTATCCGCAACAACACTTCCACTCCAATCGTCCTGAAGCGCATTGAGCGTTTCCAGGCCCCGGAGAAGGATGGGTTCAATGCCTTCAGCACAATGGCCAGGAACATCACACAGGTCTTGACCAACAAAACCCGCAACGATGAGGTTGCGTCCATTGAGCAGGACAGCCATCATTTCGAAGGGAAGGATGTTGACATTCACGTGGAGCCATTCGCAACGAAGAAGACCGAGCTACGCTCCTTCATCCATTCTGACAAGGAGCGCATGCGTCTAATCTTCGAGACTGAAGGCCAGAAATACCAGATTCAAGTCCCTGTCCCGACAGCAGAGTCCGCAGGAATGAAAGCTCTAAGCGAGAACCCCAAACACCGCTTCACGGGCGTCTTCGTGGTGCCAGAATCCTTCCTGGCAATCTTCTCCTCCGCGAACCTAAACGCCTGGATGCGTGAGCTCCGTGACGACACCCTCTTATCCGCCCTTTCAATCCCAGGCACGCATAACTCACCCACATGCCACATCGCGCCTCCCTCTGTGCGCTGCCAGGCCGTGAGCCCGAAAAAGCAACTCGAAAACGGCGTACGGTTCTTCGATATCCGCGTGCAACCACAGTACCCCGACGACGTGACGCGCGACGAGCTGATCCTCGTACACAGCGTGTTTCCCGTCTCACTGACAGGAAGCAAGTACTTCCGCGACCTGATGCGTGAAGTGGACGAGTTCCTCGAGCGCAATCCGTCCGAGACGCTGATCGTCTCTGTCAAGCGGGAGGGAACCGGTAACGCGACTGACGAGCAGCTCTCTTGTATCCTGCACGACCACTATGCTAAGGCTGGTAGTCGGTGGTGGGTGCGGCCCAAGATCCCGACTCTGGGCGAGGCGCGTGGCAAGGTTATTCTGATGCGTCGGTTTGACTTGCAGCAGAAGCTGACGAAGGAACATGGTGGTCATGGCTGGGGCATTGATGCGGCTACGTGGGCGGAAAATACTCCCATCGCTAAGTGTCCCAGTGGCCAGCTCTGCATTCAGGATTTCTATGAGGTGCTGGAAAGTTTGAATATCGAGAAAAAGATCAAATTCGTCTCGGAGCAGATTGACCGGGCTAGCTGTTGTCGCTATCCGTTCGGTGTTCAGCCTGACATGCATGCGACCAAGGCTTTCCCCTTTTACATCAATTTCTTGAGTGCTAGTAATTTCTGGAAGACGGATACTTGGCCGGAGAAGATTGCCGCTAAGGTTAACCCGGCCATCGTGGATTATATCTGTCGCCGAGGTAAAGAGCATGATGCGGACTGCTCGACGGGCATTCTTGTTACGGACTGGGTTGGTTTGAATGGAGATTGGGATCTTGTGCGCTGCATTGTGGGCATGAATGCTAAACTGCGTTTGAGACAGAACTAGATGAGGAACTTGGTGGACATACACCGGGACGAAACTTGTCTTTTAGGTGCGGTCTGCATTTTTGCCTCCGGTCTAGGAAATGCGAACGCAACGATTCGTAGGTTAGACTTGATATACGGTGTATCAAGGTTGATTTCTTGCAAGTATACATTGATCCTGATGTAGAAAGTAGGTGTCTTGAGGACGAAACGCAGAATATGATCTATTATACAGGAAAATGAGTCAGAATGACCAAGACCAGATTAAGACGATTCGCTCTTGTCGCCCTCCGGTCCCTTCTCTTCTTCTTCCAAAACACTCCGGCGGCTCTCTAAGGTGAAGTAAATGCTCTTGCCAGCTCCCTCCAGAGTAGTTGCAACGCTGGAGCTCATGCTCTGCAAGGCAGTGACAAGCTGGGAGCGAAGACCGTCCATGCCACCCTCGATGCTACCGACCCACTTGGTCTGATCGATATCAAACACCTGGTTGTCCACACGAGCAGCCAGCAAGTTAATCTTCTGGAGACCGTTCTGAACAATGGGCTCGTGGTATTCCGGGTTTGCCTTGCGGGTAGGGGCCTTGAAGCCGGATTCCTTGGGGGCGAGGATTGACAGCGCTGCTTTCATGTGTTCAGGCGAGACGGCAGGGATGGAAAGGACAGCAACAGGGCCGACTAGCAGAGGAGAAAGCTCGTGCATGCCCTTCATGTTCTTCACTGCTTCGTGGGCAGTGCGAGACAGGTCGTGTGTCAAGGCCGGGTCATCCTTCGAGCCGGAGATCGCAGGGAGCTCGGCAGAGGTTTGTGTCACGGGATCAATTGCACTTGGAGGCTTTCCCGAGCCCAGGGAAGCCTTGTTGGGGCGGAAGTACTCGACAATACGCAGAGCCACCTCGAAGATGCTGGTCTGGATGGTCTGGATCTTAATGTAAGGAGCGAGGTCAGGCGCCGTCCGGCCTTCGGCGGCAATCTTCTCATCCACTTTCTGCAGGGCAATGGTTAATTCTCGTCGGATGGCGGCCCATTCCATGGACTTGAGGTTGTTGTGTTGGAACAGCACGATGAGAGGAGATGTGCGGAGAAGGGAGGTGTAGGACCGTAGGAGCTGCGACCGACGGTATTCTGGATTGCGGTGCGAAGGTGGCTGAGTAGGAGGAAATCTTGATACGGGAGCTGGTGAGCGTGTCATCTGCTCAATTGAAGCAGCTGGCGTAACTGCCGGGGCCGCAGCGCTGGATGCGCTCCTGATAATTCGGAATTCATTTTGGTATCGAGGAATTTGTTGAAGCGACGAGAATCTTAACCGAGGCGGCATTGTGAAATTTTTGTTTTGTTTAGATGGTATATTTACCAATGCCCAAACCAATTCAAAAAAGGTGATATGCACAGGTCAAGACGGGTCAAGACGAGTCCCCGGAAATGCAAATGATATTTTTAGGGTCCTAAAATGGTATAGTGCTCTGAAGGCGGTGAGTTGTTTTGCCGCCTACATCGGGCTCTCTTTGAGTCACTTGAGAAGTTACAATTGCAGGTATCTTTTAAGCTTGTGAAACCCCATTGGGATTGCTGGGATCTTGTGAATATACAGTCGCTTACAAAGATTTCAAGGATGGCGACACCTATCTCATCTCCTTCTCAGCGGCTTGAGCCCATTTCGATCGCCCCGCTCCTCCAGCGACTCGCCTACCCCGCAGCTGCCGGCATTCGAGTCAGCGCACAAGATCTCCCCGCCGTGAGTGCAGACGAGATTGCTTCTGCCTTTGCGCTCATCTTCGAGAACCGTCTATCTCATATTCAGACCGCCGCACTCCTCACATTGCTCCACTCAACCGGCAAGGACAGAGAGGCGGATGTGATTGCGAAATGTTCTGAATGCATGCGAGAGGCTGCTTGCCAAATTGAGAAAGGTCCACTTATCAAGATTATCAAGTCTCGTAATCTGAGAGCTGGAAATTATGAGGGTGGATTGGTATGCACATCCCCTCCATTGTGTCATTGAGTCATATTGACAGGCTTTATTGTATAGTGTGATATTGTTGGAACCGGAGGAGATTCTCATTCGACCTTTAACATTTCCACGACATCTTCAATCGTTGCATCTCCTCTTCTCATGACAGCTAAACATGGCAACCGCGCTCAAACATCGACTTCTGGGGCCGCCGACGTCCTCAATGCCATCCAGCCGTTGGCACCCAAGATCGCAGCAATCACCGCAGAGAATCTGTACCAGGTCTACGAGAAAACCAACTATTCGTTCTTGTTTGCCCCGAATTTCCACCCTGGAATGATGCACTCCAATCCTGTCCGCAGAGGTCTTGGCCTCCGAACGATTTTTAACTTGATGGGCCCCCTTGCAAATCCTGTTGACTGGGCACTGGAAGCACGTGTAGTTGGCGTGGCATATCAGAGCCTTGGTCCAGTATTTGCCGAGGCTTTCAGACAAAGTGGAGCAAAGAAAGCCATGATCGTTTGTGGCGCAGAGGACATGGACGAAATCAGCTGCGCTGGAAAGACAAACTGCTGGAGGCTCTCTGAGTGCCCGAACCCTGCATACAAAGCATCAGAAGAGGTTGGTGATGACTCAAGTGAAGATGATATCAACAATCCTCGCACACTCGTCAAGGTCGACACCTTCCAGCTTGAGGCATCGGACTTTGGACTCTCTAGTCATCCTCTTAGTGATGTTGGCGGAGGTAAAATGCCCAAGCAAAACGCAGCAAAGCTGATGAGCATACTTCGGAATGAGCTCCCACGTGATGATCCAATCTTGGAGTTTGTTCTTATGAATGTGGCTGGTCTACTTGTCACCTCAGGCATTTGCGAGGCCGATACCAGCAACATGGGACCTGGCGATGATGGCCAGGTCATCACCGAGCGTGGCCCCGGCGGTGGCCGCTGGAAAGAAGGCGTGCGTCGCGCACGCTGGGCAATCGAGAGCGGGCAGTCCCTGAAGAATTTGGAGCAATTCATTGAAGTAACTAACCAGCTCTAAAGTAGTATCTTGTGAAAATAGTTTCGTAGGTTTGGATTTAATATTTTTATGGGTTTTTCTTTCGGGTCTTGGGTTATGCATGTTTCACCTGTTCTGATGAGTGCACTGATGTACGCTTAAATATCTGAAGATCTAGGGTCCATGAGCAAATGCGTTTGATTCTCTGAAACCGAATCTGGGGGGGTTTTTTTGTAAGAAAAAAAGAGAGCTGAAGCCTGTCCTCACAAGTCCAGACTTGGCTTGGACTAGGACCAAAGGACATGGCCAGAACATTGTACGTGGTTTTTGTACACCGAGACCATAGAAAAGCTGGTTTGTATAATTCAACTCCAAAAGCGCCATTGTATGCATAATTCGTCAAAAAATTAAGACTTCCAGCCCAAAGAAGGATCTCAGGCCGATTCCGCTTGATCCCTTGCAACCTCCAAACGACTGATTACTTTTTGGGCAAATGAGGCGTCTAACGAGCCTGGAACTGGACCATACTATTATGAAGAAAGAAAAAAAGAAGTCAGCTTAGGTCTCGCGCATATCGCATGGTAATTTCCCGGAAAGAAAACCTTACCGCTTGGTCCGCTCCTTGTACAGCACACGGTGACCGCAATCCTTGCAACGAATCTGGTCGCCGCGCTTCAGAGGAACACGGGCAGAGCATTCGCCGCACAGGTAGGTGACCGAGGGGCTGTCGATGGCCATGCCGTTGCCGAAACCTCCGGCCTGGGTATCGAAGTTGTTCTGGGTGCCCATCGAGGGGACCTGGTAGGTTTCGCGAGACATCTTTTGGGTTGAGAGTAGCGTGGTAGTAAAGTGATTATGTTGCGCGTGATTTGATCGTGTCCGGTAGAAGGATGAGGGTTGTGAGGTCGAAACTAGCTTCCAAGACTGAGATACTCCGATTCTTTTTCTTTCTGGAGCGCGGGATTTTAGGTGCTTAGTCATCAATGGAAGCACATGTATAGATTAGTCATCACATTCAGGCCCAGGCGGGCTTGAAGTACAAAAGAGTCCTCTGCGCAAAGCCTACTTTATGGAGTTAGATATTTGAACAGCTTCATTAATATCATTGATTGTATCTATACGTATTCGAACTTTTCTGTGCATCTATCATGTCATAAGATTAAAGTCATTCAGCACATCAAATATCATTGACCGTGACATTAGAAATGAAAATGGTGTATCCCCCAGGAAAATGCAAGAAAACTCAGATCCCGGCGCCATGCAAATGAAGCAATGAAGAGATTACCAATTAAGACCACTGCAATGGTAGATCTTGTAATAGCGATATGAAGCAGACAAAAGTTACCAACCACCACCAATCTTCCCCGCAAGCTCCACGACCCGGCTTGTATCATTAGCAGGTGTTTGATCCTTGCCAACATCACTTTCTACCTGGCGGTAGGTAGTATAAACGAGCTTAGAGAGGGGGATATTCATGTATTCTGACCAGTGCCGTAAGCCTTGATGAATTTTAGCGTCTTTGTCAGCCAATGAAGACTTTTGGGACTGAGTATCCAGTTCAGATTCAGACTCTGATTCCATGGAGAAATAAGCCTCGTCAACGCGAGCAAGCCACGCGCGCTGCTCGTGTGGTGATGGCTTCATAGACGCGTCTAGGGCCATTCCTTGCGAAGAACCGATGGCTTCTTTGGCGTCCTCGACTCGGATCTGGCCGCCGCCATTCGTGCACCCACCAGGACAGGCCATGACCTCCACGTAGGCGTAATCAGCTCCTGAGCTGCTTGTGGTGACGTTGTTACGAGATATAGGCTGGCGGCGACCTGTGGCGGGTCTAGCGGCTGGTTTTGCACCGGGAAGCCTGGACACACGTGCGGGTTTGAGCTTCCGGACAAGGTTCTGGATATTTCGAAAGCCGTAATAACGAGCCGCTTTCAAAATTGTTGGACCCTCTTGAGACAAGAGCACGTACTCGACGACATCGACATTCCGTCCGCGGTTGATCACAAGCTCACTGCCTGGGTTGCGAGCTTGGAAATTCATTAGAATATGGTGTAGGTAGCCTCCAGAGGTACCTGTAGCAATAGATTGTTTTGCCCGAGAGCGCTCGAAGGAAAGGAAAGAATCAAGGATTTTTTCAGGGAAGGGCGGGGTGAAAGAGGATGGCAGAGGTTGCAATGGCAGGCTTGGCAATGAGAAACCTCGAGATGAAGCCAGAGACAGAAGCTCACGAGCAGTGATCACACAGTCCACATCGCGAACGGGCTGTGTTTCAGAGGCCGTGGAATTTCCCTGTCGCCACGAAACATCTGTGAGTTCTTCTCGACTAGCTTCTAGCTTCTTGTCAAAGCAGGGCATGACTGCCAAATGCCAAATTCGAGACGGATTAACCCCGAGAGACTTGCTCAAAACGGTTTTGAGGAATGTCCCCGACAGAGCCTGGGGCGATTTGAGTCGAGAAAGATGTGGAAGGATGAAAGGGTGAGTCTTCTCGGCGTAACATATCCATCCAGGACATGCTGAGGATAGAATAGGGCGTTTGGGCAGAGGGTCATCCGACTGGCCCGCTGTTGACGAGTCTCCTGAGCTAAGCGAATCTGAAACCTCATCTGCAGTGAGTACCAGTACAGCCTCTCGCATGGCATTTGTGTCGACAACCCATGTAAACCCATTTCTGTGCTTGCCCCCACCTCGCAAGCCCTGCGGGCCACTAAGTAATTGGTTGATCATATACCCCGCTTCTTTCTCCGAGATCCCATAAATTGTTGCCAGACTGGCCCTGACTTGTGGGCTAACACTGGCCACGAAGATCTTACCCTCTCCAGAGTCTTCGATGTTATTCACTGTCACCCCATGATGCTCATGCACCAAGGGAATCTCCGGGTGCGCATCAAGTGTATTGAGGACCTCTGCATGAGACTGGAGTGATATCAACACTGCCTCGGCAGAAGTAACACAGCCAGAGCAAGCGAGGCAGTCTGTCAAAGAAATCTGTGCGGGGGGTAGATTCTCAGGCTGCACTTTGTCTTCCGTTGTTACTTCATAGGCATCCTAAAAGTAGAAAATCAGTCAAACTCAAACTTCACATAGTTCCAATGAGATTAATAAGAGTACATACTTCCGTTTTCTTTGAATCTTTTGGTGGAAGGGTTTCGACTGGTTTGATACATGCGACTCCCGGCGAAATGAAATCATTCAGATCGTCTGCTGACAGGATTGCGCTCATTGTGGCGGAGTACTGTTTTGGGTGGCCCTGAGTGAAAAGAAAGAGAGGGCCTGAATTTAGCGTATTTTTTCAAAAATTTAAAGGATGATCAGATTGAAGACATCGGGACCTTGGAGGATTAAAATTGTCCTACAAGAAGGCGACAAGCCAACGGCGTTGCACGCTTTGTCATGGTGGCGAGATCGGAGATAAGCCCACCGCCTTATGCAGGCTTGAATTCATTCTGATTGGTCAGATCGGAAATATGCACGTGACTGATCTGATGTTTCTTTCAACTTCGACTTTCCGCTGTTCGAGTTTCAAGCCTTTGTCTTCTGGTATTCTTTCAGTTTATACGATGTAAAAATCAGAACGGCTTAAACTTGGCCAAATATTGAGTAAACATGGAGCCATTGAAAGCCCCAGGAATCCTCGTTTTCATCAAACTAGCAACTCCCCTACTGTGTCTTTATATATCCATCACCTTCAATACAGAAAAAGTCATGCCAAAAAGAGAAGATGACTGCCCAGTCCGATAAATCTAATACCTCCAATATCTCCAGATCGACACAGTCCAGACAATCAGTAGGTTCGCAGTACGCGAACAAATCACCCTCCTCAAGCAGAAACAGTCGTCTCAGCAGTAGTGGCCTCACTGGACTCGTCGGTGCCATGATTGGAAAACTCCCATCTGGCTCCAGAAGCCCCAAAGACATACAAATGGCTGGTCTTGATGACCAGACAGAGAGTCCTGACCTTCTCACGTCACCCGAAACTGCATCCGAAATTTCACTTACACCCGGAAGTCAGCCTCATGTACTTCAAAAGAAGCGGAGCCCTAGTATTCTTGGATGCAAGGGTAAAGGGGTCAAACAGCCTCAATAAATTGCAATGAAGAAGGTGATAACAACAACAAAGCAAGCCACAACTGAAATTCTGTCCAGGTCAGAATTGGAGGGAACACGGTTTGGTTATATTGCGAACAAATGGACCGCTCCTATCTTGGACCCTAATTCCAAGGAATATCCAAATTTGACCACTGTGGTTAGAGTCCTGCAAGGTGACACATATGACCGGGCCCTCGAGATGCAAGATACCGGCAGCACCAGCGATCCCATGCCAATATGTGTTCTCAATTTTGCCAATGCCTTCACTCCCGGTGGGGGCTGGCTCAGAGGTGCTCGATCCCAGGAGGAACAGATCTGCTACCGAAGCACACTCATTGATACTCTCCATACTCGGTTCTACCCAATGGACGATCTGGAGGCCCTCTATTCACCCAATGTGATCGTTTTCCGAAAGAACGTGGACCACAAGTTTAGCTTCATGTCGGCAGTCGATGAGCTACACCTGAACCCCACTGTCAGTGTCATCAGCATGGCAACACGGAACAAGCCTAGATTGACCGCTAATGGTACCACGTACGTGGACCCGGCCCAGCGATATCTCATGATATCCAAGATGCAATTGATTCTACGCACGGCAGCCAACAATAATCACCGCCGCTTGGTCCTCGGTGCCATTGGTTGTGGAGCCTTTTGCCATCCCACCCAGAAAGTGGCTGACTGCTGGTACAAGGTTCTCATGAAACAAGAGTTTAAGGGTTGGTTTGAGCAGATTCACTTTGTAATTAGAGACTCTGCCACTGAGAAAAATCTCCAGATTTTTAGAGAGACATTGTATGGGTTGAGCATTTGAGAAGTCTTCCAAAGTTCAATTCAATTTCTCTTGATTAGCCTTCCCCGCTAGGGAAATGGTTGGGACTTTTGGGACTGGTGCAAGTTGAACAAGAATCTTTGAATCCAGTTGTGTGTGGAAGAGGTGGACCCATATTCCCTGCATATGGCTACATGTGTATCATATGCAGGCTTTTTCGTAGGTCCTTCGACAAGATGTAGATCTCTTCTAGTTCCATGCACTGACACATCATCTCATCATGTTTCAGGCTCCTTCTAAAATGCACTTTTTTCCACCATTTCTTTCTTGTGGATTTCACCTAACCGTCATTATTCACTCTTAGAACTACTTTCGCCCAATATTTTTATCCTTCATTGTCGCCGTCTTGCCAATTTTTTCCAACTAGTACCATGAATCGGTGCTTTCGCAGGGCTTACCTAGAAGTAGGCCTTGACAAGTCCCGCAGCACCAGTGCTACGGCAGCACTAAGCCCTTAGTTCGGTGCTATAGCACTATAAATAGTGTAAATATAACTAACCTCGTGATATATATAAGTCATATAAAAAAGCTAGTAATTCTAGGGTATTTTATTCATAGTAAATAGGGAATCTAGAAAACATTATTATTACATTTATTTAATTATTAATGCTTTATTTAGTCCTCTTATTATATGTGTATTTATTATTATCTCTCCGACGCTTCCGTTCCCTATATAGACGCTAGCTATCGCTTTATACGATTCTAACTATTAGATGAAAATTTCGAAGTTTAACTAAGTCTACATCTTAATCTAGAGTCTCTTAATCTGAGGTAGGTCTAGGTCCTAGAGACTAGGTAAAGTATTGTCACGGTGCGAACCGTGATGCTTAGTTAGAGGAAGATCACGGCACGTGATCTCCGACCTGTTTATCTGAACTTCAGTTCTAGATCCTGTTGTAGCTCTGGGAGCTACGTCTTGTATAATAGCCTGCCTCTGCCTGTACCTGTCAAGTGGAATCTGATCTGTTATGACCTGTTCCTACCAGTCATCTCCTATCATACCGTCCTGCCAGCCCGCACCCTGACAATTTTACTTATAGAAAATAGTAGGATATACCACTAACTTAAAGATATATTTAAACTATTATAGTATAATTTATAAGTTAATAAAAATGCTACACAATATAATGTATCTCGATAAAAAATTTGTTTTAAGTTATATTATAAATATTATTAGTTTCACATACTTACTTATTTTAGTAAAATTATAGATACTGTAGATTAAAACCGCGATTCTAAATATAGTTTGTAAAATAGGTGTAAATAACAGTTATTTACTATGCAAAGTCAGCGAGTTATACGTCTATTTAAGGTGACTTTATACAATGGTAGGTATACCCGTAGGCCGTAGGCGTTATAGACGGGCAATCAAAAATCTAAATAGCCCACCGCCCACCGTGGACGGGCGATGGGCACCTCCTAGGTGCCTATGGACAGGCGATGTCGCAGTCTACTTATAAGGCCCTATCAATGGGCCGTGGGCTGGGTAAGGCCTGGGGACCGGGCCCATTTGTGGGCTTTGCGGAACAATAGTTATAAGGATCTTGATCCATTCTAATAAGATGCGTAGAATACAAAATTATGGAGAGAAATCCGATATTTCTTATATGTGTTGTATTTTATTTAAAATGGGAGTCCTATGTAGTCCTATAGGACTACTCCCACAGGAAAAAATGTGGGAGTTAGCAAGGTCTATTATATACGCTAATATAAAACAGGATACTGACCTGGATCCTTAGATTAGATATCTATTGTCATATACAGTAGTATGTAATTAAGCCCCCGGTCTATAGAGATAAACTCTGACTCTCCTTGTAGATCTTCTCTTCTCTCTCGGTAGACAGCAACAATTTCATCAACCATATCTTTCCGTGTAGCAGGATCTCTGCTCCAGTAGAAATTCTCGTCTCAATTTTAGCCGTTGACAAATTCACATACGCCGACCAGTGTAGTTGATGCTGGCGGGCTTAGATTCGATGCTTTGCAGGCGTTGATCCGCGAAAGCAAGCGACTCGTCCATGAACCGGCCGAGGTCGAATTGCTCCACGAGACCGTTCTCCTGAAGCTTGCAAATGGCGGCTCTCGTCCAAGTGACGCAGTTTTGCTCCGGCAGAGTACTCTTTTGGGGAAGTGGAATTGCTTCGAGAAGGCCATGGAGTTCTACGTAGGTAACCTCATTGGGCACCTTCCCAATCATAACCCTTCCAAGAAGGTGACCGCTCTTTTCTGGATTGATGTTTGCTCTTCCTCGAAAGAACCAATTGCCTTCTTGGTTGAGATTAACTCGGCGCGCCGGATCAAGTATAATTCCATCGCTTACGTCGAAAGCATAGCAATCTGGCCCCTTGGAAATTTTGGGTGAAATGACAATCCCCCAGTGGTAGGCCGCATGGCCGAATCGCTGCCTGTTCCCACCGATAGAGAGAGCATCGCGATGATGAAGCGAAAGGAAGACCTGGCGTTTATTGCTCATGTTCTGGATACCCTAGAGCCAATTCAGAGAGAAGGTCTAGAAAGTAGACTGAGGCTGGGAATGGATTGTGAAGGCAGCTCTCTGACTGAGAAAGCAGTTGATATCAGACAAGAGTGACAGTGTGAATGGAAGCTCAATAGCTGCTATATATATCCAAAATCTGTGTTTCAGCGGCAGGACACTAAAATACATGTTGTTTGATCTAAGCGCCGAACGTTCTATGATAAATAGACCAACTCTGCCTGCTCCAACTTAACCGCATTCCAAATAGATTTACTGGCAATAATATCACGGCCCCTTCACACAACGATGGGCCAACACAAAATTAATGCTATAGCTTATAGTCACTTGTTTTTTCCCAGATGCACTGTACCGCACTCGCCCTAGGTCATGGGTGCATCTGTATATCTGCGTCGTGGGCCCAGCAAGCGCCGAAGAGCGATGGGCCCGTTTCACAATCTCCAGTTTAAGATTGAAATAGAATTAATGGCCTACAACAACTTCGTCTTGAGATAGTTCTTTTGATGCATGCGGGTCAGGAGGTGTCGGTACTGGAACTGGACTCTTTAAGCCCTGACACGGCTAGTTCTATGTAATATTTTCCGTACTGCTTGCTGATGTCGGAAACGAAGAGAAGATGAGCATTTTATATATGAAATTCTTTGGCTTTGTCCAAATCGGGTGCCTTTATCCACCCACAACACCCCACACTAAAGCGATTAAAAATTAAACCTGCCTGGCCCGATCAGTATCCTGTCATATCAAGGTATGTGACAAGTGGTCGCATGATCCAATAGAATTGCTAAGCGTCTCAGATCTCACTATCTCCCAAACTCGGAATCAGATGCTCCCTTCCACGCCAAAGAAGTTGTGGCTCATCCAGTCGCCTCCACAGAGTTCGTTCCGCGCCAAGCTCCTCATCATATCTCTCCATAGCATTTTCCAATCCATCATACCACTCTGGCCGATCTATCTGCCCGTAGTGTGCCTTAGTATACTCCCAATATTCTGGGTACCAGCCACCAAATTGCCAATCAACGATTGCAGAGACCTTCCCATTATCTACTATTATGTTCCGGGGAGCAACATCTGCGTGGGTAAAACAGCTTCGATAATGACGGGTATGGCATTCAGTCACCTCCGGGCCGATTACTTCGTTGCAGTCCTCAATCGGAACGTTCGCGCGAAGGTATGTGTGGAACCCTTCATGACTCGTGAAAGGCCCAAAAGGATAAGACCCGACTCGGTGATCCAGGGCCTCGTCGAAGCTTGCCGATGCGACTATTCCTTCTCGTGGAGGTTTTAATCCCCGAAGTTGGCTGATGTAGCCCGCTACCTGAGTGATGATATCTTTCTTCTGGTCTTGCGTCAGGCGACCGTGGTACCATGCTGCCTCGAGGCTCATTCCACGGACATACTCCATTTCAATGTAGAGACTATTATCGTAATGGTGGAAGTTAAAGACTTTGGGGACAGGAATTGATGTGTGCTCAGCGACATATTTCAAAGCAGCTAGCTCCGGCGCGGTACAAGGCCCTTTGATCATTCTGCTAGTGCTGACTCGGACTCCATGTGGCCCGACTGCTCCAAAAAGTTTCTTGCCAATCCATAGTCGGAGTAGAAGAAGACAAGAGGTTGCGCGGTATTTTCTCTCTTTTGCCATGGCTCAATTAGGTCGGCAGATGAGTGCCGCAATAACCGTCAATCAAAACTCTCGTATAAACTTGATGAAGCGATATATTGCAGATTAAAGGTGGAACGAAGAGTTGGCCAATAACACATTCACGGATATTGATTTGTAGCGCTCGGGCTTACGGCTATGGTGGCTCTTAGGGAAAGCCAATTCTTTAGCTTGATCGATTCCTCTGTATATAGGATTAGTGTTTGTATAGCTTTTGCTAGCCCTGGAGGCACATGCGTCTCATTAACTAAACACTTTACTCTCGGAAGAACGCGCTTTCTAGAACGCGCGATCGGTCGCCTAGGTCGTTGCGGGGGATAATGGGACGAGAAGATGAAGATAGAGATACTTCAGATGAAGAGGGCATATGGAATCGCTTCAAACCTTTGCGGTTTAGTGGCGGCGCAGGTTGTAGGAAACGCGGTATGAGGGTGACAATGATGCATGTCGAAACCCATGGTTGAAAACAGGGTAAAGTACCCGGAAAATCTACTCCGTACGGACCGCCATGATAGTGTCGCCCACACAAATTGTATGTTATGTTTAGTCAGCTTTGTCCGCACAGATTGGAAAAAGAGCGGATTTTGTCATTTTAGTTGGTAGGCCTTGACAAGTCCCGCAGCACCAAGGCAATTTTGGCGCTATAGCACTATCGTAGCACTAGTTTTAGTGCTACGCTAGCATAATTCTGTAAAGGATTCCCTAAAATAGATAGATAAAATGCGAACTTATTTGAATAAACTACAATTTTTTACTTATATATTGGTTTTATTGAGGTAGTTATAGTCACTACTACTAAGATTTATATTAACTTACGTTTAAAAAATAGATCAAAAGCTTTAAGTGCTTAAAATAAATCGATTTATAGTACTTTTCGTAATCAGCTATACCTCCAAACTCTTTGATCTTGATTCGGAGAAACTAATTCCGACAGGCACTAGGCCCGGTTGGTCCACCGCCTCATAATTTTGGCAAAACTGTTATCGTAATTATTGTATTGCTAGCAATGAGTCATTGAGTCATTGCCACGGTACCGTAATATTACAGGGAGCCACCTAGGATCATTCTATAGATTTGGCGATCTGGCCAGATCGCCAGCTTCCCCACCTAGCTTCCCTCTTCCCTCATGACCAGGGATGAGAATACTTCCGATTAGCGAGTTGACCTCTCCGGGTCATCTGACTATGATCTCCCACTGCTCCACCGACCATCCCTTGAATGATTCACAGGGCCGTTCCACACCCTTGTGCAGCCAATCATTGTGCGGCGTGGTGGATTTCCTCCTTCATTACTTTCTGAGGCCAACACATTTTTCCTGCCATTATTTTCGACGACACAATCCAATGTTACCGTCACCCGATTCAACTGCCTTCAGTCACGGGGTTTCTAGGATTTAGCTATTCCACAGCGTGAACCGTAGGACCATCACACTCTAGGTCTACACCGCTCCTTAGAGTGGTCGCCAGCAACACACACTGCTCGCTGGAGATGAAATTGTTCTTGACCGCATTACATCCTCTCGATCCTTCGTATCAGCTTTGAATTTCCAGGATTCTTGAGCAATGGCATCGCGTACAAATTTTCACCAATTCCCCAGGTAGGTATACCCTCAAATTTGGTACTTTCTTGCGCTGACGTTAATAAAGTACGTTCAAGGATTGCCCAATCCAGGTCATTGTTGGCCCTCAGAAAACTGTCTACTACGTTCATCCTGGAGTCCTTTCGTCGTGCGGCTCACCGGTATTGAAAGCTCGTGTCAACGACCAGTGGATCAAGAATGGTACGAGTGGGGCTATTGATTGGACGGAATTCGATGAGGAAACCGTTGAATGCGCTCTGAGCTATCTATACATTGAGGATTATGACGTGCGCGATCGAACATTTGTTGGTGCACAAATTGAAGAGAGAAACGACAATGATCAGATTGGTACATTCCATAGTCCCCCTTTTAATTCTGTTCGCTGTTAACGACTATACCTTTTAGCACAAGCAGCCTTCCTCTCTACCAAAGCGGGGTCATCGGTGCCTGACTCCAAAATCTTAAACGAAGCGCTTTCGGAACGACCGCTAACACCTTTGAGTCGGTGTTTGCAAGTTGGTTTGCCAGCAGAGACTATGCAAACAGCCGCAGCAGCGTTCATGAAGGAACCTAGTGCTTGTGATGAGGGCCTTGGTGACATCGCTCTTATGCACGGCAAGCTTTACTGCTTTGCACACCAGTTTTTGTTCTCCAGACTCGAGAACCTGGCTTTACAGCGCCTGACGCAGCTTCTTCTCAAATGCGATACACCAACGGATCCATTTTTCCTGGGTCTTGCAGATGCCATACGCCTCGTGTACGGCGCAACACCAAAATCAAAACCGAATGATCCAGCTCGGGAATTACTTTCTCAATATGTGGCACTGAAATACACCATACTACCAGAGTCGAGTATGAGAGCCTTGATAGCAGAAGGGGGTGATTTTATGATTGATGTCACCTGCAAACTAGCAAGGAGGATATCGATAAGTGGAACATCGACTCAATCTTTGGAAGGTCTTATTGATGAGCTGGAAATGAGTGTTTCCAGGCTAGAGCAGCATACTGAGAATCAAGCTTGTTTGCTCAAGCGGGCAGAGGAAGAAATCCTGGAATGGGAGAGCTGGAACCGAGGGATTTCAGCAAAGCACAAGAAAGCGAAAAGGATGGTGGCACCGTTTGAATTCAGTACGACTCTTGAACATTCGGCTTAAGAATCGTTCTTACTGCCCGACAGATGCTGCAATGCAGCCTGAAATTTTATATTTGCCTATCCGCCAGCAATAATGATATTGTGGACTTCTATCATGAAACAGTGAGCCCGCTTGGACACCTTCTAATACAAGCCCTCGTCTGATAGCTGTGCACTTCACCAATACAACCACAATGCAGTAACATTTTCGTCAACATATACCAGGTGGTACGACTGAAACTCGGACAGGTTGTGGAGGTAATAAATAGTCTCTCAAGTCCGCGTTCTGCTCTTCAGCGCGCTGCCATGCTACCCTTTTGACCAACCTATCGCTATAAGGGCTCTTCTGATGCTGGAGGTCGTAATCATGGTTTTTAACTCATCCCACATGAAGACAGCCATCTCATCGAGATAAAGACCAGGCTTCTCGGACAAGTGGTCGCAAGGGGCTGTCATCGTCAGTGGTGTACAACCTTTTTTTTTTGGGCCAATTCTGGTATTGCGGTTATAGACTATTCCAAACTGGCCGAATATTGATAATATTGATAATAGTAAGATACGTGCATTCAGCTTCCTCGGCCATCTGTGACGTGGTAAACAACTGGCTCTCTACCATATCACCGATCAGAGGAAGTTTCGAAATAGAGAGCCTAGAGGCCATATCCATAGAAGTTATTAGGGGTTTTGACTCGGAGACAGACGGGTAACGAGTGAGTGGACGAGGAGACCAAGTTCCCACCAGGTGGAGGAGGGGCACAGGTGGCATGCGTATAGCA
This sequence comes from Penicillium digitatum, assembly GCF_016767815.1. Lineage (NCBI taxonomy): Eukaryota > Fungi > Ascomycota > Eurotiomycetes > Eurotiales > Aspergillaceae > Penicillium > Penicillium digitatum. The sequence continues at coordinate 2,458,388 of NC_089387.1, forward strand.
CTTTCGTGTATAATACATCTTCTGGTGTCTTGCAGGTGTATTGTAAGATACGCCTACTAGTCTAGTAAGCGGTCTCAAGGCCTATCCAATCAGGGCTCCGAGGTGTTGGATTTGATTTTCCGGAGACAAGTCGTAAGAGTACATGGGTATAACTGAATTCGAATACTACTGTATATAAAGTAGTAAAATAAAGCAAAACGGCCCTTGCTTGAAACTCCGCCCCGACTGATATCTGTTACAAGAAAGCACGCGTAAATGCGACCAAACATTGTCAAAATATATAAACGCCTATGGAACCCCTAATAGAATTTTGTATTCGGCGGGAGTCCCTCAGCCTGGTCATCTCTCTGTATTCGTTAGTTAGCACACTAAATGATTCCAATGTAGACAGCAACGGAACCCATACCAGAGCTTCCGCAAATCCCTTCACAAGCGCAATTTCGTAGGCACAGCGGGCCAGCTGTTCAGGTCCAAAGTCCGTGAAGGTCGTTGCAACATCAAAGTCAATCCAGACCAACCTATCGGGGTTTCCACGGATAAGGAGAAGATTTTTGGGGTAGATGTCTTGATGGTGAACACCCGCCTTGTGTATTTCATGCATACCCTCAATTGCCTGGGGAAAGAGCGCGTCCGAGTAGTTCACGCAGTTCAAACTCTCTGCACTTGGGAAATATTCTAGCAATATTGCTCTCGGCTTTAGCTTGTCTTGGGCGAAAGATTGTAAAGCAGGATGAAATGCTGCGGGATCCATTCGATTGATGTAGCCGTAGAATTTTGGCACGAAACCGCGTGCACAGACACCAGAAGTCAGAAGCTTCTTGTAAGCATTTAACTCGCAGCGAAATCTGTTCAAATCACGACCTTTTTCGGTATATCCAGGGTCGCCGTTGTCGTGGAAAAGCTTCAATGCATACTTTTGTCCATCCAGATCTACCTCGAATATTGCAGACGAATCAGAGCACGTAATCTGCCTGATAATATTAATATTGGAGGGGTCCATGTTCTTCAAGGGAGCGCTTCTTAGGTGCATTGTCGTCCTGTGGGAAGTCATATTTCTATCAAGGATGTTGGAGCAGGCCAGAGAACAAAAAGTGGACAGGTCTCGGTTAATAATAGCGGGATTACGTAAGTTAAATAATTTTGATAATTTGCTAGTTATGGATCGCGCGCGGCCCAACCGCCGGATCTTGCAAATCAGATCCACTACATTGCCGCCGGTTTGAATCTCAAAGTGGGACTGTTTCAGTGACTGCATGTAAGCGCCCGCTGAGACTCTAAATGAGAACACGGGTGCTTCAGGTCCTATCGACCATGGTCCTGATCCAGCGTTCCAATGAGCGCTTTCTTTCACTCTGCTTTTGCGAAGATATGCACCACAACTGAGCGCTTACTATAGTGCAATCACACCAATCAACCTACGTGCTAACCCCTCGCCATTGCTTCCCCATCAGATATAAGTGTAACATTGGAGATTCGTTCCCTATATATCCAGTTACTTTTCCCCCAAGCCTTCCATTTTGTTTGTCTATTCCCATTCCCCCTGCCTATCTCGACGATCAGCTACCAATAGGTATCCACCACGTGGAGCCATTGCTTCTAAGTCCTATTCACCAGGTGTGGTGCAGCACCACTACAATATGAGCAACCAGTCGCTTCTGCAGTATCTCTCTGTTGCTCTCCCGGCAATTCCTATTCAAGGTGCTGCCCCATCGCGGAATACAACGAACCCCCGCTATGGTGCGGGAGACATCACCCAGGTTGTCACGGTGCGAACCGTGATGCTTAGTTAGAGGAAGATCACGGCACGTGATCTCCGACCTGTTTATCTTGAACTTCAGTTCTAGATCCTGTTGTAGCTCTTCGAGCTACGTCTTGTATATTAGCCTGCCCCTGCCTGTACCTGCCTGTCAATGGGAATCTGATCTGTTACAACCTGTTCCTACCAGTCATCTCCTATCATACCGTCCTGCCAGCCCGCACCCTGACACTACGTAGCTCCTACCCCTAGGAGTTGACTGTCTGAAAATGTCTGAACCGCCCCGAAAGCCCCCGAACTGAACTCTGGTAGACCCGGTCCTGAGCAGACCGCTACCACCCCGCCTGTGAACGGAGTCACTACAACCACTCCACCTGAACTGCCAGATCTGCCAGAAGAACCGCCTGCTACCACTGAAGAACCGCCTGCTACCGCTGAAGGACCGCCTGCTACCGCTGAAGAACCGCCTGCTACCACTGAAGAACCGCCTGCTACCACTGAAGAACCGCCTGCTACCGCTGAAGAACCGCCTGCTACCGCTGAAGAACCGCCTGCTAACGCTGAAGAACCGCCTGCTACCACTGAAGATCCGCCTGCTACCACTGAAGATCCGCCTGCTACCACTGAAGAACCGCCTGCTACCTGTAAAGTCCCGTCCGAGGAACCTGCCTGCACGACCAACTGGTCTCGAGAAACGAGACATTGCAGCCGTATCGCTAGCTGCGTGTGCTGCGTATGCAAGAAAGAAATACAGCATGTTCGCAATTACAACCGCGGACATCGAGACTGCACTGAACCCCAAGACCGACACTGAACCTGACCCCGTGTCTGCACTGCCTGAAGAGTTTAGAGACTTCGCCGAAGTGTTCTCACCCAAGGAAGCCGAGCGCTTGCCACCCCACCGATCATACGACCACAAGATGGTCTTACAAGAGGACAAACCCTTACCTTTTGGGCCCCTCTATCCCATGTCCCGAAATGAGCTCGAGGTCCTGAAAGACTGGATCGAAGATAACCTGAGGAAAGGGTTCATTCGGCCCAGCTCCTCGCCCGCTGCCTCGCCTGTTCTGTTCGTGAAGAAACCCGGCGGAGGTCTCCGCTTCTGCGTGGATTACCGTGCACCGAACGCAATCACTGTTAAGGACCGTTACCCGTTGCCGCTGACCAAGGAAACCCTGAATAACCTGAAAGGGATGAAGTTCTTTACGAAGATTGATATCATCTCCGCCTTCAACAATCTGCGAATTGCGAAGGGACAAGAATACCTGACTGCCTTCCGTACGAGATTAGGACTGTTCGAATCTTTGGTGATGCCATTTGGTTTAACTGGAGCCCCCGCATCCTTCCAACGATTTATCAACGACACGTTACGAGAGTACCTGGACTGTTTCTGTACTGCTTACCTGGACGATATCCTGATTTACAGCCGCACGCGTGCGGAACACATAGAACATGTACGAAAAGTCCTCCAGCGCCCCCGAGAGGCAGGCCTGTTCGCAAAACTATCGAAATGCGAATTCTGTGTGTCCGAGACGAAGTTCCTTGGTACTATCATCGGTGAAGATGGTATCCGTATGGACCCCGACAAGATCGAAACGATCGTGAACTGGAAAACACCGACCTGTCTGACTGATGTGCAAGCCTTTATTGGTTTCGGCAACTTCTACCGCCGCTTTATCAGAGACTTCTCGAAAGTCATCGCCCCGCTCGTGAGACTCACGAAGAAAGACGTCCGTTTCGAATGGACACCTGTCTGCCAGCTGAGCTTCGAAGCCTTGAAGAAGGCGTTTACATCTGCCCCGGTTCTGAAAGCGTTTGACTGGTCCAAGGAGATAGTCCTGGAAACAGACGCGTCTGATTTTGTCTCTGCCGGTGTACTGTCTCAGTACGATGACGCTGGAATACTGCACCCTATCGCATTTTTCTCGAAAAAACACTCCGCCGCCGAGTGTAACTATGAGATATACGATAAAGAACTGCTAGCCATAATCCGCTGCTTCGAAGAGTGGCGTCCCGAACTGGAGGGCACACCCTCGCCCGTGAAGGTCATAACTGACCACCGCAATCTGGAATATTTCACGACAACGAAACTCCTGAACCGCCGCCAAGCCCGATGGTCTGAATTCCTGTCCCGGTTTAACTTCAAGATCACGTACCGTCCCGGAAAACAAGGTGCAAAGCCCGACGCCCTGACCAGGAGGTCAGAGGATATCCCTAAAGAGGGGGATGAGCGCTTAGCGCATCAGAGCCAGACTGTTCTGAAGAAAGAAAACCTACAGATAAACGTCACAACACGACAGAGAAACGGAGTCACTACAACCACTCCACCTGAACTGCCAGACCTGCCAGAAGAACCGCCTGCTACCGCTGAAGTCCCGCCTACTATCACCGTTCCGCCCGACATTGCCGATCCGCCCATCACCGCTGCTCCTGAAACAAGAGTCCGATTCATCGAGAACAACCTGCCCGAACCACCATCTACGATCAAGGATTTACTGCTGGAAGCCTACAACCAAGATAAAGTAGTACAATCTATCCTGGAAGCGTTAGACAAGAACGCTAGCCGTCACCCTGAGATTACACTTGCCGACTGCGAACGAAGAGGCAACTACCTCTACTACCGGAACCGCTTGTACGTCCCTGACAACGATGAACTGAAAGCTGAAATACTGCGCCTGTGTCATGACAAGCCCACCGTGGGACACCCTGGCCGGTCGAAGACCTATGAACTGCTGTCCCGAGAATACTACTGGCCTAGAGTATACCAGTACGTGAGCGACTGGACCAAGAACTGCCATACCTGCCGCCGTATCACCCCCGCCCGAGAAGTCCGTCAAGGGATCCTGAGACAACTGCCCGTACCTGAGAGAGCCTGGCAAGATATCAGCATGGACTTCATCACGCACCTGCCCCTGAGCTACGGTTACGACGCCATCCTAGTCGTGGTAGACCGTCTGACCAAGATGAAGCACTTCATACACTGCAAGGGAACCTGCAACGCTGAAGAAGCCGCCCGCCTGTACACCCGTCATGTCTGGAAACTGCACGGCCTGCCGAATACCGTTGTATCTGACCGAGGACCCCAGTTCGTGGCCCAATTCTGGAAACACCCGACAAAGCGCCTGCGAATCACCAACCTGCTGTCAACCGCTTATCACCCGGAAACTGATGGCCAGACTGAACGCGCGAACGCCGTACTGGAACAATACCTCCGAGCGTATGTGTCCTACTTACAGGATGACTGGTCTGAATGGCTCCCGCTGGCCGAATTCACTGCAAACTCTCATTACTCCGAGAGCACCCGAGTTTCTCCGTTCTACGCGAACTATGGGTTCCACCCCCGCATCGGGTTCGAACCATCCCAGCCTGCCAGTCACCCTGCGACCCGAGACGCGGAAAAGTTCGCTACACGAATGCAAGAACTGACTGAGTACGTCCGCGCCGAGATACTGTCCGCACAAGCCCGATACGAAGAACAAACGAACCGTCACCGCGCCCCTGCCCGCCGATACCGTCCTGGACAACTGGTCTGGCTGAACGCCAGGAATATCCGAACCCTCCGCCCGCAGAAGAAACTGGACTGGAAGAACCGAGGCCCCTTTAAGGTCCTAGAAGCTATAAGTGCACACGCTTACAAGCTCGAACTGCCTGCTAGTATGAAGATCCACCCTGTGTTTAACGTCAGCCTGCTACAGCCTGCCGCCACGAACCCGGTAAATGGACAAGTTACTGAACCCGCACCGCCTGTCGAAGTCGAAGGACTGGAAGAATGGGAAGTTGAAGACATCCTAGATTCCCGCTGGGAACGACGAGGCCGAGGAGGCCCGCGTCTGAAGTACACCGTCAAATGGATTGGTTACGACGAACCCACTGAAGAGCCTGCTGAATACCTGGACCACGCCCGCGAGATCGTGCGGAACTTCCACCGAAGATACCCGCACAAGCCTCGCCTCGACGGAGCTCGGCTCTAAGGGAGGGGGTACTGTCACGGTGCGAACCGTGATGCTTAGTTAGAGGAAGATCACGGCACGTGATCTCCGACCTGTTTATCTTGAACTTCAGTTCTAGATCCTGTTGTAGCTCTTCGAGCTACGTCTTGTATATTAGCCTGCCCCTGCCTGTACCTGCCTGTCAATGGGAATCTGATCTGTTACAACCTGTTCCTACCAGTCATCTCCTATCATACCGTCCTGCCAGCCCGCACCCTGACACAGGTCGTCGATTGGCCAGAGTTCAATTATGCAACAATTATTCAATGATACGGCGGCATTTTGAACTCAAAGCAGATCGTATCCGATCCTTTCAGGTCCCCTCCTGCCGCTATCAGGGATGAACCTCATTTCCACCTTCGATTTGCCGAGCTGCTTCAACCCCGTGTTAGGCGCGCACTTCGAGCCGGGTTCGAGGAACTAGCACCCCGGCTCCAGCAACTAAGCCTTGTGCCGATCACATTTGATGGCGGAGGCTCTGCAGCGTACGTCGACCAGTTTCGACCAGACACTGCATTCGTCGCCGTGGGGGGGACCTACGCCAACAGTACGAACCGAGCCCCAGGAGACATAAAGGTCTCGTGGAAATGGCGTTCCAACTACCGGCATTCGCAGAACCCCTTCTTTCAAGAACAGTACAAGCAGGTCCTGGCGCAGGTGAATTTCTATATGGGCCAACGCAAAGCGCGCCATAGATTTGTGCTTACCAACACCGAGCTGGTTGGGGTCAAACGTCTCGATACAAACGGCCGTTTAGCTGTCTCTTTGGCGATCCCCTGGACAGCTGGAGGCCATGGTCAGCTTACTGTGCTAATGGGAATATGGTATATAGGGATGCTTGCAGCCGAAGGAACCAACTGGACCCTGTAGCCCAGCTGCCTGTTTCTCGTCTATTAGACCATAGTCAATATCAATTTGGAGGTTTCACCTAGCCTCCCTTAGTTCCTGCTTTTTGGTGTTGTTCGCGAAATAAAAGGTTATATATATATATATATAAAGTAGCGAAGCTTTGCAAATGTCTTCACTCTTCGATTGTTTTCCCAAAGCTGCTACCAGTTCATATTGGAAAAATTTCCGTCGCACCTTGCCAGTGGGGCTTGTATTGTTCTTTTACAGAGTATACGATCGTTGTCTTCCACTTATGTGACGCATATATCTTCCCCGCAATCAAACTCAACATGTCCGGTTTTTATGCGCCAAAAAATTCAATTTCCAAGCCCGCATGACGAAAGTGGCCCTGGGCACTCTCTTCTTTTGCGCCAACCACATCGATGCACCATTCAAGAAAGACATCAAAGAGTTGCTCGGGGTCGTTTTCATAGCGACTCCAGTGACGTCTTATAAAACTTTTGAGCTCAGCAAAATACTCTTCAATCGGATTGAGGTCTGGCGAATATGGCGGCAGACAAAGCAGTTTCACTCCAGCATCTGCACACATCTGTGCAATCTGCTCTGGATGATGGAAGGATGCATTATCCATCACCAGAACAATTTAGGTTCCGGCCATCTGCCACAATGATGAAGCTGAGCTATGAAATCTTCGAAGACGACGGCATCCGTAGTACCGCGGAATACACGCGAGAGAACTATCCCATCCTGAGCATACGCGGGCAGTATCTGATATCGCTGGTCGCGTCGAAACTGTGTTACTTGCAACGGAGCTCTACCAAGAGGTGCCCAACCGGTGCGCCTGAACCCGACCCGTTTATCACAGCCGGATTCATCAACATATACCAGGTGATACGACTGAAACTCGGACAGGTTGTGGAGGTAATAGTCTCTCAAGTCCGCATTCTACTCACACGCTGCCGCGCTGCCTTTTTAGACCAATTTATCGCTACAAGAGCCCTTCTAATGCTGGAGATTGTGACCATGGTTTGAAACTCATCCCACAGGAACACAGCCATTTCATCGAGGTAGAGACCAGGCTTCCCAGAAAGGTGGTCACAGAGAGCTTTTATCATCAGCGGTGTCACGGTTCGCTTTCGGCCGACTCGGGTTTGGGGGGCATAGTTCCAAATTGGCGTAAGTTTCTGCGAATATTAATGATCGTAAGCTCGGTACATTCAGCTTCTTCGGCCATTTGAGACGTGGTAAAGGACTGGTTTTCTATCATTTCACGAATCATATGAAGCTTTGAAATAGAAAGCCTAGGAGCCGTGTCGTTCGTCTGATCTGGGATACTAAAATCTCGCGGACAGGCGAATGGTTGCGGAGGTTATTTGGATGGAGGGGCGCTCCAGGTAGCATGCGTATAGCCCTTGCGTGTAAAATACACCGAGTGGTGTCATACCATTGTATTGTAAGAAACAACCACCAGTCTAGAAAGCGGTCTGAAGTGCGGGGCCTTCATCGCCTACCCAATCAGGACTCACGATCATCGGATTTATTTTCCGTGAACCAAGTCGCAAGAGTTTGAAGGTATAACTGAATTCGAATACTACTGTACGGTAACATGATGGGGATCTTATCTAGGAAAAATAGTTGTATTTCAGTCTTCTCGAGCGACGCGCAGGATCTCTTTCATTCGATCATATAATCCTGTATTTTCTTTCGTCCACCTCCTTCCATGAGGGAAGACCACATTCCGAAGTGCGTTGACGCATGGAATCAGTGACCGGTAGTACTCTGTGAAGTACTCATTAGCAGACTTCAAAAAGTCTGCTTCATCGGATATCTCGCCTTTCTTTATACTAGCCAGCTCCTCTGTATCCACAAAATTCCACTTGTCAAATCTTGCAACGACTTTCCCCTCGCCCGATCTCTCGTAATGGATGCAAATCCAAAAAATGACCCAGAAGAATGATTCAAGATCGTGCATGAAGGAGTGCTTCTCGCCTAGTAGCGAACCTATTGCCATAAAGGCCCTCGTGCCGGTCTTGCCATTTGCTCCCGTGATGCCGTCCCGCTTCTCCTTAATGGCGAGGTCAAGATCAATTAGGAATGATGGCCACGAAGGGTTCCCGTTGTCTTCATTGATCATGAGGTTATTGACGGAGATATCTCGGTGAAGAATTCCTGCTTTATACAATGACTTGTGCCCTGCTATGCAACCCTCTAATGCGGTAAGGAGGGCCGTGCGTGTGCTTGCCTTGTAAATTGGTTTGCCATAGTCCCGCATCACAATACGCCGATGAATTCGGTTTGGCAGTGGATTGCCGGATGCTTTGGTAGGAGAAGCCGAACAGGATCGCTTATTAGGGGGCAAAAATGCACCAGTTTGACTGGAAGAGCGTTTCACGCCGGACCTGACGCTACCTCGGCCCTTTCGTGGAGTATCAGTTGCACTTGTGCTAGTCGAGAGCACCGGCCGTTCAGGTCGAAAGTTGCTCGCGGTCCTGATATCCAAGCCGCCTCGAACGTTATTCCGGACATCATCAGCCTTATCGCGGATGCAGACAGTCTCGTGGTGGTAATAGCGTGCAACGTTGACCACACCTCTTTCGGTAGCTTCTTGGAGAAGCTCACCTTCTTCGTCACGCTCCGTATACTGCCAAGAGTCCTTGACAACGAGCGGAACTCCAGGATCCACTTCACGGTGCGCTTTCCAGCATGTCGTTGCTCGACCTGCGATGCAAGGTGCCCGCTTCATCAATCTTTCAAGGACTAAACGCTCAGTTCGACCGTTATGGTCGATTTTGATGATTCGCTGGCCATTTTCTATGGTGATTGTGGGGTCAAACCCACAGTCTTCTTCACTCATCCATAGAAAACCGAGAATAGTCGAGACAAACTGGAGTCCGTCCTTATTAATGTCAAATTGTTCGGATGCAACTCCGCCGAGACGGTCAAAGGCCCATATCCTCATAAAGGACCCACATATTGTAAAGCCAAGGACAAAGCGACGGGTATCTTGGGCGACGAGGACTTCCCTGGCATACCGCCCTAGGTCAAGCCATGCTTTGGAAGCCGTGTCGGCGGCAGGATTGCTTTTTAGCTCTCCAGGCACAACAACCTGCGACCACTGACATGGGGTGTCCTTTTCTGCGTCAGCGTCACTCACGAAGCCGATGTCTAATTTGCGCTCTGCTGTGGAGCCATGGATGGGCTTGTTGGGCTGTGCTAGCGGCCTTCGCAGGTGTCCAGTCGCAGGTTTATAATCCGCTGACAATGCTGCCAGCTTCTCGCTCAGATCTGCAAACCAGTTCAAGACATCTTCCTGGTTTGCGTTTTTGGGCCATCCTTTCCACCCCTCAGCAAAAAGAGCATTTCTGCCTTTTGTGCATTTTTCGAATACGGCATCGGATGCTGATTGAAGACCACTGACGCCTCCAAAAAAGGTCGATCGGAAATCCGGAAGCCCTACGTACAGAGGCCCGAGTTCTGATTTGAGGATCCTGTCAACATCTTGGCGGTATTCCGAGGAGTTCGCGAAACTACTCGTCTTCTGAAGCCATGGAGTCTGTTGGAGGGAGGAGATAATGGCTCGAGGAGGCGGGGTGGGTTCGGTGACTGCGCTGTAGACACAATCCCAGATTTCGCGGTCCGGTTTGTGTGCGAGGATTGCAGTCAAGAGAGGCCATACGCGGGAGGAATGGAACGCTTCGGAGGCAGCCGCAGATATTAGTTTTCGGAGATCATTCTGGAGGGTTCCATGACTTGTTTTCGATGGTAAGAGCCGAGTGGTAGAAAGGCTCCGCAAAGCAAACAATAGGTCGAGTGTGGAATTTTGAATATCTGTATGACTGTTAGATGATAGACAGCTACAATATTACCAACATCCTTCCCATCTTGCGTCAAATGATTGAGCGCGTCCGACGTGCAGGATAGACTCCTCCCTTCACAAATCGACTTGAACGATGCCCGGAAGGCATCGAGGCCATTTCCAATGGGGCTTTCTTCTATTATTTTTGCTTGGGAATTATCAGTCATGGCAGAATTTCCGCGTTCATGGTGATTCCAACGTTAGATGAGGGAGAAGGGTTTGCAGTTACGAATGTCGCGCGATCAGCAACAAAAGCGCTTCGGGAATACGTTTGGCCGAAGGCCCTGCGTCTACTCGCAAAGGCTCGGATGCTCGCTGCTAATTGAACGTGCCCCTTAAAATCTGGAACAGTGCACTACATATGGACAAGTCGACATTTGGATACGTTCAGCTCTACATTGGCTTTTTTGATTCTCGGACCATATTAGACGTAGGTGTGATCCGTAAACGCTAATTCATTTGACGTCATCCAGCAGATTAAGTGTGATTGTCACGGAACAAAACTTTTTCAAGCAGCAACTCCGCATTTATCACAATAAGTCTTAGCTTTTTAGTAAATATCGCCACACGTTGCACCCATAAGGCTTTCTTGATGCCGTGCTTCATCGGAGTACCACGATCTATCGAAGAACAATGACCTTGCTTCTTTCGTATACTGCTTAACTCACACAACAATCACAAAACAGACAGACATCCCCATGGAGGTTGCTTTAGTGTGGTTGATGACCGATGAATGCGATCCCGCTGTCCCCTATCGAATCACGCCTTAATTCAACGAAACAATTTGACTCGAGCCTTAAAATTAAATTCACCACCAATCAGTTCGTTCAGCACTAGCGTTTATCATAAATTCGGATGGTGAGGCTCAATGCGACCCGTCCGTTGCCCACGGGCAGTAACCCAATCTCTTATGGCTTCCGCACTCCGACAGGTATGCTCACGCTCGGTTTGTCCAAGATAAAATGTAACCGAATACGGTAAAGACGTGTTCGCAGCAACAGGCTTCATAGTGACCGGTGTGAGGTCGCCGTGGCAAAGTAACGCCTGTCGAAGATGATCAACACAATGGTCAATGTGTATACGGCGATATTCTGGTGGAAGATCCATGGAGTCTGCGTAATAATCCATGTCTAAATGTTTTCGTATAGCGTTCAAACAATGGAGACTATGAAGCACGTCGGGACCACCGTAGAATCCTTCTTTGGTTATACGCTCATTGCTATACATCTCCGTAAGCGCTGGGAGCTTGGAGTCTTGGTTCAGCAGTAATACTTCAGAAGCTTCTAAGCGAAAGTATCGACCTATAGAGCCATTAGAACGACAGTGGGATAAATAATATCGTGAATCCATACCACCAATAAGCTCATTCCAGTTCTTATCGATCTCAGGAGTCGGAAGGCCGGCATACTGCAGTTCATAAGGGTTGATTGAAGAGTAGAGATTGCCATTGGAGTCGTCTCGAATCGCATTCGTGAATCGTCTTTTCTCAAACCTTAATAGTGGTTCTGCCATATCTAAAAAGAAAAATTCAGCTGTTAAGAGGTTTCTATTTGCTGTATGATACGCCCCATCCGCACACACCTGAATCTGGCATCGCCCATATTGAAATGCTGTCTTTGAAATCACATCCACACCGAGAGAAATTGCCAATGAGCATAGTCAGTAATACAAATGCGACGAAAGACCAAGCGTTCGGAGACAACGCTCGAATGAGCAGCGTCGACCTGGATGGTTTCTGTGCGGTGATATCTTCATCTGACTCGACATCTGGTTCACGTTCTAAACCGACATAGGCAAGATTCCTCTGGTTGTAGAACGGTACCCAGACGCGCTGGAATAGGTTCCAACGATGCATGATAAAGTTCTCGAAAGATAAAGGAGTCCCGAAGGATGAGCTTGACTTAATATAACGCGCTACTCACGAGCCTCGCATGTCAATCTATGGCGGAATCTCTATTAATCCCGGGGCTTCGTCTAGAACGATATGAAGGATTCCGTCCAAACCCACTGTGTGACCATCAATCAAGCAAGAGAGAATTGCTGTTCGTGGCAATCTGCGGAGACACCGGTGTAAGGCTAATCAATATTCATAAGCTGTGCTGTATTCTAGATATGAGAGCAACTCAACTCAATTTGATTGGAATTGTGATAATTCTCGGGGATTGGCTAAGGGAATTACCAATGAAAAGGTATCATGCTGAATTCTATTACATATGACGATTGAACATGAACATTACGCATTTTAACAAATTTATGCTTTTTATGCCATTGCTTTTGGGACAGACCGTGCATTAAGTTGCAGATGTATTCTACTCAAGGTCTTCAACATATGTACCGGATCATTCATAGTCTGACTATTCGGAAGAGTCAACAGGCTGAATAATTTTTCCTTGGGTACTGGGGCAATATAATGACATGATGTTATTTATAACCAGGTTCAGGCCTTATCCAAGCCAAAGGGTATAATGCAACTGTATGATGAGTTATTATGCGGGATAGTGCGTGAACGCTACGAAGTTTGAACTCCATTTTGAATACTCAACGATGGCATTAGATAGATTCGCAGATATCTCGTGCTGGAATTGACCTCGCATCTGATTGATTCCATTGGTGAACTGTCTCCTGGTTATTAACCTCGATACTAGGAGATCAAATGAAGGACCGGAGATTAACCACACCAGGCTTCTGGGGAAACAAGGCTGGTATTTGCGCCCCACTGTAAGCTACCATACGAGCGAAGACGTATAAGATGACACCAACAGCCTAATGCTTCATCCTGTTTGATGTTCATTTGACAACAATTCTTCCCAGTATCCGGCATTCATACAGTGAGTGTTTTCGTTCCCAGCATATTCTACGTGTTGACTCTCACTAACTCATACCTCCTTCGAGTTTGAAATGCATCTCCGCACTCTTACTATTTGCTCGGTGGTGGCTGTGTCAGCGCTCCCTTTTGCATCTGTCGAATTCTATGCATTAAAGGCGGAGACTGTCAAAAGCGTTGGGGGGAGCCTGGCTCCTATCGGCATTACAAGACGTCTTGATATGAGCGACCCATCTGTTGATATCTCTAGGCGTGGAAGCGAGGCAGATGCTTCTATCGACATTGCCAGACGTCTTGATATGAGCGACCCATCTGTTGGTATCTCTAGGCGTGGAAGCGAGGCAGATGTTTCGGCGTGCCAAACAGACAAAGCCCTCCGTTGATATCGTGTGAGTGTTTGCAAATACCACTGCTCAATTTGATGGTCTGACGGTAAAGTTGGCTACCTGCATCTGGTCTGTAAGCCATCGCAATGGCTACTTCCCGCTTAGCCTTCACAATGCCCAAGGGGAAGGTTACTACATTCTTCGTGTACCTAGATTGGTGTCTCAGAATCAGTTTCAATTACTACTTAGAATCACCTAGTCTACAAGAGCGTGTGTCAGGCACAAACGCTCAGAAATGCTGATCGAGCGGAATCGAATACTTATTTACAGATGCTGGTTCAATTCGTACCGTACTTCTCATATTTGGTCTTACTTTAGTATGCTCAGGACTAGATTCTCGGAAACTATATCCTATTTGACCATGCCTGATATAATCTATGCAATTGCCAGTGCATATCTTGCGAAAGGAGCTCAACAGTCCGCGGCCTCACAGGTAACCGATACCACGAGATGCGCCGGATAATCGAACAATCGGTTCAATGGGGCATCATTCCAACTGTCAACTTAGACGTTGGTAGAGATAATCCGACGTCGTTTAACTACAACTGGGATATAGTGAGTTTGGAGCGCCATTATTCCCTTATTAAGCGAGCTAATGCTACAGTAGAAGAAGATGCAGATGTCCGCGTCGAAGGCAGCAATGAGGACGAATGTTTTCTATTTACCTGGCCCCCTCGGAGACGTTTGATCCAAGATCACGTATGTATATGTTTGTATAAGTGGATGGGTAATAGGCTGCCGCTGCACTAGGTAGCAATAGGGTACAAAAATGCTAGCTTTTCCTAGATAATAAAGGCTGCGGACTAGAATACTATGCAGATTGTTGTTCTGTTCGGGGCAAGAAGGCCTGGTCTGCAGTGATTTGTACAGTCAACTGGATGTAAATCTATTTTTTAACTATATTTGTCTACTACACATTGATCGGACATGGATATTTTTCCCTTCTAATTTGTTGCTGAGGGAGACAAGGCCAGGGGGGTTTTTGGAGAGGAGGGGATCTTTCACAGTATCTGGACAGAGTCTTGATACTGTATGAATTTCAAATGAGAAGCTAATCAAGATAACGTTACACTCATCCATTCATTTTCCTGTTCGCTGCCAGGCGCTTTGATCGCCTATTCCTAGAATAGTCCTCTCCTCCATGTCCCCTTCTGCGTTTACCAAACCCTTCACTCTCCGGATGGCTAGTCTCGATAGATGGCAATTCATCACTTTGACAAGACCGCACGAAGTAGCCTCGACCACCAGATGCCGCGTGGGTCTCTGCTTTCCGGTGACAGCTTCGATCTTTGTTTTGTGAGGCCCCTGGGGCAGATTTTGTCAGCAAAACGAATCTTCAAGCAGTCCACTTCAATTATTCGTATAAACATACTATCTTCGATTTTAGGAGGGTTGGCAGCCTCGGACCTTTCCTCCTCTAGATACGCGTGGGGAAATTCAAGCTCAAGGGACCCACTTAAAATGGGACTTTGACTATATTTTGATTTGCATGGCGTCAAGTCACAATTCGAATTCGTCAGTGCGGACTTGGGATTGTTCTGTGGAACGTGAGAGCCTCCATCATCAAAAGTCGCCCAAAATTCTGGTGTACTCAAAGGCTCAGTGTCCCCATCAGAAACATCCTGTTGTGGTGCGTGATGCTCCCCACAATCATCGTTGGCATCGGCGTTTATCACGATAGGGTTGGCTTCCGAGCCCAATTTATCACCCGATACTCCGGTATTGACCATGGTGCCTCTGTTTAAGTCAAAATAGGAGGGATCTACCCCCAGCCAATTAGTAGGTAAACTTCCCAGACAAGATTAATCCTTTCATACCTGGAGCTTCTGTCATGGATTTATCAAAGCCGTGTGAAATGGGTCGTGATATTAGAGATTAAATAGATGTATTTATATGCAAGAATTAGGGAAATAAAGCGATCTGCGATCAAGAGCCTTGAAAGTTTTAAGCTCCCAGGAGGTATGATCGCGCTTATTTTGAAAAAATAAGCGCTTTATTGACGTTTGGTCCCCTTCCGCTCCTGGGAATTGGGCGAGTGTACAGACGCGCGCTCGAATGAGTTTCGCCGCTTTACTCTCTCCAATTCTATCTTGATTTCTATAGCTCCATACCTTTCACGGTTAATCTTGCCATATCTTTGGCAGTATCCAGCACCGTAATAGAAAGCGCCATGAAATTAGACATCGTATCTATTCTGACTATCAATTGCGGGGCCAGCCACAGCCTAAAATTTCAATATCGTTATAGTCAAGTCCTTCAGTTCGATCTCATAACAGTGGCCCATTCGTTAATGCCGCGTAGGAAGCGACGATCTGTTCCGGATTTGCGGCCCTCCGGAGTCAGTTCATGATCTAGGTGATCTTCCAATACCGCTTGGCATATTTTCCGCAAATCAGGTTTGCACGCCGCGCCGGTTGCGCTTGAATCCAACCATTTGCAGTATCCCTCACGTCAGCTCCACAAGGCCCAAGAATAATGATGTGCTCCTCAGACGGAACCTTTTCTGAAAGTTCCTGGGAGCCTTAAATATCCTAAAATACAACATAGCGTTCTTAGTAATTTACAAGCAGCTAAACTGCAGTAGTATGTATATAATGGCCATCTTCTCCCTTTTCTTCTTTCTTTTACCACCACCGTTTAAACTTAGAACATTTTCTTCGTTCCCTTACCTCTCCCCTTTCCTTTAATCAGCATTCAGCACTAGTTCGACTAAAAAGGTTAGTACGCCGGTCTTTACCCATATGCTACGATTTTGATTGACGACTCTAGGTGTTGATTCTTTGCCAGGTTTAATTAAACAATATGGACTCTTCAACATCCAACCATAAGAGGTCAGCCGAGTCCTTGGCCGAGGCTGAAGCAAAGCGTCAATGTGACCGAGCTCGGTTTTCACTCTCAATCCACGATGCCTTTGAGACCATCCACCTATGCGGAGACAACCTATATGAGAACTTCAGGCGTCTTTCAGATTCAAATCAAAGGCTATACCTCGAGAATCTTTTTGAGACCTTAAGATCATTTCCTCGAATCGATCTCATGGTGCTTCAGCAATACGACAAGGGCGGCCGGTTAAACCAGGATGAGCTAGAAGCTACCCATTTGTTACAGAAAAAAATGAAAAGGAAATGGTGCTCGGTGAAACTTGATCCGAAGTTCTCGGTCGAAGACGACAGAGGGAGTTTGTGAAATGGGACGACGACAAACTTTGGTGGAACCCGTGTACGCGAGATTTTGAGTTGAGGGATGCTCAAAGTTTCAACGAATGCCATTCATCGGAGCATTTCGAAACTTCACTACGACACTGTGGATTTTTATACCATATATCGTCCTCACTTCTGCTCTATCGCCTAACACTCCTAATGGGTGACTCTGAATCTATTTCGACCGACGGATATAAATCTTGTTGGGAAGTGCGCTTTTACCATACAGATGGTTTCACTTTCCTACGACTCTGGGATAGTAAGGGAGGGCCGAGGGCATCATTTTATGGGTCAAAGCAGTCTCAGAACGATGCCTTGGAATTTGTCAACCTCTTGACAACATACAAATTCCCTCATACTTATGATGGAACGATAGCTGGAGCGGTAGCTTGATTTGTAGTTGGCATGTTTCGTTGGATGGTATGTATGCCCGGCGTTTACGGTCAATATGTTGGGTCTTACAGTGTGTCAAATATATTTATTTCCATCGGATCCTGAGCTTTTAGACACCCGTCAATTACATCACACATCATCACATCATCGTTACAGTCTTCCGTCGTTTAAAATTAGAAGAATCCCAAAGTCCACCTTTCACCTGTCCATCGTGGAATACCTTCCGCAAAAGGTTAATCCGATATTTTTGTTGCTTCTTTCCCATAGATCGCTGGAAGCTACTAAATAGCCATCCCTCAATGAGGGGGAAACCTCCACATCTTGTCATTGATACTGATGTACTCTGGGATTCAGAATTCGCCTCGCACGAATTTCACTCAAGCCACACTCGTAGTTATTGAGCGTTTGATGAATACGCAGTTGAATAGAAAGAGTATGTAGTGGGCCCCACGCCACTCCGGGGAGGGTCTGTCAAAAACGCTCCCCGCAGTTGGTGCAATTCCGGTGCACATCTGCAGCAAGATGGTCAGAGGTGATTAATTCAAAGTTTGTCTCGAAGTCGAACGACTATTAGCGCAACCATCTCTAGACCTCCTTGTCATCTAGTATATGTATGATCACGAAAGACTGCTTTTTCTCCATCTATTCCAGCTATAAATATCTACCGCATGCCTCCGCGGCTTTTTTACCCTTTTCACTGAAACAGTCATCACTTGAATATTTGTCTCCACGTAAAGGCAAACTATTTTCGCAACGGATCACGCTACATTCTTCAGTTCCGTCCGCCCACTTTGTGATGGAGAGCATTGAGGAGGAGTACGTCCATTCCCAATATGGCCAAGGATACTTTGCGGATGTGGATGCCATCCGTGAACAAGAGTATCCTCTTCTCAATGGTATCGCCTAGGCATTGATATTACTTGATTCTTCCGTACTGACTTCCGTCTTTCACTGGTTGCAGGAACAACTTATCTGGACCACGCCGGAACAACGCTCTATGCCAAATCGTTTATCGAGTCATTCTCGGGTGATATGATATCCAACCTCTTCGGAAATCCCCATTCGATGTCTGTATCGTCACATCTATCTACAGAGCGGACAGAAAACTTGCGACTCCGAGTCCTCCAGTTCTTCAGTGCAAGCCCCGATGAGTTTGATGTGGTTTTTGTGGCAAATGCGACAGCAGCTATCAAGTTGATTGCGGAATCTTTTCGAGATTCTGACCCTAGAGGATTTTGGTATGGGTACCACGTTGATTCCCACACCAGTGTGATTGGTGTTCGGGAACTCGCGGCCATGGGCTGTCAATGCTTTGACGATACCAATGTAGACACTTGGATTTCTGAGCTAGGCACAGCTCAGTCTACATTCCCTAAGCTGTTTGCCTTTCCAGCTCAATCAAACATGAACGGCCGACGTCTTCCACTTCAGTGGAGCGGCCAAATACGTTCCGCTGCCAACGGGGGAGAGAATGTATTCACCTTGCTTGATGCTGCCTCGTTTCTATCAACCGCCCCTCTTGACCTAGGTGAAGCAAGCACCGCACCGGATTTTACGGCGCTCAGCTTTTACAAAATATTTGGGTTTCCTGATTTGGGGGCTTTGACTGTCCGAAAAAGCACTGCATCCGTACTTGAGCGACGAAAGTTTTTTTGGCGGGGGTACAGTGGATATGGTGATAGCCTCCGGAGCACAATGGCATGCCAAAAAGGAAACCTCAATCCATGAGCGGCTTGAGGATGGCACCCTTCCGTTTCACAGCATTATTGCACTTGACGCCGCCCTTCAGACGCACAAACGTCTGTACGGATCAATGTCGAATATTTCTGCCCATACTGGGTTTCTCGCTCAGCGACTCTATAATCGACTCTCTGCATTGAGACACTTCAACGGCGCGAAGGTCTGTCGGATTTACCAATCAAATTATGGAAACCTCGCCCTCCAAGGCCCGATCATCGCTTTCAATATGAAAAACAGTCACGGCCAGTGGATCCCTAAGTCCGAGATAGAAAAACTGGCAACGGTACGAAATATCCAACTGCGTTCTGGTTCAGTCTGCAACCCTGGAGGAACGGCCATGTCGCTTGGATGGGCAGGACAAGACCTACGTCGTCATTATGCTACTGGTTTACGCTGCGGTGATGACCATGACGTGTTAGATGGCCGGCCAACTGGCATTTTGCGAGTTAGCATAGGAGCAATGACCAATTTGAAGGGTATAGACTCACTGACGGACTTCGTCGACGAGTTTTATGTGGAGAAAGCCCCTCCTCTGGTTCCATTGAGTCCTCAGATGGATGAGAAAATTTTGGTTGCCCCTCAATTTTATGTTGAGAGTCTGACGATATTTCCCATCAAAGGCTGTGCCGCCTTCAAGATTCCTGAAGGCAAGCGTTGGGAGGTCAAAAAAGAAGGGCTTGCATGGGATCGGGAATGGTACCTCGTTCATGAGGTGACCGGTTTTCCCTTGAAGCAGAATGAATATCCTCAGATGGCTTCTATACATCCGTTTCTTGATATGGAACACGGTATACTTCGCATCACCTGCAGCCCCAAGGCCACAAATGGTCCATTCAGCCTCGAAATTTGATGCAAATACAATGATAGTATGTATGCAGGTAAAACAGTATTCAATTGGATGGACGGGGAGAGAGAGAAGGTGAGAGTGGAAGGAAGACTATCTAGTTGGTTGGTCTATCCTACATGTGATGCCTGAGGCATCCAACATCCCCCTCATAGACCATGTTCCATCAAACTCCCCGAATTCTGGTTTTCATAGTAAAATCCTGCAAATCATGCATTTCAAATATGCATTTAAATCATGCCGATCAAACCAACAAAAGTCTCAAATTGCTCCTTTGCCAATGTTTTTGTAAAACCGTCAGCTGCGTTCTTCTTCGTGTCCACTCGTCTAATGTCCACATGTCCCTGTGCGACAGCATCCTTAACAAAGAACCATCGTAGATCGAGCCATCTATTCGCGGATTTGCCACCTTTCTTAGTGAGCAGCAATTGCGAATTGATATTGTCTGTATGAATCTCAATGGGACGCTGCTCTGGCAGCATAAACGAGCGAGCAATCTTGCCTAGCCACATTGCATCCCGAGTAGGTTGATCTAGTGCACACCATTCTGCGACAGTGGTCGAATTGGCAGTGATGGTTTGCTTCTTTGTAGTCCATATGACTGGAGAGCCGGCGAAGTACCATATACTTCCTTCGGTTGACTTGCTATCCTCCCAGTCCGCATGAGATGCGTCCACATGCGCATAGAATCGAAGTTCTGGCGTACGACCAAGTGTAATGCCAACGTCAGGCATATGTCTCAGGTACTTGACGACGTGTTGCATGGCGTGAAGGTCTTCAAATGTAGGGTTCGCCAAACGATGTTGCAAGCGAGTAACTGCGAAGCGAATGTCTGGCCTAGTCTTGACTGCTAGCCAGTTTAACATGCCGACAACTGATTGATATTGATCAAATGAATCGTCATCTAGCACATTGGATGCATTGGCAGGTGACTCTCTCCATGCGGCTGGCAATGGTGTATCCTTCCATCCAGAACCTGCATTTGCAGTACGTAGAACCTTCTGAATATAGGCTTCCTGAGACATAGTGATCGTGCAATTGTCATAGTCTCTGTGTAGTGCACAGTTCAGATACTGCTTTGGTTCTCCGAGGTCCTTCAAATCAGTAGGTACTCCGTTGACTAGCATTGATCCCGTATCATCGTTATCGTCATCTCCGGGTTGTGGAAAGCCAACATCACGAGATACCACTAGTTTCCTAGTAGCTGGATCCCATACTTTGTAAACATGACCACCGTCCCCCTCATAACCAACGAGCTTTCCTTTCCATGCTCTGGGTGCTGCTTTCCTAGCCTGAATCCTCTTAGGCTTCGGAATATGAACGTATGCAGTTGTTCCCCATGGTTTAAGGTGCTTCAAAGAAGGCTCTGCGTTTGGAATCTCGAGCTCTTGACGCCAATGTGTTAGCGGCGAGATCTTGGTTTTCGGATTGATCAGTCTGTTGTAGATGTAGATGGCTGTGTCTGTCGCATATGGCCACATCTCTTCCGTCATCTTTGCATCAATAATCATCGTTCTCTGGATGTCGTTGATATGTACCGAAGCGCTCCACAGTGCCATTTGGTTCAGCAGTGTATGGTGGTGTGATCTCGAAAGTCATACCATGCTTCTCACCCCATTTGATGAACTCTTTGAACTCTGTGCCACCATCCATTCGCCAGATGCCTGGGTATCTGCCAGTGAGCAATTTGATCTTCTCACAGAACGCAGTAAGCTTATAGTAGGCATCACTTTTGTTCTTCAACATGATTCCCTCGATCAGTCGAGATGTATCGTCGACGACTGGCAACCAGTAGTTCTCTCCATTTGGTCCGGTAGGCTTCATTGGTTGTGTATCTACGTGGAATTTCCATGCCACATCCTGTACCCTTGCCTGTGGTTGACGAGAAATTTTGAGCTTTGATTTACCTTGGAAACAGGCATCACAGTCGAAATGCTCCGTGCCGTATTGTTCATCATCACCTAGCTGTTCAGCATGTTGTAATGTGGAGGCAATTCGTGCTTTTCCAGCATGTCCGAGACGTCGGTGGATCTCGTACGCAGTCACTTTGTTCACGAATCCAATTTCTTCATCATCAGAATCGGAATCTATGTCAGATTTGACCTCATTGGGGTCATCGTCGTCTTTTGGACTGACAAGGTACGGGACACCAGTTGATGTATCTCCATACCCCACAATGTCACCCTCACCATTTGTGAGATACTTAGTACGTGTGTCATAAGAGATGTCTTGCTCTTCAAGAAGCTTTTGCATGCCTAATAGCTTGCCGTGTCCTCCTTGAGTATAGTAACCAGTTGTCATAAACGAGTGCGTCTTACCATTTCTCCCTGGCAGAGCAGTTCTCACAATGATTTGACCATGACCTAGCGTGACAACTCTATTGCCAGAGTAGTCTTTGTACGCATAGGCAGTGTCAGGATGATCCAGTTGGTATGTGTGAAAGTCTTCGATGTCATGCGTCAATGTCTTGTCAGATCCAGTGTCAAGCAACCAATCGTTCCTCCTATCAACAGAATTGGCAGCTGCAACAACCATATTGTTTTGTCCATCTTGACGTTGGGCTCTCTGGATTGCCTTTGAATAGGCCCAGAGGTTGCCGGACGGTTCCCACGAAACTGGAGGGTTCTCACTGAGATAGGCACATCTCTTCGCAGTGTGTGGTCCAAAGCCACAGAATGAGCACATGTTGTTGTCATCCTTTTGTGTGCCATTACGCATCTCATTTGCGTATTCATGAATGTCTTTGCCATCGGCAGGCTGCTTGCGAAGACCCTTCTTCTTCTTCTTTTTAGCAGTAGCTGTATCATCCTCGACGGCATTGGTATCTTTGTTGGATTGGGTGTTGTCGTCATTGTGACCGTTGTTGTTGTGACCACCTCGGCCACCTCGGTTTCCTCCACGACCACCTCTTCCATTGCCTCGGCCTCGGCCGGCATTGTTGTTGTAAGTAGCATTAGCGACACCTTCCATGTCAGCTGCTGCTTGAAGTGCTCTCCAGTACTCCTCCACCTTGTCGAGGGTGAGTTTCTTAGGCTCCAGACTTGCAACTTCCTCCCTAATGAACTGTACTTTCATGACTTCCAGTTCAATGTTTTGAAGAACTTGTGATAAGCCGTGTGATGGGTGTGGTGCTGCTTTGAATCTAGCTAGCACGTGGTACTGTCGCTGGTATTCCTCAATGTACTCGCTTGCCGAGTTGTAGTCCGATCGTTTCATCTTGTCGAACTTCCGCATCTCGATAAACGCTGTCTGCATCCGATCACTTCCTTGTGTCATTGACATGAGTTCGTCATACAGTTGATCGGCATATTTAGGCATCTTGGACAGGTTGCGTAGTTTGTTCTGTAGGGTGACGTCGATCTGGTTGTACATCCAGCTAGCAACCAAGCGAGACCAGTACTTCCATCTTCCGAATGAAGCATGCGACTTGTGAGGTCTGGGAATGTTGCTGTCTAACAACCATTCCAATGCATATGGGATCAGCTGGTAAGCCAGTGCCTGTTTCCAACCACTTGGATCAGTGTCATTGTGTTCCAGTGTCCGAACTTTCTGGATTTTGGTCATTGCAATCGCTGGAAGACCATGTCCCTGATGGGGCGGTGTGTTGTCCTCATCCTCACTATCACTGTCATCCTGTGTGAATTGGATCGGATTGGTAAAGGACGGGATCTGGGGTTCCAATGGGTTGGTCGATGCATCAAGCGGGTGAGGGTTGGTGTCCCCCTCGTTGTCCGTCTCGGTGTCGGCCATGATTGGATGTTAAAGCTAAACGGAGCTTTTGCCGGCGGGGCTCGAAGGATTTCCTAGATGTTATTGGCTGGATCTGAATGTTGTGTCACACACAGAGGTGGGTCCACAGTGGGGTCAGATCGTCAAAAGTCTCCAGTTGAAAATGGCTTCAGAGAAAAGAGTTGCTAGTGGTCCAGCTAGCAGAAGAGGCTCATAACCTGATGCAAATACAATGATAGTATGTATGCAGGTAAAACAGTATTCAATTGGATGGACGGGGAGAGAGAGAAGGTGAGAGTGGAAGGAAGACTATCTAGTTGGTCTATCCTACATGTGATGCCTGAGGCATCCAACAAAATTCCACTTATCTGGGATGCTAGAAGCACTACTGTTATGAGTTCCCCAGTACGCTCGAGCTGTCGAAAAGGAGTGCCTAGCGTATACGATCATAGCTCATGCCTTCGTGCCTACGCCTCGCCAGTGGTCTCGGCATTCTTTACAGAGCACCTAGGTGTATCTTGTACTCTTGCGCGATTCTCACCACTTGATGCAAATCTCGATATGAAGCCACCTAGCCTGGCTAGTACCTGGAAGAATCGGTTCCGAAGGTTAGCTACCTTGGAGTCATTTTCGCCCGCTGACCGAATACCGCGCCAAGATTGTCAGAAATACGTGCTCATATCAAACGAAATGTCTCTTTTGATCGTATCTAGGTCGTCAATCAACTGCCTCAACGAAACAATCAAAGCAAACATCAAGCATACCTCCGGCGTGAGCAAGGCCATCGGTGCAGATTTGTTCAAGAGCAACATCGTTGTTGCTGAGCGGGTCTGTCAGTCAGCTCATGCCGAACACCCCTATGCCGAAGACCACTGGTCATCCATTCGAATTGGGAAAGACCAGCTCCTGTTTGATACCATTGACCCTTGCCAGCGCTGTCAGATGCTATGCGTTGACCAGGTTACCGGCGCACAACGCAATGAAATCTTGGCTGCGCTGCCCAAGATACGAAAGGTCAATGGGAGAATCCAGTTTGGTAGATATGCGACAATGTCGACAGAGGATGGTGAGAACGTTGAGAGAAATGTTCCAGGAAGCGGGACTATTATGGTGGGAGATGTTGTGTTGCCATCAAATCAGAAGAACTAGCTACCATTAGAAATTGTTTCTCTCATTTCATGGGATCTTTCGTCATTAGTGTCCACACAATTGAAGCTTCTATCTCAGTCCTAAAGAAGTTCTGCGAAACGATTTACTTTGATGCTTTCGCATTTTGGATATCCCTACGAATGCTATATCCGTAGTCGCTTTTATTCGCTTATAAGTACAAGATATCCTTTTTAATTACCTTATCCGGAAGTACACGACTGCAAAAGTAAAATCAGAGTTAACAACGGCCATTCTCAACCGAAGAGACAGACAATCTGGATGGAATATCTAGCAATACCTAAGACTACCATATGTAAGACTCATTGAGACCAAAACAGCTAGCTCAAAATGAAAGGGATGATTTAGGTTGTATGGAGGAATTTTATGATATGCCTCCTTGTAGCTCAGTCGAATATGGTGCCTGGAAGAATTCATCTCCCTCAAAATGTTGGTGCTAGTAGAACAGAAGCACAGGCCGCTTGGCACTTTCCAAAAGCCGGATTGCAGGCAAGAATAGAAGCAGGTACGGTTGCACCCATCGTGGCTCCCCATGTGAAGCCTGCTGCCGAGTAAAAGGCCATTACGACCGTTGCACATCCTGCTTGACATACTCCATAGGCGGCTGGGCCGGCGGATACATCGGAGCTGAAAAACAAGCATGCATAGAGAATAGCCCACAAACTCTTCATTGTCTGGAATTGCGAAAGATATGGATCAAATTTACTGATTGTGATAAGACTTAATAAATATACGTTGGAGGTTGTCCGGAAGAAATTTTATCGTTGCGAATTTCATTCTCACTCGCATCGCGAGAATCTTGAGAGAAATTAATGTCTACGGGAGTCTTTCCATGACGTGTAGGCGGACGGTGGCTGTTCGAATCACCTATCGTAGACGCTGGAGTACTGCGTTTTCGAGAGGAAGAATGCAAGCTTGGAGAGTCATCATGACGCATTCCGATAGTCATTTCCAATGTTGACGAAATGGGTTGGAAAACCAAGAATATCGACGATTCGAGATTTCTTTTCGAGCCTCTATGGCCCTCACATCAAAATCCGAGCCGACATAAATTTCTCAAAGGGTCTTCTGTCTTTGTTGAAGCCATACCTTTTGCGATCAGTCAACGCCTGACCGATAAGCTTGGCAGTACCTCAGCACAATAACGAAAATGCCATGTAAATAGCTATCGTATCATGAGTATGGAGATACTCTTTCTGTGGCCACTCTTTCGAGCAGTCTAACTGATAAGCATTAGGCTATCGCGGCTCCCTTGAAGACGATATCCTGTATCCGGTGCTACAAGATCCTTGATGATACCGCAATGTATTTGGTAGAAGGGGTGGTATCCATGGAAATGGATAAAATCACCAAATTTTTGCCCTGGGTATGAATGAATGGTGCAAGCCTCGAACCCTTGAACTCGGCAAGGGGTCGGGTAGTTGGTACGAATGCGAACTCCAAGTAGCCTTGGATACGACAGAAGGCAAAGGAAAGAAAGGTCGAAACCTAGAAGTTCTGCGCATTTTCAGGGCCACGCCAAGTGTCAAAAGGGGATAAGGAATTTGATCTTCAAGTTGCCCTTTGGCTCAAATCCGAAGTGCTTGAGGAGGTGGCTCCTTGCCTACTTGAAAAGCACAACGGAGATCCGAGTATGTGTTTCAACGACATTTGGAGCATCGAAAAACTGATTATCTCTCAAAGGCGGCGCCGTCGATTTTTCGAGTCTTCCTTGGCCTGAGAAAGAGGCGGGAATGAAAAGTCTTATGTCGCCGATCCCATCACGCCGTTCCGCCAGAATTTGAGATTTACAAAAGAAGCGGAAGCAAGATCCGTTGCTCCGTGGAGTTTGAGTACTAGAAATACTCTGTACAAGAATGTAAGTTAAGCACAAATGCTGGGGGTGTCTAGAGCGAGATAGTCCAACGTTTCTTTCGGACTAGGAAGATTGACATAGAAAGACTTCGAAGGTCTAACATTATGCTAGGCCACAAATGTTAGCAGTGAGGGGGTACTGGAATTGATATATGATGAATGGGGAGTTTAAGAGACTCTCAAATTAAATACAATTATGCTGGGCTGAAGATTGTTGAGCATCGAGACTGATCGGATGATAAGTTCAGGTGACTTACACAGCTTAGCCTCATATGATCTTACATACCTTGCAATTGGTGGTATTGAAATCGGCGAAAGCGGATATAGACTAGCGTGTTTCATGTCCGAGCGGAGGAATAATTGTCGCTGGCTCAGTCTGAGAAATGTTTTTCCAGTCCGGGTTAGTGCCCTTCATCCACAAAATCGTCAGCATTCATTCCACGAAAAGATACAGTATTGCATATGCAATCCAACGCCCGAGTAAGGAATCCGATGTCTTGCTGCTTAAAGCGATTCAAGGTATTAGAAACCGGGTAGGGAGGAATGAATTGAAGAGGAGTGATGAATTGAGAGGGAGTGGTAAATTCAAAGGAAATGGTGAATTAAGAGGGAGACAACTCGGAAATTGTCGGAATGACATAACCCGACATAGCGTTAGTCATAGCTGGATAGCAGGATGTAGCACATGATTTGTCTACAGATATATATATCGTGAATATATATATTTACATCAAAGTGTTGATGGATCATTCTGGGGGGCCCCAGGCTCTGCCTGGGAGGGCCTGGCCCCGCCCTACAAAAAGAGTGAGTAGACTCTATACGCAACGTGATGCTTTTTTATTTATGAAAAAGTTTTATTAATGATAAACTATAGTTCACCCAAGGTGATGTTTGCTCACTTGATGAACAAGATGGTGACAGTGGAAGGAACAGGAGTTATGTAGCTCAAGGATCTATTCGATTATGGACCATGTCTAACTAATGTTTGAACGACTGAGGCATGTACAAAGGGCCGGTGAAAACCTCGATGATATGGGAGAGAATTTTGCCAGTGCTTATGGCTCAAATTTACTAGGACGTTGATTCAACTTAATCCCTGGTGAACACGTCTGTTGAGCCAATTAGGCGTTAGAAATCGTTGGCGTCATCGATTTTCACCGCTCAAGATATCCCTACGTATCGCGCAGGCTTCATTTATAACCGGACGATCTTGAAGGTAGTGAAATATCAACAATCCGATAGAGTCATCAACGGGGATGCGGTGAGACATTTTGCAACGTTTGCCGACGTTGAGACAGTAGAAGCCGCTGGTGGTTCAATTTGCGGGCTATCTACATGCTTGAGGACTTGTAAATTTACCATCTCAAATCCACCATCGATGGTTTCTCAATCTGGCCACGGAATGCATCAACCTCAACAATCAGGGCAAAGGAGCGAACAGATTAGTCAGGAGACCAAGATATATAATGTTCAATGCGATGACTGATTCCCGGGACGTATTGGTCACTTTACCATAAAAATCTAATACCAGTCTCGCTTGCTTTGCCTATGATTATATTTATTCTGGCGGCTCTCCTTCCAGTATTACATCCCTTCAGCGCGATGTGTTCAATTGGCGCCTCAGATTCGTCGTCGGTCACAAGATCGCGGTCTTCGGTATGTCATCACCTGGAGTCGGTCAACCGATGCTAATCTAATTTACGACTTCAAGCCATTCACTGGCCCCTCAAGGATCGTAACTATGGAAGCCCGGCCCAGAAGTCCCTCGGCAAAACTCACGCGGTTTGCACCCGCCCGCCGAAATTGGGTGCTTTACGAGACCGCCCGGGAGAATGAATTTTTATCGTGGTGGCTGGACACCGACTATGGACGACAGCTGACCAAAGGAGGAAAATCCAAAGTAAAGTGGTCAGCGGAGTCGCGTTCCTCGGAGGTGTGGGAGCATTTTGACCAAGTGGCAGAGCTCAGGTCCGGTAGACCGAAAGTTATTTGTCGTTCTTGCCTCGCGACGCTTGATCACCCACATCACAAATCTCATGGGACAAGCGCGATGGGCAAGCACTTGAAATCCAACTCATGTCGCAGAGGCAAGGAGAAGGCCCCTAGTTCTGCTGTCACCCCAGGCCCAATCCAGGCCCGAGCAGAGTTTTCACCAAAGAGGAGCAGATTCACAAAAGCACAGCTCGAAGAACAGCTTCTGCGGACAATTATGTCCGCAAGCCTTTCTTTTGGGCTTACGGAAGAACCCACATTCCGAGAATTGTTGGACCTAGTCTATGCCGGACCTCAAGTTCAGGAAATTCCATCGTCAAAGCAACTCCTCCAGCATATTCACGACACGGCAACCACCTACCAAGAGTCACAGCTGCAGGATCTGCCCGGAGATTCCAAAGTATCGATTGCTTTGTGCTGTTGGAAAAGTCCGCTCGGGCAGGAGTTCATGGCTATTTATTGCATATTACTTTGACAAAAAGTGGTCCTACCGAGAGGTGCTGCTTGGATTCGAACTACTTTACAGGCCCGAGACAGGGAATGACGCTAGTGATCAAATACTTGGACTGATCGAAGAAAAAGGGTTGCTTCGTCGGATATTCAGCGTGACAATCGACTATAGGGTCGATGAGAAACTGGTGCAGTCATTACAAGAGAAGCTCACTTCTTCTGGTGGTATCAGCTCTTGTCAATGCTTTGCTGGGGTTCCTGGAACAGTGCAGGCCATTCAGCTCTGTCTTGGACATTTTATCGAAAACATCACCAATGCCCCAAAAGGGGAAACGGTTGAGGATGAGCGCGCAATATCGCGTGGTTTTTACTCAATCGAAACAACATATGAGGCAGGAATAGCGAGGATTTTGGAAAAGGTAAACGCCCCTCCATCATCACGGCGAGAAGGCATCTGACCCTAGCATTTGCAGATTCGATCGTTTGCAAACTTTGTCAACAAGAGCCCCCAAAGGCGCGATGAATTTCTGTGTCTCCAGCCCGCGGGGATGGAACTCCTGCCGTTAGACGATGCGAACAACCGCTGGAATTCGGCGTTGTTGATGTTGAAGCGAGCGGGGAGACTACAAAGATATATCGATCAATGCTGTCGCAAGAGCGGCGATCTAAAATTGAGAGTATGGAATACAGAGTGGCGCAAGGTTGAATATCTTGTCCAGCTGACAACGCCATTCGTTCATTTTACTATGGCCCTCCTGGCCTCAAAAGATGCTACAGTCCAAAAAGCCTATTTTTTGTTCAAGACACTTATGGTGCACATCGACAAGTCAATCCAAGTACTAGGCGGAAAATCAGCTCCGTGGAAACAGAAACTACGTCGGGCGTTGCTTAACATGAAGATGGAACTAGGAGAGCTCTACGAAAAGACATTCCAACGCTTCGGGATTATGTATGGAACTGGGACTTTGATTGCGCCCCAATACAAGGTTTCCGCTCTCGATGGTGCCACGTCATCATGCCTGGGCCACCCCGAGCGCTACATTGAATATCTAAAGATCTTTCATTTACAGTACCGACCGCAAATGCCTACGAGCTTGTCTTGCGTAAATGGAATGTCTCGTTCTCCGCATTTGTTGGAACACGACCGGATTCTGCACCCATTGACTGGTCTGGTGGCCAGTTCAACGAATCAGAAAGATGAAGTTGGTCAATATCTTCGAGAAGGTATGAATAACTGCTTGGCATATCTCTTGTTGACTACTGACACACCGTAGGGGCTGTGAATATTTCGCCACGCGCTTACTGGAAAGATCATCAACACGAATGGCCTGTTCTCGCTCGACTGGCTCGCGATCTACTCTCCATTCCGACTACGGGTGCTGGCTCGGAACGACTATTTGCCATGGCAGGGAAGATCCATCATGTCCATGGAGGACATTTGGATGAGTCGACCATGCGTGACCTCGTGATGTACACGTACTCGGAGGAGTCGAAATCAGACAAGCAATTGATCAATATGGTGGATCGTAACACGGTAGGCGATGAAGAATGGGAGGAGTTTGGAGTAAGGGCAGAAAGGCCTGAACCGATAAGCGATGATGAACGGAGTTCGACCGAGGCTGGTTATGATGGACACCCCAAAAACGACAAAAACAGCCAGGCAGCCACAGAGGTCCTTGAAAGTCCATCTGCGGATGACTTGGGACGGGATATGACGGACGAGAGCGAGGAGGACTCATTCCTACCATCACCTGTCACGCAGATCCTCAATAGGATTTGGAGACGGTTTTCGGGTAGAATGACAATGGTCTAGCGGCGTGTCATCATTCTTCTCCAGTATGTGTCCGCTAGAATCCACAAACCTGCCTAGCCTGCAAAATTAGTGTCGTCCCTTATGGCCATATCAGCCCCTGGGAACACAAATCTTTGCCCATCGGATATACATTCTGCTCTACGATCCATATGGAAAATACATTGCTTTTTTCTCCGAGATGAAATGTAAAGATGTGAAGAATTTGCAGTTGATTGACTACCCGGAAAATGGACCAAAGGCGGTCTAGTGCTAACAATGAAGAACGATTTAAACACAGATCTGGTGAGCATCCGCAACGCAAGGGCACGATACTTCAAGGAATCAGCACGGAAACCGTCAGAGGGCGGGAGTACATGAGAAGGCCATAAATAGAAAGCCCATCAATTGAAGCTGTCGCTCAAGTAGCCCGATTAAACAGCAATTATTATCTTCTCTCGTCAGTCCAGGAAAGTCACAAATGGCATTGTTCAAATCAGCTTCAATTCCCGAAACCCCACAAGCCGATGCTTACTTAACCCAAATGTGCCGCTAAATATTTAACCGTCAGATCAACATCGTGCAACGGACTGCCCTCTAATTGGACTGATAATGAGGGGACAAGCCCTTCTCATCTCAGCTACAGGACACTGGCCAAGGCCAAGCATGAAAGGCAGCCGGAGACTACCGGGGTCGTCGATCACCGTCTCGGATAGGGCGCATTCCAAAATTTCATGTCCCCTGACAACTTAATTGTTTACGCCTTCTGTAAGAGATTGTAGAACACTTGAAATGGTATGAAAAAATACTCTGAATTTCTTCTAAATAATGACAAGGTCCGCGCCTTTTAAGCAATCTGTGCGGACAATGCTGACTAAACATCACATATAGTTTATCTGTCTCGGCATGACGCCATTGAGGCATTTGTTCATGTCTCAGGGTGGCACCACACATCTCGACAGGAAGGCCTTTTCCTGGAGGCTACGTATGTCGACTATATAGGTTTCTTTGTGCGGAAGAACATATATTTGTAAGATCGAAATGCTACGGTGCCGTGAGAGATTGATCCCTTCGAGATCAATATATAGAGATGGTGGTTTGGTAGGTAAGTTTTGGAGCCTCGCAACAAGGCTTGCAATCTGGCCTTTTGTATCAACGAACTCTGGGGATTTGTCGACTTGCAGATTGAGCTTTTCGAGAGATTTGTTGCATTGATTCTGATCTTCGAAATGGCCCTACGAGTCGCCGTTTATTACCCTTGTGATTGGGAATAAGCGGTATAAGCTTCCAAAGGAATTTCTTTGCAAATGCCCACAGATTCAACTACAATCGTTTTGAGCTACAGAAATTGCATTGCCAGATGTCTACGAAGGTGCCGGCCATACTTTGGTGCATTTCTTCTATTCAGGGAACTATGAGACGATACTCTCGCCACCCGATGTTGACACATGCGGCATCGCAGGAGAGTACAGAAGAAGCATCCTGGTTTACCATGCATCCAGAAAGTGTGAGATTCCGGGTCTCGAAAGCCTTGCTAAACATTACATTGAGCACTTCGGTAAAGAACTAGCTCTGTATGACGTACTTCGCCTAACAAGGGATGTATTTTCAACCCTTCCTGAAGGCGAGACTTGGCTCCCGAATTACATCAAAAGTCATTTGCTGCGGCTGAAGCTTGAAAATCCAAACAACAACCTGGCAGAGCTTTATAGTACTCTTGGTCATGATCATCAGTTCGATAACACTGTGATGAAAATGGTGGTTGATATGCTATCGGTAAACCTTTCGGATAATGCATTGAGAGACGGTGAGAGCCCCGCAAAGCTATTCTCAAAGAATATTGATCCACGAACTCTGAAAAGCATTATGGGCTAATGGGAGATGTGCCGCCAAAGACCCTGCCGCCGGTGAGCCTGCCGCCGATGAGCCTGCCGCCGATGAGCCTGCCGCCGATGAGCCTGCCGCCGATGAGCCTGTCGCCGATGAGCCTGCCACCGAAGAGCCTGTCGCCGATGAGCCTGTCGCCGATGAGCCTGCCACCGAAGAGCCTGTCGAGGAATGGATTATTCCCGACGCATCTTCTGTGGAAGGTTGGCCTAATGCTCACTTACATCCACATGGGGTTCCAGCAACCGAAAATTTATCCAGTGCTTCGGAAGCTTTCATTGAAGCTCAGCCTATACAGAATTCTTATATTAAGATATCGGTTGCGGACTTAGCTTTGTATGCCGATTGGGGAAAATTCCGTGGCCAGATGAGAGCTAAAAAAAGAGACGAGCTTGCGAGAAGGGGTCTTCCAATTCCAAGCTGGGATGGCGTCGTTAAATTTGGTTTTTAGTTACGTTTGCGAACCAGCTCTACAATATTACAGTTCCATAACAGTGACTCAAGTATCATTACTAGAACAATTCTGCCAAAATAATGAAGTGATGTGATGAGGAAGTGGTGAGCTGAAACGGATTAGCGTATCTATGACTGGGTGATTCTGCCGGGCCGACGTTAAACCCGATATGAGTCAGCTCATCGCATGCCTCCACCATCCTACTCACCCTCAGCCCAAGGCTTGCGAGTTCCCAGCGATGGCGACTCACCGTCACCAGTCCTCCCTGGAGGGGGTTTTAGACTTCTCAATACCATTATTATTAACACGAAAGCAGCATGAGTTGGCAAAGAACCTGGTGATCACGCTTGTACGGCATTATGGCTCTGAGAAGACCGTTCGGAAGGGCTATCGGCCTGCGGCACTTATCCAGGCTACTCTCGAGCACGTTACATCGCCGGATACCTTTATGACTTTCTTCCTCACATACATCTATGAGGACCTGCGTTTCGACGAAGGACAGGCCGTTGATTCTGATATTGCCCTCGCCTTGGCATTCTTCGAGGGATTTTCTTCATGGGAACCGGAACAAATAAACAAGCTTCACGGAGGCTTAGAAAAGTTTGCTGAGTATATCGTTGAAAATTTTCTCCTCCCCCGTTCGTTGATTCCTTACATATACATATTGCTTGATCTCCAGTGAGTATATGCTAATTCACAATTGCAGTTAGAGCATCATCAGTCAAAACACCACAACCAACGCCCACGTCGTTATCTTCGCTGCAGAGCTCAACACCGACCGGCACGAGACAGCGTGTATCTGTTTTACGACAGAAATGTCTTATGCGCGACCGCCACCGCTGTGTAGTGTCTCGGAAATTCGATAGAGCAGCAGCCAGAAAGCGTTTCGAGGAGAATGCGGAATCTTGTGCTGATGATGACGGGAACCCATTGAAGGATGAGTCCAGTGATCAATTTCAATACTTGGAGGTTGCCCACATTCTCCCTCATTGTTTGACGACGGTAGCTTCTGGTGAAACCGATTTGGTATGTCCGATTATTGGGATTGATACAGTATTTTGACGGTGCTAACGTTGTGCCTAGAGCGATTCAAAGAAAAATGCTCTCCGGATCTTGGACATGTTTGATCCTGGAATAATCCATCTTATCGATGGACCAAAAATCGACAGTCCTATGAACGCCCTCACTCTAACGCTGGACTACCACCGGCTATTTGGCGAATTCAAGATCTATTTCGAACCCACTGGCACACGACACCAGTACAGGATAGATTCGACAGAACGCAGTCCTTTCTTACGTGACCCCTTGTTTCCCGTCACACGATCGCTTACCCTAAGTCCTCATCGCACGGTTGATCCGCCATCCCCCCGGCTTTTTGATGTCCACCGCGCCATCGCACTTATTATGAAACTTAGCGGCGCTGGCGAATATATTGAGCGGGTCCTTCGTGATATGGAGGAGCTAGATGTCAGAGAAGATGGATCGACACATTTGGGATATCTTACAGGCTTACGACTTGGCGGGTGGTTAGATACCCTATCAGTGCATTAGAGATTGGTACGATGACATTGACATGTCGAAGAATATATGCATTTTGTATCTCTGAATGTTGCAGAAGCTCATAATACAACATGATTCGCAATCATGCCCATAAATGAATTCGCTCTAGTTAGCCGGTGAGGTTAGTCCCGAACTCTGCTGCCACAGTAGGCTGTACCTCTACAGCTAGGCCAGAGTGCCGAAAATGCCCCTCCGCGCTCTTCTCCCTCGCACCAACAACGTCAACACACCATTCAAGGAAGTTGTCGAATTCTTGCGCTGGATTTTCTTCGTAGGATTGCCAATTACGCCGGATAAAGGCCTTCAGCTCAGCAAAATACTCCTCAATAGGATTCAAATCAGGAGAATATGGAGGCAAATACACTAGCTTTACGCCAGCTTCTGAGCAAATCTGTTTAATTCTGTCCGAGTGATGAAAGGATGCGTTGTCCGTCACTAGCACAGACTTCGGCTCGGGCCATTTCCCACAGTGCTGGAGGAGCTGCTCGATAAAATCCCCAAAGATGGATGCGTCAGTTGAACCCTGGAATACTCGAGACAAAACAATGCCGTCTTGCGCATACGCAGGCAGAATCTGATAACGCTGATCACGATGAAATTTCGACACTTGAACAGGTGCAGTACCAAGGGGGGACCAACCCGTTCGCTGGAAGCCTATCCTTTTATCACACCCAGATTCATCGACATAGACAAGGTGGTAAGACTTGAAGTCTGAGATAAAATGATGGTATTCGTCCCGAAGGTCAAGGTTGCGTTCTCGTGCCTTGACCCGGGCAGTCTTTTTTGACCAGCCTTTGGACTTAAGGGCGCGACTGACGCTCGATTTCGTTGCTTGAAGAGCGAATTCGTCCCACAAAAAAATCACCATCTCGTCCAAATACAAGGCAGGCTTTTCAATCAGATGGTCGCACAAGGCCTCGAGCATGACTGAAGTGATACTACGGGGTCGTCCGCCCTTATTTGGAGGTGCCTTGACGCTGCCAAACATTCTTATATTAGAAGAGATTCTCGAGATGGTGCTCTTGTTGCAACCAGCGGCCTGTGCCATCTTAGTTATAGATAGTTCGCCACTGTGGATCATGTCATAGATAAGCTCATGCTTAGAAGGGGCTAGATTTGGAGCCATCTTTGGTTGGACCACTCGTGATAGTTAGATTGTTAAGTGCGCGTCCCGAGGAAAGCTGATTCGGAGGAGGGGCGGCATGGAGGTGTTAATAGTATTAAAATTACAAGATAATACATGTTTCAGGTCACTATGTAACATACGTACGAAAGAATACACACGTGAATACCGGAAGAGCTCCAAATATAGACTAGTGTGTCTTGGCATAAGAGCAGGAAAATCAATCGAAGAGTGTAGTGGTTGCACCTGTTTCGGGACGTACTGTACGGTGCTTGAAAATGCAGCTTAGATTCGATTCATCCGTCAGGGAGATGGGACAGACTCCGAAGTAGGACGACACTCGCCTACTTGGAGGCTAGGGTGGACTGGTCGGTCGTTGATGTAAGCAGAATAGTTGATATTTACTTATGGGTCTACTTAATGTATATACCTTTGACACAACCACGGCTTTGAACACAGAATATCCCTGATCAGTAGAGTAGAACACCCTTGATTATATGTAATGTCCGTGATGCAGGGGTTGATTACTGGCACCAGCGGGCGGGAGTATTCTTATCGCTCGCTCTTATTTGGCGATAACGAATGCATCTTGCGCTAAGAGACGTGAGCTGTTTGCCACCAACCGACCCGCCTTTGCCAAGGATAGGTAGTCTACCACCGGGGTGCCTTGGTTCCCCGTTAAAATATTGTGTAATCTCAGTGCGCCTTCGAGGCTGACATACAGTACGAGTATTGCTCTCAACAGACGCGAGGGCGGTCTATCCTTTTTTCTGAAAGCAAACGGCCTAATGCCCGAAGATTTTTCCAAAACTGAACGTCCCGGACCCCAGGTCTCGCGGGACCATACTACTGCAGCCCATTTTGTAGGATTTTGCCATTTGCTCAAGTGGAAGTCAAATATCGTTTATGTTTTACAGTTGAACAGCGCTCCTTGTCAACTGTAACCGTTTCGACCGCGACCTTGGCTGTGTATGCACGATTACCTGTTGCCCCACATGAACCGTGGGCCCTGTTAGGTTGGCCTGTTTAGGCCAATGGTTGCGTGGTTGAACGTTTTATTATTTTGAGTTTGACAACGGTTATCCCCAATTTATCGTCTTATTCCACACACTACAATACCGGTGAGGACACCATGGCTACACTGTGGTCACTGCGTCTTGATGCCGCTCATGCCGAACATTTGAGAAGCCAGTTGGGACGCCAGGCAGCACCAAACAAGTGACAAACTCTTCGAAACAAATGCCACTGGGCGAGATAAAGGTTAGATTTCACTTGGTCCGTATTTGATCGGTTCTAACCAAATAACAGACAACCTCGATGGGTGCGGCCTGTTCCCTAACCAGTGATTTAACCCAAATCCTGCAAAAGAAACCCGCTTTAGCATCCTTCGCTGTTGACCTCCTGGACCTCTATTTGTGCCTGTGGGAGTGTTACATGATCAAGTCCGCCGGCAAAATACGCTTGGAAGAGGAACGTCGTTTCCTACAAGACTCCAACCAATGGCTGGTGGGAGAGAATGAGAAGCTCCAAGAATGCTGTAATAACCAGGAGCTGCTGCTGTGGGATCGTCGTCAGGCCTTCGACTCTATACATCAGGGTATTATCGGAACATTGCAGAATAGTGATAGACGCTATTGTCATATTAATGAGGTGCAGTGAGTTTTTGCTCGAGCGAAATGAGACTGGCACGCTTGACCTGGCTATGGCTGGCATTGTATTGGTAGGCAGAGTGATATAAACAGGCCTCGTGGTTCTTGCGTTGAACAGGAAAGGCAGGCAATGAACGGGTCGGAAAGGATAGTTCAACGGGGTGGAATATGGGTGGGGCGTTCCATAGGCAGCCTACTACCAATGAATGTACCTTTCAACGGAAGAACACAAATGATTCACCGTCTGCATCTGCGTGAATCAAGAACAACCAATCACTGGCACACGATGACTTTTGTTGAATATGGCCAAATATCTGGGTTTTGTTTGGTTTTTTTCTGTGTTTATGTACAAACACCCTGCCCCCCCCCCAGTACTATAGCTCTGCGCTAAGGACTTGCTGCCAGTCATTCTGGCCTATACATATAAATCCCTAATGAAACCACAGAGCTTTTCTCACTCTCCAAGCCTACCTTTTTTTCGCAAACCGCCTTTTGTCGTGCAATCTCTCGTGCTGCACAGAAAGAATGGGGCAACTTGATCAACTTGGTTGGTTGAAACATCTTCGATGACTAGTGTTGGCGCTGACAAAACCCTTCAGACTTCGATTTTGATCTAGACCTTGGGTCAATCTGGAGAGAATCGCCGAATATACCGACACTACCACCTTGTCTCGCAGCCAATTGCAGCACTCTCAGTTCAATCCAACCTATTAGCATACCACAGTATGTAAAGAATAAGGCCGAGAGGCCTCGCGTTATCGACTGCATTTCATACCCTAACCATGAGAGCGAGCGCGCCTTTAGCTGGACTGGGCCAGATCCGTTATCCCCAGACACCTACGCCGATGATATTTTACTCTACGTGTCGGCATTCTTTCTTTTTGAACGCGTGCACTGGATAGAAATCCGGCTCAGCAAGCTCAGCCCGGGAACCGAAGAGGTTGTGGAAGAGTATCCATTCTTCCACGGGTTGAATCTATGTTAGGAAATTTACGCAGAGCGCGTGGTCAGATACGTAATATCATCTCGCGGAGTGGCTACAGTAGAATTCGAAATCAGTTTTAACTCTAAACTCTTACTTTTTATGTCCCGGACCCTAAGTAGAGACACGCTAATCTAATTTTAGCTCTTCCCCTGTTAATCCATGTAGGGCTGTATTGTATTCACTGGTAACCATAATGAGTCATTGTTATAGTACCGTAATTTTATGTAGAAACCGATAGAATCCATCGTGCAAACAGATCAAACAAAAGAGAATCCTAACAATCTGGTATGTCAGGGTGCGGGCTGGCAGGACGGTATGATAGGAGATGACTGGCAGGGACAGGTCGTAACAGATCAGATTCACATTGACAGGCAGGTACAGGCAGGGGCAGGCTAAAATACAAGACGTAGCTCGAAGAGCTACAACAGGATCTAGAACTGAAGTTCAAGATAAACAGGTCGGAGATCACGTGCCGTGATCTTCCTTTTACTAAGCATTACGGTTCACACCGTGACATGGTAAGATCTTCTTTTATTCTCTTATATCTTACTTAGGCTATTTGTTACGCGCAGCCTTCGCCCACACTCTTTTGTATCCAAAAGAAGGCTATAGTGACGCTTAGACTTCCGCACGACCCAGTTTGGGTCGAAGGTCTCGACCCAGAACCCAACCCAGTCTGGGTCTGGGTCGAAACCTCATAACCCAGACCCAACCCAGACCCAGTGACTGGGGCCCCAGAAAACCCAGTATAGCCCCAGTTCGACCCAGTTTCTGCATAAATTATGGCATAAATATTTAAATAACATACTGTCATTTTCCCCTGTTATGGTTTCTACATCGAAATGCTACACTCTCTACCAACAAGGCAAAGGAAATTTTAAGAAATAACCTCGTTCTCCAAAGTAATATATCTGGTTCAAGATTAATTACTTCTTCAAATGCTTTATTTCATAAGGAAAGGTGGTATGTGTTGGCTGCTGGTTTTCTCAGGCGTAGGATTGCATTCCATTTAAAATACAAAGTATACCCCAAGTTGCAGATATATATTCAACACACATCAACATAATATATATTTTCATCTACAGAGTAAAATAATTTTTGAATTCATTTATTTCTCTTCTTCTGTTTAATTCTAGAGCTTATATAACTATGGATAGATATCTAGTAAACTTTTATATTCAAAACTACTTACTACCTCTTAATCTACTTGGTATATGCGACTTGAAGGGAGGGTAGGAAGAAATATTTTGAGAAGGATTAATGGAACTGGGGTGGGAATTGGGGTTTGACTGGGGTTTTACTGGGTTTACTGGGTTCTTACTGGGTTCTTACTGGGTTAAATGGGTTATGACTGGGTCTTGACTGGGTCTTGACTGGGTTATCTCAGGGGTATTTCTTTAGACCCATATAATTTTAGTATAATAGACCAATCAACAAGAGTAGGATGATTTACTATATTTGATATATCAATATTCCTAGACACTTCTACAACTTTAGTGCATTTCTACCTTTGTACGTTAAAGAATTTCTCCCCTTACATCCATTTGTATATATTATATGTCATTCTCATGTTATGTCTCAAAGCCAACTTTCCGACTTTGCATCGTCGCTCTATGGTGGTGATCTTGACGATCTCTCATATATTTCAACTGGACAAGTCACACCATCCGCAAGTCAACACACAATCGACTCAAACTTCCGAAGACCAGATGATCCCCTCCCAATCCCCCCTTTATTGAAACGCGTTGGACCCGACCGTAGGAAAGGGTTTATTCTATACGATACAATGTCACATAACGATTTTGTGGACTGGTGGTTAGAGACTGACTACGGGAGGAAAAGCAAGCTTAAATGGGATTCGAACCGCCATACAGAGATCTGGAATAGCTACCATCAGGTAGCTCAGGGTATTGATGGCGCACCAAAGGTTATGTGCAAGCGCTGTGGGAAGATCCTAGAGCATCCTTATACACTAAGCCCGAACAGCACAGGCAAAGCGCAGTATCATGGCACATCAACCATCCAGAAACATCGGAAAACGGCTGGTTGTTTACGGTCGGAAAAGGGGAAGAAAGCGGAGATTACAAACTTCCTACAACGAGAGGTATATTTTCTATCATAAAATCAAGTAACTATACTAATTTATTATTATTCTAGGGAGAAGTTTCAGCAAGCATACCCTTCTTACAAGAAGATTGGGAGGAGGATCTCCTCCAATTTCTTACTCTCAACCGGCTCCCATTCCATCTGATCGAGCATCCATCATTCAAACGCATCATCAATAAAGCTCGTTCCGCCCCATCCCCTCCAGTGATCCCATCTGCCGATACCATCCGTCGCCGATTGGGCAGTCTAGTCAAAGACCGGCAGCAGCGTATCCTTCGTACGCTGCCTTCTGGCTCAAAGATATCCATTGCGCTTGACTGCTGGACATCTCCATTCTCGCAGGCATTTATGGCTATTACTGGCTATTTCATTGACAGTGATTGGGTATATCGTGAGGTACTACTTGGGTTTAAGCCGCTTCATGGTACACATACCGGCTCTTACCTGCGTAGTGTTCTTATAGAAACCCTAGTGGAGCACAACATTGAAGATAAAGTATTCGGGTTGACAACAGATAATGCATCAAACAACAAGACATTAGCTACTGCTCTCCAACAGGCTTTGTCAGATGATACTATTATCACCCGAATACCATGTCTTGCCCACGTTATCCAGCTCAGCCTCAATCAGCTTCTTGCTCGGATCAAGGCAGTTCCATTAAATGAATCAGCCGAGACAAGGTGGACAGAGAAGCAGTCAAGGCTAGCCCAAGAAAATGCGAAGCAAAGTCAGATCTCCTCCACACTGAACAAAGTCCGTTATCTTGCGATTTACGTCAATGCAAGTCCCCAGCGCAGAGAGACCTTTTACAATCTTCAGACAACTAATATCAAGATCGTTCCAATCCAAGATGTAAAGACACGATGGAATTCTACGTTCCTCATGCTTCGCCGGGCAAAGAGGCTACGTGCTATCTTCTCTTTATTCTGTACAGAGTATGATTGTGAGGAGATGCTACTCAGCGAGCAAGAGTGGCGTCAGATCGACTATCTTCTTTGTATCACCGAGCCCTTCTTTGATTATACAACACAGCTATCAAAGACTCGAGATGTCACTGCCCACTATGTGTTTAAGATCTACAACAAACTGTTTGATCATCTTGAGCGATCACAGGCACAGCTACGCCGAAAGCGTGTCCCATGGAAAAAACAGATGCTAGAGGCCCTTGAAGCTGGTCGGTCTAAGCTTGATGAGTATTACTCCCAAGCTGATGATCTTCGAGGGAATATCTATGCAATCAGTACAATGCTTGCACCGGTGAACAAATTCAAATTCTTCCTCTCCAGTGATTGGGATCAGAAATGGCGAGATACCTATCGACTTGCTTTTGAACAAGCCCTTGTTCCATATCAAGCACAAGTTAGAATAAGCAGTGATCTACAAAGCTCTCTAACGATAGCCCATCCAAGCTCAAGGCTAGAGGAGATGCTTGATGGAAGGGATATACAACCACGAGCCATTACTGATGAAATCAGTCAATATCTTGACAGCGGTAAGTAAATACAAAGAGTATGTGTGATAATAATACTAATATATATATAGATACTGTTTCTGTTAGGCCGCTTACTTTCTGGAAAGAGCACCAGGCTCGCTTTCCGGCCATTGCTGCCCTTGCGCGAGATACACTCTCATTTCCAGCAACTGGCGCAGGAGTTGAACGCCTCTTTAATACCGCTCGAGATATTTGTCACTATCGTCGTGGTAGAATGAAGAGTGAGACTGTCGAGGCATTAATGATGTTTCTTTGTACAACGAAATTTGATATGGAGGAGCAGGAAGCAACACTTCTTGAGAAATTTTTCTCCCAGGATGAGCTTGAGGCGGCAAAAGAGGAGAGGGAAGAGAAGCTCAGTGAGATTGAGGTTGATCCAATTAGTGATACAGAGGAGCAGGAGGATGAACTGGAAGATAAACCAGGGGATGCAATTGAGGTTGTAATTGAGGATAGACCAGAGGATATACCGGAGGAGAGGCCCTTACCTACAAGTGAATATGGTCGTCCTTGCTCGCCATCATTACCACCAACCTGTACACAGACACGAGCATCAGGGAGAAAACGTAAAAGCAGGGAAGATGATTTATTTGAATACCATTAGCTTGCTTGACAAAGAATCCTCAATTATACGCATCTCTTTTACCCTTTTTACAAATAAAATTAGATATAATCAAGTAAAGCAAATACTCAAAATTACCGCGAATAAATGCATAAGTTATACATTTAGAATCCTTAGCATGTTTGTTTAGTTTGTAACCCAGTTTGGGGCCCCAGACCCAGTACTGGGTCGTGCGGAAGACTAGATTGAATTGTGGATCAATAGCTTCCAAGGCCTGAATTGTTATTTCCCAATGACTAAGATAACATTAGAGTCTCCCTGAGATTTTATATTCAACCATTATCTACCTTTCCCGTTTATGATAACTTCGTCTTGATATAAATCATTGATTACACAATCAGGATGAACCTGAAGGTACCCCCACCATACTGTGCGTACATCAGCAATGGAAACGCCCCAGTCTCCGTTTATTAGAGATAGGAAGAATGGTGAAAGCTGTGCATACGGATTAGGTTGTGCTTTATTCAGGCCCATTATGCGGAGCTAGCATAATAGTTATTCGTCGGATAACGAGTGGGGAGGTTACAAGTCCATCCAGCCTAGAAGGTCACTTCCACGCTGGCCCGCATCCTTTATAGTATAGAAGGCTGTCAATGATTGGCGCCCTAGATGGTGGACCCAGGGTAATTCACAATCGCTCATATTCCATGGCCTCGTTATTTCTGTTCTACTACACGAGGGAAAATGGTCATGTGAATCTGATTGTGGGGGCTGGCGATTGATGTTTGAATTACATAGAATACCCCGCGTGCATTGAATCGCCGACCCTAATTGGCGTGCATACGCAATGCAAAGTAGCCCTTGTGCTACCCCCTGGCCACTTGTCACGGAGTGATCGAGTTTCAGGATGTTAGCTTATTGGATGGCCTTTTGTTTAGTTGTTAACCTGGGTCCACGCCAGCCCTGGTTGGAGAGTCTGGTGGTGGCAAATCCACGGTTCTCCATCTCCTCTTCCGATACTACAACCATAAGAATGGCAAAATCCTCGTCGACGGCCATGACGTGCAGAATATCATTATCGATTTTATTGAAGGCATATCGGTGTTGTGCCGCTGGATACGATACTTTTCAACCAACTTTTGATGGACAACCTCATGTGCGCGAAACCGATGTCTGTGATGAAATTTCTACCCGGCATGCCTCATGACTGATATTCATACCATGATAAAGAGCTTTCCAGCCGGGCTGTGTTCCTAGGAATCAACGCCTGGCCCCAAGCGCGTGTACTAGCCCATAGCAAATGCCAATTTAGATAAGTTTGCGCGTAGCCAAACATCAAATTTAGTGGGTCCTTATATCCCAGGTGGAATAAATGGCTAGGCCAAGTGGATACTCTCGGGACCGGCAGGAGCCTTAAGAGGGATTGAGAAAATAAAAATTTGCTGTCCGTGGACCTTTGCATAGCTGACTACAGTATCGCCCGGCGTACCTTTTCTGAGGGTATCCCACAAGTTCTAAATTACTCTTTTCTGCAATACTTTCTAACTCGATATTGTTTGAGATAGCCGCTTCACTCTGCAGG
Source organism: Penicillium digitatum (assembly GCF_016767815.1). NCBI lineage: Eukaryota > Fungi > Ascomycota > Eurotiomycetes > Eurotiales > Aspergillaceae > Penicillium > Penicillium digitatum. The sequence continues at coordinate 2,502,606 of NC_089387.1, forward strand.
ACTTGCTACTTATAACCTGACTTTAGCCTCGTCAGCTCAAGGCATCAGGCTGCTTATTCATCCCAAAATATGCGGAGTTGGTATGCCACATGCAAAGGGGCTAGAGCGTCGGGTTGTAACTTAGGCTAACCCTATAAGATAGGCCTTGGTGTACATAATATTATAGAAGGGATATGTCGTTTTTTTTCAATAGGAAAGGGGCGAACGCTATATCACATCATGCCAGGTACGTCCCACCTAGGCACCAAATAGAGCGAATCACTATAGTAATAGAAACTCTGGTATTATGATGGCAAAACTACGAGAAATCGCATTCTACGTGATATTAGAGCCATTTATCTGCCCCACCCGCTTTTGTGACACGTTTGAGAATATCATATAACAAAAAGCGATGGGGGGAAGTGATAGAGCGAAGTGATGGAGTGAAGTGATTGATGGATCGAAGTGATGGAGCGAAGTGATGGAGGGATAGATGGAGGAGTATGTCTATAATCATATGGAGTAGTCACTAGCAAAGGGTTAGTTGACCAATCAGAACCACCAGTTGCGATATACTGGATGATACGAATGCTCCTGGGATAGATCTCAATTCACAGACGGTAGCATTTCCATTCCTCAACGTATATTTTATTTGGTTAGCTGGCTAATGATAGCCGCCTATCTTTTCTTTTTCTCGGGTGTAGAGATAATATCAAAGCTCCTGGGATACGTCCTTTTGCTCTGCCGCGTACTGCTTTAATTGGCTACAAACGACCAGGAGTTGCTGCAGCCTAAGTCACAGACTCTTGCGATATCCAAACATCCCACTACTTCTCGGCGATAAACAGCAACCGTGCGCGCAGCGAAATCTGAGATACTGGTATATATAGCCCTTTCTCCATTCGAAGGTTGTATTCAAATTTCCAAACCCATCTGCCTGCACAACAAGATCCTTTAAAGGTCTTCCCAACGTCCACCAATCTATTAGGAACCGAGACTTTGCTTCAAGGTATTTATTCAATTCTCAGTCATTTCTTTAGTCCGATTCATTCTAACTCGTTGACCAGATGTGTTGGTTACGGTTTAAGACATATGATGGTCCGGGTGGCTGTGGCTGCACCTTCTATGCTGCGGTCATGCGCTGCGGCGCATCTGAGCAGCGCCCCGACAAAGCCTATTGCGAGCCCCAAAGCGGCAAAGTTCGGGATCTTCCTCGAATCTACCCTGATGCGGACAAAGGGTGCTCCGGTAAATGCCCGGTGTGCCAAGGCATCACCCCCAGCAGCTCCGAATTTTCGGAATTCGGAGAATAGTGTGAACGTGAACGAGGGAATTTCCATCAATATTCCGTGCATAATTGTGGAAAGAGTTATAGTGATAGTTAGCTATGAGTTCATTGTCCCTTTGCTGCTGCGTGAATCCGGACACTGAAGTTGGTGGCATGATGTAACTCATGTGCTAGTTTCTGCCCTCGTCGAAGATGTGTACTTGCTTCGATTTCCCGAATATATGTCCCACAACCGACTCACAACAGACTTACATGCGTTGTGTTCATGGTACAGAAGATCTTATAGTGGAATGTAGCACCTAGCAGAACTTAGTCCTTAACTACAAACAAAGACCATAGATCAGACAGATTGATTCTATGCGTGAGCCGCCCCAAGATCGTAATTGAAGAAAGTTTAAATGGCGATCTCACATGGGGTTTTGGTATTTTCCACGTAGTAAGGAAAGCATTGTAGTGGATGCCAAAAATGTAAAATCGTTTGTCGTGGACAGCCAGTCTTAGCCACCTACATGCATTAGTCGCCTCCCCCGTGACATTATCCTCTACGTCCAGAACCAAATTTCCGTAAACCGTCACAATTGTCCAAGTTGTTACAATGGCCAAGAAATAGATTATTTCAACGCCTGTGCAGCTGGCTAGGACGGCCACGAGCACGTTCTAAGACTCCACCCTTGCAACGATTTAAATAGAAATTTCCATCGGCGACGATACCTAAAATTATATCATCTACTAGATCAAGTTAAGTCCAAAGATATGACTACATTACTGTTGTTAATACACTGTTGCGCTTAATTTAATAGAGGGTGTCGCTATTTTAGTCCCGAAAATGCCAACCCAATTTGTCTAGCGGTCGAATCACCTGGTTTTAAAACGATGATCGATGCAAGGGGTCGATGAAAGTCAGCAGTCAGGTCAGGTGAGCTTTGTGGGTTTTATAAATGGGAGTGGGAATTTCAACCATAGCAGCTTTTCTTTCCATTTCCATATCTTTACGTCCGCTTGCGAAATAAATTTCCCAATGTGTTCTAAGAGAGTGATATTGCGACTTCTGGAAAGGGACTTCCCAGACATAAAATACTTAGAGATTGTTGCATGTGTGGAGGCCTTCATGATCTTCAATGAACGACCTGCAGAGGAGGCCCTCCAAGAGAAGCATTTTTGGCACTTCCAACCTTCGAATGGTCAAGCAGGCACGAGGTTTCATATTGTGATCGACATCGAAAAATTTGGTCATTCGGGCGCGATCGAGCGGGATTTTCCTCATGAGATCTATCGCGTCGTGAAAAGCCATAATGAGATGTGATTTAACGTTTTTTCGTGTGAATTGTGAAGAGTAAAACTAACCACTTGCCTTAGACGCATAGTCCCTTATCCCCGCAAAAACGTGCGGGATCATCTTTTGTGCAAGATCCGCGACTTTTCCGACGCTAACTATCCCTGGGGGAAGGACAGGTGATCGACATTGATTCTCACCTGTAGGAATAATGGCAACAGTCAACACTACCCCCAGTCGATAGGGTTTTGGAGACTATTTCTATATATGGGGAAAATTTCATGATGGTCTACGAGGAAGTCCGAGAGATAGATTCAGACGAAGGGATAAATAGCAGAAAGTACGTTCACATGGACCACATGTGACTAACTGAATATTTTCTCGTGGGTCTTCCCTTTTCTCTTTCCGTTCTCCAGCCTGGATGCTTTTCAAAAATAGCACAGAAACTTACTATCTTCTAATAACTTCCCCGTAGCATCTGCCAACTTTGAACTTGTGGTTGTAGACATAACCCCGACTTGTTGGGACATTGTCGCCGACATGAATCCACAGTCGACAAAACAGTACAACGTAACCCTCGATACTTCAGTGCGTAGATTAGGTCCAATTATGCACCAGGACTGCATTATTACTCAGCTATATTATATCTAGTCTTTTCAAGAGTACATTGGCTCCTGATGCTTATTGGCTCTCCGTGGCTATCTTCAACATCCCCTTAAAAAGAAATAATGTTGGATGCCTCAGGCATCACATGTAGGATAGACCAACTAGATAGTCTTCCTTCCACTCTCACCTTCTCTCTCTCCCCGTCCATCCAATTGAATACTGTTTTACCTGCATACATACTATCATTGTATTTGCATCAGAATCTAAGTAAGACCCGAAAATAGAAAATAGTGACGTGGTTTTTATGCATATATATAATTAACTACACGCCCTAAGAATTTTAAAATTCACCACAAAATTTTTTTTTCTCAGTCATATCAATAAAATTTTATAAATATGAGACATCCAGCATACCTAATAATAGGGTATCCCTTTATCATGATCAATTATCCACTATATTAGTAGTTATTGGGGTAAGTAATAGTAGATGGCGTGAACTAGTTATGGAGACATGATTATATAACTTTAATTACAAAATATGTAGGATTAATAAATCCTCCGGTATGCCGGTCGTCATGCTCCGACGGTTCCACCTTCATATCCAGTTTGACACTCAATTAATTTCTTCGTTGGAGACGTAGGGTAGAATGCTTTCTTCTTCCTCGCCAGGGACATCAAAGACAGTACCTCGAGAAGCATCCACCATCTACTAAAGCATTGAGTTCTGAGCTTGTACTATGTCATGCAGTTGACCAATCTTCGTACTCTGCTTCTCGATCTCATAACCGATAAGACTAAATATACGGAGGGTTCAGCCAGGACCAAAGATAACCATTTTTCGAAACTAAAAAATGACCAACCTAATTATAAAGCCTGACTGCACATTCCCTCAACCTGCATTCGTTTTTCTATTACCTTCTGGTGATCGTTGAAAACGGTTTTATTTCTTCGGAGGAAATCACTTCTTCTGAAAAGCCGTCTCAATGAACATGGCATCCATTCAAAGTCTGCCCCTTCTGCTAATAGTGGCGGTGATGCATCGTTCAGGACAATGTTCGTAGCTTCTTGTGCTATAAATCCCACGTTGCGTCTTGTGGTTTGGGGAATTCTGTCTCCAAATTCATCGAGCAACTTCACGGCCCGTTTCAAAGATTCATACTCCCCTCTCAAACGGTCGATAAACTCGTCGATTTCCGTATCCACTCCAGCTATTGCATTCATTTGAAACATAATCGTAAGGAAGAGTGCGTATGCAAGTGTGAGGATACCGATAACACTGCCGGTAGTTGAGAGGGGACTATCCGCACAAGAAAGTTCTGTCACACAGGTATTGCGGCCTGGCATGGCTTAGGGTATTCTGATGCTTAAGATCTAGAGAAAGACAGTCGATACAAAATGGAAAGCATACGGCAGATGGAGGGGATAGGTGCCAAAAATCGATTGCAGAGAGCCCTAGTGCCTCGTCAATTTACTCCGTAGCATGCGAGTCGTTAGGCTTTGTCTTCTAATTTTATTCTTTTGAGACGACCCTGCAGGCGGCAATATGTAGTCTGTCGCCTATATCAGCAGCTCCACACCAGCTGCAGGAGAAGAAAGCAACGCGGTAAAAGAGCCTTTGTCATTTGTGAAAGGCTCTAGCTGATGTGTGATGTGGTCCTATGATCTTGGGATTTGTCTACTCTAGCGCGACTTCCGATACATACTAACTTGTTATAGTAGGCGTCACATGAATCACGTGCGAATCACCAGTTATAGATTAGTTATTTCATGTGATATTGTAGAATGGCAGTACTGTATGTGGCACCGCGTCAATACAATTCGAGACAGCGATCGTATTTTAGTGATACACAGTCAGTGATAGTATTGATAATGATACTGTACAGGAACATTGATATTCTGAATAGATTTCCTAATCAGAGCTAGTGTATCTTGGCGGTGGGTCTAGAGAATTCCTCGAAGAGTGTAGGAGAGTGCACCGATTTCGAGACGCACTGTATTCCAAGTCGGCCCACGAAATCGGATTTCTCGGCCTGTACGAGGCGTGGGCTACGAACCTGGAGTCTCTGTTACTCCAGAGCCAATGAGAGACGCAATGACGACCAGAGGAAACGAGTCCACGATGTTGCGGCCTGCCTCCACCGCAATTCTAGCGACCTCGGGGCCCCTTTGACACACAGGAACGATTTAAAAACCATCCGACGATAACGGTCACAGCCCCTCATGCCGTCACCCCAAGGGGAGTTCACAGAGCCTCTCAGAGGCGCGGATCGAAGTCGAGCAGGACACCTGTGGGGTAGAATTGGATTTGTGGGATTAGGGCTAAGGTGTATCGCTATCGGCTGCGGGCTCCCTACCTCGAATCGGAGGATACTTTGGTTAGTGGATGGAAAGATTATACGTTGCAGGCTTGGGTGTATAAAGGGACCATCTGCAAGACATGGTCAGCCTATAGAACGAGAGGATACTAGGTATCAGGAAGCAAGAAATCACGCCAACTTGTGGACTGAGGTATACTATGGCAACGATGGCTAGGAAGAAGGTTGGCGCGTCGCCATCGGCTGCCAACTAGAGATCCTTACAACATTGTCAGTATAGCCCGAGAGGACGGATGCGCATGTCTGTTCATAAGAAGCAGGAAGGTTGTTATGCCGTGACCCTAAGGGGACTTAGCAGAGTTGCAACTTGGCCTGGAGGGTGGGCTTAAGTAGCAAACGGGTATATGAGTGTGGGGGAAGGATTTTGGCTCTGCTGGAACCCCAAAGGCTAAGATCTTGAAGGCAAGAGGATCTGCGAATATCTTGGAATGAGAGTACTAGTGAGCTGGATAAGGAGCCGGGAAAGCATGGGGGGGGGGGGGGGGGGGATTTGCCCATCTCTCCGTTGTCTTGACTTAAAAGAACAGACTAGATCTTAGTATACCAATGCAATATTATATCTGGAACAGGCAAGAGCCTCGACACACGAAGATGCCCTCCTATAAGAACACGCCCCGAGGACGAAATTGACCACACTGAATCTCGCACGGTCTCAAGCAGTCCCCTAGAATATCTTACCGGCGGACGTCGGAAAGCACGCCAAACGAGTAGATGCCGCACTTCTAGGAAAACACACGCGACTGCTGTATGGCCGCTTATCGTGGAAAGAAGAGACTGTGCTAGCCCAACTTCGAACTGGCATGGAGAGACTAAATGGATACCTCTATCGAATCAACGTGGCCGATACAGATCAGTGTGCGTGCGGACAAGCTAAGGAAACTGTGGAGCACTTCCTCTTTCGATGTCGAAAGTGGACTGCGCACTGGACGGAGATGCTACAATGTACCGACACTCACCGAGGAAATCTGTCCTTTTACCAGGAAGGGAAGTCCCCTTCCGACTATCAAAAGTGGATGCCAAACTTAGAGACAGTACGGGCCTCAATACGATTCGCCATCGCGACAGGCCGACTCGAGGCCACCTAACCATGCCGACGAGCATAAATCAACCCTTTCACTCTCCTTTCACTCTAACATAAGTTTGTTAGGAGAATGGATATAGAATTCATGAGAACATCCAGGTGTGCACTGAAACCGTGGTCTTTCCTACGATAGACGTGATCCGACTTCATGCGCCGATATACTTGCACAGCCTAAACGAAAAAACGGCCGAGGAAACAGAAAATTTCTCTGAGAATACATCTTCGTGACAAGTGCCGTAGCGAACGTGAGTTCAAAAGATGAGAGAAGGCAGCCTCCCGGAAACTGTGCTCTTCCTTGTACTCTTATCTCAAATACTAGCCCGAGATCTTCAGGTCCACCTCATCGGGCTCCCAGGCTAAAACCCTTGTTTTCGTTTCTTCCAGTTTCTTCTCGACTACCTTTGCCATGTTTGCTCTTTCGTCTTCGGTAAGAAGGTCTATCCGTTCTTTCCAACGGTCGTCGTCGGTGCTCGTTCCGGGTCCGAAGAATCGGCCATCAAGCTTTTTCCAGAATACAGCATCGAAGGCGAAGTTTTTCCTCGCCGCATAAGTGACCCAAAAATCACCGCTCTCCCAGCTTTGCTGCATTGGAGTGGAAAGCCTTTGGTCATCCTTCAGTCTACCGCGGTCTATGGCCATGTCCTCCTGTTCGCGTAGCACCTTCAAGAACGTCTGCAGGCGTGATTCATACACCTTCGTCCACGCTTCCATCCCATCCGACCAATACTCTGGCTGCTCAAGAAGCAGCCACCACGGTGGGGCGTGAGAGAACTCCACTGGTGCAGCATAAGTGAATTCCCAGTCCACAACCCCTACAATTCGAAGATGTTCGTTGATCAAGACGTTAGAGGGCCGAAGATCGTCACACCAGATGTTAAATGGTCCGAGATTCGTGGAAGAAGTCGTGAAGCGACCGTCGTTAGCGAGCTTGCGGAACAATAATCTTGCAATATACCTTCGTCGACAGTCGTCTGCGGAATCGATGGCATCGTTTTGTTGGTGTGTGAGATGGTCGAGGTGGAGATCTGCCAGTGTATTGAAGTAGGATAACGCTGATGGAAAAGTTTCGTTCACCCTTGGCAACTTCGAGCGTGGTAAAGTCCCTAGACGGACGAGTTCGTTCGCATTATAGGATAAGGGTCTTTGCGCCACCTCCCAAGTGAAATCGTCAGTCTGGACCAATGATCCTATCCTAGGCAGCCGTAGCGTGGACAACTGAAGCAAAATATCCGCAAACTGCCCGTATAGTATTTCAAGCTTGGCGTCATCAACGTGTGGGTCGAGAATTGGACGATCCTTAATCGTAAATCCAGGGGTATTAAGGACGTCGCTCAGGTCCATTACATGGTCAATGTATTCCATGATGATAAATGGACCAAGGCCGAGAGGATTCTCCTCTTTAGTGCCCCAGTGCAGGACAAATGGTACGGGAATCGTCGTGTGCTGTTGAATATACCTGATTATATCGACTTCATTGCGCACCTTCTCATCGGGAAACATCGTAGCACCGGGTTTGGGAAATCGAATGATTGCAGAACCGCCGTCCTGAAACTTCATTCTGAACGACACATTGAACGCCCCAGCTTTTGGATCACACAGCTCAATAGGCACCCCTCTTCGATATTTCAGGACAAATTGACCTATAGCCATCAAAGTCTCTTTATTGAATAATTCGTGTACCCAGGCGTCTTGAATGGCCTCACTCCGTTCCCACGCGACATCGTCGAAGCACATGCGAGCCTGCATCTCTGAAACTGTCGGCGGAATGGACAAGAACGCGAATACACCAGATGCTTGATGACTGAAGAGGAAGTCGCGGCGCTCTTAAAAGGGGGTTGAGCACACCGACTTTGGCTTTTACGTGTTGAGACGGCCCCACTTCTTCTACGCAACCACTAATAAGGATCTATAATTAAACGCTGGTGGCCCTGCCTACAGTGGCACAGCAGTAGTCTGTTGCTCGCTGCCACCCCCGCTGTCCAAAATAGGCTAGTACATCCTGTCGGTTTATGGATCGTGGCCATGGAGCTTATTGGTTCGCCAGAATCACGGCAGAAAATAGCTGTGAATATGGATGGTCAGGCATTGGTGGTGCTGCTGTACATATTCTTCCGTGAAAAGATATAGTAAAAATTCAGAAAATCAACCTCCCCCTTGAAATTTCAAGATGCCGCCTGTAAATCCTAGCGTCGTACCATCGCCTGCTCAAAACTTTGATGTTAAGGCACTAATTAACTTGATTTCTTCGGCTCGATCACTGTTTTCGATGCCACTCTTGCTCTCTCGAGCATTTAGCGGATCTCTCACAGTCAGTATTTGATTGGTGATGAGCATTCTTTTATGCCCCGGCGCCCCGGCGCTAACGACTTCTCAGATTCAAGCTCTAATTATAGACCCGAATCTGGCTGGAAGAGCAAAGGCGCTTAGAGTACGCCCATGCAGTGATCCCGGAGGAACGGCAGACTGGTCATTATAAAAGCAGTCTATTTTCTCAGGGAAAATCGCAGACCAAAGCTTTTATCCATCTCAAATTTTCTCAGGTATTCGTCTCTAAAGCGAGCACATCTACTTCCAGACCCAGCACATTACCTTGGTCTTGATAGAAAGGTGTGTATGCCTCCCCCTTTCGGCCATCTTGCATGCTAATTTTACACAGATACCTACCAAGCTCCCCCAGCATGGCGTCAAATGAGGAGACCAGCTTCCAGCTTGGTATTTCAGCATCGAACGCAGGCCCCCTCCAGGAGCAGGGCAAGGCTTCTGGGGAACGCCGCGGCAAATCCTACGGTCCAGAATCGTTTAAAATTCCCAATGCCGCCGAGGAAACCCGGCTCACCGAGGCCGCAAAAGTATCCGCCGAGAAGCGCCAGCACATCACCGAGAATATCTCTAAGGAATATCGGAAGAGTTAAGAGAGGGCACTACTGGAAGTAAACCTTTGTCCCAATCCGGGGCTAATTTGTTATTGGAAATTGTGGGGGGAAAATACAGCCATTTTACCACTAGACCACAACAAAAACCAAGGTTCCTGTTTAAGGCCTAGGGGCCATATCCTAGTCTGACAGAAATCATTCTTGAAGCACGAGCGCTTTTCAAACCGAGTTTGCGTCATTCATCACATCCAGTAATCCGTGCTTGAACTGCATAATGAGTGGTTATGTGTGTTCCGTCCGGATTTCTAAGAAATTAAATGCTCTTTCTACCTCCCGCCGCGTGTACATACGATTAACATCTTGTGGCTCTGGTTGGAATGGTCCAAGCCCAGAACTAGTGTGCAGGTACACGTATGAATGCGAGCGCATGCCGTAATTTATAGACAATTACAGGTCTTTAGCGCCTACGAAGTCTTCTTTATCCAATAGTTGTGCCCACAATTGAGTGAGCCCAACAGTGAGTATATCAACGCTTTTTCCATCTTCATGAAGCAAATCACACCCATTGCCGGATAATAAGCGGCGCACGGCCAATGCACCCTTATCCTGGCCAGCGGTAACTTTGGCTGACGAGAAAGTTAATTTGTGACTCAAGTGTCCTGCATGCTTAGATGCATAAGATGACATTCGATTGGTTCACTTTGCAGACCTGTAAGAAACACGGGTTGGCCAAATCCTTGACCTGTTTCGCTGTTGACGTCACTCAATGTAGCCCCCAGCTGTGCTTTGGGGGAGGTAATGACAAACCCTGCCATCTGTGTCTTTCAGCCCACCCACTCTGGCCCATCCTTGACGATCTTCCGTCCCCGTATAAGCTGCGGGTGTGGGGAAAGAGTTGCTGCATGAGCGACGATGAGACACAGATACTTAAGAGTGTTCTCTGTAATCTTTTAATTATCATCTGGATATTGAAAAAAAGTCTTTTTGACCTTAACTTGGCCAGCAAAGCAGAACCGAGCGGGGAACCATGTTAAGGAGAGGCGAATACCACGACCAAAGGAGCTTCCGGTGCGCCCCAACGTGACAAAGTACGAGCGGCTGAACGCTGACGCCCCTCCTTTATTGGTGTGAGGGATGGATGATGACATACGTATTATTAAGCAGCGTACTTATCCTACGCAACAACTCTATAGTAATAAGATCATCTTTACCACAACCAGCTTAATTCCATAACACATTGGTAGCATGTCCTGATTAAGCCAGAGGTCCTCTGGTTAGGCATACCATACGGTTACCGAATTTTCCGGTCGCTAAGCCCCTGGGTTACCAGCGGTAGAAGGGTTCAGATCACCTACAAGATCACCTACGCTTCGCATACAACTTACGCCTCCCTCAGCTCACTACCCCACTAGCCCCAATGCAGGGCACACAGCAGGACGTCCCGCAGGGACCTTCGTCCAATATCACCCTGTCGAGGGCTGAACTGCATGAAATCCTTGATGACGCGCTTACTCGAGCTCGTACACGCGAGGTCGACAACGTTCGAGCAATAGTTGACGAAGTCATCACGGCGCGTCGTGACGATATCCGCGGGCCACCGGGTCGAGACGGACAGGATGCACCACATAGCACCGCGCACTGGAAGACGGACGACGTAGGTTACTTCACACCTGACCCTACGTCAGACGTACATGTACGCACTCTTCGGGGAACCATGTACTACACGAATGTTTATGCCTTCATCAACCTGCTAAAGGCATTGATCCCGTTGAAATCTGAGGAAGTGGTCCGAGCGAACCTACCATCGTGCCTGCGGGAGGCAGCAGCTCGATGGTACAGCGCGGAGCTGTCAGACGAAGAGAGGCAGGATTTAAGTGTCCGCTCTCTGGAGTTGGGCTGATTCGCCACCCTTGAAAGACGGTTCAAGCCGCGCGCCACAGAGGCGATCGTCAAAGTGATGGCACCGTCATCAGTCTACTCCTGGCGGGACGTACGCGCAGGGCGCAGTGTTACAGAATGGGCCCAAAACATGTTACGAGACGCCCAAGCAGCCGAGATAACAGGTACTACAACAGTGCTCCGCCTAGTGTGGACGCGTCTTGAACCAGCACTTCAGCGTGACATACGGGAACCCAGCCCAGCTACCACGATCTCGCAGTTCATGGCAGACTTAGATTTGCGTTATGGACAGTGGTATGAGATGTCGCAACGCGCTCGACCGATGCAGCGTCAGACGCAGCCCCAATCAGTTCGTTATCAAGGTCAGCAACACCAGCCCCAGTATAATCCTCGTAATGCAGGTTACGCCTACGGTCGTGGAGAACAAGCATACCAGCTACCCTTCCGGTCACGGGACACACAAACTGACAATCGCCAGCTTATGTGGAATTCGATTCCTAACGTACAACGTCAATCACAGCAGCGGTTCCCTAGGAACGCTTACCAGCCACCGTCAAATGTTCCTCAAACCCAGGCTCAGCGTACGTCTTACGTACCGCCTCAGCAGCAACAACCACAAGGAGCCTACCAGCCGCGTCAGCAGCAGCCTCAGGGCCAGACCAACCAAGCCGGCCAGCTCGTGCTCTCTGACAAGCCGTGGAATCAAGCCGGTTACTCCAACACAGGCTACGTAGCGCGGCAGCCACGCGCTCGGCCAGCCGCAGCATACCAAGCGGAGCCACAAGAAGTTGCTCCTCCCGACGAGAGCTTGCCAGCGTTTTACGACGGCCAGCACTTCTATGACCCCCACACTGACGCGTATTACGTAGATGAGGAATACAACAGCTATGCGGAGTACCCTGAGGAGGATCCTCAAGCGTACTGGCAGGCCCCTCCTTTTCAGGACAACGAGGACAACGAGGACGACCATGACCAACCATGTTACTCCGTGACAGAGGATCTCACACCTACCACTACCTACCCAAAGCCCGACTGTACAAACGGGCCGGTTGACCTAGTCCATGTTGCCACTATCAGCCGCGGCCAAAATAAGGTGGCGTGCCGATCTATCATGAACAACAATCCGACGGCGTACGCCTTAATCTACCAGACTAAGGCAAAGAAAGACCTAGCATACGCCCGTCTGCAGGACCTCGACGGCTTCCGCGAACGTATCTGTGACACAGCTAACGACTTCCCCTGTACTGCCTTCCCCGATAACAGACCATACGACCATACCTGGCAAACTGTTCCGGAGCCAAGCTTCGACGGTCAGGCTTTCACCTACGGAAGACCATTCCCAAACCAAGACCCCCCAGCACAGCACGCAGCCAAGCTCAAGCTTATCCCATGGGAAGACATTTACGAGATCCTCGACTCATTCGGCAACCCTACTGCTCGTCAACGACGACGCGCCCGCCGCGAAAAGGAGAGAGAGGAGAATATTACGTCTGATGCACACATCCCTTCTTGGGGACGGGTTGCTATCGCAAAACCCCGCTCTGGACCACTACAAAATACGGACCTCCGTTTTCGAATTAATTAGCCAAATCGATGGCGCCCCCGACCTCGTCGGCCCAGTCATATCTCTGCTGCTAGCTGTCGAGGCACTATGGCAATACGTTGGTACTAGTACAAATCTTACGCGGATTACTTCCCTTGACCACGCTGGACTGATCGATTTCCGCGCCCGCTTCGTTGAAGGGGACCCGCGCGTGGTACGCGCGATGCGGGAAGGGCTCGGAACTTCCCTTAACGCCGTTCGTGATGCCATTGCTTTTGCTGAGGGCCTCATGCTTGTCGACCGATGCTTTGAAACTATGAAGGATGAGACAATTGAGGCGGAAGTGGGGGCAATTGCTACCTTGGTCCGGCCGCCACCACAGACGCCCCTTTCCCCGCACGACCAGCTTGCAATGGACTTTTAGACACACATCCGATGCTACCGAGGGCGGCAGCACGCTTTCAACGGGGGCAGTTGTGAGGGATGGATGATGACATACGTATTATTAAGCAGCGTACTTATCCTACGCAACAACTCTATAGTAATAAGATCATCTTTACCACAACCAGCTTAATTCCATAACAGGCTTCGTGCTGTACGTCAATATCGGTCTGCACGCGTTCGGCCCACGGGGCTAGCGTGAAGGGGTTAATCGTTTCCAGGGTTTCCACGTCAATGTGCTTGAGCGCATCAGCTACATGATACAGCGGTGACCGGTGGTATCTTCTGAACTTTCTGATCTGATCTGTACATCGGCGGAGTGACAGTGATACAGTCGGTAGCGAAATCAGCTTCCTCCCTACAGATAGCTTTTATTTTCTTGGGCCACACTGCCAAGGCACTAGTGCAAATATTTATTTAACGGACATCAATAAAAGTGACTGTTTAAGGTCTTGATTGGTATTTGAAACCGGAGTTACGGTTCCAACTTTACCAAACTTTATGGATTGTGTTTTGGTTTGGGGTCTACTTGAGTATTGCGTAATGCACGTGACTGAATTCCTTATTATGGAATTGGCTACCGAGACCTCCCGGTAGTTACGGCCCCCAATTTCCTGACTGCGGGAACAATTTGACAGCAGACCCTTGAAAGTAGTACTAAAATTGACAACTTATTGTATAATGGTATCACAAGGTATATGCCGACCAAATATATATGTATATATATATTAACTTACCTCATTAATTTTGATTATATTGGGAATAAGACTTAGGTTTGTGAGGACCCTCAAGATTAGATGCTGATATTTACCCTTTATTGGGAATAGCGGTTGATCATATCCATAGAACACTGTGGAATGTCAGACCCATATGTAGACTGCGGCACGATCCGCAATATCCGCGGATATCCGCAATCCATATCCGCAGCCTTGAGGATTTGGATATGGACCTCATATCCATTGGATATCTGCGGATATCCAATGGATATCAAACAATACAAACATGCCTAGACTCGTGACCTCAAGGGGTATGCATTATTATTATACATTCCTATGTATTTTTCGTGTAATACTTGGTACTCGAGGTTGTTGAATATCACCAGGTAAGTATAATTTCTGACCTCGGTCAGAAATTATGGGTGGAAGGTCAAGCACTGCTCTACTTATAGTAGTATACAATTGGAAATTCTGACCGAGGTCAGAAATTATGGGTAGACGGTTAAGCACTGCTCTACTTATAGTAGTATACAATTGGAATCTCTGACCACGGTCGCAAATCTAGTCTTTGACCACGGTCAGAAATTCAGTCTATGCTTTTTTGGGGGGTTTTATGAATTTGAATCTTCTAGGACCTATTTGCTATTTACAGATCTAACTGGAAGCCATCTGGTAACCTTGGCTGTTTTCGAATCCGCCCTGAACGACTTGGAATACTCCCATCGACCAGCATCTCTGGAAGCTCATCATCCTCTTCAACAGCCTCGCATGGTCGTTTTTGAGGTTGTTTTCCTTTTGCCCGTCTACATCGCTCAGCCCTATCATCATCCGAGTCATTATCACCGCTCTCAGTGTGCTGGGTAGCTTCGAGTCCAGTCTCTTGATCCTCCTCCTCGTTATCACTGATAGGCTCTAAGACCTCAAGCTGTGGTAATGAACTCCGAGTTTGATCTAGCAAAGCAGCTTCACTTTGAGATAGATGCTCTTTGATAATCTCCAGCTCCTCTTGCCGAAGATCAAAGTTGGTAGCAAACTGATGCAGCATCAGGCCACGGATTGTACTCGGCCTCAATTGACCACGACGGTAATGACAGATATCACGAGCACAATTGAATAGTCGTTCAACACCAGCACCACTAGCAGGGATAGATAGAATGTCCCTTGCTATCCTAGCTAGGGTCGGGAAGCTCTTCTCATATTCCTTCCAGAAAAGTCGAGGTTTCTGTCGCTCAATTCC
This sequence comes from Penicillium digitatum, assembly GCF_016767815.1. NCBI lineage: Eukaryota > Fungi > Ascomycota > Eurotiomycetes > Eurotiales > Aspergillaceae > Penicillium > Penicillium digitatum. Next base: position 2,517,917 of record NC_089387.1, read on the forward strand.
ACGAGCAAGATATCGTGCAATCTCGTCGTCATCTGGTTTTGTAAGCTCTTCCAATGGCTGGTTCTGGGATGCACAAGCAGCATCAAGATCACAGTCATCATTCTCATCGATGGCTACTCCAGAAGTCTCCAGTACCGCTGGGTCATTAGTATCATGCGTAAGCATCTTCCTATATCGATCGAACTCTCGGCTCAGGACCTCTTGATAACGATTCGCATAATCAATATCGCCCTGCCAATCAGTCGAGGAAAAGTACCGGAGCTTCTTTGATGGAGAGAAGATTGTTGCTAGAGCGTAGATGTCACCATAAGGCTCGTATTCGGTGGCAGTGTAGTACTTGGAGAGCTTTTTCTTTGCTGTTTGGAGTGCCCATAACATCCGTTTCTTCCAGATCACACCTTTATTCTTAAGCTTCGCCTCGGCTGCATCGAGATGAGAGAAAAGCTTATTGTAGATACTGTAGATATTGTGTGCGGTAATATCCTTTGTCTTTGATAGCATCATTGTGAAATCAAAGAAGGGCTTTGTCAGAAGAAGAAGATACTCGACTTGACGCCACTCTTCTTGATCGAGCTTGAAATAAAGATATTGATGATCAGTACAATACTGATCATAGAATGGCTGGAGCTTCTTGGCACGGTTGAGCATCAGAAATGTTGAATTCCATCGTGTCCGAACATCTTGGATTGGAATCAATGCAGGCTCCGGCTGAAGGGCTATAAATGCCTCCCGACGTTGTGGGCTTGCATTAATAAAGACTGCTAGTCCTCGGATCTTCCATACTTTTATTAGTCTAGCCATTATAAGGATCTAGGGGTAGAAGATATACCTTTTTCAATGTATATGTGATCTGGATACTGCCGGAGGTATTGCGCTTATTCTGGAAAGAGTGGGTTTTTTCCTCGGACCACTCTAACTCGATCTCCTTATTGCTTGGCACTGCCTTAAGCTTCCCAAGAAGCTCATTCAGACTCAGCTGGATCACATGCGCGATGCATGGGACGCGGAAGATTGAGAGATCTGATGAATGCTGAGACTGAAGGTGGTCCTGGACACTCTGCATCAAAGTATTGTTGTTGGTTGCGTTGTCTGTAGTCACTGATAGGACACGATCCGAGATACCATGCTCTGTTAGGATCTGGGTCACGGTTTTACTGAGATTTTCACCAGTATGGGAGCCATGAAGAGGCTCAAAGCCTAGAAGAATCTCACAATAATCCCAGTTATGATCGATAAAGTAACCAGTGATAGCCATAAAGGCCTGCTGGAAAGGAGAAGTCCAGCAATCCAAGGCTATTGATAGCCGACACCCCTCTGGAAGCCTCTGTAGAATCCCCTTCTGGTTATTCTGGATTGTTATATCGAGATGACGTCGAATGGTTCGTGCTGATGGAATTGTAAGTTTAGTGGATGATTGTTGAGCAACCTCTAACATGCGGTGGAATTGGGGGTGTTCGATCACTCGAAAGGGTAGATGTGCAGTCGAAATGAATCTCAGAATAGCATCGGAGAGACGGTCTTGGGTAAATGATATACTAGTGGTACCTGGCTAGATTAAAGTACTCAATGTTAGCTGCTAAATTGTAAAGAACTTAACCACTGTAGTAACGCCAGTTAAGTACCCTGGTTGACATACCATTCTTTTGATAAGCTGGTCGATTCTTAGGCCACTTTTTTTTGAACATGCGCCAGTTTTGAGGTGCGCTGTCATAGGCGAAGAACCAGCACGCCGGAATCTTGGATGGCCAATTGTACAGAGACATGCCTTGCACATAACCTTCGGCTTTCCATTTTTGTCATTCGCAGCCTGGTAGAAGCTGTCCCAGATATCCGATTTGCTTTTTGATTCCCATCGAATTGTATTCTTAATATCAGACTGAGATCCATACTCAGTTGTAAGCCACCAACTAACGAATTTATTGCGTACGTCCTCCATGTCATCACATATAGAATCAGATGGATATAAAACCCAGTGCTTTTGAAGGGGAGGTCCAACACGAGTAAGGGATAAGGGCGCAAAAGTTGAACGAGTTAAACGAGTCGGCGATATCGATGGGACCGGTGTTTGGATACCCAAAAAATCAGAGAAGTTGTCAGGATAAATCTGATCAGAAGTGTCACGGTGCGAACCGTGATGCTTAGTTAGAGGAAGATCACGGCACGTGATCTCCGACCTGTTTATCTTGAACTTCAGTTCTAGATCCTGTTGTAGCTCTTCGAGCTACGTCTTGTATATTAGCCTGCCCCTGCCTGTGCCTGTACCTGTCAATGAGAATCTGATCTGTTACGACCTGTCCCTGCCAGTCATCTCCTATCATACCGTCCTGCCAGCCCGCACCCTGACACTACGTAGCTCCTACCACTAGGAGTTGACTGTCTGAAGATGTCTGAACCAGCCCCGCAACCTCCGTTCCTGCCCAGCGACCTAGAACAATTCGCCGAACACGCGAGAGACCATCCTGACCAATGGTTCGAATACTGCCGCCGCGCGTACGACTACATTGAGAGCACCCAGTCCGAGGCGACCAACGCTCGCGAACGAGTGGACCAAGCCGAACTGCAGCTACAAGCCGCGAGGATCAAGATCACCCGCCTGTCAAGCGAACTGACCGCAGCTGAGCGTGATCACCTCCGAGATGTCGCGGTCCTGGAATACCAGAAGAAGCTTTATGACGAAGCGCAACAGAACATTGCCCGTATCGAGGCTGCACGAATGTGTGCAGCCGAACTCGCCATCCCGACGGGGAATACCGTACCTCCCCCTGTCCCTGAACCTGCCGCTGAGCCTGGTGTAGCTGCTGCTATGGGAACGCCTCCGTCGCTTACTCCCGAATCTTCCGGCTCCCACGTACGATCTGAACGCCTTCCCGACCCTGACAAGTTTGAAGGGGACCGGAAGGATCTCCGCCGATTCTCCTCCCAGATTAAGGAGAAGCTGAACATCAACCGCGACCGTTTTCCGACCCCGCAATCCCGAATGACCTATGTCACCAACCGTCTGAAGGGCATACCCTATGCCCAGATTCTGCCTTACATCCGCGATGGCATCTGCCAACTGAACGACTTCACCGATATCCTGGACATCCTGGAACGAGCCTTTGGAGACCCAAACCGTGCCCGAAATGCCCGAAACGAACTGTACCGCCTCCGACAAGGAAACAAGGAGTTCAGCCTGTTCTTTGCAGAATTCCAGCGTCTTGCCATGGAGGGCGAGATGCATAATGAAGCCCTACCCACGATGCTCGAACAAGCAATCAACCGAGAAATGAAAGGGATGTTACTGCATCATGAACCGCCTAAGGGAGACTACCTCGACCTAGCGAGGTTCCTCCAGAACCTGGAAAACCGCCGAGTCCAATACGACAGCGGTCCGTCGACCGCCCCACGGACCTACTCTGCTGCCATAAGAACCGCCCCGAAAGCCCCTGAACTGAACTCTGGTAGACCCGGTCCGGAGCAGGCCGCTACCACCCCGCCTGTGAACCCTGACGCTATGGACCTGTCCACCACCCGCCGACGATTCTCCCCGTACCGCCAGCCATCGTCCCATTACGAACAAAATGCCTGCTTTCGCTGTGGCTCGAAGGAGCACTTCGTCCGAGACTGCCCGCAAGCCGATAAGCGCCCGCTAGCGGCTCGCCAAATGAATATCCTCCCCCGTTCGCCCTCTCCGATCAGCAGCCCCCGCGGCCGCTTTACCCGTCCCCGCTCGTTATCTCTGGAAGACTCGTTAAAAGGAGTCAGCCTGGCCTAAGCCGCGACCAGGCCCTGCAACCGCGCGTTATCCGTTTATCCGCCGCCGCTATGAACGGCCTCTCCGTCGAAGAGGAGACCCGCCGTTCTGATCTGATGATACTGCCTGTTACACTGAACCAAAGAGAAGAAGAGTTCCCGAGCTATGCTATGCTAGATTCCGGAGCTGAGGGGAAGAGATTCGTCGACCAAGAATGGGCTCGAGAGAATGGTCTTACCCTCATACCACTGACGAAACCTATCCAACTGGAAGGATTCGATGGACAAGAAGCTGAGTGTGGGCCGATCACCCACTATGTCCAAATGCACATCCGCATCAGCGATCACCGAGAGAAGAAAGCCTGTTTCCTGGCCACCCAGTTGGCACACTACCCGATCGTGTTAGGCCTTCCGTGGCTGAAAGTACACGACCCCTATGTCCGTTTCGCTGAACACAGCATTGAATTTAACAGCGACTACTGCCGAAGGAACTGCAACATACCCTTGCGGAGCGCGAAGATCCAGGCGCTCCACGAGATACCTGTAAAGTCCCGTCCGAGGAACCTGCCTGCACGACCAACTGGTCTCGAGAAACGAGACATTGCAGCCGTATCGCTAGCTGCGTGTGCTGCGTATGCAAGAAAGAAATACAGCATGTTCGCAATTACAACCGCGGACATCGAGACTGCACTGAACCCCAAGACCGACACTGAACCTGACCCCGTGTCTGCACTGCCTGAAGAGTTTAGAGACTTCGCCGAAGTGTTCTCACCCAAGGAAGCCGAGCGCTTGCCACCCCACCGATCATACGACCACAAGATGGTCTTACAAGAGGACAAACCCTTACCTTTTGGGCCCCTCTATCCCATGTCCCGAAATGAGCTCGAGGTCCTGAAAGACTGGATCGAAGATAACCTGAGGAAAGGGTTCATTCGGCCCAGCTCCTCGCCCGCTGCCTCGCCTGTTCTGTTCGTGAAGAAACCCGGCGGAGGTCTCCGCTTCTGCGTGGATTACCGTGCACCGAACGCAATCACTGTTAAGGACCGTTACCCGTTGCCGCTGACCAAGGAAACCCTGAATAACCTGAAAGGGATGAAGTTCTTTACGAAGATTGATATCATCTCCGCCTTCAACAATCTGCGAATTGCGAAGGGACAAGAATACCTGACTGCCTTCCGTACGAGATTAGGACTGTTCGAATCTTTGGTGATGCCATTTGGTTTAACTGGAGCCCCCGCATCCTTCCAACGATTTATCAACGACACGTTACGAGAGTACCTGGACTGTTTCTGTACTGCTTACCTGGACGATATCCTGATTTACAGCCGCACGCGTGCGGAACACATAGAACATGTACGAAAAGTCCTCCAGCGCCCCCGAGAGGCAGGCCTGTTCGCAAAACTATCGAAATGCGAATTCTGTGTGTCCGAGACGAAGTTCCTTGGTACTATCATCGGTGAAGATGGTATCCGTATGGACCCCGACAAGATCGAAACGATCGTGAACTGGAAAACACCGACCTGTCTGACTGATGTGCAAGCCTTTATTGGTTTCGGCAACTTCTACCGCCGCTTTATCAGAGACTTCTCGAAAGTCATCGCCCCGCTCGTGAGACTCACGAAGAAAGACGTCCGTTTCGAATGGACACCTGTCTGCCAGCTGAGCTTCGAAGCCTTGAAGAAGGCGTTTACATCTGCCCCGGTTCTGAAAGCGTTTGACTGGTCCAAGGAGATAGTCCTGGAAACAGACGCGTCTGATTTTGTCTCTGCCGGTGTACTGTCTCAGTACGATGACGCTGGAATACTGCACCCTATCGCATTTTTCTCGAAAAAACACTCCGCCGCCGAGTGTAACTATGAGATATACGATAAAGAACTGCTAGCCATAATCCGCTGCTTCGAAGAGTGGCGTCCCGAACTGGAGGGCACACCCTCGCCCGTGAAGGTCATAACTGACCACCGCAATCTGGAATATTTCACGACAACGAAACTCCTGAACCGCCGCCAAGCCCGATGGTCTGAATTCCTGTCCCGGTTTAACTTCAAGATCACGTACCGTCCCGGAAAACAAGGTGCAAAGCCCGACGCCCTGACCAGGAGGTCAGAGGATATCCCTAAAGAGGGGGATGAGCGCTTAGCGCATCAGAGCCAGACTGTTCTGAAGAAAGAAAACCTACAGATAAACGTCACAACACGACAGAGAAACGGAGTCACTACAACCACTCCACCTGAACTGCCAGACCTGCCAGAAGAACCGCCTGCTACCGCTGAAGTCCCGCCTACTATCACCGTTCCGCCCGACATTGCCGATCCGCCCATCACCGCTGCTCCTGAAACAAGAGTCCGATTCATCGAGAACAACCTGCCCGAACCACCATCTACGATCAAGGATTTACTGCTGGAAGCCTACAACCAAGATAAAGTAGTACAATCTATCCTGGAAGCGTTAGACAAGAACGCTAGCCGTCACCCTGAGATTACACTTGCCGACTGCGAACGAAGAGGCAACTACCTCTACTACCGGAACCGCTTGTACGTCCCTGACAACGATGAACTGAAAGCTGAAATACTGCGCCTGTGTCATGACAAGCCCACCGTGGGACACCCTGGCCGGTCGAAGACCTATGAACTGCTGTCCCGAGAATACTACTGGCCTAGAGTATACCAGTACGTGAGCGACTGGACCAAGAACTGCCATACCTGCCGCCGTATCACCCCCGCCCGAGAAGTCCGTCAAGGGATCCTGAGACAACTGCCCGTACCTGAGAGAGCCTGGCAAGATATCAGCATGGACTTCATCCCGCACCTGCCCCTGAGCTACGGTTACGACGCCATCCTAGTCGTGGTAGACCGTCTGACCAAGATGAAGCACTTCATACACTGCAAGGGAACCTGCAACGCTGAAGAAGTCGCCCGCCTGTACACCCGTCATGTCTGGAAACTGCACGGCCTGCCGAATACCGTTGTATCTGACAGAGGACCCCAGTTCGTGGCCCAATTCTGGAAACACCTGACAAAGCGCCTGCGAATCACCAACCTGCTGTCAACCGCTTATCACCCGGAAACTGATGGCCAGACTGAACGCGCGAACGCCGTACTGGAACAATACCTCCGAGCGTATGTGTCCTACTTACAGGATGACTGGTCTGAATGGCTCCCGCTTGCCGAATTCACTGCAAACTCTCATTACCCCGAGAGCACCCGAGTTTCTCCGTTCTACGCGAACTATGGGTTCCACCCCCGCATCGGGTTCGAACCATCCCAGCCTGCCAGTCACCCTGCGACCCGAGACGCGGAAAAGTTCGCTACACGAATGCAAGAACTGACTGAGTACGTCCGCGCCGAGATACTGTCCGCACAAGCCCGATACGAAGAACAAACGAACCGTCACCGCGCCCCTGCCCGCCGATACCGTCCTGGACAACTGGTCTGGCTGAACGCCAGGAATATCCGAACCCTCCGCCCGCAGAAGAAACTGGACTGGAAGAACCTAGGCCCCTTTAAGGTCCTAGAAGCTATAAGTGCACACGCTTACAAGCTCGAACTGCCTGCTAGTATGAAGATCCACCCTGTGTTTAACGTCAGCCTGCTACAGCCTGCCGCCACGAACCCGGTAAATGGACAAGTTACTGAACCCGCACCGCCTGTCGAAGTCGAAGGACTGGAAGAATGGGAAGTTGAAGACATCTTAGATTCCCGCTGGGAACGACGAGGCCGAGGAGGCCCGCGTCTGAAGTACACCGTCAAATGGATTGGTTACGACGAACCCACTGAAGAGCCTGCTGAATACCTGGACCACGCCCGCGAGATCGTACGGAACTTCCACCGAAGATACCCGCACAAGCCTCGCCTCGACGGAGCTCGGCTCTAAGGGAGGGGGTACTGTCACGGTGCGAACCGTGATGCTTAGTTAGAGGAAGATCACGGCACGTGATCTCCGACCTGTTTATCTTGAACTTCAGTTCTAGATCCTGTTGTAGCTCTTCGAGCTACGTCTTGTATATTAGCCTGCCCCTGCCTGTACCTGCCTGTCAATGTGAATCTGATCTGTTACGACCTGTCCCTGCCAGTCATCTCCTATCATACCGTCCTGCCAGCCCGCACCCTGACAAATATTGTAGACTCAGATACAATCACTGATATAACTACCTGAGTTTTGTATACTCCTCCTCACTTAGATGTACGGGCAGATCGTCTTGTACCAAGAACAGCGGGGTTTGGCTTCTCCTCTTCAAAGCACTCACTTTTTTTCAATGGGACCTTTCGCTTTGGGGTTTCTCGCTTCTTTGTCTGTGTCATATCTTCTGCTTCGGTGTCACTTTCTTTCTTTATTGCCACCCGTTTCCGTTTGGAATTGGCTGGTGTGGGTTTCGCAATGTCTTCGTCAACTTCTTTGGCGACAGGGCCAGTCTTCTTCTGGACAGCTGGAACAACGGCACTAGTTCGACCTCCAACGGTGAGGAAAGTGATCTTATCTCCATTGGGTAAGGCGGCGGGCTGGTTCTTCTTCCCCTTGCCCCAGCGGTGCTTGAAAAGCCAGTGCTCGGGGAACTTCTCTGAGTCTGCCAGCACACCAATAGATGTGGAGCAGACGTAGTGAACGGCAGAGTGCAGCGCCTTGATCTGATCATCATTCAAGGTATTGCTGTACTGTTCTGGGTGTATCTTGGCATGGTAGAGAATCTCATCGCTGAAAATAATCAGCTTCTACTCATTTCTTGTTTTTGGTTGACCGGAAGACCTACCCCATCCAGTTTCCGATTCCACTGATATTCGCCTGGTCTAGCAGAAGGGCCTTGATCGGCACTTTTTTCTTTCCCAGTTTGTCTGTCAACCATGCTTCATCCACAGTATCTTTGTCGGCGACTGGATCTGGCCCATTTTCCTTGAGCGGAGTGTGATTTCGAATCTCGCCAGCGGGGCAATCCACCAGTCTAATGCGACCAAGCCTGCGGGCATCCACAAATGCTGCCTCTGTTTTCGGCCCGTCGTTTGTCTCCAGTAGAAACTTCCAATATTTAGGAGGCCATTCCTGATCTACAGGCTTGTCGGTTCGATAGTAGTATGTGTCGGCATCCTTGATCTTCAGCCAGCCAGCCATCCCAAAGTGCATAACAGCGTGTGGTGGTGAAGACATTGTGAGCCAGAAATATTTCCCTTGTTGGCCTACTCCCACAATCTTCTTCCCTTGCATTGCCTTTTGAAATTCGGTGGCACTAGTGCCAACTTTGCCAAATATAATATCGTCATGTTGGGCTTGTACTTTGGACAGCGTTTTCCCAACCAGGTGCTCACGAATGAAATGCACAATGCGGTGGATCTCTGCTAGCTCAGGCATCTTGTTGTGCTATTTCCAGATTCAATGGTGAAAACTTGCAATAAAGGAATTCGAGGGCATATGTAAGAGCTCTTTCTCAGGAAAGATCATCTGTCATAAGCAGGGACGCAATCCTATACGCGAACACGCGTTATCACGTGCACTAAATTGAATGCGCTAGTCCCCAAACAGCCCCGAAGCTTGGGGCTGATTACGGCATGACGCCGGTGGTCTACAGAGAGCTTGTTCGGGCTGTTTACGAATGTTGACAACAACTATCTGTTCGTTACTTGTGATTCTAGCAGATCCTACTGCATCTCCGTGAAACATACTTCAAAATCACAAAATATCAACGCTACGCTATACAACACCGTCAGACGACCTACCGCCATCAACAACGCTGCACAGATCCTCATTTGCAAACTGGAGTGGTTCTGGATAACATCGAGTCGAGAATCTGGGGAGGAAATTCATGGGAGAATGTCACACGCCTCATCCACAGCTGCTCCGGTGCTGACGCCTCGGTTCTGTTTTGACGAGAGACTACTCAGAGGTTCGTTTAACATGTGACATCTTGATATCAGCCATAGCTTATAATGACTTTCTATTTTTTTGGTTAGACTTTCTCCGACTCTCAAGATCTACCATCGATGACTCGATTACACAGAACCTGAACGCGTTGATAACACCAGCCCAGGAAGGATTTGACCCGTCATCAACAGAACTGCGACAAACCGACTCTAGATCGCGGATCAACTCCGCAGCCTGCCAGAGCTTCAAGGATAACGTGCTATTTCCGTCATGGCAAACTAGATCAGACGTTCTCACTTATTGCGCTGGCGTGGCTACCAGTCCGGATCCCGACGATCCTGACTTGATTCTGCGGCAAACAGAATCCGCCCGAGACCGAGAACGGGAAATTGATGAGCGTCTTGACCCGTACTCCGCGCGCTTCTTTCCACGCGAAGCACGGACTGAGTCATTGGCCAATCTAATTCGCAATGAGCGCACTATTGAGGAGATCATACGGGCCCGAACGTGGGGGATGGTGTCAGAAAAGTGCAGTGGATTGTCTTCTACTTGGGAAGAAGCTCTCGATAGCTGGCGCCATTTGCATCAGGAATAGCTCCTTTGGCAGAAGAGTGCCGCAATTAGGATTGCCATCTAACTCAACTCTTCTTTAGACTCGGAGGGCCTCACCCCAAATTGTACATATTTGAACAATCTCGGCATGAGCTTTTCTGTCGTTTTGCATCCTCGCTTGCTTGCAATAAAGTAGACTGGGCTGTACGTTGTGTGGAAAGGGGGGAGGGGCATGATAAATAGTCCGGAGATGCTACCTGAGAGAAGTGGCTTGTGCCATAGACTGTGGGCGATTTTGAGAACCAACGAGTAAATGAGCAAACCACTCAATTTCAGCATATAGAAGGTTCATATTTAATAAGAGTGCGTTTTTTTTTTTCGCTGTCCTCTTTCATGTCACCCCAAAGTTGCATTACATGTACATAACAAACCACATGCATATCACGAGAAATGCATCTTACACCTTATGCCAACTATAAGCATAGAATCAATGAATGAGTGTGCTCAACTTAGTCTAAAACTAAAAATTAGCCTGCTTTACCTGCGTCTTGAAGAAGTTGGTGCACACTATCTTATCGGCCCATTAGCTCTGCCAAGATTGGACTCGGAGAAGTCGCCCCCCGCACACATCGATTCCTTACTCGCACAAGTCAGGTCCCTCGACGTCAGCACCGCCCACAATGCCGGAAACATTGAGCACCAAGGACCATTCCTTGTTTCGTCAAGTGGTTCACCACTTTGAAATGAAGCAGTATAAGAAAGGTTGGCCTCTGAAGTGTCCTTAAACCACCTCCGCCTGTCTAACAACGTTTTGCTCTATAGGCATCAAGGTAGCAGACCAGGTCCTTCGCAAAAACCCTAAGCATGGCGATACACAAGCTATGAAGGCCCTGAATATGAGTCAGATAGGGCAATTGGAGGAAGCCTTTGCGCTCGCCAAGAAGGCTCTCCAGAATGATATGAAGTCGCACATCACCTGGCACGTGTACGGGTTGCTATTGCGCCAGGAGAAGAACTACGAGGAGGCAATCAAAGCTTACCGGTTTGCCCTGCGTCTCGAGCCCGAATCGCAACCCATTCAGCGTGATCTGGCACTGCTCCAGATGCAGATGCGGGATTACCAGGGATACATTAAGAGCCGCAGTGCGATGCTGCAAACTCGTCCTGGCTTCCGCCAAAATTGGACGGCACTCGCAATCGCTCATCACTTGGCCGGAGACTTGGCAGAAGCCGAGAAGGTTCTTACTACCTATGAGGACACCTTGAAGGGTGCCATACCACATGTCGCCGATATGGAGAACTCGGAGGCCACCCTGTACAAGAACACAATCATTGCGGAGACTGGAAACATCGAAAGAGCTCTAGAGCACCTCGAGGCTGTTGGATACCGATGCACTGATGTACTCGCAGTCATGGAGATGAAGGCAGATTATTTTTTGCGACTGGACCGCAAGGCCGATGCGGAGTCCGCTTATGCAGCTCTCCTTGATCGCAACCCAGACAACTCGATTTACTACAATGGCTTGATCAAGGCAAAGGGCATTCCCGATAGCGACCACAAGGCATTGAAGGCTCTATACGATGAGTGGGTGGAGAGAAACCCCCGCTGTGATGCTGCTCGTCGCATTCCTCTCGATTTTCTAGAAGGAGAGGACTTCAAGCAGGCCGCTGACACCTATCTCCAGCGCATGCTAAAGAAGGGCGTTCCTTCATTATTCGTGAACATCAAGCATCTTTACGTCAACCTGGCCAAGCGTGATGTGGTACAAGAATTGGTAGAGGGATACCTCTCTGAAAAGGCAGCAAACGGCTCCGCAGAGTCGAACGGGGACAAAAACGAGTTCCTATCATGCACATACTATTTCCTGGCTCAACACTACAACTATCACCTCAGCCGCAACCTCCCCAAGGCCATGGAGAACGTTGAGAAGGCCATTGAGCTGTCACCAAAGGCCGTGGAATATCAGATGACCAAGGCGCGGATTTGGAAGCACTACGGAAACCCCAAGAAGGCAGCAGAAGAGATGGAGAAGGCTCGTCTGCTAGATGAGAAGGATCGTCATATCAACACCAAGGCGGCCAAATACGTGCTCCGAAACAACGATAATGAGAAAGGTTTAGAACTCATGAGCAAGTTCACTCGCAACGAGGCTGTCGGTGGCACATTAGGTGATTTGCACGAGATGCAGTGCACCTGGTTCTTGACTGAGGACGCCGAGGCATTCCTCCGACAAAAGAAGCTTGGTCTTGCCCTGAAGCGCTTCCACTCGGTTCACAACATCTTTGATACCTGGCAGGAGGACCAATTCGACTTCCACAGCTTTTCTCTCCGCAAGGGAATGATCAGAGCCTACGTCGATATGGTGCGCTGGGAAGACCGTCTGCGCGAGCATCCCTTCTACACAAGAATGGCTCTCGGTGCCGTCAAGGCTCATCTACTTCTCCATGATCAGCCGGATCTTGTGCACGGACCGATGCCCAGCGGAGTTAATGGACTCGATTCTCCTGACGAAAATCAGAGGAAGAAGGCCCTCAAGAAGGCCAAGAAGGAGCAGCAGCGCTTGGAAAAGATCGAGGCCGACAAGCGTGCCGCAAGAAAAGCGGCCGCCGCTACTGCCAAGCCTACTGATGGAGAGGCCAAGAAGGAAGATGAGGATCCTCTGGGTAACACTTTGGTCCAGACTCAGGATCCCCTGAAGGATGCCATGAAGTTCTTGACGCCGTTGCTTGAGTCCAGCCCTCAGAACATCGAGGCCCAGTGCCTCGGGTTTGAGGTTTACTCTAGAAAGAGTAAGTTAATTTGATACACTCTTGGACAGGACCCTCATGCTAATACGTTTATAGACAAGCACCTCCTTGCCGTCAAGTGCCTTGTAGCCGCTCATTCTATCGATCCCTCCAACCCTACTCTCCACCTTCAATTGCTTCGCTTCCGCAAGTCTCTCGAACGCCTTGCCGAGCCTCTTCCCGAGCAGGTTGCCGAGGTCGTCAATGCCGAATTTGACAAGCTGCTCCCAAAGACCCAGAAGCTCGAAGAGTGGAACGAGTCTTACCTCTCGGCTAACAAGGAAAGCGTCGCGCACGTGCACGCCGGCCTGTCTGGTCGTCAAATTTTGAACCCCGAATCCAAGCCGCAGTGCGAGCAAGACCTGCTTGCCACTCTCAATTCCCCCGAGATCACTATAGATGAGGCTGTCACCGCTTTGGACATTCTGAACCAGTGGGGCAGTGACAAGACTGCGTTCGCCGAGAAGGCGAACAAGAAGTGGCCCGAGTCTTCTGTTTTCGAGCTGAATTGATCTCATACGAACGGAGGACCGTGTGGACTCCCACCCCCATTCCCGCTTCGATCATGAGTTGTCTAGCTGCCTAGCAATATTACGCTGTTGCAGGAATTGGGATAACGAAAGAAGGAAAAAAACATAGAGAAAGACACGGGATGAGCAAATATACTCTGGTGTTGGCCGATGCCAAGTGGAGTGAGTATACAGGTGCTGGGGGAATCCAATGTACCAGTATCTATTGCCAATCAAGCAAGGACTAAACGTAGAAAGAACTACCCCAAAATTCCAACTCTTGCTTTCCATCGATGTACATTTCTAAAACGGGATATCAAACGCCTTTAATATACAAGCCGAGGAGGGAGTCGAATTATGCTAAACAAAAAAGCCCAACACATGCCGTGCTGAATGCCAGGGAAGAATCCATCCCATTACCATTCATCATAATATATGATCAAATTTCAAAATTTGAAGATCAGGTAATTAATGTCAGAAGATCTCTTTACTGTACGTCTTCTCCGTCGATGTTACCCAAAATGGGCTTACGTCTCAGGACCTCGTCACTCTCACCATAGCCGTAATCGATCCACATGCGCTTCCAGAAAGGCACGGGAGCCGGCCGCTCCTCGCCAAGAATGTATTCCTGTTGCTCGGCGATGCGTTGAGAACGTGCCTCATCTTCCAGGGAAAGGGTGGCGCGCTGCATGCGCGAGGCGATGCGCTGATCAAGCACAACATCATCGAGCCACTCGCGCTCCTTCAGATTTCCATCTTCGTCGCGCTTGTGCACAGACTTGTGCCACTCACTTTCAGCAGCCTCCATTACGGTCTGCTGCTCATGGTTGCGAGGAGTAAGGTCGGTGAACGAGCTATCAGGAGAAGGGGTGGGGTCAACGTTGGCGGCAGTGGGCTCGGAGTCTACGCTGAGAGTGTTTTCATGGTAAGGCCGAGCGCTATTCGCGAGGACAAGCGCAGCAACTTCGCGCCCGACATCTTCGGCAAGATGCCGTTGTGTAAGAAAGCGGTAAACTCGGATTGGGGTGTTCAGGAAGCCGAGGAGATGAGGGAATTCGACTGGGATAGAGCTGTCGAAGGATTGGGGGATGGTGTGGGGAAGGATGGCGGAGGAGTATTCGCTGGGGTAAATGTATGCAGGAGTAGGGCCGGCTGGCTTAGCAGGCTTCTCTTCTTCCTTCTCCGGTTCCTCGATCTTAGGCTCGGGGATCTCGTCTTTCTTCTCTTCGGAGAACTCGGGGGAATCGATGCTCGCAATCTCAGGGTTCGCGAGACTAACGAGTTTCTCGGCACTGATGTCCTTCGGTGTGTCCGCGGTCAACTCCTCCAGAGGTGGAGGTGGTGCATCTAATGGGCCAAGCCAGCCCTCGTGTAAGCCCCGAATATACTCCTTCCAGGTGTGTCGGCCAATGATCAGGTCGCCCTTGGGGCCCGGTTCGTCCGTAACCCCAATGTGTGCCCGGGTGGCAGCAACGACCGCATCCACGCCGGCTTCTTCGACGGCCGAGCTGGGTTCTCCGGCCTTTCGGCGTAGCTTGCGAATGTTTTCCGCTGTGTTGGCTCTCACGTCGCCCTCACGTCGCCCTTCAACCACCGTATAGTCCAACGCCGCGGCCACTAGGATGGGCTTAACATATTCCTTGAAGTGATCTCGGGCCACACGCAAACCATCTCCTGGTGGCGCAGCCAAGTATACCGTCAATTTCCGACGCATCTGGTCAACTGGCAGGGTTTCTTTCGAAATGTGAGCCACAAGCTCCGACCACTTTTGTTGCACGCGACGCTTCTCCCGACGATCGTAGATAAGAGCACCGGTGAAAGATCCAGTAATAGTAAGGAAGATCATCCAATTGCGAGAAGGCAGCTTGAATCGCATATTAGGGAGGCCTGTTGATTGTAGCAGAATTAGCATTTATTGGACCGTTAAGATCTAGGGAAAAGAGATGTACCCATCATTTTGAACGCTGGGTTAGGCGGTTTCGGGGCCGCCTGGGGCTTGCTAGCGCCCGAAGGTGCAGCAGAACTCGAAGAGTCTGCCATTGAGTTGTATGATGGAGAAATGGTCTTTGCGTATAATTAAAGTACACCCGGGGGATGCTCGTTCGGGGAAAATTGTTATCTCGGCATCACCTTATCCCGTTTCACGTGACTATCTGCATAAAAGTCAGACCGCCGGGGTCGCCTCTTGTGAGATGTGGAGATGTGAAATGCAAACGCCATTTCAGCCTCTTCGCTTGGATGTTCAGTTTTGGGGCCACTTTGGTTTCTTCCCAGGGTTCAATCATCCAGGCAAATTATAGAAGAAGCAATTACCTGACAACATGGCATGACCTTGCGGTCCTCACAAAGCTTTCTCCTTGCCACAGAGAATAACTAATGTCTAAGAAGAGGCATAGAATGATGAGAAACTACACACAGTGTGGTTTAATCCTATTCGCTAAAACACAGTCAACTTGTATTTCCAGAGAACTGAATGACACGACCATCCTTGCTAACTTGCAGGCTTTAATTCGTGTGACTAGGTTCTAGATTTACATTTTGCCATGACTGGTTTATTTCTAGTCCAACCCTCAAGACGATCATATCTTGTTACGTTTTCAGAGAAAATGCAGAGTTAGGCCCTCATCACTTTCCATCTCTCTAAACAACTGCAATGGCCTAGAGTCTACACTTTGTGTGGCAGCCAGGTAAAGCAAAACGGCATTTCCATCAAAATAATGGGCATGCACATTGACACCCATGACCCGTACAAGAAGGTGTAGGGCACTTAGCTAGGCCGCTAGTTTCATCGAGGTGAGCGATACTGTTGGCTCTATATATTGGCCTAGAACCGGGCTCGTAAGCCCTCGACCAAGCCTTCCGTTCGGATCTAAAATTCATGGGACTTACGAACACATGCGATAGCAAGTTGGAGTCAAGATTGTAGGGGCAGTGAATACAAACATGGATTTCTCCTTATCGATATTCTTAAATGTCAGGGGTAGAGACACAATGTGGAGTACAGCATAGGCTGTGTCCTAACGCCGTGGTCCATGCGGTAGAGGTTGACACAGGCAGATCATGACGGGCAACCGCCTAGTGGAGCGGGTGAGCGTTGAAAAGAAGATGCCGACAGCTGGATTCATGATCTGTGTATATAACCATTTCTTACAAATAGCTAGTAATATCTAGTACCTCACCTGTGGTGATGAGAAGTGGCTTCAACTTTAAAAAACGTTGGTATTCTAGCTCACTACCCGTACGCTGACTTTAGTTCCCCGATTAATAACTGGCGTGTGGTGCTGAAATATGAATTAACCACTTCTATGTCTACTGAACAAGCTGCAGCCGTTATGTGAGGCAAGATCCATCTCTTTAGTGATGAGCTGAGCATAGTGACCCATCAAACCGAGATACGATAGTCTGACCACGGTTGAATGTCGCAGGAGAAAGAAGTATGGTCTGGGTGTCAAACTCCAAAAGGGCAGAACAGGAGCCAAACTGACGCGGTTGTGAGATTATCTGATAGGAAAGAGGGGATGGTGTTGCGGGGAATCAAACTTGCGCGGGTTCCAATGGCGTGGTATGTATAGTATGGTGGTGACTGCAGGTGGTGAGAATCCAGTCCAACTAGGAGATGAGGTAAAAGACAAGAACTCATCTTTTAAGGTCGTTGGCCCATGGGAACCGACTTGTACCTACCAAAATCCAATATCTTCTTAACACAAACCAGTGTCTATAAATAGGGCTAGCGATTGGGCTGAGCCGTTCACGTGATACAAGCTATGTAAACATATCCAGGGGCTCCCCTAAAAGCGGCCAGAGCTGTGTACCAAATCAGAAGGAGAAAGCTAGGAAGTTGCAGAAAACCGCCAGGGCTGTACATTATGCCCTGAATTCCAGTGATCTTAAAGGGCTGATTCTAAAGAGCTGTGATATACTGGATACTACATACAGGATATGCTTATACATCTTGTACATTATCAATATTAGCCCAGTATCACACTTGATAAACTGACAAATCCCCCTTTCAACCCATTTAGCCGCCCACTTCCAGTAAATCTTAGGATCAAAAGAAAAGTAACACAAACATTGGGAATACACATAGTTGATTCATAGTTTCAGGAGCGTAAACATGTCGCATGTAAACAGTAGTTAACCAGTCACACTGGGGCTAGATTGCCTCCTGAGCCACCGCTTCTTTAAACTCCCCGCCCTCGTCCTCCAACTCCCTCCCTCCCGACCTTCTTCTCCCCCCATCTACCTTGAAAAGTCCGTTGGGAGTTAGAGTCAAGATGGATCCCAACAACAACACTCGAAACAACTTGAGTTACGGCTATGACCGTAACTACAATTCCAGCAGTCGAGCCTATCCCACTACCCCCTCTGCCTTCCCCCAGCCCATCTATCAGACTCAGGGGGCCCAGGAACACGTCGATCCCTCCAATCCAGCTTACGCTCCGGGCTACTTTATGCCCAACAACTACCCTCCCAACCAGGTGCAGCCGCAGTTTGCCCAGCAACATCAGCAGCAGCAGCAGCAGCAGTATGCGCAGCAGCAAGCATTGCAATCGCCCCAGCCCGCCTACCAAGCACGCCAGGGCTACCCCGATGGCACCAACAGTCTGATCCAACAATTCTCCAACCAAGATCTCAACGCAAACCGTGCAGGGTTTTTCAATAATCGAACTGGCTCCCCGGCCCAGCGGCCTCGCACCGCCGGCGGCTCCCCCGCTCAGTCACAAGCCCAAGCATCACACCTTATCCCCCCCGTGCCCCGCAGCCCTCGTCCGCCCCCCGAGAATGAAGAGTTGCAGCGCTTCCCCGACCGATACTCCGAAAATGCGCACAAGCGAGGCAAGGCTGCAAAGGAGCTGGTGACTGTGTTCTTCCACGAGAATATCGAACGGGCCCGTGACCGTAACATGCGGTAAGTATCCATATCCCAAATGGATCCCCTGGAATCCCGTCCCGAATTTGTGGCTTACGCCTATGATGTTCGCCCCTACAGATCAGCGGAACTTGACAAAACTATCCGTGAACCCAACATCTCCACCGAAAAGAAGCTCCAGGATGCCAACTTGATTTCTAAAAGAGAGTCTGATTTCCTTCGGTTCTTGCGCACAAAGGAGACACCGGCAAATTTCCAGACCATCAAAATTGTTGGAAAGGGTGCCTTCGGTGAGGTCAAGCTCGTGCAGCGCAAGACTGATGGCAAGGTTTACGCCCTCAAGTCGTTGATCAAGACCGAAATGTTCAAGAAGGACCAATTAGCCCACGTCCGTGCCGAGCGTGATATTCTGGCGGATTCGAAGGACAACCCTTGGCTTGTGAAGCTTCACGCGTCGTTCCAGGACGCTGCGTACCTTTACTTGTTGATGGAGTTTTTGCCCGGTGGTGATTTGATGACCATGTTGATCAAGTACGAGATCTTCTCGGAGGATATTACACGGTTCTACATGGCTGAGATCGTGATGGCAATTGAAGCCGTACACAAGCTTGGTTTCCTCCATCGGTAAGTGATATTTAGTTTTTTGGTTGCGAGTTGGGAGACTGCCATGTGCATTTTCTTTTTCTACCCAACGAAGAAAGAATAAGGCGCACATGCAACACACTCGACAATTCGTACTAATGGATATTGTACAGTGATATCAAACCTGACAACATCTTGCTTGACCGCGGTGGACACGTCAAGCTTACTGACTTCGGTCTTTCAACCGGAGGCAAGAAGACCCATGACAATGCTTACTACCAAAACCTTCTCAAGAACTCCACTTCCAAAGATAGGAACCGCAACTCTGGATACTTCAATGATGCCATTAATCTGACAGTGTCCAATCGTGGTCAAATCAACACCTGGCGAAAGTCTCGTCGTGCCATGGCCTATTCGACTGTCGGTACTCCTGATTATATTGCTCCTGAGATTTTCAACGGTCAAGGCTACACTTATCTTTGCGATTGGTGGTCGGTGGGTGCTATCATGTTTGAATGTCTTGTGGGCTGGCCTCCATTCTGTGCTGAAGACACAAATGACACCTACCGGAAAATCGTTAACTGGAGAGAGTGCTTGTACTTCCCCGAGGAACTGGTTCTTGGGCGTGACTCTGAGGCACTGATCCGAAGGTAAGTTTTCACATGTCCATAGAAAAATCGCAAGGAGCATCCGCTAACGGAATAGTTTAGTTTCTTGTGTGACCCAGATCACCGAATTGGCAGCGAAGGTGGTCAGCACGGAGGCGCGACACAAATCAAAAACCACCCCTTCTTCAGGGGTGTTGTTTGGGACCAACTGCGCAGCATCCGTGCTCCCTTCGAGCCGCGCCTCAGCTCGAACATCGATGTGTCGTACTTCCCGATTGATGAAATTCCTCAGGAGGATACCAGCGCGATCCACCGTGCCCAGGCTCGTGCCATGCCCGACTCACAGGAAGCCGAGATGAGTTTGCCGTTCATCGGCTACACCTATAAGGCCTTCAATGCCTTCCAAACCAACTAGGTTTGGTTTTTGTGTTCCGAGACTGACCGATTCCTGAGCACAACGGAAGCAAGCAGGGCTTGCATCCTTCGTTCTTCAGGTGCTCTTTGGTCGGTCAGAAAAAAAAAGCTCGGTTTTGTTTTCCCCTCGTTGCCCATCATCATTGAGCATATCAGCGCGATGTTGTTTTCCCGAATCATGACCCATCTTCGGTTTCACCTGTTGATACATACGTATCTAACGCCTTGCATCCTTCTCAAGACAATACACACATTACTTGCCTTCGGAGAGACCCAACTGATTTTAGGATAGTCAGGATATTACCCTAAAAGAATACAATACATTTGTCTTTTCTGACTACATCTGCCCTTCTCACAAGACTAAACAGCGGACCATTCCTGTATACGTCAGTAGTCTCTGAGCCCTGAATTTTAAATTGTTTTTTTAATTTGAGAAGAAGAGGGAAAGGTAGTGAGAAAGGGGGCTAAATGAAACTTGAGAAATTCGTTGATGATGTCTGCCATCAGAATTGAATTTCCTTGTCATGAAAAGGGAGTCGCTCGCGAATCAGAAAAAAAAAAATTAAGTATCAACATGGAACAACCCCGAAACGCCTATTTCCGATTCCCGCCATAGAGCCAACCACCATCTTTTTGATGCGTGTCCGAAAAAAAAATCAGAGCAAGACAGATAAAGGAGCAGAAAGGGCATCGAAATAAAAAAGGTCAAGTCTGCATAGGCGCCAGACCAGGCACACCACTGAATATCTCCTCCCGCTCAGTCTTGAACATAACCTGAATCCAGAACTCCTTGCTATCTTCATCGAACCAAGTCCAGTAACGTTCATCCCGACGATCAATCTCCCTAGCCTGCAACTTGAACGCACAAGTCTGGTAAGGCTCCGCAGCAACAACTAAATACTGGTACTTATTGTCGGGCGTCTCAACCTGCTGTTCAAAAGCTGACATGAAGCGCACACGGGGTGTAACACCCGGAGTGATCTCCTGGAACTGCAGCTGAAATAACAGGCCTTGCTGACGCGTCAGAGGGTCCAAGATCTTGGTGATTTTGTATCCCGGCCGGCCGATCTTGATCAACTGCTTCTTGACCTGCACGCCCGCGACACCGGGCAGAGACGATGGGTCCTGGTTCTTGCCTTCGCGCGCCTCACGCGCCGCTCGTCGTGCGAGGTTCGTTTGGTGCTTGCGCCCCTGTGTGTGGGCGAGGTATGAGCCGTCGTTCTGGTGCACTGTGAGACAGAGTCGGCACTCGAATGTGCCCAGATGGTTCCTGAAGATGTATGGATCTTTTTCGATGTCAATTGTTTCCATGGCGAGCTTGCGCAGCCGCTCGCGTCGATCGGCATTGGTGGCGGATTTGGAGGCGACGCCGCCGCCGCCGAATTTCGAGCCTGCTCGGTTCTGGGGGTTGCGTGAGTACGATGTGTATTTAGGTGAAAGACATGGCAATGTGCCAGGTCAGGGTGTACGTACTTGGTAATCCATCTTGTCGGCGCTACAGCTTGAAGAAAGTTAGTGAAGTTGACTGTCCAGGTGTTTTGCGAAGGCGGTATCTGCTGTGACCGCCTTCCTATTTTGGCCAACACCAGCACCGTCAGATTTGACAACTAGCACTGCGGCGGTGGTCTTAATACCAAAAAGGCAGATTGAGCTTTCCACAAGTCTACAATAAACTAGTTAGATCCTCCTTTTAGTCACTAACGATTGTCTTAGCATTTGAATGCAAGGAATCCATGTTCGGACCTCCAAAAGTATTGAGCCAAATTATCCACACAGACCGCCTTCCAAATATGGATGCTGCTTCACTTCCCATCCCAAAACTTATCCCTTCCGTGACTTTGTTTTATTGAAAAGCTATCAAAATAGAGGCTTTTAGCTGTATTAAGACCTAATACACCATATTTACTATGCTATGTGTAGTATTTCATGGAATGTGCCTGGTCTTCAGCCAATAATCCAACTGAAGCCCAGCCCTGAACTGCTGTTGATTATATAAGCCGGAGATTTGGGCGATAGTTATCATGGATCACAGTACAAAGCAGCATTCCCCAAAACGCTTGGACAAATGACCTGCTAGGCCTAGTTTGAGCTATGAGTATCCCATCTGTAGGTCAACGTCGGTCATTTGATGGTCACTTATGTACTATCCGATATGTGGGCACCGTTCAAGGGACCATCGGTGACTGGTTGGGTGTCGAATGGGACGATGCAAGTCGAGGCAAACACTCAGGAGCGCATAAAGGAATCAGATACTTCTCATGTATGAATTTTTCAATGAGGCATCCGGATTATTGCTGACCGAGATTCAGGTAAAAGCAAACATCCCACAGCGGGGTCTTTCATTCGCCCCTCCAGGCCTTCAGACCAGCCTTTGAGCTTTCTAGAAGCCCTGCGGGAGAAGTATGCTTCGGAGTTCGAGAACAGCCTTGCCCAGAATGCCTCAGTCAGTAGTGCAACAGCTCAAAGCAAGGCAATTGAAATTAGCGGCAAGGTTGTTGAAGAAGTTGGCTTCGACAAAATTCGGGAACAGCTCGCTGAGCTCCAAGAGTTACGCATTGTCTTGCTTGATGGTTTACGGGTTGTTGGGGTCCTTGCATCTTACAACCAGGCTCAAGTCTCACATTGCGTAGAGGCACAAAAGATTGGAGAAACTTGTCCCAAGATCACGGAACTTGATCTCAGTCGAAGCTTACTGAGTCGATGGCGCGATGTTTGGGATATTTGCAACCAGCTTAAGCACTTGAAGAAGCTGAAGTTGAAGTAAGTCTCGGATTTGATCAACTCATCAATAGCAGAGCTGACTGGAGATTAGCGGAAACCGGTTCCAAGCTGTGGAGGATGATCTGACCTTCAAGGGGATCATTGAGCTACATTTAGAAGAAACCCTCCTCAGCTGGGATGAAGTATGCTTCCTACCCACCACAGATAATCTCAAGCAAAGCTGACTTCGGAGATAGATTGCTGCCATTGTATATCGATTCCCTGGCTTGACATCTCTTACAGCGTCTGCGAACCAGCTCTCGGAGATCACCTGTCCACTCCCTAGCACTATAACAATATTAACCCTCGAGCACAACGAGATCACCTCGATTTCAGCTCTTCGACATCTCGCCACGCTTCCAAAATTGGAGCATCTCTCCATTCGTGGGAACGGCATCAATACCGTAAACCAAACCCCCACAGATACAACACCAGACTTCCAATTCCCACCAACTCTCCGCTCCCTCGATCTATCCCGCAACAACATCACCTCCTGGACCGTCCTCAACAAACTCCCCACAGTGTTCCCAGGCCTAACCACCCTCCGCATCACCGCAAATCCCCTCTTCGACCAACCACCGCTCCCACCCTCTGTCTCAGAAGCCTCCAACCCAATGACCGTCGATGAAGCCTTCATGCTAACTCTATCTCGCTTCCCGTCCTCCCTCACTACGCTAAACTACAGCACCATCTCACCACAAGACCGCTCCAATGCAGAGATGTACTATCTGTCCCTTATCGGCAAAGAACTATCCGCCACATCCGAGGAAGAGGAACCCGTCATCCTCGCTACACACCCACGGTACAGTGAACTGTGTGAACTGTACGTCGAGCCGACCATCACAAGAGCCGTTGTGTCGGATTCCTCGGGCGCGAGAGTCATCCATCCGCGATCCGTAGCAGCGCGACTGGTCAAGATGGCGTTCCGTTTACCGCTTGGAAACGACGAATCCAAGTGTCAAATCAAGGAAATCCCTGGTTCGTTTGATACGTATCAGATCAAGGCGCTTGTGTCGCGGCTCTTCGGATTACCGGCGTTTGGATTCCGGCTGATCTGGGAGACGGATGAGTGGGATCCCGTGGAGAGAGAAATTGGCGATGAGGGCGTTGTTGAATGGGACGAGGATAGTGAGGATGAGGATCGACCTGGTACGGGCTCTGGGCTTGAGACAACGGGGGGTAGTCCTGATCAGAGTCGGTTTGTGCGTAGGGAGGTGGAACTGGTTGATTCAACGAGGGATGTTGGGTTTTTGTTTCAGGGTGAAGTAGGAGAGGTTAGGATTCGGGTTGAGACCCTTGGTTTTGCGTCTACGAGGTAGTGCTTCAAGATGAAAGTCATTCTACGCCTAGAAGCATTTGATAATAGTTTGCAACATTTGTGAATGGTCACGGGAATTTCATCCACTCAGGTCTTAAAGTAAAAGAAGAGTCTAAACAGTGAAAGAAGCTAGTCCTAAACTTATCTGCTAGGCTTCTTGCCCTAGGTGAAGGGAGTGGAATCAAAGGATCAGCCAGCTTTCCTTTGCTGGTGGATTTATTGGTGGAAGATGCGGCCCAATCTTGGTCTCCCCAATTGTAGAAAGCATGTGATCATGTCATGGGTCTGCGAGAACAACTCAATGAGATAGTTCCTTCCCACTGAAACACGTATTCTACTCCTAGATTGCCATGGTCGTCGTCTAGCTTTTAGGTCGTTGATTCGGGTGGACCGAGGACAACGAGCCAGTTATTGCCATCTCCGTTCGTTCAAGTAGCTATAGGGTCTTCTCTGCGTCGGCCTATGGTTTGATTCGAGAGAAAGTTCGCACGATGAATTCATCAAGGGATAACTGCTTCGTAATTTTCAGTTGCATGGACGAACTAGGGCGTGAGACGCCGCCGAGCGACGTTGGGCAACGAGAGAATACATTGACTGCTTGCATTTGGTGCTTCTCTCTCGGTTTGATTTCTTCAGGCTTTTTGACATCACACGACGCATGCCACACCACGTTTGTCGAAGTTCACCAAGACCGTCGCCTTCATTTATCATTGCAATAAGGAGTTTGAATTTGAAAGTTCTGAACTCAACTGGTGCCGATGTTTGAGAAGGGACCCATTGACTGTCTTAAAATGACAGAAGATGATTTTTCAGTTGGCATTTCACTTCTGAGCTCGGCACTCTGATTTCATCTCTCGGACCATGCGCTTCAACAGGCAGGAGCTCAATACACCTGTTAAAGTTCTGGAACCAGCCGAGTGAGCTTTAGCACAAAAAGGTTAGGCTCTGGAATATCATGTCCGGCAATTGGGGTTTTGTTATGTCCCAAAAGCATATTCGATGAAAACACGGATTGTACGTGTCTATCAAACTCAAGTGATGTGAAAGTCCTGTTGCCACGAGGAACTTCCTATGTCATCGTATCGCCTGCGGGAGTTTGTTACATTCGATCTAACAATCGCTTCCGTGACATGCAATACGGCCACAATCCGCTCCCTGTATTCAAAGAACTACCGTATAGAGATGGGAAGGTGTTACGCGCTGAAGTCTCTATTAGTATCCGCCTTGAGAGGGTTTGTGAGTAGGGTGCAAACAGCACAATCCACCTCTAGAAGTAGACATTCACAACCTCACAATAAGGCTAGCAATGCGACAGAGAGCCCTCAGTTATCTCTCGGGAGACACTGTTTCCGCCATGGCTATTATGAAGCCCGCGAGTCAACGAACCGATGCTGGGTCAAGGAACTTTTCACGAATCTTGCGAGTGAGCAATTCCAGTAGTCATTGACGTCTTTGGTCGGTTCGCTTGATGTCTAAGCTCATATCCATCGGTGGGTCTGGGTGTAGCGTGGTCGTTTTATTTGGCTGGGAGACATCTGGCCAATCTAGCACAGAAGTCATTGCGAGACCTTGAAAGGTAGAGATAGAAAGAAGAGGAGAAGAGAGGAAGGTAGAAAGAGAGGGGGGGGGAGCAAGGGTGGATGAGGAAGGAGAGCTGTCGAATGTTGACAGAATTCAAATTCTGGCTGTTTAGAGGGCAATGACCAGGTCTGTCCAAGTGAGAAAGCTGACATCTGAAAGATCTAAAAGCTGAATCAGAAGCCTTACCTTCTCTGATTTACCAGATCACAGTTATATCTCAGATAAAGTGATATTTCACTTGGTAATCGAAGACCAACTAAAAGGTTAAAAAAGAACTACAGCAGAAAGGAAACGATTTCGAGTCACAGACATTATCCAGTCTATATGTACAACAAGACAGGTAGAATCATGATAATTCCACATGTTCCAGGGGGGGGAAGAAAAGGCCAAAACGCCGTAGTGCTTTGCTCGCTCACTGCCCAGTCCCCTAAGCCCCCAATAGAAAGAGAAGAGAAGAAAAAAAAAGAATTGGAAACATCGTATCATTCAGAGCAAAATAAACATAACGCCTGACCATGATGCTTTTATTTTGTCGACCGCAAAAGAACAAGATGAAAACCCCGTGAGGACGTAGGATCGAGAGGAGGGTGTAATGATCCGTGATTAGGAACTCATTATGCAAGGAGTAAAGAAAGAGTATGAGGGGCAATGCAGACGCTCGAAAGCGATGTCGGTCACAATAGAGTGGATTAACCGCGAGCAACCCACCATGACCGGACTGCCATGCAGCAGATCCTCTTGTAGACTTGGGTGGTGCCCTTGCCCTCAGCTTCTTCTTCGAGGAACTTCTGTGCAACGAAGAGCCTGGTTCCCGCCTCTTTCTCGGTGGTGTAGCCGACCTTGGGCAGGCTGTTGGGGAAGTCAGCCCATCGCTGTCCTAGGTGACGGGCGACAGAAATGGAGTATATGATGTCACGGTTCTCGTATGTGTCCAGCAATTGTCGACACCGGCTGAGGGTGTCGTCGATCTGCTTGGCCGAACTTGCTTCGTTGTCATAAAGCGTGAGGAATTCCCCGACCTGATCCCAGAAATCCAATTGACGGCTCTGGAACTGATCTGGCGTGTTCGGGGGGTTGGCGGCATCCATGACCAGCTCCCGCGACAAGGGGTTTGAGTCCAGGTGGTTCCAAGTAAGCAATGCCTCGACCACATTTAACCGTGCGCAGGACACACAGAGATTCCAGTCTCGTCCCTGTTGTCCAGTTTCCCCGTCTGGTACCTGGCGACACAACGACATGCTTTTCCAGATAATGGAGGCCTCGAAACTCTCTAAACGAGCAAGTGTTTCGCCGTCTTGAAGATCCCATTCATTGAACGCGATGATCAAAGCCGAATAATCTGCCATAAGCTGGGCATCGGCCATGAGTAATGAGAGAGCATTCTCTGAATACCAGCGAACCTCGAGAAGCTTGTCAATCGCAGGTGCGTACGTGGCCAGGAAAACTGCTTGGATCTCTTCGAGGCGCCCAGGTGGCAGAGTTGCGACAGGGTGTGGAGGAGGAGGGGCGATTCCCCTCAAAGAGAAGAGGTCGTTGACATAGAGATTTTTAGCTGTGGAAATAAATTGTTAGCTACCAATGCGCAATGCCGCAATGCGCAGATTCAGAAAACAACTTGTGTAAACTCACCTTTGTAGGAAGGCTCTGAGCCCTGTTGACGTGGTACGCCAGTGTTCTGCATATCTGTGTGGTTCGATGGATGGACCGTTGCCAAGGAAGAATCAATGGGAGCTCCGTGCTCGTGTTGGTCGGCAGAGGCAGTGGGCGATTCAGAGTGAAGAGAAGGTGCGAATGGTTGAGACGAAGCGGGCATGTACCCGGGAGGCGCAGAAGGATAGGAAGGATATGAAGGCAGTGATGAAGTGGAAGGCCCTTGAGGATTGACAACCAGCGAAGGTGGAGGGTTGGGAGCTGGTTGAATAGCTGATGGTGTAGATGCTTGAGTCCGAAACACAGGATCGTACCCCAAACATTCACGTTTGCTTTTCACACAATTTCTGCAGACGGGATGCGCTTCATCACACTAAAAGAGGGTTAGATCAAGAAAATATGCAAGTTTCCAAAAAAACCGAATGGAAAAAAAGTTGGAGGTTGAGAGGGAAGTGGATTTAAGCGGACAGAATAAAATGGCGGGGTCTGACGGGCACAAGCGAGCGAGAGACTCCGCCCCGCGAAAACTACGTTTGCGCTCACCTTGATTCTTCGTTTGCGACAAGTCAAACAACCTGTTTTTGTGCGTCGCTTGACTTCTTTCTTGTGTCTATTGCCTGATAACATCTTGTTCGGGTCCCCCGGGAGTTGATATCGCATTTGCGCATTCCACATGTTAGAGGGATATCCTGCCATGTATTGTCCCATAGAAGCCATCGGAGGCATATTGTTTGGGAGCGGCGATCCAATTGGTGCCTGTGGCACCTGTCCTTGGGAACCGGAATTGTGATACATGTCGTTTTGCTGATAATGTGGCGGCTGTGCCTGAAACTGGTGGGTATGCGTCTGTGGTGACTGCTGGCTTCCTGGT
Organism: Penicillium digitatum; assembly: GCF_016767815.1. Lineage (NCBI taxonomy): Eukaryota > Fungi > Ascomycota > Eurotiomycetes > Eurotiales > Aspergillaceae > Penicillium > Penicillium digitatum. The sequence continues at coordinate 2,545,998 of NC_089387.1, forward strand.
TGCTGTGTTTGAGCAGGACTATGCGAATATTGGTACGAACCGTTGGTCGAATGATAGTGAGAAGCACCATTCACAATCCCATTGTCATGCCCACCCGTAGAGTCTGCCATGCCGACGTTTGAATCGTGATGATCCAAATGGCTATTGTCGCCAAAATCATGACCATCCATTGTCGGAATATCATCGGTTCCAATCGCTGGTAAGGAATGGTCGAGAGATGGGAGACTTGTATCAATCGCAGGTAGTGACATGTCCGGGGGCCCAGATGAACCTATTGAAGGCAACGCATCAAAGGAGTGCAATTCTGAATCATCGAAGCCATTTGATGTGTCTATGGCTGGAAGTGCTGGATCAATCGGTGGAAGTGATGATTCAACAGACGGTAAAGTCACATCTGGACCCCGTGCTGGCTGGGTGGCTTCTTCGAACTGATACATGCTCACATCCTGTGGTAGGCCTGCGACGGACGTATTTAGCTCTGTTGGCACGTCCGGCGTTCGTAATACTTCTGGAGATGTTGATTTCACTAGCGGTTCGGGTGGTGCTGGTTCTGCTGGTTCTGCTGGCGCAGCCGGTTCTTGGCTTGTTTCCACGGGGGATTGATTCGTTTCCACTGGAGGCGGATCATTCCGGGCTAAAGGTTGGGCTGTCTCAACGACGGGTGTATTCGGTTCGATCGCAAGAGTAGTGGATTCGCCAGGCGGGGCGCTCGAGTCCGTCGGCTCCGCCATATTGGATTTCAGTCTCCCAAGGAAAGCCTCAATCGGTTGGGAAAATTGGTAGGTGTTTTGCAAGTACGCTTCAGAGACAAGTCTTTAGTAGGGGTCGAGAATTTGAATATTCGAGTCGGCAAGGTCAAAGGTCGTCTGGTTTGTGGCTGAGCGAAGAAATCACACCAGGTCGAACGAATGGGGAGTTAGAAATCATTTATTCCCTATGATCTGTGGTGTCCAGCATTTATTAGTCAAAATTTTCAGCCAGCAATTTCGCGAGTGTTTTGTAGGGGAAAGTGATAGGGCGCGGTAAAGACAAGGTCCTCGGTGTCGATCATGAGCATCGCCAGGAAAGAAGCACCGCTAGCGCAGGCCCTCCATTTCCACATCTTTTAATCCAATCGGCGAATAAACCATGCGTAGAATATAGTACTGAGCGCAAAGACTGTGCATTCGTACAAATTTCCACATCAAAGATATAGACACCTCGTGGCCTGTCCAGATATCCTGCTAGCCAATTGAGGGTTTGTAGGTCGCATTCGTGGTGGCCGACCAGCCTCGAAATGCAACCATCTGCTCACAACTCCCAAGGGGTCCCGGAAAAGCATCACGAGGTAGACCCCAGCACTCAATGACTTTATTTCGCAGTAGGAATTTTGGACATGGTATCGCACTAGGTGAGGCTCCGGCGCGAGACGATGCGCATGTCGAGGGATTGGGCTGCGGGTATCGCGACTTGCTCGAATTTCAAAGACTTACCAGGCACATAGATTAACAGAATTAGATCGACAGAAACCCAAATGGCAGGGATATTATGCAAATGCGAGGGTTGGAGGTTAGGAAAAGCGTGAAAGAGAGGCTTAAGGAGCTTTCCCTTCCGGCGTTGGAACTCTCCGCTTTGATTGCGAAGGAAAAAAAATTATAGTGGCAAACACCGCTTTCTACCCCAACATTGCATATTCCGAGGCTCTGTACTTGTGTGTATATTTATTTACACTACCAACGCTTAATTAATTTGCCGTCCGAAATTTTTGCTGAGATTATCATCTTCTCTTAAATTCGATTAGTAGTATCGAATTAATAGTGTTGCACTCGGCACTTCTGGTCTAGGCACTTCTGGTCTAGGCACTTCTGGTCTAGATCCATGGACTCAATCCATGAAAGCTATAGATTGTCCTGAGGGTTTGACATGTTTGAACCCTACATATCCAGAGAATCAAGCTTTAGAGCTGCACGTGTGCCCATGGAAAGGGGACGGGTTGAGAAACCGACAATCAACACACAAGGATTAGGCTTGTAAATGATCCCGGGTGAATGGATTCGAAGTGTACATCCTGGGGAAAGAGATTTCTGCCATAAATCTTTTGTCGGAAACTTTGGTGCATCTCTGATACCGCTTGACGCAATGAGAGTTGTGGATTGTGTGCATACTGTTCAAAGCAACACGGTTGCAGACTTGCGGGGTCATGGGCCAAGGCCGATGGATTGGTGGCCGGATGTTTAAGACCCCACGATGTATTCAGATGATCAAGGACCTGAGCTTGCATTTTTTGGTGCTGTGACAAGGAAATTTTGCAGAGATCACATCAAGGTACGACTATTTCCTCATTGCCTTCGGCTTGCGCTTCTTGAAGATGACACCGGGAGCAGCATCTTCACCCTGGGGTTTTGCTTCGATGACTGGATCTGTTGAAGATTGAGTGGGCTCTTCAATCTTGACCTCAATTGACTCCTTCGTCTCTTGGGCCTCTAGCTTGGCAGGAATGTCTTCTGTCTCCGCGGTAGGGGTAGGTTGTACGGTGACTGTCTCCTGTTCATCGAGCTCAACCTTCGGGGTGAAGATTTTCGTTTTCTTGATATCTTTTGTGGATGCAAACAGGTCATCCAGGCCCTCTTCCTCTGGTGCACCGGGGTATTGCCTCATTCTCGAGCCCCAACCTTTGTTGATTATAGGTTCAGGCGCATGCTCATCCCCCTCCTCTTCGCCTTCAAGTTTGCGCTTGCGTATTCCAACTGATTTTGTGGGGCCCTCTAATCCCTGCTTGACCTCGATCCTTGTCTCTGATGTCGTTTCCCAATCCCCTGCCAAGGCCATCTCAGCACGGAACTCCTGGGGGACGGCAACACCCATTGCCACGAGCTGTGCCATCTGTTTTTTTCGCTCCTCCAGGGAAGCGGGCCGTTCTGTGAGTTTGGGGACTGGCGATGCTTTTACTTTCGCACTGTCTTTGTCCGTGGAGGACTCGCCACCGACGGCCTGTCGCAATCGCTCGACTTCGGTTTTCGCGCGTTGCGAGTCTCTTTGTTTTTGTTCATTGTCATTGTGGATTTGTCTCAGGAAGCGCTTGAGGCTGCCTTGATGTTTGGGGCTGGCTTCGTGTTGGGTCTTTTCAAAGGGCGTGTCACGGATGAAGATTTTGCACTGTTTGCACCAGTAGCGCGGCTATGAAATGGTTAGCAGGATTCCAGATAGGTCAAAATGCACACTGACTGCTGATTTCCAGAATTCGGCCATGACGGAGTGCTGATTTCACATAAGACAAGTAGGTGGATTGATCGTTGATCACTTTTGATATTGTCCGGCAGAAAACGACGTGGGTACCCCACTCTCTTGGCCAATCAATTGGAGCTTCCCTTCACCACCTTCGATGTACAAGGTATATGTATAGCTCTCTATGTATTTAGTTTGGAGACTAATTATAAAGCCGGCACTCCTGCTTGAGACAAAAAAGTGTAAAGAAGTGAGGAGCAGGGTATATCACACTATGGGAATAGGGTATTTATACCTAACATACCATAGGACTAGCAAGCAAACTCTTCAGTCCGTAGGCAAACATCTACGGGATGATCTAACACAAACCCCCAGATTAAGTTTGATGATGTCCCTTAGAGTATCATAAGATGGGTGAATTCTATTTGTAACCAGAGAAGAAATGAAGGAATTGTAAGACGTAAACAAGAGCAAAGTAAAGTGAAAGTAAGGTAACGCTGAGAGTAGTCTTTTGGTTTACCTACATTTTTAAATAGTAGCCCTTGTTAATAACAAACTAAGGCTAGTAATCCTAAACTCGGAACTAGCCTAGGGGCGCTACTAGAAACTTGTCCCTAGTTTAAATAATGCTAATGACTGGGTATAGGAAGGGCCTACAGTTCCAGAGTAAGAGTACTCTTGTACAGTTTCTTAATACATATTTTGATATTGTTTGGTTGGGGAAAACATAAATTTGATTTTGATTTACTAGACAAGTGTCCGGCTCTCTCGTAAATTATATTATCAATACCCTAGGAGTGGCCGACTGCTCAGTCCGATGTGTACTTAAATTTTGCACTCCGCGCACTTTTCAGTATGGATGGCAACATTAAAGGCTTTTAAAGTCATCATCAACGCCATTACAGAATGCGAATGGCTCGCGCGGGGTCTCCTGGTTGAATCCGTCCCAAGTCGCTTCGAAAGCGCGGCCCCATGGATTTTCACCAAGATGCCTCAAAACCCATTGAGCCCATCTTCATCTGCGAAGTAAGAGACCTGGCGCTCGATTGTGACAGCGAGGGGATCGACACCCTCTTCCAATTCGTCTTCTCGAACTGCGAAAATGATGCGCTTATGAACGGCGCAGATGCACTAGGCAGCTGGTTACTAACGGCGCTTGAGAAATTTCCGGCTGTGGGACTTACAACAAGAGCAAACGAGAAAACATCCGAAGGTTTGTTGACAGGTCCTCTTGCGTGGGCTTCGGGGCTTCTCCACATCCGGTTGCCTGCCTGTTTCCCAATCATAGCGCACCCGGGGGGAATGTGAGCTGCATGTTCGAGATCTCCAAGTTGAACGTTGTCAACACAAATTTCATCATTTTGATTCTGCCAGTCAATGAAAACGTTGTCAGCTTTTATATCTATGAAGATTAAGTTGTTCTCCAGTATTCCAAGAAAAGAGCAGGAAAAATACCTGTGTGAACGATATCCCAATCATGAAGCTCAGCAATCCCAGTAAGAACCTTCTTGAGAATTCTCTTAATCACTATAAGGGGCAAGTCCTTCTGGGCAAGGGTTAAGAGATGATCTGCGAAGTGTTTGAAAACAAACATAGACTTGTCAGGGATAGTGTCCACAGCAAGGCAGACATGGCTTGCATTGCCACGTAGGCGGTTGTTGACATCTTGAAGATTCTCAAAGTTGACGGGGTGTATGTAATTCAATATGAACTTGTGGCCGTCCGCCCTGAAGGAGGTATAAGCGTGTCAACATGGGGAGGCTTCGGTGTCTACTCACGAGGCACGATAAACATGACGTGGCGGAGAAACATCCTCCTGTAAAACGTGTTCTATAGTGTAAATGCGACCAGACAGGCCCGTATACTGTGTAGAAAGCAGAGGGTTCCTTGACATTGTGCTAGTTGTGTGATGCAAAAGAGGCTTTAGGTTTGATGTTGATTTGCGATGGAGAGCACCTAAATGTGTTGGGCTTCTGTATAAGCAACCCCTAAACAAGCAGGAGACCTTAGTGCTAACATTAGAGGCGGAGCATGTAAGGATGGCAGGTAGTTCTTCGACCTCACTGCTTAAGAAGACACGCATCACGTTGCCCATTAGCGAAGGAAGTCCACCACCACGTGATTCCTTCAAGACCGTGTTGATCAACCTTGGCTCTCAGTGGGAGGGTGTCTGCTCTTGCAGGTTGCTTCTGTTTCCAGGGCTATCTGGATGCAGACTGGCCTCTCATTGGCTTGTGGATCTTCTCGTTAAGCGCCGTTGTGAGACCTTTGCGTGTTAATAGTACAAGGTTGAAGTGGGACCGACCCAGACATTGTATCCTCTCAGTCACTGTCACAATAGCCTCCATTTTGTTTTGAAAATGAGAACAACTTACATTTAATGGAAGATTCAAACTGACTACGTCACTGGTGGACAGGAGCTCATCAAAAGATATATATTAAGCACCAGCAGACATCTCATCACTGAGCTTGCGGCGGTTATGATAGATGACCTTCATCTCAAAAGCCTCCGCCTTCTTCTTCAAATTACGTCCAATGCCACCCATTCCCAGAATCCCAAGAACCTTTCCTTCGGGGTCATGGCCAAGAGGAGGCGCCGGGTTGCCACGCCACTTGCCCTCGCGCAAGGCGGTCATACCGGCGCTGAAGTTGCGCATTGCGCCGAGGATTAAGAACATGTTCACGTCGACGGTGGCATCGTCCACTGCAGTTGGGACATTGGAGACTCGGATCGGGGGGTTGCGTGCACTGCAGGCGTGAACATCCACTTGATCAGATCCGGCTCCTACACAGACTCCATGTTAACAAATGCACTCCAGGGCATTCATGTTCTAAGCTCGACGTACCGCAATGCGCAATATAACGGAGTGAGCTTGGGAGCACGTTCAATAGCTCCTCGTCTACGAGCCCTGTTAGGGCTACGGAGCCAATTGTTTGGTATGTCGCAACAACGCCATCCAGCTTGCCGTCTTTGCACTCTTGGATGAACTCGGCTCGGTTGATTGCCGATGACTCGACTAGCTCTGCTATTTTACCCAGTGCATTCCAAGCTGTCTGTGCACTGTGCTCAAATTAGTAGGAAATATATTTCAACGGTGCAACGACAAAGAATGGAGTGCACTGGTCGATACTCCCAAGGTGAGTGACCTTGGGCTTGGGGACGGTAGAACTCATTCTGTTGTATTCTGTATTAAGCGAGAACATCAGTGATTTGAGCAGGAGAGGAATGTAGAGTCAATTCGAAGGATTCTCTCTTCAATTTTTTTTACTTCGGATCAAAGTATTCCGACGCCTTCTCTTGACATGTCTGAACTTACCAATAAGCAAGCTCAGTGTTGGTGTTCGGTCAAGATGTCAATTGACCTAGTTGATGCAAGAGGGGTTTGAAGACACAAATAGATTCAAACCCAACTGAAGACATATAAGTTCGAGTCAATAAAAGTCATAACTTCATAAGTTATATAAACTGCAATCTATTGCATCGGCCGAGAAGGAGCCCCGCTTGTCGGGCAAGTTCCCCGTTTCCAGGGCTTTGTTGGTGTTTATGAATCTTCGAAAGACCATTCTGATATCGGCTATTATACTGATCTAGTTCTACATAAGAAGGTAAACTCATGATACTCAACTGCGGAGTGACCGGTGTCTTGTCCCGTATGTAGCCATCGGCTTGGATGCCGATATCGTTATCTGTTGACATTATTACGATGTTGCCTGTGAGTGGTGCATTTACTAACCAGTTTAATGTTGTGTGAACTTATTGAAAAAAAAAAAACGCGAAAATACCATGGTGACTGCAAGTTTCAAAATTTCAAAAATGAAACCCACTGCGGTTCAAATAAATGTTCAGCCACATCTGTACAATGTGCCGAGAGACCAACTCCGAACTCGCTAGCCTTCAACCAGAATACGGGTCCAATCAAACTTCTTCCAGCGTTTCCTAAATCCGTCAACCCTGCGATCACCGCGGTTCCAGCGTCCTTGTCGTTTAATCATGTCCGGCGCAACATCTAACATTCCTCCGATGATCTCTCGGGCAAAGAGATCTCCACGAGGCCAGCGGTTATTGTCTTCCACAATGTGACCCAAGCCACCATCTAGTTCAAACCAAACGTGGAAATAAGGCATCTCCTTCACGAGAGTTCGGCGGAAGGCAGACCGGCCTAGCCCTTGTTTTGATTTGGCAAGGGTATCAATGAGCTTGCGGTGCTGTGACCATTCTGACTCGGCACTGAGAATTGCTTCTTTGAAGAATGCAGGAGAGGTCTCTCCCAAGCTGTAGGGTAAAGGTACGACTTCCATGGATGCATGTCGCTTGCGCTGTGGCTGAGCTGCATTCTCGTAGAAGATTACATCTCGACCTTGGTCGTGGTACATACGCGTGAGACTTTTCATGAAGTTGCGGATTTCTTCCCACTCATCATCATCGCATTCCATCAAATTAGTGCGATGCTGGATTGGTACGATGGTAGCACCACCTTCACTGATCTCAGGTTCGGTAGGAAGTGTGAGGAAGACCCTGGTCGCAAGGGATACCACTGGGGCAAGTGGAGGAGTGCCCTTGTCTTCGTTGTGGCAAAGGGGGCAGTTGTCCAATATACGGTTCATCTTGTGGAAGTCATTGATCGTTGTGTTCTTGAGATCGATTTCAGATCGATGAACTCTTTTGGCCAGCTTGGATGCATTGTCGTCCATGTACTCCAAATCGTTCTAGAGACGGGTCAGCAGGGGAATTGGGGACCATCACATGTACCTCTAGAACTGACCTCGAACTTGGCGTCACGGCCAATTTGATCTGCTAACCGCCGGCCCTCTCCACCGAGTTGGCCACGGGTTTTACGCTCTTCTCGCACCATGTCTTCAATGCTCATATCTTCATTTGCTTCCACCTGGCCTCTTTCCCGGCCTCTCTTAGTTTCAACTGCTTTGACCTCATTCCTTGAACCGGCTAGCATCGGGTTATGCATAACATCGAGGACCACGACATCGGATTCCTTCCGGTTTGACATTGCTGCCGCGGCAGTGTTGTACTGTTCCTCAAGATCGGCGGCATTTGATGCTTTTCTGAGCTTTGCCTTCATCATCTGGGCTTTCAGACGATTTAGTGCCGTCATGTCGAGGTGACGGCTAGTGTTCGGAAGAGGCACAGTCTCCATTTGCTTGCCTTGGCCCTCGACTGTGAGTTCTTGCTCTGGATCGCGATCATGTTCGAGCGGAGCTCTGCGAGTACCGTTTAGAAGTTTCCTTTCCCGGAATAGCTCCCCGCTAGGTTTATCTTTGCCCACGTAGGATTCGCCGTATGTCTTGCGCCGACTAATCTCGGTTTCCTCCTCCCGAGCGTCGTCGAAGGAGCGAAGATCTCCAAACCGCTCAATGGCGATTTCATCAACGAGCTTGCCGCTTTCTTCCGCCTCTCTGTAAACGCCTTTAAGCTTCGTCATTCTCCATTGTGACCCCGAGTCCCCAAAGGTATAGTCCACTTCATGCGAGGCAGGCTCATCTTCTATTTCTTCGACTGTTTTCCCATCGTTGAGATCGCGTAGATGGTTGTTGAGCTCCTTGTCGTGGATCTTGAGTTCGTAGTCTGCCGAAAGCATTATTGGTTTCGGCTCTTCCTGTCGCGTCGAATCCGGTCGGTGAACGTAATCAACATCTAGAGCCGAGGGCGCTTCCATCCAGGCGTCACGTTTGAGATTTCTGGGCTCCTCTTGTACAACTACTGGAGGTGCAGCGGACCCCCCCTCGTCTTTGGAGTTCCGGTGATGACGTTTATGGCCATGCTCGTCTCCTTGATCGTCAAAACGACGTGAACGTTTTTGCCGGTGACCATCATCGTCGCGATGCCGGGACTCACGAGTTCGCTCGCTGTCCCGATCGCGGGATCTCGAGGAATGGCGTCGGTGATGGTTGCTGGAACGATGGCGGTGTTGTCTCGAGCGGTCTTTGCTGCGGTCGCGATCACGGGTTCGGTCTCGATGATGTCGCCCTTCGCTATTTTCGTGTCGGTGCTCCTTCCCCTCTGCCAGTGACTTTTCAAATTCTTCTAGAGTCATGGTGCTTCTGGTATGTTAATAAGAGGTGGAACTGAAGAGGGCAAACGGTAGAATGACGTTTATAAAATGCCGGGCGGTCCAGCCGTAGATCTTTCCCCGCGACAAAAAAAAAGATTTCGAGAAAAAAAAGAAGCTTATCTTTCTTCACTTGTCTTCCATCATCGAACACCATAACTTGACCACAGAGGTCTCCGTATTTCAATCGCTTACTCGAGTTATTCTTTAAATAGACTACATTCACTATGCCATCTCCGGTGTCCGTGGTCTGCGTGGGCATGGCAGGTAAGGAGACTGATGCGCTGATCGCCCCCTCACTTTTCTACACCAATCTAATCGTCAATATTATGGAATGAATAGGCTCAGGCAAGACTACCTTTATGCAAAGAATCAACTCCTATCTGCATGAAAAGAAGACCGTGCCATATGTGATCAACCTCGACCCCGCAGTGCACTCGGTGCCCTTTGAGAGCAACATCGATATCCGCGATTCGATTAATTATAAAGAAGTGATGAAGCAGTACAACCTGGGACCTAACGGAGGAATCTTGACTTCATTAAATTTGTTCGCCACCAAGGTTGATCAAATCATCTCGCTCTTGGAGAAGCGCACCGCCCCGAACTCCGAAAACCCTTCCGCAAAGCCAATCGAGCACATTCTGGTCGACACACCCGGCCAAATCGAAGTTTTTGTCTGGAGTGCATCGGGCAGTATCCTTCTTGAGACTATGGCGACATCATTCCCGACGGTCATCGCATATGTAATCGATACACCTCGCGCAAGCTCTACCAGCACTTTTATGAGTAACATGCTCTACGCGTGCAGTATCTTGTACAAGACCAAGCTCCCCATGATCTTGGTCTTCAACAAAACTGATGTCAAGGATGCTGAGTTTGCCAAAGAATGGATGACCGACTTTGACGCATTTCAGCAGGCTCTGCGGCAGGAGGAAGACTCGGGCGCCTTTGGAGCTGAAGGCGGTGCTGGTGGCTTTGGCTCTGGTAGCGGATACATGGGATCCCTCCTGAACAGCATGAGTCTTATGTTGGAAGAATTTTATCGTCACCTCAGCGTCGTCGGCGTCAGCTCAATGACCGGTGATGGTGTTGAAGAGTTTTTCGAGGCTGTGGAAACGAAGCGACAGGAATTTGAACGTGATTACAAGCCCGAATTGGAGCGCAAGAAGAAAGAGCGGGAAGATCAAACATCGTCCCAGCGGGAGCTTGAACTTGGAAAATTAATGAAAGACATGAATGTGTCTGGGTCAAATCGGCAGCCGAAGAAACCCACCGGAGAGCCCGAGACTGTCAGTGAAGCCGAAGATGAAGAAGACGATATCATCAAGCGCGGGTTGGCAGATGGAGAAGACAGTGACTATGAGGACTATGTGGGCCCTAACGCTGGCAATGACCAGGGCCTTTCCCAGCGTTACCAGGAAGCTCTGGCAGGCTCCCAAAGTGCTCCATCAGAGCAGGATAACAGCTTCACAAGATATTTGCGCGCAAGCAGTATGCAACGGTGAAGATATCTTTCATGAAACAGCTTTTAGTGGGTCTTAATTATTTCCAATGGGCTCTTTCGGTCTCCAGGAGTTTGTGGTCGTAGAGGCGCATTTCATTCATTGCACACATCCTAGTCAATAAATCCCAGTTATAAAATCCCATTTAGATCTACCTTTGTCTTCATCTTGATGTAGCAACATACACAGTTGAGCATTTGCTTACGTCTACACGCAGATCGGACAATGCCTGGCACTCAAGACCTTTCTCTTTCCCTTTTGTGCTCCATCACCTCGCAAAATTGGGCACGTCCCTGAGTGCCCTCCAAGGTCTAGGTTCCATAAAGCTTCCTTCTCTGTAAATAGTTGGGTAGTCAGTCGATAAGCACACCGATACCTCCCCAAATTGACAAGCATGGATGTTCAAACAAGTCAAACATCACTGTACCTAGATGACGTCACTTCACCATAATGCTTCAATCTCGAAGAGGAAATGATCGCTTAGAAGCTCCATCTTCCTAGGATCAGTCCAATTCTTGACAAGGGCTACTTCCATATCACAAGAAGGCTTCAATACTCAACGTTGAAAAGCCGTAACCAGTGAACTGCTACCATGGATGTGAGCTAATCTTATCATTCTCTCCAAAGCTATGGAAGGTCGGCCTCGGAACCGGAGCTGACAACTAAGTTGACAGGTCTTTCACGCCTACACATACTCGACGGCTGCATGGCTGGCACTTCAAAGCTTGCCTTTGGTTGCTGGGCCGAGTATGATAGTGACTATGCTGCTTGACGAGACTCGGCCTATTTCCCGTGTGTGGCCCACATCCCGAAAATGCCGCGAGCGTCCGTTTACGAGCCGTGCTAATCCTTCACCCTTCAAAAGCAATGGAAATTTACTTCGCCCGATGCCTCGGCTTTAGTTTCCTTACTATAGCCGTTTTAACCATGATGCTAACTGGCTCCATCCCTCTGACGTCCGACATCAAGGAGTCTGTGACAACAGACGAGGATGATCCCAAGGCGCCATACGCTATGCCGACTCTAGTGGTAACCTCTATCTTCCATACCGCATGTGCTTTCTACGCGTACACCTGGTATGTTACTGGTGGGCAGGGTTTGTTTGCTGTTGCTGTTGCTGGATACTCTAGTATTGCGGCAATTGGGTTATGGTGCATGCTCTTTGCTAGCAGCAACGGCAGGATAAGCCGCCGTACGGGTGCAGACAAGAGGATGACAGGGTTCCCTTTCAAGAATTCGGAAGCAGCTAAGAAACATCGGAAGGGTCTGTAAGCTGTGTGGGGCTGTTCACTGAAATCAGTATTGCATCTATGGATTCAATGCAAATAGATGGTAATATCTCGATAACTTAGCATCTGAAAACAGTGTGTTCTTCAAAAACCTACTAGCAACTAGTTCGAAGAAAGAAGAATCGATAGATACCCAGACATTGCTTTTAAGGACCTGAGAACCTCATGATGATCCGAGCTTCCCTCAACCCCACAATGCCGCTTCAACCGTCTTCTTCTCCCCCAAAAGCAGCACGCCTCTCCACATCTTTATATTTTTACAGCATGGACTCTGAACTGCGACTTTCATCGCCCCGTTTGGGACCATCTATGCCGATAAACGACCAGTCCAACGTACATTTGGGCCAATTTGACCCAGAATTGCAGCCCTTCGGGCCATTCCGCCCTCCGACCGGAGCTGAATCACAGCTCCAGAACGCGACGCATGCGTTTATGCGTCCTCCACAATCAGGCGAGGCAGCGAAAAAATTCATCGCCTCTTCATCCACACAACAACACCAATCGCACCAAGGTCACCCTAGCAATGGAGTTGCCTCGCCCTTACAACCGCAAGGACAATCCTCTGGTGGTTTGCGTCAATCGCAGAACTACAACACCGCCGTTGCTCATGCAGCAAAGGTGGGCGGGGCATTGCATGGCGCTGCTGGTGGAAAAATGGCGCCTCCAGCGTCGCTGTCCCAAATCGAGCTAGTGATGGAAAACAACGCCCGTCAAGCTCAGAGTAACAGCTTAACAACGCTGCTGTCGCCGAGTCAAGCGTTTCAACCAGAATTTATCGGCCTAGATTCTAGCTCCACAGATCCAGTGTCCTTCACTGGGCCTGGAGAACTGCAGGGCTTCAAAGCGGTCCCGAACCCTCCGCACCTGGATTATTGGAGAGATAGGTTGTTCAATGTTGATGAAATGATCACCCTGAGCGAAGAGGAGTATGCAGACCCCAATGTGGGCATTCTTTCTACTCTGCCGAGGGGCTGACTTGCACAAACTTTCTACAGATTTCAAACCTATTTCCCTCACGTTGACAACGTGTACTCTCATCGCTCAACCCAGCGATACAAGCGTAAACCTTTCGTCTCTCATTACTGGGATTGTCGACTAAAAGGACGACCGCCGGGAACCCCCAAGTCCGATGACCCAGAAAAAAAAAAGCGCAAGCGTACGGCCAGAGAACGGGATCTCTGCCATGTCAAAATCAAGGTCGTGGAATACTTCCCAGTGTCGGAAATATCAGACACGACCCATACAATCGAGCCCATTCCATCTAACATCCTACCCGGTATGTATACTTTCTCTCTTAACGATGACCCTGCGATCCGAAATGCCCAAACATTTGGTGTGCTCACGCCGAACCCTGGCATACCACCAAATCATCCGGGATCGAATGGTGGGAGATATTTCACCATACAGCGGGTGAATGGCAATGGTGCCAACGGGAAGAATGACGGCGTGAGTGGCGGTCATCAACACACGCTTGAAGAGAGCGATCGTGTCAAGAAGAGTAGTGTGCAGCGACATGTTCTGAAAGAAAAGAAAGACAAGAAGACGAGAGCGGTATGTCAATCCTGGTTTGTTCTGTTCATTTGCACAGACTTGGACGAGTATCCCCGCACGATCCTGGCTACGTCACATATCTACACTGGCATCACCCAAAGATCAAGTCTTCATCGTTTTGTTTCCAATTCTAGCATTTTTGGATTGCGCGATTTTAACATAAAATACAAAATAGGATCGAGTCATGTCTCAAACAGGCCAAAAGTCATACCATACAAAAGCGACGGGTCTGGCCGCTGAAACTGCGATCAAGCACTCCGCCGATGTTAATCTCAAGCTATATGGAAGCTGTTTCTGGTGAGATAACCTCGGATTCGACTCATTCTGACAAAAAGCTTTTTGTGTATTGACTTGGCCTGCATATTGGAAGTCCCTTCGTGCAACGGGTATGGATTGCATTAGAACTGAAAGGTATTCCGTACCAATACATCGAAGTGGATCCATACGAGAAGCCCCAGTCGCTGTTAGAGGTGAATCCAAGGGGGCTTGTTCCTGCTCTGCGGCACGACGACTGGGGGTGCTATGAAAGCAACGTGTTGTTGGAATATGTAAGAAACGCGAGTGGCCAATTCCCCATTTCCATCACTCTGACGAATCCCTCGCAGCTGGAGGATCTGGGCGCAGGAGCTGCAATGCTCCCAGGAGACCCAAAGCTACGCGCCCATTGCCGTCTGTGGGCAGAACATGTAAGTAGACAGACAGTTTCGTTCTATTGATCATCACTGATGACCCTTCAGGTCAATCGGCATATCGTGCCGAGTTTCTACCGTATACTGCAAGAGCAGGATCAACAGAAACAGATCGAGAAGACACAGGAGCTGCGAGATGCGATGGAGAAGCTGCTGGAGGTGGCGCATCCCAAAGGGCCCTTCTTCATGGGCCCGCAGATGTCCCTTGTGGACGTTCAAGCTGCACCGTGGATTATTCGGCTGCGGCGAGTCCTGAAACCATACAGAGGATGGCCAGATGCCGAGGAGGGAAGCAGGCTTGCCATTTGGATGAATGCAATCGAGGCCAGCCAGCATGTGCAGGCGACAACTAGCACGGATGAGCTGTACCACGACAGCTATGAGCGATATGCCCGTGAGCATCGCATGCCTTGCGTTTGAAATGGCACTACTAACACTTGGTGTCGCAGAAAACCGCCCAAACACATCTCAGGTCGCAAGTGCAATAAAAGCAGGACGAGGCCTCCCTTAACAGGGCAACGGTGTGTGATGGCCAGTCTCCTGGGAAGGAAAGATGTTGGCCAAAAGTATATTAGCCAGTTCGAGCACCTCGATTGAAATTGAAGCCACCCCTCCCACTTGCATCAGGGCCCCGAGGACTGCGCACCGGCTGCTGTGGAGCCTGAGTGTCGGAGCCACTTCGCTCAACTTGCGGACGGCCTCCTCTCTGTAAGAAGGGTGCGTTTGACTTGGCCGAAGTGGAGGGATCGTAGAGATGTCTAGAGGACTTGCTCGAGGTCGACGAAGAATCTCTCTTTGGATGATCTCTTCCGCCTCCACGACCTTTGCCTCTTCCTCGGCCCTCGCCTGTAGAAATTTGACGAGGCGGGGTTGTATTGCCAGGCGACGAGGTACCCGAAGCTGTAGCAGAGGGGCTTCCAAATAGACGTTCACGCACTTCTTCGTACTTCCGCTGTTTCTCCTCCCGATTTTTCAGCGCAATAGCATGGCGCTCCTCGGGTGTTGGCTGGGGCGGCTTGGCGTCATCGTCCGAGTCGTCGTCATCGTCTAGTCCGAGTCGGCCAAGTCCAGCCGCTGCGGCATTAATAGCCCTCGAGGATGATGATGATGATGATGATGACTGTCTTGTCACAAGCTGGGGTTTCCGACTCAGCAATGTAACTGCGGGCTTGAAGTCATGCTTAAGGGGAACATCGGCGCGCGCTTCAACGAAGTGGAATGTTTCTGTGGATTCACTGCGACCCAATTCAGTCTTTTGAACAAGCCAAAATACAACAGGAGCTAGTTAGTGATTGAAACTTACGCTTCAGCCCATAGCTGACGATTGAACTCTGCCTGTTCCGCCCTGCGTTGCGCCTTGGTCACTTTGGATGAGACTTTCTTCTCGGACGGCGGGGTAGACTTGGAGTCCAGTTTCTGTAAATGATGACCATCAGCATACCCTTCATGCCTTGTAAGCATTGAGTAAAGTTGAATGTCAGGCTATAATCTGTACCCGATATCAAACACTATTCCTGGTACTACATACATCTGCTTGGTTTTCCCATGAATCCTCCCAGGCATCGGGAACAACACCGGAGTTTGCGCTCATTGCACACAGGATGAAGTAGAATAAAGAATAAAGAGGGAGGTTCGAAAAAAAAACTCTTATGAAAGTATGCTAATCACAAAGGCCAGCAATAGTTTGTATGTTCATGGAGTATATAAGCCGGGGAAGAAAGAAGAAGAAAATTCATACGAGCCCCGGGGCCACCGCCTGTCGACCGTTGATCTCTCCACTCCCCGCGCCGTGAAGTTTACGAACTTTTGAATCTACAACTTGAGCATCTAACTCCATTTTTTTTTAAATTCCTGGTCAACCATGGCGATTGGTAGGTCTCCTCCATTCCCTCAAAACTATACGAAGTAGCCGAAAGAGGCACAGTGGGCCCGCGATATCGATAGCGCTCCATATCCACCATGTGCATCCGCCTCTTCTTCCTCGCTACAATAAAATCTGGGGGTTACATCCATTAACAAGCACCTACCAGATCCCAAAGACCCAGACGGTGACTCTACAATGACCTCCTCTGTCGACTCCATCCGTCCCGACGGTGCTAGAACCGGCGCCCGTACTCCGACCGGCACCGCCCAAGCTTCCTCGGCGGACGTTGACGTATCAGAGCTTTCCCCTCCTGGCTCCCAGACAAAGCAAGAATCCGGCACCTCTATGGGCGATATTGGGACTGCGCTGGAACAGCGTGGAGGACAACCTACAGAGAAGATGATTGAGTCGAATATTGCGGCGTGGAAGAGTAAACGCGCTCAAGAGGAGTACCAGCGTGCGATGGAGTATGTTGTTGATAAAGACTTCAATCTGGGTATGTGTCTTGCTATATCTGCTTGATCTAGATTTTGTTGTGTTCCATCCATGGGTGTCTGAATGGTATGCTGACTGGCTGCCTTGTGTGCAGATGAATTCGGGGACCCGTTTGATGAACGTGACTTGGCGGAAAAGTTGCTATGAGTCTACATACTCGGAGACTGTTTTCTCACAAACGGATATGAATAATGAGACACGACTTGATTCTTTAGCTTGTGGTTCTTGGGGCACATTTGGTCTCCGATAAGTCGGTTAGTCTTCCATCGCCTACGGGGGGTGTCTGTCGGCGAACGTGCCTTAAATGCACTGCCATACGGCCCAAAGAAAAGCCATTCCAGGCTCCTTCCATGCTATCTGGGAGCAATGTCGCCTGCTACCCTGTCAGGTGGCTTTACCAGAAATGCATTTAATGCCCGAGCTTTATGGAGATACATCTGTAAGATATAGCAAACCTTCAGAGCCACGTCGTGATTCCAGTCTGCTTCCCCTTCAGGGGGGAAGGGAAGGGTTCCTGTGCTATATATGTTTGCGGTGCTTGGGGCAGTAGTTTGCTAGTCTTCGTTGGCTAAGAAATGTGATCGAGATATCTATGGACACTCTGAATTCTTCAGTATTTGTGCGCTGACAATGATTGCAATTGCACTAGTTGACATCACGCGATTTCTCATGGAATCCTGTACAACGTACAATCATGATCGCCACCAAGCCCACGTTGGGCTCCCATGCGGTGGTTGGCAGGGCAACGAGTCAATAGAGATCAAAGCAAAACCACAAACGGCCCGCTTCATGACTTTTCGCATCCATCACGACAATTCAACATTTTACTGAGGGGCACTTTCAGCAGCATTCTTTGATTTGCAGTATTCTTTTCTTTGCATTATATTAGACAAGTTGACTCGATTCATCTAAATAACTTCAAGATACTTCGCCAAATCGAGTTCCACCGACTTTGACACATTCCACGCTCAGCAACAACAATGGAGAGCCATCCTCCCTCATCACAAGCATGGTATGTCAACTCTTTCTTTTATTCTGGTTCTGGATTCAGTTGTTTTCTTCTCTTTGTGTCCAGAGGATCATTCACGTCTCTCCCTCAGGGGTTTGATCTTTTTTCCCCTTTACTTTGAGACCCACCGCCATATAAACTTGACATTAACACAAACTGCCTCACGCGCCATCAGCTCTTCCAACCCTCCCACTGAAAGTTCCTTCAGTTTTACACCCATTAAAGCCCTAAGTGTCTTGCCGCGACTGTGGGATCGCAAACCTTCGACGCCTGTCCGGGCTGGAGACAAAACACGAAAGCTGTGGAAGCGCTTTCGCTTTCCGTTTACCAGCATGAAAACTGCCTCAGAAGGTCAGACCTCTGAGATTGGTACATCTAAGAACTTGGATTATCAACGTGGCGTGAAGCGCCAGTGCGTCGACCCCACTGAGGCGGATTACGAGACTGAGGCTGAGAAGCGTGGTCGGTCTTTCCTTGAGACTAAATGGGAGATGCAGGCGTCTCGAAAACGACGTAAGTTCTTAATAAATTGTGCGAACTGTGTGCACATCACGTGTCGCATTTTGCGCTCCCACTTTTTTGAAAGACATTTCATCTGATGGTTTCCAGGCAAATTGCCCGAATTCAATTTCAAAATCCATGACGAGAGCTCCCAGGAGGTGTTTGGTATCACTGCGAACCAGCCCGAGGGAACCCTCAACGATGTTGCCGGCGACATCGCTACGAATGCGTCATCCCAGCCGCTCAGCGATCTGTGGAAGACTTCCAAGACGTCGGTCTACAATGACACTACGGCCACCGAACTGAATTTTACAGCATCGGATGCAATCACGGCACAGGATCAGCAGTCTTGTTTATCCAGTCATGACGCGCCGACTGTGATCGTCAGTGCAAGAGAGGACAAGACCGAAGCTGTGTATATAGAGCCCATGCAAGACCTGACTCAAGAGCAGGAGGTTAAATTGGTTAGATCGGCACTGCGAAGCTCCTTGGATGGAGAGGATGCAGAGCTGCTCAACGACTTCCTGTCCAGGGCGAATGCAAAGCGGGCTGCCAAGGCCACGCATCCTGACGATGCGAAAACAACAGAGGCACCTTCCAGTATGAAGGTGTCACCAGACGTTGAATGCTCAACACCCCCAGCACGTCGCGTGCTAGAGGAGTTGACAACCAATTCCCCTTCACCTGTCAAGTCGCAACTCTCTCCTGGTAAATATGACGTCAAGCGTGGTGTCGATGGCGCCGGTGATCGGGAAGATATTGTCCCCAAAGAGATCAAGGAGGAAACTTCTTCAAGCCCTGCAAATCGTCGAAGCACTCGCACCAAAGGCTCCAGTACTCCTGCGATGCGCAACATCATCTCATTGCGCCGAGCCAAAGGGACAGAATTCGTTTTTCAACAACGCACTGAGACCCAGCAAGTGGCTATGGCTACAAAACGCAATACCCGGCTCAACAGGGGTAAATCTGTAACTCCCATGGTTGTCCTCGAAGCTCTGGCCCAACAGTCAAGCGAGGCAGAATCTCAGCCGGGCAGCGTGGAGACTGATGGCTCAACTCTCAAGGGCACTAACTTCCGTGGGCTGAACAAACCACGAAAGCAAGTGTCGTGGAATGAGGAGCGCATGGCCGAATATGAAGAGTACAGCGAACCAATTGACGGGCAGGAAGATGAAGAGGAGGGTGACCGATTTACGAATGATGTGGGCGCAACCCCTCGCCGGCGACCAGAAAGCAAGCGCACAGCAAAGAAAGCAGAGCCTGGTCATCGCAGCAGCCGTAGCCAAATGCAAAAGGCAGACAAGAATGCAGATAGTGGGGCCACGGAGAGCGGCTTAACCCCGGCTACTGCACCTGCTACTGTAAACCCGCGCTCACGCCGGGTGAGGCGTTTGGGTGACTCGGTGATCCCAGGATCTGGCACCTCAGTTATGATTGGAAGCTGCAGCACAAGCAAGCCTCCCGCAGCCTCGGCGTCCGCTGTGGCTGATATTGCCCCCTCTACACCTACCAAGGGCCGTCGCAAGCTTGTTCCCAAATCCCCTAGCTCGTCTAGGTTTCCCGTACGAGCCTCCAGGAGTGCTAACACCATCACGGAGCAGCCTTTCGTCAGTGGTATTCCCACTCGCGGCTCACAAGGCACAGACGATAGACAGCGACAGAGTATACTTCAGATGAGCGCAGGGTGCACGCCCACGGCTCGACGTGTTCGTTCGAGAACTTGATTGTTACCGGACATGTTGCGATTCTTGTTGGATTATACGACTCTTTTACGTTTCTGGCTGCTTTGCTGTCCTTCTATACCCTGGTCCCCATTATGACGAAATTTCTTCACTGGTGGAGTTGCTCGTGTTTTAAGATACCAAATGCTTGTTTGCTTGTTTGTTTCTTCATGTATGCGTTCTTGAATTTGAAACTTTGTTTTACTTCATCTTGATCAAGATAAGATTAACTGCACGGTTCACCTGCCCTATGCAAAATGACGTCTGTGCCGTTGCGCCACGCTGCCCCTCTGCCCCTCTACCCCTCCTTCGGGATTTGTATGAGGGGCATTCTCATTTCCAGCCTTGGAAGATTGTCCTTCATTCTCTGACTACAATCTTCGGGTTGGACCCAGTATTCGTGCAGTCCTAGCTTATGCACCTAGCCGCTTTGACAAGCTCTGGGCTCTACGATATGGCGGTGGGCTGCGAGTCTTTTTCAATGATGATCCCTCCTACCAGTGGCTCGCAAATGATTCTTTTTAAGAATTGAGGTACTTCCAACTACCCTCCCTAGTCAAAATCCTGTGAATGTAGATCCTGCCGATCTTTCTGCACTAGTAATTTTGATGATTTATTTCATACGGATACCTCGTTGTTTCTCCGTAGCAACTCATGAATTGGCGTAGAGTATCTGCAATACACCGCGCTAACAAAGTTTAGCGTGTTCTTTGTGGAGCCCCATTGACAGGATTTGGACTAGGGAGGGTACACAAAGTATATATTGCGGCCCTCCAAAGTTTTTACCCGTACCGATAGCCGACACTGGCTTGTTTTTATATTCGCAAAGGATCAGAGCAAGTAACTTAGTTGACCGAGACTTGCAGTGTCTTTGATACAATGTACATTGTGGATGCAGTTGTATCCGACATGGAGCATGACCAATATGAAGAATAAACCAGACTGCACCATCCTAATATTGCAGTACCCATCTACTACCCACTACACTACCTATTGTGGCCTAGGAAGCAGGTTAACAAACTAAACTTCGACTATGGGTTCTAATGCCCCGAAGTTCCTCCCCTATCGGCTGAATGGGGATACCCGCAACACTCGCAGGACCACAGTCTCAAATGAAAAGTCAAAGAGTATCTCATTACCCAAGAGATGAGGCATTAAATTCCAACACACAGAGATAGCAAGTGCATCCCGTCACTCATCGGGCCAATGGAAGAGAACTGCACTATACTAGTTCAATACATAGACTCAACAGCGTAAACCAATAGCAAATAAACACCTCAGGCGCTAATCAACAATTCAATGAGGAAAGGTCCAAAGTAACCACAGACAATAGTGCTCTGACCACATAATCCAAGACCATTGCCCTATTCGGCGTTTCGGTGTTAACACCCCCCAACGCGCCTTCCGATTCGAAGATTCTCTGACCTAATGCACACCCGATATCTCCCGGTCCGAACAGTAGTCAGCAACGCTAGGGCCTAATACGGTAAGCGCGCGAGAACGCTAAGCCCCTTGAGTGGCGCAGGGGCTTCCGAGAGCCACAAGCCAACGCGAAATGACATCGCCTGCAGGGCTCGGAGCACACTGCTCCTAATTTGTATTTTGCTCATAAATTTGCTATCCGCTTTTTTGAGTTGCGTTTTTTGAATCACATTGGATCTTCTTGTAGTATACGGAGTACAAGTTAGACAATGGTTGTATGTTGGCTGTCCTTGTTGGCCGCTTCGGTAATGTTATTTTTCCAAGGTGGGTGCCTTGTCAGGTACAGTGTAACCCCAAGAAGTTTCTTTCGAGCGTGGCTTGCTTTTCCTATTGGTCGAGAATCCTTGGCCATTCTCCCAGGAACAGTAAACTACACTGTTACAACTGCAGGGTCCTTTTGTAAATTAGTATTCCCTCTTTTTTTTGATCAACTTACCATCCTCTTTAATATCGGGTGTAATCTTATCGCCGGTTGGTTTGGTTCAATTCGCCTCGTTCATTGGACGTAGACATGGTTGATGGGTGGACCTTGAGCGGGTGGTTGGACCTTCGGAATGAAAGCTGTGGCAGCCGGTGTGTGAGGTTGGGTGATCAGAGCCAGGCCAATTCGAAAGAGGCGGCTGAAAGGATTCTGAGCTATGCGCTGTACAATCTACGGTATACGGTATAGCTGAAACATAGTAAACACAGTGCGACAAGTGGTATGTCCAATTCATCTAACAGAGGTCGTATTCCGTTCATTAACTCATTTCCACCCAAAATCCCCCGTTTTGGGCGATGTTGTTCTCGTCCTTCTGTAAGTTGGGAAATCTAAATAGATAGACCAGAAGCAGTCTCTTCGGGCCAGACATCGTAGCCGAAGGTATCCCGCATGTTCACGAAGCGGCAGTGGTGGGACTTGGCCACTTCATTGACAGCCGCGAAGTCGGCATCGCTGAGCTCAATGCTCTTGAAGTTGGACTCAATGCGCTTGGGGTTAGAGCTCTTGGGGAGGACACTGTAACCACGACGCAGACCCCAGGCAATCAAAACCTGGGCAAGGGTGTTGCCGCCCTTCTCGGCAACAGCGTTCAGGATCTTGTTCTCGCTGACACGCTCGCCTGTCGTGGGGACTTGGTTCTGCGAGCCCAGAGGCGAGTATGCCTGGGGCAGGATCTTGTGAGCAAAGCAGTACTGCACCAGCTCTTCGTTGGACAGGAAGGGGTGAATCTCAATCTGGTTGACCATGGGCTGGACCTTGGCGAACTTGGCCATGGCCTCAAGCTGGGGAATGGTCCAGTTGGACACACCAATGGCTTTGGCCTTGCCATCAGCGTACAACTTCTCCATGGCGCTCCATGTCTCCTCATGGTTCTCGGTCAACTCCTTGAGGATCACGTACTATGACAGGTCAGTTTGGAGCTGACCGCGTGCTCGTTGCGGGGAAAGCTGGCATCTCTTACCTTTCCATCGGGACCAATCTTGGGCTTCTCCTGGCCATCCTTCTCAGCAGCAATGGGCCAGTGGACGAGGAAGAGGTCAACGTAGTCGAGTTGCAGACGCTTGAGAGAGTTGTTGACGGACCAGAGGACGTCATCATAACGGTGCAGGTGGTTCCAGACCTTGGTGGTCACGAAGATATCTGAACGCTTGACGGAGGGATTGGCCTTGAGGAAATCACGGATGCCGTCACCGACCTCGTCCTCATTGAGATAAAACCAGGCACAGTCAAGGTGACGGTAGCCTGTGTTGAGGGCAGCAGTGACGGCGGCGTAGGTCTCGCCCTTGGAGCCCTCGCTGGCGAAGGTACCAAAACCAACGGCAGGTATGGTCACTCCGTTGTTCAAAGTGAAAGTCTTTCCAGATGACATGATTGCAATGTAGTGAATGTGATTCAAGAAGTGAAAGAGAAGAAAAGAAGATGCGAGTTAGAAGATAAGAAGATAGAGCGGGGGAAGCTTAGAGAGCCATGACGATGTTAGGAAGTGGGGTGGAGGGGTGGAGGGGTGGAGGGGCAGAAGGGGTAGAAGGGGCAGGAAAACCTTGGGAATGGGAATTATTTAATTTTGAATAAGGTAATTATTTTCATTGAACTTCGAATTTCAATATGCGATATATTGCAACTAAAACTTACTTTCCGTTTCTACTCCGCACATGTCGATCAACCCCCCTGACTCTGCTTCTTTTGGAAATTAAAAAAAAAAGAAAACACGAAAATCAAGGCCATTATCAAATACTTTAATCAGAGGAAAAGAAAAGAAAGATATGTGAAAATAAGATTTTTTTTTTAAAAAAAAATTACAAAATTACCGCTAGTAAATTTGAAAGCTTTTGGCCATGACATCACCAACCGAAACGGTGTTTCGAGCGTTTGGCCTGATCGTCATCGGCTCCATCGATCTCATGTCGGTCCACGGGCGAACTGCACTCCAGTCCAATCGTCCGTCCGTCTCAGGCCTCTTCCTACCCACTCGGCGTGCTGCGTTGCTTCATACTCGGCCTGGCAAGTCTGGTCCTGTCCAATCCACAGCTTCCTGATTTAATTCGGCCACGGGAAGCAGAACGTGCCGTGTATTAGGTACATAGCAAGACACTGTGTCAGCCACAATGACGCAGGTACCCTATACAAGCCTGTCTTGTTGCGAGAAATGGTCCACCCCATATCTTGCCAAATGATGACGATAATTCCTAGGAATGATGATACCCGGTGAGTGGATCCCTCGTAACCTCAATGGCAAAATACCAATTTCGTTTGTCTCCATTGAGTCCGGTATCAGATATGGCCTGTATATATACTCTGCTGAACCCCCCTCCTTAACCAACTTGTTTCTTTATCAGTCAATCTCCTTCTCCTGCTTTTTTTTTCTTCCAATTGTTTTCTGAGTCCTGAATTCGGTGATTCTCAAGCAGAAGCTCATCCATCCTTCTACTTCCTCTTTATCCAAACACCTTCATCATGGCTCGCTTCGAGGACTCCGATCTCGCAGTCGATCCGGCTTCTCAGGATGCTCGCGCCCAGGACCCCCAGGGTGCTCTATCTCCTCGGGACCGTGCTGCTTCCGGCCTCGCCATCCCATCGGGCGGCAACACAGTCGAGATTCCCGCCACTCGCAGTGCTATCAGTGATGCCGCTCAATTCATGCACAACTTGAGCTTGTCTCCCTCAATGAGAGACCGCCGGGGCTCGCGTAACTCCTTCGGCACTTCGCTCCCTATCCCCCGCTCTCCCCGCATGTCCCGCCTCTCATCTGTGCAGCGCGGTGCTCCTTCAGTCTCCCGGGATATCTTGGCTTCCCAGGTACAGGACATTAACAAGGAGAAGACCGCCAAGGCCAAAAACATGGCCTTCGCTTTCGACATTGATGGTGTGCTGGCACACGGTAACCACGCTATTGAGGAAGCCAAGGTCGCTCTCAAGATGCTCAACGGCGATAACGAGCTTGGCATCCGCATTCCTCATATTCTGCTCACCAACGGCGGTGGCAAAACCGAAGAGGCTCGCTGTGCTCAGCTTTCCGAAATTCTCGAGCAGCCCATCTCCACCGATCAGTTCATTCAATCCCACACTCCCATGCAGGCTTTGGCTGAGTACTACCAGACCGTTCTGGTTGTTGGTGGTGAAGGCTTCAAGATCCGCGAGGTTGCCGAGAACTACGGTTTCAAGACTGTCGTCCACCCCAAGGATCTCCTCGCCTGGGACCCTTCCATCTCTCCCTGGGCCACTCTCACCGATGCCGAGCGCGCTGAGGCGAAGCCCCGCGACTTCTCCCAGATGAAGTTTGACGCCATCATGGTCTTCGCCGATTCTCGCGACTACCAGACCGATTTCCAGGTCATCATGGATCTTCTGCTCGCCGAGGATGGCAGGCTCTTGACCAAGGCGAAGGACCCCGTCGCCACCCGCATCCCCATCTACTTCTCTCAGGGTGATCTTCTCATGCCAACCGAGCACAAGGGCCTCCCTCGTCTCACACAGGGTGCCTTCCGTATCTCCATTGAGGCTCAGTACAAGACCCTCACCGGTGTCGACCTCGAGCGTGTGGTCTACGGTAAGCCCGAACGTGCTACCTACACCTACGCTGATGAGGTTTTGAAGGCCTGGATGGAGGAGCTCCACGGTGTCTCCCGTTTACCGGACAACATCTACATGGTCGGTGACAACCCCGCCTCCGATATTATCGGTGGAAACATGTACGGCTGGAACACATGCTTGGTCCGCACTGGAGTCTTCCAGGGCAAGGAGGGCGAGAACGACCCCAACAGCCCTGCCAACTTCGGTGTCTTCAACAACGTTCTCGAGGCCGTCAAGGCTGCCGTCGCCAAGGAGCTTGGCGCCGACTTCAAACTCAAGTGGAACCCCAAGGTCAACCCCGTCACTCACGGCGATGGTGCTTCCGCCATTGAGTAAACGGTCACCTCTGATCTTTCACGCTGCAACGAAATTCAAAAAACATGTGCTACTGGGCTTGAGAAGGATTTCCCCCGAGACGATTTCCTGCTTTTTTTCCAAGTCATGTCATTTCATAGACTTCATTTCTTTCCACCATTTCTCCGCCCTTCCACTTTAGGGCTTTGGGACTTTTGATATCCTTTCTCATGTCGGTTAGGATTTTCGACTTGAGAAAAGACCGAGATTTACTTTTTTTTTTTAAACAATGTGGATGGTCGGTGGTTTTGACCTGCTTTCCCCCTTCTTTTTTAGACTGGACTCATACCTCTTATGTGCCATGACTCGAAGCTTTTTTTTCCCTTTTTTTTACATTTTTCCGCATGCAGCTATATCCCCTACTACATTTTCCAATACCATATGCAATTTTCATCATAGATAACGTCAGTCTGTTTCGTAACTATCATTTCTCTAATAACTATCATTTCTCTGTAATAACTATCAGTTCTCTGTAATTTTCTCTTCATTGAAATCTACGTATTTTAAAGTTCGATTGCTCCAGAAAAGCAGCCATCATTGACGACATGGTGAGGTATCATCCCTTGTTGGACTTTTGTGGATACATTTTCTATCATCTTCCATGTTTATATTACACAGATCTATCCATGGATTAGGTTAATTTTCTTTAAGGATTGACTTTGTACACTGCATTGAAACAAGCAATTGTCCAAAACAGTACGGAGTGTAATTACACCAGAGGATATGTCAAAAATGTGAATCTATACCCCCCCCCCCCTTGACTAGACCCACAGAAAAGCCAAGAACTAAAAGAAGAGAATGAAGAAAAGAATCCATTTTACATCAAACCGCCAGAGTGGCAAACACTGCACGCTATGAGTCGGGTAGGTGCAGATTTCTAGATCATACGTTCTAAACTCCGTGGAACAAGAGCTGGCTGCAGTACCAGTGAGCCCACCTATACATAATAGGATGTTTAGGTCTCTGAATATCTGACACTAATCTGCTGACATCTACGTAGTAATACTTTCTCCGTTGCCGTTGATGAGTCGCCCTTTTCTTACAAGCTCTAGCTCTACTGTCACTTCGGTTCTCCTCCTTCTCCTCTCTTCTTGAACACGAGTCTCTGGATTATGATATTTGGAGGGTGGGTACCTCCTATGATGGGCCTAGGTTCGGGCCGTATTGAAGTGGGAACCGGTAAAAAAACACAATATGTGTGATACTTCCCTGGATCCCGTTCTATCCAGAAAGGAAGCAGAACCACTTTCATATAAGGAGCCCTGGCGTAACTCAGCTTGGGGATGTGTGTTTACCATCATCTTGTCTCATGCGCTGCCCATCCTTGACGTACCCACTACATGTGCGTCGCGTAGAAAAAACGGACCCAAATCAACTGTTTACATAGATCCGTGCAACCAAACACCAGTAGGAATGGTAAGCAACACATTAAGCTAGTTACTGCATTACGGACATGATGCCACTAGCTCTATATGGGGGTTTGCCATCAGGAAAACTAGATCTTTCTCCCCGATGAGAATTCAGGAATCGTCGGTCACTTGTGCTTTGGATGACGTGAGATCGATCAGATCCTATAATGCAGGGAGACGATTTTGAAAATGTCAAGATTCACTGCTGCTCTCTACACCATGAGTAACCAGTCCGGCGAGACAATATACCAACCGTTATATCCCAACATGTGCTCGATACCGATCCGATCCGTGAGCTGAATCTACCACTCTACGAAACACAGCCAGTGCCTAGGGACAGGGCCTCATGGTGCATCTCAACATTGCGCGAGGCCCATTGATTCTGTCCGAGAAGCCGTTGTTCAAAACCTCGAACGCTGCGATCGCAGAATAGATGGCGATTGGATAGATGAGCCAGCTACTTGGACATGGAGATCTGGGCACTCTTTGCTCCGACGTTGCGTGGAGCTGGCCCTCGATTCACCCAAGACCCATACGGCCTCGGATTCCAACCCAAGATGCTACGGTATTGATCGAACCGAAAGCTAGATTAAAGCTAGATTTGGAGCAGGCGATTGTTATAAGACAAAATACACTCGGGCACAATTTGCCACGTTGATAGTTTCACGCAAAGACCTTGTTTTTTTTTCCCGTTCAGTATCCACGTAGATTCAACATCCCCAAGAATACATAGTATGATTGCGGTGTCAGGTAATAGGGAACGCTTTAGAAAACGTTCATCAAGGAAAAAAGAGTAGATTCTTGTTTCAAGACACAAAACCAGGGGACTTCAACTCACAGCTTCAACGTGGTCATACCGTTTAAAATATAACCTAGCACCATTCTTTGCTGAGCACGAATGTTGAAGATGATTTCACGATGACCCACATGCAGAGTCAGGAGAGAAAGACTTCAGACTAGCACCACACCTCCTTGTCTAGTCGAGCAATGCGGAGGCCTTGGCGGCAGATACAGTTCCGCAAAAGTGCCCCTTCATCACGATCGGGGCTTGGTCGGCACGCAGTCAAGCCAGATGGTGTCCCACTTGCCGTACTCCAAATTCACGAGTCCAGGAGAGAGTCGTGACTCACATGATGCCATCACCCCCATCAAGCCGTTGAAACCGAACTGAGTTGTATTTCTCTCAGGCTATTCAGCTGCATCGCGTGAATTAAGCCTCCAAATTTGCCAGGTACGTGGCATCAAAGATGCAGTGCTAGTCAGCTATCCGATCCGACTTCAACTCGGGCATGACAAGAATGCAGGAGGTTGGGGAGCTGCCAAGAGATTTGGATTGTTTTCCACCTAGGAGGTAAGGCAGAGGCAGAAAGAGGGTGGGAGGGGAAGGGTTACATATTTAAGGAGGAAACTTCTGTCTTGGCTCCGGGCGGGCTTCCAAGGGTTGACGATCGACTGCATAATCGTGGCATAACCGTGGATCACCAAGCTTGGCTCATGGGCGGCAAGCCAAGTCGTTGAGAAGACTCGGTATGGAAGATGTCTACAGATGTTCAAGCTCAAATACTGGGCCCCTGAGGTAGACCAGTAGAGCTACGGCACGGAACTCCGAAACGGTTTAAAGTGACTTGGGGAGTACTCCGTACTCCGGATACAGTAGATGGGATCACCCAGAGGACACGGGCCAGAATAATAGTTATCAGGTGACAAGGGAATCTGTGATTCTTATTATGTAATAGCAAATTCCCCCCGCATGATCGGCCCCAAAAGAGGAGACGTTGGCTGTTTACCACAAAGTATGGCAGGCTGGCTGCATGAATGGTATTATGTTAGGTAATAGAAACTGGTCTGGGGTACAGTTCAACGGATGCATCGGATTTTCTAAGATCTGCTGACCTGTCACTTTAAAGGACTTTTGGAGATGCTAGGTACCTGTAGATTGAAGAAGGGTTGGAGATTGTGTCATAAGAGTTGGAGTAGGGAACAATTGTGGAAGAATAGTACAGAGTACAGAGTACATTGAGGTAGTTTTGAATCAGGCCTTGTGTGTTATATCTACTTCGAAGTTGTCGTGGATAATCAAACAATATGTCAGGTCCAGATTCGGGGAAATGACGCAATAATTCCTACATGCATTAAACCCCCCCCCCCTTCCCCCCTCCCCCCTCCCCCAAAAAACAAAACAAATGGAGTCTACAGGGGTAGCTTGGGGAACTAACACGAACTTAATCATAGTGATCATAAGAAAAGTATATCCTAGATGTATAGGGTATATCTAAATAGAGATTCAGATTGATCCATTCACTACAGAGTCCTTGTCCTTTTTTTACATCTTCAGATTTAAAGAAAAGAATTAAGTAAAAGAAGTAAAGAATATAAGAGAAATAGACAGATCCGCCACCGTAATCAATCAGTTCACCCGTTTTTTTTTGGGGTTTTTTTTTCAAAAAAAATTAAATAAAAATAATTCGCCCCATGTGGCCATGACCCATGGTGCATCCCTCACTCGTACACTTTTCAACTTTCCACTTTCACTTTCAATAACTTCTCTTCTCAAAGACGTGAATCCTTCACAGTCCGTATGTGATTGGGAAAGCCATCTTTTCTCACCCAGTTGTGCAATACCGGTTCATCCGTTTCTGTGACTAACAGCTTCGCTTTTTTTTTCCCCACCCCTCTGGGAGCCCTAAACTTGCCCTCGGTCTCAACACCTCTTTTGTTTGACCGGGGCAATTTTTTTTTCTTTCCAGTTTTTTTTCAATCTGAAGAAGCCTTTTGATTGTAAAATTTAAGTAGACGCATCTGATTTTGTGTTTCCTGCTCCAAGGGACTCCTCGACTAGTCACTGTACACTTAGGGTTCTGTGCAGAGGGCCTCTTTCTCCTCACCATGGCTTCTATTACCTCTGCCCCTTCGCAGCCCAAGCCGGCCTTCCCTCGACTTTCTTCAATTCCTGGCGGTGATCATTTCTACTCACGCGACTCGTCTCCCTCGCCCTGCAGCACTCCGGACGGGTCCAGGTCGAGCAGTCAGCGTCGCCCCTCGTTTGGTTCTATCAAAGAAGATACAGAGGACGGTACGTACTGAAGAGGTGCGAATTTAAACCGGAGGCTGACGTGATCGGCAATCTTAGGAATTGCGCAATCATTCGTGGACACCCAACAAGCACCAGCCCCCCAAGCGCAAGACCAGGAGCGCAAGGTCGAGCGCCTCACCCAGATGCAACACGCTCCGGACTTCTGTTGTCCTTGTGGAGGATTTCTTGGATGGAAGCAGATCCGATTGGGTGGGAGGAGCTTAAGTCGCAGCTACAGTGATCTCCGTGGGCTTGGGAACTTACATGCAAAGGGCTGGGCATGGGAAGCCCAGGAACCCGAAACAATGAAGCTCCTCCCACCCAAGACCCCCGAGGTGGAGGTAGATGTTTTGCAGACCCCTCCTGGCACATCGCCTTTGGAGAGGCTTCCCCCGGAGGTTCTTGGTAAGAAATCGCATGCCCTTCTTGTATCTCATGTGCTAACCATCGTGGGAAGATCAAATCATCTCTAACCTTGCGGTCGATCTTCCACCAAATGGCTATGCCCCTCGGAACGTGGACTTGGTCTCGTGCCTGTTAGCATCCCACACATTGCACGCTGCTACTTTAGGTGTCTTGTACAGGAACATGACTTTCCCACACTCCATTATCTTCTCCAAGGCCCTTAATCACATGTCGCAGTACCCGGCGTTGGGGACATTGGTGCGTCGTCTGGACTTCTCACACTTTACCTCCGTCGGCCTGGGTCGCACTAAGCAGATGAACGCTGAAATCCAGAACCTGACCTCCAAGACCCTCTTGCAGTGCTTGGAACTGCTCCCCAACTTGAGAGAATGCCTGCTGCAGGAACACCTAGAAGGGGACATTAGTGTGGAAGTGATCCGGAAGCTGTTCATGGGGATGCCGAACCTGCGTGCGGTGGATTTCTGCGGTTGCTCGACTCAAGCATTCTCCGGGGTTTTCCAAGAGGCCGTGATTGGTGGGCCTGCGCTATCCATGACCTTGCCCAACTTGAAATGTCTCTCGCTTCACGAATGCAGCACTATTCCCGCTCCCATGTTCGACTACCTCCTCCCACGATTGGTCAATTTGACGCACCTTGACCTGACTCATACGCAAGTTAACGATTCGGCTCTCGTCTCCATCCCCGAGACTGCTCGTATCTCGCATTTGAGCTTGTCCCGATGCACACGCCTCCGCCCGTGCGCCCTGGTTGAATTCCTCACCACCCACCCTTCGGTCAAGGAGTCTCTCGTTTACTTGAATCTGTTGACGGACCCGACCCGATTCCGTCTGCTGGAAGAGAACGACGTATCTGCTCTGCTGCCAAACCTTCCCGATACCCTCCGTTCTCTCAACCTGGGAGGAGCAAAGATCACCTCGGACCATGTACCACACTTGGTGCCTATGACCAAGCACCTGGAGGAGCTGGGTCTCAGCTCTGCAGATCTTTCCGTCGCGGATGTGAACGCTTTCTTCGGCCGTTACCGCGACCCAGTCACAGGAGTCGAAACCGATGCCCCCAGCACCCTCTGCTACCTTGATCTTGCCAAGGTGCCGCAGATGACCATCGGAGCCATCTTCAACACAAGCACTTGTTCCCTGCTCTCGAACCAAAGCTACCCCTTGCAGGTCGTTGAGTTTAGTGACAAGATTATCACACCGTTGCGTGAGCGTGCCAAGACCCACCGCACATCCGTTGGATGGACGGTGCGAGACCTCGGCCGCCGCGGCTGGTACGTTCGCGAACCATCCTCCATGCCCCACGAGCCCCACGACGATGGTGCCCGTTACTGGAAGATGGGTGCGCGCTGGTGGGGCATGCGCAAGATTCCTATGGCCGTCGGCGAGGTCGGCGGCCTCTACGGCCACTACATGTTCAAAAAATGATCTACTATGAGCGTTCTGTTCTGACGAAAAAGCGTTCTAGCTGGATCTTTTCTTAATCGCTTTTGCTGATACCCTTGATTTGGTCTTCTTCATTTTCCCGGTTTGCGTTTCATTGGAGGGGCTTTGCTTATATTGCTGATTGCTTTTTGTTTTTGACGATCATGAATGATGATATCCGGTCTATGCATGGCGGCGCGCAACACGGTTTACGAATTTCGGCATTCTGGCTACTGGCTTCGGGTTCGTGTTCTTGGTCGCGTTTTGTCTTTTGATTTTGCATAGCATCTGAGATTTCTCTTTTCAGCGGTGTCTGGTTTTTTTTTTTTATTTCTATCTCACGTCACTGGCTTCATAAGGCGTTATTGTATCTATCTGGATTTGACAACTCTGCTCAGACATACCTAGTCTCTACTTTTTATCTCTTGTAATCTTTTTCGTCGACTCGATCTAATGTAGCGTTGTGCCTGCTCCATCAGGAAGGCGTGACCATCGCAGTCCCGAATAGGAAACTTCCTGGCGACAAACTCCCTCAGCTTGCGTCCCTCTCTGTCATCTACCTCGTCATCAACGCTGTCTCGTTCTCAAATTCCTCCCTTGGCCAACTACTGCGCTGAACCACACCTAGTCTGTCACTCTTCGCCGTCCTCGCCATGGCTCTGTCAATCGAATGCTCGGGTGGTAGGTTGTATGTCTGATATCAAGTTCACCATGAATATGATTTCATCCAACCCAGCTAGCCTACTCAGATCTTTCAAGGCACCGAGATGCTAACACGAACATGAAGAATCTCCAAGACACTGGGTTGAGTAACTCCTCTCCACCGTCCACTTCCAAGTGATGAAGAAACAGATGCTCGAGCCATTATCTTCAGACCTCCAATCTCTCTCTGGGTTGTCTTGTTCAGGTTGATGTGCTAGTTCCACCAAGGCTCGCGCACATAGATATCCCGGATGTTCTTTTTTGGTATGGGGTAGAGGACAAGAGCATTAATTTCCTGGCTGTGATGCGGTCCTCAAGGGCCTTGAGTCGAAATGCAACAGCCTCAGAGATGATAGCACTTACGGGTGGGTGTTGTATCATGCTTGGACACTTCTGTCGCATCCAACTGCAGAAAGGTGGGCTCCACACTAAGCAGAGATGTTTGAATAAAGAGGGCCACATTACATCTACACTTGCAACGGATGGTGATGTCTTCAGATTTTTCCGCATGGACAAGGAGGGACAGGTATGTGTACTCAGGCAACTTTAGGCGATTTTCTAATTTTAATGCTGATATAAATAGCCATGTGAAACCCAGTACCGGAGCGGGAATGGCAACGAAGATACTATTTTACTTCTTGTTACGGTCTTCAACGATGCTTTGGTTCCACCGGGTGCCCGCACGGAATTCCCTACCGCACATGAAGATATTACTGGTGAGATGGACTGACTTACAGGTTGTGAACAAATTGCCTGTGTCATGTTTGAGCAAATCACCCAAGAACCTATGAATTAGACACTAACCAAGATCAAAAGAGGAAGAATATCGCAAGGATCTGCAATGCATGCACAAAATGGCCGTGCAAGTGGGCGTGAACGTGTACATGAATGTGCTGCAGCTACTACCGATTCCGCTCCGCGGCGCAGTGGAAAGAAAAACATTTAACCTAATACAGCTAGCGAGGTACGAAGCGATAGGGAGCCCATTCATGGCGATACACCATGGCGGTTGCGAAAACGGCTTTCCTGATTATGGGGCAGTGTTAATGAGGAACTTTGACGCTGAGCTAAAGAAAGTGCTGGAGGGGGTCGACTTTGAGGACTACGATGATAACCAAAAAGTGCCCAAGCATGCAATTCGGAAGGCTCTTTTGGAGGAAATCAGGCCTCTGTTCTATGAGATACTCACGGAGGTGCGTAACAAGACATTGGAGAAGTTTTTCAAGTAGATTGGTGGATATTTGCTATTTACCGGCACATACCGTCTTCTATGAACTCGCGTGTCGTTCGTAAATGCACATATTGCTGGGCCAATGGACTTGTACCGCAGAGTTGATTAGTCTGTTCAACCCATTTTTCGCGAATTATCGACTACACATTCCGTTTTCTATGGCAGCTCTTGCCATGTTCACTCTCCATCTCTTTTCTCCCTGTGTGATAAACTATTCGTAACTAAGTCCACTAAGTTGTCTATGGAGATCCCCGACCTAAGGCAGGAAACACTACATCGCAACGCTGATTGGCGGTAAATTGGCTGCCGAAAATAGCTCCCTGCGCGAGATACTCGGTGAGAGGCGGAGATTCAATAGCAAGCTGCGAATAGTGATGTGGCCTAGGACTGTGAGACACCTGTCGAGTATTGTCCTTTTGCAATTTTGGACAATTTCTAAGAAAGATTACGGGTGGAGATCCCCTTTCTTTCTTATGTATCTGATATGGTAGGTAAAGAAGCATATCCAGCTATATTGTAAATCGGGATGGAGTTCTGACAGAAGGGGATGCTTAGAAAATCCAAACCACTAATTTTCGTGATGACTGTAGGGACAATTAAACGATGTGGTACAAGTCAGTCTTCCCTCATTTCACCTTCATTCAGTTCACTGACCTGTCACCTGGAGCGACTATCGGATTCACTTACAGTGGACTGGCTGTGGATCCGAGGATGTTCCCACCATGGATCAAACAGACCTTGTTTGATCGAGAAGTGAAATTTCTACGGCGGATCGTTGGGTCTTGCAAGACATGAAGAATCTAAGCCAGGCCAGTATCGTGGTGGGCGTGCCAGGATTGGGGGAGTGGAGGCTTGTTCAAATTGTAGCTTACTATCCATTCAAGGTCAAGCCATGCTTCTGCAAAACCAGCTCAATTTTGACCGCGCCATTATACGGCAAGGATCTTAACATGCAACAGCGAATAGCAAACATTCAAACAAGCCCTATAGGAACTGTGGGACCAGCAGTGTGTGAGATCAAAACATCTCAGTCTTATTGGAAATTTGAATGTCTAATATCAAAACGAAGTCCCGATGTTTACTGTTCTGCTTGACTAGACTAGTCTACCGCTACTTGATTTTCTGCAGGGCATTGTAAGTGATTTCATTGTCCTGTATCCAACCCCTTGGTCCATATCTAGCTCTCGCAAGCGAGAATGCTGGTTTTTTTGGTTTCAGCCCTCGACGTTACACACAGATAGGGTGGCTCAAGTAGTAGTTAGTATGAGCCACAGAGTCCGAGAGATCCAATGCTAGGAGTTGATTCACAGGGCTAGGCTCCTTTTGTCTTGTTGGGGCACTGTATGCCCTTGATTGCATGGGTTATGGGGCAAGGCTTGATCCTCCTACGCCGAGAGGGACTTGCTGCACATATCTACCACTGATCCTCGGTACAACCTGACGGAACTACCGTGATTAGCTAGATCGGTGTGTGTGTTTTTGAATCACCAGACTCACATCTTTAAAGAGTTTGAACTATTTATTTAGAGAGGTTTAACTCAATGAGGTGTACACCGCGGGATGGTCCCAGATATAACTGTAGATTTTTGTTGGTTGATCGATATTTTCATTAACTAGCAGTGTGATCCATGTGTATTAATCTCAATGATCATCCAATGGGGGATACAGCTGAGAATTCTAGATTCGATGAGCTGATTGATGTCTTTTTTTTGAAAAATGTCATGGCGAGTTGTGTAAAATGTGGTATCTATCAAGTATAGTAGATAGATAGTTTATATACTAAAGTCTTAGATAGGTTAAAGTCTAGTAAGTATCAATATTCAATATTAGGATAAGCTTTGGTTTATCATCTTAAGAGTATAAAACGAATTCTAATTAGATAGGGCAAATTTTAATCTAAGTTATAAAACTATAGATCTAGGTATAGTTAGTGTAAGTATATTTAATACCATTCTGAGATTTAGCCTTTTAAAGAGTAAACTAACTCGAATTTTGTTCGATTTAGCGTAATACAAATCATGCGTAAGAGCAGTGGCCAATGCTTTTTGCTCCAGCGTAAAGTAGGACAATATGTAGTGGATGGCATTTGATCTCAGTCATACCAATGTGCGATTGCAATTGTTATCATTGCACAGGCAAGGAATAGATCATTTGAGCAACACTCGGTAACAAAACCAAATCCCAAGGGTAGATGGGGATATAAATATCACCACCTCGACCACAGTGAAGATCCACATTCTGCACAATCGATCACTGTCCACTATCATCAATAAAGACACCACTTTCACCCTTTTCATATCTCACAATGGTTGACGCTGCCTGTCGCATTGCCGGAAAAGATGAGATCTACATCTTCGCCGGCCGGCATTATGGTCGGGTCAGGTTTAGCAAAGGAGGCCCCGAGCACAGTCTTGCTGCAGGCCCGACCCTCTTAAGCAAGGGCTGGAACACTCTGCCTAAGATGGGATTTGGTACAGTGGACACGGTTGTGCCTGTGCCTGGCCACGATGACCAACTCTACGTTTTCTTCGGAGGCCGGTATGCCAAAATCAAGCTTGAAAACTACGATGATAGCTTTGTCAATGATGGAGCCCGTCCCATTGCCTCTGGATGGAAATCGCTCGTTCAGGCGGGCTTTGACACGGTAGATGCAGCAATGCTCACTCCCGGAACAAAGAATGAGATGTACTTTTTCCGCGGCTTGCACTATGTTCGCTTGGACAATAGTACCGACAAGATCGTCAATAAGGTCGCACCTATCGCAGAGGGCTGGCCAAGTCTTGTCCAGGCTGGCTTTGATTGTGTTGATGCCATTGTTCCGAACCTGAGTGGTCAGGATCTCTACTATGTCTTTAATGGTGATCAATTCGCGGTGATCAAAGTGGATAGTTCCCGGAGGGATACCCTCGTCTCACCCCCGAAGACAATCAGCTCGTCGTGGCAGGCCTTGGAAAAATGGGTTTAGTCGGGTTATCAATGGAAACGGTGGGTGATCCTGTCGAGTGCAAAATGAAAAGCCCTGTGCTGAGGAATAGGGTGGATTAGGTCACCTCCTGCGTCCCCTATTTTGGGCCTTAGTTTTCATTTGTAGATGTCAAACTTGTTGACATCGTGCTTGGAATTATACCATAGCCAGCCAGAAAACCCCTGTCACTAGGTGATGAGGCAGATAAGTCTCACTTATTTTAATCCAAGTATGTACTGAAGCAAGCGTCTTGAAGAAAATTCCGTGCTACTACTTTGTGTATGGAACAGTTGGACAAAAGTAGTATCATTCCCTCCAGAAATGATGACTCGAGCAAGAGAGACTGCTACATCTATGCCAGTGGCTCAAACGCTGCTCATCTTGGAACTGCTGATCACATATATTTCATTCATTGTATCGTTTGAAGGGAACGGTACATGAACACGACATACTTCAAGAGGGACGATGGCTTAGACTGGAACTAAAATTTCTAACAAGAGATGAAAGAACACCAGATTAGATATGGATTCAAAAAGAGATTTCAGATTCTTTTACATGGTGTAGATATGCTTCGTTCACTTAGGGCTTGGCTCTCAGGTGACGCTTGGCGACCGTCATGTGATGACTCGCAGAAGAGCCGCATTTCGTAATTCGTGTTGTCACCTCTACGCGCCCTGTCTATCACCAAGGTCTCAGACCCTCCTTGCTAAATTCCGCCCTTGGGGAATTGCTCATCCCGATGGGTGGATTCGTTTTCGCCTTTGAAGACAGTGGAAGCTGTCAGGACACACGATGTCATCTCCGAGCGGAGCGGCCTCTTACAAGAAGAAAGATGGGACCCTAGCTATATCTGCAGATGAGGAGTCAGTCTTGTGGAGTCCTGCAATTGCAGGGACTGCGAACCCGATCACAATCCCCGTGATCAACATCACTAGTATGGAGTCACTCCATGGTCGTGCATTCGTCTCTTTACTGACTTACGCGACTGCTAGATCTACAGCAGACCCCAGCCTCGAATCCGAAAGTGATGCTCAAAATTTTTGCTCAAGCTTCCGATGCGCCTCCGAATAGTATGCCCGATCAATATGTCTTCCTGTTCACGGCTGGAGCAAACGCCCGCTCGCAGGCCGATGCCATCAAAGACACATTGAGTGTTCGAGTCAATACCGCGAAGGCGGGCACACCATCCCAGACGCCGGGGCCTAGAGGCAGTTCCGAGGGTCTGTCAGCGGCAATGGCGATTGCAAACGCTGTGACATCTGCGGCGACATCGAAGAACCCTTTGGGCGACGAGAATAAGCTTCGGTCCGACATAGAGCTGCAGCAGTCGTTATTGAGGTCTGATTCAAATCTGCAGCGAATGTTTTTCGAAGGATTGCATACAAAACCAGAAGCCTTGTCGTCCGCGTCGTTCGTATCACAATTCTGGTCAACACGACTGCATTTACTGCGAGCGCACGCAATCGAACAGGGCCAAACCCGTGGTTCATATAATGTGCTATCTTCACTCAAGCCTCGGGTCGAGGATAACGTGACACGATTGAATATCAGTAAAGAGCAAATCCAGCTGATCTTCACACAACACGCACTGGTCAAACGCGTGTATGACGAGAATGTACCGAAGCTCAGCGAGCAACAATTCTGGTCACGATTTTTCCAGAGTCGACTATTTAAAAAATTGCGTGGAGAGCGCATTACAGAGGCTGACGCAACCGATGCCGTGCTCGACAAATACCTCCAAACGAATGAGGCCGCTCAGCCGGACCGGAACACAAGTGTTCATCACTTTTTGGACTTGGCTGGCAATGAAGTGAACCACAGCCAGCGTCGCGGAAACCGTCCTGACCTAGATATGAGGCCATCTGGCGTCGAAAAAGTGCCCATTATTCGGACACTGAACAGCCTAAGCGAAAAGATTATGGCCAATGTGGCTCCGGCCGACGGTGATATGAGTGCGCCCATAGGCATCAACGAAGAGGCATGGAAAAAGCTCCAGCTGCAGGATCTTCGCGGAGAAGAAGAGCAAAGTCGCATCACTTTGAACATTCGTGATCAAAGCCATTTCTTCACTCACAGTCAAGAAGAGGAAAAAACTAAGCAATTTGCGAAACAAGATCCGGATAAACTTCTTCATATTCTCCGTGCGGACATCAATCAAAGTCTTCCATCGCAGGGCAACACACAGCTGGGCAAGTTGGTGGACCCCGGCGACGATGAAGACGAGGAGATGGAGGATGCACCTGCTAGCCGTCGACCCGTCGGATCATCTGCAGCTCTACACGATGCATTCTCTCAGATCCTGGGAGCATTGCGCGATCGCCGCACCCAAACAAATGAGCGAGCAGCGTCAGAAACATATGGACTGTCTATGGCGCTCTTTGACCGCTTGACACTGACACACGCTACAACCACTGAGTTTTTGCACCAGTTCTGGCAGGCATTTCTCTCGGGAAACCCAGACCGTGCTGGAGAGGTCGCATCCTTAGCAGAGTCTCTTCAGCGAGCGGCTGAGCGCATTAAAGCTGTTGCAAATGACGCAGAGGCTGAGCGGAAAGTCGAAGTTGACCGATTGAAGAAGCAGGCCCGTGACATGTACGAGAGCACCGGGCGAAAATTACGAGTCAACTTAGAAGGCGTGGAGGGAGGCCAGAAGGTTGTGAACCAGCTTCTCGGTCCCACACTCCTTGCACTGGAGGTCGCATCGACTCGATATCAAAAAGAATTGGCCAAACAAAATAAAGAAGCGGCCCTGGCCAGCCAAGAGATGGCAGGGGTATAGAAGGAAACAACCTGGGCGTTTGATAGTGACATGGGATGTATAATATGACGCTTCAAAAGAACTTCAATATTTGATTCATACGGAGAATCGAGATTTCGATATCTCGTTTATCTACCTGTAAATTGACGTATGAAATGACATTAAAGGGCCCGTAGAGAACAAAGTTGGCAGTCGGTATGCCGAGCTTCCCCGGAGTTCGGGAACCAAGTGCCATCTGTCCCCTCAACTGCACTGAAAATTCCCCAACTCACCTTCATCCCCCCCGCCTTGGATGATTCCCAAGCCAGAATCGAACTAAAATAGAGATACACAAGGGGCATCAAGATGCTCACCTCCGGTCTCACAAATGCGCCCCTCACCAAAGCCCTCCTTATTTACACGATCGCCTCGTCGATCGCTCTCTCCCTTTTCGACATAAAACACCTCGCCGTGATCTATGTATCGCCACATTTCTGGCCCTATGCCCAGTTCTGGCGTGCACTGGTGTGGCATGTCGCTGGCTTCACCAATTCCACCGAGGCCCTCTTCGCCGCGATGCTAGTCTACCATCTGCGGGTTGTCGAACGCGCGTGGGGGAAGCGGAAGATGGCGGTTAGTTCTTCTTTATCTTATTGTCCTCGTTCCTGCAAATTTGCACGGACACATTCAACCAGGAAGCGGAGAAACTGTAGAATTTGGGATCTAACCTGGAACCCGATTGCTGACACCATGATCCTACTTGCTACAGACCTTCCTGCTCACCACACTACCCTACACGACTCTCCTCCCGCCAATTATCCTTACCCTCCTACTCTGCCCTGTATCTCTGAACAAGCTCAATTACCTCCCCTCCGGCCCAACTGCCACCATCTTCGCCCTGTTGGCGCAGTATCACGCCACCATCCCATACACATACCGCTACCGCATCGCGTCCACATCCTCCCCCGACACAACAAACACCAACAATACCGGCAATGATCCCTCCGCCGAAAATGCCACACAGACATCCCAAGCCAAACCTCCCGCACCAAGTCTATCCCTCCTCCTCTCCGATAAATCAACCACCTATATTGTCGCTGCCCAGCTAGCCCTCTCCCAATTCCCCGCGATGCTTCTCCCGTCGGCCCTGGGCTGGATCGTTGGTGTTGCATGGCGCGCGGAGCTGCTACCGGGTCTATCGCCGGCCAGCACCGGGTTCCGGGTTCCAGCTTGGGTGGTTGGTGAGCAAGAGCGGAGGAGTGGCTCTGGTTCTGGGCTTGGCGGTGCGGAGAGGGAAAGGTATGAAGATCTACGACGGAGGTTGGAGGGTGAAGTTGCTGCTTCGGCTTCGGGGTTAGAGGGATCTGGTGCGCAGGCTCAGAGGCGTGCGAATACTGCCGGCGAGGGTGGTGGGTTCGTTAATCGATTGATACGGGATTGGTAGATCTTTATCGTTTTTTTTTAATCGTGTTTCTTAATTTTTTTTGAGTGAGCTATGCAAGGCTGGTTGAATATGTCTATCTGGTATAGATATGCTGCGGGTAGTTGAGGTGGATCATTGGTTTCTTTGGGAGGTGCTATTAGAAATAGCCCGTCTTCAAAGGCCCTATCTTCGCACCGTCATCCTGAATCAATTCATGTGGTGCCCCCACGTTTACGACTCTCGCTTCCAATCCCTAGAAGTATGGAATACTCGGTGGTCGAAGAGAGAGGTGAGTAGTAAAACGAAAAGCCAGATAAGATCTGCAAATGAACAAAAGTCTAGAATATGAACTAGCAATGCCGTATCTCCGCTAGAGAATGTGCCATCTGAAAACACCACGTAACGCCATATCATCATCGTCTATAACCTTGAACAAACCATGTTACCGCCCATTGCGACTCCGTCTCATATTTTCCTTGCACTCGTTACAATACCATTTAACTAATGGAGACTGTTAGCAACATAAAGGATACCAACAAGGCAAAGAAGACTCTTACCATTTTTCCCAGGCGGTTTCGTCAAGCCCACACACGACAGATGGAACCATTCACGTGGACAGGCGTCATTATCGCAAGCAACCATCTCGCCAAAACTGATTTCATTACAGTAACAGTAGCGCGGCTCACCCTCCTCATCTTCATCGTCGCCCTCGTGAAGGGACTCGTCGTCAGAGGGTATTACAGGCTGTGGGATAGGCTTTTTCTGAGTTCTTTTGGTGGAGGCCGAGTCTCGACTTCGCGTAGGTCGTGCGTGTTGTTGGCTGTGTTCTGTGAATGCGGGAAGGATAGGGGTCGATGTTTTCGAATTGCGTCCCTTGGTTGTCTCGATCTCGACAGAACCGGCTTTTCCGTCCAAATCCTCACGTTTAGATCCCGTTGGAACGGATGTTCTACCGTTGGAATCGGCTTCATAATCACGATGTGTGTCTGCGTGCATAAGCTCATTTTTGATGGGCCCGTCCCGGATTGTGGACCTGGAATCGGCAATTTTGTCTGTGTAGGGTATGTGGTTAATTGATAGTTCCGGGAAGGGTAGTTGAAACGGCATACTGTTGTTGGGAAGGTTCGAAGCCGATGATGATGGCCGCGCGCGCGAATTGCCTGTAGGTCCAGAATTTTGCTGTGTCCGTGAAGATTGTGGTCTTGATGTGTTGGGTCCTGGACTGGCGGCACCTCGCGGTCCATTGAATGTTCCAATCAAAGGCGATGGGGCCAGAACAGGCGATGCAGCATTGGAAGCGTTGGCCCTAAAATAACGTTAGTTGGATACAGTAGCGAGAGGGGCGGAATGAGATATACTTCTTGCGCGCAGTGGCAGCCTGATTGGTAGCGCGAGACCGCTTCTTCTCAATTGGGTCTTTATTTGCAGCTCTCTGACTTACAGCCCCGCTAGCAGAGCGCTCCATTGGGACACTAGTGTCGGCCGGTAGTGGTCGTTCCACCTTCCGACGCTTGGGTGCAGCACTCGGATCAGCCGCGTGATCTCCACCTCGAGATTTCGCATTAGTAGTCTTGCGGGCGCCCGAGCTGCGTGTATCCTCATAATCCGCGTCAGCCTGTGCCCGACGTTGCTTCCGTGCCAGAACAGCATCGCGCCGCGCCTCACTGCGACTCGCAGCTTCCGCCTCTTGGAGCACGTGTGGTAGTTCCTGTCTTTGCGCTACCGCTTCCCGGCGCGGGCGTTCATTAGTCGCTGCCTTCGCGGTACTTTTGTTCGAGTACGCCCAGTGTGCCAGGCTGCCCAGGCGAGCCTCCTCGCTGATCTCGCCTGCAATATATGGGAAGACCGTGTCCAGTCGGACAGTTTGGCGATCTAATTCCTCGTTCGCGTTTGAAATGACGTGATTCTTCTCATCGGCGGTCATCATCAGGTCCGAGAGGCTTTGGCGAACACGATCGAAGAGAAGCCTGCGGTTTTTGCTCTCGGACGACTCCGGTGACTGAGATAGCTCCTGGCGCAAGAGAGAAGCTGTCAGTAAACATCCAGAATTTAAAATTAGACAAGTCGAGCGGAAGACTCACCTGGGGCAATACATCCTCCCGAATCACACCCCCGACGATAGGCGCCGGATGGGGAGGATGAGGAACGGGCTGTGACTGGGAGGAGAACTGTAGTAACTGCAGCAAATTTTCCTCGAGAGCCCACGCCTTCGCATCAACTTCCTTGAGAAGAGAATTGTGGCGACGGAACTCGCGCGGAAGCGCTGTTATAGCGTCGGTGAAATGCGTGAGCGCAGGATAAAAGCCGTGGGGAACAGGGGGCGTAGAAGGAATTTCAGCCGTCGAGCCTCGACCGAACGCGAAAGATGACCGTCCAATGGTTTTGGAGGTTCGAGACGGGTTTGTACGTGTCTGACGGGCGGACTGTCGGATTCCTTGGCCTTGGGAATTATTGACTGACGTCGAGACGGCGGACATGGTGAAAGGCATAGTTGGGACTGCGACTGGTGCCGTTGAAGGTGTGTTCAGGTGAGCTTACCCCAATTTTAGGGGGAGTTGGGAAGTTTTTGAAGAACCAATGGTGTTCAGCAATGATCTGGGACCATGTGCAATAGTCAACACCTCGCGTAGCACCAGGAGGGCATTGATGCAGGAAAAGCTGCTGCTGGGAAGTTTGGGTGCGGAGAAGAGCAGTCGAATCAGGTGAGAGTGCTGCCTGCGGCACCGACAAGGCATCCAATGCTGAATCATCCGAGCACGTGGGTGATGTCATATCAGGAACAATGTGTGAATGTACTCTGTACCGATACAATCAACACAGTTGAGGAGCTATGGGATGTAGAATGATACAAACAGAAAATGAAAAGCATTAATGTTCAAAAACCAGGGATTCTTTGAATTTTACATACAGCACGGGTCTAGGTCTAGACCGGGACCTTACATTAGGACAACCTAAAGACTGTCCTAGCATAGCCTGTGACGATGAACCTAGGACACATCGATAACACACAAAGGAAACAAGTAGAATGAGATGAAAGAGGTAGTCCAACAAGAAATTACACGCTAGGTTCTAGGAAGAACAATGAATATATGACACCCAACTCAACACAAGTGTCACTGCAAAATCCCAAAAATCTCATC
This sequence comes from Penicillium digitatum, assembly GCF_016767815.1. Classification (NCBI taxonomy): domain Eukaryota; kingdom Fungi; phylum Ascomycota; class Eurotiomycetes; order Eurotiales; family Aspergillaceae; genus Penicillium; species Penicillium digitatum. Next base: position 2,590,303 of record NC_089387.1, read on the forward strand.
AACAGAAGTCGAAGCAAATCACTGGGAATGCATTTACTCGCCCTTCAGGTGATCCTGGTGAATAGAGAAAGCATCCTCCAAGAGGTCCTGCTCCTCCTTGAGATGGACGGCCTTGAGACCAGTAGCGACGGAAGCACTGCCAGGGCGACCAGCGTACAGGACATGGCGGCGGTGGTGGTGCTCGGTAGCGTTCAGCAGGCTTTCAATACGGGGCTGAGCATAAGACCAGGCACCGGCGTTAAGCGGCTCCTCCTGGCACCAGACGATGTTCTTAGCGTTAGGGTAGCTGTCCAGGTTCTCCTTCAGCTGAGCCCAAGGGAAGGGGTGCAGTTGTTCAACACGGGTGATGGCAGTGTTGCGGATACCGTTGGCCTCGCGGTGCTTGATCAAGGCGGCATAGACCTGTCCGGAGCACAGGATGACACGTTCGATCTCCTCGGGAGCGTTGATGGCGGTGCCGTGGCCCTCATCGGGGATGATCCACTGGAAGTGGGACTCGCCGTTCAGGGCCTCAATGTCAGACCGGGCAATGGGGTGACGCAGCAGAGACTTGGAGAAGAAGATGACGAGAGGCTTGCGGAACTGGCGGTGGATCTGGCGACGGAGAATGTGGAAAAGGTTGGCAGGGGTGGTCATGCAGGCAATCTGCATGTTGCAGTCCTGGTGCTGACGGTCCAGCTTGTCAGCCGAGGGGAACACACGGGGCTCCTCGTTGCAAAGCTGGAGCCAACGCTCCATACGACCAGAAGAGTGCTCAGGACCCTGGCCATCATAACCATGAGGCAGAGACACAACCAGACCGGAACGCTGCAGCCACTTGGATTCACCAGAAGCGATAAACTGATCAATGATACACTGAGCGTTGTTGGCGAAGTCACCGAACTGAGCCTCCCACATCACAAGGGCATTGGGAGAGGTCAGAGAGTAACCGTACTCGAAGCCGAGACTATATCAAATGTTAGGATCGTTGTCACACGGAGAGTTTCAATTCAAAGAAACGTACCAACCGAACTCGCTCAGGGAAGAGTTGGAAATGACAAAGCTTCCCTGCTTGTCGGAAATGTGCTTCAGAGGAGTGTATGTGCGCTCAGTCTGCTGATCGTGCAGGACGGCGTGACGCTGAGAGAAGGTACCACGCTCAACATCCTGGCCGGAAACACGGACGTGGTAACCCTCATCAACGAGCGAACCGAAAGCGAGAGCCTCGGCAGTGGCCCAATCGATATTCTTGCCCTCATCGACAGTCTTCTTGCGTCCGCTCAAAATACGCTTGAGATTACGGTGGAGCTCAAAGCCCTCGGGAACACCGGTACCGGCAATCTTGTCAGCGATGTGCTGCAGGGACTTGGCAGGAACGGCGGTAGGCAGGTGAGGCAGGACCTCCGTGGCCAACTCCTTGGGAGACTTGAAGTTGTTCCAAGCGGAAGTCAGCCACTCCTTTCCGGTGGGCTGGTAGTCCTTGCTGCGGTCGAAACTGTCGCCGAGCATTCCCCAGACCCACTTCTTGTGCTCATCAATGTCCTCCTTAGTGAAGGTACCTTCAGCAATCAGCTTCTCAACGTACTTGTCGAGCTGAGTTTTCTGCTCAGCAATGCGCTTGTACATCAGGGGCTGGGTGAATGAAGGCTGATCAGTCTCGTTGTGACCCTGCTTACGGTAGCAGACCATGTCAATCACAACATCACGCTTGAACTCGGCACGCCAGTCAGCAGCGACCTGACAGACGTAGTTGACAGCCTCAACATCGTCGGCGTTCACGTGGAAGACGGGAGCGTCGATAGACTTGGCAATATCGGAACAGTAGGGAGTAGACCGGGAGTAACGGGGGTCAGTGGTGAAACCAATCTGGTTGTTCACGACAAGGTGGATGGTACCACCAGTCGAATAGGCGGGAAGGGAGTGGAATCCCATGGTCTCGTAGACAACACCCTGGCCAGCAAAGGCAGCGTCACCGTGCAGCAGAACACCCATGGCAGAGTCGTAGTTGGTCTCGTCGTTGTTGTAGTGCTGGATGGCACGGGTCTTTCCAAGAACGACAGGGTCCTCAGCCTCGAGGTGAGAGGGGTTGGCGACCAGAGACAGCTGCACCCGCTTACCGGAGGGAGTAGGACGCTCAAAGTTCATACCCAAGTGGTACTTGACATCACCGGAACCCTCATCGGAAGGCTCAGCAGAACCAGCAAACTCGCTGAAGATGGACTCGTTGGGCTTGCGGACGACGTTGGACAGAACGTTGAGACGACCACGATGAGGCATTCCAATAACGATATCCTTGATGCCGTAGTCGACGCTACGATCAATCAGAGCCTTCATACCAGGGACCAGGGTCTCGCAACCCTCCAGACCAAATCGCTTGTCGTTGGGGAACTTGGTAGCGAGGAAGGACTCAAAACTGGAAGACCAGATCAGACGGTCAAGGATGCGGCGCTTGTCGTCTACTGAGTAGTTGTAAGGTTGAGGGATCTCGAAGCGGTCACGGATCCACTCGCAAGGCTTGCGGTCGGGAATGTGAATGTACTCGACACCGTAAGAGCCACAGTAGATCTTCTCGCAAGTGGCGATGATCTCGCGCAGAGTCATCTTCTTGCGGTTTTCAGTGATGAAACGGGGCAAGATGCCGGGTCCAAGAGCAAACTCTTGGCTCAAGTCACTCTCGGTGAAACCGTAGTGGTCCAACTCAAGCTCCTTGGGCTTGTCATATCCAAAGGCCTCAGCCTCTCCGCGAATGCCCAGAGGATCGATCTTAGCCTTGTGGTGACCACGGGCCTGGTAGGCGCGGCAGAGCAACTGAACCTTCAAGTGCTTTGTCACGTCAGCGCCACCAGCGAGTCCCTGGCCGGGCATATCTTGGGGGACACCGCCTGTAGGAGTGGGGACAAGGGTAGGAGGAGGAGTGAAGGCCTGGGAAATAGGCATTTTACCCTCCTCCATGTTCCTGAAGTAAGTTTGCCATGAGATGTGAACACTCGAGGCATCGTTCTTCCATGCCATGTACATCTCATCGATATAGTTCGCAGTGCTACCAGTGAGGAAAGAATCGTTGGGGTCCTGTTCACGTAAGGGCGAGATCGCGCCGTCGCATTAGTCGAATGCCCGTTTGTTTTGTTTGGGTTATCTGAAACCCGGATCGGATCGCTACCGATCATAAGGATTGCTTTTGCTTACCACTCCTTGACTTTGGCCCTCCGCGGGGGCCGCGTAGGACCGGGCACCGTTGAAAGCACGGTCGACAACAGCAAGAGGCCGACGGGCGGTCCTGCTGAAGCCGGAGCTTTTTGAGGCGCTGCGAGCACTTGTAACGACGTGGAATGAGCGCCGACATGATGAAGAGGTCACACCACGCAGCATGCCGCTGTTGGTGGCCTTCAAAGCAGTGTTTCTAAACATTGGGGGATTTTTCTTGGATCAATGTCCAACAAAGTTTTCGATTGAAAGGAGAGGGGAATTGAAAGACGGTTGTTCGGGATTTTAGCAAAATCAGACGTAAAATAGTCAAATTCACTGTATGCTATAGCGTCAGCCTGGTATTGCCGAGTTGTCCTGCAGGGCGCGAGCAGACCGGAATACGGAGGAAAGGAAGAGGCGTAAGTACACGTACGTTATTAATCACAGAACAGGTGTCGACTAGTATTGCCGTAGCACCTGTTTAGAATCGGGACTCATGAAGAGCTTAAGCGCTCTAGATAAGAAAATAAAGTATGAAGGTAGAGGAAAGATGAAACGAAAGAAGAGCGCAAAAGGAAGAGCTGCCGAGAATGACGGGTCTCACGGCAGGTGAGGCTGGTGCGCTGACTCAGCCCGACATACTGCCGATGCTCGGGGAGAGGCGCCACCTTGTCGTGCAGGACCTCGGGAGACGCGCCCGAAGAGGCCATTTGCTCTCTGCAGCCGGCTAAACCATCGGACCCTTCCGCGGGAGTTTTCGGCCCAATGGCACTAAATGGGTTTGCTATTAATCATGGATCCCACTGGTCTCTCTGATTTTCTTGATTTCCCAATGCCAAGTCTTTTTTTGATGAGATCTAGTTGGATCTGAAGTTTCAACCTTTCACATCGGATTACGATCTGTATTAATATTAACATCTAAACTCTAGAACAGGCGATAAATTCATAAAATCGTAAAGATACGAAATCACCACACGAAGGGCATGTGCAATGTGCAGAGAAATATTAAATCATTATATCCAAACGGGAAAATCAGGCCCCATATTACAAGAAAGTTGTGTCGTTGAGGTCCGCTAATGAGGATTTCTTCAAAATCCGGCCGCCATCACAACGGCGAAGCAGTACGTGGGTAGCTCTCATCATGGGTATAACTGAGATTATTTGAGACCGTCTCATCGGGACTGAAAGGCCTCGCTTCAGAAACTGTTGGGCTTGCTTCAGCACCACTCAAGCTTGCACGTTGAGGGGACGAGAGCGTATGTGGTGGTGGACTACCTGCACTGCTGCGCAGGCTACCATTGCTCCCACCCCAGGCACCCTGGCGTAGCTTCATGAGTGCGCTCAGGGACATGTCATCGTCCAAATTGCTCATGTCAACCAGTTGCGCCAGTCCAGGGCTCGCTAGTGCTGAATTTGGATGGGTACCGCCGTGAGCCTTGACCGAGATCATAGAGTTGCGTGTACTCCATTCACTTCGTTCAGTTATGGGAGTCAAGCTGGGCTCCTGGAATTTGCCACGGCTGCTGTGGTTCCGGGTGATGCCTTCAACCCGTCGCGGACCAAAGTATCCACCATTAGTTAGCTCAGAGGCGCCAGTTCCATCTGCATGTGCGTAAAAGCCGAACTCTTGGCCGTAAAAGCCATCATCATCGTTCTCAAGAGCTTCGGCGTTAGCAGCAGCAACGATTTCGTCGTCGAAGTACGAATCATCGTTGTCATCATAGGAGTGGTTGTCGTAGGCCTGATCGTCGAAGACATCTTCGAACGCCATGGCATCTGCAGCTTGGCTAATCCGGCTGTTATCAGAAACAAGGCCCGGTTGCGAGTCTGTTGTCTGCGATGTTTGAGCTGCGCTGTATTGCCCCTGGGATGCTTCGCTCGTGCTGAAGTTGCGTTCAACCTGCGCACTATATAATGCTTCGTTGGCTGCAAAGGCTAGAGCATTGTGCAAAATATCTAAATTTTGCTCTGTGAGTACACCGCCACCATGGGCACGGACAGGGCCCATATTTGGTATTGGCTCGCCGAGGGGACCACGTTTGACCGATCCTGTGACCCTATAGTCACTAGCTACACTGGACATGTGTTGCAGACCTTGGAGCCCCCTTCCTGCCATGGAGCATTCTTTCCCTGCCGAGGAGTCATCCTCGCCCGAAACAGCACTGTCCGTTGGTAATGGTGCCGCAGGGGCACCGACCCGTCTTCGTTCGTATAAATGACTGTTTACGTCATCAAAAATGGATTCATCAAATCCACCGTCTTGATCGTCCACATCGAGATCTCCGAAATTGCCGTCATCGAAATAAAGATCGTCGTCGTCGTCGACCATGGAGGCCGCTTGTTTCGCAACCGGAACCTGCGGAAGGGTTGGTGTTGCCTCATTCCTGACATTCAGAGACGTTTGTATCTCTGGGGGTTGTTGGGAGGGGACATCGTCCAGTTGTGTCACTTCAGAGAGCTGAGAGGTACGGTGAGAGGCATTTGTTGGTTCTGCCGATGCAGCGGCGACCGGGCTAGTAACCACGGGGGACAATGCCGGGACAGCCCAGCTCTTCGCCTTGTTGATGTCTCGCGAAAGTGAGAAATCATCGAGATCGTCATCGGCATCTGCATTGACGCCAGGAATCTTTTCTTCCAGACCATCCAGGTCGTCCATCATGTCATCATCGAAGTCCTCGTCGAAGTCTCCGTCGAAGTCATCAAAATACCCATCCTCCATTCTGCGAGAAGCTTCCTTGGCCTTGTGCTTCTCTTCTAGCATTTTCTCTTGTGTAGATGATGCTACTCCAATCATATCGAAGCTGAATCGAGAGGCATTGCTCTTGAGATGTCTAGGCAAGGCAGAGGGATTGAAGGGTACATTAGGAATCGTGTCTTGATCTTGAGGGTGCTGAGGATGAGCATGAGAGATTGTGTTTGGTTGGCTTGGGGAAGATTCCTTCGCTCTAGGCTCGGGCTGCTCTGAAACAACTACAGTTCCTTCTGGTGGATGAGTAGGCAAGTTTCGCGCAAAGACCGGCAATGAGCTATCACAACTAGGCTGTGGTTGGCCTGTTAAAAGTGAAGACTGGAGATAACCCTTATTTTCCACCTGTAGAACATTCTGGTCCTCAAAGTGTTCCTTAAAAACAGGCGAATGATCACCGTGCCGTTTTGCCTGATCATTCCAGTGGGGCCCACGCGGTTGACTGGGTATTTGTGGTGGTGAGACATCCTGCCCGTTCACATGTGTATCCTGCCGAGTAGCCGAAAGATTGCGGCGAGGCCGGGGCGCAGAGAAGTCATGGACAATCTTTCCACGAATTCTGGGGTCATAGTCATCTGGCATAGCAGGAACATTCCTATTCTTGATTTTGACATCTTCTGCGCGGGAGCTAACCAACTGCGAGGAGCGCCTGCGCGCAAGAAGAGACATCGGATTCAAGAGATGGAACATCGCCTTACCCGATTTGTGATGTGACTGTTCTACGGACACATCACGATCTCCGATGCGCCGAACAGCTGCACCACCATCCATCTTGAAATCCTTCTGTGGTATTGTTTGTTTATCCGCCGGTGAGTCGTCGGGTGAGGATCTGAACCGGAAGTGACCTGACCCCGTTGCCGCAGTTGGTGACCGTTTCTGCTTGCCAAACGAACGTCTAAAGGGCGAACTCGATTTTAAATTCGACTCCGCATCTCCTTGATCGGACTGTAGACCCATCATTGACAGTTGAGAATTATCCGACTGGGTTGTGAACTGTTCTTCCCCGCTGTCACCGGGGCTGGAATGAGGACGGCTTTCGTTTTCGACTGCCGGCGATGGAACAGCAAGAGTGATCGAGGAGGAAAGTGGCGCGACCGATGAGCTGATATTGAGCTTCGAAGAGTCGATGTCCAGCGGCGAGTGGTTTGAGTGGGGGCCATCGGGTGAGGAGTGACCGTCGAGGGTAGTGGTGAGCGTTGGTTTATTCGAAATCTCTGTAATCTGGGGAGGGCTTCTAATCGGGCTTCCATTCGCCCCTTTAACGGGTGAGGGCGCGGGGATTGAAGCAGGCGATGCGGCCGAACGTCGATGGTCTCGGCGCCAATACGAGAACACAGTAGACGGCGGCATGGCGGCTATATGAGGCCCTCACAAACGCCAGATCGAGTCGCGAGAATTAACAAGGGGCGTAATCTTCCATTGCAGTTATCAACTGCACGTGGGTATCGAACAAAGACGGTGTCAAATACAGACAACTGGACCGTGGGGGAAAGCAAAATCCTCCCGTGAACTTTCAAGGTTCTTATGTCTCGACCTTCTGTAAGCCCACTGAAATCAATTTGACGAGAAGAAGGGGCAATTCACAGTAAGCTTGAAAAGGAATAGTCTATACCTTGATATCTATTTATGTAGAAGAAAAGAGATCAACGTAACGCGCGGCTAAAAGTTGGGGTCGCACCCTGACCGGCTGTAGTGTCTGGGCCTAAATGCAATATCGCGTCACATTCTTGCCCCTACTTGGTTCTTCATCTTGACCCTTTTTTTAAGGCTCATAGATCAAATCCCCCGAAAACGTGTGCGGTGATTCTTCTATAAATCGTACTATTATGCTACATGGATATCACCCGAGAAAACTGAATCAAAGAATGACACGCTCAAACCATGTGCTATGCTAACAGACAAAACAGCAAGTAAAAATTAATAGGTGACGCTTTCAATGAATGCTTTGCCTCCAGCGGTCGATCACGTCGGTTTTGACCGGTCCAGGATGTTGTGACATGCTTGGAGCGTACCCCATACCATTCACGCCTATCCTAGGGTTCATGGGATATCCATATTGCTGTGCCATCGGGTATCCTGCAAGTGTCGGGTATCCCATTTGTGTCGGGAATTGTTGCATAGACATGCGGTTTCCAAATTGGGACATGGTGACAGGTCGCTGATTGAAGATATCATACGAAGACTGGCGATTAAGCTGGGAAGGACGACGACCCTGTGTAAGCGCAGCCATGCTTCGACGCATTCGCGGGTTCTTTTGGGGCGCGAGTTGGGCAGCGGCTTCTTTCTGCAGTCGACTGCGTCGTTGTGCGAGTGTCTCTTCCTCGTTGGCGGTGGGGACTTCTTGGGGTTCTTTGGGCGCGATTCCAGCTCGGGAGTCAATCTCGGCCATCAGGTCGCTAGCAAATTTGCTCTCCGAGCGGTTGTGTCCCTTCAACCGTTGCAGCCGCTCGGCGAGGGTTTCTATCTCAGTCTCATCATCACTCTGGGCGGCTGGCTCAGGAACATGCGCCGGGGGCCCTGGCGTATACACTGTAGCAGGACGTTGCTCCTGCTGCGGGAGTTGTTTACCCTTTAGTCGGGCACGGCGTGAACTCAGTGGCTCATTTTCTTCCAGTTCGCGCTTTTCGATCAACCCCAAAGGACGATCATCATTCTCGGCACTGGTTTTTTCGGGGTATAGCACAGCCAAAGGAACGTCGTCGTCTTCGTCCCGCCCTTCCCAGGCCAAAGCGACGGGGCGCTGCCGGCGGCTGTCACTTTGCTTTTGGGCCAATTCGTCAATTTCCAACAAAGTGCTCCGCATACCATTCAAAGGCACAGCCGTCCGGCGTCGGTGCTTCAACTCATGCTTCCGCAACTCCAATTCGGCGATGAGCGTGTTCGGTGGACTGACATAATCCAACCCTCCTTCGTCCTCGTCCTCTTCGTCTTCAGATTGCTGATCACTTTCGGTATCAGTGTCTTCGGACCCACGCTCATGGCCGTGCTCATCATGATTTCTGTCCGAGTCATTTCCGGCTTCCGATCCATATCGCGAAGTTACGGGATCCCCATGCTCGTCTATATTGTTGGTGCTATACGGCTGACCAATCGTGGCTCGCGAAAGACGATTTGTCTTTTGCCCTGTCAGGTGTTTTGCCAAGCTCTTGCGTTTTGGTTTGCCGTAGATGACCGACCCGACATGACCAGCGTACGGGTGATCAGTGAAAGCCGAAACGGGCGCATTCGCAGAGGCGTCCAAAATGCTATCCAGCGTAGCAACCGCAGAATCTTGCTTAACCGCGACTTGAAGTGATGTGCTGGGCTGGTCAAAAAACACACTCGCACGGAGATGTGGTGGCACTGTCGATTTGCGTTTATCGTCACGGCCATCGCGTGGGTCTTTTTGGTCTGCATCAAGGAGCACAGCAGTTGGCTTTCTATCTTCAGCGGCGATGGCACCTGCAATCTGCGTACGACGCTTATCCCGGTCAATGTTTGCCTTCCGCGACAACTTTGGTGGCAGATTCAACATGCGTGGGACAGGGGCAGGATAAAACACCATATTCTCTCCTGCTTGCGGTCGTTTGTAATGTTCCGGCTTGCGGGCGAGCGGCGGCTGCTCCAAAGAAACCAGGCGACCCGGTTCCGTGAAATGGACGCCGTCAAAGTCAGTGAAGAGTGTCCGCGCTTGCTGGTAGGTATCGCCGGATGCGACCGAGGCCCGGCGCTCCAACACTGTCTCTGCGGGGGCTCCTTGCGGAACATATTGGTCGTCGTAGTAATCGTTTTTTGTATCGAAAAGGGGTTGTGAGGGGGGAAGATCGGGGAGCGCGGGAAATTCATCCACCTCAAGCTTATGCTCGTCATGTGCAGGCTCCGAGAGCTGAGCCAGACGCGCCCCTGATACGGAGCGCTGGCGGGCCGGGGATACATTCGATCCATGGGCAGAGGAAGTTGTCGCTGCTGGGGAGAACGCGCCATTCCGGTGAATCAATGAATTCGACGCGGAACTGATTGAGCGTCGCTTTTGCTCTTGATCTATGCGACGGATCTCGCTCTCAATGTCCGCGGAGCACGAGCTCAGCTGCTCCGCACTTTCCTCTAACCGCGTTACATTTCCTTTGTACGCTCCTTGTATCGACTGCAAATCTGGGGTAGGGTGGCTGAGAGGTACGGGAACCTCGCTGCATGTGCTGTGGATAGGGGTTTCGGGAGAAAGGTGTCGCACGACAGAATCATTGAGTGGTGGAATTCGGAGGCTGTTGGATCGCTCTTCGGGGGAAGGATCGACGTCGTAGTCATCGTCCTCCACCACATCGTAGCTGGTAGAAGTCATGGAACGGATTATCGAGCCTAACTGACTGAAGCTGGAGTTGTCTGTGGATTTGGCAGCTTCTAAATGGCTTCCTCCCCCGATGTGATCAGTATCAAGTGGCAGCTGTTCAAATGCATGTCCATGAGTGGGCGAGGGGCTGCGTGATACAGAAGCGGAAGAAACAGAAGCCACCTCGTGGTCAACTTGAGCGACGGCGTTGTACGCCATAATATAGGTCTTGGTCACCGACTATCCATTCAGACTAGTTCAAATCGATAGTGGATTTCAGGATCAAAGAGAATCGAGATAACAGGGATACCCAACAAAGAATTCAAGCCAGACTGGAGGGATAAGGGGAAGAAACGAAAACCCAGGAAAGTTGGCTGAGAATCACTAATTTTGGAAGTTTGTTGTCGTACAATAATATGGCCCTGGAATGCCAGAGATTAATGAGAGTGTCTGATGCTAATTATATATCGATGTAATTTCCTCCTAAATCTCCCCGAAACAAGGAATTTACGGCACTAAACCATTTAAGGAATCTTTGCGTATATGTCTTAGACCAGTTAACACGTTGAATACGCCGAGTCAGGCTGATTTGACTCTCCACTCCGTTCTAGAGGTCTTGGCATTTTTTCAAGGTCTATATAAGTCTTCTGTCTCTAGAAGAAAAAGGTCTTAGGCGACTGAGAACATGCTAATCCCCCCTTATTCTTTATCTTATCATTTTCCTGCAGGGTTTCCGCTAATATACATGAATGCATCTCGAACAGGCAATTTCGAGATGTATGCATCTGAGCTGAAGTACTTGACAACCTTGACATCCCGGACCAATTAGGCTATGAACAGATCTTGCGGTCTCAACTGTTATTCCAGTAGATTGCTTGACCTTGCTGGTATGTGATTATCGAAATCAAATTGATTCCAAGCCGCGTGCTCGTGACACTCAATATGGTCGCGTGACCGGACCTATGCAGATAGCCGATACCAAAACACAACCTTGCGTGCACCTCATCTTATTTTCATGTCACTTCTGAGACAGGGCAACGATCTATTGAAATCCTACCATCGGAACAATTTTCTCAAAGTTATACGGCCCCATGAACACAATTTGAAACCCCACATTTCAATCTATCGCTGGCACAGTGTTCCTGTTCTCCTTGAAATGATGACCAACAGCCTCATGTCCCCGTCACAGAGGGCCGAAATTGATCCATACGGGGATACCAGAGATAATGATAAACAGGTCCACTCATTTGTCATAGAACTCGGGAGAGATACTCAGCTGACTATTTGGCTACGCCACGGTTGCAGAAGGCAATACCAGTATCCTCAATAGAAAGTGGTGACCGGGGAATCCCGAAAGAGGGAGTCGAAGCTAATCTACCCAGTGTCCATAAAATTGTCCAAGTCGCTTTCGGGGAGATGATCGCGGACTTTGACAGCTTTATCTCGAATTGGAATCACAGACACAGTTGGTCTCCGATGACCACGACGATTTCCTGCATCTAACCCTAGTGGCTTTTTTGATGAGCCAGGGGCCGGCGGCAATTATCTCGCAAGAAATGATTAGCTTAGGCGGTCAAGATCTGCGTAGATTCATGGCGATGTCCGGTGCTTTGCCCAGTGGCCGGCTGCAAGAACAAGCAGGTATGAACAGTCCCCATCTATCCTGATTCATTTCCGACTCGAATTTCAGAAGCTCTCCATGGCGGTCCACTAATGATTCAGGCTATCACCGTTCTCCGGGAAAAAAATGTTACTTTGACCTGCCGTCGTTGGCATCGGGATATCAGATATCAACCATCTAAGTATCAAGCAGCTTCTCCATTAAGACTGTTTTGTTTTGGCTCTTTCGAATTATTCAATACTGCTTTGACACGTTCCCGCTTTTCAAAAAACGGAACCATTCCGGCTTACGTGCTAATCTGCTCAAAATCGACGCAAGGCTGTGGCTAGGTCATTCCAACACGTTGCCGTGTGCATAAAGACCACATCGCCCGTTTTAACATGAATCCTGACGGAGGAAATTACTACTTAAACGAGAGACAGGACGGCTTATACATCATTTCTAACAGCAGTGAAACCGCAAACGACATGTCTGGTATGACCCTCACTTCCAGGATGTACAACACATATTAACAGATTGAGTATCCAGAATCTCAGGGTAAACCTGCCCCTCTCCGCGTGGGCATAGTGCTATTCCCAGGCTTCCAAGCCTTGGATGTATTTGGCCCAGTGGACTGCATGAACGTCCTGTCATGGAGCCACAGCGTGACGTTGGCACTCATATCCTCAACCTTGGAGCCAGTGACAACGAAGTCGCCAGCATCCGCCAATGCCATAGGCCAAAGTGTGGTGCCAACCCACACCTTCGCAACAGCACCGTCTCTAGATCTGCTTTTCATCCCTGGTGGCCTGGGCACACGCGGCTCGAGTCCAGCAATCGAGGAAGCAATCTCCTACGTCCGGAACGTATATCCCCAGCTGGGCTATCTCATCACAGTGTGTACTGGCGCCGGGCTTGCGGCTCGAGCTGGGGTTCTGGATGGGAAACGAGCCACGACGAACAAGATGGCCTGGGCTGAGATCACAAGCTTGAGGGTGGATGTTGATTGGGTTCCTCGTGCGAGATGGGTCATTGATGGCAAAATTTGGTCCTCCTCCGGGGTTAGCGCTGGTATTGATGTTACATTTGCTTGGATTGAAGAGGTCTATGGAAGCGAGTTGGCAAGGAAGATCTCGGATAGCATGGAATATACTCGACATAAGGACCCTACTCACGACCCGTTTGCTGAACTTTATGGGCTTTGAGTCAGCTACTATGTTTTTGTCTACATCTGGAGGGTCTCCATCTTGGTTGAAATTTTGATAGGAAAGGAAGTCTAGACCATCGCAAGGAGATACGATTGGTTGACTTTCCGCAGTATCGCGAATTGAGAAAGCTATTTCTAGGCCAGCTGCATGCTCAATCATCGGCTTGTGTCGCATGGCATTGTTCGTCTACTCGGATCAGAAAAGCAGAGCAATTAGAAGCTATCTTCTTGTACGGGAACAACCAACAAATCCGATCCATTTAATTTGTGCTATTCATCACTCACTGAGATCATACCTAGTAATCATATTTTACATTTTTTGAACTCCCGTAGTGTAAGTTTACCAGCATCAACAGAATCCTCAAACATGATAAGTACCGAAACTAGTCGAAGTCCATTGAAAGAGGAGCTGCACGTAGGTCAACTTTTCTGATGCCGCCGAGTGAAACCCCCTTGATGAACATTGTAATCAAACAATCACCCTACCTATATAAATATCGCGCCGAGACGCTGTGGCGTGCATGCGTCCGTGCTACGTAGGGTACATAAAATATGTGATATCTTGTGCCTGGGGTTAGCGACTGAGCCTGAAATTCCCAGGGCGGGTCCGATACTCAATAGTGCGTTGGCTTCTTTCACTTTAAAGAGGTTTTCTTGATCCTTCTGAGATGTTCAGAGAAAAACTAGCTTGTGTGATGACTGGTTATCACGTCGCAGAGTATGAGATGCGCTTCGGGAGGTGACGGTCTGAGGATTGTTTGATTACCTGGTCCCCCCCCCCCCCCCCCCCCCCCCCCCCGGTCTGTCGAGTCATAGTTTATTCATCATGACTCTTCGATGGCAGAAAGGAAGGGGAGATCCCTGAGCTCATAACCCCTAGGAGTTGTAATGGAGGTTATCGGTATCTCCATCAATTTCCCATGCCTCGCGTGGCACGTGACCGCGCGCCGCCATCGACGCGCCTCAATCTCACTTGCGATCAACAGAACATGAAAATTCCAACGTGGCATTATGTCTTACTATGATATTGACTCCATCTTGACTGATGCACAGGTGAGTTCAGTGCGACTACATGCCCTCGCCGTCAACTGTCAGAGATGAACAAGTGCTAACATTGGATCCAGAAACTGCCGTGTACCTTTGAGCTCGAAGTACCCGGCCTCGGTATTCTAGAGGGAAATGCAGGTGAAGATGTGAGGAAATGCTCTACTTTTTTTAATCGCCCAGCTCCACCTGTTCCTGACCTATGCACAGATCAAAGCTGGAACCCGGATCGATCTTCCCATATGGCTAGGTGAAATGCTCTCGATCGGGTAAGGTCCCACCCAGCTCAGTCTCCTCGGAGAACCAGCCATGCAATTTGAAATGTTGCTAACGTGCTCTCTGTGGTCATTCCAGAGCACGTCTCGGAACGTCCCGTCTGGTTACGCTTGACATGCCCGAGGCGCTTTCGGAGCGGGTGATGAATGCGTTGAAGGCAGATCCCCGCACGCTTGACTTGCGCGCGTTAGCACCGCATTTCTACAACCTGAGTGAGCGGATCCTCGAACTCTTCGAGGAAGAAGAGATGGTGGATGTTCTCGGAGATGTAGGTGTCTCTGATCCCCGCGGCTGAAGACCGGTGATTGGCCGAGTTGGGACTAACGAGGTGTCAGGCATTCAAGAAACGCGCAGCAGAGATCGCTGACCACGCGCACAACTCGCGCGGTACAATTGGTGGCGGGGTTGATTTCCTTCGCGGTCTGGATGAGACTGAGCGACAATGTATGCTCTGATAGTCCCTGTTTTGGAGGTCCTGGAGTGTGGGTTGAGGAGCATGTCACTAACAGATTTGGTTCGATAGTGTTCCGCGCTGCTCATGATCGGGCCAAGGAGATGCGGATCTGGTCTGGAGAGGCGAAACGTAAGTAATCCTTTTTTGTGACTCGGCATTTCTCGTGGGCTCTGAGCTGCGCTCGCTTATGAAGGTTATGATACATTTAATGCGACTATGTGATTCTTCCATCCGATAGGCTTCGTGTGACGTAGCACAGGATTTTGGCTTGGTCTGACTTTATTTTATTCTTACGGTATTCAATTTCTTTTCAGACTCTTGAACTGCCATTTTAAACGAAGAAATTAAAAAAAAAATTCTGACAGATGCCCAACATCTTAATGTTGAGATCTCGACTTTCAAGGATATGGACTAGGTTGATAATCCCCACCCTTTTTTTTTGTCTCGGCTTTTTCTTGGGGAGGGGTTTTTTTTTTCAGAACCTAGGAATTTATAGAAATTTTTTTTTTGGTTTTTCTGTTCTATGAAGGTTCTACAGACTGATTGTATCGACATGATTAATGGAGATATGTTTTATATATATTCCTATCTCATCTCCCTAATCATGGAACTCCGCAACACTTCAGTCACCAAAGGAGAAACCCCGCGTAAGGGCTGACTGCCCCACGGCTCCGATCCGATTGGTGTGACTGTCAAGAAACAGAGTTACCGTCGATAGCGAATTGATCGTCGTGCTAAGGAGTCCATGGAATCTAGCCTCGAAGGGAGATTGAAATGAAAGATAGGGCGTATACAAAATAAGATCATTTACATTTGAATACCATCTTTGCGGATGTTTCTTCCATTCTTCCATTCTTTCATTCCTAATGTATTATGACAAACTGTCCTTCAAAACAAAGAACATCTACATAAGTGGGGCTGGTGACTACACCCTTTTTTTTCCCTATTAGAGACTCATCATAATTCATTTGATCACCCTCGCTTCTTTTGACTTGTCCTGATCTTTCTCCCTTGACTTTTGAGGTTGTAAATAACCCCTCTATGCCTTGATTCGGGTCTATTGGCTCTACAATCCTACCTTGCACTCCACAGGTTCGACCTAGCCTCTGATTGCTCCCCACCTGCAACACATCTGCATCCCTCGCATCGCGCCAGCGTGTTACCCACCACCATCCAACCCGCCTATCCAATCGAAATCAATTCACCTGGATCCATCCATTAATCCTCCGATGCGGCTGGTGAATTAGTGCAGGAAATTCTTACCGCGGTGTCCACTAATTGATCCGGATACTGCAGTGTGGCTCCGAACAGGGAAACCGGGGGCTTTTTGCGGCACGTCAATTATGCGTATTCGGTAAACATCCTGCCAGCAGCCATTATGGATGAGAAACCCCCAAGAAGGAGCTCGGCCGCTGGTCAGCCTGCTTCACCGTACTCCGTATATGATCCCAGGACTACACCTAAACGCAGCGTTTCTTCTGAAGACCACTCACCAAGTACGTGATCTCTCAATTCTACACGTTCTTGAATTGAGTTTCCGATCTCAGGGTCACTGAATGAAAGCTGACTTTGCTTCTTCCCCAAGAATTGCCAGACCGTCTACAGCACCCATCACTTTCCCGCGTCAAGGGCCGAACCAGGATGTTTACTCCGCCTCGACTGAGTGCAGAGGCCTCGTGGCTGAGAGACCAATCACCTACCCACCATGGCACAAGGACGCCAATCCGCTCATCTGGTATGGCTTCCGATTACCGGCAACGTCGGATGGGCTCTAGAGCATAAGTGACTGATTATTTGGGGCGCAGATACCCCTGAACCAGGCACCCCTACACTGGTGAACCCTGCCTCGGCTCTCTTGCAGGGTTTGCTGAAAGAAGAACGCGCCCACCGAAGCTCCCGAGGAACCATATTAGAGGACTACAAAGATTCTTCTCCCCCAACTCCTGAAACCACGCGAACGCAGGGGGAGACTGCGTCGGAAAAGGCACATAAAGCGAACGACGTCTTCTCCGCCGGTCAGAGGAAACCGAAAGAGATGGGGATGCGGGAAATGGACCAAGTGAGTTCAGGAGGATGGAACACCCATGAGCCCGATCTAATGTGTTTGAAGTATGTCTCCAAGATGAACAAGCTCAATTTCGATTTGAAGCTCGAGATTTTCCACCGCACACAGCAGATTGCTATGCTGGAAAAGAAGCTGGAACGGATGGCGGAGATGGAAGAACAACTGGCGCACATGGACGATTTGGTTACAGAAGTGAAAGAACTCCGAACCACCGAGAAAGACAACCAGATCCTGCGTGAATCCAACGAGCAACTCCGCATTGACCTTGACAAGCGAGACGTGGCTGTTACCGAAGCCGTCGAGCTCATCTGCCAATTAGAATCGAAAATTGACATGCTGGAGAATGGCGACCGGACCTCCAGGCTGTCTGTGTCACGCCCGATAACCGCCGATGGCTCCGAGGCATTTGCGCCGAAATCCCAGACCATGATTGAGATCCCGGAAAGAACCTCTTCCAAGCGAAATTCAGGTGTCTTGAGCGTTGCTCAGCACCAGGCATCGTCTGAGCGACGCAAACTCTCGAAAGCACCCTCCTTCCTACGAGCGGATAACAAGAGTACTGCCACGTTGCGAAGCCTTTATGTTCCCGAAGAAGAAGCTCAGTCACGCTCTGCAAGGACTGAACTTTCAAAATCGGAGAGCTTCCACACGACCACCGAGGGTATGGACCCCGAGTCTCCCAGACTGAGCGTGCTGAGTGAATGCAGTGAGCTGAATCCGTTCGACACGCCTACGAGGTGGCAAGATTTTGATCAGCTCGAGATTCCAGTTCGGAGATCTTCATCGACCTCAGGCAGCTTGGATAGCTATGCTGCCCCCAGCAGGCGGGAAGACAGCAAAGAAGACCAGATTGATCGGTGGATTCAGTCCCGCGAAGACGTGAACCAGACTATCATCACGAGACGGAGAAACCGAGCATCATCTGATGCCACCAAGGACAGCATTCCCGACTATGCACCAGACTTGTATGCTCCTAAGCCGCGTGGGCGCGGACGTCTGGATGCATCTCTTTTCGGAGGGCTCATGTTTCCTCCCACTCCTGATACTATGAGTACGGCGTATGCTACCGGTGCAAACCGATCGGATGGGTCGAATGTGTCGAATAGGAGCGTTGCAGCACAAAAGAGTCTACAGACCGAGCAGGATTTGTTTTTCCCTGACAGGCGAGTTAACCGCCCATGTTCCGCGGAAGCGATGGCCAGTTGCTATAGCTTCAATGGCAGTGAGGTTGATGACAGCATGCAAGCCAACTGCAGTGATACTCCGCGCCTAGGAGTCACAGCTGACGAGTCGCGTACTATGTTGCCCCCCTTCCCCACCGTTTCCTCGAAAGCCAGCGCACTTCTCGGGCCCGGAAGCCCCAACAACCCTTCTATTGAGTCATTTAGGGATTTATACCATGCAAATGCCAGCCAAGCATCGACCCCAACAATTAAACGTGTCCGTAGCCCAACCAAGGCTATGACCCCAGAGCCGCACACCCGTGATCGTGACTCTTCCTCACCGCTCACACCTCAAGACTGGGTTGCCGCTGCAAAGCAGGGTCCACGGTCTCGCAAGCCCAAGCCGCGTGAGACCTGCGACGAAATTCAACAGGCAGAGCAGTCACCACGCAATGCCACCCGCCCTGCTATATTCCACGACGACAGCAGTGTTGCTTCGGATCCAAGCGAGCCCGGGGTCCCCAGTATTCCAACTCTTGACATGACCACTCTAGACATCCTAGAACAACCCTTCGACCTCGCCCCGTCAAAGCCCAAACCTGAAGCCAACCCTGAACCCCGTCGACGCCTCAGCTTCATACCCCCATTTTTCAATCGCTCAACCAACAATGCCCGTCGATTACCAGGCCTTCCAGCTCCAAAAGGCTTCAAAGACGACCACGAAGACGGCGCCCCATCCCCGGTAATCCCCAAAACCAGGACAATGGGCGGCGCCTCTCGAAGACCCATGTCCCAAACAATCACCGTCCCAAACGACTTTTACTCATCCAACCCCTTAATCCATAATGAAGAATCGCTCTCGGCCTCCAGGCCACGAGGATTCGGGCAATCGTCGACAACGTCAACACTTGCCGACCAAACCAGCTCTGCAGCAGTGTCAGGACGCCCCTTCACATCTCATGGCATGGAAGTTGAACACAAGAGGCGCAGTTCACTGGGCATCTTCGGCTGGATGAAGAGCAAACGCTCTGATTCAGTGTCTCTTTCTGGGACGGAGAAGTCCACTGACACCACGCAGAAAGAGAATCGCGCTTCTTCGCGTCTAGCGTACGAAACTCCTCAGGGACTTGGGATCCCCCGTGGCGACACGCCGGACTCCATGGAGGCTCATGCCCGACCTCAGTTCGAGATGGCTGTTCATGCAGATGACCATGCGAGACGACCTCGATATATGGGTCGTCGTGCTCGCAGGAGTTGAGCTTCTCCAGAGACAGTCATTGAGGCCTCACTCCCCTTTCTCTATTTTCTTTACTTCGTCTCTCTTTGCCTTCACCCTGCTTGTTCTTCTCCCCTTCTGTACCATATGATACCCAATCTTGTATACACAGTAGCATGGCTGCATTGCTTTTGCTATTATTGTTCACTCCTCAGAAACACTTGAACGCATTGTGTACTATGATCTCTCTGCATTTCATCCTATCTTTTTGCTTTTATTGACATATGCGATTCACGACTCTAGGCTTCAGCCATTTTGTCAGTTTTTGATATCAATCCTGCTGGCAGGGTCAATCTAAAATGTGTTACATCGTTCAGTATGCTATCTTACAAATCACTTGGTTGTATCAGAAGCAAGCACGGTGTGAAATTATCCCATCATATGTATCTAGGCAGTGTGTTATTAGCGAGACTACCCATTTAATACTAACGCAATGGGCACAAAACCTGTCTTCCCTCCTTCCATTCCCACGTTCGTTGTGTCTTGACGAGTCCTCACGACTCGAAAAACCCCGACTCTGGCGGGTCAAATCGATGGTTCTCGTCGCTGCTGTGGAGGTGGATCACTTAAAAGATGAAACGTTTCAAACCCTCGATAGCCAGCTTACGAACCTCTTCTTTGCATTCCCGGCGCGACAACAAGAGTGCCAAACACAAAAGGGGCCCCCTCCTAGTCGACATTAGTAAAGCATCCATCAATCAGGAAGATCTGAGATTCATCTTACAATGTGCGTCTTGGTGATGTGGCGACGGAGGTTTGAGGCCATCAGCCTTGTCCGATTGACCTTGTTGAATTCCCTACAGTAGGGACATCTGAATGCGCAGGGGGCAATTATCTATATAATGCAGCACACGTGAGTTTCGAGCCCAGGACGGGTTATCGGTTTGGAATAGAGTACGCACCAGCTCGGCATGCCCGAGGGGCCACTGCCACACGCGGTGGTTTGGGCAGTCACAAAGAAATTTGGTGGGTGTGCTGATATAATTCAATCGTCAGCTTACATGGCTAGGATCAATGGTGAAATGATCTCGACACTTACGCGAAAATCGGGGGCTCGTTGGAACCACGTGCTCTCCAGTAGCTGCACTGGGGCGTGGAGCCAGTGCCAGTGCCAGCGCTATTGCCAGTGTCAGTGACAGTGCTAGGATCGGGGCCAGGGTCGGGATTATCCTCAGCGCTGAGAGCTTGGGAAGTGGACATCACGGCGGATATCGCTGGTGCGAGTTGAGTAGGTTGTCTTGATGTGGTGGTAGAAGAGATCAAGAGAGGAAGCGGGGGAAGTAGAGAGGATATATTGCTATCACCCGAAGAGCAGGCAGCAGGGCTGTCAATGGACGTGATGTGTTGTTCAATGTCGCAATGTGACATTATCGATGGGAATAATATGACCTGGTAGTATTGACGAGTGTGAAGGAAGCACGTCGTATGTAAGAGGGAGCCTAGCTCTCTAACAAACCGACGAGGTTTGAATTGACCTCTGGAGTTGATATTCATGCCTGGGACATGCTAGTTCTGGACAACCTCCTTGTGGGAAGAGCATAGCTTGCAATGTCACTCGATTGTATAAGATCAATATCAAATTCAGACAACTCCAAGCTCCAGGCAGTTTTGTTCCCAACTCCAGTTCTTCAATTTCCAAAACGCCCAAACAGCCTTATTGTACAGTAAATCAAAGCATTCAACCCCCAAAGAATGCCCTATCTATATGATAAAATATTAATCTCAGCCCAAAGCCTAATACCACTGATTCCCCTCCTCCCCACGCGTCTTCTTCTTCGGATTCAGCGAAACAACCCGTTGGCCAGGAAGCGTATCCGCCGTAAAAGCCGCCTCAAAGATACTCGCAATTCCACGCTTAGCATAGTGCTCAAAGGAATTATACTCATCCGTCTTCCCATTGACAGCCTCCCACTCAATCCCGCCAGGCGTAGTCCCATCTCCAAGATCAGTCCACCGCGTCACAACAATACACTGCTTGAACCTGCGATCCACCTGATCCTCACTCAACTTAACCTCAATCAGATACTCAGTCGGACACTCAGGACACCTCCGCATCGGCCGACAAAACCCACACAGAGTCGTCAGCGCATTCGGATCAAACGTCTGTCCCGCAATGCGGTCCTTGACCCGATGCTCGAGCCCCTGCAACCCGCCAGTGCTCCGCGGCCGCGGAATATGCTCCAGCGCACACTTACACGCCGGCATCAATTCGCCGTCGCGCCAGTGCGCGCACACGCTAAAGTACGGACAGTAGTCATCGCGCGAGTAGAGCAGCATGCGCTGCGCGGACGGCGTGAGAGCCGGCGCCGCAAAGGTCTGGCTGGTGACGCGCATTAGAAGCCTGCCTGCGTGGATGTGGAAGCGCGATGTGTGCGACCAGTTGTCGCGCTGCCAGCGTCGACCGAGCGCGTCTGGGGCCAGCCCGTAGCTGGGGCCGAAGCGGTGGGCGCGCATGGCTAGTTGTACGAATGTGAAGGGCAGGCTGCGGCCGTGGGTTATACGGTGGCGAGCTGGAGGGTTCACGGCATTTGTTGAGTTTGGGCAGTTGAAGAGCGGGTTTAGGACGTGGGTTGGACGGAGGCGTTCTGTTCCTTCTTGTGTACGTCTATGATATTGGACGCAAGGGAAGCAAAGGAGGTGGTGCGGGAGAGAGATATCTAGGCCGGAAAGGAAGTTGATTTTGTGGATGTGGTTGTCTGGGTGGTCTAGAGCCAGGAGGTATCTTTGGCCCAGTGTTCGGTATAATGTGATGCTGGTGATTGCGAGGCTTGCTGCTTCGGTGGGATTCAGGTACCCTGCTATGTGTGCCCATAGCTTTGGTGAGAGACTTGCGATGTCGCCCTCCCCTCGGGGTCGACGTTCATTGTGCTCGTAGTTGGCAGCGCTGGTTTCATTGACGTCGAGTGTGCCTAGCGTATGGATGATTTCTGTGTAGTCCCTGCGCTCACCAAGTTGTGAGTCCACTTGCTCGTGCAATTCCCTATATTTGAGTCTATGGGCGTGCAATGGAGCTAGCTCTGGCATTGGGGGGGCTTCCTCGACACTGGGGTGCGCAGCCAGCCGTAGGTCTGAGGTCGATCTGCTGCCTTTGCGGAGGGTTTGGCGGGATTTCTTGGGACGCAATGCGTTGGAGATGAACGTTTTGAAGCCATTTTTCTGGCCAGGGCTTTCTGCCGACATAATGGAGTTACCAATGAGTGTAAGTGTTCGAGGCCCTGATGGAGAACATCAGGGTCTTGTGTTTCGGATGCTTGCGGTGATCTTCCGCACTACGCGGTCCGCCCGGTCCGGTCAAACCACATTGGTTGACAATCGAGAGGAACAAGAAATAGCTTAAAAGGATCATCTTACAGCATCAAACTATTGATTATATTGAAAAACACATGCTACAATACAGGGGTAATTAAGCGCAAGATATCATAGCAGCATTTACAAACCAAATAGGGGTTGTTTAAGCGAAGCGCTTCTCGGCTGCCTTCCAGTTGATGACATCCCAGATGGCGGAGAAATATTCGACCTTGCGGTTTTGGTATTGGAGGCTAGAGAAACAATTAGCATGGGCAGTGGATGACCAAACCAAGGATTCTTACTAGTAAGCGTGCTCCCAAGCGTCAATGCCGAGCAGAGGCTCGAACTGGCCGACGACAGGGTCCTGATTCTGGTAAAGGGTTAGTGACTAGAACAATCCACATGAAAAACGGGTCATCGCCAATCACAACTTACGGCGTAAGTGCGGATGCCGATCTGGCCGGTCTGCTTGTCCTTGACGAGCCAAGCCCAGCCACTGCCCTGGATGCTAGCCAAAGCAGCGTTCATCTTGGACTGGAACTCGCCGAAGCCACCGTAGGTGGAGTCAATGGCTTGTGCCAGAGCACCAGAAGGGGGCTCACCACCGCCAGCACTCTTGGGGGCAAGGTTCTCCCAGAAGAGAGTGTGGTTAAGGTGGCCACCACCGTGGAAGTTGACAGCGGGCTTGAGGGCGATCTGAGCAGCGATGTCTCCCTTGGCCTGGGCTTCCTGCAGCTGCTCAAGGGCGTTGTTGTAGCTGGTCACATATGTGTTGTGGTGGTTCTTGTGGTGAAGCTCCATGATCTTGCCGGAAATGGAGGGCTCAAGGGCGCCATAGTCGTCTTGTTATATAGGTTAGTCTAATGTCATTTACTCTCAGTCTGTAGATATGGCCTCTCTAAAAGCTCCAGTGGGTACCAAAGCACCCAACTTACAGGAAAGGTCGGGGAGGGTGGCCTTGCCGCGGGCAAAGGTCAAGCCCGCGGCTCCGGCCTTGGAGGTGGCCGAAGCTCCCGAGCGAAGGGCAACGCGGGCCGAGTTGCTAAGAAGAGCAGCCATTGTGAGTATTTGTGCGCTGAGGATTAATATGCGGTGAAAAAGAATAAAGAGGGCACCAATTAAGAGAGATGAATGAACTCAAAAGGAAAAAAAAGTGGCAGCCGAGCTATGAAGTAACCGACCCTAACGTCATCTTGTTTTCGTCTTTCCGTCTTTCCGGATCTCGGTTATTCCGCTCCGGATCCCCACGTGAATTTCATGAGCTCTCGACTGCGACTACAATCTTCTAAGATACAGTTTGCTTAATTTTGCATTTTGCTGAAAATCAAGGGGACAGTTGATTTGGCCGAAATTTGCCAATGAACTCTTGAAAAGATGGCGTCGCCTTCGTTTTCTGGGCAGAAGCGCAAGGTCGCTGACATGAGCTCCGATGAAGAAAACACGCGCCCGACTACCGGCTTTCGGGGGTTTGCCAGAGCCGCCTCTCGCTCTGTGACACCCCCCACTATGGGTGGACTAGGTAGCGGGGCCTACAATAACCGAAACAACATGGCCAACCCTCGAGGCGGAGGATCATCACGAGGTGGGAAAGGCATAGGAGGTGGCGGTGGAGGGGGAGGAGCCAACAGTTTTGCCGCGCGCATGATGGCAAAGATGGGCTACAAGGAAGGACAAGGTCTCGGAACTACTGGCCAAGGTATTGTCAACCCGATTGAGGTACAAGCACGGCCCCAGGGTGCAGGCTTGGGCGCAGTGAGTGAGAAGTCAAAAAAGACTCGCGAGGAAGAGCGACGAGCAGCTGCACAGAAGGGCGAGATTCTCGAAGACAGCTCCGAGGACGAACGGCAACGGCGGCGAAAGAAGAAGGAAGAGCGCAAGGCACAAGGTCGAAGCGGCACAGGTACACCAATCCAGCGTGCGAAGCCTAAGTTCCGCACAGCGCGTGAAATTGAAGACGATATGGAAGGACTGGAAGTTCCGAATGTCCTCAAATCACTTGTCGACGCTACCGGCAAAGAGCAGCGTGTTCTCACTTCCACTGCTGGCCTGATGTCCACAAAACAATTCGTCAGTCAAGAGGAAGGGGAAGCGTTAAAGATAGCCCAGCGAGCTCGGAATGACCTGGAAGCTTTTGCGGATGAATGGAAGGGGCTGAAAGAGAGAAAACAATACATTGAACTTGAAGAGGCTCAGGTCGTGGACGAACTGGATGCATATCAATCCCGGATCAATCACCTTACAGGCCTTATCGCCGCAGTGGAAGAATTAGACATCTTTGAAAACGACGAGAGCGTCACGGCCAAAGTTGATGAGTTGACGAATAAGCTTGAAGATATGGAAATCAAATATCGGGATGCTGTTGATAAGCACCGACTCCCAGAGACCGCAGTCGCGGCTCTACATCCGTTATTCCGCCAGGCCATGGAGGAATGGGAACCTCTTCAAGATCCCACGTTCCTCGTTTCCAATCTCACCCGTCTTCAGCCTCTTCTGTCTCGCACGAACGAGTTAGATGAGCCCCGAAAACGGGCCTCCACTTCACCTTACGAAACGATGATCTATACCCTATGGCTCCCACGAGTGCGCTCAGCGCTCCTGAATGATTGGGACGTCTACGATCCGTCTAAGGCAACCGCGCTGGTCGTGGCCTGGAAGGCGATTGTACCGCCATTTGTGTATGCAAACGTTCTCGACCAATTGGTCATTCCCAAGGTGGGCCTGGCCCTCAAAAATTGGAAACCTCGAGCTAGCCGACGACATGCCGGCTCCGAGCAGGATGGAAAGTTCCCCTGGTGGCTTTTCACTTGGCTTCAATACTTGGATGAACGACACACAAACCCGAAACAGCCCACTGGTCTCATGTCTGACGCGAAGAGAAAGTTCCGCTCGGTACTCGACACATGGAGTCTACGCAAAGGCTTGGTTGATCGCATTGAGATCTGGCGGGATGCACTAGGATCCGAATTCGATGTATGCCTACGCAACCATTTGCTGCCACGTCTTGCGCGCCATCTTCGCGAAGAGTTCACCGTGAACCCGCAGGACCAAGATCTCACAGCGCTGAAGGATGTCTTATGCTGGAAGGTATTCTTCCAGCCGAATGTCATAGGATTATTGCTAGTCTCTGATTTCTTCCCCAAATGGCACGAGATTCTCTACATCTGGCTCACCAACGATCCCAACTACGAAGAGGTCGGAGCTTGGTTCTCTTGGTGGCGCACTCAGATTCCGGCGGAGGTCAACGAGCTTACCATTATCGACGAGGAATGGAACAAGGGTTTGCAAACTATGGACCTTGCCCTGCAGCTAGGCGACCGTGCCGCTGCCGAACTCCCACGCCCAACTACGGTACGAGCGGCGCTTCCTACCCGGGAAGATAAGGTGGCGGCAGCGGCTGCTCCCAAACCCCTGGTTAAGGCACCAGTCGTGGAAGAAGTTGCGTTCAAGGACATACTGGAGGGTTGGTGCTTGGAGCAGGGACTCATCATGCTACCCTTGCGCGAGGCTCATCCACAAAACGGACAGCCGCTATTCCGTATCACGGCCAGTGCTACAGGCAAGGGTGGAGTCGTGGCCTTTGTCCAAGGAGATGTCGTTTGGGTGCAAAACAAAAAGGCGAAGGAGATCTGGGAGCCAATGGGATTGGAGGATCAGCTGGTAGAGCGTGCGGAGG
Source organism: Penicillium digitatum (assembly GCF_016767815.1). NCBI lineage: Eukaryota > Fungi > Ascomycota > Eurotiomycetes > Eurotiales > Aspergillaceae > Penicillium > Penicillium digitatum. The sequence goes on from NC_089387.1 coordinate 2,616,566, forward strand.
GCCGATAAGTAATGTTCGCTCATTTTCATGTGCACTAAGTGGACAGTAGAATTGAACAAATGTGTACACCTTGCTCCGTACCTATTCTAGATATCCAATCTTTGCCCTGAGCGAGGATGGCAACAGGCCCATGTGTTCTGGTGCACATTGCAGGGCGCCCTTTGGTATTTAAACCAAGCTACGTACTTGGCCGTCTGTCCGCGGTACAACCAGACGTTCAAGCAGGAGTAAGCTACCTAGATCTCACGATGTACTACATGATGTCCCCTGTGAGGGTAAGACGAAAGGGTATTCCCCAGTCAAAGATGTCGTGGTTTACTGGGTTAAAGCTTACTATCCAGGTGTTCTATGCTAAAGGCATTCTAATCGGTCTCCAAGAATTTAGGGAAATAGGACAGTGTTTGTGGGATCAGGTCGCCTACGCTTTCTTCTCTTGTCTTTGGATTTATCTTGATGCAACCTATGGACCTCATACATAGTGGTAAGCAACTGTTTTACAAAACATCTCGCATTGGTCTCAATTTCCTAGGCAATGTGTGGGCTTGGATTTTTTTTTTTTTCTCAAAATCCCCGTTGATCTCTGTACCCCACAAAATCTCTCAACCTGTCTGGCCTTGAGGCTGTTGGCGTGTTTGCAAGCATCATCCAGCTTGCCGGTCGTGATAGTCGTGTTGCAGTTGTGGCATACTCAATAAATCACAAAGTGAAGCAGGGGATCCTATTAAGGACACGGGGACTAAGAACCAAACCGTGAAAAGTCGGTTGGAGAGATTGTTGTAGAATTTGAGCTTTGGGTTTTCAGAATCGGAAGTTTCTCTCTACGCCCATCCGTTCGGATAGCTTCAAGTAACGATGGAACTTCTTCTGCAAGTCGTCTCATATGCTGGCCAGGTGCTACACCAATAAAGCGTGGTAACGCGCGAGGAATGAGAGAAGAGGTTGTTCAAAGAAAAGTCCACATCGATAATGACGGCCAAATGGCCCAAAATCATCGATTCCAACAATGAAGCATGTGACACACTCATGAATGCATCGTGGAGTTCCGTCGACCTTTCCTAATTCATCAAAACGACATCATATCTGCCCAAGTAGAGCAATGTCAACTTCCTTCGGGGGATCTTATTTGTTAATACTTACATGCAGTCTGTGCTACGACGTGGCCTCATGCTATCACTGGAGTGTAACCAGCCTCCATGTCGGTGGGCAGTGGGGAGCTTTACTTCCAATAGGAATTGACATCCTACATAGGGTCTCATCAGTCTGCTCAGAGGGATTGACGAAACACGCCTTCCAATATCTCCAAAGTACTTGCATATTCAAGAATGGTTTTAAGGCGATCCATGAGACGGAAGATGATCGAATTGGATCCAAGTATAGAAGCCTTGGGGCACCGAGCATGCAAGCATCAAACCATCTGTTTTCCACACTAAATTTCAATTTGTCAACTCGGAGAAGGTCTCGAATATCGGACCTAACCATCAAAATCGGCGAGTGGGCACGTCATGTACCTCCACGGCCTGATAGATTGAATTGAATTCTCATCCTGTTCCATCCGAATAACCGCAGAAGAACAGCTCTAGGCTGGGCCCCATCGAGGTTTCTAGTGAGCGTTGTCAAATACCAACAAGGTCTCTGGGCCTTGAATGAGAACTAGATATTAACCGAGGAGTGTCAAGTGGTGGTTGACAGGCAAAAATCCACCTTCTTCACTATACTTCCCAAAGGCGTATCTAATGCCGATCGGATTTAAAGTCTCGGGATATTCGTTCTTGTCGGCAAATCGGGGATAATCCACTGCATGAATTTCCCGAACTCCGAAAGCCCGAGGTGTGTAAGATGATCTGTCCAATTTCGCATGTCGGAGTTAACATTCAGGAGAGCGATCCGGAACGGTATAGCCAATCAGAACCCTCTGAGCAGCCTAGTGGATCTCTAGATCCCCAACATTGGAACGGACCCACGGGAATGCGGAGCATCACCCGCAGCCAATCGCATCAGCTGCAAAGGTCATCACATGTTTTTACCAATCACATCGGTTGGATTTGAAATCACTCGTTGCCATGTTCTCATCAAAGCTCATCAAAGTGGACAAGTCTCATTCCTTGCAGCTTCTAGACCTTCATCTGACCGTTAGAGCTGACATTTAAGAGCTCTGTGATTGGTCTGGGGCCCCTCCTTGGCGAACAAACCTCCATCCTTTGTTTAGTTTGCATGTGCGTTTTTATTGGGGGGGGGGGATTTTTTTTTCGAAGGCGCCTGGATTACGGAGACTGACGAGAGACGGTGGGACTGGATGTTAAAAGGGGTGAGACGCGGCCGATCATTGTAGAAGAATTAAATTTTCTTCTCTTCATTCTTCGTTTCATAGTCTTTGTTGATATTTGTCCAAGACTTGGACCTCCATTCTGAATTCGTCTACTGAAACCCAAAAAAAGTGCAATTCCAGTCTTGCCTTGATCAACTCATCTTCTCCCTCCAGCTTGTACTTGCGTGCTGAACTTCTGCTATACATCGTGCCCTGGAAAAATCCAAAAGCAAACTTTGGTAGCAGTGTCGGATTAGCATTATGGCATTCCTCTTCATCAAACAGAAGCTTTTCCCCACAAGGGAATCCAACGAAATGCACTCGGGTGAGTAGAGAAAAGAAAATCCATGAAAACTGGAGATAATTTACTTACAAGTCAACTCCAGGCAAGCGCCTCCTTACCCACAGTGATGATAATGATACCATCCGTGGAGACTCGGATCAAGACCTTGAGTCCCAAAGCCGCCGTTCCTACGACACTTTCGGACGGTGCAACAGCCCGGATGACTCAGCAACAACAATTACCAGCAACAGCAACAGCAACAGCACGCGCGCACGCATTAACCCACGCATCGTCTCAGATGCCATCCTCGGCCTCTCAGACGGGCTGACAGTGCCATTCGCCCTGAGCGCGGGTCTATCCGCACTCGGAAACACCAAAGTGGTTGTGCTGGGTGGACTCGCCGAGCTGGCCGCGGGAGCCATCTCCATGGGACTTGGCGGATACGTCGGTGCCAAGAGCGAAGCGTAAGTTGATCCACATACGGCCATAAAACCAGCACAAGTACTAACAAACACCAGTGAATCATATCAAACAACAGTCCGTGAAACACAGCAACTCATCCGAACGGACTCGCAAGAGACTCGCGCCATGGTGCGCGAGACCTTTTCCCCGTACGGGCTCTCGGACTCGGCGGTTGCAGATATCACGCGCGACTTGCATGCGTCTGAAGATCGTCTCCTTGAGTTCCTGCTTGCTTTCCACCATCGAGAGATGGCCCCTGACGGTAACCAGGCGTGGACTTCGGCCATCACGCTGGCGCTGGGCTATTTCATCGGAGGGTTTATTCCACTTATCCCGTACTTCATTGTCGAGCACGTTAATGTTGCGCTTTACTGGAGTATTTGTGTGATGGCAATTACCTTGCTTGTGTTTGGGTATGTGAAGACCTGTGTGGTGCGCGGCTGGTCTGGTCGGGCCAATGTGACGGCTGCGATCTGGGGCGGAGTGCAGATGTGTTGTGTGGGAGGTGTCGCTGCTGGTGCGGCGATTGGATTGGTGCAGTTCATTGATATGGGCAGCACCAGTACTTGACAGCCTGGTGGTGGTGGTGATGATGATGATGATGGGACTGATGATGTTCACGTTGCATTGAGCGTTCATGCATTGCAGCAGCCAGAGTTTTCGCGTTCTCTACTCTCACTGTTTTTCATTCTGATCTGACTCGGCTTTGGGTCTGTCAATGGGCGTTTCGGGGAAAAAAAGCTGCCAAACAGCCTTTATTATACACATTTTACGAAGCATAATTCATTTCACGTTGACGATATCACATTACATGATCCTCACTCTCAGATCCAAAGGCATGTGTACTGGTAACCTTAGAAAGGTGGGTATATATATATAAAAATCATGAATCCCCGAAAGTCCAACCTGATGAATCACCCACTCAACGCAATCCCAACCAACTTCTTCGCCTGATCCGACAACTGAATCTTCAAAGCCTCCTCCCTCCCCCGCTCCGACATCTTCCTCCAAGTCTTCCTCAAAATGTCAACTATTTTCTCCTCGTCCGCAAGCTCCGCCTCAAACCTATCAAACTGATCATCCAAAAAGACAAGACAAGCAACATCCTCCAGAGTCTGGGTATCAGCATCTCCCTGCTTAAGATCCGCCTTACGCACCAGCGCACCAACCCTCGCCGCCTCCTCGGCTGAATATCCGCTCTCAACACAGATCTGCTCGGCCAGCGCAGCCTGTCGTCTCTGCAGTCCCGCCCGCCACGAGTGATACCCGATCTTCGTGGCGGGGTAGCTGTCCCGCGGCACTTCCCAGCGGCGCAGGTGTTGGGCGCGGATTGCGAGGCGCAGAAGCTCTGATGCGGATGGGTTCAAGGTTGAGAGGTAGCTAGTCATCTTTTGTGCGTAGTGCAGTTCGTATGGGACTGGACCGGTGGCGGTTTGGGCTTCGCGGGGGTCGTCGGCGTGCGCTGCGTCGATGCGCTCGAGGGCTGTTTCAAATTTGGACATTTTTTTTTTACCAAGTCGGATAAGATGAATAAGGTGAGTGGTAGGTCCGCTTCAATTTTGATTTGGTGAGAGTAGGAATCAATCGGACTTGGTCGCACTTGAGAGCTATCTTGAGTCGATCGACATGCGGATTTGGGATAAGAAAGGGCGCTAGTCCAGGGATGGGGCAGCGTGGCTGATGATTGGACGTTTCTACTTGATGTGTATACAATCCACAGACAACTACATACACATAGGCAAAGGCTTCATTTTAGCAAGGACCCTAAGCTAGTCATCATGACTGTCATGTCGCTTCTAGTAGGAGCATCAAATTTCAATCGACCCCACAAGACCATGGTAGAGCTACTGTAGATATCTCTAGGATTTGCTCTTCCACGTGAACTTTGAACAGCAAAGACATCTAGACAACATCAGTCTTCAGTTTGTGGGGATGAGCCTGCGAGGAAACAGTTTTGGGACCGAATACTGTTGTAATTATAACACGCAATAGCAACCAAAAAAAAAAAAAAAAATACACAACCACAATCACGATCAGGTGCTAGTCTTCTGGAACACGAGCAGCTCTTGCGACACATCAGCAGGCGTCTCCACCTGATAAGTCTTCTCCTTTTCAAAGATTCGTGCCACTTCTTCCAGAGATAGACCCTTCGTCTCCGGGAAGAGGAAGTAGATCGTCACCCCGAAAATCACAAGACAAGCCAGATACACCGTAAAGTACCTCCAGTGAATTGCCGCCAATGCTATCGGGTTTATAAACTGATTGAAGAAGCAAGCCATTGAGTCGGTGGTCAGTGTAATGGCAAGACCCTTGGCGCGAAGTTGGAAGGGCAGGATTTCAGCTGGGTATGCAATGAATAAGGGCATGTATGCCATATCGTAAGCGCTACAAAAGAGAAAAAGCATGGGAACCACCGCAATGCCAGCCTCCAGCACCTGAAGCTCTTGGAATAGACCCGACATGGTCGTCGCGGCGGATAGATAGATGAACATCAACAGTGATGCGATTAGCCAGAGTTTTCGTCGTCCATATCGGTCTGCAGCCATTGCTCCGCCGACCGCAAATGCCAGGTTCCACACCTGTAAGCTTATATTGATGGCGGCCTGGTGAGATGCATGATAAATACCGACGGATTCTAGAATTGGTGCTAGATAATATGATACCACACCTGAGGGGGGAGAACCTTGGTTAGAAATCCGGCTGGGAAGAAAAAGAGGGCTTGGTGTTGTTCATACCACTTCCAGACCATTCTTGCATGAATCCCAACATCACACAAATCGATAGACGATGCAAGTTGCTCCGGGTTGCGAGGAAAGTGCTCCAGCGTCGGCAGCTCTTATCGGACTCCGCGTTGATGCTCTTGCAAATCTGATAGAATTCATCCTGAACAAGTTCGTCGTTTTCATCCCCATTGGCATGGTATCTTGCTAAGATAGCCATGCCTTCCTCTTTCCTACCCCGAGAGACCAACCATCTAGGGCTCTCGGGAACAAAGCAAAGCCCTATCAATTGAAGGACCGGATAAAACACCTGCGTTAGGCAAGGGAGCTTCCATGACCAGCTCCCTACAATTGTGAGTCCAGCAAACCCAATGGCAGCCGATGTAATTGATCCGATGAACCACAGTGCATTGTATAGACCAGTGAAGGCCTGTCGCTGGCGTGGATGTGTCGATTCCGTGATAAGCAACGGCGCGGCAGTTTGGGAGACTCCAACTCCCATTCCAGCCAGAACACGGGCACTGAAGAAAACCCAATTGTTGTTTGTCGCGACTTGAATAATTGAGGCGATGATGACCAGCGAGGAGCCGATGAGAACGCAGATCCTCCGCCCCAGATTGTCGGCAATGTAAGATCCGGGGATAAATGAGCAAAAGGACCCCAGCGAGACAGCTGCGATGATCAGTCCCCTCGCATTTGTGTCAAGACCTTCCAAGAAGTTTGTAACTGCAAATTTTTATTTGGTTGGTTAGCGTAGTGTTCCCAGCTATAGCATGGAGATATAGAGATCCTTACATTCAGGAAGCACCAGGAGACCATTGATCATACTAGCACAATATCCAGCGGTAGCCGATGCAGATAACATAAAGCCGATCCCCAGATTTAGTTTCCGCAGCCCTGGATCCTTCATCCAGCTGCTGTTGGTGTTGTTCTGCAAGACCTTGGACGCCATGTTTGGCGAGTTGCTGCAAAGACCGTCTCGTGGATGATCGTTCCGAAACCTTGAGCTCCGAGCTGTCAAGCTCTTTTATTTAAACAGTTGCGATCAATTGGTAAGTAAAACCTCCGAATGACCATCCGCCCCAACATTCCTCATCATTATCCAGGACCCGAGCTCTCCGTTCGAGGTTACAGCTGTAGCTAAGGAGTAGGAATGAAGGGAGAGAAGTCAAATGATCCGATCACCGGACACTTTTCCTCAGTTCGTTCAGGCCCAAGAGCTCGGATGTGACACGCTTGTCAACATGCCTGTTTTGAGATCGCGATTGGAAGGGGAGCTTCATGGGGTAGCTCGTATGGACCAGGAATGCTCGTAGCTCTCATAGCTCCCTCCCCTCACCTTTTGGCCACGAGGATCGTTTCCTCAGTTGCCCGACTTTAACTTTGGATTAGGAGCTATAGCCTCCGTATGGATTCCCTTGATGCTTGGATTCGTGATAGATCGAATCACCCTCATGCAGGAATTTGTCTCTGGGGAAACGCTGTAAGGAAAAGCTCATCCGTAGACCTTGTATGGGACTAACGGGATTTCATTTCCTTTTCTTTCTGAGGGTTGTGAGCCATCTCGGTGTAGCTCCTCTGCCCTTACTTCGTCACTTGATATTTGGAAAGTCTGATCAAGGAGCGAGTCTATGAATCAGAAAGGCACCACGGCGTGGAATGATGTTATTGAGTTCTGACATGGACAGCCGTATGGCACCAATCGGAGAACTTACCAGGGTATCCCGGTGGCTTATGGCCTCCCCCTCAGGGTTGCTATTGAAGCGCTCCAGATATCACAGACAGGATTGACGGTCACGGAAATAGGTTTCCTCTCGTTGAAAGTTCGGAAAATGTTAAGCGTTCTTCGGAACCAATTTCGAGCTGGAATCCAGTATCAATTCCCACACTTATCTTCCTTTACTTGGAAACCATTCGGAGTACGTATCGTTTTCTGGGTCGTTGAATTGTATCTATATGCCTCTATGTCTATATATTTGGAGACAAGTGTCTGTGAGGGAGGTTCAACCCTACAAAGGTCAGAATTTAGTAGTTTACCGTCCACGCAAAGAGTCATAGGTACTGCAGGGCTTACATGGAGTGGTCATTCGTTCTTTTCCTGTTTCTAGAACACATCCAAAACGACGTTTGGTAAAACCAGGCGTTGCACTCTTGGTTAATTTACATCGAATGATATCTTAGAGTAGAGGGCTGAGAAACACATTTGATTCTGTTGGTGTTGTATGGAGCTGAGTCACACTAGCGCACAAGACACCAATCCAAAATGTTGAAACACAGGACGTGAGACGTGATGTATCAGAGACCGACATTCTATAATTATCGCAGATCATAGGCGGGCGACTTGGGCAGAGTTTGGAAGCAAGTGTGTGCCAACCTTAAGCTCCAACGGTTTCGCCAATAGGGCTGGGGCCCTTTTAATGAGTTCCTGAAAGTAAGGTGCGGCACGATGTTTGTCCAATGCGGCCTGGTTTGCGTATCTGGAAAGAAAGCAGTTAGAAAGTGACCTGGCATAGATATGGTGAAGCTGTAGGAAGAGAAAACAAAGGACGGGGCGTGGAGGTACCTCTCAACTACTATGACTTCATTTGTTTGCGCAATAGAGTAGGCATAGTACACTAGGGTCTCGGGCTCATGCTCGTGCACATTGCGGGTAATATTGGCTAGTTCAGCCACGAGCTATAGGTAGGACACGACACCAAGTTCGTCAGTCCAAAAAGATCAAGTTACAGGGGAAGAAGAAAGCCACTCCTACTGAGAACAGCAAAGACTATGACCAGAAAGATCATAGGCCTAGTTAACCGGGACCTGTTAATGATTTGACTTACTTCGTCAAGCGCCTCTGGCTTAGCTGTGAGAATGGCAATCTGGTTGATAACGGACATTTTGAGTGTGGGGACTTGAGCGTACAGAGTCAATTAGAAAGAAAACACATATAAGAAGTCAAGGTGTTGACACACTTTATAGACCCTATACGCTGATAAGCTACGGTCACATTAGTAATCCCATTTCCGCAAAGCGCCGGGAACCCCAGAGAGGGGGATGGTGTTCGGCATTGCCGAAACCTTAGCGCTTAAGTTAATTTGGTATCTGGAAGACAGATTTACTTCGCTGGGGTCAGTCTGATTATACAGCCTTGTTTGCAATTCTGTCGTATCACACAAATATACAGCACGACAATTGATGGGATCCGTCAGGGATGTCGAACTCTTGGACTAAAACCAACCGGAGAGTTTCAACGGATATGTTGACTAAACAGAAAAGGTCCGTTTGTTGGGATTCGCCATTCAACAGTCATCTGATTTTCTAAAGGAAATGGGTAATTTGGATATATTCCAGAGGTCAACTGAGCCTGCTAACCATCTAGGCCAGAAGATCAGAACAAGAATCAGAACATCCGAGTCTCGCATGTTTTTTGGTGATCCCAAAGGCTTTCTGTGCAGTGTCAATTTGGGTGGGTCCTGGAAGCACACTATTTCCCCTGACATTGAAGGTACGATCACGCGGAGTAGGTTATGTTGAAGAGTAGTTGATGCATTGAGGCACTGATTACATGCACTTTGCAGACCTCTCTTTGTCCCTTAGTTATCTGAAGAATTTGTCAAGATGGAACTTACCAAGAGTTGAAAAATAAGAAGAAAGCATCCGTAACCTGAAGCCATGCTATGAGTCCTCCATTTGGCGGAGGGGGGTATCGCTGGCTGAGTGGCTGTCTGTTTTTCTGACTCGGTTTCATCAGACTCAGCGGCAGGTAGTGACACAGGAGAGTCTCAGAGAGCGAGATGCTGGTCCGTTTCCGAAGACATGATGTGTTGGAAGTATAAAGGGATTCCGATGGTTACTTCGTAGTCTCAAAGGACCCTGGGACTTCGGCAAGGTTGTTCTGGGAATGCAATTCGAGCGAATCAACTTGCAAGTGCTGATGCGATGTTGTTAATAGTACCTAGTAGCCCCCAAAATAGCTCAAGACTGGAGGCTACATGCTGCAGAGCTCGGCCTTCGGCCTTTTCTCACCTGGAGAACATTTGAGATACAGTAAAAGGAATGGCTTCACTCAGTTTCGCGATGGGTTACGTTTGACCGACAAATTTGGACCCCAAAAAGAGACTAAGCTGTAGGTCTGCCTGAAAAACGAAGGATCAGATCTTGAATCTGACATCGAGGGGTTCAAAGGATTCCAGCTGTATCACACGAAGCAAGTTTCGCATTGCATTATTTTCCATTGCGGGTCAAGTAAGCTGCAAGGTCTCCTACGTACCTCCTCCCACCCCGATTGCAAAGATCGCTGGACTATCACAAAGGAGACTCTTCCGGGTGGCAAACCCCGATATTTTGGTAAATAAATGTGCCCTGAAAATGATAAACGGGGAATGAAGTACGACTCTAGAGATACATCCTGTAAATCTACTCAAGTGACTACTACCTACCAGGGACAGAGAAGGTCCAGAGGCTTGTATGACAGCCTCAACTTATCTTATACAGTTGCAGAAGTTGCTGCCCAGCAGTGTGAGAAGGATGGAGCTTTGTATTATCTGTCATATAAAGTAACTCACCTACTTGAAGAGACACAATAGTAGATGCTATCATGAAGGATGAAGTGATGTGATAAAATTAGAGAAGTACTCTTACTCGGCCATCAATCTTATTAACTACACTCGATTTACTACACTCGACACAAGGGTCTGAACATCAGCGTACGAGATATCGCTCTTCCGGGGGTAATGGCCAAATCTCTTCAGCAAAAAAAAACAGATCGAAGGTCGACTGAGACTGTCATTCTTTCGTCGTCACCAGAGTTTGATCTCTTCTGAAATTGAAGAGCAGCAGCACATATAGAAAAACACTTTACCCACCGGATATACCGATTTTCTTGCTTAGGGCAGACCCGTTCTAGTCTTTAATAATAGCCCGCTTTCTCGGAAGCAATTCTCAGTCTTACAAAGAGGTTGGCAGAGATAACCGAATTCCTACCCACTACCTTTTACCAAATTCCAAGGCAAATAGACATAGGACTAGTTTAAATAATCCCAGTCCCGTCTTAGAATTCTACATCATCATCGATGAAGCCGAGACAAGCCAACTTCTTAACGTAATAATTCGTCCGCTACGTAGTTCTACGCTACCCCCAGTAGCGAGCACCAAGTCCTTACAAAGATGTACGACCATCTCTACAACGACACTCTACTCCGTGTCTTTGACGCCTATTTCTAAGCCTACCCATGGAGCGAGGACGTCGAAAATTCTACCTGCTTTAAGGTATTTACTTTCTATATCTAGCAAGTCAACCAAACCCACACCCTCGACTTCCAGAACCAACTGAATCAAAATCCCATCATCTTTGAAAACCCTAGCGCAATAGAGCCCTACATCAATGCCTCACTTGCGCATACAATCCACCTCGACTTCGAAACGTTCAGTCGCTCTAGCAGCGTGACAGACTTAATTCTATTCCAACTTGTCCTCGGGATCTAGTTCGCTATCGTAGCGGCTAGACAAGCATCGCTTTCGATTACCTCTACAGAGGTTGCAACCTGGACCTACTCAACCCGCAAGGCACATACGGCACCTAGTTATCTTCTGCCCATTTTCCATTTTCTTTTGATCGTGGCTTCTGTCTTTCGCCTTTTCTTCTCTGGTTACCTTGACTTTACGTTAACTCTCTGCTAGCTCAAGATAGTAATGTTGCCGTTTGTTTTCTTGATGTGATGAACCCCGTGTCGTTGAAACTTGGGATAGAATTTTACAGCAAGAACTAGCTTGAGGATTTTCGCAACGAAGCCTACTGCACTACTTAGGGGCTAGCTGATCTAGGTAAGCCGGAACGATTCAAGGGACATCATTTTGTAGGGTTCTTGGGTGCTTTCATGAGGTTGTTTGGACGGCCTTGGAATATCCCAGCGAGAGGAAACTAGCTATTGAGCTAGCATATCAATCACAAGCCAACTGCATATTCCGACTACATCTTCTACCTTACAAGGAATCCTCTTGTCCTCTATTGAATCGATTGACTAATTCTTCCCTGTCTCGTCATCGCGGAATAAGATCTCCACGCTGCCAAGATCAAGGCCTCAAAAAACTCACGGATGTTTTAAAAAGGAACAAAAGTGTCACACTCCCTAGAATCGGTGAAGATGGACGCAGTGGACCATCGAGGTTGGCCGGTAGAAGAATCATGGAAACAAGCTGCAAGCATAAGATAACCGTTGAGAAAATCAGAAAAACCAACCATTACAACAGTGCAGATCTCGAATAGCTGTGCACGAGATTTTAAAAAAAAGATAGAAACGAAAAAAAAAAAAACAAGGGGGAGAAAACAAAGCTTACGAATAAAAGCAATTGATCATATCCACTTTGGATAACTTTGTTTCCCGCCCAAAACGCCGTCCGATTGATGAAGCCGGGTATATCCAGCACCGTGATGCAACATGTACTGAGAATGAAAAAAAAAGGATCGAGGGGTGGGACAAAATAGACATCGAGTACCCGTCACGGCCTTGCACAGTGGCAAGACTCGGCTCGAGCCATCGGCCCATCACCCCCAAGTTAATATGGGCAAAATTGGTGTTTGGTGTTTCATCGAAATCTTTTTTTTTAAAACAGAAACAGCTTTTGGTTGATACGAAGTGATCATAGAACCCATTTCGTCATCTGGCCCCGATGCCGAACATGCCGACCCCGTAGCTAGCGCCTCTTTCAGACATAGGGGTTGACACCTTTGCGACGTGGTCCTGATTAGATTAATTATTATCAATAGACTGGGTTACTGTTCATGGGGTTGCAATACCTTCTTGCGTTTCTTCTTCCCAGTTCCCTCGCCATTCGAGTAAAATCCGGGGTCATCATCATCATCCACAAACCCTTCGCCATAGCCGGCAAAGCTATTATCATCGTAATGTCTCTTGCGACCTCTGCTAGGCCGAGGCCGCTCTGCTTCCTGTGGTCGTGGAGATGCGGCATAGAATTGAGTAGAGGGACGGCCAGCTGTTGGAGCCGGGGCAATCTTCTTGCCTGTCTCGCCTGCCGCTGGATTCTTGGCCTGCTTTTCGTGGCCCAAGATATCTTCCCAGAAATCGTTGTTAGGAATCAGTCCTGGTTCCATTTGCATAGCCCGCGATTGAAGACTTTGTAGAGCCGAATCCATGTCTGAAACTTTGATGGTCTTGCCGTGCACCTTCTGGTTCTGCCATTCCTCGTCGGGCCATAAAGTCATGTATCTCAGACTGCCAGGAGCGCCAATTTCCTGTTTGAGGGGTTTGTTCCGTCCTGCTAGTCCTAGCCCTTTCAGCTTTCCTTCATACGACTTCCTGAGGCGGTTGATCTTCTCTCCCGTCACGGGATCCGTGCGTGCTACCGAGTGCGCGATTGAGCCTAACCCATAGAGAGAAACGAGATCCAATGAAGGGTCTGGACCAGTAACGATCGGAGCTATCAAGGAGTAAAAGCAGTGTTAACAACTTCAGTTCCTAGAATGAGCAAGATCAGTGCATCCACGCAGCTGCATGCAGCAGATGCCATGATGCATTTTGGGGAATCTTACAGCTCTTGCAAAGATGAAAAGCGGAGGTGAGCTCTTTCTGAAGAGAGTCCAGATCGAGACTGAGGGTGGTATCTGCCCGGCGAGTCGGCTCTGTGTCTACCTCCATAGCATCGGGGTCTGTCGAATGCTGACCCTGCCCGGTGGCAAAATCAGTGGTACTGTCTGTTTGCAAAGGCTGCCGATCATGGCTGGAGGGTCTATGTTGGGTTGGTTGCCGAGAGGGACGTGCCCCCGAGTTTTCTGCCGAGTCCTGTATCCTCATGCTGAAAGATATTCTCCCCTGATCCACATCCTCCGAAGTCGGATTCGCAAGGTTACCACTGAAACTGCTGGCAGGAGTGGGGAATTGGTTGGTTGCGCTCATTGTGGGTTGCTGGGAGACTTGGGTAGACATCGGCGCAAAGGTTGGGGGAGAGGAGATGTTCGGATGTTGGACCGTCGCCTGATTCGGTGATGTATGCGAGGATATGAAGTTGGCGGCATGACTTTGTTCGCTCACCGACATCAACGGAGGGGATGTCGGGGTCTGGGGGATGTGTTCCGAACAAATGGGCAACCGATGGTTCTCTTTCAGAGACGCGGAGGCGGGTGAGGAAGGTGAAGGTGGTCTTGCTTGAAAGGATAGAGGGTGAGTGCGATCAGACATGAGAGCCCGAGGAAAAGTTCAGCATGCAGAGACGGTAATAACCAGAGCGGCTCTGGATCCGAATCGCAAAGTTTGATAACAGTGCCTGGAGAGGGGGGTCCCGGTCACAATCGACGGTCGCTCAAGCAGGCGAGCAAGTCTTTCAACGGGCGAACTAGATCATCTGCATTCCAAGGGACTGGACTGAATCCCTTTGAGTAGTACAGATTGGGTGGCTGATGATCGGCTGTGGTGAAGGAGTGATGATGGAGAGACAATCCCGTGGTCAAAGCCGGCGAGGATGACGGCGAATTGATCCATTCACGTGACTGGTCTTGGCCCGATGTACTTTATTTGGGCACCTGTGTAGATTTTTTTGACTTATGTACCAAGTATACATTTACATATTCATCTATTATTCATTGCAAATCTCTTACTCGTTTCTATCTTCCCCATGTGCCACAGTGGGAGTGCATCAATTGATGAATGCAAATAATCATTCCGAGGTCTCCTTAGCGAGTGGCGAGAACATTGAGTCGTCCAAAGACAAACTTTACTCAAAGGCACGTATTTGCCGGGACTAATCCCCGACAGTCGATGGAATATTCACTACATAAAGGTGTGCGGAACATGCAAATCCAATTATACAGCACTCTTTAGCCGTTGGTAGCGGATCCCCGATCTTGCCTGAGCCCATCTGCTATCCCAGTCCGTCAAAGTCATGAAAGAAAAAAAATCTTATGGAACTTGAAACAATTGGTTAATTGTTTCTCTTTCGGCCTCTCTTGCTATTGAAAGACTGTTCGCCGAGAAAAGCCGGGTCAGGTGGTCTCAGGCCTTTCTCGGCATGGGCGACCTCCAGCCCGGTTGGTAACATGGCCATTGATGAAGACACATTTCGTCAATGGTCAGAAGATGACCCAGTTCAAAACAAAATAGCGGTGACACATCGGAAATCAAAGCACAGCTCTCCACTAAGTGCCAGAGCTCTTCAACACAAAATCATCCCCGCAGACGGAGTGAGAATGATTGCATCAGAACCTTAGGACTGATAGTAAGCGTTATACTCATTAACCAGTTGCGCAGAAACATCGGGTATGTTGTGTTCGAGGGAAGCCAGAAGCTCGATTTGCTCTTGTTGGCTGAGGGTGCGCTCACGCCACGAAGGGACTGGGAATGGCTCATTAAAGTACTGAGAGTACTGGTCTCCAATGGAAGCGGACCAGTTCCCGGGATCGACGGTTGCATCGGTGTATGCCAAATGGCCCGCGGTTGTTGAGGCAAGTGAGAAGTTGGGGTCCCAGCCTTGCAGGCCAGGAACAACCGAAGGTATCGTGTTGTAAGGCGTGCTCGGGTCGATGGATACATCAGGGTAAAGTGTCGGCCCAACGTAGGCTCTTGACGTATAGTGTGGTGCCACACTCTGGGCTGTGAGTGGTGGGTGCATGTCGAATGCGGAGGAAACCGATGGCATTTGTTGTTCTTTGGAGGATGGGGGGGCCACTGCAGGTGGGGTTGATTCTTGAGTGAATGTAGGATCAGCCGATTGTCCCCTGGAATGAGTACCGTTTGAGGCGGTGTCACCGGTTGATAGCTTGCTCCCACGGTGATTATTGGAATAATGTGAAGCAGTTGTACTGCTGGACGGGCTGGACATTGCTGGAGGGGTCAAACCCTGCGAGGAGGTTGGCGTAGGATGGTTAGAAGGTGAGTGTACAACAAACGATTCTTCCGTCCTGTATGCTTTCAAGCATGCGGCAACAAGGCGTTTGTAAAGGAGGAAGGCAGATTGAACACCTGGCCAACGTTCGGCGGAGAATACGATCACTTCAAGGGCCATATCCAGGTGCCCTTGGACTTCCTCAATGGTGTGCTCTTTTCGAATTTCGGGATATGAAAGGGTCCAGAGCACAGTATTTAAAGCCATGAAGAGAGCTTGTACAAACACCCAGGTCAGGTCGACGGATCCAGTGATCATCTGTTCCTTATGCATGGCAATGTTGGAAATGGCTGCATCATAGCAAGTTTTGGCAGCGTAGACTGTTGGCTCGGGGATCTGCGGCGATGGACGATACATGAGAACAATGATGGTGTTCCGTCTCCCTTGAAACCTGTAGAAGCCACTGTCAGCAAATTTGTCTTTCAGCAAGTAAGATAATCAACGAACCATTTCACATCGAGCCCACTGCCGTCGTCGTTCTTGGGAGTCGTGGCCATCCAATGGTCTATTTTGGCCAGCATTTGAGAAAACCATGGATCCTGGTCATCGACTGGGCTCTCTCGTCTGTTCGAGTAGAGCATTCTCCTAGGCTCCAGTTGGAGTAGTCGCATTTTGAAAAAGTGAACGGCAATGCATTTGGCTAGCACGGGTTTCGCTCCAGGGGTGATCCCCTCCGCGGTGATGTACCGGTCATCCACTAGCTCAAAGAATTTCACATTGATATGGTCGTGGCTGACGCAATAGCTGCTACATCGACCCAAGCTATGAGAAAGACCGAACTCCATTGATGAGACGATCCAAAACAACCTTCGGCGCATGTCGATCTCCAATGGATTCAATGGTATCCCACACGGTGATTTGGTAATGGTGGCTTCTTCGGTCAACCCCAGGTCCTGACAAAGTTTGGCAGCCGTCCCCACGACCCAATACGCGGCTGTGCGAGTGGGCGTTACTATTGAATAGGAGGCAATGAGCACAAGGCATTGCAGAGCCCCCAGATCCATTCGTTTGAGCGTGGGTTCTAGGTAGGGCAAGGCCGCAAGATAATAACTATCAGCGAGGCCAGCATATTCTGTGCTCATTTTCTGCATGCTAATGGCGATGACCATCCGCAGTTGGAAGTTTTTGCAGGGATCTGCAGAGCCATTGAAAACCTCTTCTACTTCTTGTCGAAATGTGGGCTCGTGCAGGAGGGGTAGTAATGCTTGTGCTATACAACGAATCAGCCACATGAGTTACAGGAATAAAAGAGACCGAGCGAAATGCGTGTAATACCTTTGGCCACAAAAAGATCAATCAATTTATAGGTCAGAGCCTTCGGGGGTAAGTTGGGTTGTGGGATCGAGCTTATCATAGGATAGACTTTTGATGTTGGTTTCGAGTCTTCTTCAGCAAACGCGTCTTTGATCTCCTGTGCGGTGAATTCAGGAACAACATCCTTGATGCTTTTGGAGTCGGTGTTCTGCTTCGCCATCTCCATGACCAACCGAGTTATAGCGATGCCACTTGAGGCCCCAAGATATCGCGGCTCGTCGTTCTCCTTGAACCGAATGCGTCCGGCCCCTCGCACCATCAACTCGGCATCGGCCGCATGTTGTATCTCATTCTCAGCTTTGGCAAGCTCTCTTTCTAATGCCCGGGCTTTCTCTCTGAGCGATACAATATAGGTCCGAGGTATAGTTGAATCTCGGGCCGAGTCATAATACACGCACTTGGCATTGCTTCGTTCGCAGGGCGCACATCGTGGAATCCCGGGATCGCATCTGGACTTTCGCTGCACGGAAGGTGGATCAGCTCCGGAACAGCACCACGAAAAAGAAAGTCACTAAGACAGGAAATCCCGAGATGGCAGGGACGGGGAAGTGGAGAGAAGAGGGAATCAATGTCGCATACATACCTGTCTACACCTTGTGCAGGCGGTTAATGTGTGAGCGATGCGACCGTCTGGTGGCTCTAGGGAGTGTAATTCTGGTGACTTCAACCCTGTGGAGGAATAGTCGGGACTTGAGGTCATGGTGGGCCAAATAGGGTATCAGAGAAAAGGAAGGCCGAGAAAGGACCGATCACATCATTTGCGATTTATACCCAAGGTACCTTTCGAATATCAATGTTGTAACCAGTCGACATGATGAGGCTCCCGAAGAGGGGAAGGGAGGGGGAGGGGAGGCTTTGACAAAGGAATGTTTCGAGTTCGAAGAGATGAGAAGAAGAAGTCTGGAAAGGGAATGGGGCCACAGTGATTTTCAAGAGGGGCTCGGTCCGGATCTGGAGAAAAAGGTTGGGCAAGGTAAGGTGGATCGATGTGGAGGCACCGGGCAGCTGAACTAGAGAGACTTGGTCCAAGTTCACCAATTCTTGTTCGGTCCAAACTTTCGAGCTATTGAACAGCTAATTCTTTATAGGCATTTGATCTTGATTTCTAGTATTTTTGATCGATGTAATAGCAGGTGAAAGGCTTCATAGGTCGATTGATAGAAGAGCGTCTGAACAATTTAGGGAGATTCTCGTCGTCCGTGCGGTTCCACCGATCTTCCCCCCCCCCCCCCCCTCCTAGTCTTATCCTATAAGAATCGGTTTCGTGGAAAAGATTTGTTTTCAGTGGAGTCATTCTCGGGTTTGAACGGCTTCGGCCAAGGCTTACTTCTTTTACATTAGTCGCGAATCCTTTCCCCAAACTCATGCAGGTTCATCCCTTTTGACTTTGTGCTAAACACATTCTGGATTGGTCCCGTCACGTGAGCATTTGAGCCCAGTTGGAGTTTCTGGAGATGCAAGGGAGGGGAGAGAGTGGGGGTCCCAAATCCTCGAATTTGCCAACTCCATAAATGACCAGTATAATGAGCAGAGATGTCCGTCACAGCCTTCTTGGATAATCCCTTGCTCAAGGTAAGTCGTCCAGTCGCTGCCTGCTCGAGATGTCGGACCGCGAAGATCAAATGCGACGGCAAGCTCCCCGCATGTTCGGCTTGCGAAAGAGTTGGCAAGGCGACCACTTGCTCTGGGGCAAGCGATGAGTTCGCCAAGGGAAAAGAAAGGAGTTATGTTGCGTCGCTGGAAGGGTATTGTGAGAAGCTGGAGAAAAAGATCAGCCAGATACGTGCTCGATCAACCTCGCTATCTGCGGAGGGTGATGGGATCCCTCGGGAGATGTCGATCACCTCCGTCGCGTCTGAAAGTGCATTGAGCCCTGCACACCGGAGAGAGGTTTCGGATATTGACGATTTAGTTGGCGATTTTGGTTTTTTGTCAGTTTGACTGAATTGTGTTGTTTGGTTAGCCCGTTGACAGTTCAAAAGGTCCGTTAATGCGACTTCGCGTGACTTCCACGGCATCACCTCGAGTACCTCCTTCGCCAACCTTCTCCTCTCAGTCGCCCTAGCCGATTCCTCCCCACCACCCGTTCCCTATTCACTACTTGCGCGGCACGAAGCGGCGCCGTTGCTTCAATACTATTTTGATAATGTGTTCGTCCAGCTGCCTTTCTTTGTCGAAACGAACTTCTGGACCTCGGTGGATGCCGTATACCAGTCAGGGGGCCGATTTGCCAAACCGTTCGACCATTGGATGCTGCGTATGGTTCTCGCCATCGCTTCGGCGTCAGTTTCATACCATCACAATGATAAGAGCCATCAACGGGCGTGGGCTCTCGTGTCAGAAGCTTTGACATATGCCGAGGAAGTCCTCCGCCCTGGGTCAATCTCGGGAATCCAAGCAATTCTGCTGCTTGCTCAATATTCTTTGGTTGATCCAGCACGCTTCCGTAGTTGGTATTTGGTTGGAATGGCTGTCAAGGTTGCGATCGATCTGGGCTTGCATCAAGACCCCCCTGCTGAAGTTTCGACCAATCCCGATCGACTTGATATTCGCCGGCGTGTGTTTCATTGCATTTATTGTCTAGACAGGTTCGTAATCATTCTGTTCCTTGATTACCACCCTGCTTACTGTTTGTCACAGAGGTTTAAGCCCTGCCATGCAGAGAACCTACTCGTTCTCCGACGGATCTGTGAATGTTGCATTACCATCAACTACCGCACCAGGAGTCCCCGAGGAGCAAACTCATATTTTCCTACGCAACCCGGCGCCTGCGTTGCACATCATTAAAATCCGACAAATTCTGTCGGTGGGCTATCAAGAAATGCACTACAGTGGACGCAATCCATCCTCGCAACCTCTGGTCCTCATTTGGACTCTATGCTGGCGAGCCCGGGAATGGTTCCAGTCATGCCCCCAAAATGCTCCCATCCACTTCCCACTTCTATACCGACTTGAATTATTATACACCATCATCATCCTGCTATCCCCTTCCCACCGATATCCAACTCTCCATGACTACAACAAAGCCCTCCTATTCGACCGGTGCATGGACTACATCAGCCAAATTCACCAGGTCCTAGAAAATCCCAGCGCCCTGCCCTTCCTGACATACCTGGACATCCAGCGCGTGCACCAAGTGGCTCGATTGTTTGTCGATGTCCTGTCCCGCAATTACGACAAGCTCATTAGCGCCACCGTCCCCGTGCCCCCATACGTCCCGGCTGGAACTCCAGAGCCGCCAGTTCTGGGCGATGAGGACTTGTTCAACTGCCACGCACGTGCCATCAGCTGCTTGTCCAATGCTCGCGATATGCTCAAATATTGTGATAGGAAGTGGGACGTGCATGGACATCTAGAGCAATTCGAGGACGAGTCTGCGTCCATAGAGAAAACTCTAATGGATGGCTCACTGGGCTATCTGTCGAATCAGGAGATTTATTCTCAAGACCCGTTGTCAGGGATACAGCTGGCCGGTGATGCATACCCGGGATACCACGTCGGGCTGTGAAATCATTTTCTTATAACACTTGGGATATTAATTTGGACAAGGAACTGAGCGTGATTGTTTTTGTTTTTGTGAAATACCCCTCTACCTGCTGTGCATAATGAATAAAAAATCCTACACGATTTTGTCCAGTAATGAATAAACCATGTACTGCAAGCATTTGACCAATTGGATATTGCTTCGAGCTGCAGCAGGTGCAGTATACATCGATTAATGCCTGCCACTGGAATCCTTTCCCTTTGCGTGTTGTTCGCCTATTGCCGCCTTTCAACTATTGGGCATAGTTGCCACCTACATCCCGTCAGGGGGTATGTATATCGTATATACCTCCGGGTTCTAAATTCGGGGCTCCCCTTGAAATCACGGGAGCGTTGCTTAAGAACGCTTGGAGATTGGAACTGAAGGTTATCGGGATTGGCTTTCATGTTGGCATGGGTTAGTCCTCTTTCCGTGGTGGGGTGGAAGGGGGGGGGGGTCTCCCTCTTCTGACAATCTTTAGGCTCAAGAGCAGCAGATCACTAGGCCTTCGTCAAGGCGTTCCAGTATTCCAAGAGCGTCTTCAAGGATTGAAAAGCCCTTGGATTTGACATGCACTTACTAGGCATCGAGGGTGGGTTCGACAATGCCACTTTGAGAGAATGGTAGATCCGCTCCACGATGTGCTTGCGCTCGAGTTCGAACCAGGGAGTTCCTGTGCCCACCCATTTCTTGCAATCGTACGAAGGTGCAGAGCGACCAGCAGTCAGATGCCCGATGTTACGAGGTTCATGCCTGAAGACGATTGTACCAGGGCTTCAGCTTCTTGTGGACCCTTTCTGAAACCATCCAATTGCCCCCACTAAACTCCTCAGCACCAGTCCGCACGCAGGGGATCCGACCAGGCGCCCGTGAAGGCGCTGGCAGGCTGCGGCATGTGGCCCTCGGATGAAGGGACCGGACCCCGTGGACAACGCCGGCGAACGGCGGATCCCACGGGGCGGAACAGAATGTATTTCCAAGGTCCTCCAAAGCGATCATTCTCATCATTATCTCCGCGCTTGCTCTGCATTTTGAAACTTCCTGTAGAGACCATCAAGACAGATAATCCCAATATTACTACAGAAAAGTATCAAGCAACTATTGAAGTAGAGCCTCAGAGGCTGTTTGAACTGCCATGGTTCAAGCAATTGTATGATTGCTGGACTGGATTCTATCGCCGAGACTGAACTCATCAAGAGCAGGGGGTAGTTTGCGCGACTGAATTGCGGATATGATCTTTCACGGCACATCGCTCGTAAATTTTGAATTCTTGCTCGCTGCTGATGAGCTTGTGAATAGGTCGTCGGCCTAGTTAGTACTCGAGCAGAGACGGTGACAGACGTGGTGCTTTTTCTGGTGTCAACTGGAGGTCGCTGCAGATAAACCAGTAGAGCTTTAAGTGCTGTGCTGGGCAGTCAGTCCGATGTTTCAATCATGTCGGGCAGTATCTTCCAGTGAGAAGGGGTACGGTCCCTGTAGTCAGGGTAGTCAATTGAGATGGTGTTTCGACTCTCACTGGCCGAAGAAGTTGTAGGAATAGCGTATAAACTCCATCTGTTAGGTGTGGTCTGTAAGATCCGCGATGGATTTGAACCCGACTAGTCAGAATTTGGCGAGTTCGAGACGCTTCCTTCCGAGTTACCATGGCTGGCCGACCACACTGAGTATTTTTAAACTATCAACCTTGATCAGGAAGCCCTTACCATGAACTACAGCATACTCTGGAAGTTGGCGAATATCCCGCGCCAGGACGAACTATAACCTCACGCCATTGTAGACATCATCTATCCGTACAAGCCCACTAGCTCCCTCGACATCTGCCCGGAAGAGCATATAGCCTCGCCGGCTTTGTGGGGTTCCTAGGCGAAACAGAGAGACTAGCTACGACTTGCGCCTCGTAACCCCGAGGACAGACCTTGTGGAGGCGCAAAAAGCGTGTCTCACAGACCTTTTGGCTAGTAGGATGCAAACGGGCGAGATAGTTCCGATGATGTGGGCTCCAAATGATATATGGAAATCGCGCAACTTTCATATTTGATCGGCCCGCTCAAGAAGAACAAAGGCTTTGCGTACAAAACGTCGAGTCGCGACCTCTGAAGCCGTTGTGAAGAATTATGGACACGCATTAGGGTTGGGTAGTCGAGCTAATGATTTCGCCGCCGTTGCCCATACTCATTGGGCAAGTCTCATGAAACCGTCCCTCGACGCGTCTAAGTACCTTGACACCTACTTCTCAAGAGCGCAGGCAAGGAAACTCAGGTCTCTGAGCAAACGTCTCAGAAGGTCAAGTCTGCATTGAAACGAGTCAGTTATTTGCCACCTGCAGGTTACCCTCGCATTCCAACAGTTTTAACAGAGGCATCCAGAAACCCCTGTAGATTTAATTTTCGATAGCGCATTGATAGTTTCTCGGGTTCTCCGCTCCCGAGGAAGTTAGATCGAGAGGGATCCACTCACAAGCGTGACATGCAACCAGCGGTGTCGTTGATGTCAGAATCAATCTTCTTCTTTGATCGGGTTTTCTGATATATGATTAAGCAACCGAGCTGGAGGCCCCTCAATCCATGAGAAAACCCTTGTTCCACACTCCAGCGCTCTCCAAAGAGGTACCGTGGATGCTTGGGGCACATGGGAAATCGTTCTCCTCCAGCAAGGGAGATGACTCGAGGGCGGGAACCCCCTGCGCGGAGTGTGTCCGTTTATCAAGGACTTCATCTTTGTGTAGTGTGCTGAAGGCTTCCAAGGTAGAAGAGGAAATCCTACTACCTGATGTTGGTGACCTCCAACGTTTAATTCACCTCGTGAGGAAAAATCGTGAATTGGACAGGTACCTATTTTATGGTAAGCCTACACACAAGCTATAAAATTCCTAAATTTGTAAGCTTTATCTTTCTAAAACCCCTACACAGCTAAAGACTCTGTCTGGTGCATCGTCAAAATAGGGTTAGGTAATCACAAAGGTTTAAAGGTTGGCACAAGCGGATTTAGGAATGACGCACGTGGATCTCATGTTTGGGAGGGGCATCATTTGTTTCGTGCACCACATTGGGTCCAAGAGACTTTAGCGTACTCAGCACATGGTCCATTTGATCCAACATAATCCCTGGAGGTAAAACGGTGTTCTGATGATTCTGGATCGCAAGTTCTGTCAACGGCTGCTCCAAAGACACTAACTCCACACGGAGCCATTTCAAACCCGTGGCACGGTATAGCTCTGTCTGAGGCTTGTCAGGATGACCACTTCATGCTTGTTAAGCGGTTGTATCTCACTCACTTCGTCACAATCCATGGCGTTGCGGCAGAGCTTGCACACATGTTCTTTCACCTGTGGGTGTGGCATGATGGACCTGACAGCCTCGCAGCTTCCCTCATCGTTATACCAGGGGATAGTCCGGAATGACCATCTGCTTGAGAAGTCACATTGCGTCCGGTTTGTGAATGACGGGGCCTCAAGTGTCTCTGGATCTGACACAAGACCAAATCAGGCTGCCGTCTTCGGTCTTCTCTAGCTAGGAACGTGCCACTGTGTTTGGATTACAAGGAAAGAAGATGAATCAAATCGTGAGAGTGTTCTGGGTATTTTTCAGGTATCCGTAGGCACAAGGGGGGGGGGGGGGGGGTGAAGTTGAGAGATTCGGTGCTGGTGCCGAGGTCCGGGAAGGAGAAGCGGATCAATAGCATGAGATTGTCTACAACATAGAGAAACGAAGGTCAGGAAGCTTTAGGGTACTACAACATAGACACAGTGGAGAATGTACTATACAACATTAAAGGTTCAGTTCGAGCACTAGTTCACGCTAATATAGAGAAACATTTAAACAGCTTCCAGAAATAGATTAGTGTTTGGCAGAGATGTCCTATATTAGGTCAAGAACGGAGCAGCTTTGACACCCTTGACTCCGTACTCCGTACTCCGCACACGGAGTACCTCTGATGATCCCTGCTGCCGTCTCTTATCTCCAGCCTATCACACTAGCAATAATAGAAAAGACAGTAAATTTACTCTAACTTCTTCTATCTCGTCATCTGTAAAAAAAAAAACAAATCAAAATTATTCCTCTTGTGCTTATCTCCGATGAAAATGTATCCAATTACCCTTCGGTACCTAGGTAGACCCAAGATTGAAGGGCGTAAGCACCTATCAGAAGAACCCCCCGAGCCCCATCGGGGATTCACCGAAAAAGCCCCGATTTTGTCTTTCTGGTAGGCCAATGGCTATCAATCTACAACAACTGATGAAGGTTTATCTTCGACTTTCTCCGCCACCTCCTGCCGTTTTGCCTCGTATCTCTCTCCGCGGTAGCAAATATCCCCTTCCTCCATGTTCAGAGGCTCTTTTCGCTTGTATCTGTTCTTCTGCTAGCCGTTTTGGCACGATGCGTGTTCTATAATCGCACAATATCGCTTCCACCAACAGCAATGTCCTCATGTCGCTTGCCGACATCCCCGGCAGCAATTTCAGCCTCGCTGATGGTTCCGTCGATGCCAGATTCTCGGAGCGTACTGCAGTCGCCTGCCTCATCGCCATTGCTTGGTACAATGCCTTGGAATTGATCGTTCTCTGCTTCACCACTTTTAAGAGATATGGCGGGTGCTACTTCTGGTGTCTCCTCATCGCCTCCTTCAGTATCATTCCGTTTGGTCTCGGATATCTCCTGATCATCTTCAACATCTATAACAACATATTCCCCGTGGCGATGGAGCTGGTTGCTTGGGTCGGGATGGTGACAGGTCAGTCGCTGGTCCTCTGGTCTCGATTGCATCTTGTCTGCCACAGCCCAGCGGTCCTCCGCGCCACTCTCGCTATGATCATCGTCAATGCAATAATTCTACACATCCCGGGCTCCGTCCTCGAGCTCGGCAGCCATTCAAACAAATCATCGCTCTTCACCCACGGGTTCAACATCTTCGAGCGCATCCAATTGGTCGGATTCTCCATCCAAGAATGTATCCTTTCCATCATCTATTCCTGGGAAGCTGTGCGACTGCTGAATCTCCGCCCAAGAGGCCACTACCGAGGCACCTTGGTCCAACTCTTGATTGTGAACGTAGTCATGATCGTGATGGACGCAGCCATTATCGGGGTGCAGTACTCGGGTCTCTTCGATATTCATGTCACTCTCAAGGCAATGGTCTACAGCGTCAAGCTCAAGCTGGAATATGCGATCCTGGGAAAATTGGTGCACATCACCGAGGTGAGTGGCAGCAGCTCGGCCCCGACCGACCTGTCGGATTTTGTGGATCTTTCGATACATCAGGCCCGCGCTACACAGCCGGACAGCGACATGTTCACGGATAATCCAGAGTACAGCCCGCAGACTCGTCGCAAGCGAATGTCCTCCAAGCACTCGTCCGCCGACCCGCTCAGACGGAGTCTCTCCGCTGCCCCGAGTCCGAGTTCGAGCTCGGACTCATAAATCCATATTTAAATAATGACTTCGGAGATGATTTGTACATAGAAATTACTCAGTAAATAATGCACGACATACACCACACTAAATCACACCGGTCGGGGGTTGAAATTGGTTCGCCAATTTGTGAGGGGAAAGTAGTCCCCCCTCACCCGTCATTGCACACCGCCGCGAACATCATGATATCGACCCTCCACGGTCCCTAAACCCACCGAATCCACCCAGATATCTTCACCCACCCATCGACCCACCTACACCCAGTTCCACAATCCAAATTACACCTCGCAATGACCACTCCAAACCCTACCCCCCTAATTTACCCCCCCCTCCCCCTGACACAACCCCAACTCACCGCCGCATTCCACACAGTCCTAGACCAAATACAAGCATACGGCCAACACAAAAAACGACCCTTCGCGGCAATCCTCCAAGCACCAGACCACAAATTCAGTTTCCTTTCTTTGAACTCTCTCTTGCACGTGCGACACGCAGAAAGAGAGCTCGCACACAACGCAGCGGACAGTCACGACTGGGCGTACCTGGCACGCTGCACACCGGTGTCGACCAGGGAGCCGTGCGCGCGACATGCATGGGCGCCATATCTACTGGGCAATTAGTCTTGATTGCTCTTGGGCATGTTCGATGCATTGTTCACGTGGTGTCTGTGTAAAACATACAACACCTTAAATCTTTTTTATCCAAATTTGATTCTGGTTCTTGGAATAAATTGAGGGTTGTATCGGTTTTGGTGGATGGTGGCTTGACGATGATCATCTAAAGATGTGATTTATTACTCTGTGAGCATCATATATTCATAATTCCACTGCCTAGAAAACTTCTGGCAGATTCAATTCCCCTAAGAGCCATATAGGATGGGTTCGAGCCCATCATTTTGCTGTAGGCGTAAGATGAATTGAATAGCTGAGAGAAGGGAACCCCCAAAGTTTCCTTTTAAGCGTCACGTGCAAGGGCTAGTAGAGAAAAGTGGCCACCGATCCATTTCCAGGACATGGCCTCCGCCGAGATGTTGACTTGGAACTATTGGCTTGGGTAGTCTTTAATTGTCTTTCGTGTGATCGCCCCCATCGACCTGCTGTAAGGAACAAAGTACATTGGTCAATCATCTTCTCAGATTCAAGATAAAAGACCTCAAGGGTGTCTAACATGGAGATACAAATGGAGACGCTATTCTCCATTAGGTTCAAGGTGGCTGCATAGCCCCATGGAGCCACACCCCTTTGTTTAGAGGTGGCTGAAAACTTGACCTCTAGTATCATAACCCGGATCTCGTCGAACATGTCAAAATTTGGCTACACGCCGCTCATAAGGATGAATACAAGCATCGTCTCCCTTATGTCACAAGATCCGAAGTGTTGACGTCAAGTTGAGCAGAGTCTGATATCGCGGACCCACATGGACCCATGGATGATGATGGAGCGCGTGTGCCAAGACCTCGATCTCGTTAACCTTGGAAGTTTGTACTCCGTAGATCATTGGGGGGGGGGATGATGGGAATGGACATTTTGGATTGGAAGCTGTGGAACTTTAGCGTGTAAAAGTGCTAAGCCTTATGGAGATTTGGAAGTGGATGACGTGGATCTAGAGCTGGGGTACGTTGTATCCATGTGAAGGTTAATATGACCTTACCATCTGACACACAAGATATGTTGCACCCAAAGCAATCCAATGAAAATACTGGAAATGGTGGCCAAAATGCAAAGGAAGACTGGGAGGGAGCAGATGTCCGTGTTGTGGCCAAAAAGCTATGCCACGACAGAATGACGTCACTGTCAATCACCAATTAGCTATAGCGTAGTTTGTGGACAGGCAAAATGTAGCTCTCTTTAGGAACACTCGGTTTGGACTTGGGATCGTTGCTTGGTTCCTTGTTCTCTCCCTCCCTCCCCCTTCTCATCATAATGGCGCTATGTCCTTAGTTCTTTTTATATTCCGTCATTCCCTCTTGAATGTTCGTCTGCCATATTTTCCTTCATTCCAGTGATACCCCTTGTTTTGTGCCTCCACAGGTCCACAGGTACAATAAATAGTTAATCATCAGTGAGAGACCCTTGTTTGCCATCAATGCAAACAGAACCTCTAACCCTGTTCACAGTTCATACATAATACTCTCCTCTAGCTATCTCATCCGCTTGCCCCCTCATCTTTGTTCTTTGATACCGACATTCATCATGTCAGTGAATGTTCCCACCAATTCAAGGCAGAAGGAGAAGGTATGTGTGACAAGGCGATCTTCAGTGCAACCACGGCCACTGACACAGAATTTGTCTAGGATATCAATCAGAAGCTCCAATTTTTTGGTATCTACCATGGTAAGTCAAACTTCCAAGCCACCCCAATTGAGCTTTTCTGTACTAACTCTCTCTACTATAGCCTTCAAGAACAGCAAGCTCCCTTCAGTACGTCGCAATCCTCTTCCGTCGCCACTAGCCTTGCCACAAATGTTGACTAGGTTTCTTCCTCCCACAGAACAAGCAATGCGATATAGCTCTGAACTCCGCCTTGAACTCCAAGGCCCTCACATCTCCATCTAAGGAACTCTCATCCGACGGAAAGACCCTTGTGGCAGATCTGCGGAATGTCATTGACGCAGCTAAGAAGATGCTTTTGGTCAAGAATGAGGGTGAACTCCTGCAAGACTTTGTGTGGCAAGCCCAGAAGGTGTCAGCTGGTAACACCAATTCTCAGCGCCCTGCTGGGCTCCCCGTTGACAAGGAGGCCGGTCAGCAAGATGCTAGCAAGGCTATTGATGGCCTGAAGACTCTGGGCACACTCATGATCACCAATGGAGAGTTTAGAAAACTACGTAAGTGAGCTTCTGTTAGCGAAACCTGAGAACACATTCTAACAACGCACAGTGAGCGATGCCATGACCCTAGGCAGGGATATTGCTGCCGATGCTTCTCAAAAAGCTGCCAGTCAGCTCCGCCCCTCAGAGGAGGAGCTTTCTCAAATTGACCAAGCTGAAGAGGAAAATGTGTGGTACGAGAAGCCCAGTCTCTCCAAGGATGACCTGAAGTCCAAATCCAAGAAGAAAAAGGCTGTATGTATCCTTGATGCGCTCTCAATTTGCACAGGCTGACACTTGCCCAGGAGAAGGGAAGCGCTGCTTCCGCTTCCGCAGCGGTTGCCGAAGAAGAGACTGGCAAATCACCGCAGGATACGAGGAAGGAATATTCCGACAAGACGAAGAACTACTTGTCTGAGAAGATTCCCAAGGAGCGTCGCGAGCAGACTATCTGGCGCCTGAAGAAGATGATCATTGAGATCCAGGGTCATGCTGACTGTATGTCATCCAGAACTACTGCATCGAGAGGAAAGAATCACTAACAAACTATGCAGACCAGCAAGCCATTGAAACCTTGTTGAGTTTGGCCGAGCAATACGCCGGACATGCCAAGGACGTCTCCAACCAGGGCGGCAGCTCAGCCCGTGACGTTCTGAAGACCGACAATGTCCTGGCTGTTCAGTACAACCTGCGAACTCTTATCGAACGCTTTGCCAACCACACCTCTCTGGACGGCTTCTTCGAGTCGCTAAACACCGTTTACCGCGATGCTGAGAAGGATCCCGAACTCCGAAACTGGTTCACAAACGTCGACAACTTGATTCGGTATGTGATTTTGAAAGCTCCTGCCCAGAAAAAAAAAAGCTGACTAGAGATAGCAAATCTCTGCGCGAGCAGGGTTTCATTATGGAAGACGAATGCAACCGCCAGTGGAACGAGATTTACGACAAGGGCCGTTACCTCCTGCGCGAGCGTTATCGCGGTCACTCCGATCGTATTGTCGACGAGGTCAAGTTCCTGGCCGACCAATTCGAGCAGGACCCTCAAAACCAGGCCCTTGCTGAGTCGATCCAGAAGCTGTTCAAGGATCTGGGCCACGACGCCAGCGGCAAGCCCACCTTCAAACCGGATCTTCTTCGGGATCTCCGCGATGTCATCATTCCCGGCATTTTCGAGAATGTCCGCTACGTTCCAATCCCCCGTATTGAGGTTTCGGATCCCATAGTGGATGTTGTGGTGGAGAACCTCTGCCTTGAGGGTGACAACCTGATGCCCAACGTTGTGGAGTTCGGCAGCGACAACTACTTCCGCTGGGGCCGTAAGAAGATTAATAACAAGCGTGATAACAAAATCATGATTTCCATGTCTGGCATCCAGATGGATCTGCGCGACGTCAGCTACTATATCAACAAGAAGGAGGGCTTCCCGGCTATCACCGACCGTGGTGTTATGGATATCTTCCTTGGTGGTGAAGGCCTCAGCATCAGGATCGCTGCTTCCACTGCCCAGAAGAACGACAATGAGCACTTCTTCAAGCTGGACAAGGTGAATGTGGGCATCAAGAACATGGACATTAAGCTGAAGAAATCCAGCCACAAGCTGCTCTTCAACACTTTCAAGCCCATGCTGTTCCGCGTGGTCAGACCTGCTCTGCAGAAGGTGGTCGAGGGCCAGATCCGTGAGGCTTTCAGAAGGGGCGACCTCTTCGCCAAAGATATTCATACCGAGGCCACGCGTGCCCAGAAAGCTGCCCGTGAAGATCCCGCGAACGCCCCATCAATCTTCTCTCGCTACGCCGATGCCGTTCGAGCTCGTACCCAAGCCAAGGCCAAGCAGGTCGAGGGCGCTGCCAAGCGTGACACTAAGGTCCAGACTCTGATGACCCTCCACGGTTCCATCTTCCCTGACGTCGAGCTTCCCGGAGCTGTCTCCACCAAGGCCACTGAGTACGCCGACCTGGCTGCCAAGGGTGAGCGCTGGGAGTCCCCCATCTTCAGCATCGGCAGCGCATCCGAGTCCACCGGCATCCCGTCTGGCGGCCCCATCATCAAAAAGTCTGCTGCCAGCACCCACGGTGCAGGTGCCGCCGGAGTTGTTTCCGCCGCAAGTGTCTCTGGCGCCACCGCAGCCGCCGCTTCCAATACTGCGAACGGCACCAACGGAAATAAGGCCTCTGAATACCAGTCCCGTGGCTTTTCCGATGAGGTTGATCAAGCTTTCGTCAATCACAAGTCCCAGAACTTGGGTGAAGCTGCTAAGCATCGTGTCAGCGGTGCCAATGACGCTGACGGCGTTACTAACGTTGCTAACGGAACTGCCATCAACAATATCGGAACCACTGTCTAAAATAAACCTGGCCAAAGCTGTCATGACATTCGCATAACGTCTTCTGTTGTCTCTTGAACTTTTTTGGAATTTTTTTTTTTTTTGCTAAGATTTCCCCTTGTGCACTAC
Organism: Penicillium digitatum; assembly: GCF_016767815.1. NCBI lineage: Eukaryota > Fungi > Ascomycota > Eurotiomycetes > Eurotiales > Aspergillaceae > Penicillium > Penicillium digitatum. Next base: position 2,647,723 of record NC_089387.1, read on the forward strand.
GGATGTTTTTCTTTCTTTTAGTACTAGTTTAGTTGACGGAAGCTTAATACATCATGTCACCGTTGTCTGCGTTGATGATTCGGAAGTAAATTCGTGCTTTGACTAAACCCTAGAGATTTACAGCAATCCAGATCCGTGGAAGATTAAACAATCTTTGAAGTCGTTCATTGTCGTCTATAAAAAAAAGATGTGAACTGAGCTCCACTATACAAGAAACCCAGTGAAGATAAAAAGTCCCACACCTTTCTTTTGTTTCGGCGTCCACTTTCGTATAAAAATCTCGTGTCAATCTTAAATCACAAATGTCTACATGCCGTCTACATCTGATCAAAGTATTTTTGCCATCCCAATTCGCGTAACTTGGTACCCTTCAACTCCATGTTCTCAGCACGGGCAGCCTCGGCGTACGTCTCGACCTTGCGCTGGATGGCTGGGTCGAAAGAGCCAAGCACACGTGCGGCGAGGAGAGCAGCGTTGATGCTGTTATTGATGCCGACAGTGGCAACGGGGACGCCTATCACAGAGTGTTAGATATTCATCAAAAATAAATGGGTGGAATGGGGAATGAAGAAGGCGAGTAAAGGAGAAGGAACACACCACGAGGCATTTGCACAATGCTGTACAGACTATCCACGCCGTCGAGCGAGCTCCCTTTAACCGGCACGCCGATAACAGGGAGGGCAGTGTGAGCAGCTGCCATACCGGGAAGGTGGGCGGCGCCACCAGCAGCAGCGATGATCACCTTGATGCCGCGCGAGGCAGCCTTGCCCGCATACTCGGCCATGTAATCGGGCGTGCGGTGAGCAGAAGTGATCTCAACCTCAGGCTCGATACCAAAGTAATCACGCAGCAGCTTGAGACCCGGGACGAGGGTCTTGAGGTCACTGTCGGAGCCCATGATGACGGCGACGGAGGGGGCGAGCTTAGAGGGACCGGAGGGGGCAGCGTTGGTTTTGATATCGGGGCGCTGGGCGCGCATGGTGTCGACGACGTCGACGAGGGGCTGGATCAAGGTCTCGGCTTCATGCATAGTCGCGGCGGTGACGGTGACGTGGCCCATTTTGCGGCCAGGCTTTGCGGCGCCCTTGCTGTAGAGGTGGATGCTGGCGTTGGGGACGGAGAGGGCCGCTTGGGTGGCCTTGAGGTGGGAGTCAGGGGTCGCGCCACCGATGATGTTCAGCATAATTGATGGCTGGAGAAGCTCAAGACTCTTTGGTGGGATGGGCAGGTCGAGGATTGCACGGATGTGGCTGTCGAACTGCGACAGCGCGCAGCCTTCGATTGTCCAGTGGCCGGAGTTGTGGATTCGGCTGGCAAGCTCGCAGAGCATGAGACTATTGTCTTCGAGGAGGAACATCTCCACACCGAAAGCGCCTTTGCCTTCGAAGGCGGACACAGCTTTGCGGGCGAGGGCTTGCGCTTGCTGGTTGATGACGTCGGGAACGTTGCGAGCTGGCGCATACACCAGCTTACATATTGAGTCCTCTTGGACGGTCTCAACGGTGGGGTAGGAGAGGACGTCATCCTTGGTTTTGATGACCATTACGGCGAGTTCCTGTAGACAAGTTGTATTAGAAACGTGTATGATGTGATGTTCCAGCCGCAAGTGCTAACCATCTTGAAGTATGCCCATTTTTCCGAGTAAAGCGGGCGGTCCTTCAGAGCCTCGAGGGCCTCGGGGATATCTTCTTTGGAGTTGACACGGAAGTTTCCTTAAACACTGTCAACAAAAGTGCATGCCCTCTCTGCATCATGCATGACTCACCACGTCCGTCGTATGCCATGGTCTTCGACTTCAACATCATTGGGTAACCCAACTCCTCTCCAATCTGAGCCAATTCCTCGGGTGTGTTGTTCACCAACTCCCGGTGGTCGGCCATAGGAATTCCAAATTTGCGGAGGTGCTCCTTCTGGTTAAACTTGTTCTGGATTGTCCGAATAGCCTGCCAGCTGGGTTCCACTCGTACTTTCGACGCAACCTCCTCAAGAGCGTAAGTGTCGACGTGCTCAATCTCGGCGGTGATAACATCGCATGTCTCAGCCAGTTTGCGCACGGCGTCAGGCTCCTTGAAGGAGCCAGTCACATGGCCGTCGTGGGCACTGATCTGCTTGGCGGGGGAGTTGTCGGCGTCCAGGATATTGGCCTGGATGTTCAATCGGTTGGCAGACTCGACAAGCATGCGGCCGAGTTGGCCACCACCGAGGATTCCGACCTTGGGCGAGTTCCACATGGTGTCAAATCGAAGAGATAAATGGGTTAAATGATTGAGAGAGGTCAATTGAAAGATCGACGGTGCCCCTCAACTCCGAAAATTCGCGGAGAGTCACGTGGCGATATCGATAAGCTCGGGCCAATCATCAGTGTCGACTGCTGCGCCCTTGTCGCAGCTTCGACTCTCTTGTTTCTCCATGCACAGCTGACTGGACAATGTCTCTGGGTAGGTTTAGCATCACAGTCGCAGTCTCGGTCTGAGTTGCAATTAGCCTTACTGACATCAAAATTACAGACGAGGAAGCTCTCCAAACAGCCGCCAATGGCGGCCCGCTGGACTCGTACGTGAAACTGTCATGCCAGTATCTCCAAACGCTTCTAGACTAACGCGCTGATACAGAGAGAGATGGAACGGCATGGCTGGGCCACTGATTGAGCGACTAGAATACGTGCGCTATCTTTCGATGCCCCCGACCGACTTATCTGACCAGTAGTTCCAGATTGTATACAATGTGTTCCCCATGCCTCAAGCGCGCCCCGAACCCATCGGCCAGCAATCATCTCCCAACCATTCTTCTCAGGCAAACTCCATGGCACCTGAAAGCAGCAACAAGGAAAATACCTCCCCCATCGACATCCAGGCTCCATCCCAGGTAGCACGAACAGGCTCTCCCCCGTCGAGTGAGCAAGTTCCAGACCCACAGCCCCAGCCACCTAGTGCGAGTACGAATGGCCAGCTTCCACCTCCGCTTGCATCTCTTCTGAGTGCCATCCGCTCATCAATTAAATCATTCTTTGTGAATAAACCCCCACACACCATTCAGAGACTCGCAGAGCTGGTCCTCTACCCGACCAAGCACTATAGAACGTTACCCGCGTATCTACGTGCTGTCGATCGCGTTGTCTCAGTGACAAGCTCTGCAGATGTTTTCCCGTTTCAAGTGCCAGCTGTCACTAATGCTCAAACAAACGGGCTGGTGCTTCCTGACAATAGCAGCGGGGTATGCATGGCCCCGGACTTTGCCCACGGCCTCGGAAGCGATGAATCTCTGGGCGGTGCACTGCTGACTCCGATCCCGTGGTTGACCAATGCCTCGTTTGAAGGCGGGGATGCCAATGAAGACTCCGGCATACTCGTTGAGGGTACCTTTATCCACAATAACTGAGCCACTGGTTTCTTATTCGCTAATGTCTCCCCCCCCCCAGGCACTGAAACCTTACCTACACTGTCTGAGGAACAGGGTACCACAACTCTAGTACTCGCCGAAGCTAAAGAAAGCGCTGTTACTGCCTCACCAGAACCATCTGACGAGGTCCCTCACGCCCGTGGTCCAATCGTTCTCGGCGTGGAGGACATGGGTCTGCAAGATGGCAAAGACGTCGAGATGCGTCTTGCCACAGACGGTGCTGCCGATGTCCCAGATGCAGGTGCTGTCACTGCTACCCAGGCAATAGAGGAACAGGACAAAGCTGAAACCACTAGCGACAAGGACGGTGATATTGTCCTCACAGATACCACACCGAAAGAAGAGGAGGAAGCCAAGAACGACAGTCGTTCCACAGGTCTCCAAGCATTCATAGCAAAGTCTGAAGCAAGTGGTGCTTCCCCCCAAGCGCCGGACGCCGAGAAGAAAGCATAAGCGAGTGACTGGTTTTCAATCTGGATTTTTCATTTTCTCTACTGATTTTCTTGGATGGTTTTATCCTGGATTCTGGCATCATGAGTAACGACCTACAAGATTATATCGATCAATTTCCACCGAGGGGGTTTTCCAATGTCTTCACTTGACTATAAACAGCTCGAGCTTGGTGGCTTTATTCATTTGGGGGGGGAACTTTAAAGGGATGAGATTGTACAGCGTAGTTCTACGGTCTCTACCGGTCAATTACAGGGGTCCTGCGGTGTGGTGTTTTATTCTTGCTAGATCTTTCATTTACATGTGTCTCTCTCCCAAGTGGATGCCGGTCCATGGCTATATTCAGATTTCACCTGCAGGCACAACCACAGCCCCGTTATCGGGGCTGCGGCTGGCAATGTCATGGCAGTTGGGGCATGCTATTGTGAATCGCAGCGTCTAGGCTATTCTGGCGCCGACAAATTCAGGCAACTCAAGAGGTCATTACTGATAGATTGGATTTGCCGACAATCGCTGTGATAGCCAAGTGGCAACGAAGAGATCGCCTATAATCTTCCAGGGAAAAGTTATAATGAGATGGAGAGATGACGCAGAAAACCGACGACTGGGCTTCTTATACTAACCATCGAGTTTTCTTGCCCAAATGGTACAATATAACCCCGAAGACTACCGAGTCTGGCACATCAATCACTTGGCCATCTCTACCTCGCTCCGGCACCCCGAGAGCTGATTTGCAATCCCCACCCGTCTTCATGTAGACTGCGGATTTAATCCATGGTTCCCCAGGGATATGAAAGATAACATGGCATAGAAATTATGTGCTCAGATGACCTCTGGAAGTATGGAATGTTGTCAATTAGGGCAAGCACGATCATCCGCACCTGAGATGTGATCAAGATTATGTCTTACCCCCCCCCCCCCCCCCCCCCCCCCCCCCCCTCCCCCCGCCCCGATGTCTCCCATGAGGTGTTTTTCTGTTCAGCACGGACTAAAGTACTTTCTAGTCAATATTGGCTCTGTGATAATCTCGGCTCAGAGTGTCATTCAAATCCATAATCGGGGCTCAGATTTTTATCATGAAGTTGGTTCCGCAAACCCTGTGCCCTACGAACCGCTGAATTGTTGGAAGTGAATACCAATTTCCAGTCAAGTGACTGTCAACAATGGACCTTACCCCTCACCCAAGACTCATCACATGCAAGATGTCTGGCGACAAGATCGGGAGAAAGTACCACTGATGATCAGTGGCTAGGGAGAGAAAGATGACTTCGGTCGCTACTCCAGTCCTTAGTAGTTGGCAAGCCAAACTACACAATGTAGAACAATCTTACACATCAGAAAGTACTAGGGATAAGATGGCAGATGTAGTCCACGGACTCCGTACTTCGTCTATACTTCCACAGCCCCATACGCAAACAAAACAAACAAAATAAGCACCAACCGTGGCGCACGGCTCAAGTCTAGCCACATCCAAAGAGGCCCAGAGCTCCCCGCAAGGTCTGGGCCCTCCTGGGCCTTGAAAGGGCAGCTTAAGTACTTTAATGTTTTTGGAATTCGGTCTAGACCTCACAGCTTATTTCTTCCCCTGCAGTTCGTCTGTCCGGCCCGCGAAAATTAGAGGAATGCGGGTGATGCCAGCACAGGTGAGATTCAGTGGAGATCTCACGGTGTTGGCGGTCAATTTCTATTGAGAGTCGGGTGGTGAGCATTAGTTCCTAGGAAATGCCCCGGGGGTCCTCATACGCAGCCCTTACAAGACGAGCCCTGAAACGATACCAAGTGTCCTCCCCCCTCCCCCCCCCCCCCCCCCCCCGGTCTTGGACAGGGACACCCAGGATGCGAGAGAGGTAAATAAATAATATATTTGTAAATATGTACCTGACGAAACAAACTCTCCGACGGCCTTGGAAATGCATGAACCCACGGTAGATATAGCTGACGCATGTAAAGTCGCACACATTTCGCCACCCAAGTTTGAATCAAACCCAACGCCAGAACCTGTAACAGGTGGGAGAGAACTGCGGCGCTTCAAGACGTCCGCGAAAGAGTAGCAAAAATGTACGATTGGGAATTTCGAATTCGAACCTCGTTATAGACAAGTGGGAATCATGAGTCAATGGACAGGCGGAAAGGTGAAGTATAACAAGATAAGAGAGATAGATGGCCGAGGGGGTTGGTTTAGCCAGGTCGGCCAGCTTGCACAGCTTGCACGGCAAGCATTGGTTGAGGTTGGGAGTACATGCGCTGCCGTTTAGGCATGTTGGGGTTATCGGCAGCACCGCCCATGTCGGAGATTTGACGGCGATGCGGGGTACGAAGAGGAGCGCGCCCAGTTGGGACGCCTACCGGTGCTGCTGGGTACTGGACACCATTCTGGTCAACAGCGTAGGCGGCCGATGGAGCTGTAACATATGGCCCTTGAACGGCTGGCATATTCGGGGGAACAGCCTGCATATTTTGGAATTGGTTGGGCGATTGCCAGTTAGTCATTGATCCAGCGGGTGACTGGCCTGGAGAGCTGTCTTCTTTGATCGACTGGTTTGCTGAACTTTGAGTTGCAGCTGCCATGGTCACAGCAGCGGCGGAAGGTCGTACTGGCTCCATTCCTGGGTTCTGTGGCGAAATTTTGAGATGATCCAAATGTCTTTCAAGCATATCGAGAAGACTCTTGCGGGTGAATGGCTTCGGAAGAACATCATCCATTCCTATTGAAGGGTAAGTGGAAGGCGTTTGAATCAAGGTTTTGATGTTTGTCTTACCATGCTGGAAATAGAGCTGAATGTCGTCGCTTCGGATGTTCGAGGTCATGGCGATGATCGGCGTGCGGTCAAATTGGCGAATGAGGTGGCATGCCGATACACCGTCCAAATTCGGCATGATAATGTCCATCAGAATTAGATCGTATTTTGAGCCACCCTGAATTTTGTTCACAGCCTCCAAGCCGTCAAACTAGCGGAAACATTAGCAAGCGTGTGTGGTTTGATCGGACGAAACCGATGACGTACCGCAGTGTCAATCACACACGAGAAAGAGTACAAGAATTTGCCGCCAATCTGCCGACAGGTGGCGTCATCTTCAACCAAGAGGATATGTGGGCTGCGCACCCAGCCAGGGTCCACATTCGTGCTCTTTTTCCGGTTGTCGGGAAACTGCCGCCGAGCATCTGAGGTCTCTATCTCTTGCTTGGCGGGCATTGGGTACGGAACATTGTTGATATGCTCGCTGTACATGGGATCGATGCCATTTGTGGCCCCCACGGGATAGACCACTTGCTCCAGATCGCCGGTCATCTTGGGGTAAACAAGTGCGGGATTTGGTGGTGCGGTGGTCGCGGAACGGAGCGAGCCGTTTCGGGCATTCGCATTCGGATCCAAGGTGGGAGTTGAAACGACGGTCTTTTGAGGATCGTTCATCGAGTCGACGCCGTTCATATTGAATTGTAGTTCGGCGTTCATGTCATTCAGGAGCTTCGAGGCTTGCTGGAGGGGCGATGAGGGTTCATCGTCCACTGCACCAACCTGCGAAGGGCTCATTGTCGTACCGGTTGCTTGGAAGGTCACAGCCTTGGTGTCTCGGCGCTGGCGCGCATCCACCGAAAGCAAGTAGGTCATCACCTGGTGAATGACATTCTCGTGATTCAACACCGTCTTCTGCACTCGCATCACTTCTTGTAGCATGAGCTGATGATCCACCGTAAGCTGGGCATATCGGTCTGATAGGTGCTGGATCTGCTGCTGTTGCGCCACAATCTGCTGGTTAAGAAGATCAATTTGTTGCGTGGGTGCGGACTCGTCGGTGGGTTGGGGTTGTTTTCGTGGTGCGGGCGCCTTTCTGCGAATATTGTCGAGCGATTCTTTGCTGTTCGCGCGAAACTCTGGGTGCTTGAACTCCCATGCCTGCGTGATTTATGTGAGACCGTCGATCCCATTAACCTACAAATGGGGGGAGGTGCCTACATTCTGCCCGTATGGCGACTGGCCATTCTCTTCATTGTTTTGTCGAACCTTGTGGAAGTCGTATTTGTTCAGTTGGCGCACAAAGCTGGCAAAGTTGCTGTGTTTAAAGTGCTTCGGTAGGATGGTCTTGGTAAATTTCTCGCACTGTCGGGATTCGAATTAGCCAAGCCCAAAGAAACCAAATCTGTCTGACCACAGAACGACACGGGCGCATTACCTCCAATACCACAAAGGAATCTCCCTCATCACCCCAGCGTACGATCGACGCATATGTAGGGTCCTCCAGCATTCTGTCACTGTTAGAGATTACAAGTCCGATAGTAGTTAGAAAAGCACTTACTTGTACAGCTTGCGCACCTATTCATTTTGTTAGCCAAAGAGAGTAAAGATATCTCACAACAATCTAGGGGGTCACTGACAAAATCACTGGAGTTCCCAGCGGGGGCGGGATTGGAAGAGGTCTGGCCACCGTCCATGCTGGGCTAGACGGGTCGCGACCGGTCGAACGAGCAGGTCTGGCTGGTCTTGTCCCAACGCGGATAACCTCGATTGCAAATATAACGGGATGTGTTCGATCAAGCAAAAAAGGAAGAATAGGACAAGGGAAGAAAGCCAGACCTGTTCGGAGGGTGGGAAGAGAGAGAAAAAAATGAAAATAATAACGGGGGTACGGTCAGTTACTGGGTTTAGCGGTAGAGCCAAGTACCAAAGTTACTGTGGAGGTACTGTCTGGTACATGTGATGGACTTGCTCTGTTTCCGCATTACTTGGTTATTTCACCTCTTTTGGTTTTTTCATCCAACCGTATAATTCAAATCGTCCCTTTTTTTGGGGGGGGGGGAGGGGAGTTACTGACATTTCTTCATGTAAGGAGGTCGATCGTGAATAACCCAGAATTCAGGGACCAACGAGGGGCAGAATTCCAGGTCACACATCTACTGAGGTACAAGTGAGGTATTATACAGAAACACGTTCTTAGACCAAAAAAAAAATTTGAAAAAATTGAAAAAATTGAAAAAATTCCGCTTGACAATAACCAGATCTTATTCGCTATTAAAATAGCGAGATGCAGGACAGACATGATGGAGGGGATCGTGTCAGTGCGCATAAGATGGAGGGGCATTCCCCCAATGACCTGATGAAACTGGTGAGACATTGAATTAGCGTCGACCCAGTCGATTCAAAGAGACAGGAAAGAAAGATCAGAGCTTCAAGTGTTTTTTGTTTTTCGGCATACAAATCCAATCGGGAATCAGCAGTACATATGACGGAATACAACGCTTTTCATACTGTAGATGGATAACATTTAAAAGTGATCAGCCCTGCCATTCTCCGCCTGTCTCACTTCCGTGGATTCTAGGTTTGAACAGGTTCGATTGTTTCGTGAACCTATCATCCGAAAGAACCACTCCGCTTTTACGACCGAATATTCAAAAAAAAGATAGATTACGATCCAAGTGTCCACTCGAAAATTACCCCATAACACATTGCAACGTGGTTCATTATGATCCAAAAGCCAGGTCGAGTAGAGAGGTTGATGAAAAAAAAGTCCAAATGCCCACTGTAGCACCATAATCGTCATAACGAACGCACCCCTTCACTTCTGTCAATTGAACCCCAGTCAAGTCTAATGTTCAAACGGTGTTGGCGCCGAACTTCCTGTTAAACTAGAAGATGACTGCATCCTTCAGCAGGGGGGAGGGGGGTTATCCACCGTGTGACGAGCAAGGATCCACTGCATCATGGAGGAATAGGATGTGACTTCATATCATCCGACTCGAAGATGGCTGGTCCCTGTTCTTAATAGAGAGCGCTTATCATAGGCGACAGCTCTTGTGTAGGTTGCTTCTCGGTACCTGCGGTATAGTCTCCGCAGGTTGTACTGGTATCCACAGGCCGAGGGCGAGTACCGGTACTCAATAATCATCGGCATCGAATTAAGATGAAACTGATCAAAATGGAAAAAAAAAATCAAAGAAAATCAAGAAAGTAAGAAAGTAAGAAAGCAAAGAGCATCAACATGACACTTGAAAAGGAAATGGTGAGGTGCAAACAGAGTTCCTATAAATGATGCAATACAACCCATAAAATACCCCAAGCTCCCTTCGACATACCGCCCTTGCATTCCCCCAGTATCTTCTAACGTCTCTCACCACTTTGTATTCTTTTGATACCCTTGTCCCAATCCCATCATTAATCCAATTAAACCCACCATGTTTGCCCGCCGTATTGCAACCAACATCCCTCGCGTTCGCGCGCAAGCATCCCTCTTCCACAGCACCGCGCCTGCGTACGTGCAAAAGGGCGACGCCATCCCCAATCTGGACGTGTTGGTCGAGAACTCCCCCGGTAACAAGGTCAACTTGGCCAAGGAGATCAAAAATAAGGCTGTCATCATTGGCACTCCCGCTGCCTTCAGTGCGTGAACTCACCCTACCTTGGTAGGAAACCAAACCTCCTGTTCGGGGCTGACATTCTTCCAGGCCCCGCCTGCTCGAGCTCCCACGTTCCCGGTTTCATCAACCACCCCAAGCTCAAGGAGGCTGGTCAGGCTTTCGTCATCTCTGTCAATGACCCCTTCGTGTAAGCACTACGATGCCGAGTTGCACCGAAGAAGCGTCGTGGGAACATTTGTTGACAAAACTATCAAATAGGACCAAGGCTTGGGCTGATTCCCTCGATCCCTCCGGCAAGAGCGGTGTAAGTTTCTTCTCACTGTTTCCTGTGTATTTGCATCACCGCGATAGCGCTGATATTGGGTTTTCACAGATTCGGTTCCTGGGTGACCCCTCCGGCGAGTTCACCAAGGCGCTCGACCTCAGCTTCGACAGCAGCGCCATCTTCGGCAACGACCGTAGCAAGCGCTATGTACTTCTCGTCGAAGATGGAAAGGTCAAGGAGGCCTTCGTCGAGCCTGACAACACCGGTCTCAACGGTAGGTCTCTCCGCTATCGATCACATCCGCTTTGTACTAACATTACTTGAAAGTTTCCGCTGCCGAGAAGGTGCTCGGTTGAAATCATGTCTAAAAAGAGCTGTGGTATCCTTGCAAATAGTAGAAATAAGATATTCCATGGGTCCAAGGCACATCATTTGTTTCCGATCCCTTCCGTAGGGCACTTAATGGCGCAGGATTTTAATGTACAAATATTCCACCCTTTCCAACCCGGCCAACGCCTGATAAATTGATGCCAGCATTAAATAGGCATTCATGTAGTTCAATCCATGGAGAAACCAGAAATCAATCACGGATCCTTCGTTCCTAAGCCAAGTCTGAACCCCCCACCTTTGGTCTGGTTCAATTTCTACCAAGTGTATCCCTCAAGGGGCCATGGTTCATCACATCTCCACCTTTTGTGGAGATCAACTACTGCTGCAGAGCTTGCCACTGCTCGGGGGTATAGCACTTGGGTGTCCAAGCATGAATAGCAGCGATCTCGGCCTTGAGCGCGGAGTTGACGAGTCGGTGTCGCGCAAGCATAGTCTTGCTCTCGAACTGAGGGGAAACAATCACAGCCTGGAATGCCTGTCCACAGCCACCTGAATCCACCCAAAAAGACAAATTGTCAGCGAGAGATCAACAGGTAAATAAAACAAGAGAATATTTCGACGTCGTCGCGTCATTCCCAATTTCAGTTTAAATTTCAATGTCCATACCCGATAGATCCTCAACCTCAACATGCTGCGCCTGTAGCAGTTCAGTCAACTTGTTCTTCAGCGAATCGGCGGTGATTCCAGATATGTCAGCCATAGCAGCGTTGGTGGCGGCGTGGGAGCGGGCGGTAAGGGAAAATGAAGCCCGTTGGATGTTGCTGTGAGGGCGCAGGAGATAGCGGCAGCTTCTGCTCAGGGCGGTTAAGGTGGAGGTGCGGGAGAACATCAAGTATGGTCGAAGAGAGGAGGGTGAGAAAACGAGAAGAGATAAAGTGCCAAACCCGACGTGATCGCGAAGTATGCGAGTTGCTCTTATTACAAATTTACAGCCCTCCCCCCCCCCCCCCCCCCCCCGGGTCGGCTGTGGCTAGTGAGTGCACGTGTGTGGCTCAACCACATTTTCCGTCCGTTGTTCTTCTTCTATCTTCAAATATGTTGGACGCCTCTCTATGAATTTTCTGCGCGCTGCTACACGTCGATACTCTGCCATGTCTACGCCGTTGAAATCTTCGGAATGCTCACCATTCACTAATGTTGTGGTGAGCTCTATGAGAAAGCTGTAATTCACTCCCCACCAAAGCTCCCCGCATAATATGAAGCTTCGTTTAACTTCGTATACGCAGATACCCGGAGGCATTGGCGGACAAGAGCTTCGATAATACAGGATGTAAGCTTTCATCCAATCGAAAAATCTTTTTTGATTGGCTTCTGCAATGTACTAATCGAGCTCAATTGTAGTACTGCTCGAAGCTCCTTTCGATAACACCCGGATGCTGAACAACTCGGTCCTCCTCACCATTGACCTTACTACGGCCGTTGCCGACGAAGCCATCAAAAACCGCAACTCAATTGTTGTCGCATACCGTAAGCCATCCAAGGATCCAGGATACTTGCAAAGGGACACCCCGCGAGCTTCAACGAATATTTTGGAACCCAAGGCCCTAACGCAACTCAATTCACACAGACCCGATCATCTTCCGCGGCTTAAAATCCCTCACCTTCGCCGACTCCCAACAAAGATCTCTACTCCGCCTCGCACAACATGGAATCAGCGTCTACTCCCCGCACACAGCAGTCGACACCGTCCCCGGGGGCATGGCCGACTGGCTCTGCGACGTAGTGACTGGAAGCTTCAAACCGATACAACAAACCACCAAAGCCACCATTGGACCCTGCAAATCAAGCATGTACTCTGCCCCAAGCTACCCCGAAGCACCAACCTCCGCGGTGCAAGCCCAGACCTCCTCACAAGGACCAGCGCACACCAGGACCACAATCCACCCATCCCCGCCAGCTTCAATCCCAGAAGGGTTCGAATCAGCCGGTGCCGGTCGTCTGGTGACGTTCAAGGACAAACAGCCCCTCACTTCCTTGATTGATAACATCGCTTCCGGAATCGGCCTGCCTGGCGGTATCCCCATCGCCATCCCGCAAGGCCAATCCGTTGATGATATCTCTATCCGCACGGTAGGCATGTGTCCCGGTTCGGGCTCGGGAGTGCTCCTCAAGGGTGACGGCGCGCTCCCTGATCTCCTGCTGACTGGTGAAATGAGCCACCATGAGGCTTTGGCGGCGACGGAGCGTGGGTCTGTTGTTATCTCGCTCTCGCATACTAACTCGGAGCGTGGATATCTGCGTTCGGCGATGCAGCCTAAATTGATGGCCGAGGTAAAACAGCAGTGGGATGAGGCCTTCCAGGATTCTGCGAAGACTATTGATGATCTTAAGAAGTTTGATGGGGTTCCATCGGCGGCTGTGTATCAGGCTCGGGACCTTTACAAGGATCAGGGCGATGTTGAGGTGTCTGTCAGTGAGGCTGATCGCGATCCCTACGGTATTATGATTTGGCGTGGTAACTAGGTGGGCTCTTAGCTTTTGGCTTTGGCCTTGGGATCTAAAAACTTCGAGAAGAAGAAAAGTGCAAAACACAGTCACAATAAGAGAACGCATGAGAATGCTGTTGATCACAGATACTTAAACACCTCAGCTAAGACTCAATCAATTTGACTAGACTGCTAACCACACTTGGACTTTAACGAAGTAGTATGAGGACGTCTAGTAAGATGTCAAGAAAGTGGGTTGAAATGAGAAGGATATCCTAATGGGCAGACAATGACAAAAACAAAAAAAAGGTGTCCTGAGGAGAGAAGGCAAGACAGGATGAAGGACTCAGGTCAAACATCAAAAAAAAGTAGGCTATCGAGGCCATGAAGGAAATGAGACCTGAAGTTTTTAGCCTTTCCCTCCATGGCTTCAACAAACCAACAATTCATAGATGTGGGAAGATTGTGGTGAGTATCGATTAGCGATAGGGATAGAAATGAAGAAAGCAAGAACGATGAGACCAGATGAAAACCAGACGACCAAGCCCCAAATGACTAAACGAGAAACAGAAAGGAAATAGATGAGACAAGTGGTATCCGCGTGAGTGGCCTTAGCGAAGTCAGGAATGAATCAATAAAGTAGAGCCCCACGAAACAGTGACTAAAGATCAATCAGGCTACCGCCACCACGCTGTTGCTGCTGCTGACTTCCCCAAGGGTTGTTGTTAGCGGGCTGTTGCTGTTGCTGCAGATATCCGGTCTGCTGCGGCATGCCTGTGAATTGTTGGCCGAAAAATGGGTTTCCGGTGGGAGTCGCATGTAGGCGGGTCAAACCCTGACCGGCAGAATTGACAAAGGTGCCAGGTGTTGTATGCTGTGCGGGGATTCTGAGGTCTCCAACGTTGCCGAAGGTATCCTGGCCTTCGCCTGACGCGAGAAGGGCGTTGAGACGAGCATGGTGAGGGTCCTGAGGTGGGGTACTCTTTGGTGGTTGTGGGGCCTGGAAGCTGGCGATCGGGTTGGGCTGAGTGGGTTGGGCGAACAGCGAGCTTTGGCCATACTGCGCATTGTTCTGGGCAAAATGATTTGTGGCACGGTCCTCCGATAAGGAATTGAGTGTTGACGGGCCTGTTTGTGCAGGGTTGTTGAATTGCGTTTGAGCACGCTGAGCGAATGGATTGTTTGATCCTGTCGGCATGGGCTTGAGGGCGTCAGCAGGCTGCAGTTGCTGCTGAGGCTGGTTCCCGGCCCATGGGTTGTTGCTCCCTGCGGTCTGATAATTCTCCCGGGGTTGTTGCGGCTGCTGCGAGAAGACGTCTGCCCCATAAAGGTTGTTGGGGTTGTAAACGGTCTGCTGGGGTTGGAGAGTGGCCTGGGGTTGCAAAAGGTTGGTCTGTTGCTGGCCGTAAGGGTTCTGATCAAATGCCGAGGGCTGCGCCTGATAGCCGTTGGCATAAGGGTTGTTCATGCCGGTGTGCTGGTTCTGGAATCCTGTCGTCTGCGCGTACTGGTTGTTCAGGTAGCCTGTGGTCATAGGCTGCTGCGCATTGATCGGGTTGCCGAACCAGTCCACCGCACCTTGCTGTTGGTAGCCCTGGTTGTAACCAGTCAGCTGGACTTGAGCTGGGGTGTCATCGAAGAGAGCATGGGCGTTGCTCTCTTCCAATTCGCGCTTTCGGAGGTCCTCCTCCTCCCTGCTAAGCTTAATTGCCTTGGCAAGATCCTCGTCATCCTGGGTTACCATTTTCTCCTTGGCCCGTCGCCTACGCTCATCCTCGGCCTCGGCCTTGCTGGCTTCAATAGCTAAGCGGTATTCGGTGTCGGAGTCGTCCTCCCCGTGACGTCGGCGTCGGTCTCTGCGCGATGGTTCCACGGGGGAGTTTCCGTAGCCTTCATCGATTCCGCTGACGCGAGTCTTCCACAGTTTGCGATCTGATCGTTCACTGCGCAAACGATCTTCATCCAGTACCAATGCAGTCAATTCCTTTGCTGCCACGCGAACTACAGAACACCACCCGGTCAATTTTGCAACCCCTCATGATTTTCAACCAAACACACTTACCGTTCTGGCCAACATCCCTGCTTTCCTCGTCCACGTATGTAAACTCGCGCAAAGTCTTGATAATATAGACATTTTTCCGGGCCCACGTTACCACCAACTCCGAGCCTTCGTGGAGACAGTAGTCCAGGACCTTCAGGGACTTCAGCACATGGCGCCAGTTCTTGCCCTTATCGTTGAGTCGCTTGTCAAGCATATCCATGATCTCATAGAACTCATTCGGACTATTATGCAAATGGTATTAGCGGTGCCCACAGGGTCGGTCGCGGCCTCAACTCACCTCCCGAAAGTCATGGCGGCAATCTCGGACATTTCAGTGCCTGTAGGGCCCCATGGATCATTACTGGTGGCTGAAAATGTAAGTTAGCAGTTTGATCACAATGTATGCAGGGTGCATGGGCGCAATGCAGCAAGCGACCCCTTCTCCCCCCCCCCCCCCCGGGAAAAGACAGGGGCGGCAAGATGTGGCAACAGCAGTCCTGCACCTGCGACCACAACTCGATAATCACCCAGAAGTTTGATGTACTGGAATCGGCTCATACCATTTCGGACCTTCACCTGCACTGAGGAGTATCCTTTTGTGACGTTCTTCACGCTCCGCACAACTTTAGACATGGTAGCGGTGATGCGACGGTCGCAGTTTTAAGTGGGATGGAATGGATCGTAATCGTCTATTAGAAATCGATGCAAAGGATAATCACAGAGTATTAGACTGCCAAGCACACACAGCCCTCTCTCTCCGTGTCGCGGTCCAAGATGTCAAGCGTGTCACTCCGGCTCTGGAAGGGACAGGTTGGCAGATTGGTCCAAAGGGGTCAGGGTCTGGATGTTTCGTTTGCCTGGAAAAGAAAAATTGGCAAACAATAGTCGACAGTCAACGGGTGAAAAGTGAAAGAGAGGAGAGGGGATGGCTCGAACGGGGGGGAGTGAGAGGGCTTGGCAGTGACGGAAGACAGTTTGGACCAAACTTATACACCACTGTTCAAGATCTACACTTGAAATTTTTTTAGTAAAGATCTATCGTTTCATTTGTTATAACCCAACCCCCCCTGGAGTAGAACCAAAACGAGTTCTAAGATTGAAATGGTTCATGAACAGTGTATGTCCAAGTACCGTTGCGCCCTCGTGGCCGGAGCTCCGGTCTAATCGCCGTGATCTTGCTTTTTCTCCTATTTCCCTCTCTATAATAGAAGACTAAGCAATCCACTATTGAAATTCCATTGATCTTATTTGACATCCCTAAATTTTCGGATCCAATTTCAAATCTGGATCAAAAAAGACCCTACTTTGTATAGAAAACCCTGACTTGTTTCCCGCCACATGTGGCTTTTGGCGTAAGGACCTCGTGATCAGGCAACAGTGTGATGTGCAAAGCTATACATAGGTCCTCGGCATTTGGAGTAGGATATAGAATCGAGAGACTCTTGGAGATTCAAAGTTCATCTTTTGAAATCTCAAGACCCATGCTACGTCATTTTTTCTTCTAGAATGCAGAACACTCTTGGCACTCCGATGGTAGGTCCACCTTGGGGTTAATATCGAGGTTTTATATCCACCAGCTCACGTTTCACTTGGGTTGTCATCGATGTGGCATCCCGCAACCATTTTATTACTGAAATCGATCCTGATTGAGCCATGTTCAGGACATATATATGTGAAGATCACCAATGTTCCATGAGTTGAGAGAGATGACTCAGATCCACTTCATGTCCAGGGACAGCTTGCGACCCCAGTGTAGAGTTCAGTCTTAAAAAGATCCACGTCTGAAACTTGGGATGTATGTAGTAACTTGTGAGGTGAAACTTATTAGGGATGTATTCCGTGGGACCGCCAATGGCTACATGAGCCCAAATGCTCAGCCATGACTTTATCCAAGGGCTCGCACGAGAACCGGTGTTCGCTCTGGGTGCGGACAGAGCATATGAGAAGACTCTCAGCAACTGGGTAATACTGATGTCTCTCCATAGGTGTCCACGCACCAGCTGGTTGGGAACCCTCCGCCTACGCTGTCTCAGGGGGGGGGGGGGGGGGGGGGGGGGGGGGGGCTACGGTGAGATGGTGGTCGAGAGGGTGAGAGAGAGAGGAAAAAGAGAAGAGGAGGAAAGGAGGTGGGTGCCCTTTTATACCCCAGAGAACATGCAGACCTTCCGAAAGTGGACGGTTCCCTTGCACCTTCCCTGACTGTCAATTTCACATCGCACCTTCCCAGTCTACACACGGACATTGGTTGACACGGGACCCTTTTAGGAAGTAGCACTGGAGCCAGTGTCGTGCTTGAATGTCAGTCACTTTGATCAGTTCGATTTCGAGTCCTATCATATAATTTAAAGAATCTCAAGCCACCCCATCAGACAGAGCTCCAGCAATACTTTCAATCAACCCTTTATTCTGCATCCCATCCACCCACTCACCAGGAATAGCATCAAACCCATAGTACGAGCCCGCAAGACCGCCATAAACAGCGCCTGCAGTATCCGAGTCACCACCCAGATTTACAACTGCCAGCGCCCCATCCTTCCATGTATCATACTTGAAAAATGCCCACAGCGCACACTCCAGTGTATCAACCACCCATCCACTACTCGTTACATCACTGGGCACCTTGGCCTTCCAATCACTAAGCGTCCTGTATCTGTGCCGGGACAACCGCAGTTGCAGAGTAGGATGAGTAAACGGGAACGTGGACACTGTGTGGAAGAGTTGTTTCTTCGTTTGACCTATAAAAAGCGTCAGGGACAAGTCTTGGAAGGAATCAGAGAATCGAATCACAAACCATTCAGAACTCCACACACCAATTGCGTGTACACTTCACAGGCTTCCACACATGCGAGCGAAGGATGGGTGATCCGGCTGTGTCTTCTGGCGATTTCCCTCGCCAAACCAGAATCTCGCCAGTAAACCAACCCAATAGGGACAATCCTCATCAAGCTTCCGTTCCCGGAGAACTCGTTGTGATCCAATCTTTCGGTGACCATCGCCTGGGCAAGTTCGAATTCTCCCTCCTCCATGCCAAACTGCACCCACAGCCGAAGGGAGGTGCGAGTAGAGCGTCCTACATCCCATGAGTGGTTGACAGTGCTGAAATGACCTTTAGTCATCCACTCGATAAAGTATTGGATTGAAAGCTTGTGGTTGTATTGCATATTGGATTTGCTAAAGGAGCATGCCAAGGCTAGAGTCATAGATCCGTCGTCGGAGTAGGATCTTGTTCATGTTAGTCACAAGTACTTCGTATATAGGACTGTGATCGAAACTCACCCAGCTGGTTGCTTGAAAGGCGCGACAAATCTCAAGCATGTAATTGGCTCGAATGTTCCCGCGTCTCTGAATTGGACGGGGCCGCCGAGTGCGTCTGCTACGCAGACGCCCCAGATGGCACCTTTGGCGCGAGATTGCAGTGATGGAGACATGCTGCGCTGACTTTGATGGGTCTTTCTTTCGTTTTGTTTTTTTTTTTGGTTCCCAGGTGATTTCGCCTTGTACAATGATCGGAAATGACTCAAAGAGGAAGAAGCTTGGAAAAGCAGAAACCTTCAGAGATTGAGTCACCAGGGCGGAGTATTCAAGCTAAGGGACTATCATCACAATGACAGAGATTATTTAATGTGAAGTCCTAGTGTAGTGGCCAATACGAGCCTTGGGATGATTGGCATGGAGTACGGACTAAGCCTCACGCTAGGCACCTGTCAGCCTCGCCCGCTCACCCCCGAGGCTCAACTGTTGTTTGACCACAACTACGGCTGCAAGCACGAAAGCCTGCAGGATGGATTTAGACCGTAGTCTACTAATAGCTCATGCAATTAAAAATCTTCTTTACTCACCGAACTTCTACTTATGACAAGGCCAGGCAGCAACATTCACAGGCTGCCCATGAGTTTCCTCCGCCAACTCCTCAACACTCTTCCATGTCCACAACCGTTGACCAGGGTTTACAAGCTCATTGTCGTCTCCAAGCGAGGTAAAAAGACACTGGCGTACGGAAGGACCCAGTACTAGTATACTTCCCGTTTTGGGTATCGAGACCGAACCAAGGCCCGATACTATCTTCTAGGAACAGGCCGCAGAGTACGCGGCAGATCTGCATGTGCGCGACGACTCGCCGCGCGTTCGCATTGTGCTTCTTCTTCTCGTTCCATTCTAATGGAGCGAAGTCATGGCCGTAGTGGTCCACACCGAACTCAGAGGGGAAGTAGACTCGTATGTTGGTTCTGGGGAGGATGGCCGCGATCTTGGTTTTGAAGTCGTGGCCTACGGGTCCGAATGTGTTTACGAGGATTTGGACGCCTTGTAGAGCTTCTTCAAGGTTGGTCTCGTTGTAGCGGCGTATTGTGAGTGTTACGCCGGATTGGGAGGCGGATGGTTAGAAGAGACATGACCCGTTTCTTGAGAGAAGGATAATTTCGGAGAAGGTGTCTTGGAAGCTGGGGGAGAGGAAGGCTGTTGTGAGGTGCTTGCCTAGATGGCCGGTGGCTCCGGCTCCGGCGACGACAGGTCGTGTTATGGATGCTATTTGGGCGATTGGGCACTTTTCAAGAAGAAATGATTCGGGATCAAAGGATAAGGAAGGAAGATGGGGTACGTTTCAAACTAGGTCTATATCCATGTACCCTACTATACCAATTCCCATCCCGATGACCGAATTAAGCCCTTCTTTGGCCTCACAATCTAGATTTTCATTTTGCGTAACACAAAAATGTTGCTCGGTGTTGATTGAGCTCCGATAAACAGAGTGCTTTGGAAATGCAATGGAGATCGGGACTTGACCATTGATACAGGGGGAGTAATCAAGCATGTATATGAAAAATGACCTGCGCGGAAAGTGAGTATAGTTCCATGAAATTCTACCCATTCCACATGAACCCGAAATCGACATGAACCCGAAATCGAAATCGAACTCCATTGCCGACATGAGAAAGTGTGCCCTCAGAATGCTATTTGTCCTCGCATCAGAACACCAGGCCCGATTGTGTAACACGAGGGACCGACGCTTCTGCTAAATTAAACCGTAACCAGCCTGGGTGTGCATTTATTCCCCAATCCACGTCCATTACTTCTCCATACTTAGGTATTTAGCCTCGGCGCCCTTGATGCACGCAATATTGGCACCAAGCTTGTTGATCGTCTCAATGTACTCATCATAGGGGTCTGAGTCAAAGACAATACCACCACCAGCCTGAAGGTATGCCACACCGTCCTTGACCATCATAGTGCGCAGCGCAATGCATGTGTCCATCGCACCGGGCACCTCGGCCGCGCCATCTGGGCTGGAGCTGTTATATCCAAAGTATCCGACCGCGCCAGCGTAGACGCCGCGCTTTTCCCCCTCCAACTCGGCGATGAGCTGCATGGCACGCACCTTGGGTGCACCTGAAACTGTGCCGGCGGGGAAGATAGACCGGAATGCATCGAAGCGGGTCATGCCTGGCCGCAACTCTCCAGATACCTGAGAGACCAGGTGCTGGACGTGTGAGAACTTCTCTACAACCATCAGTCGGTCGACCTGTGTTGTAGTGGGGTCGCAGACCCGGTTAACATCGTTGCGGGCAAGGTCGACCAGCATAACGTGCTCAGCGCGGTCCTTGAGACTGCTGCGGAGCTCCTCGGAGAGAGCGGCATCCTCCTCCGGGGTCTTACCCCGCTTTACTGTGCCTGCAATGGGGTGGCTGATGATACGCCCCCGCTCTTCCTTGACCAGGAGCTCGGGGCTTGCTCCGACAAGCTGGAAGTCTTGGCAGTCGATATAGAACAGATAAGGGGAAGGGTTAACGGTACGAAGGTGGCGGAAGAGGTTGAATGGGTGGAGAGAGGTAGGTCGTGATAGCCGCTGTGACGGCACGGTCTGGAAAATATCGCCCTTGGCAATGTGCTGCTTCAATCGGTTGACGTGGCCCTCATATCCGTCCCGTCCGATGTTGGATGTGTACTCTTGGTTCGGAATGATCGGGCCCTGGGGCGGAAGCGGCGTGCGATCCTGGAGTAGCGTATCGATCGTCTTTTGAATGATGGATTGACCCTTGAGGTATGAGGCCTCGATCTCGGCATCCGCCGAGGGAATGGGAACGTACGTGATAACCTTGACGACCTGGAAGAAATGATCGAAGGCAATGATGGTGTCGTACAGCATAAAGAACGATTCAGGCACTTCAAGGACGTCCTTCATCGGCCGCGCCGTCTTGGGCTCAAAGTATCGAACACAGTCGTATCCCACATATCCGATCGCTCCGGCGGTCAACGGCGGAAGGACCAATTCAGGTACTGTCGCGACGCGGTACTGAGAAAGCTCCTCCTCAAGGAATGGGAGGGGATCCGCTGCTGGGCCATGGCCCTCGCCAGTCTTGATGACCTTTCTGGGATCTGAGTGTTTAAAAAGAAGTAAGCGGTGGAATCAGACCAAAGACTCCCGGAATCACCCACCTGCGCCAATAAAGCTGTATCGCCCAATGGTCTCTGTGGTGGCAGCACTTTCATACAAGAATGACAACCGCGAGCTATGCCTGTGAGTCAGCGATCTTGTCCCGCATTCCCATGCCCAGGCTTATCGGCAATGTTGAAAACAACCCCAATGACTCACTTCTCTGCGATCTTCAAGTATGCCAATGTTGGGGTTAAGAGGTCGGCGGAGATTGATGCCGTGACAGGAAGTAGGTTGGGAGGGAACTCGGAGTTCCTCGACTTTAAGATCACTTCTCGCGCCGTCTCGAGGGACGGGATGCTGGGGACCTGAGTCATTGGTCAATGAACGGAAACCAGAATCTCGACGGGGGTGTCAAAGAGTGGAGAAACACAACAGCGAGACAGATGCGTAACTTACAGGAGTTGCCATTTTTTATTATAAGTGGCTGATATTGACGGTGTTAGTAAAGAGGAAAGATCAAGTCGGTGGGAAAATGAATCACTGTGGGGGGTGGAGATCTATTGACGGGCGGTCCAGGAATGCGCTCAGACTGCATGTGTTTGATTTGAGGTGTCACATCAGAGTATTATTGTGATTCCAATTTTAGGGCTTATGAATTTTTAGATCAAATTCCGAGCAACGTTGGAGAGCTTACTCCGTTCCGTACACGTCTTACAGAAGTGTCCTCCAGTGATATATGCATCCAAAAGCGGCCTAGCGTCGAGGGGTATTTCGATTATCGATAAAGCGGCTATGGATGTACCTGTGATGCATGTCCTGTGCAAGGACTCCCTCGTTTGAAAATTGAGCATTTTCTTGATTATCAGACACTAAATGTGAGTTTTAGAAATCACAGATCCCACCTGAAATGGGCGAGGGGGAAAAAAAGGCAAAAGAAAAAGTCCACCGTCGCCAGTCCATGTTATTCGCCGTGCCCACCCAAACCTGTCCCAAGCAATGCATGCCATTATGCATTTTCTAAAGAAATAATGTATGTCCACAGAAGGCAAAAAAGAGTTAAAAAAGAATTTTTTCGGAAACCCCACGAAAGGGTGATATGTCTTTGAGGGAAAGATATTGAAAAAGCTTTTCAAGCGGGATGGTCGGATTAGTTCAAGCAGGGCATGAGTCGTGAGTTATGTGGCTGTTTGAACCCACTCTGTCATCTTTGCAAGTTGATAATTGCCATCTTGGGAGAGTAGACTGTCAGCATGGGGGAAATCGACATGGGTAAACCAGACCGGCGAGCATACCTGTTTGTTAAAGCCGTAGGCAAGTCGTTTTCCATCTGCATCCCAGGAAAGGGCCCGATGGTGTTCGGATTTTGAGTAACCATTCTGTCCATAGTGTCCATTCTGTCCATTCTGTCCATTGGTCATTCGATCGGCTTCCTCTTTCTTCACCTCGGGGCTGGTTGTGGTCCAGGTAGACACGAGATGACCGTTAGGGTGTTCAATGTTCCAGATAAAGAGTCCGTCCTTGCTAGCCGCACCGAAAGCGTATCCATCGGGGGAGAATGATCCGGTGATAGCGGGATTTGAGTCGAGGCTCAGCTGATGAATGTTGGTGTAATTCTTACTATCGAGGCTGACCTGCCAAACCTTGACCTTACCATCTGCCGAGAAAGAGGCAAATTCAATACGATGGGAGTCAAATTGAGGACTGATATCAATACCGGTGATTCTGTCCTTGTGGGCATTGGGTATAAGAATGTCATGAGTAGGAATCCAAATTGAAGCACTTAGTCCAGAAGCCACGATAGCAACCGAATGCGACTCGGTTTGGACACATCGAATAAACTCCCAGGTTGCATTGTCTTTGGGAGAAGGATACGTCTTGATCAAACGGATGCTGCTATCCACTTCGCATTGATAGACTGCACCCTCGCCAGAAGCAAATGCCAGGTTGCGTCCACACCACGCGAGATCATAAATATGATTCTCGATTATTTGAGATGGAGGGAAAACATCTGGACGCCGGCTGTCGTCCCAAAGCGCGAGTTCCGATATGTTATGATTCGAGGCTACAACGACCAGTTGTGAGCTACCAGCTGCCCAGTGCAAGCCAGTGATGAGCCGAGGTACTTCGGGTAATAAGTCCATCGCGTCTCCATTGACGTTGTACATGGTGATAGTTCCTCTGTCATCAGTACAAGTTGCGACAGCCAATTTCTCACCAATGGCATCCCAGGCTACGGTTGAGACACTGGTGTCACCCTTCTTGAGCTCGATTATTTTCTTCTCCACGGGTTCCAACGGCATTGATAGCTTCCACAAACTGCAAAAGAGGTCACCAGCTCCCGCAACAACAGTGGGATCCTGCGGGCGCCATGCAGCGTGCGTCACGTGATGTTCCGTATTCAGCAGGGCGGTGTCGGGGGTCAAGTCGATGGGCTTGGCGGGGGCAATCTGGACGGATGAGCTCTCGCCGTTTTCCAGGGTGGGCGGCAGTTCAGGGATCTCCTCGGCCATGCTGACATCACCATCCTCATCCACATTTTCGGGAGTATTTGGCTGACTTTCAGTTTGCGCTCTATCCCCCATGGAGTCATCGCTATCAGTGTCATCTTTTCGGCTGTCCTTTCCGGGCTCAGGATGGCCGTTTACCGGGCGGTCGCGCGCAAGCTGGCCCGCCGAATCTGGGTCTGTGCCGACAGCCTCATCGCGATTTTCCACTGATTTAGTTTTGGTTCCAATTTCAAAGGGCTCTGGTCCAAAAAAATAATCAGACGGTGAAATGCTTTTGTGATTGCCCTCCTGCGCATCACGGTTAGTTTGAATTGCAATTGAGAAACTCCAAAAGAAAGTAGAGATTTTCCCTTTGGCAAGTAAGAACCGTTTGGCTTGCTTATTCTTCATTTGATTGATTCGGGTTAAACTGAAACACATACCTTGTCTAGCGAGGATTCCATTTCGTGGTATTGCAAGCCCTTTTGGACCAGCGACACTAGCGCGTGAGTTTTAATGTATGGCGCAAACGGGAGCGTCTGCGGATCAGGGAACCACGCGCGCTGCAAAGACACGGCGGCATCGCCATGACCTAGGTTGAGTTAGAGGCCAAATTGAGAAGATAGTCAAGGGGGCAAGTGTGACCAACCTGCTTCTTGGAGGTACCTAGAAAGAAAATTAGTTCTGTAGGAGATGCGTGAAGCACGTGAAGTGCGTGAAGTGCATTGCACTTACCTCCATATTAAGTAGTTGACATGATGCGACGTGAGGTCGGGTTGTGCCATGATTACATGTGCGACCAACTAAGGGCCGCGGACATGCCAGAGAGGGAAGAGCTGTGCCGATGAACACCAAAGTGGAGGCTTCGATGCGCGGAGACGGGGCTTCAGGAACACAGAACACGAAGCCGTAAGGGAATAGGAACTTCTGGATAACTAGAACAGGGAAGGAAGGCGGCTTGTATTTTCCGCACAGAATCTAAGACTGAGACTTGAAGATCGAGGAGACAGCCAAGACCAGGGAGAAATTGGAGTTTTGTGGGGGAAATGAGAGTGAGAGGATGGAGGGACGAAGAAGTGGCATGCAGGATCAAGTAGAATCGAAGCTACTCTGTAGTCTCTTAGACACAGAAACCAAGTATTCAATGAATAGAGAGAAGAGAGAGGGAGAGGAAAGTGAAGATCTGGGATTAAAGGATCCAGAATGTTTGGCAGAAGTCCATTTAGCACACACTAGCCACTGGATCCTCCCTGTGGCGTCGGGTTCTCCTCCACACTTTTTTCGAAACTTGCCTTCTCCAGTCCAGTTTTCCTATAAATAAGGTATAATACAATATTGGGGATATCTGTTTCACATTCGAACCTCGATCACACATTCCTGATACTCTACTCCTTAAGATACTGTGGCTTCTCAAACAACTCTCCTATTCTCCTATTCAGTACCTAAAAATGGCGTTCTCCACACATCGGGGGATTTCAGCACGAGCGCCCTTAGCACCCTTAGCACCTTTCAAGGTTCCAATCCCAAGTACCGGAGTGTTTAGCCTGTGTCACAACATATACTTCTATGTACACTTCCCATCATATCTACTTGCAGGGATGCTATCTTTCGGACATCACATACCAATGACCTGAACTGCATCCACCCGAACCTGCAGGTCAATCGCAGATGGTGGATCGTGGCTCATGATGCCGCCAGTTACCGACCTGACATTGGCGCGTCGTTTAACCTTGTTGGGGGTACTTTTTTTATTACTTTAACTGCTTTTTAACTTACGGACTTGTCAAGTCGAGGGGTTTACATGGAAAAGTCGGTTTGCACATTTAAAGTCTGCCACCTACAATCTAGCTATTACACCAATGAGGGGAGAAACCTCTGGAAACAAAAGATCTAAATGACGTTTGACACTGAATACCAGAAGAGACGTTACAAGCCTAACAAGCCTAAGCAGCTGACTAGTCTAATCCTGGATAGACATTGGTTTCCTTTCACCTCCAGTTGCTACCGATGTCACCTGATGGGGAACTCCTATTTACGGAGTGTCTGACAGATGGTTAGGTACTCTGTAAGAGGTAGGATGCTAGATGTGATGACACTGGTTCCAACATGATTTCTAAAGAACGACTAAAACCCACCTATGTTCAAGTCATTGGTAGAACTGGAAACAATAAGCAAAATTTTTGATACCATCCATCAGATAGGAAGGAAAATGGGATTAGATGACATGTAAATTAAGAACCAGAATCAATAACCCAATAGAGGTGAAAGAGGAATGTTGTAGTTTGTGCCCTTGAAACATCCCGGGCCCAAACAAACAGGTGCTTCTCCGCCCTCCGCTCAAGTCTCCCACCTCATCTTTCCCCATCTACACGGTCTGTGGCGTCTTGCAGCTCCAAGCGAGCTCCAACATGTCGCCCCGAATCAAAATTCCCCCTGCTACTCGAATCTGTCTCGTCAGCCTTCTCACACTCTCCCTACTCTACAACATTGCCAGATGGCGACAAATTGACACCACCGGCGGAACCCCGACCACATCTCCCCTCGTCCCCTACCTGACCCTCGTCCCCTCGTTCTTTTACCACTACCCTTGGACAATCGTCACGGCCACCTTCGTTGAGCAGAACATCTTTACCGTCCTACTAAACTCCGCCACCATTTTCTATGGCGGCAAGTACCTCGAACGCGCATGGGGTTCGCGCGAGTTCAGCAAGTTCATCGCAGTCGTCGCCGTAATCCCCTGTGTCTCCATCATCCCAATCTACCTGATATGGGGAGCACTCGGGGGCTCCTCAAGTAGAGCGTACGCATCCCCCACCTCGGTATCCCCAAACGAGCAAACCGATTGCCACCACCCTAAACCAAACACACTAACCATCTCCAAAATAAACAGCCTCACCCAAATCTGCGGCGGTGTCTCCATCCAAGCAGCCTTCCTAGTCGCCTTCAAACAGCTCGTCCCGGAACACACTGTAACAATCTTCAAAGGAGTAGTCAAAATGCGCGTAAAGCATTTCCCCGCCCTCTTTCTCCTCCTAAACACCATCAGCGGCCTCATCATCGGAACCGACCCCGCCGCAATCCTCTCCTGGCTCGGCATCCTCACCAGCTGGACCTACCTCCGCTTCTACAAGCGGCAGCCCGACCTAACTGGCACCTCGAGCAGTACAGGCATTAAAGGCGATGCCAGCGAGACCTTTGCATTTGCTTGTTTATTTCCTGATGCGATGCAGCCGCCTGTCGCGTTCGTTGCGGACAAGATCTACGCGCTACTGGTCGCAGCTAAGCTCTTGAAACCGTTCTCCCAGGACGATATCGCCTCCGGTAACGAGTTGGTACTGGCGAGAGGCGATGCGGGCTTGCCTACGCTGTTGAATAGCCAGCGTGGTGGGGTCAGGGGTGCGGGGAAGCGCGAGGAGGCGGAGCGCAGACGGGCAATTGCACTCAAGGCTTTGGATCGCAGGCTACAGGCTGCTACTGTTGGGCGCGTGCAGGTTCATTCCCCTGGTTTGGGGGAGCCTAGCTCGTCGATGCCGCGTCCTACTACGCCCACTCCGGCTGCACCTGTTGGTCAGAGTATGCTGGGGGAAACGAGCTACAATCCTGATCATGCCTGAGTGTGACAGTGCGCTTCAATTTTTTTTTTCTATCTCTGGCGTTTTGTGACGCACTTCGGGATTTGGCCTTTTGGACATATTCGCAGTCGTGGCATGGCTGGTTTGTGGCTTGGTTTCTATTTTATACTGATAGCTATACTGATACTGTGTGCACTTCTGCCCAGGTGACGATGTACATGAATTAATTGATCTTGTCTCGGGGTCTTGATTTCCCGCTGTAGTTGTTAGGTTGATACCTTAGCGCCTGAGTTTTTGGCCCTGAAATCGATTTGTTTTGTACTACACATAGCTTGTACGCCAACTACGATTAGAAGAAACTGTTTCGCTCTGTTGATCTGTAACTTAAACCACTGTTTACTTGAATTTCCGCTCTTTTTTTTAAAAACCATGTTGATCCTAGCTCGGCTATTGGACTCCTGCATCCATCTCCATCTCAGCCTCCTCTTCGTCTAGCAATGGCACAAACCGGAAGTCCACAAAGCACACAGGTCCATTGGGACCCTTTACGCCAGCGCCAACCGGCCTGCCCACTGGCACATTCTGATCATCAAGCTCAACCATGAACTGCAAGCTCAACACCCCCTGCCGATCCCCACGTATGCTAACTTTGTTCGCGACAGACATAGCTCTCGCAGCCTTGCGGATCAATGCAAAGCGATAGCTCTGTTGAATGCGCTCACTCATAGAGGAAGAGGGAGAAACAAGGAAAGTCTCCGTGACCGTGGGCGCAAGCTTTGCTCTAGTTGCGCGAGCCCGGGAAGAGCCATCATTGAACAACACCTTGTGCATCTGAGATTGTGGGGTGCCATGACCAGCACCTCCGACGATCTCGTTGTGCTGGTCAATAGAGAATTCCACAGAGGATTCACCGAACGGGCCGCCCGCACCGGAAAGAGCAAAATACGGTTCTCGCTTGGCGCAGGCGGACAATTTCAGGATCGTGGGGGTGGACGAGTCGAGTTCGGCAATGGAATTGTGTAGCCAGGCGGACCGCATGATGATTTTCATGACGATGGCGTCGCGCTGGAGAGGAATGTCTGCTTCGTCTTCGTCAGGTTCATAGGTTACCAGCTCGCAGGTTGTTTTCACGCCAGCTTCGGTGATGGTAATGCTAAGCGGGGCACCGTGCTGGGCGTATTGTAGGGTGCAGGAGCGGTCCATGAGCAGGGCTGGAGCGTTGAATGCGCTTGACGAAGCGATGCCGGTGTGCGTGATACTAGTGTCGCGCGGTCGATTGGACTCGGAAAGCTCGTTAATGCCGAAGATCTTTAAGGTTTCGAGGATGGCAGAGAGCGAAACGACAAAGTGAGGGTAAGCACCAGTTTGTGAGGATTCGTTGTCGTCTTGGAGTGTTCTATTCTGATTGTTAGGTTCGGAGTTTGTCGAGGGGTTGAATGTATAGCTGGTGAAGAGCGACTTGTCGATGAAGGCGAGTCCTTGGATGACGCGGCCCTCCTCCACCGAGAATCGGAGGCCATCGGGGGTGATTTGGACGGTAGCTTTATGTGCAAAACCAATGCAAGAGAGCAGTGTGTAGAGATGGTGGGCGTTGTTGGAGACGCCAGCGAAAAGGGGCTCCATTTTGTGGCGTAGGCTGGCAGCTCGAACGTTTCAGGCGCGATACTGGCACAGAGCAAAGATAAAAAAGTCCGAAAATGTGTGATGGCTTGGATGTTCTAGCAGTACAAGCCCCTTTGAACTCCACGCTAATGGTACATGTGAGGGGACGCGCAATAGGGAAAAGTTGCCGGTTAGACGTAGACTCCGGCGGCACAGATCATGAACACAGCTCCAAAACTGTCCAGAATACCAAGTCAGTATAATGTTCGTCGTAAATGGGACGTATTGCATTACTAACCCAGATGCCAGTGCGGCTGGGAGCCCCAAGGAAACGATGCCGGGGAAAGACCGATCTGTTTGGTGAGATGTCAGAGTCGAGTTCGATAACTAAGTTTGAGTTTGACTTACTCAAGCCAAATAGGGTGCCCGTAACCAATGCTGCCAACATTAGTCAGAGAGTGGGTAATTCCAAAGCTGTGATGAACCAAGAAGCTTACCAAGGAAGAGCAGGTTGAAGCCGACGGAGAACTGGTTGTCCTTGGGAATGAGAGGGATGAAAGGAGTTGCAGAGGCTGCCTCCCAGACTTCGTTCAGAGACATTAGGATAATAGAATGGAATGTAAATGTACTTGATGGGTGAATTGATGCAGTTTGAAGACAATGTGAGAGTGATATAGATCGATGGTGTTGATCTGGCCCGACCGGTGGTTAGTTGTTCCGACCGATACCCCATGTCATCGTCGGCGCAGGTATCAGATTTGAAGGTCAAAGTCACCATGACTGTTGATTCGCCAAAGAGTAAGTAAAGTCTTATAATCTCGCATTGTCTTTCATCAATCAAAAATCTTAACGTGTCACTATGATATCAGGTTTCAAGCGCAAAGCCTCTGAGGAGGCAACTTCCCCGGAGTCTGGGCAGCAGATTATCAAGAAGGCGCGCACGGATTCTCCTGTGAAAGAGGTAAGATCTTCTGCCGAACTGCTACGCCTGTTTGCTCTGACAGCTACCACCCACAGGAAGATGGCCTACTTAAAAAACCTCCGCTCCGCATTGTTCCATTCCCTGAGAAGGTACCCTCCCATCCTGCGCTACTGCTTCTCATATCTCTTCATGAGCAATGGCTGATGATACACAGCCCGCTGTCCTCGAGGAACGTCGAGGCGACATTGAGTTTCGTGTCGTCAACAACGATGGTACACACGATAGCTTTATTGTCCTCACAGGATTGAAATGCATCTTCCAGAAGCAACTTCCGAAGATGCCTAAGGACTATATCGCACGTCTCGTCTACGATCGATCCCATCTATCCATGGCGATTGTAAAGCATCCGCTGGAGGTTGTTGGGTATGTCATAAATACCGGGTATTGCACAAGTTGGTGGGATTAGAATACTGATAAAGCACAGAGGAATTACGTATCGTCCGTTCAATTCTCGAAAGTTTGCTGAGATTGTCTTCTGTGCTATATCCTCGGATCAACAAGTAAAGGGATACGGTGCACACTTGATGTCTCATCTCAAGGTACATGTGCTTCAAGGTGCATGATTTCCAGTCAATGTCTAACTCAGTTGCCTTAGGACTACGTGAAAGCCACCTCTCCCATTATGCACTTCCTCACCTACGCCGATAACTATGCCATTGGATACTTTAAGAAGCAAGGCTTCACCAAAGAGATCACCCTCGATAAATCAATCTGGATGGGCTACATAAAGGATTACGAGGGTGGCACGCTCATGCAGTGTACCATGCTCCCCAAGATCCGTTATCTGGAGATGGGTCGCATGCTCACCAAGCAGAAGGAGTCTGTGCAAGCCAAGATCCGTGCCTTCAGTCGCTCACATATCATCCATCCCCCTCCGAAGGAATGGAAGAACGGGGTGTACGCGATCGATCCTCTTAGCATTCCCGCAATTAAAGAGTCGGGATGGTCGCCCGACATGGATGAAATGGCTCGTCAACCACGCCATGGGCCCAACTATAATCAACTGCTGCATTTGTTAAACGATATGCAGAATCATAGTGCAGCCTGGCCATTTACTCAACCGGTAAACCGCGACGAAGTTCCAGACTACTACGAGGTAATTATGGAGCCCATGGATCTGTCGACCATGGAAGAGAAGCATGAGAAGGACTTGTATCCAACCCCACAGGATTTCATCAAGGATGCCATGTTAGTTTTTGACAATTGCCGACGCTACAATAATGAGACCACACCCTATGCCAAAAGCGCAAATAAGCTTGAGAAGTTTATGTGGCAGCAGATCCGGAATATTCCAGAGTGGTCGGTACGTATTCAGGAATCAAGGCCATTGCTCACAAAACACATGCTAACTTTGCCATTTAGCACCTTGCCGATAGTCATTGATCTCGGGACATACATTCATTGCAGCGAGGGTGCTTTTTTTTTTTCGAAGGGGGTGGGAGAAACGGCGTTGGATTGGGATTTGATGGGCAATACCCTGTTGATAGATTATCACAACGTGCAATTTTCACTGGCTTCTAAATTCAATGCCAGTTTATGAATTTCATTTTCAAGGTTAAATTAGCGTTAAAAGTCTACTCCGTACTTTGTAGATCAACGTCAAGCTCAATCCATGGATGGAGATCCAGATCTTCACACCAATCACATCTTTTCAATGCCACACTGGGGATTGTGGGGCTGATGCCTGTCTGGTTGAAGTTGATAGTCCATTATATAGAGCACCTAACAGGGTCGTAGCGGCAGGATCAAGGTGAATGTCAATCTAAAACCCGGGTTTAAATGTATGATGATATATGAGGCAATAACCTAAACCTCAACGTTAATTTCCCCCCTGACAGATCCTAATTTCGGATTATCGTTGTTGCGGTGTTTCGAGAAGAATGCTGATGGCTAGAATAGTCTCAACTTCACCCTTGCCTCTTTCGTCTCGTGGGACTTGTCTGTTTCGAGATTTCTTGTTCTTTTTTTCGCTGTTGCTGTTGCTGAGCTGACCTAGTTGTGACCTCAGGGGCTCCCCCCGATATCCACACCCAATTCATTGTGTACCTCGCAACGCGGAGTTCATCTATTTTCAATCTCTTTTATTTCGCTCTTCATTGTCTGTCATTCGCTTTCAATTACCTACAATCTATATCTCATATCTATCGGAGTGTGTTGAGATCTCGCTCGCCCTCTTGCCGACGCGACTTTGATCTCTTCCCTCCCCCCTTTTGCTCCTTGAGGCTCCCACCTTCACTTTGGAATTTCGGTGCTGGTCATCTCACTGTTATCTACTCTAAACCCACTATCAATATGTCTCATCATGATCTTTCCGACGCGGAGTCGCGCAATCGCCTCCCGACCCTCTTTGAAGTGCTCAGCCGCCGAACTCTCGCCCCAGTCGACCTCTTTTCATTCTACATTTACATGCGCGACCAGCAGCGTTCTGTAGACTACCTAGATTTTTGGTCAGTGTAATCTCACGTTCGATTCCCAGAATAGGAAGTTAACGGGATCTCTAGGCTGGATGTATCGCAACACATGCTACTGTGTCGACATTATGTCCGTGAACTCCGCCGTTCCGTGCTCGTCGCAACTCCCGACATTGAAGGAACCGATAGCAAACGATCCTCTGCCATTCTAGACAATCTGGAGAACCTCGGTGATATCCCGTTGACGGAGGCTGGGCCTTCCCGTCCACGCGGATTCCAAGAAAACGAAAAGGACAGAGATGCCGACCATCGCTTGTCTGCCTTCCTTCGCTCCGAAGGCCACACCACATCGACATCCCGGCAAAATAGCCTGGGATCTTCCGGCGAATCAGCACAACAGCTCTCTTCGAATGAGAATGGCCGTGACACCCCAGATTCCCGGCTTAACGACTCAACCTCCCCCGGGCACACAGTGGCCCGCAATGACATTCGCGCCAGCGCTGAGAAGATCTTGTACACGTATCTGCTTCCCGGTTCCGAGCGAGAGATTATTCTACCAGATTCGATAGTTTCTACAATTATCAACCTGGTCGAAGATGAAGGCCGAGACGACCCGGAAGTGTTCGATCCTGCTAAGGACTACGTGTTCCAGGCCATGGAGCGTGATGCATTCCCAGGATTCTTGCAAGCAAAAGCCCTTGGAAATATGGTTCCCCTGAGTATCGTCTTGCGACTCGCCTTTGCTCTGACTAGTTTCGGTGGAGGATTCTGGGGTGCCTTCTACGTTGTTCTGCGTAACAAGCCGCGGAGAATTCGTTGTTGGGTATGTTGAGAATTATGTCTAAGCGCCGATGAACCAGCCCGTTAACTTTGATCCAGGTTATTCTTCCATTTGCAGTCGCGTCATACTTCATCATTTCCTATCATTACAAGATCGATCCGATCATGGCGTTCCTGGGCTACAGCGAATACACTTTTATGAACTGGGCCCCGATTCGCGAGCCCTATGTCCGAAAGCTGCTGAACAAGCGTGCCGTCGTTACCGCATTGATCGCCTTTATTACAGCGACAGCTCTCAGTATCTTATTCATTTTTGTTCCCGGTACCATGATTTGAGCGTTTCGCCGCGTCCAGCTTCCATCTAATCCAACCCCCCAAAAACAAGCGTCCCGTGAACTTTGTTGTCTGGTCATCTGATCATTCCTACCATGTCTACAATTGACTTGACTTGTTCACAAGGCGTTCTCACTGCGTCTGATCACTGAAGTTTTTACTTCTATGGTGCATACTCTTGGCAAAGACTATGCCTGAAATCTACAGCCCATCTCCACCTTTGGAGCTCTACAGAAGGGATTTTTTTTTCTCCTCCTCGATCTGCTTTATCCACCCGCTTATCAGCGGTTACATCTACTTCCTCTTTGTCGTGTCCACATTTTGTTGCGCCTGGTTTTTTTTGCTGCGATTTTTCTTCTCTTCTATCAATACCCCCCTTGACTTTGAAATTTTTTGTGCTGTATCTATTTTCTCGTTAATGAACGTCGCCATTAAGGCCTTACGAATGCAATTTGCTCCTGACCACGGATTCCATATCTATGACATGTAAAAGGTAAAAGTAAACCATAACCAAGTCATTTTGTATCGTCAATCCCGCTGGAGTCGCTATGCTCTTCTGTGCCCCATAACCGTCAGCAAATGGGGAGAGTTGTGCCATCTGAATGCATCGAGACATCCGCATTCAAGACTTGCGCCCCAACACCCTCTTTGGCTGCCGACTGCTTCCCGCACGAGCACCAGGCGTCTCATCAATATCCATGCGCGAGCCATGCTCACCCCCATCGTAAGTCTCGAAGAACCCATCATCTTCATCAATATCGTCTGCATCCCTCTTACTCCCTCCAATACCACCGCCAAGCCGACCACCACGCCGACCACCCTTCTTCCCCGCATTTTGCTTCCTCTTAAGAGCTTCCTCGAGTGCCTCATTGTGCGCCTGGGAGCGTACACCACGCTTCACAGCGTCGCTCTTGACGCGCGCAATCTCCACCTCCAGATCGGAGATGACCTCGCCACAGCGGGATTCCCACTCGCCCAAGGTGGCGATCATCTTGGGGAGGGACTGCGGTTGGACGTCGCGGAGTGGGGCAACAGCTGTGACGTTCACGGATGGTGGGTTGGATGCTGGTGAGAGGCGGCCTGATATCAGGGAGGCGTAGATGGCTGTTGTTACGAGGGATTCGAGCTCGGCCTTTGTGGGGGTGCTGAGGGCGGTCATCAGGGCGCTGTAGGTGAGGGGTTTGATTGTTGTTGAGAGGGTGAGGAGTGAGAGGAGGCGAAGTTTGAGTGTTTGTTCGGTGTTCAGCTCGGGGAGGTTTGGGGTCGCTGGTGTGGAGGAGTGTTGGTGGTTAGCTTTGGCTCGGGTAGCTTGGGGGTGTGGAGGTTTGGTTTTCCGAGACGGTTTAGTTTGGATCGTTTGGAGCTTTTTTAGTTCCTGGGCATTGGATACTTGCAATCTTACTTTGATATTCTTGCCATGTGCCCCATGCAAAGATCTCTAGTAGCTTTAGATATCCCTTGAACTCGGCTGGAGTATCTGGTGACCGTAATGCTTGGACTGTCGGCAGCTCGAGTAGCTCTGCGAAGACGTAGGTTTGTGTGCTTGAAGTGGCATTTGTGATCAAACTGGCGATAAAGCGAGGTGAGCCTGCGTTGTTGGAGCGGGCTAG
This sequence comes from Penicillium digitatum, assembly GCF_016767815.1. Classification (NCBI taxonomy): domain Eukaryota; kingdom Fungi; phylum Ascomycota; class Eurotiomycetes; order Eurotiales; family Aspergillaceae; genus Penicillium; species Penicillium digitatum. Next base: position 2,683,195 of record NC_089387.1, read on the forward strand.
GTGGATAAATGGCTGGAGAGCCTCTAGGGCTCGTGTGTGGGTCTGGTCCATTATAACGATGTGCTTGATAGAAGTGAAAGCTCAATGAGAGTATTAGAGGGTATCCAAGGGAGACAGCTCGCAATATGAGAGGTACGGAGTAGCTCAGTTTAAGATGTGAAGCATTAAATGTAGTCCAGGTGGAGATACCTGTTTGCATTGGAATGCAAACATGCCTTATCTGATTCAAGAACAGCGAGCATCCCCTCGGCGAAGGCCTTTCTAGAAAGTTACACCGCCTACTTACACAGTCATCCCACTCATCTTCTTCGGTATTTGATCGGTGGTTTTAGGTCGGGCAGAATTAGGGGGTTTAAAGCTATGGGCCGCCACTATACCATGTTGGTTGTAATGGACATGTACCACTTCTTGGAATGGGACTAGTAATAAGACAAAGACTTTATGACTATGTATAGCCTTATTGGCAAAAGAACTACTGTCATTTCAAATGTCTAAGATGACACTTTGGACAGGGATACTATGTGCACAAGTCTCAATGTTGCTAGATTCGTCTCTAAAGATAACCCCACGTGCACTCAACGTCGTACGGTGTATTCCTCATCAGTATTATGTTCTTGCGTCAATCCACTATTAACGCTCTGAACTCATGCTTTGGAATCTAATAATACCGCTGAAGTAGCCTGTGAACCAAGAACACCAGTGAGCTGACAGCCAACATAGATGAAATGTCAGTACCACCGCCTTTTGCTAGGGCGCTAAAACCCCCCAGGTCCGCTGGAGGTAGTATAAGAATACGCCTCTCTGCTTCCAATGATAGAGTAACTTACATGGAGCTGATGGCACTGCCGTGGCCGTACAGGATAAAAGGAATAATGCCTCGTATCGTGGCACCACGTTCAAAGAGGAAGCTGGCCATGCAATTTGATCTTTTGATTGATTTGGAATCCAATTCGCTTGGAGTCTGCTGAGAATTGCTAGTGCGTGAGCCGAGAATGCCGATTGAGCTTGCGGCCAGCATAGAGGAAAAATCCGTACTCCCATCTCTAGCCATAATACTGATGCCTCCTAAGTCACAGAAAGATTTGTCAACGTGCTCGGCTAATCCAGAGGCATGAAAAATGCGGGCCACCGCTGCATAAACCTTCTAAAGCTCTGGGTTCGCGAGCGTATATAGCGGGTCGTGACAGGTGAATGTGACGATTCGAGGGAGGCTACGTAATAACTGAGGTAAGTTATTTTTTTTCAGGTACTTGTGCGGAACCGAGGTTTCTTCAAATGCGGAATCGAACCCCCCGAACGACTGATGAAGATTGGAGGCCATGGTCATTGCATGATGCGTGTCATCGATATTTTCTCGGGTAAAGTGAATTCGATTCTCGAGGGCTGGGAAAACCTGACTAAGGTTGTCCAGACAATTTTCTTTGCGTGTTCTTCACGCTCATCTTTCCATGACGCCAAGGAAAAGGGAATGATCTGCGCGCACTCAGTGTATGTGGCCGTAAGACTTCGGTCGCTTTTGTCAATTGATTCCACGTCAAAAACCTTGGTGACTATACATTTTCCGCCATCCCTCTTAAGACAGTCAGTTTTCAAACGGGATTTTCTCACTAGTGGGCCGGTTGACTGTGAAGCAAAGTTTTCAATGGAATCTTCCATTCCCAACCGCGGAGAGATGCATGGTGTTGAACTTAGGGACCTTAATGGCGCGAGAAGGCCGTTCACAAGGGACTCGGCATGATCATGGATGGCTTGATCTGTGTCCAATGTCTGACCATGCCGGACAAAATTCGCTTTTCCATCGGGAGGAAGGTGGGTATGAAAGGCTTGTAAAACGGCCACAGTTTTATCATTCCGACGGGTTGATTGATAGCGATTGACTCTCTCCATGTTTCTAGTTGGTGAGGTTAGAGAGAGAGGTGGGGTTAGAGAGAAATAATGTGATTGCACCTGCCGAAGCTCAAAAAGAGGAACTGCCTATCTGGGTATAGTTCCCGCAATTTGAATCATGCAAGACCGAGAACCGTTTCCAGGTGGATCAACAAGCTTATTGATCAAAATCTAGGTCAGTAACAATGTCTTGACAACTTGGCAACCAGGTAAAGCAGCCAGGTAAAGCAGTGTCATATACTGGTGGTGAAATTCTTGTGACCGGCGTCAGATATGATGAAGTTTGATTGAAGTTTGATGGTTGAAAGTCTAAATTAACGGTGTAGCTTGGCTGAGGAAGAAGACTTTGAAGGAAGAACAGCCAAAAATGAAAAGAGGGTGTATGCGGAGTAGATTGGTTTGACCTTACAAAGTCTTGAAGATGAGAGAGCCTAACAAGACACACGAGATCATGACGTAGTCCGGAGCTCCAAAAGAGTGGGTCTACCTATCCTGGTATAGCTCCCGTACTTCGAATCACGTGATAGTGTCGCGAACTCCCTGGCCAACAATCTTATGTAAGCTCCAGGAAGGAGCTCTAAGGGTGTGCTCAGTTGTACTGCGTAAAAAGCAGCAATGGCTGAGTAAAACCAAAGGCAAGCAGAAATGGTTAACTCTACTCCCGTATCTTCACTTAGAATTTAAAACCAGACGCAGCGTTCTTCCATATAAATGATCCTAACATCGGCCTACAAAGTAAGGATTTGAAAAGTCTTACGGCGTCAACCTTAGGGCTATTCTTATGTAGCCCTGGAGGTACTAGGTTTCAACCTCAGGTTGTTATTTCACTTTCATTGCTATCATTTTATGTGTTCGATCATTGTTTATGATACGGAGTGTCTCGGATCTATTAAATTAAATGTGGTCACAATGCAGGGCCCCCCCATTCTACAAGTACAGTACGGAGTGCTCCGTCGAAAAAACGACAATAAGCCGAGTGTGACCAGGTCGTAGCTTGAAACTGCCACTTGTTTTCGTATTGCTTAGTCTGTTTCAGGCCTTCCAAATTACGTGAAAATGTGAATTTACTAGGATTCCTCGCTGTATCATTAATCTCATTGAAAATCAACAGGGATCTAATCAGCTGCCCACGCATTCCACGGTGTGGGATGCGATCCACATCAATCACCGAATCCCGTCCCCGAACAAATCCACTTTGCTTTTCCCTCCCCTTGCGTCTTAGACTGAGTTCTTGCTTTTTATCTGATCGACGTGGCATTCTGGCCAATCTTCCTCTTTTTAACTTCTGCAGCTCCCTTTGTCCGCTCAACAAGGGAATGATCTATTAGTCTGGCGCCATCCGAGACCATCCGTCCCTCTCAGCACGCTGTCACCCTCTGCCATCGCGTCGGAGGCAGTTTGTCGGACATTGTCTATATGCTATAGTCTTGTCGTTCCTCGCCGTGTTCGCCTCGCGCTTCACTGTCGAGATGTCATCCATGAATCTGCAATCCGGCGGGGTCAGTCGACCCGCAATGGCCACCACAACTATCAAAGTAGACGGAATGACTTGCGGAGCATGCACATCAGCAGTAGAGGGTGCATTTCAAGGAGTAGACGGTGCTCACGATGTTTCCGTCAGTCTGATCATGGGTAGGGCCGCTGTACAACACGATCCGTGGGTGTTACCGCCCGCGAAAATCGCAGAGATGATTGAAGACTGCGGGTTCGATGCGGCAGTACTTTCGACCGAGGAACAAAGGAATCCCGACCCTTCTTCTTTTCCAGCTACACGACTCTCGGTGACCAACCTGGCAATTGAGGGTATGACATGTGGGGCATGTACGTCTGCAGTGGAAAGCGGGTTAAACGATGTCAGCGGTGTGAACTCCGTAGACGTCTCACTACTTTCCGAGCGCGCAGTCGTGGAACATGATGCTGAGATCATCACACCGGAGCAGATCGCAGAGCTCATTGAAGATCGAGGCTTTGGAGCGCGAGTGCTGGACACTTCTCTAGTGGGCTCCAAGGAGCCATCTGCACCGGCTGGCTCGGAAGAGAAATCTAGACTGCTGGTCACCACCATCGCAATTGGAGGAATGACATGCGGCGCTTGCACATCTAGCGTTCAAGGTGCATTGGGCAATGTCGATGGGGTAATCCAACTCAACATTAGTCTTCTGGCTGAGCGGGCGGTAGTTGTGCACGACCCAAGCATACTTCCTGCCAGCAAAATTGCAGATCTTGTGGAAGATGCCGGATTTGATGCGTCGATCGTGTCATCAGAGGCGCAGGCATCATTTTCAAAAAATACACAGCAGGTCAATTTGAGCTTGCATGGGCTGCGGGACGGCGTTTCTGCCACAGAATTGGAAGAAAACATATTCCAGCAACCGGGTGTTCATTCGGCATCAATCAAAATGGCTACATCTCGTATGGTCATTTCTTTTGACCCCTGTACAATCGGAATCCGGTCGATTGTGGAAGCGATCGAGGCTGCTGGTTACAACGCCTTAATTGTCGACTCAGATGATACGAACGCACAACTACAGTCATTATCCAAAACGAAGGAAATTCAAGACTGGAAAAGATCCTTCATTATCGCCGCCTCTTTCGCGGTTCCTGTCTTCCTCATCAGCATGATTCTTCCAATGTATTTGCCCAGTATTGACTTTGGCAGTTTTGCTCTCTTCCCGGGTCTATATCTCGGAGATCTGGTCTGTCTTGCTCTTACCATTCCGGTGCAGTTCGGCATCGGCAAACGATTTTATGTCACCAGCTTCAAGTCCCTCAAGCATCGATCCCCAACCATGGACGTTCTCGTAATGTTAGGCACGTCCGCTGCCTTCTTTTACAGCTGTTTTACTATGATCATGGCTCTTTGTGGCATGAACCACAGACGTCCGAGCACCGTGTTCGACACCAGTACGATGCTCATCACCTTTATCACCTTGGGACGATGGCTAGAGAACCGAGCCAAGGGCCAAACCTCCGCTGCTCTTTCTAGGCTCATGTGCCTGACTCCATCGATGACGACGATTTACGAAGATCCCATTGCGGCAGAGAAACTGGCTGAGCGCTGGACCTCCAAACCTACACCTGGTGCAATTGAGCAACCTACGTTAGCTAACGACATGACGGTGAATCAAAGATGCATTCCCACCGAGCTGATTCAAGTCGGCGATGTTGTCATTCTCCACCCGGGAGATAAAGTGTCTGCGGACGGTGTGGTCATCCGGGGTGAAAGCTATGTTGACGAGAGTATGATCAGTGGAGAGGCACTACCTATTCACAAAAAGAAAGGCAGTCAGATCATCGCTGGGACTGTGAATGGCACAAACTCTATTGATTTCAAAGTCATTCGAACCGGCAAGGATACCCAGTTGAGCCAAATTGTAAAGTTGGTGCAGGATGCACAGACGAGCCGTGCTCCTATTCAGCGCATGGCTGATATCGTTGCCGGTTACTTCGTCCCCACTATCATCGGTCTTGGTCTGATTACATTCTTTGGTTGGATGTTCCTCAGTCATGTACTGCCTCATCCGCCTACAATCTTTGAAATGGCAGGCAGTGGTGGCAGAGTCATGGTCTGCTTGAAGCTGTGCATCTCAGTCATTGTCTTTGCGTGCCCATGTGCTTTAGGCCTGAGCACTCCGACCGCAGTCATGGTTGGTACCGGTGTCGGCGCCGAGCATGGCATCCTCGTTAAGGGAGGTGCCGTGCTAGAAGCTGCCACAAAAATTACTCATGTCGTCTTTGATAAGACGGGCACCCTGACCACAGGTCGGATGAGCGTGAATCACACTCGAATCGAACCTCAATGGACAGTGAACGACTGGCGCCGTCAGCTCTGGTGGCTTATTGTCGGTCTTGCAGAAACAGGCAGTGAACACCCAATCGGACGAGCGATCTTCTCTGCGGCCATAACTGAATCAGGTCATCCCGGAGAAGATGGGTTACCAGGGAGTACGGGGGACGTTGAAAACAGTGTTGGTAGGGGTGTCTCTGCCATCGTCGAGCCTGCATCTAGCGGCCAGCGTATCCGGCACCATGTCTTCCTTGGCAACGCCAAATTCCTCCGGTCCAAAGACGTCCCTGTTCCCGCTGATGCAGATCCCGACTCTGCGGATTCTATCGAAGACCTGGAAACCGACGTCCCCAAGCCTGGCACCACCGCTGCCGGCGTTACACGCATCCACGTCGCAATCGACAACCGCTATGCGGGAACCATCTCCCTTCGAGATACAGTGAAAGCGACAGCCGTCGCGGCAGTAGCAGCCCTGCATCGTATGGGCATCTCAACCTCCATGGTGACAGGCGACACGCTCTCAACGGCGATATCAATCGCCACAGCAGTCGGTATCCCAACCGCTTCAATCAGCGCATCCGTCTCCCCATCCGAGAAACGGTCAATCGTCTCCGCCCTCCAAGAAAAAGGCGAGCGCGTCGCCATGGTCGGTGATGGCATCAACGACTCTCCCGCGTTGGCCACTGCATCTGTCGGAATCGCCCTTGCATCCGGCACAGACGTAGCTGTCGAGGCTGCTGATATCGTCCTCATGCGTCCGGACGATCTACTCTCTGTACCAGCCAGTCTCTCCCTCTCGCGCTCGGTCTTCAGACGCATCAAGCTGAACTTAGTTTGGGCTTGCATGTACAATGTCATCGGCCTTCCGTTTGCCATGGGTCTTTTCCTCCCCTTCACGGGCTTCATGCTACCGCCCATGGCCGCCGGTGGTGCCATGGCGCTTTCCAGTGTCTCCGTTGTTGTTAGCAGTCTGCTCTTGAAGTTCTGGAGTCGCCCATCTTGGATGGAGGTTGAGCGTCTTGAGAAGGAGCTTCGCTCGGGTGCGATCTCTCCGGCTGGTGTAGCGCATCGCGGCCATGCTCGTAAAGTGAGCTGGTGGGCTTCAGCTACTATTTTGTCGGATAGCCCGCGCTCTCTGCGTCATCGTGTCAGGGATGTTGTCTCTTCGCTATGGTCACTGGTCACTGGCAAAGGACCCATACCCGCTAGTCGGGGTGATGAGGGTTATGTTCCGCTGCAGACAGTTGAGCCGCCTGTTTGATTTCGCCTTGTCCCATTCACCATATAGAGACTTGTTCTGTACAAGGGTTTGTTGCGTTTTGATGACTCATGTTCAATGTTGTTGGATTTACAAATTTCGAGCCTGGTTTTGGCGTTTCATTTTGTTTTGTTGTTATTTATTCGATACCTCCTTTGTTACGGTCATGCCTGCATTTGTTACGATAAGATCCTCTGATATGAATAAAAAAAAGAGCAAGGGAAAAAAATACTAGGCTTGGTCGCCAGTATAAAATCTGTCTTTCAATATTTTTTACTATATTGTTTGCATGTCCGAATCTTAGCATACAAGAAAGAGCTGCACACCAGTACAAGGCATTGAAATGCAATTTACTCGGATTTCAGGCCGTGTTCATTAGCTTTCCCTTTCCCTGTCAGCGCTCGTTCTGTTTGAAATGTGGCACATATATCGTGATACTTCTGATAGCTATATCATTCATCTAGATCTCTCACAAGAACCACTTCGCTTGGAAATTTTGATTGAAATCCGAGACATACCGTTCTCGCCCTCTCCTGTGAAAAGGAGGCCCGGGAAAGATGACGCATGAGTTTGAATGTGCGCTTCGATCAGCGCATCGTAGACGGTATGCTCAAAGCAGTCTGCATACGAGCGAGCACCCTTCGTTGACAAATAAAAGATGGATTCGCTACTCCGTACACCTCGATGCTTTAATTTGATTGGTGAAGGGGAGTCTATATGTGGAGGAGATAGGTGCTGGGATGTGTTTGATGTAGAGTGTTCCTCCCTTCGAGAATCATGGCATCTGGGTTGGCCTGGCCTGTATGAGATTACCACTATTTTTACCCGATACTGCATACAATATTCGGTAACATGCATTCATTTAATAAAACCAGACCGGTCATTATTGAGGTTTCACTCGTGAAGATGTTCTAGTGGACAAGTGATCTATAGGTTCTAGACTAAACCTATCTAGGACTTTCTTGCCTCAGGCAACGAAGTTGACCAAGATGCAAACTATGCAAACAAGTGGGCGGGATGACTCCGAGGCTTTTTTGTGCTTCTTTGATAACAGGATCGTCGCGTTTCTTTGGTGCTATTTCTGGAGACAGTATCTAAGGACCCTTTCTGACCTCTCTCAGTTTACCTTCACGAACTTTGGGATCAACGGGTTGTTGACACACCTAACGTAAAAAAGCCCTGCCGCATTCCCACCAGCTCTTCACGAGAACTAGTTCTTGCGATTGTCTGGAGCGATAAAGAATCTGTTACTAACACTCCTTGCAGCAATGGCTCCCAAGCAGAAAGCTGGGCAAAAGCCGAAGTCCAATGCGGCAGAGGAGGTTGAAGAGACGTTCCAAGCTGTCGTAAGTCTCTCAGTTGGCCAACAGTTGTGTGACTGTTCTTGCCGAAGTCCTCTCTGTGTTTTAAATGTTCTCTAACTTGTGGCTTTGTTTAGGTGCTTGCAGATACCTTCGAGACGAGATTTGAGCCGTTTACCCGTGACAAGCCTCGTGTATGTTCCCTACGACCAACAATCAATGTCCGAAGACCTCGCAATTAACGTACGAAACTATTACAGTGCCTTTTGCCTCTTGCAAATACTCCCTTAATCGAATACACCCTGGAGTTTCTGGCCAATGCCGGTGTAGAGGAGGTTTTCCTATACGCAGGAGCGCACTCGGATCAGCTTGAGAAATATATCAAGTAGGCTTGCTCTAGGGACTCCCTCTGATACGGATGGCAATGCTGACCTATATTTGCTAGTGCGTCGAAATGGAGGGCCCTGTCTTCTCCATTCAAGCAATTTACCTTCCTCAAGTCGACTTCTACCTCTGTCGGTGACGTTATGCGCGATTTGGACGGCAAGCACCTTATTACTGGAGACTTCATTGTCGTGAGCGGTGACGTGATCAGCAACCTGCCTATTGAGGGTGCATTGGCCGAGCACCGGGCCCGCCGGGCACTTGACAAGAATGCGATCATGACCATGGTTCTCAGGGAAGCTGGCCTGCAGCACAGGACCAAGTCCACCTCAGTTTCGCCGGTTTTCGTCATTGACCCTACGAAGGACCGCTGTCTCCACTACGAGGAAATCGATCGCCATCCAGATGATGATAAAGTGGCTCGTCTGAATATTGACGCCGAAATCATTCTTAAAAACCCCGAACTGGATATCCGCCAAGACTTGATCGACTGCAGCATCGACATATGCACCCCGGACGTACTGAGCTTATGGTCGGATAGTTTCGATTACCAATCGCCCCGGAAACACTACCTGTTCGGTGTTTTGAAGGACTATGAGCTGAACGGCAAGACTTTGCACACATACATCATCAAGGACCACTACGCTGCGCGCGTGCGCAATCTGAAAGCCTACGATTCGATAAGCAAGGATATTCTCTCGCGCTGGACATACCCCCTGTGCCCAGATACGAATTTACTCCCTGGCCACACCTACACACTTCGTAAGGGCAGCATGTACCAGGAAACCGGGGTGACCCTGGCACGCTCTTGCGTCATTGGACGCCGCACAGTCATCGGGAAAGGCACTAGCATTGGAGACCGCGCAGAAGTCCACAACTCCGTGCTCGGTCGAAACTGTAAAATCGGCCGCAATGTCAAGCTGGATGGTGCCTACATTTGGGACGATGTCGTGATCGGCGATAACACAGACGTCCGCGGGGCGATTATCGCCGATGGTGTGGTTATCGGCAAGAATTGTGCCGTTGCAGCGGGTGCGCTTCTCTCCTATGGGGTGAAAATTGCGGACAACGTCTGGGTGGAGAGTGGGAAACGTATCACGAAAACTCGAAACGACGGCGGCGTAGGCAAGAACGATCCCGCAGTCGTTGGTGAAGGAGGCGAAGGCTATGAGTTTATTCACGGCGAGGAAGAGGAAGATGAAGATGACGACATGAGCGTAGCCTCATCGGGACTTGGTACGTTGTTTTCGAACATGTCTCCTCGGGTCCAGATTACTAACTACTTGCCATCTATAGTGTACCGCATGCCTAATCTGTCGCTTTCTTCCGCCTCCATTTCCACACTGTCATCTGAGGTCTCGAACACCTCTTGGGCACGATCTGAGCGGAGCAGTTTCTCTGCCGATGAAGATGCAGACAACTTCCACCACGACGCATCCGTCAGCTTGTTCGACAGTCTACGTGAAGGCGTCGCAGCTGACGTGGTGCAGCTTGAGCTGGTTACGCTACGTATGAGCGCCAATGCCTCAGATAACCAGGTCCGTCGCGCTATCGTGACATCGTTCATGAAGCATATCCAGCAGCTCATGGAGGGTGGCAAGGGTGCCGGACCAGCAGTCAATGAGGTTTTCACTGCATACAAGGAGGTCATCGAGCGCACTCTATTCGATCGCAGCAAGGAGCAGAAGAAGGACCAGGTTGATCTACTGCTCTCCCTCCAACAGGATCTTATTCATCGAAATAAGGGTGATACTGTCCTTCTCTTTACTGCCAAGTCTCTGTATGAACTTGACCTGATTGAGGAGGAAGCTTATGAACAGTGGTGGAATGATGAGCGCTCTAGTAACTCCGAGGAAATGCGGACTGTCCGCAGCCAGACCCAGCAATTTGTTGATTGGCTCGCCGAGGCAGAGGAGGAGAGCAGCGAGGAAGAATCAGAGGAGGAAAGTGATGATGAGTAGATACCACCTGTTATTATTAAAAATTCTATGAGATTCAAAGTTTGTTGTTTCCATATCTGTATACAACGTTGTTGAGTATCTCCCTGCCTACGACATATCAGAATCTTTGCAATTGAAAAGTCAGATTATAGGTACTATCGTCCTTTAAGGCCTAACGTGATTCCAGGTTATACTTCACGGAAGCCTACAGCCTACAGCCTACAGCCCTGGAGCCTTGAAAGACAAACAAGGCCATGGCCACTGAAGCGAACAAGTGGAATGATTCACATCTGAGTCAATGGGCTGGAAGAGGCCACGGAAATGCATCAGCTGACCAATCCAGGAATGATTTTTTTTGTCCAGTAACATTTGTTTTTTTATTTTTATTTTTCAAATTTCAACGGAATTGTATAGATTCGCCCTATCTCGAAGCCGAAAGTCTTGATCCCTTCGAACACCGGTTCGAGCCGCCTTCGGGGCCAACAGCCCGGAGATCTTACGCTTCCCCACCCCCCTCTATCCGTGCCCGTCACAGGTTCTACCTTAGTGACGTCTGGCCCGATCTCCTACTTATAGTTTCCCCCTTTGCCGGCATCTTTGCCGTTACGTTCACCACGCCTCCAACAACGCGAAAGAGAAAGGCGGCTGAGGCGATTGCGGACGAGGCACTGCCAAAAGCCGCCCACGGCTCCCGGAAATCCACTTGTGCGTCCGACCGGCGATTCCACCAAAGCGAATCAATAGCGACCGCAACAGAACCCACAGAGAGAGAAAGCCCCATCAGTTCCGGTCCAAAAAGGGGGCTCTCCGCGACGCCCACCACCGCCAGTATGGACTCTGACGATGAGTTCATGAGTGATGTCTCCAGCCAAGATGATTTCTTGGGTACCCAGGGCTCTGATGACGAGAGCTTGGGTGAAGGTGCGTGTTCGTATGATATTTGCGTTGGTTTACTTTGTGTCTCTGTTCACGTCTGGAGTATGGTGACTTACAAGCTGTGCCTTGGGAAGCAGACTTCGATGACCTCGACGCCGGGTTTTCGGACGATAAGGATCTCATCCAACATAAAAAGAAGCCCTATGAAGTTGAGTACAAGGTTCTCAACCCTCCAGATATCGATCATGAACAGCTTGGCCAGGTCAACGAGGTTTGCGCCATCCTTGGGCTACCGCCTGAGTCCGTGGCGATCTTGTTGCGGTTCGGGCGGTGGAACAAAGAAAAGTTGATCGAGTCATATATGGAGCATCCGGAGGAGACGCTGGAGGAGGCTGGTCTCGGGCAGAACTTTGAAGGGACTCCACAGACCGAGTGTGTCCCGGGCTTCATGTGCGACATCTGCTGCGAGGATGATGATGACCTCGAGACGTATGCCATGCGATGTGGTCACCGATTTTGTGTTGATTGCTATCGGCACTACTTGGGGCAGAAAATCAAGGATGAAGGAGAGGCCAGCCGAATCCAGTGTCCAGGCGATGGCTGTAATCGCATCGTGGACTCCAAGTCGTTGGATCTGCTTGTGACAAGGGAGCTTCAAGGAAGGTGCGTGTTTTAACTCTACAGGCTGCTTCTAGTTGGAAAGGAGTGTCTGCTAACGTCTTCATTACTACAGATATCGCGAACTTCTTACTCGGACCTACGTTGACGATAAAGATAACCTAAAATGGTGTCCAGCACCAAACTGTCAATACGCCATTGACTGTGGGGTAAAGAACCGAGACCTTCGTCGCATCGTTCCCACAGTGCGATGTTTGTGTAAGCACGAATTCTGCTTCGGCTGTTCCCTCAGCGACCACCAGCCCGCGCCCTGCACGCTGGTCAAGATGTGGCTACAGAAATGTGAGGATGACTCCGAGACGGCCAACTGGATCTCGGCAAATACGAAAGAGTGTACTAAGTGTAACTCGACGATCGAAAAGAACGGCGGCTGTAACCACATGACTTGCCGCAAGTGCAAGTATGAGTTCTGCTGGATGTGCATGGGCCTCTGGTCCGAGCATGGCACAAGCTGGTATAACTGCAACCGGTACGAGGAAAAGTCAGGCGCCGACGCGCGCAATGCTCAAGCCAAATCGCGTTCCTCCTTGGAACGCTACCTGCATTACTATAATCGATATGCGAATCATGAGCAGTCTGCCAAGCTCGACAAGGACTTGTACCTGAAGACGGAGAAGAAGATGACTAGTCTTCAGTCGCAGTCTGGCCTATCCTGGATTGAGGTGCAGTTCTTGGATACCGCGTCGCAAGCCCTACAGCAATGCCGCCAGACCTTGAAGTGGACTTATGCGTTTGCATTTTACCTTGCTCGCAACAATTTGACTGAGATCTTTGAGGATAACCAGAAGGATTTGGAGATGGCCGTTGAGAGTCTCAGCGAGATGTTTGAGAAGCCGGTTGCCGAATTGGCCGGACTCAAGGTTGACATTCTGGACAAGACTGCGTATTGCAACAAGCGCCGGGTGATTCTATTGAGTGACACTGCCGAGAACCTGAAGAATGGTAAGTGGGAGGATTTCACATGTCTTTTCTCTACATCGCTGACACGTGCTTTTTTTTAAAAAAAAGGAGAGTGGTCGTTTAACATTGAGTGGTGATTTCAACCCACCCTAACCCTCCGCTTGCCGTAGACCACGGACAAGATCTTGACGACGTGAACGACATCCATTTCTTTACCAGACGTTTCAGCGTACCTTTTCCTTTTTCTCCCCTCTCAACTACTAAGCCATTGAGATTATCGCCCTTGGACTGGCTTTGCAGCAGCAACGGTAATATCCATCTCTAGGGCTGAAACAAGCCTTTTTTTTGTTTTCCCGCATACTCGAATTACCTGCATGTATCCTCATTTGATGAGGGCTTTTCTTTTTGGTGTGTTTTTATCCCAGATTCGGTCTTCTCTCTTCTCAATGCCGTGAGTTCAGGCGCAGCGGCTTTTTTCTTTTCTTTTTTTCTTTTTTTTTTCAGAATCGATCATTCTCAGATACTACAACAGGCAGATAGCAGTGAAGTTTTCCCATTCAACGCATCCCTTCCTGTGTAGTGAGTGGACGAAGAACATGGACTCTGTCCATGTACGTTCCTATGTAATCCAGAGTGATTCTATAGCATGCGGCCCAAATTGAGATATGTTGTACACCTCGTTGATCCCACCTCTTGACTGTGGAGTTAGGTGTAAGAGTTTTCATTTTTTTGAGAAATACGGGGCCCTTGCAGAATCCGAGTCAAAATACGGAGTACCGAGTACGGAGTAGACTGAGTTGATTTCGTGGAGTTCCACCTCGGGCATGCCCAGTGAAAAACTGCGTGTTCTGCTTTTTGCTTTGTGCTTCCCAACTTTCTTAACCCAAAAAGCAAGGTTAGCAACGAGAGATATCATGATAAACAAGGTGTACACGTATGCATCTATAAATGGGTGATGTGAATAAGGATTTCTAAGAAAAAAAATAAAAAAAATTACAAAAAATAAAAAAAAAAATAGAACCTTCCGGATGACCAAGACCAAGCTCCACTCGAATAACATGAGTTAGGCGAAATGTGGACAAGGGCGAACGACCGCTTTTTTAGGGGGCGGTCTTATCTGATTGATAAAATCAGGGGGTACCGGCTATGTACCTTTATTGTGGTAGCAGCAGTGTAAAGGTACACAACCGGTACTTTACATAAAACCATGGTGCTGGGATTTCCGCCATCGGATGTTTCGGAGATGATCTACATGTGTATTGGTACTTGTAAAGCGTTTGGCGCTACTCCGTACTCCGTATGTTGTACACAGGTGTTGGTATTGTCTGGAGCTTTTACGGTTGACAAATTACAGTGTAGTTGGGCCTTTCTTATTATATCCCACTGTTAGCTCCGAGGCATGAAGGGTCTAGCCGCCGAATCTGAATAAGCACACATTCTCCAGGGCAAAGGGAGTTTTTTTTTTTGATTGAAAAAAAAGGGTTGAGGAAGGAAGAATAAGCTACATAGAATAAGGATCAGTTGAAAACAGTCTCTGATTAAATGAACCGAAATCAGAGTTGACTGGGTATAGAGTCGTAGAATACACAACATTGACCTGGGCAAGTCCGTGAATAATTTCCCTAGCGCCGTTTTCCGGGTTGGCGTCCAAAACACCCAAATTTCCAATCTTTCCTCTCCAGGCTATTTCGTTCAAAAGAAATAAAAAGCAGTCTTCTTTTCCTTCTTCATTTAATTTCCTCATTTATTCTCCCAATTTAGTTGGCTGATCGTTCTTTTTTTTTTTTAAATTCTGTTGTTGGTGTTGTGCCTGTCTCCCCGGGATCTCCAACTCCAATCCCCGTTGATCTCATCTTCACTTTTTCCATTCCTCCACCTCCGCCACAGTCAACCTTCCTTCCTCTCTGCACGAACTCTTTACCTACTACAGCTGCGCCTTGAGCTAGCGGAAGCTCTATGGCGGCTCCCGATCAGATACCCGGAGAGGAATTCGAGTATGTCGCTCTCTGATGGATTTTTTTTTCCCTAGGCAATTGGACACCCGGATTGCTGGGATGAACACATGGACAAACACCCTTGTATTTTCTGGGGATATAATGCGTTGTAGCTACTGCGTGATTGTCCTTGTTGAGCATCCTGACTATCTTGTTCGCCTTGTTGTCGCTCTGCGGGTTTCGATTTCGTGGCCTAAGCTAATGCGATGCACCCTATTCTAGCTATGAAGCCCTTCCTTCCAACTATGGCCTCAGCCGGAATATGCTTGCTGGTGCGTTTGCGGGGGTAGCGGTATGTTTATAGATATAAGCAGTGTATGTGAGAATTTTTGGCTGATCAAACAAAAGGAACACTCCGTGATGTACCCGGTTGACTTGCTCAAGGTAAGCTTGGCTCTTGGTTCAAGGCATTGGAATTAGGGAGAAAAAACGAATTGAGCGCTGACTAGTTGACCGTCGTTAGACTCGCATGCAAATCTTGACCCCTTCAACTGGTGGTCTCTACACCGGATTGACCAACGCGGTCTCTACTATCTATCGAGTTGAGGGGTGGCGGACACTATGGAAGGGAGTCTCGAGTGTGATTGTCGGCGCAGGTGTGTATATTGCGAAAAAGTCCTGAGTTCAAGACTCAATTCTGATTCGCGACGACAGGTCCCGCCCACGCAGTCTACTTCGGTACATATGAGATCGTGAAGGAAATGGCTGGTGGTAATGTTGACGATGGACATCACCCCTTGGCTGCCGGTTAGTTTTTCTGAACTGCGAATGGATTTCTCTGTGCCACAGCTGACGTGATTCTCGCAGCTATGAGTGGAGCAGCCGCGACCATTGCAAGCGATGCGCTGATGAACCCATTTGATGGTATGTGACTCGTACGACACAATCAATCACGCCCGGCTAACTCGCTCGACAGTGATGAAGCAACGTATGCAAGTCCACGGATCAGTTCACAAGACCCTGGCGCAGTGCGCCAAGACCGTTTACCGCACCGAAGGCCTCCAAGCCTTCTACGTCTCCTACCCTACGACACTTTGCATGACCGTGCCCTTCACGGCCACTCAATTTGTGGCCTACGAGTCGATCTCGAAGATTATGAACCCCAAGAATGAATATGACCCCTTCACCCACTGCATCGCAGGTGGTCTGGCCGGTGCCTTCGCAGCTGGTCTTACCACTCCCCTTGACGTTGTGAAGACGCTCCTTCAGACCCGTGGCCTCGCAGAGAGCGAAGAGGTGCGGTCTGCAAAGGGTCTGTTCAACGCCGCTGCCATCATCAAGCGCCGATTCGGCTGGTCTGGCTTCCTGCGTGGCATGCGCCCTCGGATAATTTCCACCATGCCGAGCACTGCAATTTGCTGGTAAGTCCTATTCCGAGACTCGACGCTCTCGACATTTGATCTGACATTGACTGACTTTCTTTTGTCAGGACATCATATGAGATGGCTAAGGCATACTTCAAGAAGCACCTCGACTGAAAGAACCCTGACTTGATCCTCTCGCATGGCAACTCGCCATGAGGCCTACCGACCATTCCCAAGGGACCTGTGACTTGTTCGATATACCACACTTGTGGGGGCACCATATAATCTTTCTTTGATCTCTTCGGGCGATATCGGTCTGTTCTTTTACGACATGTTCAGGATTTGGGAGTTGGGCAGAGCCCAGCAACCCTCATTATGGCGCATCTCGGGCTAGCAGAGCCCGTGTTTCGATCTTCTTGCATGTTTAGACCTTTTTGTGAGAAGCGTTTCGGCAATGTATAGTTTTGGGAAAAGCGGGACACGGCCACTTTCGACTTCGGAGATTAAATCTGGTGCTTGTGTTTTTTTTTTCTTCTCTTTGGATTCTTTGATGCTCTCTTCCATTCGATGTGTCCTATACTGCGACTGGCGTTGGAAAAAAAATCTCTCGGTTTTTTTTTATTTTTGGTTTCTTGAGAGGGCTGGGTTCTCTGTGGCATCACTATAACATTACTTTTGTTTTCTTTTTAGGATCTTGCATGTACCCATAGACGTGAGGAATTTAGAGATGATATCTGAGGTTGCCATTTTGATTGTTTCAAATAAAAATGCTACTGTGTACATCTTCATTGGACGCATGCAGCAGCTCCCGAATCGACGACGTCACGCGAAAAATCCTCCCCCCTCCATCTACGGGAGATTATCGCTTACACCAACCCCATCAACTTGTCGTGAGATGGATACAGGCGGGCTTGTAAATTCCTAATGATGCGCCCACGGCCTGCGTCTTCCTTGCAGAAGACGTACGACGAGTGCTATCTCGCGTGCTCCACCGCCGTGTACTTTGAGGGCCAGGTCAGTCTGAGAGTTTGACACCCGTTTCCTGAGGCTCACAATACTAGAACAACGAAGAGGAAGCATTGCGGTCCTGGCGATCTGCCCTTGAGACCATTTACCATCACAATGCCCGTCGTGTACCCCCAAATTATACCCCGAAATCTGAAACCGAGAGGGCCTTGCAGGACTCCATCCGGGCGCTAGAGGTTCAATGCCGAGAACGGGTCGACCTACTAGGCGCTCTCCAAGCAAGCAGGAAGGAATCCACCGAGGCGAACGGAAGCAAAGCATATGGTAGTAAAGAGAGCGCCACTCTTTTCAAGGGCAAGTCAATCCCTAGCATACCGCCGCCATCGTCTTCCAACACTCCTGGCTGGATCGGAGATGGAACAATCCCTGCCGTGGGATACACCGACCTGTCCAAACCGGCCGCCATACCCGGTCGACCTATGCTGTCTACGAAACAAAGTTATGATTTACCGCCAATTTACGACGATGCTGGTCCAGCGACTCTTTCAGCGGCTGGTACGCCCGCACTGCGTGTGCACTCGAACTCTTCGGGCAAAACAAGATCGCGTGGCTCCAGCCCCGAGCGCCGGAAACCCATGTTGACAACTCTACGCAGCAGTGACGGCAAGAACAATGGTAAGAAAGTCAAAGCTGCATCAAAGAAGAAGGATTCGAGACCTGCTGCCTCCACGGCTGCAGGCCTAGCATGGGGTAGCATCTATCGCTCTGCATCGGGTGACAAGCCTGTGCGCGTTGCAGCTCTGGCCTCATCCCGACAAAGCGCCGCTCACGATGTCAGTTTTCGCCGAGAGGCAGAACCAAGATCTAGTACTGGAGACGAGCGCCCGCAGCCGAGAATTCGTGTTTCCCGAGACCATGTATCCGGGGAGCGAATTCCTGCCGCCCACTGGCGAGAGCCTCCTCGGTCGTCTCCAAAGAGATCCTCGCCCAGACCGTCTATTCAGTCGCCTAGTCCACTGCCGCCGCGGGGGCCTCCACCTCCACCTGAAAGCCCTAAAATACAACATGCTCCTAATTCAATGTCAATGCCGAACCCGGCCGACTTTGCACCGCCACCTAGACCATCCATAAAACCTAAGCCTGTGGCCTTGCGATCTTCCCAACCAACGAGCCACCCAATGCAAGC
Organism: Penicillium digitatum; assembly: GCF_016767815.1. NCBI lineage: Eukaryota > Fungi > Ascomycota > Eurotiomycetes > Eurotiales > Aspergillaceae > Penicillium > Penicillium digitatum. Next base: position 2,701,656 of record NC_089387.1, read on the forward strand.
CACAAAGTCCGAGAATTCTTCGCGGAGTCTGACGCCTCGGCTTGACCAGGAAGTAGATCCTTCCAACAACGTGCCACGGATAACATCTGCGCCTAGACCCCCAAGAATTGACGAAACGGCCCGCGCCTCTCCATCATCCGCTATCGGTGACGATTTACATCGCGGTGTCGACCGTCTGGCTATATCTCAAGGAAATAGCGAAAGTGCAATACGGCGAAAAGCTCCACCAGTCAACCGGCAAGAGACCCCAACACCATTATCAAGCGACCCAGACTCTTCAGATCAGCGGACCGCAGCAAGCGACGCAGAGGACGAAGATGATGAAGAAGACAGTGAAATCTCGAAAATTATGGAAAAATTGCCCAGGGGTGTGGATCCCCAATCAGCAAAGCAAATTCTGAACGACATCGTAGTGCGCGGTGACGAAGTACATTGGGATGACATAGCAGGCTTAGAAGGAGCTAAAAAGGCTCTCAAAGAAGCCGTCGTCTACCCATTCCTCCGCCCAGATCTCTTCTCTGGTCTCCGCGAACCGGCTCGCGGAATGCTCCTCTTCGGCCCCCCAGGTACGGGCAAAACCATGCTCGCACGAGCAGTAGCCACAGAATCAAAATCAACCTTCTTCTCTATCTCTGCCTCAAGTTTAACATCCAAATGGCACGGCGAAAGCGAGAAGCTCGTACGCGCCCTCTTCGGGCTAGCCAAAGCTCTTGCTCCATCCATCATCTTCGTCGACGAAATTGATTCCCTTCTCTCTGCCCGATCGTCCGGTTCAGAGCACGAGGCCTCCCGTCGCTCCAAGACTGAATTTCTGGTTCAATGGTCTGATCTGCAGCGCGCAGCTGCAGGCCGTGAACAAACAAACCGCGAGAAAAAGGAAGGCGATGCTAGTCGTGTACTCGTCTTAGCGGCTACCAATATGCCATGGGATATCGATGAGGCTGCACGTCGTCGCTTCGTCCGCCGCCAGTATATTCCCTTGCCCGAACATCATGTCCGCGAGCAGCAAATCCGCAAGCTTATCAGTCACCAGCACCACGAGCTGAGCGATGCTGATATCCAGGTCCTGGTACAGGTGACAGAAGGTATGGTTTTCCCGCGTATCTCTTTTTTTTTGGTCTAGTTCGTCTTTCTAAGTGACATTCCTAGGCTTCTCCGGTTCAGATATCACAGCCCTCGCCAAAGATGCGGCTATGGGCCCCCTGCGCAATCTGGGTGAGGCCCTCCTACATACACCCATGGACCAGATCCGTGCCATTATCTTCCAGGACTTCGAAGCCAGTTTGTATTCCATTCGGCCTAGTGTATCCCACGACGGACTTCGGAAATATGAAGATTGGGCGAGAGAATTCGGCGAGCGAGGCGGATAGAGTAGATTTGGATTTACTCATCTTGGACTTTGTGGTTCTGCTCTGTCTTAATTTGACTGCCTCTTGGGTTACCCTTCTATCCTCCTTGTCTGTGGGGATCTTATATGTTCGATATGATTATAGGAATGGAATGTCGATTCTTCTTTTCCGTTGTTTTTTTTTTTTTTCCTTCAGAACTCTGTTCCTTGTCTCTCTGGCATCTGGGCTTGGCCGGGTATGTCTAAGTAGACAAATGTGTGTGTTGGATCTAGATTTAAGCGTCTCCCTTTGAGAAATTGAAGCTATTCCCCGCGTAGAAAATCTCAAATTTCAAAGGTAAAAGACGGAAGCGAGCTCAATCCCCATCTCAGAATACCTCGCTACGCCGGAACTAGTGGAGAAGGATAGAGAGAGTGTGTGTAAACACCTAGGATCAGGTGAGCATAGGAATTTGTAATTATCATAATAAGCCTCCACGCCTAGAGTTGGGTGAATGATGTAGTGTCTTACATGCTAAAGATACACGCAGATTGCGGCTCGGCCAAAGACCGAGGGATTTCCAGTGGAAAGTACATCTGCCTGCATCCTGATAGGATCCCCAGTACACATCACAGCCAAGCACTTTTAGTGCGAAGCTTAAAACGCCCCTAAATTGGGGTGATGGGGAGTGGTTGTAGGTTGGCTTTTTTTTTTCATTGTACATTGAGATAGAAATTAAGTATAGAGCTTGGAACCGAACAAGGAATACCTGAATTAACTCAACAACACTCTTATCTCCCCTGTTGTTCGAGGGAACAAGGATCTCAAACTCCATTTTTCGTCCTCGCCCTCTTCTATCTTGCCATCGGAGTTACCACTCTGGCCACTAACACTGCTCCTGGTTCCAAAGGCCACATGCACAGTTCCTCGCGCCTCGTCGGCGGCTATGATCATGCCTTCGACAAACTCGAAATCACGGCAGAAGGCTTCAACAGCATCCTCGGTGATGCTCTGAATAAGGGAGAGACTTTGGATACGCTTTAGGTTATCGGTTGCGTCCATAAGCGCAGATGGGAGGAAGTCGTCGAGCTGTTGGCTGGATGTAATTAAGGATCTTGGTTGGAAAGCCGGGAGACTGGCCAGGTCGGCTAGATGGGGCTTCTCCGTCTTGTCTTCGGTGGTATCTGAGAAGGGCTCTAGGGCCTTTAAAAGCGTCTCTAGGCCAGAGGTCTCGAGGAGGAATTGGTGTTGGGTGCCGAGAAGATCACTGCGTAAGGTTGATAAGGCTGAAGAAATGGGAGGTATGTGTGTAGAGCTGGCGAAGGGGAATGGTGACACAGCTGCGCGGGCTGCAAGGAGAAGATTGGCGCGGTAGATGGACTGCGCTGTGGTGGTCTGTAATTCATCAGATGAGGACCGGGCTAGTGCCAAGAATGGATCAAAGGCGGCTCGGAGGACAGAAGTAAATGGGTTCTCGGTGTTTGCATCTGGAGATGAATCTTCAGGTCCGACAGAAGCCTCATATGTCTTCATGAGTACTTCCAGGCCTTCCAATGCATCTAAAAAGAACTGTGGGGGAGACAGGTCGGCTGGTGGAGTCAGGGCAACATTGTCGCCGGCCAAGGCACTGGTCTGGTCGCGCATCAGAGTTTCAAAGTGGCCAAGAGTGAACTTTTCCAAGCTCTGGATCAGGTCCACCAAGTGCGATTGTACACCGACTAGTTTGGTGAAGGTTGTACGATAGAAAGACAACAGGTTTACCACCTTGTAACAAGTGACAGGGTCCTCGTGGCTCTGAATGACGAGCTCTACTCTCTGCCGCAGTGATCGAGATACTCCAGTGAGATCGCGGTTGACCAAGTCACTGAGTGCCTTTTGGCCATCATAAGCAACTTCCTGGTCCTCGTCGATGCGCGACCAGGGCTCGCTACTCATGCCAGCCTCAATCCCCCGAGCGAGTTCGTCCCCGTCATCAACAAATAGCGCCTCGAGAGCTTCCCGTTCTGAGACGGTTGTAGAGTGTACCCACGCAAGCATGTCACCAATGTATCGAAGTGGGTCATGCGCCGAGAACTCAATCGGTTTGACAGTGTGATCACCGGCACCGGGCCCATTGGCCCCCGAAACAGCGTCAGTCAGTGCATAGTGGAAAGCATCGGATAGTACATAGTCTCGTGCCTCCGCAAAAAAATCCAAGCAGCTGTGGAATAGACTCGGGCGTTCTGCCAGCACCCGTAGAGCGCGGCGAATCGTACTGCTGATGCGAGGGTCCTCTAGGTTCAGGGACCTGAATTCCTTCTGAACCCATCGGTATAGTTTCTGATATGCTGAATTGAGGTTCCGGGTGCTCAATTCCATAACCTCCAGGCCCAGTCGCTGATTCTCGCCGCCGAGCAAGACTTCGCAATCGTGGTGGACTTGCTTGACACGAGCTAGCACGTCAAAGAACCGCTCGTCAACCGGCTCCTCAGCCGAGGTCAGAACCAACAAATCCTCTTCCGGAACCACGAAATGTTTCGAAACGGCTTCCAACAGCTGTTGTTTGGTCTCGGTCTCTTTCTTCTGTGTCATCAGGGCGCTGGCCTCCTCGAGTACCGGCGTGGTATCCTGCTTTGCGAGGTTGATTCGTTTGCGCATTTCGTCACAAGTCTGATTCAGTGCTGACACTACCGATCCGATCCGTCTCAATTGCTGTTATTGTCATTCAGGAATTAGATTTCCGGATCCCCAATCACTAAAGGAGCAACACAAGTCTCACCTCTGCGACCTTCCCAAAGTCCTTGACAATCTCCGCATTGCAATCGACAACTTCCTTTTGCACATCTAGTCGTAGTTGCCGGCGTGTCTCTGCAGTGTTTTGAATGCCCCTCATGCTCAAAGTCTCGAGGGAGTCCCGAATGTCCGAGTCCGCATACGATGCCGACAGAACCGTTGTCAACCGATTGGTGAGGGCGGTCGGGCGCTGCAACGGCGGGGAGAATGGAGACGATACGGTCGGCGTATTGGCGCCATTATTGGCACTGCCACTCGGTGGAAAGTAGCTAGTCATTGTTGTTCGGGCAAGCCAACGGAGGTGTCGGCGAGGGGAAATAAGTTGTAGAGGACAACCTCGCACTTGGCGCATCGACCGCCTTCCCCGTATCTTATCGTCAACACATTGCTCTTGATGTGTTTATGTTCCCCTCCTTGTCTGTCACAATTCATTTCATCTTTGGAATTGCATTGACACTCGATCCCATGGATAGTCCACTCGTTTCACCAGCTAAGGCCCGCCAGGCTGCTATCCAAGCTAAAGATTGGGCGTACGTGAACTCCTGGCTCAATCGACAATACGCGCCCAAACCGGTCCCCAAGTTCGAGCGCAATGAAGATACCCTCCGCGTCCTCCTGACCCTAGCTGCAGCCAACGATGCTGCAGATGAAGAATCCACTCTACAACATTGTGCGCGCGAAGATGCCATTGATGCATACAAAACACGGGAAGAGTTCGAACGCAAAGATCCCCACGAACAACAGAAGAACCAACTTCTTGATGACGTCGAGATGTGTTTGGATGATATAGGGAAACGCGACCTAGAGGACCTCGCTGACTCCGCCGCAGCTCTGGGCAATACCTTAAATCCGACCCCGGGAGATCTGGGGCAGTCGATTGTGGAGCTCACGGTGGAGGAGTTCGAGGCCCAGGAACAAGTTGCCAAAATCGACACATTACATCAGTACCTTCAGCGAGAACTGGCACGGCTACAGACGGAGCTGGACGAATTGAGGACCGATGTGGCGTATGAGACACCTTCTGATACACAAAGCTTGACGTTAGAGTGGACACGCGGCACGAAGACACTTGCGATCAAGGTCGGGGAGTACCAAGATCGCATTGCATCACTAGAAAAGGTCCAGCCCCGGGGACCGACTATTGAGGAGCTGATAGCGGAGGAAGAAAACGTTCTCAGAATGCGGGAGACGGTGAAGGCCCTGCAAGGCCGTGTAAGGGCGTTCTACGATCTTCCCAAGGATACCCCAGGGGCACGGACAAAGTATAAAGAACTAGAGCGTGAGCTTGGACAGCTTAAGCGACAACGAGATTCACTCGTTGAAAGTATAAGCGAGCGGTATTAAAGCCAGCTCTCCTTCTACGTTTGGTCTACATGATGAATGAAGTTCTTTGACTTGAAATGGTTATGGATTCAAAGAGCAGGTCCCCTGGCTAATAAAAAAAGAAAAGCAAACGGTATCGTGAATTCGTGAGTCTTGAGTGCAGGGCAGCCCGAAGTCATAGAATGACCATAATCACGGTCATTCACGTAAGGGAGACCATCTTAGTTCCCGCCGAGGCCGAGAGCACCCTTGACCTTGTCGCCACTGGAGGTATGATTAGAACATCACTCTCGGCTTCCAAGGATAGAGCAACTTACATGGAACCGGTGGCACCACCGTGGCCATGGTTGTCACTGGCACGCTGGGTCTTGTCGAAAGCCTCCTGGCCAACACCCTTGCTATCATCGGTCTGCAAACCACGGGTAGCACGGTCAGTGGTGTCGGTGGCAGTCTCCTTGATCTTGTCCTGGGTGGACTTGGTGGAGTCAGGAGTGAGCTCCTCCTTGGCCTCTATCGAAAGAAGTGGTCAGCAACGATGTCTGGACAACTTCACAGTCAGGTAAAGCAGTGTCACATACTGGTGGTAAAATCCTTGCGAGCGGCGTCAGACATGATGAAGATTGATTGAAATTTGATGGTTGAAAGTAGAAGTAAACTGTGTAGCTTGGTTGAGGTAGAAGACGTTGAAGGAAGAACAGCCAAAGAGGGAAAGAGAGGGGTTTATATAGATTTGTTTGTCCTTACAATCTTATGAAGAGAGCTTACATTAGTTGTTTCTGTTTGCTATCATGATTGACTTGGTTCATTCACAAGAATAGTAGGTCGCAGACGAGTCGGCTGCGTCTGCGACCTTGTGATATCTTTTTGGTAGTCTTTTACAAGTCTTTCTTCTAAAGACATTCTGTCCTCATTGTCAGTTTCATCGATAGACAGCAGGAAAAATCAGAACGAGGTTTAATTTGTGAAATGGACTTTTCTACCTATAACCTGAAATTGGGGGCACTGTGGAGGCAAATCTATTTGGGCCGGGACTTTGGACGAACCATAACCTCTAAATAAGAACAGTTATTCCTCCAATCAGTGTAGTTCCTATAGCCCAGCTGCCGAGCACATTTCAACACAAGCTGTGGCACCCGGTGGTGTTCTCGATTTGCTCGATGTTCTTAGAGATGACATCATACCAAGGCTCAAGACTAGAGTGTCACGTGCGTCACTGTTAGACCGTCTTGAGACTACTAAGCCTAATTGGGAACAAACGGCGACAGGCGGTCAACGAGACCTGACAGAACAATTCACCGCCTTCGTCACCTGCTCGGGCATCAACTGTAATCGTCCATCTCCGCTTTGCTTTCATTTCCCATCCTTTCGTTCTGACTCACTATGTGGATGAGATTCGTCCTCCTTCATGCATTATTGTCTCATTCTCTGTGATTATTTACCCGATCGTTATCTCAGTGACAAGGCTTTGAATTCAACGTTCTTTGATTTGCTACCTTCTAAACCCAACACATGAACCTGTTACACATACGTTCTATCTTGTCTCATCTAGCTGTCAATGACTGTATCGGATTCTTCTATCCCTTCAAATTGGGACTTCACTCTAGTGCATGACCTACTGCGGTCGCCTATTGATGGCTGCACTGCGAGACCTAGTCGTCACAATGAATCTACAATCTCCTCGCTCAATGAACGACAAGCCAAAGATGATCCCCGATACACCACTAATGGCGGTCTCGTGGAACTAATATCTCGGCGGAGTAACCCGAAGCTTGGTGACTTTGGTTGTCTTTGGGAGCTTTTTAACGGGACCCCAGCTCCTGCGAGCGTCACCCCAACCGTAGGGGCCACAAAGACCACCAAGTCTGAGCAGAACAAAGCTCAGTCATCACTTGAAGAACAATTTTCTAGCTCAGTGGAAAGACTCGCCAAAAAGGTCACGTTCTCTGGCCTCTTTGGCATCGAGTCATCTGTTCACGTTTCATCTAATAGCTTTTGTATCATCAATGAGCCAAATCCTCGGGTCCCCGAGGACACTGCCACTGGCTATACCTCCTATTCTTCCCACTTAAAATTGCAAGCGACAGGTATTACTTCTGATTTTGGGGGTCAATCATTTACTATCCTGAAGCGGTCCTCTGCTCAGGGGCCTTCTGGAGCGAGTGCCAATGTGAAATTTGGTATTCCACGAACACCCCCGGAGGTGATTACTAGAACCAGAGTCGGTGGTCCAGGCGATACTCCGACGGCAAAATCAAAATTAAAGTCCCCGTCTCGTGGAAAAGGTTTCCGAAGGAACACGCGCAACTATCCAATTACCTCTGAAGAAAGCGCTGGACTGGACTCGGACACAAGCGTTGTATTTGATCATCCGATTTCTGAGAAATCTGTGGCCATTCAATTGGTCCCATCTCAAGTCGGCACGCCTGATGGGAAGAGTCGCCGTTGCGATACCCCACCGTCATCATTCGAGGATAATGATTGGATTCTGAATGCCGACACCTTACAAGGAATTTCTTCTGGAGGTACTCGTGTGCGGTCTACCCTGCATAAATCTGCTGCTGAGCGAAGAGTCACATTGATGAGCCGACTCCTCGGCCATTTTCCTGACTACGCTCAAGTCGTGTCTCAAATGGGACTGACTTTGGACCGTCGTCCCAGCGAGGGCATTGGCTCACGTCCTATTCATGTCTTTGTTGACTTATCAAACGTGTGTTTTGGTTCCTCTGCCTAATTCCTTCTCCCACTAATTATCTCAGATCATGGTCGGATTTCACGATTTGGTGAAAACCTCGCGAAATATCCCACTTTCAACCCGGATTCGTCGTGTCCATATGTCCTTCGCCAATCTCGCATTGATCATGGAACGCGGCCGCCAGACCGCCAAGAGAGTCTTAGTTGGCTCGGATCGTCTTCCCTCAGTCGATGAAGCTGAGAAACTCGGCTATGAAGCGAGTATTCTTGAACGTGTTCACAAAGTGAAGACCGTCACACCCCGTCGCAATAACAAGTCCTGGAGAAACCATGGTTTCAGCTCGCAGGGTGCATCGAGCGGTCCTGAAACGGTCGCTATCTCTGGAGAGCGATGGGTCGAGCAGGGTGTGGACGAAATTCTACACCTGAAGATCTTGGAGAGCATATTGGATACGGAACACCCGGCGACAATTGTTTTGGCAACAGGGGATGCAGCAGTAGCTGAGTTTTCCGGCGGTTTCATGAAGATGGTCGAGCGCGGGCTGCAGCGTGATTGGAACATTGAGCTTGTCAGCTTTTCGCAGGGCACAAGCTACGCATACCGAAAGAAGGAGTTCCGGACTCGGTGGGGAGACCAGTTCAAGCTGGTTGAGCTGGACCGTTACCTGGAGGAACTTTTTGAGTAAATGGCTCGGCTCCGCTCTCAATGACGGAGATATGCTTTTCCATTTGAATTCTCAATGAAATACGGATAGATTTTTGGACTATCGTGACTCAAAACAGTGTAAGATTCCGACTCCAAAATCGCTGAATATGGTTTGTAGTCGTAAATTGTATATTGAGTCAACACCCCGCCAAACCGCCCAACTGCCAAACGTCATCGGGCGGAAAACACCCGCCCGCACTTCCTCGTGCACGTCTGCTCGTCTACCTGGGAGGATTCTTGATTCTGGAAATACATATTCCCTGTTCATCTGTTCTTTTCCAACGTAATTGTCTTCGTCTCGATTGTTGTCAAGCCAGAAAAAAAGGTCCGGTGAAAAAATCCGCAATTGATCTCGAAGAATTTGGATTTGCTCTTTCACAACCAGCAAAAAAAAACTTTTCAAAAAGGAAGGAGAAAGAAAGAAAAAAACACCTAAATCCTCCGTCTTACAATCAAGACCAACATGTCTCCATTCACAGAGCAAGACTTCTTTGGCGGAGCCATTCGAGGCGTCGTGCCACAAGGTTGGATCGATTCGAGGTTAGTATATATAACTCTCCTATGCATCAATGTCCCACCCAATCCCTTTAATCCATGCCCAATCCCATTTTCGAATATCCCAATCAAACATAGCCCCTAGACTAACACTCCATCCCAGCACCCTCCGCGAGGTCCCGGACCACCAAGAGCTATGGCTCTCACCAACAACCCTCTCCAACCTAATCATCGAAATCAACCAGCGCGTTCCCCAAGCCGAAGCTCTACACACCTTCGCTGCGCTCAACCACCACCAACCCACCGCCGCCCCAGGCAGCGGTAGCGCAGCGTCCGCAACGGCAGAAACAGTCGACCAAGCCGCTGCCCTGTACCACCTGCACGATCTCTGCGACGAAGGCGACACCATGCAGGTAATCAAGTCGCCCACGCGCGTCGAAGTTCAGCTCGCTTCGTCCTCGCCGACCCCGGCTTCCGCTATCAAGGCGTATCGCGGCGTTGTCTCATTCACGACGCCGGTGCGCGGCAGTGGTGGACGTGTCCCTGCCTCTGCTGACGGGTCAGCAGCTGGTGTTGCGGATGCAGGGGTATTGGGTGTGCAAACGAATGCGGTACCTAGTGGCTTGCCGCAGGTTTCGAGGTTGACGTGTCATTTCTTACTTGTTAGGCTGGAGGCACAGGAGACGGATCTGTTGGTCTTCTTCAATGTGCCTCATGAGGAGTTTGATAAGAGTGGGAATCCTAGGGGGTTGTCGCTTGAAGAGGTTGTTGCAGAGGAGACTATCGGAGCTTTAGTTGGGAGATTGGAGATTTGTGATTGGGGTCTCTTTGTTTGAATGTTTTTTTTTTTGGCTCTCTCTTTCGAATAGTAGATATGCTTTGGGATTGGGATTGGGGTTTTGGTTGGGAGGATATGGCTGTCATTGCTAAGGGCTTGGGATTCGGAACTAGTGCCCTTTGCGCAATGGGACGAGTAGATCAAAAGAGAACAATTGACTTGCAAGCATTGTGTCTTGTATTTAGAGGATAACACAGGTGCGTGTTAAATCCAATTCAATCATACGTTGTATTGTGGTATAGTGCTATGTAGTAAGTTTCTTTTAGATCTAGTCATTATGTAGTCAGCGATTCTCACAAATCCATCATTGGCATTTCAGTCCATTCTACTGGATTGTCAGACTCTTCAGAGGTACATCGTTCACACTGACACACGAAACGAAACGATTTTCGAAGATGCTCGCGACGTGAAGTTAGATCCGAATATTGGGTGAGGTCGAAATACGAGATGCAACACTCCTCGCCCGGATAAATGTCACGGGAGGCGGTAAAGACCATCCGTCCCTTGTCGTCGGCTTTATGGATGATCTGGTGATGAATTAGCATCACTTTCATACATTTGTCCACCGGATAAGAGTTCTACTTACATTTGGCAGACATGAATGATTAGCCATTGCCGCGGTGGGGTAAACAGCAGCCGCGAATTGCTCTCCTCGATCGACAGGAGGGTTCGGTACGGGGAAATGGCCTGTTTCTCGTGGGTAAAGACCAAAGGAGTTTGCCTCTTCTTGACAAATGAGATGAAGAACACGATCGGCAGTCATCTCATGCGGAAGAGCAGGACTACTCCTAAGATACTTCTTCACAAGAACAGACCATGATCGGACCTTGTCATGGGGCCAAGTCTCCTCAGAACCACAAAGCGATTCAATACCACTCCATCCAGGCTTCCAATGCCCCGTCGACTCGGCAACACCGACCTCATGCAACTGACAATGTCGCGCAGCAAGCAATCGAACAATCACCCACAGCATGCCAAAGTCATATTCACTCCATTTAGACCGAATAGTCCCCGCATACCGTTTGAGCCAAGCGCATTCAAACCCATGTCGGAGACTGTCAGCGTCGCGACATGTGCTGTCGCACCACGTCACATCTGGGATACAGGCATTCGGACATGGAGTCCGGATGTGGCGGGGTGCTTGCCGGTTACAAGCGGGATTGCTGCAGATGAGATTGTCGTTGTGGGCGGGTTCGTCGACGACGGGGATGATTGCGTAGGGGGAGTCGATGAGGAGACAGGCGCCTTTGGGGATGGGACCGGAAACGCGGAATTGGCGGCCTTTGATCGCGTCGACGCTTTCAATTAGCTGTGGGTGGATCAAATCAGGGGTCTGGGTGATTCCTTTTACTTGAATCCGGTCTGAGGGTTCAGTGGTGATATATACGACTTCGGACATGGTGGGTGCATTGGGGTACTTCTATGTGTGTTTGGAGGGGGCGTATTGTCGGATTCGATGGCAAATTCTTTTGTTGATCCATTATTGCGCACATTTGGGTCTTAGCTTGTGGGTCGTTTGATTCGCCTCCCGGGAATGTAAGGGCAGTGAGGCTATCCAAGCGACTGCTATTGATTGGGGGCCCACACACGAGTATAGATTCTTCGGTTTGATTGGTTAATCTTGATTTTTAGCGGAGTAGTCTAATCGATCCACTTTGGACACTTGGCCAGGGCTAGAGTAGTACGGTATGTTGTAGGAGCTGTACATGTAGCTTCTTTTTTGGAATTTTCCAGTTCTCCAATGGGGCAAACCCCCATTCAGTTGTCCTCTTGCAATCCGAATCAACATATCAGAAAAGTCGATGAAGAGCTCTTCAAGGGGTGGGCAGTTGGATCCCTGCAGAATCCCCACGAGGGCTCAACGCACGCGAAGAATCAGGGCCAATCCCATGTAGACTGGGACCTCCGTAACCTTGAATCTGTAAATTCAATCTGCTTGCATCTATGTTCTGGGGAAGTACATCACAAATAGCAACACCGTTCCCGGTTCGATTTTTTTCAACGAGCGGTGACAAAATGATAGCCGATATAGCTTTTTCAACAGTCTTGCAAGTAGTGTTTATAGATGCATCTAGAAGATGGTAAAGCGTATAAATGGATTCCGACAGCTTGTCTATACACAATTAGGGATTAGGGACATATATCAATCCACCCTGTACAGGGTACCACGTGAAGGAGTCCCTGACTTGAACCATCTTTGTTGTGTAGCAGCTACCTTCAAAAAGCCCTGGTGTATGGAATGGCTTCTATGTCCTCTTAGTCGACTGATGCATCACTAGAAGTATGCGGGGGCCGCCAGTGCATGTATATATTATCGCCATTTCTGGGTTTGAAAGAACAGCAACGTTTCCCATCCCCTCCTGCCTTTCCTGCACACCAAATGAGCAATAGGACTCGCTAGCAACATTTAGATCGAATCATAGGTGGCTGGATCAAGCCAGTGTCATAGTTGCTGTATCGTCGTTTTGAGCATGAGTCTTTCATACCGCAGGTCATCAAGCTTTTGCAACTTACTAATTGATACCAGCAACTTTACAAGGTCCCGTTGCGTAACTGACGGGGAGAACCAGGTCTTGTGATGGAAATTCAACCTGATGATTTTCACCACTGGCTGGATGCACCGACTACATACTTCAGGTGGAAATTCGGTCCCTATGAAATCTTGAGAGCTAAATGCCCGCTGATCGGTTAAAGCCAGTAACATTACGCAGATCATGCCAAGCCTGCATCAAAGGCAAACGGCGATGTGACCAAGGCTGGCCCCGATGCGGCAGGTGTCTTGGCAAAGACATCAACTGTAAATATGTGAATGCACCTTTTCCAGTACAATCTACTCGAAGGTCATCTGCTGGCCGATCTGTGGGCCTGAAGTGCTCAAGTGCCAATGTGGCTCCTACGCCACACATACATGGACCCTTGCAACTGGAAATCGCGAAACAGTATGATCCAAATATCATTCGATTTCTCGTTGCCGGGTTGCGGGATTTGCCCGTTACCTTTGCAGAAAATCGGAAGACGCTTTTCATTCACCCCGATCTTTATTCGAATGGCCTGCCAACCCCTATTCGTGAGATCCACCATTGTTTGTAGACTAAATGTGCAGACTAGGCAAATGGGTCGGGGCTTTACTCTGCTCTCGCTGCTCCGGCAATCCTCGGCGGACCACTGTCGCCGAATAAGCCACGCTGCGACATTCGAAGAACTTCTGGGATGCAGTCAAGCGTTGCTGTAGATCCAATGCATCTTACTTTTTGATGAAGACGGCAATACACAGCCGTATTCAGAGGCGATCAGTGTGATGCTGGCGGGAGTCGCTGGAAAACTATGGCAACAAGCGCCTATTCAACTTCCACGAGCCCTCAGCCCTCGATCTGCTTGGCTTTTTGCGGAGAGTGTTCGGCGGGACGATTATTGTCTGCTTTATGTTGCGCAGTGCTTACTCGTTGAATACGAGGAGCTATTCTGTTCGGACCCCGTTTGTCGACTCTTTGCCGTTCGACTCACGGACGAATTTATGGGATGAGAACTCTGGGATAGCGTGGCACAATGCGCTTTCTGACTCTGAGGGCTCCATGGTTTCATTGCATGAGTGGTCGGAGGGATTGGCTGCTGGTCGTGTTTATGATGGGTCGTGTTTCAGCGAGTTGATACTGGCGGCTTGTAACGGGCAAGCTCTTTCCTCGATTCCGTCTCCGCCTGTGAACTCCTATATTGACAGCTGAGAATAACTGACATCACGTGAATCCCATCTTTATATGCATCGAAAAGTTACAATCTCAAAGCTCCAACTCTACCTCCAAAATTACTTGAACATCCCAGAAAGCATCTCTCCGTCATATCCCGATACAATTCCTGTCTCTTTACCTCGAACCCATTGTAGATGTCCTTTGCAGATCCAACCGGAATCTGATCCTCTCCCGCTGAGATCCGATCCCAAGCCTCATCAACAAATTCTTGCAACGGCATCCTCATCAAATGCCCATCCTTCAAATCAGGTTGATGTTTAGAATCATGAAGCTCAATCTGCACGGCCGGAGGATAAATCTCCAAAACCCGAACATCCCCAGGACCATCCTGCAGCTGAGTGCGGAGGGCAAGGATGAAATGGTGTAGAGCAGCCTTGGAAGCGCCGTAATTCGGGCATCGCATCATAGGCACGAGCGCCATTTGTGACGTAGTGAATGCGATGGCTGTTGCGGTCTTTTGGCTCTGCAAGTGTGGGAGGAATGCCTTGGTTAAGCGGACCGCGGATGTATAGTTCGTGATCAGTTCCTGGTCGAAGATGTCCAGATCGATGGTTTCCGGCTTGGTATAATCGAAGGGTCGTTGGATACCCGAGTTGACGAAGATGCAGTCCAGATCAGGGTTCTCGGAGATAATTTCGGATGCAAATTGTGGGATCTATGTTTTTTTTTTTTTTTTTTTTTTTCTTCGTCGGGCGTGAGTTACCTCTCTCGCTTGACATGGGTGACCTCACCTGTTCGAGCTGCGTGACGTAAAATGCCTTTGCAGAAACCCTGTCGCTACCATGTCGCTGGACTATCTCATTGAGATTCTCCTTTCTGCGGCCGGCGACAATTACCTTTGATCCATCTTGGACGAGTTTGTCAACGAGTGTTTTGCCAATCCCGGAGGTGGCGCCGATGATCAGGACTTGCTTGTATCCAAAAGCCATAATGGTGAATAGGGTTGAGATCATACGAGAGAGAGAGAATTGAATGTTATGGGTTGTTCCAAGCAGATACTCCTGTTTATAGCCTCCCAAATTCGGACTCGTCATCGCATCCAACGTCTTGATACTATGTCAGGCAAGCATTGCGGAGACAAAACCCCAAACGGATCTTGACTCGAGCCAATTGGTCAACGGGATGAGCTTGAGGTCATCAAGGCCATTAATGCCAACCGGTTTCCTGCGCGGAGGTTTAACTAATTGTGGTGACTGTTGTGAAGAGTTGACGTTGATAGGTTCGTTCTATTTCTACTGCATGTTAGAATTCAGGGCGAATGAAGATCACGATTGATTTGACATCTTGTTCCAAGTTGATTGCATGTCTCTATGCAAATCGTCTTGGGCTCTATTTTGGAGGACGAGCAGCCCCTATCGGGATGTTCCCAAACAAATCAATGGACATAGCCAGACATTCATATGGTCATTATATTGCCCTCATTGCCAACCCCACTGGTCAGATTCAAATATTTACAAGCATTACCGGTCCAGTCGAGATCAAGGATCAAGGATCAAGGATCATAATCTCCTTCTCCTCACCTGCAACCATCGACTTGACGACAGACCTCCTCGGTGCCACAGCCCTGGATACCACAGCCCTCGGCACCGGCTTGATCTGCTCGAGGACGCCCCTGCAACGGCCACAGAATTGACGCTTTGGGTCAACACTTTTTGAGTGTCGCCCGACCTTGAAATCACAGTCCTTCCCCTTGCAGGCCCAGATGTATTTATGGTTGATCTCATAGGTATGCTTGGTCGTGACCTCGACCCGGCCCCCGTAGATAGGGTGGCCTTTCAGTGCGTTCACACATCGGTCACCCCAATGCTTGAAACTGGCGCCATGCTGCGCAGTACCCTTGGCCCGGTTCTCAGTAACCATGATATCGAGGAGGTGGCAGTATTCGTGTGTCATGGTGCAGAGGATCTTATCTTCGCTGTCCAAGACTTTCTCGGAGAGCTCAATGGTGGCGAGGTAGCGTCGTTTCCCGGGTTCTTCTACGCCGGCTTCTCCTCGAAGGATTCTTTCTGAACGTACGGTTGCTCGACCGGCGGTATTTCTGAAATTCTTTGTCCAGATGATCTTGATGCCGCCAGTTTCCTCGGTCATGCGAGTAATCTGGCTATCGAAGGCATGGTCAAGATGCTGGAGGAACTCTTCGGCAAAGCTGATCTTCCTTTGATTAAATTCGGCCAGTTGGGCCCGCATCTCGCGTTTCCGCGCCGCCTCCGCCTTCTTCTTGGCCTTTAAGGTGGTGGGAATAGCCATGCCGGACGAACTCTCAACCGATGTGACAGAGCGGTTGAGAGAAAAGTGAGATTTTGCACGCGACGGTGTGACTGGTGGTAGGGTATTGTGGCTTGGGTATAATTGTGATGGTAGTTCATTCTCTGATTCTGATCTGTGAGAGAAGTTGTTAGTACGGGTGATTGCCGTAGGGCAAGAAGTGCATCTGAATGCCCAGTGTAGAACTTACCTGGACTGCTCTGGCTCGGTTTGCAGTGTAGGCTCATTGTCGCTGTCTAGGCCAAGATCCTCAAGGTGTTGGATGAGGTCGTTGGTATTTTGGAGGCCGAAGTGAAGAAGATAGCTTGGTTCAACCTGTGGCTTGGGTATCTTTGCCTTGTGAACAGAAGAAGTTAATCTTAAACTGGTTGGAAGGTTTGGTGTGCAGTCTTCGGGTGCAGGGATGACTGCCTTTGATCTTTTCACTGACAGATCCAGCTCTGTCTTCACAGATTCCATTGAGGGCTCCTCATCTGCAGTAGTGTTTGATTCGGCTTCTGCTATTGGTCTTCTTCCACGCATGAGTCTTTTTCTTGGCGACCTGACCGGTGACGGAGCTGGGCTGGGTTCGTCTTCTGTGTCGGGTGTCTCGGGATCTGATGTCTCAAAGAAGCTAAGCTCGTCATTGTCACTGACAATGAACCCATCTAGTAGTGAGTCAGAGCTATCTTCTTCTTCTTCTTCTTCTTCTTCTTCTTCTTCTTCTTCTTCTTCTTCTTCTTCTTCTTCTTCTTCTTCTTCTTCTTCAGCCGCTGGCTGTGTCGCGGCTGTATAATCCATCCTGCTTCTGGTAGGAGGCTGTTGGGCAGTTGGCCTTGTTGGGGTTAAGTCCAGAGTTTGATATCCATCCGTGACATATTCTGGTATGTCGTTTTCCTTGTCAAAATCTTCGGTCTCCCTTCGGATGGCTGGACGTGGTCTCCGCTTTGCTGGTAGAAGTAACGAGTTCACACGTGCAAGTCCCAGTGTTCTTTGTTTGTTCAGCTTTCCGGTAGGCCTGTGCTGTCCATATTCACTTTCCGATGTGGAATCGTTGTCTGGTAATATGTCAAATGATCCACTTGAGCTATTGGCCTGCCGTCGCGACTGGCTTGGCGGCCTGGTTGGCAAATTGTACTTGGCTGTATTTCTGGCATTGAGACATGGCTCTCTGGACAGTGGATTGTTGTGGGATGTCCCTATGGTGCGTGCGACCGTCTCTTTGAGAGGTGTGCTTTTGACCAGCGGGTTGGCTGTGTTGACCCTTGCCATAGTCGTGATGTTGTTAGGGCAATTTACAATCCCGTAATGTTTAAGCGTATAAGCGCTGGAGGTAATGATGACAATCCCTCTTAATTTGATGAAACACTGTGTTTGTGCTGACCAGGTCGGTGCTGGAGACCCCGGAGATTTTCCTTGTTCTGCTGTTCAGCTGTCAACGAATCCGTTGGCACGGCAACGTGAGCAACCCGTCGACCACTCCATGTGCCAGGTCAATCACGCATCCTCTAGGCTATGGTTGTGAAAGATTCACCATTGGTATGATGAGCTAGCATTGAATATGGGAATGCAAACATTTTCAAAAGCTGCCCCGCTCATGTACCTCCCGACGAGGTCCAGGTCAGAAACATTCGGGGATTACAATCTGCGGGAGTGCGGTAGGCCCTACTGTGTAGCATTTAGTGCATCGGTTCATTAATAGATCTTACCAGCAACGAAACCGTCCTGCAAGCCTGTGGACTCGATTTCGGACTTGTTCGGGTAAGATTATGAAGATCCCCCGTTGCCTCTGATAATCAATGTATATCTCCCGCAGTTGAAGTACCAGAGTCTTGACTAGGGGGTGTATCTCGCGAAGACGATTTGCGATAAGTATGTTAAGTTGGTACTCCACTGAGGCATGGAGAAAGGAGGTTCACAATGTACAGCAATAGGGGGGTCTCGTAGGCAATTGTGTGCTATCAGCGAGAGCTGAGGAGTGTGTAGTGGGTTAAGGATCTTTATATTAACCTCTTCCTAAGGCCTTTCAGTAGCGGTAAAAATGGCCGGCATTCTGGACAATTATATATTTCTTGAAGAGGGACACCTCGGCTCATCGGCATCGACACTGAGAGTAAGGCAAGTTGGCTCAGTCGAGAGTTTCGAAGCGTCCCTTTTGTTGTGAGGCCTTCGCTAAGCCCCACCGACGGAAGTTGAAGGATATATATATGTCGTCTTTACTCCGCACAAGGGGCAGCATATAGGGTATGTCAGTATAGAGCTGGCTATGTGAAATGGCAGTAACTGCGATTGCGTGTCTGACCCAGTGGTCTTCAACTGACGCAGATGATACGTTTATGTGTTGTACCGATTCAAATGCTCTGTACATCGGTAGGGTTGTAGATGTATGATGTAGAAATCGGGAGGAAATCATATAGTGCGGCAACCCTTTTCAACCCGAGATTCTCATCACCACCCAGACCTTTTCAGTGCGCTAGATACGGATACCACCATGACCTCAAAAATAGGGGTTGTGATTGGGTTCGACTCATGGCGCGGATAGGCGGTGGAGGGGCCAGGTACTCCGTACTCCGGACGGAGTATATTGAATGCATATGTAATCAGTAGACGCACCTTAATAATCAATAGTAAGCTGGAGATTGAAATCCTTCCGTGGGGAGCCGGTGCTCTTGCTGGATAGACGGAGTAAAATGTTCTGTTCAGGGGCTAGAACCCAAAAATAATCATGGAAGAGCCTGTACAGGGTTCTAGAAACACTAATGCCAGCCATCGATGCCAGCGCCTTCCGTGTAAGCAAGCCATTTTCTCATAAATCGAAGCGGTATGCCGTGTTCATTAATAATTATGACCATTTTTGCTTGATCTTTAGCCACATTTTACGGAGGTTGTGCTCGTGTACGCAGTATTCAAAGGTGGCGGGTCAATACGCAGCCATCGTACAATCAATGTGCGACACTAGGGCACGCCTGCCGGCTAGTGATCGCTGACTAGACCCTTTCAGACTAATTTCTCTGTCGACAGGTTATTTTTGGTACATTGCATTACTTTGTACATAGTGCAATATAAAATCGCTTTCGGCCTCTTAAGATGCCAACCGGTGACTGATAGTGCCAATAAGGCCCTCAATAGGGAGTAAGGTGAACTAGAGAACGAAAATTCACAGGGGAAAACGAAGATCAGATGTTACAAGATCAGTTTCGTTGATGCAGCTGATGTGTCGTTCCTGCGCAATTCTGCATATACCGGCATGAGGGTGGACAAGAAGTAAGTCCTCTATTGCAGACGAATACTGCTACTGCGATGCAAGTACATAGATATATATGTAACAGCTTCAAGGTGCCACTGCATACCTCATCAGCACCGTCTTTGGTCCTGGTGGCTTGACTACTCCGTATTAACAATACTGTACAACATCGGCAGGCCTTTTGGTCGAGGCTCTCCGAAAGAATCAAGAAAAAGCAATCGGTGATCCACTTGGATTGTGGACAAGATGAAATTGCGTCTAACGGTGGAGATCATTTTCAAATACCTAGTTACTAGCTCTGTTTGTATTGTATATACAGTATTAACTGGTGTATTCAAATACCTCCAGACACAGGTCAAGTTGTCTTGAAAATTTAAACTGTGGTCAAAGTTGATGTGGTGTAATGGATGATTTCACTCAGAATAAATCCTTGTGCGAGGCGAAGCTCTGAATAACGATCGCAATTAGATAGAATCCAGAGACACCCAAGAGATAGACCATGACGATGGAGTTTTCGATACATAACAGCGAGTTCCCGAGGTCAGCTTGTGGCCGTGGAAGACCAAACAAGCCTAGAAAGGACCGCACTTTCAGGGTTTCTCATGGGACAATGTCCACTGTATGATACCCATCCACTACGGTATACTCCGTCCTCCGTACATGGACATGGATGGAGGGCTTGCCAGCCACAGTGAGAATCACCGGCAGTGGAAAGTCAAAATGTAATACACTTGGAACTGATCGACTACAACTTACGGAGTACGGAGTACATTTGAGACACTTGTAATATGGTGGCAAATCAGCCGCTCAAACAAGAAAACACTAAAAAAAAAAAAAAAAAAAGTGTGATTAAGACTACGATGAAAGGAGTAACCAGACTTGAAGATCGTGAAGATTAAACAATTTATCAAGAACATCCCTACTCCGTAGAGAGAGTGAAAAAACAAAGACGTGGTTCTTATCGCTTGGGAGCCATGGAACACCGGTCGATGACCAATCGTCCATGGGTCTGAACGCGAGTAGATCGCTTATTTTATTTTAACCGGCGAATCATATTGAAGAAAAGTGTAGGGACGGAGGACAGAGTACATATGTACAGGAATGTAGACTATCATTTGGTTCAAATTTGAATGATTTCAATGTTTTCATGGGTTGATACTCGTCACATATTCCATTGGTAATTAGAGACACCGACTCGCCACATAGGCAGATAAGCCCACACACACTATATCCATAAAATCATGCAAGTATAAGAAACCTCGAATTGTGAGAGCGTAGGCTAGAAATGTATGCTATTTTCACAGATGGAATGGAAATCATTACCGGTGCAACGCCATCCCTACATACCAAGTGGTCGCCATAACGCCGTCAAATCAACAACCATCTTTGGAACCGCAGGTTCCATAGGTATCTCTGAAAATAGCCTCTGGCCACATTATTTGTTACCTGATTACATGCTGGCTGGTTGTAGTGGGGCAAGTTTCAGGGGCCGTCGAGACTCCCTTGGATTCCGAGTGTCCGCGGGAGACTGTCATTGGATGGAAAAGAAGAGAGGGGGGGGGGAAAATAAAACGTAGTGATCGGGAGGGAAGATACAAGCGTAAATACAGTCGGACAATAACGGTAAATTCCAAAATGGGCGATCAGGGAGAGACAGACTCTGGAGGCGTTTGCAGAGAATACAAGGCCGGGAGGGAAGTCAATGGGCTAAACTTGATGCGCCACGTATGGTAAACAAAGGGGTGGTAATCAGTACGTAGGAAAGATAGGGGCTTACTGTGCTGGGAAGAGGTATTCAGTACCTGGAAGTCGGACACGTACCCTTGATGAGTGTAAGATGACGGTAAATTACTCTCCAGAGAACAGAGCCAGTCCCCCCCGAATCCCAAAAATAACAAGCATTTTCTTGACTTCCCTCTCCAACCCCCTTCCATTCGCTTTTTGTCTCCATCTTTCCTTCTATTTGCTACCTTTCGTGTTCTTTCTTTTTTTTAACGAAAGAAGGACATAGGAGGAAAGCTGTATTGCTCTTAGAAAATTCCCATTGCACCTTCCTTTTCGTGAGGTACACCCTCACTTGCCATTCGTTACGGAGTCTGAGACTCGTTCGACACCTTCACTTGGGTTCTCAAGATAACGCATTTTTTTGCTGCGCATCTTGCTTTCATCTTTCGACGTCTATGCTGTATTAATTCGACATCCCGAATAAAACTTATACTTTGTATGGTCACGGTTGAGGTGAGATTGACTGGAGGCGATTTTCAGCATCAGTGAACCTTGGTCATCTGGAGCTAATCAATCCCCCGCAGAACTCTCAACACTGAATCCATCGCGACTCGCTCGTCATGTCGGGCTACGCAGGCGGAGGTCACTTTGACGATGGCTTTGCCCAGCAGGGGCAGGCACACGGTCAGACTCATGGTGACTCCTACTACCAGGACGAACATGCCCAGGGTTATTATGATAACCAAGGATACGGCGATGGTTATTATGACCAAGGGTATGCGTTCCGGTCAAAATGAAGGTTGAGAGATGGAAATGCTAACAGGGAGGACAGTAATGGCTACTACGGAGCGGAGGGTGGTCACGGCGGCGACGCTGCCCATGCAGACGGCGCACCCCACGCCGATGCAGGCCAAGGGTACGCCGATGGAGGGTATTACGAAGGCGGAAACCAAGACCAGTACTACGACCAGGCACAAGGACAACCGCGAGGCCGCCGTGGCAATGATTCCGAGGAGGATTCTGAGACCTTCAGCGACTTCACAATGAAGTCCGAGACTGCTCGAGCCGCGGACATGGACTACTATGGCCGAGGAGATGAACGGTACAACAGCTACTCAGACAGCCAGTATGGCGGTGCTGGTGGCTACCGTCCTCCCTCGTCCCAAATCTCCTACGGAGGTAACCGGTCGTCTGGTGCTTCGACTCCTGTCTACGGAGCAGAGTTCAGCAACACCCTTCCCACGAGCCAGCGCTCGCGTGAGCCGTATCCTGCCTGGAGCTCCGAAGCACAGATCCCTCTCTCAAAGGAGGAGGTAGAGGACATCTTCCTAGATTTGGTCAACAAGTTTGGCTTCCAGCGAGACAGCATGCGAAACATGTATGACCACATGATGACTTTGTTGGACTCTCGTGCTTCGCGTATGACACCCAACCAGGCGCTCCTCTCCATTCATGCCGACTATATCGGTGGCCACAACGCTAATTACCGACGGTGGTATTTTGCTGCTCATCTCGATCTCGATGATGCAGTAGGTTTCGCCAACGTGAAGCTCGGTAAGGGCGATCGCAAGACGCGGAAGGCCCGCAGGGCCGCAGCCAAGGCCGCCAAACAGAACCCCGAGAACGAAGAGGAAACACTGGAGGCTTTGGAGGGAGACAACAGCTTGGAGGCAGCTGAATACCGATGGAAATCTCGCATGAACCGCATGTCCCAGCACGACCGTGCCCGTCAAATTGCCTTGTATCTCTTAATCTGGGGTGAGGCCAACCAGGTCCGATTCCTGCCCGAATGCGTTTGTTTCATCTTCAAGTGTGCCGACGATTACTACACCTCACCGGAATGTCAGGCTCGCGTTGAGCCGGTGGAGGAATTCACCTACCTCAATGAGATCATCACTCCGCTGTACCAGTACTGTCGGGATCAGGGATACGAAATCGTGGATGGCAAATACGTTCGTCGTGAGGTTGACCACAACAAGATCATTGGTTATGATGACATGAACCAGCTCTTCTGGTACCCAGAAGGTATTGAGCGCATCGGGTTCGAAGATAAAACCCGTCTGGTCGACCTTCCCATCTCTCAGAGATGGCCCAAATTGAAGGATGTAGTCTGGAAGAAGGCCTTCTTCAAGACGTACAAGGAAACTCGCTCCTGGTTTCACATGATCACGAACTTCAACCGTATCTGGGTTATCCACCTGGGTGCTTTCTGGTTCTTTACTGCTTACAACGCTCCGACTCTATACACCATTAATTACCAGCAGCAGGTTGATAATAAACCAGAGACGCCGAAATACCTCGCCGCTGTCGGTTTCGGTGGCGCGCTTGTCTCCCTCATTCAGATTTTAGCCACCATTTTTGAATGGGCCTACGTTCCCCGTCGGTGGGCGGGAGCACAGCATCTCCGCAAGCGCTTCATGTTCCTTGTATTCGTATTCATAATCAACTTGGCTCCCGGAATTGTGATATTCAGCATCTTGCCGGGGTTGACAATGTCAGACTCAACCAAACATGGCATCGGTCTCGCTCTGGGGATTGTGCACTTTGTACTTGCAATCCTGACTACTGCGTTCTTTGCAATTCAGCCTCTGGGCGCGCTCTTTGGAAGCTACCTGAATAAAGGTGGACGGCAATATGTGGCCAGTCAGACCTTCACGGCTAGTTTCTCTCGTCTTTCCGGTAACGATATGTGGATGTCGTATGGCCTATGGGTCTGTGTGTTTGGTGCCAAGTTGTCAGAATCCTACTTCTTCTTGACGCTGTCTTTCAAGGATCCCATCCGCATTCTATCCCCAATGCAGATCCATCAGTGTACAGGTGCGAAATACATTGGCAACACGCTTTGCCACCGACAACCTCAGATCCTGCTGGGCTTGATGGCCTTCATGGACTTGACGCTCTTCTTCCTGGATAGTTACCTCTGGTACATTATTTGCAACGCAATCTTCTCTGTTGCTCGATCATTCTACTTGGGTGTCTCGATTTGGTCGCCATGGAGGAACATCTTCTCCCGACTTCCGAAGCGAATCTACTCCAAGGTTCTCGCCACTACTGATATGGAGATCAAGTACAAGCCTAAGGTCCTGATCTCGCAGGTTTGGAACGCCATCATCATCTCCATGTACCGTGAGCATCTCCTGGCAATCGACCACGTGCAGAAGCTGTTGTACCACCAGGTTCCCTCCGAGCAGGAAGGCAAGCGCACGCTTCGCGCCCCTACGTTCTTTGTGTCACAAGAAGATCAATCTTTCAAGACCGAGTTCTTTCCCCAGGGAAGTGAGGCTGAGCGCCGCATCTCGTTCTTCGCGCAATCGCTCTCTACACCCATGCCCGAGCCTCTCCCTGTTGATAACATGCCTACCTTCACTGTTTTGATCCCTCACTACAGTGAGAAAATTCTACTTTCGCTTCGTGAGATTATCCGCGAAGATGAGCCTTATTCGCGGGTTACTTTGCTAGAATACTTAAAGCAACTTCATCCCCACGAGTGGGATTGCTTCGTCAAGGACACCAAGATTCTGGCCGACGAGACTTCGCAATTCAATGGTGATTATGAAAAGCCCGAGAAAGACGCTGCCAAGAGCAAGGTCGATGATCTTCCTTTCTACTGCATTGGTTTCAAGTCTGCCGCTCCCGAGTACACTCTCCGCACAAGAATCTGGTCCTCCCTTCGATCCCAGACCTTGTACAGGACGATCTCCGGTTTCATGAACTACAGCCGTGCTATCAAGCTGCTCTACCGCGTGGAGAATCCCGAAGTTGTTCAGATGTTCGGTGGCAACTCCGAGAAGCTTGAGCGTGAACTTGAGCGAATGGCTCGCCGCAAGTTCCGTATCTGTGTTTCCATGCAGCGCTATGCCAAATTCAGCAAGGACGAACGTGAGAACACCGAATTTTTGCTCCGCGCCTACCCTGACTTGCAGATTGCCTACCTGGATGAGGAGCCACCTGTCAATGAAGGTGACGAACCCCGTCTGTACTCCGCCTTGATCGACGGTCACTGTGAACTACTCGAGAATAACTTGCGGAAGCCAAAGTTCAGAGTTCAGCTCTCTGGAAACCCAATTCTCGGAGATGGCAAGTCTGACAATCAGAACCATTCCATTATCTTCTACCGTGGTGAATACATCCAGCTCGTTGACGCCAATCAAGACAACTACCTTGAAGAATGTTTGAAGATTCGCAGTGTGCTTGCCGAGTTCGAGGAATTGAGCACAGACAATGTTTCCCCATACGCCCCTGGAGCTGCCCTGCCTGACCAGGATCCCGTTGCCATCTTGGGAGCCCGTGAATACATTTTCTCTGAGAGTGTCGGTGTCCTGGGTGATGTCGCTGCCTCCAAGGAACAAACATTCGGTACCCTATTCGCCCGCACACTTGCTCAAATCGGTGGCAAGCTGCACTATGGTCACCCTGATTTTTTGAACGCTACTTTCATGTGCACCCGTGGTGGTGTTTCCAAAGCTCAGAAAGGATTGCATTTGAACGAGGATATCTACATCGGTATGAATGCCCTCCTCCGTGGAGGTCGAATCAAGCATTGTGAATACTATCAGTGCGGTAAGGGTCGTGATCTCGGTTTCGGATCCATTCTTAACTTCACCACGAAGATTGGTACCGGTATGGGTGAACAGATGCTGTCCCGAGAGTACTATTACCTCGGTACCCAACTGCCTCTCGATCGCTTCCTCTCTTTCTACTATGCTCACCCTGGTTTCCATCTGAACAATATGTTCATCATGGTTTCTGTGCAAATGTTCATGGTTGTCCTGATTAACCTCGGTGCCTTGAAGCATGAGACTATTACCTGCCGCTACAACCCCGACTTGCCCATTACCGATCCCCTCGTCCCTACGCTCTGCGTCAACCTGATCCCTATTATCAACTGGGTTAACCGCTGTGTCATCTCCATCTTCATTGTTTTTTGGATCTCATTCGTTCCACTAGCGGTCCAAGAATTGACAGAGAGAGGAGTGTGGCGTATGGCCACTCGTTTGGCCAAGCACTTTGGTTCGTTCTCGTTCATGTTTGAGGTCTTCGTTTGTCAGATATACTCCAATGCCGTCCACCAGAACTTGTCTTTCGGAGGCGCGCGATACATTGGTACCGGCCGTGGTTTCGCAACAGCTCGTATTCCATTCGGTGTCCTCTACTCTCGATTTGCTAGCCCTTCAATCTACTTGGGTGCTCGCCTCCTGCTGATGCTATTGTTCAGTACCACTACTGTCTGGACTCCTGCTCTGATCTGGTTCTGGGTTTCTCTGCTCGCACTATCCATCTCGCCTTTCCTATTCAACCCCCACCAATTTTCCTGGAATGACTTCTTCATTGATTACCGTGACTACATCCGCTGGCTTTCTCGTGGCAACTCCCGATCCCATGCTTCCTCTTGGATTGGTTTCTGTCGCCTTTCTCGTACCCGGACTACTGGTTACAAGCGAAAACTTATTGGTGTTCCATCGGAGAAAGGCTGCGGTGATATTCCAAAAGCGCGTCTAAGTAACATCTTTTTCAGCGAAATCGTTGGGCCTCTGATCGGTGTTGCCGTTACCCTGATTCCGTATCTGTACATCAACTCCCGCACAATGTACTCCGATGATAACAAATGGGCTGCGAATCCCATCCTTCGCGTTGCGATTGTGGGTCTTGCCCCTGTGGGTGTCAATGCCGGTGTTGCCGGCATGTTCTTCGGCCTGGCTTGTTGTATGGGCCCGGTATTTGGTATGTGCTGCAAGAAGTTCGGCGCTGTTCTCGCTGCCATCGCCCATGCCATTGCTGTGATTGTTTTCCTCCTTCTATTCCTGGCCATGTTCTTCCTTGAATCTCTCAGCTGGGCTAGAACTATCTCCGGAATGATCGCTGCGATGACTCTTCAGCGCTTCATCTACAAGCTTATCATTTCCTTAGCCCTGACGCGTGAATTCAAGAACGACCAGTCTAACATTGCCTGGTGGACCGGAAAATGGTACAATATGGGTTGGCACTCCTTCTCTCAGCCTGGACGTGAATTCCTGTGCAAGATCACTGAACTTGGTTATTTCGCCACTGATTTCTTCCTGGGCCACATTCTCCTGTTTGCTATGCTTCCGCTCCTTGCTATTCCCTACATTGACACCTTCCATTCCGTCCTCCTGTTCTGGTTGCGACCAAGGTACGTATCTCTTCGTCTTTGAATCACAAGAACCCCGCACTCACTAGATTTGCCTCTAGCTCTCAAATCCGCCCTCCCATCTATTCCCTCAAGCAGTCCAAGCTTCGTAAGAGACGTGTTGTCCGCTTTGCCATTCTCTACTTTACCTTGCTACTTATCTTTGTCGTCATTATTGCTGCTCCCGTTGTCCTGCGGAACACAAATCAACTGGACAGCATCCTGGAGGGTGGCATCTGGAAGAGCCTCGGTGTCGCCAGCACAACAGGAATCGGACTCCTGCAGCCACTTGATCGTGGACTTAATGACACTGTCTCCTGGTATACCGGCTCTAACATCCCCAAAGGCTACACCTCAGGCACAATCCCGGCAGCCTTTGAGGGCACTGGAGTTTGGTCCATCTAATTGCTGCGGCGAAATGACATGGAAATGCTTTGTACAAAGTAACGCGTCTTTTAAAAATCGCTGCATTTTTTCGAATTCACCGGCGCACAATTCGATCGTTGTTGAATTGTTGCTTCCAACCATCGTCTGTAGGATGACCCTTGTCCGAAGGGGTCTTCCAGAGTCATCCCCGGGGGCTCACCTTCGTTTTGCCAGCTTTCTTCGCTTGTTCTGTTTTCAACACTTCTATCGGAATTAAATTGCATTGCTTTCGAGAAAAACTCTTTGATTAAACCCCAGTAGTAGTGCTCGAATTTAAAATCACATTGACCTAAGCACATATAGATACAGGTCACGTGGCATAGAGGTTCCCAGGACTCCGAGCCTCCCGCTTCATTTTCGCCCCCTGCTCCCTGAGCAAGCACCTATCTTTCGCACCCTTGTTTAACCTACTGGTATCTTCACTAGACTGGCGCACCCCTATACTTGCGCTCTCTTCAACTCAACGTCATGGATCTCCAGGAGACCCAGCGTATCCTTTCCGAATATCTGCACGAACTCGCAGACTTATTTCACCGTGTGCCTGGCTCCGCAATCTTCCTCCGCTACGTGAAATCAAGCTATCAAGATGACCCAATTCGTTCTGCTGTCGAACTTTTCCTCTTCCTCTTCGCCGTACGATATCTCCTAGCGCCCAAATATTCGACCAAACCTGGCGTCGTACCACTCACAGAAGACGAGATTGATGACCTCGTTGATGAATGGACCCCTGAACCCCTCGTCGGGAATCCCACAACATTGGAACAGATGGAAGTTGATAAGCGAACTGTGATTGTTGGGTATGGAACCCTTCGGTTCCCTTTCCTTTTGCTTGTCGTGCTCCGCGGACAATTCACTGACCGAAGAGATTGTGATCTGCAGCCCCGTCAGCCCAAAATCGAAATTGACCAACGGCCGCACTGTTATGAACCTTGGCTCCTTGAACTTTTACAACTTCAACACCAACGAGTCCCTCAAGGAACAGGCAATCCAGACACTCCGCGCTTATGGTGTTGGTCCCTGCGGACCCCGTGGATTTTACGGCACACAGGATGTTCACATGAAGACAGAAGACGATGTGGCGTCGTTCCTGGGGACCGCAGCTTGCATCATCTACTCCCAAGCCTTCTCGACTATTTCTAGTGTTATTCCTGCCTTCTCGAAGCGCGGTGACATCATCGTCGCGGACAAGGGAGTTAGCTTTGCGATTCGCAAGGGTATCCAGATCTCTCGTAGCATTGTCCGGTGGTATGAGCATAATGACATGGAAGATCTGGAGCGAGTGCTCGCGAAGGTCACCAAGGAGCAAGCCCGGAAGCCCTTGACTCGCAGATTTATTATCACAGAGGGTCTTTTTGAGTCTTATGGCGATATGGCGGACTTGCCCAAGATCGTATGTGACCCTGTCAAGTTGAACTGTGAATTCCCTCGTACTTATAACTGCTGCAGATCGAACTCAGACTCAAGTACAAGTTCCGCCTGATCCTTGACGAAACCTGGTCCTTCGGTGTTTTGGGACGCACTGGCCGTGGTATCACGGAGCATCAGAACGTCGATGCTGCTGAGGTTGATATGATTGTGGGGTCACTGGCTGGTCCTCTTGTCGCTGGCGGTGGCTTCTGTGCCGGTTCAGAGGAGATCGTTCACCACCAGCGTATTTCGGCTGCTGCTTACACTTTCTCCGCCGCGCTTCCCGCTTTGCTCTCGACCACCGCCAGTGCCACTATCAACATCCTTCAGAACAACCCTGAGACAGTGTCACAACTTCGGGAACTCACCAAGGCCATGCGGGCTCAGTTGGATCCTCGGAGTGACTGGGTTTACTGCACCAGTTCCCCTGAAAACCCCATCCTGATCCTGATTATCAAGCCTGAGGTTGTCGCTGCCAAGCGACTTACATCAGACGACCAGCAGTTTTTGCTTCAAGATGTCGTTGATGAGGTTTGTATTACACTTTCTTCCCTTTAACTCTCTTAACGTCCGTTTTTAATCATCTCCCAGTCTCTCGCCAACGGTGTCCTTATCACACGACTGAAGACCCTCGATGACAACTTCGAGCCTAAGCAGGTTATCCCTCCAGCACTGAAGGTGTGCGTCACTACCGGTCTTACCAAGAAAGAGACCGAAAAGGCAGGCACAATTATTCGACATGCCATTACCAAGGTGATGAGCAAGAGGAAGTAATGCCCTTGTCTCTTAGCTTCTGGCCCCGACCAGAGAATCCTATGACTGCTTACGCCCATGACTTCGGCATCTATCGTCTTTCCATTCTTCTCAGTCGACCTACGCCCTAATGCCCCTTCAATACTTGTATTGTTACCTTGTCGCCGTGCATCCTTGTTGCATACCTTGCACACGCCCGCCCTCTATTCTTTCCTCGTTGGCGGCATGATTCTCTACCTGTGCATGGCTTTAAGCTGTTTAATAATATCCCTCTAGCCTTGGCTCTTTTCTTCAAGAATGTGTCTATTTTTCCATACATTATTCACACCTGAAACACCTTTGTATTCCAGGAATGGACCCTGTTGCTAATATTCTCTCTGATTTTTCTATATCTCTCACACTTAAGTAATACCGACGTCCACAAGTTTGAAGCGTTTATATGCCAGATGTTAACTAAATCCCAAAGTCCACGTGCCCAGCCCTTTGCCGTCAACTCGATGATCCTGGACCTCACCAGCAGGCCAGAAGCCCAACATCTTGGGGTCAGATTTTAATTCCAGACATGCCCGTTCCTCGGAGCCCCTTCTAATGTCTCTCAACAATATCGGATAACTTCTCGCCAGAATTCTGCCTCACATTCACAGAAACCCCCCTGTGTCTCCAAGAGACCGCTGGGAATGGGCCCCGCATTCCATCTACTCCATCCTCAGAAGCATTCTCGGTCTTTCCCCGACATCGACATCTCATTTGAGATGGCCCGACACTAGATCTCTTTATCGAGCAAATCAGATGCCAAAGAGGTACTACCCAAGTCAAGGGGCATGCTGAAAACTTAGAAGCTCTCTGGTTCCATTCCACACATCCTCCCAGATCGAGACGCTACGCTATGCTTGGTCATCCTCATGTTTACGCGCTCTACTGATCAAGTCCATGCAGGAGGAATTCAGAGGGCATGAATATAATGGGTCCGATCGGCACACTCTCGCTGAGGCCCCCTTTTCGTAGTTTCAAAGTCACTCTTGTTGAGATCGTTGTTGACCAAGTCTAGAGACTAAGTTCGGATCATCTCACCCTAGTGTTCACAGATCAGCTCTTCTAGGGAGGACTGAGCTGCAAAATGAAGCACCTTACTCAGGCGCTTGTCGGCCTGGTACTTGCATGTTTTGCTTGCGCTGAAGCTGGGGGTAAGAGCATATGATTGTTCATATACGCTCATGCTTCTATGGGATTTTGCTGATTGGCGATAGTGGAGAGACAATCCCGCGGTGATGTCGCCCAACCACCTTTACCACCATCTGCAAAAGAGGTAGTCGTCTGGGTCAATGAAAAGGGAGAGCACATCAGCACGGAAACACACTATGCTCAGGGCCTGGGCTCTGCACAACAAGAGCATGTTAGTACATAGAACTCTTCCCGATGAAGAGGAGAAACGTTGGTTCCTCTTGAAAGAGCCAGCTCTAACTCTCCCATCCAAGAAACCCCCAACACCAATCCCAGACCTGAATGTCCCCTCCATAGCACCACCATATGCACCATCTAAGAACAACAACGACGTGAACGGCCACTCGAACCCGGCTCCATATAAACCAAAAGAGCTCCAACACCCTAACACACACTCCAAACCGCCTGCTCCTCATTCCCATTCTGACCAGCACCCACATTCCCAATTTGGTATCTCCTACTCCCCCTACAAAGCAGACAGGACCTGCAAGAACCAAGAAGAAGTGAACGACGACTTAGACCGAATCTCTCAATACTCCTTCATCCGCATCTATGGCACAGACTGCGACCAAACAAGAACCGTAACGAACGCCGCACGACGACACAACATGCTTGTCTTCGCCGGCATCTACGACCTAACCGACTTCCCAAAAAGCCTCGATACCTTCGGGGAGTCAGTAACAAACCCCGATGGCAAAATAGACTGGTCAATTTTCCATACGATCGCCATCGGCAACGAGCTCGTTAACGGCGGTACCAACTCCGCTGCCGACGTCGCGACCGCCGTGCAAAAAGCACGCTCCGTGCTCCGCGCACAGGGCTACACAGGTCCCATCGTCACAGTCGATACTTTCTCTGTCCACCTCAACCACCCCGAACTCTGCCATGTCTCCGACTACTGTGCCGCGAACTGCCATGCTTTCTTCGATGCGACTCAGCAGCCTGCTGGAGCCGGCGCTTATGCCCTAGAGCAGGCGCGTAGCATCTCTGCCAGAGCGGGCGGCAAGCGTACCATGATCACGGAGTCCGGCTGGCCGCATGCTGGGGATGCGAATGGGGGTGCTATTCCTTCGGCGGATAACCAGCAGGCAGCTATTGCGAGTTTGAAAAAGAGTTTTGACCACCGCAGAGAGGATTTGGTGCTCTTTACTGCTTTTGATGATTTGTGGAAGGATGACAACATGTACACCTTCAATGCGGAAAAGTTTTGGGGGATTCACGGGGGTTTGTAGAGAGACTTAGACCTCCAATGCAGGCTTTTGCTCCTTGAGGGGGATCGATACAATCGTTCATGTACATAGACTACTCTTGAAATAACATCAATGACAGTCAAAAAAGACAGGTATTCACAAGAAGTTTGACACATCGCGTGTTTGATGATACTATTATACATAATTGTCTAGACTGTACATTTCAAAGGCCTCCTGTCCAAAAGAGACAAGAGCTCAACGGCGGAAAGTCCGAGTAGCTTGGCGTTGCCTCGCCTCTTCCTCTGAGCGCGCCTCGATCTGATCCATCCACCCATCCCTCCGAGTAAGCTCATCGAATGCCTCCTTATTAGACGGCATGTCCCAGAAGAAATCCTTCCCGTCCGGGGATTTCCGATGAGTCTCCAAGTCCCGGGCTTGGCGAATGATAAGTCCGGTTAGCATGCCGCGAGACTTGCTACTGGGGTTGATGCCCAGCTGGTTCATCTCGCGCAGGATGGATACCACAGCGGGGAGATCCTTGCATACTCGCCAGTGGTAGCGGATCAATTCATCGTACAGCCCGGATGAAGCACCGAGGAAAGCAGAGATCCGGCCGTACTCTTTGATAGTCGAGCGGAATTGGGGGATGAGTGGGGATTCACGGAAGTGAGTGTTCAGCAGGCGGAAGGAGATTAGGAGAACCTTCGGGTATAGAGCTACCACGACTGGGGCGACCGGGACGACGGCTGGGACTCGGAGGAGTCCTGATGGCTGAGAGGGTGGTTCAAGGCGGTCTGTTGTGCTCGCACTTTCGGGGTCTGAAGCCTCCACGAGAGACTTCTCGTCTAGGTGGCGCAACATGGAGAAGATGCGCTCTTTGCATACCTCCCACACTCCCATGTCGCCTTTGCCATCCTCGATGGCTTGGAAGAGTGCGAATTCAATGTGCTCTGATTCCGCCTTGACAACGATCTCAATCGCCCGCCGCAGGCTGACGGTTACCTCGGCAGCGCTGGCTGTGGCGGGCTCGGAATAGCCCAGATCACGGAGGTTGATTCGCTTTGGACCTTGGTTCTCCGCTGGGATTGGTTCTTCCGTTTCCGATTTCTCTGATCTTCGATAGGGCGAATAGTCGTCCCTCGCTTGCTGCTTGGCTTTCAAAGCCGCCTTCTTTGCCCTTGGGTCTTTTAGTAGATTATCGAACACCGACATGAGCTCGGCCATTTCGGCCTTCTTCTCCTCACTCATTGGTTTCAACGAGCTTGACTCGGTTGTTTCCCCATCGTGTTTGAAGCCAAGCTGCTCTAAGAGCCCTCCAAATATCAATTTCTCTTGGGTTGTGATCTTCGGTGGTATCTTCGTGGTCTTCTTCGCCACAGACGGTCTGAGGCTGGGCCTTTCGGATACAGATGCTGCTCGTTTCTGCAGATAGCTTCGCCGCGGTTTCGGAGCTGTCTCGCTCGTCGGGGTGGAGGCAGCTGACTGTTCAGAAGTGTTCTGACTTGTGTTATCCTCCGCTAATGATTTGTTCTCCGTCGCAACAGTTGCCTCGGTATTGTTCTGGGTAGAAAAAGAGCGCGGAAAGCGACGATTGAATTGTTTTCGGGCAGCAGATGAGAGTGGAGTAAGCGTGCGAGTGTTATATAAGAAAGGAGCCGTAGAATTGCTTCTTGAAAGGAAGCATAGCCGGTTGATATTTGTCGCCATGGCTGAGTCGTTAAGTTTGCACTTGTGCAGCCTTGTTCGCGCACTTCTCAGAGTAAATTCAACCTGAAGTAGATCTTCCTCTTCTCTTCCACCCTTTCAAACTTTGCAACATCAAAAAATAAAGAAACAACGAAACTACTCTCTCTCTCTCTCTTTTTTTTTTTTTTTTGAACAAGCACGGACTAATTGGCGATCAACTTTCCGCATAGTCACATGATGTCGTGTAACGGGCCCTCGCGTTTCGCCGCGGACGTGCCTCGCACCCCCGAGGCGCAAACTGCATACGAATCCAGTACGCCCGAAACCCCGGATATCAACATGCCAGGGAAAACTGAATTGTCGGACTTTGAAAAGCAGCGTTTGGCAAACATTGCTGAGCGTGATGCGCTGTTAAAGAAACTTACCCTCGAATCGCAATCTTCCGGGCTCTTTGCAAGCCCTAAGACTCCGGGCACCAATGGCGCAAAGCCGAAAAAGCGCCCGGCTCCTAAAGCTAAAGTGAAGGTCGAGGAAGTGACCACACCTCGACGGACATCGTCGCGCCTCAAAGGCATTGCGGCCGAAAGTGAAGTAGCGAAGCGCAAGGCCGACGATGAGTATGAGGCGATGCGCGAAGCGGATAGAATCAAGAGGATGCGCCGGACAGACTCGTTCAGTCAGGCGGACATGTTTGTGTCGGGCCAAAAGCTTAGTGCAGATAGCCTGATCAGCGTGGATGTCATCACCAAGGGTGTTGCAAAGCCCTATGAAAGGACTTTCGGGGACGACGAAATCGAGAAGACGACAGACAAAGAACTGAAGACTCTTCGGGAGGAGATGAATGGGCTTCAATTGTGGGAATCTTGGGATCCTCAGCGTAAGAACTATTCTCTCTCTGTCAACAAGCTACTATTCTGACGCAATTTTGATCATAACAGGGATCAAGATCACCCCCGAACGTGTCTATAGCATGGTGTTCCACCCGTCCGAATCCAAACCTCTTATATTCGCGGGCGACAAATTGGGTCATCTGGGTATGTTGGATGCTTCGCAGGAAAAGCCCACAGCGGACGAAGACGACGACGAAGATGAGGACGACCCAGATCCAGTCCTCACGACACTCAAACCCCATACCCGGACCATCAGCGCAATGATGGTTAATCCCTCAAAGCCAACACATTTGTACACGGCAAGCTATGATAGCTCTATTCGATCGCTGGACTTGGAGAAAATGGTCTCTTCAGAGACCTATGCTCCCGAGTCGACGAATATCGATGAGGCCCTTTCCGGAGTTGATATGGCCCCCGATGATCCTAATACCTTGTACTGGACTACACTTCAAGGTGGATTCGGGCGATATGATACGCGCACTCCACGGGAAGATAATAATGTGTCAAGCTGGGATCTATCGGAGAAGAAGATCGGGGGCTTCACACTGTGTCCCTCCCAGTCCTACTACTTCGCCACGGCAAGTCTGGATCGATTCCTGAGATTATGGGATCTGCGCAAGTTGTCACCTGACACTCCAACTCCTGTTGCCGAGCATGAAAGCCGGCTCTCGGTTTCCCATGCAGCTTTCAATGCGGCTGGACAAATTGCTACTTCTTCCTACGACGATACATTGAAGATATACGACGTGGGTGCCAAAGGGTTCTCTTCGTGGAAACAAGGCCACAGGCTTTCAGAGAAGGAGTTTACTCCAGACACAGTGGTCCGACACAACTGCCAGACTGGCCGCTGGGTGACTATGTATGAATTGTCCCCCTCTCTCCTTGTTTTGCGTCCCGTCAGGTTATGCCAAGGTACCAAAGCCCTAATACTGTACTTAGTCTCCGCCCCCAATGGCAACTTAATCCGCAATCTTCCATCCAACGCTTTTGCATCGGCAATATGAACCGTTTTGTCGATGTGTACACTAGCAGTGGCGACCAGCTTGCGCAGCTCGGCGGTGATGGAATCACCGCTGTTCCTGCTGTGGCTGTATTCCACCGTAGCAAGAACTGGGTTGCTGGTGGTACCGCTAGCGGTAAGCTCTGCTTATGGAAGTGATGTGTCTTCTACGCTCATCCTCTATATGTTGTTTCTTCAAGCATGTGGCTGAACAGCTCATTTGCTAACTGCTTTGATTGACATTTGTTTTGATCTTCCTTACCCGGTGTTGTAGCATAAGTGTTGTCTAGAGCTCTTAGGGATCTGGTTATCCCCGGCTGTCTTGTCTTGTTATGACCAGAGGCGACATGATTCAAATTTGTTCTGATCCGATGTAAAAGATGTATTCAGCAAATGAGATTTGATGTTTGTATTTCTATCTGATTACAGTGTCACAAACACGAAACGAAAACATCAATCCATTCCATCTATTGGAAGAATATAAAGAGTAAAAGGTATTTACACGATGACCACCATCTCCAAAGGATATCCAAACACACAACAAACCCAATATGATTTCTCAGAACAACCAAAAAGGGAAAAACACAAAGAGCCTCAGGCGAGTTCAAAAACCAGCTCCTATTCTGTTATTTTTCTTCCGGATTCTTGCCTTTCAGCTCTCGTTGTCGTTGTTTTTTTTTTCTTAGAGCTAGGCTGGAGGGAGATGTGCATAAGGGAGGGCAGGACCATGAAATACACGATCAAAGAAGGGATGGGTATCAACACCATGACACATGCTTCAGAGGAGAACATAGACACATAGATGATCAAGCAGAACAGAACTCGAAGAGGCAAGGTAGAATTGAATAAAAAGGGGGGCGGAAAAGGGGAGAGAGAAAGGGAGAAAAGAGGAACGTTGAAATCATGAGCACATCGAAAAGAGGTAGGCGAGGGGGATAAATGTCAAAAACGTGTGTAGATGAAAGGAGGTTGCATAGGCAGACATTGGTGCATTAGGGTTCATTGCGTAGATCCTCGTGGGAGTGGTTTTGAGTCTGGTCACGTTCCTTGGCCTTGCGTCGGGAGGGAGCGGGAACAAAGTCGAAGAAGCGATACTTGCTTGAGGAGGAGTCTTTCGTGATGCTGGACCTGCGTGCCTTGGAGGACTCGGGGTTCTCGAGAGAGTAGGTCGAGGAGTTCTTCGAGCTTCCGGTGCTGTCTCGTGTGTCAGACCAACGTGGGATGGAAAATGGAATGCGGCTTTGGTCCCAGTTCGCCGAAGACGAGCTTGGGGGCGTCTCATCCTCGGCATCTGGGGCGCGGTCAGTGGACCGGCGGGGAACTGTCGGACGCGTAGAAAAGTAGCCAGTCGAATTGCGATGGCTGCTTGGGACCGCTGCAGTACCAGTTGACGTGTCTAGCGCTGGGGCGATGGGTTTGCTTGAGTTTTCGTCGTAGAAGGTTACGGGTCGTTCCATCGAATCTACCAGTGCTTCCCATTTGATCTCGAGGTTTCCACTTGGCCGCTCAGCTTGCTCGGCTCGTTTGAGACACTCCTCAGTGCGCGCCCGTAGGCGAAGGGCTTCTTTCTGGAACTTAGAAAGGTTCACGTCTAGTTCGGTCAATTCGTCGAGTCGTTCCGGGGAGACATCAAGCCAGACTTGGATCAAATTCGCGAAGGAGCGGGCATAGTCAATGAGGAATGGAAGGCTAGGGAATCCCTCGCGCGATGTGGGCGGCAACCGCCCAAGGATTTGAAAAGGGGTAGTGTAGGAGGGGGTGACGGTAGGGACTGGTCGATCGGCGGGAATCGCACAAACCGAATCAACAAAGTCTTTGAATTCCGAGCGATGACCGACGAGGAATTTGTTCATCGGTTCCATCCAAGGTTCTTTATTGCCGAATGTTGTCATGTTGGCAAGACCCTGCAAGGCCTTGGCAACGAGAGTCAACGTACGCTGTGCACGAGGACGAGGGTGATCTGGAAGTGGTTAGCAAAAAGAGAGAAATCAAGATACGAGTATAGTCCAATACCTTTCAAAAGCCCGAAAAGCTTCGGGTTCAGGATAGCCGGGCAAAAGAAGCGTAGGAACAGGAAACCAGAAACACTACTGTACGTTACAGACCGCAGGAAGTCACCATAGCGATCGTCTGCGCACGCCCTGACATGCCGGAAGATGCGTCGCAGTTCTGCCGGACATCTCGATGCAGATCCCGCAATGGATTTCCACACGCTTGTGGTGAGAGCTGTGAGGTTTCGCCAGTTGCGATCAAGATCCTCGTGGCGTGGAACTCGAGATGGATCGACTTCGCAATCCGGATCGCTCTCATCAATATCACGTAGTCGTTCTGCGATAGTCTCCTCCAAATACTGCTTACCCAGACGACGCATGTGAAGATCGAGGGCCTTGGTTAGAAGCGAATTTCCACGGAACAAGAGGTTAGCCTCCACAGTGGCCGTCCTGCCCATGTCCCTGACGAGTACCTCGCGCTCTTGGCTATTCTCCTGTGTGATATTCGAATGAATCCTTGATGTATACCTCAGCCGGTTGGCGGTGGATTCTTTGTGAACCCCATCAATCTCGTCTTCAACCAAGGCTGAGATCCATTCAACCGTTGACCCCGAGACCTGGTAAATGTTCAGGAGCATCTCGGCCAGGTGACTTAGCTCAGAAGACATCACATGTGCCATGTTGATTGTGAGGCCATTGGTGAAGGAATGGAGAAGTTCCGACATCGCCGAGTACTCGTCGGACATCAAGACGACGGTTTCCTCCATCTTGGCTCTCATGAACATCTCGCCAATCGCCTGGTCTTGGTTATCCAGGATAGGCCACCACTTTTCGATATCTACACCGGCATCCAATTCTTCTAGTCGCAGGTCTACCCGTCCGAAGATGATATCGTTTGCAGAAATTTCGATCTCATCTAGCATGTTCACAGCACTCACGTCTTGGTTGGGCACGTATGATCCGTGGGCGATAAGTGTCCAGTCCCTCTGTGTCGGGTACAGAGTTTTGACAAGGATAGAGGCTTGGGATAGCACTGGCGGTAGATCAGTGAAGAGGAAATCTTCTCGCCAGAAAGGATTCATGGTGCGATACTTGACAGCAGTCTTGCCACGAATTTCCCCATCTAGGAGCACCTCCGTGTAGTAGTCGCTGACCTTCGAGGTTGGAGCAGGCTGCCCATGTGATTTTGATGCCTTCCGGCTTCGAGGGGTGTCCTCCTCTTTAGGTCGAAACAACTTCGCCTCCACAATTTTCAAGCTCAAGAATCGTTCAATCCGAAACATGTCTTTGGTCAACGGTGGTTCGGTGGCTTCAGCTTCTGTTTTTTTTCGTGGGATCATCCCCCTGAGACACCGGTCCATAAAGCTCTGGGATTGTGAATGCGCGGAGAAGCACAAACCATACCTCAAATAGAACACGACTTTCAAGAGCGAGGTATATAGGTCGCACATTGGAATCGGGTACTGGATGTGCCGCATATTGAGGATAGATGGCAATGCAAAACTCATCATCCAACACTGAGGAGTTCAGCTGCTGGATGGCGCAGCGTGATAATTGAGATAACTGCACACATGCTAAAATAGCCACGTCGGACTCTGTAAAGAGCTTAAAAAAGCCGTTTTCTTGTAGTGTACAGCTCACCTTCCTCCACGAGGAAGACAGAGCCCTCGACTGCCTGTATGTGGACACGCGGCGTCCGGACACCGGCATAGCACCGGAAGCAGACGGTTTGTCCCATAAAAGCATCTTGCCGACCTTGATGATAGTTGCATCCTTTTGTGTTGTGCTTTCCGAGTTGCGTCGACGTTCGGGGATTCGTCGGTCTCCAATCACAACCTCTTGAGGCTTTGTCATCTTGTTCTGGACTCCCTTGGGCCGAATTGGTTGCCAACACAGTAATGCTGCAAGCCAAGAATCAAACGTTTCATTCACGTGAGGTCGTAGTTGTATCCCAAGCCCAGAGGTAAATGTGTGTACGCTCAGATAGGTGCATTGGAGCTCAGAGTCCCACAAGGTCCGAACTCGACAACCACGTAGATCGGGGATCAGTGTTTTGGCCAATGCCGGCTCTCCCTTGGCTTGGTAGATGAGACTTCCATTAGCGACATTGATAGCGCAGTATCCGGATGTCCAGGAAGTGGTCGAGGCCGTTCGAAAGGATAGGATTCCATGCATTCTCCCACAGGTGGTCTTCATCAACTGTAGGATTTTTGTAGCTTCCGCACCGGAAAGAGGTGAGGAAAACGAATCTTGATTTTGTGCTCCCCCGGCGACCAGACCGGCGGCTTTGGTCAGTCGATGGCGAGGGACGGTCTGGCTGCTGTATTTTGGGGACTCAATGGAAGGAAACCCGATGGAAGAAGACGGATCTTCGGTTAGTTTGGGTTGAGACGAACTGGGCGTGTTAATTGAACCAACCCGCGTTCGAGCTTTAAAGGTGTTGGAAGTGATGTCGTTGCGTTTATCCTCTGCCGCCGTTGTCCGTGATCGCGCCCGTTGACTCCTTGCTTCCACCGGAGGATCTTCTTTGCCTGCCCCGGATGAGTGTTTGCTGAAATTCCGACGACGTTCGGGTTCTATAGGCCGTGATCGCACGGTGTTTCGAGATGATGACAAGGTGCCGCCCGTGAGGTGCTCCGGTTCGGATGAAGGGGAATTGTTGGTGGGGGAGTGCGAATCTGCAGTCACAGTTCGAATGGTAGTTTCTCGGAAACTGTCGGGATAGACCATACCATGTCGGTCCCTAGATGAAGACTTCTTGCTTGCACGCCGTTCCACTGGACGACTGTATATCGCTTGGTGCATCGAGTTCCGCTTGAAGGAGTTCGAATTCTCGGACTCCATCTCGTTTGATTATAGACAGCCCCTTTGACAGGCGAAATACACAAACCGAAAAAGGAAACCCGTCAAGATGTGAGGAAAGGAGAGACAGGTTCACTTCCTTATCGCGCCCAACACAAACCTCCCTCAAAACAACCAGTGAAAAGTCCTTGTTGGCACCCAACGTATCGCGGTACAGCTGCGCTTGTATAATGGGGGTCGCTTATGTCCAGGAAATTATTATGAGACCACATGGAGTCCGGTGAAAGGTTGGGTATTCGGGTCGCGCATTCGGTCGAGGCGCCTGGAGAGGGGAAGCAATGGGAGACCAGGACAAAGGAGGCGCGGGTCACCGTCGTTTGTCTGAGAGATGCAGGAGTACCTAGCGAATACGGTGAGCGTCCAATCCTCCGGCCAGTCGATAGCGATGGTGTCGCTGTCAGTGTCAGTGATGGTCTGAAGAAGCGACCCGAGGGAAATTGTTGGTTGAGACGGGGCGTGATATAACTATAATTGGAGGGACGGGAGGGGGAGCGTAGGATAGGGTGTAGGGAGTAAAGAGATGCGCACATACCTTCTTCATCAGTCACTTTTGAAATTAGGAGGTTCTGATTATACTCTCTATGAGACGTGTTTGTGGGTATGTGTTTTCGCGGATTCCAGCAAATGTAGGCCGCTTTGGGATGGGGGCAGAATGAGGGGGAAGGACTTCAAAGAAAAAAAAATTTCCAGAACAGAAGAATCAAGTTGAAGTTGCAACGGGAAGATCGGGTGAAGATCGCCAAAGGACAGAAAAGAGAGAGAGAGAGAGAGAGAGAGAGAGAGGGGAGGGGGGGAGAGAGAGAAAGAAGTGGATAGCGGAGCTGAGTTTGTATAGGGGAAAAATAACGAAATAATGAGGAATGGCAACACTTTTGGGCCCTTTTCACCTATCTTGGTCTCTTAGGCTTTCTCCAAGTTCTCCAAGTGACATTGTCTCTTCATCTTATACTTCCCCCATGTTTTAGGCTCGATGACAGCGTAACATGAACGAGATCGCCACGTTCTACATACGATGTAACACCCTAGGTAATCATCCCCAGAGCAAGTGAGTTTAGACTTTTTTAACCTAGATACTACATGTAGATCCCAGTTCCAACCTTTGAATCGAAAATGCCTAACTCGATTGTATACCCTCGCCGGGCCAAAGAAAGAAGTAAATAACGGGTTGAAGCTGGACTGAGGCTAAACGTGAGACCTTAGGTCAATAGCTTTCCCCAAGTTACTAGCGTGCATGTTCCCCCTTCCATTCGGATTCCCCGATGGTCCTTAATTGCCGAGACCTTTCTAGAAGTCGAGATAACTGCATGGCGTCTTTTGACTGACTCGCACTGGCTGATGGACTATCAGGCTAGTGGAAATGGTGCCACTAATCAATCTTGAGTCATGAGGGTCATGCTTGAGATACCAATCCCTTTTTTGCCGTCCATCCTACTGGCATACTTTTACATCAGTTAGGTGTATTCATCCAAGGCTCCTGATGATACCCACCTTCTCTATTGCATTTGCATTTACTCCAAACATCCACATAAAATGGTTTCCACATGGCCTGCTCCTGCAATATATAAAAAGCCCAACATGTGTCTGGCGCAGATCCTGGTCCTAAATGGAAGCGGGTACGGAGTACAGGGTGCACCTGGGCCATCACTTTGTCTTCTATAAAACATTGAATGCTGCATGCTGTATGTAGTCGAGCAGTCTCCCGCTAAAACAGGTTGAGGCAAATCCCCGAAAGTGGAGCCACATGTTAGTCTGTGCTTTGTACTCCGTAGCGTCTAGAAAATAAGATCTTCGGCCAGGATTGTGTACGATAATCACCCAGGACTCAGCTCAGATTGAGGTGCGGAGGGACGATAGAGTGGACAAATATACACATTGAATTTTGTAGAGCTCAACGTGAGAAAGGAAAAGATCAAAACATTCGATCAAGAAAGCAACACTGTAAGTACGGAGTAGAAGTCGCAATTTTAAAGTGCCTACATGTCTTACCCGCACATGACCACACAGATAATTGTACAAGGTCACATGATAGTGTTGCTTAGTCACTGTTTTCCTGTCTGCGGGGCAGGTGTCTTACCGGTCCCTTCGTACTTGATTTCCTCTGCCATATCAATCCAATTCACCTGATGGAATACTAATGTACCGGATAATGGCTGGTACTAGACATCTTTCCCTTTGTGCTCAACGGATCACTGAGTAAAATTGAGCATGTCCCTACCTGGCCTAGGCACCCTGACTTCAAAGTTGATCACGGGCTATTATATGATCAAATTGTCACACTTTC
Organism: Penicillium digitatum; assembly: GCF_016767815.1. NCBI lineage: Eukaryota > Fungi > Ascomycota > Eurotiomycetes > Eurotiales > Aspergillaceae > Penicillium > Penicillium digitatum. The sequence goes on from NC_089387.1 coordinate 2,744,623, forward strand.
TAACAATCACCTGACCATCCCCTGAGCACTTTCAAGAAAGGCCCTTCTTCTGCTCCAGCTTACCTTGAATCAGGATAGCTGAAGGATCAAGACCAAGCTTGAATAATTCAGCCGGTCTCCCAAAACCCATTCCCCCGCAAACAATCTCTGGTTGTTTCTAGACCCCTATCTTGAAACGCGCTAGTCTAAATATACTTTTTCTCTCAAAATCGTCTTATTTGAACAGTAATGATTGAGACATTGTAGCAATGCGGTAAGCCTAAGAACCATAGTCCCTACAGAGTAAAGGCGGCGAGGTTTTAGATTCCGAGATGATACTAAGCCTCACATCGATCACAGCTGTCGGGCCGAAGAGCTCGATCCATGAGAGCAGAACTCACAACAGTGTTGACGCCTCCATATCCCCCTCCACTCGCCGTCCACCTGCAGTTTTTCTCCGTCCTCTTATATCAAGAAATGCACTTTAGGCCAATCACGGCCAGATAGTCTCTGACTACATGAGTTATCCAAACGGGAAGAGGGGAGAGTATACGACCAGGATCCGCCTACCTGTATGCATTGCCTGGTGACAGTATGGCGTGTGCAAGCCAACAAACGGAGTTTGGTATAGGAAACGGCGGAAGACCTTGTTCTGGCTCCAGTGCCCGCTATCAATGGTTCTAGAAGAGAAACTCGAGAACATCCTTCCGTTTGAGGTCCCCTGTGACCGAAAGGTGAGAGCCAATTACGCTGCCTTTGTTGGGTCTATGAATGATGGTTCCTAGGTTTTGTAGTAGTCATCCACCGTGGTCGTAGCTAAAAAAAGGCATCTGGCCAATCAATCAATCAATCAATCAAAGTTCAATTAACCTGTTGCAGTCTAACTAGTTGCCTATGACTATGCAGGCGCTTCTCCAACCGAAGCAAGAACACGAGACCCAACGCCGAGCGGGATCGCTCCCAGAGTATACAGATGATGCCGAAGTGAGGAGTGCAGACTCAGCCCATTCCCGTAACCCGTTCAACCCATACCCGCAAAACTATGCCCAAACCCATACATAAGAAATCATTTGATGAACGCAGTGGAGTGCACCCTCCACTTCAATCTCTCAAAGGCATCTGGCCTTGCTAATCATACAGCCGGGGCGAGATCGACGTTTACTATTCCGTAGTACATACATGTATGCATGGGGCCAAATTTTTCACACCAATTGCTGCGGGTTCTACCATTATGCTCGAGGATATATCCTTTAGAGGAATCACATCGAAGATGCTTGCAAAAATTTCGCAAGACCGGAAACCAAGTCTAATGCTTCCTGGAAAAACCCTTTTAAGATTATGCAGCTCCGAGACAATCTCTCAATCAATCCCCTCCTATGAGATCAAGATCTTGAGGAAATTCCACATACCATGCAATTCTTTAACATCCCTTTTCGCTCTGATAGCCGTCCCCGCCTTGACCATGGCATCACCTGTTAAAGATACCGATTCGGGAGTTACGAAAGGTTCCACTCCCCCTGGCGGATATCAGCGAAAGGGGGTATGTGATCCGAGGAAATAAAAAAACACATTTTCTAAAATGGGTTGGTATGTAGAAATGTTACGGAACCACACAAGACGTTTCAACATTTCAATTCTTCGTTTCAGCACTACTAATTGCTCTCCAGTAAAATTACAACAACTTAAAAATAGTGTGGCGGACCTGGTGGTGATGATGGAAAGCCTGTGGACGGTCGAACAACCAGAAGATCCAGTGTCCCGGCAGCTATTAAAGAAATCAACTTCATCAATATGAGTGGTCAAAGCTGTTTAATGGGGGAATCCGAGGCAGGATCGAAATCTAGATGCTTTGCCTATCGGGCTATCTAGGCTTCTTCCCGTTGACGCGGGTTGCTTCGCCGAGTCAGGCCCTTCCGCGATATAGTGGTGGATCCTTTTTTCTAGCTGCTCAGGTTCCTAAAGACCCTCAGCTCCTCGCGTAGCAATGCTTTACTTTTCACGGTAAAATTCCAACTGCATGTTTGGAAGAGAATTGAAGAGCGGTAAACTTGGAATACAAGTGTGGTACATGCCTACGCTTGGCACAAAAGACTCTAGACAAACAGCTCAGGCTGATGACTCTCTATTGAATGCGCACCGTGACAAAACCCCCATTACAGAGAAAGAATCTACGTCGTTAGGCTTTATCAATTAAAGCTTTACTTCGTATAGGATCTCGAAGCCTACCTAGCCTATTAAATTATGCATTAAACCAGCTTATAAAAGGCTTCTAGCTCTAGCTACAAAGTCATATTTTACAAGCGCAAGAAATCAAGGAATTACGCGCCGCCAACGAGAAGCAGAAGTAAAAGCGTACTCGATCCCGAAGGCCTATTCCTACCGAAGAAGGCCTCTCAATTCAAGAAGCTTCCCAATTGATTACTAAGCCGGTGGAATCAATTGAAGCACCTCCTCCCCCTCCACGAAGAAGCCCTTCGCCGGCTTTACAACCACGTATACGGGCCCCCCAAAGTGTAGTGGTTGTGGAGAAATAGGGCATAAAATCAATAGATGCTCGGATAGATGTTGTAATTTACTGAATTGAATTTAATGGCGTTATAGTGGAAATAAATGCATTTGAAATTCGTAGGTTGGGTTGGGTGCGCAGCTCGATGGTGTGCGCAGCTCACTGGTGAAATCCGTCAGTTGGCCTGGTTTGTCTGCGGGATTACAGATAAGATTGTGGAAAATCACGTGATATACATGTATCATAGCACACGTGACTTGAGGATTCTGCCTAAGGCGCCAACCTCTTTTCCCCCCCTTCTTTATGTCATCATAGCTGTCGGGACATCTGGGGAATGATCACAGCTCCAGGCGACTGTTATAACAAGGACTAGGTCAGATGCATACTTCTTTATAAACTGGTACAAACGCCTTAATCAGGGACCATACCCATCTCCGACCCGATAAAATTCAGCCTCTTGTATCGATAGTGATCCTCATTTCTCCGCATTATCAAACGCCGCTGGATGGCATTTTATCACCACCATCACTGGCTTCTGAAGCTGTTGCCATGAGTGAAGTGGTCTGACTATAAGCCTTTAGTCTTATCCAAAATGATGTCCTCTAACATATTGTCACGATTCTTACCCCCAACGGGCTCACCATCGGTTTACGAGGCCATTCGCCAACATGACGCCGGCTCCGAGTACTCTGATCTTGAAGAACGTGCAGGCTTGGTTTTAGACGACCAACAGGAACAGTTCAGTGAGCGGGAACTGGAGGAAGCACTAGCGGATGCGCAGGACAGTGAAATAATCAGTCCCAGCACTGCATTGCTCGACCAACCACGGTCGGGCAAGGTACCCGAAGAGCGAGCTTCTCCATCTGGCACCCGCCGTCGCAAGTCGTCCCAGCCTCGGTGGATTGCACATGAGTCACCTCTCGGCTATGAGCTTGATGACCATGACGAAGACGTCCCTCAATCTCTCCTGATAGAAGGTCACCATGAAGACCTGAAATCACGGTTACCTCCTCCACCTCGGTCTCACGACCGATCGAATAGACGAAGTACTCCCAGTCTTGGGCCATCATCGCAACCTCCTGGAGCTCGTTGGAATGAACGAGCAGTACATCAACCACCGCCCAGTGAAAGCGGCCATCCAATAGGGAGCTGGTTCACTGGTCAGCACCCCGGCCTTGCCAATGTTGACCCAAAGAAGAAGGCAATGTGGCGGTGGGCAAATGTCGAGGATCTGGATAACTTCTTAAAGGACGTCTACATATACTTCTTAGGGAACGGAGTTTGGTCTATTCTGCTGACCCGGGTGCTGAACCTCTTGTAAGTTCATGATAATACCCTTTTCAAAGAATCGTGGGAGACGCTAATAGTACTTGCAGGACATTTGCATTCGTCGTTGGTTTCTCTACATTTTTAACCAACTGCATTGATTACACTAAGGTCCGGCGGAGCAAGACTCTGGGTGATATCCTTGTGCCCCGATGCACAGCGAATATGTCCGGGTCGTCTACATTTTTGCTGTGGCTCTTTAGCTTCTTCTGGATTGGGAAGCTTTTCCAATACCTGCTAGACATTCGCAGGCTCAAACACCTGCATGACTTCTATCTCTACCTACTCGGCGTTTCAGATGCCGAGGTCCAGACGATTTCTTGGCAGGAAGTCGTCAGTCGATTGATGGCGTTGAGAGACTCAAATCCATCTACCGCAGCTGCGGTTTCCACCAAACATCGAAGATTCCTGGGCAGCCAGTCAAAGCAGCGAATAGACGCTCACGACATTGCTAACCGCCTAATGCGCAAGGAGAACTATATGATCGCGTTGGTAAACAAGGATATCTTGGATCTCACTCTTCCTATTCCATTCCTCAAAAATCGACAACTGTTCTCCCGAACTATGGAATGGAATCTCAATCTTTGCGTCATGGACTATGTCTTTAATGAGCAAGGCCAACTGCGAACCCTGTTCCTCAGGGACACGCATCGAAGAGCGCTGAGTGATGGGCTACGTCGGCGCTTTGTTTTCGCTGGCGTCATGAATATTTTCGTAGCGCCCTTTATTGTGGTCTATTTTATGATGCACTACTTCTTCCGATACTTCAATGAATTCAAGAAGAATCCGGGCCAAATCGGTTCCCGCCAATATACACCTATGGCGGAATGGAAATTTCGCGAGTTCAATGAGCTTTGGCATCTCTTTGAGCGTCGGATCAACATGTCTTATCCATTTGCCAGTCGGTATGTTGACCAATTTCCCAAGGATAAGACTGTTCAAGTGGCACGGTTTGTTTCTTTCATTTCTGGGGCTCTTGCCTCAGTGTTGGCCCTTGTCTCAGTGATAGACCCAGAGCTCTTCCTTGGGTTTGAGATTACGCCCGACCGGACTGTGCTATTCTATCTTGGTGTTTTCGGTACAGTCTGGGCTTTTGCGCGAGGGCTGGCACCCGAAGAGACCGATGTCTTCGATCCCGAGTATGCACTCCTCGAGCTGATCGACTTCACACACTACTTCCCGTCCGGATGGAAGGGACGTTTACATAGCGACGACGTTCGGAAAGAATTCGCAGTCCTCTATCAGATGAAGATCGTGATATTCTTAGAAGAGATCTTGAGCATGATTTTCACTCCTTTCGTCCTATGGTTCAGCTTGCCTAAATGTAGTGACCGCCTCATTGACTTCTTCCGGGAGTTCACCGTGCATGTTGATGGTGTGGGCTATCTTTGCTCTTTTGCCGTCTTCGATTTCAAGAAGGGCACGAATGTGCTCTCCCAAGCTGGACCCGCGCGCCGGGAACCTGGAAAACAGGATCTACGCACTGATTACTTCTCAACTAAAGACGGCAAAATGCTAGCTTCCTACTATGGATTCTTGGACAACTACGGTACCACCAATCAACCCACCAGCCGGCGATCATTCCACCCACCGCCAACCTTACCAACCCTCGGCTCGCCCACTGCAGCCGAGTTCGGTGCTCTCCCTGACCATCTCCAGACACGTACTGGACCCAACTACGGTGTGCCGTTTAGCCCTCAAATAACGATGGGTGCCTCTAAACTAAGGCAAATTGGAGGATTTGATCGCCGCTCTCCTGCCCCGTCCATGCTTCTTGACCCGCACCACCAACCCTCGACCACCGGGTTCCGCGCCGTAGCTCGAACCACCCCTCAGCAGCACCAGCGCTCCCGGCTCGGACGCTCAAAACACCCGTCCACGGGTTCTATCGACGACGATGAAGAACCACTGTCTCAAGACGGCCATGATTCAGCAACACGGCAGTCCGGTGCTCGTACCGGTACTTCCAGTACAGGCGCAGGCACAAGTGACAGCCACCTCGGCGATTCTTGGCGCATGAACCCACTCAGCAGAGACGAAGATGACCCCGCTGAGGGCGATGAAGACGAAAATATCGACGCCATCGCTGGCGGGGGCGGTGTTTTGGGCTTAATTCAGCAGTTCCAGAAAGCCAACACCGAAGGTAGACGGACAAACGTGGGGATATAGATATCCATTCTCCTATGCAACTTCTAGGATAATGGTAGGCTTTAGGAAGATCATAGCCTATATGCTTCAGCCACGATATATGACCATTTCATGCGGAGTTCAGTCTCTAAAGCGAACATCTAATATTGCGCTATCTTGTCAGCTATGGTGTAGGTAGTAGTGTCTTGTGTTGGTAGTCCAAATTTCACAGTTCAATAAAGAAGTACTATAGGAAGAGCGGATGCACCTATGCACATCAGGCACTTATCTTCGGGGTGGACACATGAATGAACGCGCCTGCATGTTAAGTTAGTACCCCTCCTTTCCTCTTTCTTTCCTTCTTTTTTGGTTCACACTATTACTCTCGACGCGTCTTTCTCTTCAACTTCGCTCCTAAGCCACGTTCATATCCACAGAAACACACACTAGCAGCTACCTTAAACAAGATGCTTAACCTCATATACGGCTGTATCTCGAGAAGATCGACGAAAAAGCCACACCATCTCACCGACCCCTGATCCCCATATTCCATCGTTTCCGCTGTTGTCACCAAGATCCTCCATGCCAATGAACCATACTCGTTTCACAAAGAACCGAACGAAGAAATATCCGCTGATAACTGGACCGACAAGGCTATCTTTTCCATGGCTCCGAGAACATGATTCAGTCCAGTGCGGACATGGCGTCTGCCCTAATCCACTACACATCTCGGAAAGTACCAATCTACTCTGTGTGCAGTTGGATTCAGCTGTCAGAATTGAGCTGTTTGCAACTAGACTAGATGGCACAAGTCTTCTCAGCGAGCTGGTCGTGCTCGTAAGGCGTGGCTCCCGGAAATAATGCATGGGAACTTGGAATTTCGGGTGGCTGAAACCATGCTCCAGAGGGCTTATATATTTTTAGTCCAAGTTGACCGGAGCTCGTCTCTTCACCTATTCTAAGAATAGCTATTTTTGGTCCGTATGTTTGTTCATCTAGCCCCTTTTGGATTAGCAGGGACCCTGGGGCTGACACCATCCACATTTCAGCTTGTCGATTAATTATACTGGATCAAGAGATTTGTACCAAAACTTACAACATAGGGTATCTTTTCTGAGGTGTACATCAATGATCCAGGATATGCCATTGTAAGCCTACTCCGAATTAAGCAGAGTGTCATGTATCTCCGTCCGCTGTATAATGCAGGGGTGACTAGCACACCCAATGCGAGATGAGCCTTTCGGTCCACATTTAGGACCGAGGTAGCACTTTCATATAAATTAACGGGAGAGTTGATTGATGATAGGTCAATCCGAAGACCCTTACGGATTGCATGCATCTAATTCAGTCATGGTCCGGAATCCGGGGCCAATGATCGGCGTTGAACCGCCCTGGCAATTCGCCCTAAAAAGATGTGCCTGGGCAGTCCCCACTATGTTGTTTGCCTTAAGGCCCGAGAACCGCGGCTTTACAGGCGTCGTGGACCAGTTGGGATCGTCGAAATCAGTAGAATATATCACTCCCCTTAGGAGAAAAGAGGGATAGAAAGTTGGAAAAATACAAAGAAAAGACATGGAATGGAAGAAGCTGAGGACGTAAAAGACAGAAACACCAAAATAGAATAGGGAGGCTCTCGCATGTGGATCTTTTTTATTTACTTTGTGGAGTCTCGTGATTTCATCTGGACTTTGCTAATCTCCTTGGTGTTTTTCTTCCTTTCTCCTTTCTTCAATTTCATCTCTCGAAAAAGATAACAGCCTGAAAGGTGACATCGCGAGATGTTTCGAGCTCGCCGATACCGAGTTCTGGTCATATTCGCGGCCGCTGTCGTTTTCACATTCTTCCACTTTGCGCGGTCACGCGATTGGAACTATACAGTCATTGAAGAGTCTACTGGCGCTCATTCACCCGATCTTGCCCATCCGAATCAACCAGCGACACCCAAATTTGAAACTCCGGGCGCTGCTGCCGCCATCGAGGAGAGCAGAAACCGTGTGCTTCCCGATTCCTACCGCGGCTCCACCTCCCCGCCACTGCCAGAGAATGTCATCTCCTCAGTGGGTCTCAATGGTGGCTCAAAGGATAGCGGCCGGCTTGACGATGCGTCCTCCAACCCTCCGCCGGTGAAGAAGCCCATGAACGATGCTCCGAAGGACTCCGCGAAGGGCTCCACAAAGGACCCCGTGAAGGAACCGGCAAAGGTGGAGAGCACCAACAGTTTACCACCACTCACGTCAGAGGATATCAATTATGCAAACGGGGAAGAGATTGACAACGGAGGGGCTGGCAGAAAGGCAGCGGAGCGCCATGAGCCTGGCGTTCCAACGGCCAAGTGGAGGAAGTTCCCAGAACGGTTCCCCGTCCCTGCAGAGAATTTAATCAAGCTGCCAAAGGAACAGCCCAAAAAAATCCCCAAGTTGCAGGCGAAGTTCAAGGATGAGTCGAGCTCCGACAAGCAAGAGCGTTTACAACGGCTTAGCACTATCAAGGCCGAGTTCACGCATGCCTGGAACGGTTACAAGGCGGTCGCCATGGGCCATGACGAAGTCAAGCCTCTCTCAAAGGGGTTTGAAGACCCATTCAATGGCTGGGGAGCGACATTGGTTGATTCTATTGATACTCTCTGGATTATGCAATTGAAGGACGAATTCTCCGAGGCTTTGGATGTGATCAAAAACATTGATTTCAAGACATCACCGAGAGCAGATATTCCGATGTTTGAGACAACTATCCGTTATCTTGGAGGTCTTTTGGGTGCTTATGACATCTCTGGTCATCGATACCCGGTGCTTTTGGAGAAAGCAGAGGAGATTGCTGAGGTTCTCATTGGTGCCTTTGATACACCTAACCGCATGCCACACCTTTATTATCGCTGGGCCCCGTAAGTCTTGCCGCAACTCATCTCTGATCATCTATTGGCGGCAACTAACCAAAATTTCTCAGAGAATATGCTTCGAAACCGCATCGGGCGTCTTCCCGGGCTGGCCTGGCTGAAATTGGGTCGCTTTCCTTGGAATTTACCCGTTTGGCTCAATTAACCAATCAGGACAAATACTATGATGCGATTGCACGGATTACCAACGAATTGGAGAAAATTCAAGACACAACGAGCATCCCTGGACTGTGGCCTCTACGGGTCAATGCACAGGGATGTTCCAAGTACTCCAAGAACACTCCCCCGCGTGATAACAGCCCTACGCGCGAGCAACACGCCGCTAGTACGACCAGGAGCACTACTACGATGACCCACAAGCCTTACGCTGCGCCGACAGACCTTGAGAGTTATTTAAATCTGATCGCACGCGACACAAACGCTGATCTCGAAGGAAATGTCCAACCTGCCAATGATACGCAAGCTGTAAGTGAACCTAGCATTCAGGCACGTGAGCCAAATACGTTATCAGCAGAAAAATGCAACGGGGGCTTAAGACTTCCCAATTCACCTCGTGATAACGGATACACCATGGGAGGAATGGCTGACTCGGCCTACGAATACCTGCCTAAGGAATACCTGCTACTGGGTGGCCTGAACGAGCAATACTTGAATATGTACAAGAAGGCAGCCACTGCAGCCCGCAAACATCTTCTCTTCCAGCCCATGGTTAAAGGTGGACGTGATATCCGATTCATAGCATCAACTACCCCAATAACACCTGGAAAGGTTGCAGAGCTCACTTCCACTGATCTTGAATACGAAGGTACTCACTTGGCATGTTTTGTCGGCGGGATGTTCGCCATAGGAGCCAAGGCCTTTGGCATCGATGGTGATCTGGAACTCGCAGCAAAACTGACCGAGGGTTGTGTTTGGGCTTACGAGTCCACTCAAACCGGAATCATGCCTGAACGCTTCCGCCTTCTGCCCTGTGAGAAAGGCTCAGACTGTGAGTGGGATCAAACCCTCTTTGAGACCGGCGTGGCACGCTACTCGCGCGTGGACCCCGGGGCAGGACATTCGTTCCGCAATGGAGAGAGCAGCTACGAACAGCGCGTGAATATGATTGCGCACGATCCGCCGCAAGGACCTGCGAGCGGGTCGATTCCCATCCCCATGCCGGGCTCTTTAAACCCTCACGATAGCGATGTGTTGGTCAAGCGTAACGGAGTCCTATTAGAAGAGCGCGCGAAATCATCGTCTCCTGCTTCAATCTCGACTCCGACTCTCGGTGAAGCTGAACTGCAGAACCGAGATGCACCTCGTTCAACTTCATCGCCCGCTTCACCTCACATCGCCAAAGTCGGCAAAGACCACCTCCAAACAGGCATGACCAGTATCCCATCGCCAAATTACTACCTTCGGCCCGAGGCGATCGAGTCTGTTTTTATTATGTATCGCTTAACTGGGGACGAATCTTGGCGTCGCAAGGGATGGCAGATGTTCGAGGCCATCTCGAAGTATACCCGAACGGATCTGGCCAACGCGGCCATCCACGATGTCACAGCCCAGAAACCGATCCATAAGGATACGATGGAGTCTTTCTGGCTCTGTGAAACGTTGAAGTACTTCTACCTTTTGTTCAGCGACCCCAATGTCGTGGACTTGGATAAATATGTTCTGTAAGTGATTGACGTAGCCCGTAAACAACACTTGTCCAACAGCTAATTTTTACAGGAACACCGAAGCGCATCCATTCCTGCGCCCCGTGGCATAATTGTGTTTTGCATTTTGATACCAAATGAAAGTCCTTTCTTCTATAACACGTACCTGGTAGTCCCCTGAACCTCGAAGTAGGCAAACGTAGTGTGTTCCTGGAGGTTGACCCGCAGTGGAACTCTCGAACTCCCCCCTCCCCCAAGCCCCCGCCCTTCAACTCTCTCCAACTCTTCAAATCGGCACACAAACCGGCATGAGCTGTCTGACGGGAAATGGAGCCTGAGGTCTCGGAGACTGAGTTCTGGTCTGGTATGTTGTTCTCAACTTCTTTTCTCCTTTCAAGATGATGCGACGTGACAATTGACCGGCTCTCACAGAACTTCAAACGATCGTCTCCAAGCCCTGTGACTCCGAAGACGAGATTGACGACGCCCTCCGAGCTTATCTTAGTCTAACATCTCAACACAAAGGTAAAAGACACGCCAGGTTCCGAGAAGCAATGTCTCTACCCCAACACACTCCCCTGTGCAGCGCCACGTCCGCCCCCAGCTTTGTTTTCACTGCGACTAACTAGCCCACCCTTCTCTAGATGAATACCTCCGGTCGGAAACAGATATCTCCCGCTGTTCCTACAAGCTTTTTACGTCGAGTATTTTCGCTTCACATGCGGACTACGTGCGACGACAGATTCTCTACGGTCTCTTGCAGGACGATGACCCGACTACACTCCTCTTCATTGCGTCATTCATCCTCTTTGACGGACGACAGAATGAAGCTGTGCTTCAGATGCTGAATGAGGAGGGCGCTTTTGCACGTCTTCTCGAGCTGATACAGGCGATGCGGAGGGCAGATCTAGATGGCGACGCGGGTCTTCATCGCTTGTTGATGGACCTTGTGTATGAGATGTCCAGGATACAGAGGGTCAAAATCGAAGACTTGGGTGCGTTTAGGATATAGATTTGCTGCTACTGATAGCTGATTATGAGGCTTGTGTGCAGTTCTCGTGGATGACGATTTCATTCGCTGTCTTTTTGATATCATCGAAGATCTCTCTGACGATGTTACCGATCCGTATCATTACCCCGTGATTCGGGTGCTGGTGAGTACTTGCTCGGGCTCTTTATTGGAATGGGATTGACAAATTGCACAGCTGGTTCTGAACGAGCAGTTCATGATCTCAGCCCACGATCCGGTGGACGGCCGGCCCTTTGCTCACTTGACCAACAAGGTCATCAAGGTCCTATCCGTGTATGGTGGGATGTATAAGACATTCGGGGAGAACATCATTCTTCTTATCAACCGTGAAGGTATCAGGCAATCCTCCTGCTCAATAAAACCGATGACTGACAACGTGCAGCCGAGACATCCCTCCAGTTGCTCACATTGAAGCTTCTCTATCTCATATTTACCACCCCTAGCACATATGAGTACTTCTTTACGAACGATCTACATGTTCTGGTCGATATTTTGATCCGGAATTTGCTTGATCTACCCGAGGAGGCCTCTGCACTGCGACATACCTACCTACGTGTTCTTTACCCGCTTCTAGCTCATACACAGCTACGAGACCCGCCGCACTACAAGCGTGATGGACTTCGAAGACTACTCAGCATTCTTGTTCGGGGTCAAGTCTCATATGGGAGTGACACAGAGCATGAGAAAATTATACATTTTGAAGAGGTTGATGAAACGACACGTCGACTTGTCGCTCGGTGTGCGACGGTGGATTGGCTGCGTAATGACGAACCTCCCGACGCAGCAGAAACGCAAGAGATTCCCATTCAAGCGACAACGGCTACTATTGAGACTGTTTTGGATCAAGGCGAGCAGCATGCGTCAACTATAGACATCGGTGAACAGCTCGACATCTCCCGCACACTCTCGCGATCAAGCGCAATTGCTAGCTCGCCTGATACAACATCACCAACGCGAATGGACTCATACAGTTCGTCCGACGCAGCAGAGATTCGGAAACACAGCTCAATCCACCGGCTCGGCATGAATCTCGAGCCCGCATCCGCGTCTTCACTAAGCGTTCAGGCCGTTGCAGCACAGCACGAGAAACCAGGCATAATAACCCCCAGTCGCAAAGACAGAGTCCCTGCCGCCCCTGTCAGTGACGAGACACCAATAATGCGACCATCCAAGGTCAAACCAGAGCCCCCAAAATCTCGCCGCTGGCGCGGGCGCGGGCGCCGTCTGGCCGTGGATGAAGAAGAGCCTCACTCTACTGGCACAAGCAGCGACGGGCAGACAATCTCCGAAGGCGTCGAAGTCAGTCCTACTACCGTCTTGACTTCCAGCACACTGCCGTCACAGACACTTACTACTGATCACCGCGATTCCGGGTCGGGTTCTACTCTTGCACCCCCAGATTCACGGCCGCGGCGGGCCGCATCAAATCCACCCCCTGCCCTCCCTCCACCACGTCGTTCCAGCCATAACACACCTTCCTCAAGTCACCACCGGCCAGTAGTTCCAACAGCCGGAATGGGCCGACATGGGCAGGCTCCACTTCCGCCAAAAGCGCGCCGCTGGGGACGTGGCAAGCCGCAGCACGGACAGAGTGACTCGGTCGAGAGCGGGGCCAGCAGTGTTAGTCCGTCAAAAGAATCCGAGACTGCTGAAAATACGCCCGTATCTGCTCAGCTAGAACTGTCACCAGAGGCCAGTGTTGTTTCAGACCCGTTCTCGCCGAAGTCTCCCATTCTATTGATGTCACCGTCTGAGGCTACTGCAGACAAGGTGGATGGCCCAGCCGATGGTGCTGTCGACAACCATGCGACTCTCAGTGTAGAGGAGGCAGTGCAGAATGTCTCTCTGCATGAATAGTTGCTTCTCGCTTTGTTTTAATTCCCTTGTTTTTCGTTATTAGATATATTCTTTGCCCTCGGCTCATTTTGAGATTTTTTTGGCATCAAGCGTGGCTGTTCGGGCGAGCAGATTGGGACATGATAGGATCTGTCTCTAGTTATTTTTGCATGGCATGGATATTGGTGAGGACACCAGCGAGGACTGGATCCCAGAACAACATAATAGAGTATTTTCGCTGACAAGATTGGAGTAGTTTACAATAATAAACCAATTTGAATATAAGTACAAATCCATCTCCTACCAAGCAAAACTTGCTTCAGTTAACTTCCCTGGACGACCTCGACTAGAAGCTGGCCATTGATGCGAAAGATGAAAATCACCTCAAATCTTCAACCCCCAGCTTCGCCCCAGCCCAATAGCGGTATTCCACCCAAACCCAGCACACTGTCCAATGCCAGTAATCTTATCAGCAATCGCCTTCCGATCCTCAAACCGGCGCTCCACAAACGCAGCCGTCTCCACAAGATCCGGCGTCGAGTCACGGGTCATAACAACCTCAGCACTGGCATATATAGCCGAGACCGCAAGACGGCGCGTGTACCAAGTCGCATCGACAGCGTCATCACCAGACAAAGCAAGAATATCCGACGCAAGGGCATGCAGTTCCGTAAGAGAGAGGGGGATATTAGCAAGAAGCGACATCTGCGCGAGAGCCTATCAAACCGTGGATTAGTATGGGAAATCTCCATCTGCATCTAGATCCTTTCAAAAGAGAGGGGGGGGGAGGGAAACAGACAACTCACATCCTGCCAAACATCCTTAACTTCGATATTCATTCTCAACCTCTCCAAAAGCAACCCTCTAACCCTCTCCTCAACACCAAGCTCATGAACATCCTTCCCCTTCTCCGCCGCAATGCGCCGGAATAACCCGCCCTCCTCGACCTTCCCACGCAACAGACCCCGTCGACTAGCAAGCCAGAAGAGTACAAGGTCGAATTCGCCACGCGGGAGTAGCTGCACCGAGACGTCGAGGAAGCCGGCGTCCCGCGCGCCGAGGGTTAGTGCTGTGGCCGAGAAGCCGTGCGTGGGCACGTGGGTGAGTGCGGCGGTTAGGATTGCTGTTTGGGAGTTTGTGTAGGAGTGGTCTGGGAGCCTGCCGTGCAGGGCTGAGTGGTAGGTTCGGTGGGGGAGGGGGTGTCTTTGATTTGTTCGGGGAGTGCGGGTTGTTGGTGTGGATTGGAGGGTTGGTGTGCTTAGTGCTCGGGTTTGGCGGATGGATTGAGTTAGGGATGGGGTGACGACCCTTTTCGGGAGAGCGCGGGCGAGGTAGGCCATGGTTTTGGTGAGGTTGGGGGAGCCAATGGAGAGGTATGTGTGAAGACGTGATGGTTGGAGATGGATTGGGAGGCTGGTCTGTGCGCTGGGGGGTAGTATAAGATCCGAATGGATTCGGTGGTATCATACCTGATTTACGTCTGTTTTGATTGCGGTTTATATAGAATAGATTCTAAGGTTAATTTGAATCGAGCTTATAGTTGTACAAAGCCCACAGGCAGCTCTAAAATAGAGTATGGGACACATACGAAAGATGAGCTTCTCCAAGCTTCACTCGACCACACTTTTATGTAGACAACAACGTAGGATGTGGTCAGATAATCCTACTAGCATGCTTGTAATAGTAGTAGGTCCTACACTAGAGATACAAGTGTAGTGTCCAGAGTAGCGGTGAAAGCGTGAAAGCCATATTTATACCTGTTTGTTCTGTCAAGCTGAGGACCTCGGGGGAGAGACAAACCGGTAGCTCTGTTCTCCGTATAAAAGCGCTAGAATCCAAAAAATCCGAGCAGTTTCCAGATCCTTCTTCTGTTCCGAGCAAAATATCGATCAAACGAGATGGATCGGAGGACGCGATGGCGATTTGAACGACTTGACGTCAAACCTTGAGAGACAAGAAAATTACCGGAAACGAAAGTCCAAGCCCCTACAACATAGAACAACACCCCCTACCGCAGGAAACTAACCGACGAGTTTCCAGATCAACAAAGGAACTACAAAACCTACAAAACAAAGCACTGGAATAAAAGGCACATTCCATTTGAGAAGCATTTGATCAGCCCAAAGGGGCACTCGAAACCCATTTTGCAAGGACGAAGTCCCGAAAGAACTGAAATGGGAATAAGGGAATCATGAATCAAGAAATTGCGAAAAGAAAATAGCCAGACGCCCCCCTGTCAATGAAAGTGACTAGGTAAAACAAGGACGAAAGTGCTTTACATGATCTGGTCCTGGGTCAGACCGACGGTCGACTCTTGACCTTCCATGTCTTCGGAGCCCGAAGCAACGTTCATGTACTTCACGAAGGTGATACCTAGAGGACGACCACCGTACTGGTAGCCAGAGAACTTGGCTGTGGGAGAAGGGCATTAGTATGTGGGAATGGCAATGCAATACAAACGAAAACGTACCAATTGCGGTTTCAGCAGTGTCAGGAGTATCAAACTGGACAACTCCAGTACCGCGGGAGCGGCCGTTGGGCTCATACTGGATTTCAGCGCGGTCAACTTTGCCGATAGTGGAGAACAGATCGATCAAGTCCTCATTGCAAGTAGACCAGGGCAACTGGGTTCGAGTTAGCATTCCACATTCCATGTGCTTGTCATTGCACATCCTAAAACTTACGTTGCGAACATAGATAACAGCACTCTTCTCGCCGTTGGAAGTGGCATAATCAGTGAAAGGGTTGGGGGGTCCAGAGGGAACAGGAGGAGCACCGCCGTGCTCAAATCCACCGGGGAAACCACCGTGGCCACCAGGGGGACCACCGAAGCCGCCACGTCCAGAGAATCCGCCGCCAAAGCCTCCGCGACCACCAAAGCCTCCACGGCCCATGGGACCGCCAAAGCCGCCACGACCGCCAAAGCCACCTCCAAAGCCACCACGACCACCGAAGCCAGGGCCACCACCAGCGAAACGATCTTCACGAACTTCAAGAGGACGACCCTGCCAATCATATCCGTTAAACTGCGCAATGGCGTTACGCGCATCATCAGGAGACTCGAAAGCAACAATGCCAGAGCCCTTGGGACGTCCGGTAGGGTCGGTGTGCACATCGGCACGAATGACGGCACCCTGCTGGGCTGTAATACAGAGTCTGGGTCAATTCACCTCATACTAGGCTGAAAAGTAGGGATCCCAGTTCAAGGGGATTTTTGATATGCACTTACCAGCTGAACGAAACAGATCCTTCAAGTCTTGCCAGCCAACGTTGAAAGGAAGCTATACCTAAGGGTCAACAAGGCCTGCCAGAACTTAGCGTAACGGGGGGGGAGTAAAAAAAAGAAGGGAACAAACGTTTGAGACATAAATCTGGCGGCCACCACCACCTGCACCTGGGGGTCCTCCGAAACCACCACCTCCGAATCCACCGCGGGCACCGGGGCCGAAATCACCGCGTGGGGGACCACCAACGAAGCGGGGCTCGGATTCACGGTCCTGCGGACTGAGGTTAGTTCAGTGTAATCACGTAATAGCGACACCATAGACTTTGCGGAGACATGCCTCACGAACGTAAACAAGGCGACCCATCAGGCTCTGGTTGCTGAGCGTATTCACGGCGTTTTGTGCTTGGTCCCTGGTTGCATATTCCACAATCCTGGAGGACCTGTCAGTGAAAGCGTTCAATTTCAAGAAAGATCAGAAAGTACTCACCCGCATCCCTACAATATCAGGACAGCCAATGTCCACCCGTCAACCCTACACAAACCACGAAAATCGGGGGAAATAGAAGGAGCTAGCCCCTCTACATGTAAGCGCCCACCTTCGACATTCCATTAGGAAGAAGCAAAACATCGGCAAAGAGAACTTCTCCAGCTGTAAAACACGAGATCACAGCCCCGGTCAGCTTCAAACAGTCCAGCAAATCACCATTCCAAATGCGCAACCCTGCTCACCCTGTCTCATAAAATCCTTAAGGTGGTGCCACTTGACATCATACGAAAGGTTGCCCACATAGACCCGGCGGTCTTGCTGGGACGAATCGCGAACGGTCTGCATCATATTCTCCTTGGCGACGGTGCGGTCCTCAAATCGAGCGGGGGGGTATCCACTGCGTCCACCGAAAGGAGAGCCTGAGCCTGGGGGTCCAGTTGCTGCTCCGGATGCACTCAAAGGGGATCGGGAACGGCGTTCGGGACGGCGGTATTCGTCACGCTCACCACGGCTGCGGGAACGACTGCGAGGGGAGTACGAACGACGGGTACGCCGAGGAGGACTGCGAGAAGAACGACGACGGGGCGAGCGAGACCTCTCACGCTGGATGTGGTCAGACATGAAAAAGTAGTTAAGAAAGACGATCGCGAAAGCGGGGCAATATTTTTATTTTGATGAAATGGAGATGAGAAGAAGCGAAAGACGTGTTCAGAGGACAGTCGCTACCGTGGAAGGCGCAACTCCGAGGGGGGTCCGGGTCCTCGGCGTGGGTCAGGTGACCATCAGCTTTTGAGGGGGTGTTTGTCTCAGATGCACTGAGGACCTCCGGAGTAGGAGCTTGGAGCCACTGGCAAATCGTTGTTTGCGCACACATCTGCATTTAATTTTTTGGGGGGGGAAATCAAACAATGCGATGGGAAAGTGGTTCCCCTTTCCACTTCATGTTCACAGATCTCCAGATCTGGAAGATCTCTGATCGAACAGACATGGCGGTTTCCACCCCCGCACTGACCACACTTTTGCGATCATTGATATAGACCTCAAACCAACGCGCAACGTTGGAACAGTTTGTATAATCGTCGGGAAATGGGAAGGGGAAAAAAGAAAACGGGGGTTATCGGTAAACTTACTTGGTATGGTCGATAGACGTCGGCTGGGCGGATGAGGCTGTCAGCGGAGAATCTCAAAAAAAAATCAAAAGATAGGAAGAAATAGGGAAATGAGAGGAAGCGGGGGGAAGATGAAAGGATCAGGCGTCAAGGTTCAATCATTTGGGGGGGGGGAAACAAGACACGGTGATTGGGCGAAGGCATGAAATGACCGGGGACCTTCGAGTGTACCAGGCGGATGAGAGTAACAAACGAGTAATACAAAGATACGAAAAAGAAAAGTGTATTCAAGAGGACACGAAGAACCTACCCATGATTCCGGGGCTCGATGGAGCGTGAAGGTAAGAAGTTGAATGTGGTACAAAGGTAGAGAAGGGGAGGAGGAGTAGATGAGGAAGAAGGGACAAAAAGAGGAGTTGTTCTTTGGAGTCCGGATCCTATCAAAGACTCTTGGGAGGGAAATATCATGGAGAGAAGAAAATACAGAATTCCGATATGTACTTGGACAACTCGGGCAAAACTCGTCACCGCCTCGGGGTGTCGCTGAGATCTTCTTGTATACATCGATGTAGCTGTAATGGTAGTAGAGATGAAGCTGTCAACCGACAAGTAGACATATGTTTCCTTTCTGATTCTCCATGGAATACAATAACCCTAAATTATGATTCATGGATTGCAACTAGATGTGCATTATGTAGGTCCTGACCATACAGACTAGCCTTATCGCTCTTATCGTGCATCTCAACAGCACCAAGCATACATGTACTTCCGTACAAACCAGAGCTCATGACTGGTTGTAAAGCGTATTTCAGTTACTAAATGGCCATGATCTGCACAATGTCGGAAATACTACAATACTTTCAACTGGGACATGTTCATTTGCATCTTTTTCTCTAAAAAGAGCACCAGACTTCAATTAAAAAAAAAAACCCCTCGAACAGGAAGTCCTCCCCCCGGAAAAATGAAAGAAATGGGTGCTTAGTGCCCAGCACTGGGAATCAAGAATCAATCCATGAAACAAATAATTGGGAAGCGAAGAATGCCCCTGCGCCACATCCTGCCGATAAAACGAACGCCGATGCAGCATGACTGGTATGCTGTGGGAGAGACGGGACTTGCGTGGAAACTGTCCCAACGAGAGGATCACACACGCCTTGAACGGACAAGGACGAGTTGCATGAGGGGCAAGGAGTGGTGCATGTACAGAAAATTTAGGAAAAATTGAAAAGATAGGGTTTCAAAAAAAAAAGGAAAAATAAGGCAAACGTGGAGGTGAGGATGGGGTGGGGGGACCTATGCTGCTACATTGGTGTGAGGATAACGACCTGGCATCTTCATGTCCAGTGTAACACTGTTGTCTGTATTCGAACGCATCAAGTTGGGTGGAAGCTTGGCTGCACTGTCTGATTCAGGACCTTGATTGATAGGAGAAGTGTCAAGACCAAGGGTCTGGATCTTAGGGGGCTCAAGCTCCTGATCATCTACCGAGGTAGGATTGGTATGGTTTGTAAACTCAGTCACGTTGGTGTTAGTAGGCGCTGTAGAGACACTACCCCGACGATCAATGTGGGCAGGAGCTGAGTGATCACGACGATCAGCCATACCAACACCCGAAATGGCAGCAAGGGAAGCCTGGTCTCCATCAGATCGGATCTCGCGGTCATCCGGGTTCGAGGGTTCCAACTGCTGGCTCTGCCTCTTCCTCTGCTTCGCCACTACCACGGACGGTCCGATCCAGTTGCCATAGTAGCTATTGTGTGGGGTACCTTTGGGGAGAGAACTTTCATTGATCCCCTCATTGGACCGGTAGCTTTGGTAGGAGTTGTCTACGTCGCGGCTACCCACTGATCGTAAGCTTTCATCAAATGCACTGGACCCATCAGGGTACGATCCAGCAGCCCCTAGCGTGTCTCTGCCGGCGGAGCTGTCCTCGCTGGAAGGTGACAAGGGAGCCTGGAGATTCCGGTCAAGCTGGACGTCGCTGGGAAACACACCTCCAGCTTGGCGAGAGGATACGGGTCGGTCTTGAGTCATGACCGCGGATCCCGCGGAGTATGGAGTGCGATCGGCTTCATCGTCTTCCAATACCTCGTTGTTCACAAACATGCTACTCACGTTGCGGACGTGCTGACGGACGAAGGCGTTTCGTGCTTCTCCTGTCATGTTGCTCAAGCCCTCGATATCTGTATACCAGGACATCATGGTATCGTGAGATTCGGCCCGGAAGACCCATGAGTGGCCTCGGTGCATTGTGCCAGTCTGTCGACCCTTCAACATGAATTTGTGAGAGCTTGAGTCTTCCTGTGAGTGGGAGCCGAGTTTCTGCTCTGGCAGATAAAGCGACATGACGGGCGTCTGCCATGCTACACGATCCGCCGACTTGAACTCGTGGAGATGCGTCGGCGACAAAACATACCTTGAGTTGATTAGACATGGGCTTAATACCGCGCGGGAAAAGGGGCACTTACCAGCCCGGAGTATAACTCTTGAGGTACTTGCTCTTGCGCTCCAACATCCCAGCCCTGACTTCGGCAGCTGCTGGATGGCCCTTGCCAGGATAGGTGATGCTCTCCACATCCCGGAGAGGAACTCGAGGATCGACGAGCTCTGCTGTGCCAGCGACAAACTGGTTCCACTCGTGATCCTGGGGCATGGATATTGGACCCGCTTGGAGCTTCTCGGCGGTGTCAAGAGCTTCATTGGCTTCGCGTCGAAGGATGCTAGCATAGGCATTGTATGCTTTCTGGATCTCGCTCACAACAATCCCCTCCAGTTCACGACCAGAGTTCTCCAGGTTCAAGAATGCCTATAGGAGCAAAATTAGATAAGCAACTAGTGCAGGGGGGGAAGTCGGCACAAACTCGATGCAAGTAGTTCTCCTCCTCGATCTGTTTCTCGACCTGCTTCTCCACATTCAAGCGCAGGATGAATGGATCACCTTTGCCCGATATCGCAGAGGCATCGGCATCGACAAGCCCAAGAGCCTCGTGCAAGTTCCGTACAGATCTGCGCGTGCCGTCGATCTCCTTCTCGACGGTGTTCTTGAAATCACCCGCAAGACTCCTGATCTCCTTGGTTTTCTTCTGGAGATCGCTGCGGAGACCAGTCAATTGGCTGATCACCTCGATCTCTACCTCGACAGCTTTGTTGGCCTCGGTATAACCCTGTCGATGGAAGTTTTGGAGGATCTCCGTCGCATCGGCCAGGCCACCCGATTGAAGCAACCCCGGTGGAAGGGTCTGGTTACTGACGACACTCGAAGCGGACAGGAACAGCTTCGCTCTAGTTTCGTATGATTTCTGGACCTCTTTAAAAAAGATAATCAAGTCCTTCAGGATCTTGCGCCAAGCTAAACAATAACAGTTAGTAGAATGTTCATGACCCGCGCATTGACAGAGTAAAGCCCACCTCCAAACCGATTCGCCAGCACCTCGGTCGGGTTACCGTTGGTAGGGATCGGAGTCACGAAAGCACTGTTGATATCGTCCGAACCATCGGTGTGATACTTTTCGCGATCACCCAAGCTCAGGCTCCGCACACTTCCCGCGCGCAGGCTTCTCCGACTCCCATTGCGCCGCAGGCTCCCCTTATTGCTCAGCGAGGCTTTTTTCCGCAAGGTGCTCGAACGGGAAGGGATCGTGGAGCGCACGTGGGACATGGTGGAGGCAGACCGCTGCATGCCAGCAGGGCTCTCAAACACCGAGTTGCGGTGACTGACGGTATCGAAGTCCTCCTTAAACCGGGGGTTGTGAGGGGCCCGCGACGACTCGACGGCACCGGAGCCGTAGTGGCATGCTGATATACCGGCGAAGGAATTCGGTCGTGATAGAGTAGACCGCGGGCCGTACCCGCGACTTAAAGCCCCCGAATCGTTGGGTTGCGGGATTATGTATGTGTCCTGTGAGGGCGTCTGTGGCCGTGCGGCCATCGCCATATCTGCGAGAAACGTGGGATTTGTGGTTTATATGGCTTTCGTAGAATAAGTATTGAAGTAAAAGATTGGAATTTAAACGAAGGTTGGAAAGAAAAAAATTAAAATTTTTTCAAAAAAAAAGGAAAGAGAAAAAGACGAGACTCAAGGATAATAGCTCCAAGAGTTCATCTAAAGTGGCGTCTTTTTTGGTTACCTGGCGAACGCAGCAAATTGTATGCGGGGGAGGCACAAAAGCATAAGATTGCCCCACTCAGTATGGGAAAAAAAAAGGAGAATGATCAGAGGCTTCAATATAGGGCAGGGAACTGAAGGTTAAGGAATTTCTTACGATGACGTCTACGAGATGCGAGATGGTGACGACCTTGGAAGAAACTGGGTTTTCGGGATGTCCGGGATAAAGAGAGGGGGAAATCCATCTGACTTCTAGTTTATCTTCTATATTCATGGTTGACGTACTGGATCGGAATAAAAAGCCGTCTGAAGTATTCTATTCCTTCTCGTTCACGCTATACATAGTAACATAAAGGGGACTCCTATAATTTAAATGGTTGCCTGTAGGGAAAGTGGCTGAGGGACTCCCCTAAGTTGTGAAAAGGAGCAAAAACTAGAATAAGATTATTACATCCTCTAGTGAACATAATCCATTTTGATCTGTTGGCTCAGAGTAAAAAGAATAAAAGGGGGAATGATAGGTATACTCCCCCCCCCCCTGATCATCCAGTGATGAACAGTGCATGACGTCGGTATCTGGGGAGCTAGAAGGCACTGGGAATTTGGTCCTTGACCATATTACAATTTTTTTTTCTCGGCTCTTTCGAACTACATCTTCGTTTGGTTCCGCTCGTGCGTACCACATTGCCCTTTCCCTCTCGGCTGCTGTAAGTAGAGGTCCGAGCTGCTCCACGTGATATTGAGGTCGCCAAGAAAGATTGATGGACGTCTATTGACATCATGTGCCGACGTGAGGAACAATTCCGGCGGCCATTTTAAATCCGAGGCACTGAGATTCCATTTGGAAATCATTCTTAAATGAGTACCGGAGGTTCTATATCCATCTTATTGAGCGATATCTCGATGGGTTCTCTTGGACTTGTCGCAACACTGTTGGTATTTTTGTCGAGTTCTTCGCCAGAGCTGCTGATACAATAACGTTTCGTTTGATAAATACCCTACTGATCTTAACCAACCAGATATTTCGCGCAGTAAAAATTCCGACAAGTATTGCGGAGAACAATCGTAGTTGAGATCACACAGCTTTACTGGGGCATCGACCTGACAGTCATCCGAGAAGCTATTCTGGGAATTGGGTTCTCTTCATTCCTAAATCTGGACTTGCTTCCACATTTGCAAGAAGCTAATTCCAAGACTTACGTTCGAAACAATGTGGTCCACACTGGGTTTGGGTTCAGACTTTGATTTCCGTGTTGCATAGTTGAGTCTCGCCGAATGGATTTTAGGGACCGATAGAATTGCTTTGGTGGTCATCATAGGCATTTAGGATTAATTTGACATTCATTCTCTAGACATTTTTGCGTCTTCGTCACTCGCTCCCGGTTTGTAGGTTAGGAAGGTCTGATTTGTACACTTGCCCACCAAGCAGCATCAACATCAAAATGCAGTGAATCCCCTTCGTACATCACCAAAAATCTAATTTGGCAAGACCCATTAATATTGCACCAAATCATAGTGAACCATGCCATGGGTGGATTCTCGATCTGAAGCTCCTTCTTACGAGCCTTTCCAATGTTACATAAGCAGAGGATCTGCTCGGCGCATTATCTGGCAGCAGCCAGAATGAGTCATCGTTGGATATTTCGGTTGATAGATTAACGAGTGTGTCTTTTACAGTCTATTGCTTATCGCAGCTCTGCCGACTAACTAGCTGGTTGGCTTAGGGGTAGACAACACGTTGTGCACGCAACGAAGTCAAAAAAGAATAGTCGCGCCCGGGATCGAACCGGGAACCTTCTCGGACCTTGTTGTGAGCGAGACGCCATGACCATTAGGCCACGCGACTTGATTAATAACCGTAACATCGAGAAGAAGTTCCTGAAAATCGCTTTCAACTTCAAGAGAAAATTGGCATTGCCAGTGCAGTCACACATCTCATCGAGGACTACATCGTGTGGGCTACTCGGGTAGAAGAGGTACAGGTAAGAATAGACTACTTGCAGATTGTACTATTGCCACTCGGTTGGCTGTTGAGCTTATGCGAAATGCTATAATTAGCCGTCTCTACGAATTAGTAGATTTTCGTACAACAAAAGTAGAGCAAAGATAAAGTACATTGCAGTGCAGTAACTAGCTTGATGGCTCAAAAAATATTAGTCGCGCCCGGGATCGAACCGGGAACCTTCTCGGACCTTGATGTGAGCGAGACGCCATGA
Organism: Penicillium digitatum; assembly: GCF_016767815.1. NCBI lineage: Eukaryota > Fungi > Ascomycota > Eurotiomycetes > Eurotiales > Aspergillaceae > Penicillium > Penicillium digitatum. The sequence continues at coordinate 2,769,106 of NC_089387.1, forward strand.
CCATTAGGCCACGCGACTTGTTGTTAATCATCCTTCACAGGGTGCCCTACATATTCTTGTCACGCATATAGGTCACTTGATAAAATTCCCATCTGTTTCTACAAGGTAAAAAAATGTCAGTTTGCTCCTGATGAATAAAACAAGGTTTGAAAAGACACCTTTGGGTCATAGAAACAATCTTGCCCCAAATCATCGTCTAAAGTCGCGTGGCCTAATGGTCATGGCGTCTCGCTCACATCAAGGTCCGAGAAGGTTCCCGGTTCGATCCCGGGCGCGACTAAAATTTTTTGAGCCATCAAGCTAGTGATGCATCATTGTGAAAGAAGCAACATCAGCAGAGTGTGAGTTCATGGCAAATTCTTTTTTCCATGCAGATTGGCGAATCATGCTCGTCAGGCGATGAGCCTCGAGAATAAGCGCTAGAAAGTAGAAGCAATATGAGACCAGGTCATTTCTTTTCTATAGTTCCTAGGAACGGCTGTAGAGCAAGCGTTTATCGTAAGAGCGAGGGGCTGACGTGGACAGCTAGAGCATTAGGGGTGAGCGTTCATGGTTGCTCAGGGCGTCGGGAGGGGGCTAGTTCAAGGCTAGGCTTTGGGAACCGAACGCTTCTCGAGATGACAGTGTTACTGTAACTTATTTTACACAAAATGATCCGGGACTCATCGTGATTATATGCTGCTCTGGAAAGCATCTCGAAGCATTCCACTCGTTTTGAAATACATGCGCTCTCATTGGCTTCCGGGTGGTCCGGGGAAATCCTCATCTTGGAGTACTGTTGATGAACACCAAGGTGGCACATACCCACTTCAAGATTATTTGATGTTGAGTTCCATGCGATGATTCTTTGGGTCTTGTAGGCTATATTAGATAGAGTGCCCTGGACTATCAGGTCGGTATCCACAGCCTAGTTGTTGTACCTAGGGCACAATCCTATGTTGGTTCAAACTCGAAATGTGTATGGTTTTGAATTTCCTGGAGACTCAAAGAACTCAAATCGGATGGGTGTGTCCATGCGATAGACAGCGTGATACGGGGATAGGGGGGTAAATTTACACAAAGCAACGGGGAAGGGCGGATTGAGAGGAATGCAGGCTTATGATGCAGGAACTGGGGATGTGGGAACCTCAATGCCGTAAGCCTCCTTGATACGCTGCCGGCGTCTCTCTTCGTAGCCAGGGCCGTAGATACCTAGTGAAATTAGTAACGGTAGACAATACCGCCGCCCAGATAAAAGGCACATACCACGTCCTTCACCCACTTCCGAGATAGTCTGCTCTCCGGGAGTCTGGAATGCCTTGCGCAGCGCTGTCCGGCGGTCGAACTCGTCCACAGATGCATCCCGCTTATATCCAAACAGGGTGCCACCGGTGTACTCAAAGCCGGCCATAGCGGACGACAGGGCGATACCGTATCCGAGCACAGCGGGGAGTGTGCGAACTGAGGTACACCGAATTGTTAGCTCCTAATGCATAATCGCAGACTCCATTCAATTCAAAACTCACCTCGGAGACCAAGAATGGCACCTGAGAAGAAGCCACCCAGAGCGACGTTGTAGGAGTCCTCCTTCTCGCGCAAGTTAGCGGAAGCGGTCTTGATGAACTCATAGGTACCACCCATGGCCGCTGTAATTTGTCTAGTTTAGCAATTGGAATCTATTAATGTAGATGTAAAGAAGCTCATACCAAAGGTGGTAATGATGCCACCGCCACGGACGAAGACGCCCAGAGTTCCGACGTTCTGCTTGGTGAGCGTGTTCTGCACTGCGGCTGCGAAGAGACCGACAGTTCCGGTGAGTGCGGTGGCCTTTATGGCTGCCGAAATGGCATCCTTGGGGTGGTAGCTGTGGTCTTCATCGTGGTGCGCCATGATGTGTGTGTGATAGCAGGGATGGACTGCTTCCGGCATTGGATGTAGTTGGCGTTGGGATTTTGGAGTCGGCTTTCTGCCATTTCTGACCGCCACCGCCCGCCATTCCAACGGAGCTCTACATGATGATATTGATGCTTCTTTCACATCGAACCCTTTGTTTCATTTGTTCTTTTTGAGAATCTTCTTGCACACTGCTTGCTGTTTTATAAGAGTGAATCTTGATCTCAAAATTGTGCATCTTGTTGAGGAGAGAGTTCCAAAGCTTGCCACTGCTTGCTGCTAAGTGCAGTGGGCTCCCCGCTGTCTCTCCGCATACAGTGGCGATTTCATCATTTGACCATATTGTTATCACAGCTGATCTGTTACATTGTGCGCTTTTGTGACCTTCAATGAGAATAAACCCTTTAGGAGAACCATATCTCCCATAGCATCAAGACGAAGATCCGAACTGTGTGAGGCCTTCAGGCCCGAACACTGTACTTCATGGCGTCTGTACAGAGGGCCGGTAAGGCGACAGTCTAGATCAGCAAATATGGAATTCAATTTGAGCAAAGCTTACCATATTTTCTATCAATCATGCAGGGAAGACAGCGCCGCGTCTGATTCACGATGTCCAGCTGTATGATCCAGCGCACGATCCAGACACAGGCCGTAATCTCCTCTCGGAAACTCCGCCCATTTACCCAGAAGGCTACAATGGCCCACTTGGATTCATATCACCGGAAGCATGTCGACACCGATACGTCTTGAAAGATGACCAAACATTCATGTCAGAGCCAGAGCACCGGAGACGGCCTGGCACATCGTCCAAGGTCTCAGCCATATGCATAAAATGCCGTTATCATCTTCAGGTGGTAGTCAACTACATCAGCCACATGAGCGCACTTGGTCAGAACCAGGGGAAACACTTGCATCATTTGGTCTACAAATCAGGACGGCAGAAGAATGGCCTTGCGTTGCCCGAAGAAACTCCCAAAGGGCAGGTTGCGGAGACGTACCACTACCAATGTTCCTACATCTCATGCTCAGCTATGGTTTCTTTGAGGATTCTTTCTCCGATTCTGAGCCTGGAATTCATCCGCTTGATGACCGATAAAGAGTTGTTGCAGAAACGAGCCGAAGGGGCCAAAGCAGCGTATCCTGAGTCCATGGAAGGCATGGGTGATCCGCAGCCGATCAATGTATTGGATAATATGCGCCTGTACATTACCAATGCCCTACGAAATCCACAACGCAGCAAGCCCATCTCCTCCGTCAACAAGAGGTTCATGCAATCTTTCGGCGTGGAAGGTGCAGCTTGTAAAGAATTACTTGAGTTTCTAGAGTTCACGTACAACAAGGTTTGTAAATGCTGGATCGTTTTCCCAAGTCGTCCACTGGTGTCATTTGTCTTGTGTCGCTGACGAATCGACTCAGGAGACCGGGGCATGGCACCCGCCTAAACCGACTTCAAATCCCGAGAAACCTTACCAAGACACATTGAGTCTCTTTCTCGATGACCTGCTGCATGAATTGCTAGTCCTGATACATCTCAGATCGGCCTCAGAAAGAAAAGGATCCCAGATTCCCGATCTTCCTTCCTCCGCCATCCCCGTTGTTTCATGCGCTCTAGAAGCCCAAAATTGTTCGTATATTGTGCTTTACACCCTAGGAAATCTCAACTAATTTCTGCTCCAGATCCGACAGCTATGCGTTACCAGGAATTTGAGATGGCTCATGCTCCGTTTGTACACCCTAACATCTAATAGATAGAGTTGGATCTAACAAATGCGTCTTTAGTTTCTACGAAGACCTGGGAGTGATGGAGGATATGTCCTCATCAGCCGTGGTCGAAGCATACAATCGACAGGTCTTTGCCGATTCTGGTAGGACCCCGATATACTTGTCTGCTCTCAAGGCTATCGGCTGTCTGCGTGGTGGCCAAGACAAGGAGGTAATTGACATAGCTGTCCAGACAGCTTATGAGCAAGGAAAGTATGCTGTTGAGGATGTCGTCAGCGCATATCAATACTTTAATCTCCAATTTGATGATCCAAACCTCACCGAGGATAGCATCATTGGCAAATTCTATGCATTTCTTAGCTCTACAACGAAAGATGCCGAAGCGCGTCAGCAATTGTGGCGGATTGGTGACTCTAGGGGAAGCACGCGTATCAAGGCGGCATCAGAAGACCGTGCGTTGATCCAGTCATTTGTGTTCAAAATGGAATGCGTGCTAATTTCGAGAACAGGTGTTTCTACTGTTGAACAAGCGAATGTCTTCTTGGGGGTCGAGGATCAGACTCCTGATGATTTTGTTATGACTATGTACACCGCAAAGGCGTGTTTTCCGAATGCTTCATTTGTGGGTGGGACGCAAGCTAACCTTGTTATTAATTAGGTCAATGACAGTCCGCTTACCAAAGAACTTGCGAAACGCGCCGTGGCACTCATTGCCGAGTCTCGCAAATCGGTCGCATTGAACCATTTCGTCAATACTGGAGAGATGATCGCTGGTGAAATGGACATTGGTGATGCCTATCGTCTACTCCAAATCCCCGATCAAACTGTCGATGATGGCGCAATCATAGCCGCATATACAATCTGCATTGATGAAAACCCCGGGGATGCCGAGAGATACAATCAGGCTCTCACAATTATTGCCAAACGACTGGACAGCTCTACGCTGAGGAGTGTGGCAGGTATCTCCAACGGGCCTGGTAGAAGCATGCGGGATTGGCCAGTCGGACTACAAAATATCGGCAATACATGCTATCTTAATAGCCTGTTGCAGTTCTATTTCTCTATCCGTCCTTTCCGTGAGTTGGTCCTGGACTATGAACGATTCCAAATGGATCTTAATGACGAGGAAAACCTCGCAAGAAAACAAGTGGGCTCGCGAAAAGTGTCGAAGAAGGAGGTCGAGCGATCTCAGCGATGTAAGTTCCTTCGTTGATTCCGATGGCTATCTCTCCCAAACTGACCCTTTCGTTTGCAGTCCTTAGTGAGCTCCAGATTCTGTTCCGTAGCATGATCACTTCGTCCCAAATCTCGGTAACTCCCGGCCAGGAACTTGCTCGGTTGACCTTGATTAGCCCAAGCAACGAGGCAGCAATTCGTCGTCGATCAACAATCACGGCTGCTAAATCTGAGATGCTTGGCGATATTGAAGGTGTTCCTGTTCTGGGACCTCTTGGACCCCCACAGTCTCTTCTCGGAGGTCGGATGGAGTCAGTTCCAAATTCAAGCCAAGCTGATCCCGTCCCTATTCAAAGTTCGACCGACAGCGATCATGGCAGCGATACAACATTGGTCTCGGATGATAGCATGAACGACGCAACTGGGCTTTTTGTTGAAGACAAGGAGAACAATCCTCCTGACTTGGACCAATTGTCAGATCAAGCAGAGGCAGGATCTCCTCAGGACATGAATATCGACACAGACGACAGTGTTTCGGCCAACGTCCCGCCGCCCGTCCCTCCTCGCAACTTCTCGCGAGTCGATAGGGAAAAGCAACTGAAGGAAGAGGTTGAAATCGGTGCCCAGCAGGATGTTACAGAAGTCATCAACAATGTTCTCTTCCAGAGCCAATGCGCGATCAAGCCTCGAGGCATTGGCAGGGACGGTGAACAGCTTGACCAGATCAAAGAGTAAATTATGAGCAACCTTTGAATACTCTAGCTATGCTAACCATTATCATTAGCTTGTTCTACGGTCAAAGCCGCTCTTACATCTCCACCGAAAATGGCACACGCTCGAAGGACGAACGGTGGTGTGACATCAAAGTTGATGTTGCTCATGGATCTCGAAATATCTACGATGCCATCGATGGGGCATTTGACATCCAAAATATTAGTGTGGACAACTCTGTGGCTGAGCAATTCGCTTCCATCAGCCAGCTGCCGCCCGTGCTCCAGATTCAAGTGCAACGGGTTCAATTTGATACTGTGAAGAAATGCTCGTTCAAATCTACAAACCATCTTGGGTTGCTTGAAACTATTTACATGGACCGATACATGGACACCAAGAATCCGGATGTTGTAGATCGACGAAATCAATGTTGGGAGTGGAAGGCGTCTTTGAAGAGGCTTGAGGCTCGCCGAGAAGAGCTTCTCAGGACGAAGGTATCGAATCTTCTCAGCGAAAGTGTTCCAGATCCATATAGCTAACCTTTTTTCCTTTCTGCAGGAGGGTGTCGGCGTTGACATGGCAACATTGTTCCGTAGAGTTAAAACTGCACTACAAGATGTGAACTCCATTGAAAACGAGACTGAACCCGGAGCTGAAGTCGGATTTGATTCAATGACTGCTGTGGCTGGCACTGAGCTACTAGACAAACTTGAATCCCTTTCCCACAAGGCAGAGACCGATCTGCAAGGTAAGAGTCCTCAGCTTACGGGCTCACTGGAAACAGACATGTTGACTCATTTTATAGCTGTTGACCAAGAAATCAAGGATACACAGACCTTGATTTCCAGCCAATTTGCTGGTTTCAAGAACCTCCCATATCGACTGTACGCCGTCTTTGTGCATCATGGGTCGGTCTCATTCGGTCATTACTACATCTACATCTTCGACTTTGACAAGGAGATATGGCGCAAATACAATGACGAGTATGTCACAGAGGTCCAGAACGTGGATGAGATCTTCAAGAACGACTCGACCAGCAATCCCCCGACCCCGTATTTCCTTGTTTATGTCAATGATGGCATGAAAGACCGTCTGGCAAACCCAGTCTGCCGTGAGGTATCCGAAGACGAGCCCAATGTTGCCGATTCAGAACCAGCCATGGCCATGGAGGGTGTTCAGCCCACCAGCCCTGCGCCAGATGTGAACATGGAGCCTCCGTCATATGAGGAAGCGTCGGCCATCAATAGTACTCCAGGTACGGGAAACACAGAATCCGAAGCGGAGACCACCACATGGCCTCGTCCTCGTCCTGCGACTGACTTGGAGCAGTATTGGTAGATTGCAATGTCACGCCCGTCGATGCGGAAACTGTCAACCCTCTGAAACGCAAGAGTGTTGATGAAGTGAAAACAACCCGTCCGACCTAATCACTCACACTGTATGGCACCCACCTGGGCAGCATGATTGCATGATTGCATGATTTCCCGATTCTCTTATGTCTGCACGTGGATACTACTGCATTGCGAGGTGTGAAATGTTTTTTTGTTATCCAGCATGTACATACGCTGAAGATACCATGGAGTATGTGTAGAGTTAAGATAGTTGCAATTGATCTTTTCTCCCATGTTTGACCTTTGAAGCCACCTACGGTCACTACGTAAAAGCATTGACACCCTAATTTCTGCCGGCTTAACATCTACCGATAAAAGGCTAAGGGAGAAAAGACGGTCTCTGTTTGAAGAGGCCGTATGATGAATCAGGAGGGCGGTAGTAGAAGGGGTGTTGACACTCTTGCGGAGTCACTGTACTTCGTTACCACAAGTATATCAGGTGACCATGTGCTGACTCAGCACTTCCGATTTCCCACCTGGGCCAGCCGCGGGAATCGGATACGGATCGGCTGTGGATTTCGGCAGCGGCAAGAAGAGAGAGTGAATCCGCCTAGGAGGATTTTGAAGGTAGTGAGAAGCAAAAAGCCAAAAAGAAGAATGAAACAAATGTAGAAGTTGACGGTGCTTAGTCTGGGGCATTTCTAATAGTTAGCTACCTAGTTTCAGGGGCTCCGGGGTTAAAAGCATTGAGATCAGGGCAATTGTAGTAGGCGGGAGAGAGCCGGGAATCCACATTTCCGGGGAAACGAATATCACTCGGGAATGATTCCGCTCTCACTGCCGTGCGGGAATATAAGAAGTGGCTATTGCCGCTGCCGCAGGCGCTGGGTCTTTTGCAAGTTGCTGTGCACTTGGGATTTTCATAATACTGATATCCAATTTCTCATTTGGAAGTCATTCGCTATGCCTTCTCAGGTTGCAACATGTCTGCGCTTTGCGCGTCAGTTCTCAGCCAATCCAGCCCAGGTAATTAATTTGCCCATCGCCCACATCGCCCACAGCGCTCTTCGAGTCGCGAAGACTAACATGCCTTGCCTTTAACCAGCACCAACGTTTCATGGCCCGCGCATTCTCCAGCAGCGTCCGCCGAAGTGAGATCAACAAGGTGTACCCTTCCGCCGAAGCAGCGGTCAAGGACATGAAGTCCAACTCGACTCTGCTCGCTGGTGGATTCGGGTTGTCTGGTGTACCTGACTCGCTGATCAACGCCGTTCTGAAGAACCCCTCCATCACTGGCCTGACCGTGGCCAGTAACAACGCCGGTGTGGACGGAGCTGGTCTCGGTCTGCTCCTCCAGTCCAAGCAGATCAAGAAGATGATTGCTTCTTACGTCGGTGAGAACAAGACCTTCGAGCGCATGTACCTCACTGGTGAGATTGAGTTAGAGCTCACTCCCCAGGGAACCCTCGCTGAGCGGTGCCGTTCCGGCGGTGCGGGAATCCCCGCGTTCTACACACCCGCCGCCTTCGGTACCGTGGTGCAGACCGGTGAGGTGCCTCTGCGACACAACGCCGACGGCACCGTCGCCAAGTTCAGCGAGCCGCGCGATACCAAGGTGTTTGACGGCAAGAGCTACGTCATGGAGGAGTCGATTAAGGGTGACTACGCTTTCGTCAAGGCCTGGAAGGCCGACAAGCTTGGTAACTGCCAGTTCCGCTACGCGGCCGCCAACTTCAACGGTGCCATGGGCCGTAACGCCAAGATGACCATCGTCGAGGCCGAGCACATCGTGGAGCCCGGCGAGATTGATCCCGCTGCCGTCCATCTGCCCGGTATCTACGTCAAGCGTGTTATCCAGAGCACCACTCCCAAGCAGATCGAGAAGTTCACCTTCGCCAAAGAGGAGGGTGCTGACACCTCTGCTCTCGGTAAGGGTGATACTGCCAACAAGCGCGAGCGTATCGTCCGCCGTGCTGCTAAGGAGTTCAAGAACGGTATGTACGCCAACCTCGGCATCGGTATGCCCATGCTTGCTCCCAGCTTTGTCGACCCCTCCGTCGAGGTGACGCTACAGTCTGAGAACGGTATTCTCGGCCTCGGCCCTTACCCCAAGCAGGGTGAGGAGGACGCTGATCTTATCAACGCGGGCAAGGAGACTGTCACTCTCAAGCCCGGTGCCAGCTGCTTTGGTAGCGACGAATCCTTTGGCATGATCCGCTCCGGCCGTATCGACCTGACCATCCTCGGTGCTATGCAGGTCAGCGCCAAGGGTGACTTGGCCAACTGTACGTTTTCCCACGCTTCCTCCGTTTTAGGCATTCAACTTACAATTTTTGCAGGGATGCTCCCCGGTAAGATCAAGGGCTTCGGTGGTGCTATGGACTTGGTCTCCAACCCATCCGCCACCAAGGTCGTCGTGACCATGGAACACACCGACAAGAAGGGTAACGCCAAGATTGTCAAGAACTGCGAGTTCCCTCTGACTGGCCCTGCCTGCGTCAGCCGTATCATCACTGACCTCTGCGTCTTCGACGTTGACTTCTCCCACGGCCTGACTCTTGTTGAGATTGCCGACGGTGTCACTGTCGAGGAGGTCCAGGCTAAGACCGATGCGCCCTTCAAGGTCTCCGATGACCTGAAGCCCATGCTTTAAAGTTGGATGCAAACTGTATGAATCTTCAAGCGTTTTGTAGATAGCAATTAGGAGTTAGCTTGTTTCAAAATTTATTCCCATGGACATATCCTGGATGTGCATCAAGAAGAACATCACTCTTGACAAATCTCGTAAATTGGAGAAGAAAATAACGTAGGAATACAATAAACAAAAAAAGGATAACAAGGTATTGGAACAAGTCATGAAACCCATCAAATGAAACCCCATAATACTGACCCAAATCTAGTGAGACACTGATAAATCAAGATTTCCCAGGTTTTCCAATGTCAAAAAACCAAAAGTCTATACATCCAGCAAGAATAAAAGCATCACGTCAAGCGGATAATACCGGCCAACCTCTTTTTTACCCGGCCAAACCAATCACGATTCGGCGCCTCCGCAAACTCACGTACAACATTGTCATAGTGGTCTGGGTTACTGGCCGGTCGGCGCAGCTTCTCCGGCATGGGATATTTGCGCGCGTAGCGGTTGTTCAGCAGCGACTCAAGTGCATTGACGGAGGACTCGGAGATTGGACTAGACTTGTTTGCTGTTTGAAGACGGGATTGAATGTAGGATTGGACGGAGACTGAGGCTGGGCGCACTGCGTCCGAGGGCCAGTGCTTGAGGACGTGGGTGAGGCGGCTTTGAAGGGAGCGCGGGCTAAGGGTCTAGACTGCTTGTTAGGAAAGTGTTTGGGATTAAAGATTGGGAAGCTTGTTGATGGTGTTGGGTGGGATAATTCAGAGGTTGGAGTAGAGACTTACAGGTGTTTTAGCCATGGTGGATAAGAGATTTCACAAGATAATTGTGGTATAGGGGAAGGATCTTCCCTTGAAAGCTGAGGCAAAGACGGGAACGTCTAATTTAGCCTGATGCATCAGGCATCCTCAGCCACATCCATTCCTGTTGCCTTCTCATCAACCCCGACATTTTCCCTCCCCTTGTGCTCTTGTTATAAACATCTTTGCTTTCCAATCCAAGTTGTTTCAGTCTCAATTTACTTTCTGATTCTTTTCAGGGTTGCTTCCCGCTCAGCTCGCCATGAGCTCGCAGCGTTATTCACGGGTACGCAATCCCCCGCTGATCCCCTATCAGAACAAGCCCGCCCGGATGGGATCCCTCGACAAGAACTAACCATCACATTTATAGGTGAATGCCCACGACGAAGAGGAAGGACCACATTCCTATCCGCTGAACGCGCGACCCCGACACAACGCCTCCTCGCCTTCCTCGTTCCGTTCCGGGTCCCGCTCGTCGTCACCATCGTCGAGGCGGCTATTGCACAACGATGATGAACAGACGCTGGCCGATGCTTTTGGGGACGAAGACGAGTCCGACGATGATAATGAACCGGATGACAGGCAGCGCTTGATGCGAGCCGACCCCGACTTCCGGGCTCCCCAGGATAATGGCCATACCGCCACGGCGTCCTCGTCGGAGTCGAGTATCGATGCAGAGGTTCAACCAGGGCTTCTCAGGCGCTCAACAATGCTACCAAATTTCACGCAACCGGGCTCTGGGGGGAGTCGGCAGATCTCCTCGTCGAATGATGGAGTTTTTGCCAATCTTGCCGCCAAGCCAGAACGGGGCGAGAAGAACGATGATCTTCCCCCTGTAAGTTGTTTATTAGCGTTCTAATTAATTTATCTGGGAGGCTTGTGTACTGAGATGTTATCTAGTCATACGAAGAAGCCGCCGCTGATGCGACACCACCGTACTGGGAGACCACTATTGTGGCTCCTGGTATCTCTTCCGACGAGGTCTATGTCGACGGATTGCCTGTTGGATCTGTTTTCTCATTTGTCTGGAACGCCATGATCTCAATGTCATTCCAGCTTGTTGGCTTCTTGCTGACTTATCTCCTTCACACCACCCATGCCGCGAAGAATGGCAGCCGAGCGGGCCTCGGTCTCACTCTTGTTCAGTACGGCTTCTACATGAAAGGTGGCAACGAAAGTTCAAGCTCCGACCCTGGAAGCTCAGATTATGTTCCTCCGCCTGATCCCAACAGCCACAACTTCGACCCCGACTCAGTTGGTGAGGGCGGGGGCAGTGGAGGGAACGGCGCTATATCTGGCATCACTACCAGTGAATGGATCTCATATATTCTCATGATTGTTGGTTGGTTCATTTTAATCCGTGCAGTCAGTGATTTCCTACGGGCTCGACGTCATGAACAGCTTGTATTGCAGAGCCCGGATCGTGGTCTGGGTGTACCAGTCATTGCAGAAGGTGAACGGTCCGAGACTGTTGTCTAATATCGGTTATACATGGGATTTTCACTTGGTTGTGTTTTTTTTTGGGACGTGGACATGGACATGGAAATGTCTGGCGTTGCAGCACGGAGCTTTTTTTTTTTTTTTTTTTTGTATTGACACCCCCAGGAGTACTGCCTCCAGATTGCATTCTTTCTATCCCCCCTTTTTAAACAGACTTTCTACTTTTATTTCTGGCCGTGTAGCTATTCTGGAGATACCAAACATATGAACAATGAGCAACAATATAAGTTGTGATGCGCACATCGTGGGAAGCCCAGCACTCCCAAGTCGAGTCTTCTTTTAGAATTCCGCTAACCACACCAGCAGCTTCTGTAACCACCACCTAAGTTTCCTCGTCCAAGATTATTTCTATGCTTCAAGCACGCAGCCTCTGCCCTCACAATACCCACCGCTCCCGCGTCAGACCATTCTTTTTCAGCCACGGTTCCGTCCTGTTAACAAACGCCAGCCCCTAGTGCCGCGGCTCATAGTCTGCCCACAATGCCCAGCCCCCATCTCGCATCCAGGTCGTTGCTGCCCGGACAAACAACATCCACAGCTGCTCCGACGACATCCTATGTGCTTTAAGTGGACGGAACTGAGGTCCATCACGTTCTAGCGAGTCGCGACACGCAAAGAAACCCCATATGGGATGCACGCTGCCTATGCCTATAATCACTTTCAGAAGCGCAGCCGAGAATACGCAGAAGCGGAGAAAGTGCTCGCCGCCGCTGCTACTTAACATACTACTGATAGAGCTCTTCGCACCCGAATCACGCATACCGTCCCAGTCGCGCCAGGCCTCGAGGGTATAATGCACGTCGCGCCACTGCGCAGTAATTTGTAGCTGTGTCTGCAATTGTAGCTTTCCGTCGACCGCGATGTAGCTGCGGGCATTGTATCCTACGCGCACGTTGAGCTGCGTTGGGAAGGGAGGGGGATGTGTGTGGAGGGCGTCGAGGAATGCGAGCTGAGGGTGGGTCATACGAAGTTGGAGAGTTGGCCACGGTTGCAAACAAGACGTTCCAGAGCTCCCAAAGCGCGTGAGCCGGGTCTGAAGAGGTATACACAGAGTTGGGCCGCTGTCTCGTCAGGCGTTAGCGCCGGGAAATAATTACTAGGGGTAAGTAGGGCTTCAATTGGCCTGGAGAAGGAAATTGGGTTGCTGCCCGGTGTATCCAACATAGTTCTCATTTTAGATGAGGTGAATTTTTCTGTCATAGGCGTTGTTTAGGCATTTGGCGACTATTTCTAGCCCCAGCATAATCTGCAGCGACAACGTGTAGATGGTTGAAGGGTACGGAGTAGATCCCAACGTAATCAAGGCCCAAGGGTTTACGTACTGCGCCACGATAGGCAGCTCTCTAATCTTGTTCTTTGCCATTGCGTTCCCTTGTTTCTGGCCTGTGCAGCTTCACCCCACTGGTGAAAAGAAACCTGAACAGAAACCTGAACAGAAACCTGAACAGAAACTTGAACAGCGAACAGAAATAGACCAGGTATTCCCTTCCCCCGGCGGAAGGACAACTCCGCCCACTACCGAGTGCCCCCATTGTTTATTTTCCTCTTTCAACCTTTACATCTTTGTCGTTCGATATTTTACCTGCGTTTCTTGTGGGGTAGATCGCGGCCTTGTCCGCAATGTCTACCGTTCCTCAGAGTCCTGTAGAGGCACGCTCACTGTCAACGGTCACCAATATCGCATCGAATCCCCCCGCATACCCACGAAATCCCGCCCGCGAGAAGCACGAACCACTATCTCTCTACATTGTGCGCGTGCCAGGAAGCAAAGGTATAATTCAATTCCACTACCTTGACACTCTGCTCTCCATCTATCAGTCTTGAAATCCCCATACTTGCGCCTTATTGTGCTTTAACAATCAAATGAAGATGAACCACAACTGACTGCCGGTTGTGTTTGCAGACATTTTCCTCTCAACTCTTAAACCACCGACGAAATCCAGTGTCTCCGCTGAGGCGATCAATGCCTCTCTTTACTATCTCCATGTTGCGACTCCCGAAGATGATACCCTGCTCCAGGAAGTGGAGGCAGAGCGCGAAGAGCAGGCCCAGTTGCACAAGGAGCGTCTCGAGAGAGCGGGTGTCGGGGACCCAGCTCAACGCGAGTTCGCGCGACTGAATAATGTGCGCCGGAAACCAGTTGGTGGGGGAGGGAACCTCAATCCCGTGCCTTTGCTGGCACCACCTCAACAGGATGCTACTGCTCCTCCGGCCCTGCCACCACGACCAATTCCAATGCCGCAGGTTACGGCGGAGAATGTATCTTTCTCTGGGACTCCAGTCGCCTATTCCAACACACAGCCTCCTTCGAGTAATTACATGCCTGGAGGGATATCGGTAGAATCGGGTGGTAAGAGCAGCAGCCCACGACGACCTTTGCCTCCCTTACCGCCCGGTGAAGAGTCATGGACCAATTCTGCAGGAGGCGAGGACCCGCCTAAAAGTCCTTCCCGTTGGAGCGCGTTTGCCGAACAATTGCAAACTCGGGGAGAGAATTGGAGGGAAAAGTATGAGGCAAAGTACGAGGCGTTGTCGGCTGGCCGTCACAGCCTTGACTCTACCAGACCACCAATGCAACCTCTTTCTTCGCCTAACTGTACTGGATTACCCTTAGAAAGCTCCAGGGAATCTCCTAACCGGCCAAGAAATACATATGGCAACCCTCCTAGCAATGCTGGCTTTCATATTACGCTCATTCGACGTGATCCTGCGTCCGGCACTCAATGGAATGTGGCAACGATTTCGACCCCACGAATGGACCGCAACACCGTTGATATCGAGATTTCCACGCCGGGATACAACAGGTTCGCAGGCCCAAATGAGATACCCTCATTATCCAGCCTGGCCGCCAATCTCCCGACGGGAATTGGACGCCTGCCCAGCTCTGCCATTTCCCAATCCCCAGCAACCGAGCAACCAAAGGAGCAGCCAACCGGCCCACGCAAGTTCCGTCGTCAACTCTGCGTATCAAAGCCATTCGATGACTCGATTGCTACAGATGGTAGCAACGGCCACACCCAAGGGAGCTCGTCCTCGTCCAAGCTAAAAAGCGGCTACTACACTTTCACTTCTCCATGGAATGGCACATGCACCTTCACAAACAGCGTGAACGGCCGAAGCCTCAAATGCAAACACATGATCCCAACACCCGGCGGCTTCGTCCCTTCCAACGGCGAAACAGAAGCCCCCCCCGCCGTAACCGTCGCCGAGATCCGCTTCAATACCCCTTTCCAAGCAGCAAATCTCCACTCGCACGCACACCACGCAATCCATAAACCCCACCCAAACCACCTCTCCCCCTTCACGCAAAGCCAACTCCAAACCCAGTCCCTCCCCCACCTAAGCGACGACAACAACTCCGGCCTCGATGGAGGACCACTCCACCCATCCTCTTCCAACAACAGCAACGCATCCGCAAAGCGCAACTCCCTCTCCCAACTCCTAAACCCGAATAACTACGCCTCACCTCTTCCCGCCTCAACCCCCACAGACCCGCGCGCAAGCTTCAGCCCCTCAAGCCTCCTCCGCAGAACTTCTTTGCGCGCGCAACGCTTCGCGCGCCAGAGCCAGTTCAACCCCGCTTCTCGGCCCCACTCACGCCGCAGTATGAGTAATAGTAGTGGTGGAGATCTGGATCATGATTCCGACGATGATCGATTGGATCTCTCGCTTGCGAGGGAGCCTGCTGGTGGTGGGCTAAGGGGGAAGAGTGCGAAATTGGGGAAGTTGGTTATTGAAGATGAGGGGATCAAAATGCTTGATCTGGTTGTTGCTGCTTGTATGGCTGTTTGGTGGAGGGGCTACTATTGATGAGAGATGGTCATCTTGCCTAGTCCTGTCTTGGTCGTGGTCTTGGTCGTGCGGTTGAACATTCTGGCTTGATTTTTTATGAGGCTCGTCTGCCGACTATGGTCGGTTAGTTTTGCGCTAATATTGTATTGTATATGAATGCATGAATTTCTTTTTGTCTTGTTAACTTCTTTGTCTACATATTCGCCTGGTCCAATCATCATTTTGTCTCCCGTATGCCTTGTTGCTATATATAGCTCCCTGGCTTGGAATGTGTTGCTCATGATCGTTTGCGCCGCACCACTGCGTCACCTACTCATGTCATGTATTCAAACATGTCATGCTAGCCCCGGTACACGTATGTCTCTCAGTCACAGGATGCCTTCGGCATTTACTTGTGGCCTTAAAGTGCTGGTGTGAACTTCTCTGCTATTGTTCTCTTCACAATCCATCAGGATCTTCACGGGTAGTTAGCAGTGTATGTTGTAATGGTTTATAGTTCCAACTACTACCGTGAGGGAAGGGTGATGATACCACACGTCCCATGTTGGATAGCAGTGAGCACATAGGTTGCATAGCTACAATGTAGATCTGAAGGTCTGATCCAGGTAGATTAAAAAGTGGATTCGCCGACAACGTCATTCGAAACCCAACCCTTGGAACCAAACACGTGATCTCCCCAAAGCAGAGGACCAATCATACTTTGTTTAGCAGACCCACATTAGTACATCCTCAACATCAGATCTCGAAAGAAAAAAAAATAAGATAGCTGCTCTTTGATTATGCGTGTCATCCTTAGTGCAGGGGCCATGCTAATCTTCTCTGTATATTTTCGGTTGGCCATATGCCCCGAAGGGCGATGTATCTATACGTTCAGTTCAGTAGGACCTCACTTCGGCAGAAAATTACCGCCTTCGTACCTGCCTATCTGGTGGCCGTCAGGCGGCAGGCACGTGGCAAGACACGTGGCAAGCAAGACACGTGGCCGAGTCCCGTTGTCTGGAAACCCCGCGCGGGGGCACAGGTTGACTATATGTTGTATATCTGGCTTCTAGCGATTGAAAGCTAGAGGATAACTCGAACATGGCATTTAACTTAGAGATAGAGGCATTGAGGGCTAGTATCATCTCAGATAGTGATGTACCGCCAAATCCTCATCGACTGAAAGAAACAAATACGAAAGCCAATGTGTGTGAGCTACGTTATTTGAATTGGATTCTTGTAGGCAGGGGACCTGGAGATGGGGGAGACTTGATTGGAAATCTATCTAATGATGAATCTGATGGAAAGAGGTGCAATACGCAGAGTATGTCAAGTATTTAATCCTGCCAGGAACCACCACCAATAGCACCTCTTGGGAAGTAGTCAAAACATTCAGACGTGGATACAAAAGTCACATCAAAGGATAACAGGAAACGCTGATTTAATCCAAGCATGACATCGGGTAAGAGCGCAGACCATAGAACGATAAAAAGGAGGATGCGAAGGTCGAGATGGGGATTGGGGTTAAAAACGGAAAATTTGAAAAATGAAAAGAAAACCACATGTAAATCGTCCCAGTCTTTTTTTTGGGGGGGGGGGGGGGGGGGGGGGGGTTTCTCTGAAGGTATCTCTTGGCTAAATTAGATGAACATGGAGGGCGCGATAGAAGACATCGAATTCAACACACCGAACAACCAACAAGCCGAGAAGAAAGCCAGAAAGAAAAAAAAGGTATCAACTGTGATGCACGTCCATGCCGCGCTGCAGCGAGGATTCCAAGTCATTAGGGTTGTAGCCACCGCCAGCGGTAGCCTCCTGAGGTCTAGGATCCTCGGTCTTCCAAGGACCCTGTTGGTTATCCGGAATGGGGATGTTAGTCTGCTGAGCGATCTGCTGCTGCTGGGCGGCGTGGGCCTGCGATTGCTGGCGGACGGTCGCACGGAAGCGGATGACCTCGTCGAGGATCATCTTACGCATGTCGGGGACTTCGTCAACAACCTCGAAGTGGAAATCGAAGGTCGTGGGGCAGTTTGGCTCGTCGGAGGCGTCGTGCCAAATGTGCAAGTAGGGGTGCTCGAGGGCCTCCTCGACAGAGATACGAGACGACGGATCGAATGCCAGCATGCGGTCCAACAGGTCCAACGCATCGGGGTTGGCTTGAGGGAACAGCTGCTTGAAGGCTACCTTGGGCATGAAGGGCAAGTTGCGCACGTATTCTTGTGCGCGAGGGGAACCAATGCGTGCCAGGGTTTCTTCGTTCGGTGTGCCCAGGTAGTGCAGGATCTGGTTCAGCTGGTCGACGTAGTCGCGACCCTTGAAGAAGGGCCGGCCGCCGAGGAGCTCGGCAAGGATGCAGCCAACGGACCAGACGTCAACTGTAGATGTGGGGTTAGCGGGGCCTGCTTGGGTGGCAAATTGCGGTGTGGTATTACGTACTTGCTTTGGTATAACTCTGGAAGCTCAACATGATCTCGGGCGCACGGTACCATCTGGTTGCGACGTACTCGGTCATGTAGCCTGCATTCTCCTCTGGATCAATGGAGAAACCACGAGCCAGGCCAAAGTCACAAATCTTGAGTTCGCAGTCGGCATTGACCAGCAGGTTACCGGGTTTGAGATCACGATGCAGGACGTTGGCCGAGTGGATGTACTTGAGACCACAGAGGATCTGGTAGATGAAAGATTGGAAGTGGGCATCGGTCAACGGCTGGCCGGAGCGGATGATAGCAGCCAGGTCACATTCCATCAACTCTGGCAGGATTATCAGTCCGGCTCTATTTTAACGCAAAAAAAATTTCAGAACGGCACCTACCCTCATAGAGATATGTTTCGTTAAAGTTGTCCGGTCGGGGAATATCCATATCGTACAGACATGTGATCTGGAGGGCTGCGTTAGCGGGTGTAGGCATCGATAAGGATGATCTGCGGCCTACATTGCGATGGCCACGGAAATGCTGGAGCAGCTTGATCTCTCGCAAAGCCCGCTTGGCCAGGATCTTCTTGCTGAAGACATTGGTGACCTTCTTGACGGCGACGCCCTCGCCGGTCTGGACGTTGGTTGCGGCGCTTGGGACTGGTCAGCACATGTGTATCTCCAGTGTCCGCCAGTGTCCACACTTGCTGTCTGGGATACCTACCACACGATACCATAGGCTCCCTGGCCAAGCTCCTTTGTTACATTGTATTGCTCGCTCACGATAAAGTCCTGGTTGAAAACCTTGAAGACCTTGCGACCTTGTAAATCAGCCATGGCGAGTTGTCGCGTCGTAGAGTCGTAGAATGTTAGAGGGAAGGCAAGGCGATGAGAGAAAAAAAAATTGAATAAACGAAGGTCCAGAGTCTTAAAAAAGCAAAAAGAGAGAGGTTGAAGAGGAAAAAAAAGGGTGATGGGTCGAGAGAAGTGTGATGGGATTCAGCCCCGCAGTCCCCGCGGGTGATCCACGCAAAAAGTGTTTAGTCCACTCTGGTTGTCTGGTTGTTTCGGGCTTCTGCTTTGACTGAGATTTGATTCAAAGAACTTTCTAAATTTAATCGTAGAACGTGATCTAGTGTCGAAGACTTGGAATTCTGGAATTTCCAACATCGATTTCGCTGTGAAAGGGTACAAGGGTGGAATAGAAGGCATTTCTTTGTATACCATCTCCTTACACTACAGCATCATGGCATCTTAAGTAACTATAACCTACATATGTACCCAAGCATCTACATCTGACCTCGAAAAGAAAAAAAAAAGGTTCGATTCACGAACAAAGAACATGGCTGAAACCTGTCTTTCCATGTGTAGAGTGGATATCAACTCTGTATTTTGGTGTTACAGGTGCCAGTGGCCGGTAAAACAAAATGTGAGACAAGCCTTCACGAGGAGTTCTAGCATCGAGGGAGATTAAATCCCAAGTGACAAATGGGATCTTATTGAATTCCGTTCGTGTTTAATTGATATATCAGGGAGGTTGGAGTAAAATAGTAAAATACCAAAGACAGAAGAAAAAGGAGTCGAAAAAAAAAAAGAAAAATAGGTTCTGCCATAGGAACCCGCCCTGAGATCGGACAGATCCGATCCAGCCCTATCTTGTCGGTTGGACTAGACGTCAATAATCTCACAAATGCCTTGCCTTTTGGTTCGGATTCATTGAAGGCAAGAATTTATCTATTCTTCGTTCCCTTTTCCTCGAGCTCAGCTTCATGAAATCAGGTTCTTGATAGCAAACCCGCTTATCAGGGAGTTTACAAAGGCCGATGAACGCTTTCGCCATCAGGGCTAATTTGCTAAGCGTCAACCAGTGCATAGTGGTTACGCCCTGCGAGAGAGAGAGAATGGTCCTCAGTGTAGAGCAACAGAAATGTGGTAGGCAGGTTTAGAGGTAATCCCTTGCCTCTGAAGCAGGTCGTACCAATCACCCTCCTGATGTTGTTGCGGAACTCATTGAGAAGCAAACAGACATTCCCATCCCCGAAGAGAACGCAATGGCATGCCTTTTGGCACCTCGACTGGTAGCGAGGTTTTTGTCACCACCAAGATCCTTTCGTAGGTAAGGAATTCCGGATTTTGTAGTACGCCTACCATCATGAAATCTATCTGCGTGTATTTGGGCCACTTCTCTTTTTTTCTTTTGGAAAATTAACGTATCGTTGCCTCCCTCTTTCGCGGAGGGAAAAGGCCATTTCAAATTCTCGTGCACACTTCTTTTGTATTCCCTCGTGAGACAAACCTCGCTTCATAGCCGAGGTCCTTTTTCCGTGAGCAAGGAACCTTTTCCTCCTTTTATAACCCCAAGTATAGAAAGGATCCTCTACATTAAGTTGTTGGATTGTGAGGAAGACTTCTTAGGCTACATGGAGTCGATGGAAAGAAGTAGGGCTAACAACAACACAGCTGATCATAAGAACTAAAAGTGCGGAAATCTGGAACTTTTTTCTTTTGAAGAGGAGATCACACCAGTAGGCTAAACTTCAAATAGGAATTCCCGTCTTTAAAAGTAAGGAAGATCTCAATCTGCTCGAAATGTGTTCGCTTTAAGAGTACCGCACTCTGTGGCTCAGTCCAGACCCTGATTACTCTACTACCTTGGGTGTGTGCAGAGAACATTTAGTAAAATCAGTAAAAATATCCGCCTGTGTCATTTCACTTTTCGTAAATTAGTAACGAATTTATCCTCTACAAAGTGTTCTCCAGCCGACGCTCCTTGCGCAGTGCCCGGAGCTTGAGCCGCGCCTCCTCCAGGGGGACCATGATACCCTTGTTTTGGGTCGCAGGATCATCACGGTTGCGAATGTTGACAGTGCGTGACTCCTTCTCCTGGGCACCCACAACAAATATGAAGTTGTACTGGGCCAGCTGGCCAGTGCGGATCTTCTTCTGCAGGGTGTTGCCACTGACGTCCACGTCCACATTCAACTTGTCACCACGCAGGATGCGCTGCAGTTCCTCGGCGTAGTCGTTCAGAGCTGGCATCACCGGCACAATGAGGACCTGGCGTGGACTGATCCAGAACGGCCACTTGCCACCAAAGTGCTCGATCAAAATACCCAGGAACCGCTCAAAGCTACCAATAATAGCACGGTGAATGACAACAGGGCGGGCGCGACCGGGGGGCAGGTCGTCGGACTTGGCCTCGCCCTCACTTGCACCCTCCCCGGTGTTCTTCTCCAGGTTTTCGTTGGTCTGATACTCCAGCTTGAAGTTCAATGGAGCCTGATAGTCCAGCTGGATGGTCGCGCATTGGAATTCACGCTTGAGAGCATCCGCAATAGTGATGTCAATCTTAGGTCCGTAGAAGGCACCGTCACCCTCGTTAATGGTCCAATCGTTACCCTTAAACTTGGTTAAGGCCTTCTTGAGCTGGTCCTCGGCGTGATCCCAGGTCTCCAACGACCCCATGTACTTCTCTGGGCGGGTGGACAGCTTCAAATTGAACGTGAATCCAAACAGCCCATAGATGGACTGCAAGAAATCGAACAGACCCTCTACTTCGGACATAATTTGCGATTTCTGAACGATTATGTGACCATCATCTTGACAGAATCTGCGCACTCTCGTCAATCCGCTAAGTGCCCCGGAAGCCTCGTTGCGGTGCAGGACACCGAAGTCAGCAATGCGCATAGGAAGCTCGCGGTAGCTACGTTCACGGTGGGCGAACAGAGCGAAGTGTCCAGGGCAGTTCATGGGCTTGAGAGCCCACTCGCGCTTCTCGACATCCAACTTGAACATATCATCCTTGTAGTGGGCCCAGTGTCCGGAAGTCTTCCAGATGCTAACGTCGTACATGTTAGGGGTCTGAACCTCTTGGTAGCCGCGCTTGCGGTATTCAGAACGTAGAAGAGACTGAATCTGGTTCAAGATCTTGGTTCCGTTGGGGAGAAGGAATGGGCAGCCGGGAGACACCTCATCGAAGAAGAAAAGCTCTTGCTCCTTACCAATTTTCAGGTGGTTCCGCTTCTCGGCTTCCTCTAAAAACTTCAAGTGCTCAGCCATCTGCTTCTTGTCGGGGAAGGCAACACCACGAATACGCTGCAGAGAGTCGTTGGACTGATCGCCAAGGAAGTAGGCCGATGAGTTCTAGGAGTAAAAGTTAGTATGTGTCTTCCTCGGCCGAGAGGTCGATCAATCACGCTTACCTGCATGATCTTGAAGGTCTTGATTTTGCCGGTGTTCTGGATGTGAGGGCCTCGGCAGAGATCAACAAGAGTACCGCAACGGTAAACGGTGCTACTCTCGCCGGTGACAAGCTTGTCGATATAGTGTAGCTTATATTTGCTGTATGCGAACATCTTCTTGAGATTCTCTTTGGAAACCTCCAACCGGTCGAAGCTTTGCTTCTCCTTGAAGATACGTGCCGCCTTGGTGTCAAGCGCCTTCCAGTCAGTCTCACGGACAACGCGTCTATTTTTCCACATATATCATTAGCATTGACACAATGGTTGACGGTCGATGAGAAGAATAACATACCCGTCGGGCATGGCCATATCATAGAAGAAGCCTTGATTTGTAGGAGGGCCGTGTGAGAGCAGACAGTGGTACTCATTTTCGCACGCCTCGCCCAGAGTGTGAGCACTGGAGTGCCAGAATACCTCACGGGCCTCGGGGTTGCTAAATGGCACAAGGAGCACATTACAGTCCTTCTCCAGAGGCCGGTTCAAATCCCACAACTCTCCATCAACCTTGGAGATAACAATTTCAGCGCTGAGATCCTTGGGCACATCACGCAGGAAAGATCCAGGAGTGGTCTCGAAGGCTTTGGCGGGGAACGAGGAGGGGGGGTTGCCGTCGCCTATGTCAAGGGTGACGGTGATCTCTGGGTGGGGACGGTTCTTGGTCTCCTCAAGATGCTGTTGCCAAAGTTCCTCGAAGAGATTGTTTCGCTCAATCATGAATTCTGGGAGGGTATCGGGGCTCGCGGCCTGCTTGGATTTCGCTTTCGCATCTTTTTGGGGGGCACTGGCAGCTTCAGAGGCGTTCTTAGTCTGCGCTTCAGCAGCAGGCCGCACAGGCAAATCCTGGGGAGTTTCAGATGCCATTTTTTAAACCCTTGGGGGGATGACACAAGGGAATTGGACCGTGAGCAAAAACTCTGATCGTGGTATACTTCTCGTGGAGGGGGAAATGACTCTTCGTGAGGGCGGTGTATTTGAGGTCACGTGTTGGTACTGCCCTTAGCCGACACTTTACCGCTTCAAGTTTCCACCAAGCGAAAACTTCTCCAGCTTTGTCAAGTCAATCACCCTTATCACCACAAAATGTCTTTCCGTGGTCGTGGTAACGCTTCTGGTGCCAACCGGGGAGGTTTCGGTGGTGGCCGTGGTGGTGAGGATTTTCTACTGTGAATGCGATGCGAGAATTTCAAAGGAGCTAACGAAATTTTTTTTATTTTAGGTCGCGGAGGCTTCCAGCAGTCGTTCGGGCCTCCAGCCCAGGTTCTAGGTAATCAATTTTCTGAGCCTAACTTTAATTTATTCATGTCACTGATAAGTTGATAGAGTTGGGTTCCGTGATGCACTCTTGCGAGGGTGAGATGGTCTGCGAATCGGTCAACCCCAAGATTCCTTACTTCAACGCTCCTATCTACCTGGAGAACAAGGTACGTCAATGGTCGACGAAACCTATTTTACATACAAGTTCATGAGCTAAATGGTTTAAAAGACTCAAATCGGCAAAGTCGACGAAATTCTCGGTCCCATTAACCAGGTCTACTTCACCGTCAAGCCACAAGATGGCATTGTCGCCAGTTCTTTCAAGGCTGGTGATAAGGTCTACATTGGTGGAGATAAGCTGCTCCCACTCGAGAAGTAAGATTCACTTTTCTACTCATTCTTCTACACACTCTGACTAACTCACCTCTTAGGTTCCTCCCCAAGCCCAAGCCTCCCCCAGGAGCTCCTAAGCCCAAGCGCGCCGGTGGTGCTCCTCGTGGCCGTGGTGGATTCGGTGCTCCCCGTGGTCGCGGTGGATTCGGTGCCCGCGGCGGTGCTCCTCGTGGCCGTGGTGGCTTCGGGGGTGGTCGTGGTGGCAGTGGTGGTTTCTCCCGCGGCGGTGGTGGCTTTTCTCGTGGAGGTGGTCGCGGTGCCCCCCGTGGTGGTGGTGGCTTCCGTGGTCGCGGCTATTGATCAATCCAATGTACTGTCTCTTTATGGCGTTTTGGGGGATCTGGGAGCTTTTTCAGGAATATCTTTCCGTCTTCTTGTGCATCCTGCGCAATTGCAACTTCACTGGCTGCAGGCTGTAGAATATCACCAGTCAAAAATGTTTCTGTTGTTTTCATTGGGGTTTCCAGGACTTGCAATTTTGTATAAATCATAGCAACTCAAGTAGAAATTCGGGGATAGTCGGCTCGACGGACATTTGGTTGGATGTGGCTGGTGAATGTGGCGCAGCTGCACCGCCCCCGCCTGTTCGAAATGACGTTGACCGCTCTGCGAATCTGTGCGTCCGTCAACACTCCCAAGCAGGTTTGACTGCAATTTTATTCTTCTTACCCAATCCTGCCCTTTAGGCGTCTTGTTGAGACATTTTATCCTTTTTTGCCATAAATTTTCTTTGAATCTGATATCCATTTGAGCATGTCTCGTCGGACATCGACCATGGCATCGAGTAATTCCTTCAGCGGCGTCCCACCTTCAGGTGATGGAGGTGCGTTTGAGCTCCCTCTGGTCGCCCATTGGCGACATGGCTGACATTTTCCAGGCCAGGAGAAGCAGAAAATGCTTCTTTCCTCGGATCATGGTCATTTTAGCATGGTGAAGTCAGTAATGTGCTTCCCGCGCGCGTTCGCCCTCGGCTCAGTCTAACACTCAACAGGGCCATGCATCTTGCTGATCTGATCACTGAATTGAATGGTTAGTGATCGCAATCCATTCGGGGTTTGCTTGAATTGACTTATTAAATCCTTGTTTTAGGTTTCTGTGGAGGCAAGCTCATATTTCCCAACCGTTTCTCCAATCCGCGACTAATATGTTCAGCAGTCATGTCGGTCTTTTCCTCCATGCGCTACTGCCTCGGAGACCCAACTGAATACGGTGCCATCTGGGCTGCTCTCGCATTCATGCCTTTTGGTCTGTTCTTCGACTTTATGGATGGCAAAGTCGCAAGGTGGCGCAAGAAGTCGTCTCTCATGGGACAAGAACTCGACTCGCTTGCGGACTTGGTAACAATCCCGGCAAGTAACCACAACCAAGTTGTCGCTTACACTTTTATTCCAACTAGATCTCCTTCGGTCTCGCTCCCGCCGCCGCCGCATTCGCTCTAGGTATCCGGACCTCGGCTGATCACGTCTTCCTCACATTCTTTGTTCTCTGCGGTCTGACCCGCCTCGCTCGGTTCAACGTGACTGTAGCCGTACTGCCCAAGGACAAGTCTGGGAAATCCAAGTACTTCGAAGGCACACCCATTCCGACTACTCTATCAATCGCTTCCCTTATGGCCTATTGGGTCTCTCAAAGCTGGACGCACGACAACATTCCTCTTGGTCTTGTCGCAGAAGGTACCATCTTCGAATTCCACCCCGTGGTCCTGTTGTTCGTTCTGCATGGATGTATGATGGTCAGCAAGACGATACACATTCCTAAGCCCTGAGCTCAACCCCTACTCGGCCGTGCACTCACAGTTGGAAAAAAATGCTTGAGTCTGTTGTCTCTTTCAACTTGGACGACTGAAGATAAATATCGAGAGGGCCTTCGTTTGTAGGCAACGCATAGCATGATCTCGATGCACTTAAATAAGGTTGCTTAATTGAATTTCAATTGCATAGATTGACTACAGTCAATGTGACTTCTGCGTAGGGGTTGGATTGACTGTGGCCAGCAAGGTCAACATGTTGATGTTGTAGCTTTCGGCAACAGCGCAATTGTCCGCAATCCTGGGCATTCAACCAAGTGAGCTGAAGGTCCTCTATCAACTTTGACAGCACGCAATTGCACACACAATGCTGACCACTTTCATAATATCATAAGCGGCCTTGCCATGTCTTTTTAGCAGTCGCCTTAAATGGTCTTTTGGGGGTTAACCTGTTTTGAATGGTGTTTTTGTATGTATTTGAGGATCTCTGCTGAGGATTTTTGCAAACACAAGCCAAGATGGCCACATAGCTTTGGATGCTCCACCAACCTTCG
Source organism: Penicillium digitatum (assembly GCF_016767815.1). Taxonomy (NCBI): domain Eukaryota; kingdom Fungi; phylum Ascomycota; class Eurotiomycetes; order Eurotiales; family Aspergillaceae; genus Penicillium; species Penicillium digitatum. The sequence continues at coordinate 2,795,226 of NC_089387.1, forward strand.
TCTGCTTTAATTTTCTCCAGACCAAACACTTCGCCGTACCTACATATGTAGTTATTTGATCAAACTCATCGCCGCAGTTGTTCTGATCACGTTGGGACACCTGCGACGCCTCGAATGGCACGACGATGGCATAAGACGGGTTGTAACGACAACATCCCAAATGACAAAGCAGGCCGCCCGCACTCCGGCTGCTGCCCATTTAATAAATTCATCCGCTTCGTTGACTAACGCGGCATGAGCTCTGCTAACCTATGGCGCGTTTGCGGTCGGTACTCTCAAAGGCAGATATGATATCAGGTGCTGGGAAGCTGGTCCCACGTGGCCTACATTATCTCAGTGCTTGGGGGGCATATCAACTCGACGAGCTGATGTTGGACAGTGGCTATTAACGTCTCATTCTTGATCATTTGATGTACATTTGCATAGCACTTTCCCTACTCTGAAGCTTGGAGCTTGGCCTTGGTTTTGCGATTGTATCTTGTTAGACAACACCGGTTTCTAATCTCTCGGGATTCTTTGCTAGCTGGATAAACGAACCGTGGTGGTGGTCTTCGAGAATGAATGATCATGGTCATCTTATTCTTCTTGTAGGATCTTGAGAGTTCCTGACAGTTCCTCGTCTCCGATTGTGTCTGTATGCGTGCCTTTTTTTCATCCGTAGGGAGGAAACCGACGATTGGACTCCGGGGCGAGTTGTATTGGACCCGTCGATATCCAAGTGCTATATATTCAATGTCATCATTCATGGGTGGTTGGAAGTTGATCCACGGAAATTATGATACTACAGACACACATATACACACACACACGCAATACTGACCTATAAGGATCGTCATAATTGTAGTCCCTGATGGACATTAGGCCGAATTTATATGCCGCTGCAATGCCGCTGCAATGATAAATAGATGATAAATAGATGTTCTATTTATCCTATTTGTCCTGATGATCTTTTAGCCTAGCGGTTAAATGGTCTTATGAAATCTATCAGGAGCAGCGGCCTGATTTATCTTCGGGATTACAGTGAGGGGTGTTAGAAGTCATATGACTTCCATGTTTGCTCCCAGTACTTGGTCTAGCTAGCCTGTAGATAGCTTCTCTCTTTTACCACGCATCCAGAGATTTCTAGTTTTCATCTACAGCTTCATTTGTAGACTGAATACCATCTCTCTCATTACCATTTGGTTAGGTATCTCACAGCCCCCAGAGCTGTGAACGAGGACTTCAATACGACAACAAACTATTCAGTTGAATACAGAGAATCTAAACCAAAGGCAAGTTTACACAGAAAGCTTTATCACCCGCTCACAAGATCGCATCTAAGCCAACGACTACAGTGGACCAAGCTTATCCCAACTACAGCAATGACCATCACCAGACTCAATCCCCCAAGATGCCCTGAATGCTATGAAGATGGTATGAGACAGAAAGTCAGGGAGAGCAACCGGAATGGCAATGCAGGCCGCCCATATTATAAATGCTACCCATGTAACCGATTTATCTGCTTTGCTGATCAACGTGGGATAAGTCCGACCAACCCGCTCTGCCACTGCGGCGAGTACAGTCGTAGGCAGATTTCGGGGACTTCAAATGAGGTACCATATGGTATTCATTATGTTTGTGCTCGTGGATGGTGTCGCTTCTACGAGGAGGAAGTGAATCAGGATGGTACGCAGCGACAGGTTCCTGCTGGGTTGGTGGGGAAATATGCAAGGTGCTCGTATATCTGAGGCCCGATACTTCTCGTATAAACTGGTTTTTTTTTTCAATCCAGTTTGTGTTGAGATTGCGTATAATTAAAGACCTTAATTTTCCTCCCCCCCCCCCCCCCTCTGTGCGCGTGTAATTCCACGTATTTAATTTTGAGCGTGTTGAGGTTTACGGTGACTTCTCTGGATGAAAATCTGGATGGGGGATTTGCTCGGCTATGGATCGTGGGACCCCCAACGGGATGATTGAGGTATCGAGCCCTTCCGCATCTATGTTGTACTTCGGAGAAGATGGCAGATTAGAATAGTCGAAGGTCATAGGTCAAATCGGAATTTTTAATTTAAAATTAGACCATTGTGTTTTGGCCAGGAGGGTCTAGACCCAGTCGCAATTTTCACTTTTCACAAAATCCGACTTCGAAAACTCTCCTTGTCCACAATTTGAACAATATGAACCAGTGTTCTCATCGAGACATCTGAAGAAGTACGAGTCTGGCAAATTCAACCTTTTGTTTCTCCTTCGTTTTGGATTCCTATCGTGCACTCCGTACCTAGATTACTTTGGCAGGTGGAAAATACAACTGGTCTATTAGACGCCGCTGGTCCCGGAAAAGTTGTGTCCAGGCCAGAAAACCGGCTGGACAGGTCTAGGCGCTGGGTTTGTTGAGGAAATACTCCGTACGGTGTACGAGTACGGAAACGCAGTACAAATCTGTATTGCCTGTGCATACTCCGTACTGCCCAGGTGTTTTTTTTAGAGGCTCTGGGTGAGTAAGACACGGATGTCAAGCCTAACTACGGAGTTGAAGGAGCAAAACGTCTCACTGTTGAAAGATCGCTCTTCTTTGAGCGTTTATTATCTGCTCCATGGGGTCTATGGCCAGAAGCGCCTTTAGAAGGGAACCAGGTCGATGACTTTGAGTCAGCTATCATCGTTGAAAGTGGTGTCGGTGGCGAGATGCTTAACAGCGCAGACAGGTGTAATGGTCCTTTGAAATGAGAATTTTATTAAACCGTCTAGCCATAACCAGAGCAATGGGATTTCTGGCCCAGAACAGGTTGCAAGGGACTAGATTTGCAAGGTACAGCCGATATGTTGAACGTTGTACAACATATACGGAGGACACAATAGCCATCCGTGGCGCATTCCGCCGCACCGTGACTAACAACCTTATCTATCCATTTTCAAAGGGTCTACAAGTGTCCCCCAGCCAGTAAATCTTACATGATGGTAACGTGATTAGGATACATAACCTCCGATATATCCAGGGGTGTGTATGAGAACACGTCAGGATGCAAGGCTAATAATACCACATTCTATTATGGAGTCGAGGGACGAACAAAACGCTTCCAGCACGTAAGCCCCCAAAGGCCCAAGGTACCGAGTACAACATGCGTGTCATTGGTAGAGCCATTTATGGAGTATGTTGTATAGATTTGCACATCCCAGGTAGCTCTTGGGCCACAGTTCCCGATTTTACAGAGCCCAAATCTCCTCATGGATATGCCATGCCCCGTGGCTGAGCGTACAGTACAATATAGAACCTCCGAAGGATTGGGCGGTATCGTGTGCCTCTACGTAGAAAGCGGTATGCGAAAGTACCGAAGTGCCGCCGCCTAATACTTCGGAGGTCCTACTGTACGGAGTCCATGGTAGGGCGTTGTTTCGTTACAGGGGACGCTGTATCGGAGGGGAAAGAACATGATAATTTGGTACGCTCCACCCGGAATCAGCCGCTCATTGCCTGTGGAAATTATTGAGACAGTACATGGAAAAGGGGCATAAATAGGGATAAAGAAGAAAAAACCGGCGAGGTTTAGTACAAGGTGTAACTATAAAGCATTTGAAAATGCTAGATGGTAGTCAAATCCTTAAGGCTTCGTGTTATACGGAGCACTCCGTATCGAATCTGAAGATTCTTAGCGCTTTTACGGAGTATTGAAATTGACTCTAGGACACGACAAAATTTGGTTGGCGTATGTTGATCGGTCATTTATACGGAATGCAACAGAGCAAATCAAAATATAGAAGCAGACGGAACAAAGCTTCCTTGGCCGAAGGCTAATTAATGTACGGAATAACTGCGTAGAGTGTTGAACAACATTTGAGGGGTAAAACACGTCGTCATCCAGGGTCTTTTTCATGTGGCAAGGATGATCTTTCACAAGTCCTTGCCCTGTATGGAGTGATATCTAAAAAAAAAAGGTACTATGCAAAATGTTGGATATTAAATCATCAGACGAGGCTCACACAAAGAAAGTCTCATACCTAATCACCGCGCAGCGCTCGAAGCAGACTAGCGACATGCCCAAAGGCTCCATTCAGCTGCCGGTTCGGACCAAAATAGGAAATTGATCTACAAAGGTCCACTGGCTTACCTAAGTGGGTGCCTGACTATCTAAATGTATCTCGACGTTTCATTGGAGGTTTGGTTGTTTGCATACCTAGTACTGTACCATACAAGGAGCAAACAAAACTGAAACCACTTGTGTAACCTGCACTGAAAGTACCTGGTACTCCATTGCACCAAGGCCCTCCCCCCATGTTCCAAGTATCTCATACCTTCTCCGGGGAACACAGACCCCTTTACAGACCCTTTCCCAAGGGATCCATTTTCCGTCACTACTCTTCCCTCCTGATCTTTCCATCTCCCTTTTGCACACATTCGTTAACACTCCGATTTCTTCGTTCCTTTACTCCATTTATTTGGAGATTATCAACCATACTACTATTCAGTTCACGGTCGCTCACTCTCTCCCGAACTTGTAGGGTGAACCGTTACCCGACCACCTACTCCCGGTACCTATCAACACAACGCGAAATCACCTCCCTTTCACTCGACTTGCCGACCACCAAAATATCTTGACTTCCTCGTTAAACACACCCTGAGTGTCTAGCCAACCAGATACGTGGTGGCCAGTTTGAGAACAAACGTCGTCTCCTAGTGTCCAGCTGGAAAAAAAAAGTTCTTGAGGGTTACGCCGGCCGTCCCCAGTCCTTCGTCAATCACCCCTGTGCTTTTGTCCAGCGGTGTTTACATTGCACGCTGATTTTGATACCCGACTTTCCTACTCTCGAAATACATCATGCTTTTCAACACTCAAGGTGCCCTTGCTTTGTCAAGTGTGTTCCTGGCAGCCACCTCGGCAATTGCAGAAGACTTGGAGTTGTTTCCTCGTGGCTCACCATTAGGGACACTCCGGGGCTGCTACTCCAGCATTCCTGGATATGGAAAGCCAACGAGCTGGACGTACCAGAGTTCCGGATGGTGTCTGGATCACTGTGCCAGGGACTTCGCGACATTTGCCTTGACAAAAGGCACTGACTGTGTGTGCGGTAATACGCTACCACCAGACAGTGCCAAGGCTTCAAGCGACAAATGCAGCACATCGTGCAGTGGCTGGCCCGATGATATGTGTATGTCTTTCATCCCTTAGCCATCGGTTTCGGACAAGTGACTTGCTAACGATATATTCGAATAGGCGGTAGTTCCAACTACTTCTCGGTCTATACCACAAATTTGATAGCCAACGTGCCCACGTACTCCGACCCTAATTCGAACTCCAACTCCAACTCCAACTCCAACTCCAACACGAATTCCAACTCTAATTCCAACTCTAACCCTAACTCCGACTCCAACTCCAAACCTACCACAACCCCAACTCAAAGCACTAGTGACAGCCAAACTACGATGCAAGCTGGCGAGTCTGCCACGAGTACTGCTACCAGTATCGGTGAAACAATAACAGAGACCGCGATTTATCAGCCCGCCCCGAGCAGTGAGTCTGAAGAAGATTTCGAAAAAAAGTCCTCGAGGAGCAAGAAAACTGCCGCGATTGCGGCTGGAGTCGTAATCGGAGTGGTTGGATTCGCTGCTCTCTGCGCTGCTATCTTCTTCTGGTGGCGAATCAAGAACAATAGGACCGGTGCTGCAGCTAGGGCCACTGGCTATGGCTGTGATGGCCCACCCTCGATGTCCGATTCTCGGTTCGATAGCGACTACATGACTCAAAATCGTCAAAGCAATGGCAGCATCGATTATGACCATGACTTCTCTCGCCGGATCTTGCAGGTAAACACGCGCAACACTTGATAACGTTGTTTCCAAGCTAACTTTTGATGGAGGTGACGAACCCCGATCGCTAAACTCATACACCTTTTTCGAACCATTCATGCTCCCTCCCTTTCTTCTCTCCGCTCGGTATTAGCGAAATTCATGTCATTCCTGCCCTCGATCGAATTACTTTATGAGAGCCTTCCTGTCTTGTTGCCATTATTTTTTTCTGTCGGGTTATTCAGCGGAGTTGTGATATCCGAACGGCGTGGCGGCTTGACCCGAGTCGGTATCCCCAGCCGGTGGTCTGCTGCCTTTTCGGCCCTCTGTCTCTGACAGCGTTGGTTTGCTTCTCGATCAACACCTCTAGAGTCTACATTGGGAAATCAACCGTACCGCCAGCCTTCTCTGCCAAAGCCCCAACCAATGAATCTTGTTCAATCAAAGTAAAGTCTCGGCTGACATAGGGACGTTGTGATCGGAAAGGCATCTCTTTCTATCTTGGCCCTATCAATGCTCGACATTTTCCTTTTTTTTTATGAACAGATCATTCCTTTTATGTGATTCCCTTTTTTACCTTTTTTTTCCCTTTCGTGGTCTCTTTCCCTGTTTCCAGTCAGGCCTTTGCCCATCGGTCCCATCGTGAGCTTCTCGCGTTCTGCAACTCGCTCTGATTTGGTCTAGTTCCGCGACGGGTGACTTTGACAGGCGAGATCAATCACCTGTACTTGATGTGAGAATTGATATGCATATCAGCCTGTGTTTAATTACTTGTAAACTATTTTGATGGCGGTTTGGCTGGTCAGTGCCGGGTCTGCGTTGTACGCCCAGAGTCGGTAGTTAGTATGTATCTGTTCGAAGTAGCTGACATTTCTGGGTGGGCTTGACTCTGTCTTAAAGAAGCATGCACGGTTTTTGCTATTTACTGCCTCGGTAGATATTTGAAAATTCACCTATTAAAGAACCGTCAAAGCCACATCGGTGTGTTCTTACACATAGCCAGTTACAGTCAACTGTGTGTTGAACCTTCGGCCATCTCCCGAAGTCTTCTGCAGTCAAGGAACTACGTACGTCGTTTCCACACTCGAGTTTGTATATGAGCAAAGAAGCAATGCAGGGTGCCTGAGAAGCTATTACAACGTATAAGAAAAGGAAGTAAACCCTTCCAACTGATTCAGTCTGAGAGCTCAGTATTCAGACACGAGTCTCCAAAATCCATGCCATACCACACATAAGGTAGAGAACCGTTGCGTGGGAAAGACTACTGTGGGAAGCAGAAATGGACGCCATGAGTTCTTGAAGATCACCCGAGACGAGAACGTCAGAAGAGAATGACACGACAACACCATCTCGTACATCCAAGCCAGGGACGGTCAAGGGGAATGTCGCCAACATAGCGGCGTACCAGGTGGCGATGTAGGTTTCGCTGTGATCACGCTCGTCTCGGATCAACTCCTCGATGACTTGCTTGTACGAAGAGACTGAGAGGTAGCCAAGACAGACCAATATCAGAATCGGCGTTTGTCTCTGCCGGAACAGGGCCTGCTGCAGCACTTTCCACAGATATGATGGAAGAAGAGAAGAAAGGGTTCTAATAGACATGTCCTAATACGTTGCTCAAGTTGAATCTATCAACCACCATGAAGACCCTTTGCATGCTTCCTGGGGACAAAGAGAAGTCTGTCAAACTGGAAGCAAGCAAGCAGGGCCTGTGCGGATGCCTGAGTGCATCAAGTTCAAAGGGTGGGAAGAAGGCACAACAGGATAGTGGTGTAATGAAGCTCCCGGTCTCGACGAGATAAAACGAAGGCATATTAAACAACCAACACCACTCAGACACAGTATGCAAAACCAAGATCGATATTGATCTCGTTCTGTCTCCGGAAAAATGGAATCGAACGCTCGTTCCAACGGCATGACGCGACCCTTCCAAGCAAAATGAGGTTATTACTAGCACTCGAGAGATGAACGGGGTATCAGAGCTTCAAAGGGCATTCCCGACTTTGAAAGTCTATGACTCTTGGGCTAGAAACCTTTGAGCATGCATCCAACATCCAGTCCGGTCTCCGTCGTTCGACCCAACCACCAAATCCAGACCAGAGGACACTCTCCAACTACCTTGTGCTGATGCCTAGTATCCCAGCCCCTCTTTTTCCACGATATCAGGAAAGAGAAAGACACAGCCTTCAAAGAAAGCCCCATGGATCACGACTGCCAGCTGGCTAGCCGCAATCCCAGCGAACTAACCATGTCACAACCGCCAACCCCTCCCCGATAGGACTTGCACGTCGAGATCGACGGCCCAAGTCGATCAACGACAGACCCAACAGCGGCTAGACGGACTTAAACCGGACTTGACCCGGACTTGACAGCTACATGGCCCCGAACAACGCTAATTTAGCGATGATCTAGACCTGCAAGAGAGAGAAAAGAGAAGGAAGGATGCCATGCTAGTTTGGCTAGCTTACCACTAATGAGTCAGATGTGTTGATTTAAAAATCCTGATCGAGTTTCCTGTTTTGCGACGATATGGGACATGGGCTCGTTAGAACAGGTCGGTGTTTCCGGAGAAAAATGCCGATATGTCCGGAAAATTAAGTGAACAGGCGCCGATCAATGTACAATTTAAAAGATCGTTGGATTTTCATTGTGCCTCGCATCTCACAGAGGGTTACTGCGTCAAAGGGGACGAAAATACACTACGGAGTAACCATTCCTCATTTCCAGCCCCCCCCCCTTCCCCCCCTCTCTTTCCCCAATCGGATAATTGTTATTGTTGGGTACAGGATCATTCCGGCTGCAGAAAAACAAGCCAATAGACATCGCATGCAGCCCAACAGCGTCAACAAGCATAACTAGGCAGATGCATGTTGACGCCTTGAACATCGGTTGCGCACGATGTCATGCGTATGATGATCATCTCTCATTGAGCCGTTAGCTATGCACCTAACCTCGCATCTAGGCAGGGTAGTTCGACGCCGCAGGGATTGAGGCTGTTGGGTGTTGGTTGCAGAAGATCAATTCGTCCGTGAAGCCGAATGGAGGATCCTGCCGTTGACTACTGCAAGATGACGATGTAATGTTCCTTAATTCGCTTTCTAGGGTAGCATCCGAGGGAATCATGCTCGGACCTAGTCTAATTTGCCGGAAGGACTCAAAGGGTATAGCTGGAGTCATCTTAGCGGGCTGCGAGAGAACAGCCTACCTACAACATAAGCAGGTTATGTGAGGGATTTTTAACCTGGGGAGCATTCTGCGACATCAACATCCGTGCAGGGATCTCTGTAAAGGCCCACCGTTTGGGCCATGTGGTCTCAAAAGGCACGGAATCGGAGTGAAAGAATTGGATCAGTCGTATGTCGGAAGATGTGACTCTCCGTATCCATGCGAAGTCCTCCGTAGCCGACAGAACATCCGAAAGGAGTCGGAAGAAGCTACGAACCATGATCCATGTGTGATAGATTCTGTAGATCTACTCCGTAGCTTGCCTCCCCCCCCCAATACGATGAGATTGCAATGGAGTAAATACATGCCTCCGACGGTGCGTTTACAAGATGGATTCGTTTACATTCTCTGTGAAGACTTCTGATTCCGGTCTACCCCGGGGAGTGGGATTTTCTATCTCGCAATGACATGGCCGAGAAAGAAAAGTATGGGCCTGAGAGGTAGGGTTGAAAATATCCTCATGGTTGGTCGCTTGGTGGGTGTAGAATGACAACACAACTTTTCATAACCGACAAAGATGTAAAAGGGAAATCTTTCGTATTGGTTCTTTGTGTGTTCTAGAATAGCTCTAGGATATCGGATATGGATGTACTGTGATGGGTTTTACCCGATCAGTCCAAGGGCATCTCCCGAGCCGATCGGGAGAATCTCGCACGTCCCCAATTTGCTACTTCGTATGTCGACTATCAATATCGAATATGAAAGGGACGGAGTAGAACGGTTGTACATAAGCATAAAGACCCTAACGACCCCCCCAAATGATCCCAGATCAACTTGAGCATCTTCCTGATCCCAAACTAGGACAGACTTGGTCGCGGATATGGACACGGCAACGGGGATAAAACAGAGTCGCTTATTCCCGTACATGACGGTCACTGCTTTATACGAAGCACAACATACTTTGACTGGGAATGGCTAGTGGCTCAGCGACTGCTGTAGTACCTACATGGTTACGTGCCCTAAATTAGCTCTCATTTCCCTGTTGGTGCAAGCTACGGAGAAGACACATGGGCTTCAGGGACAACGATTCTTGGGACAAATCAGTTCAAGCCTGGAAATCGAGGAAATTAAGCTGTGGGTTGAAATTGATGATGATTTAGTGTGTGTTATCCGTGTCCTTGTTGGACTCGGCCATGGACCCGGGTACAAAGTACCATGCATTGCATTTTCGAAAGGAACCGTTTTTCAATGAAAAAAAAAACAAAAAAAACAAAAAAAAAACAAAAAAAAAGCAAAGACACTTAGTTGAACTCTTAGGGCAAACACGTGTATATTGTGGAGTACGGATTATTGAGAATGACAATACTCACACTCTACACATCATTTTCTGAGAGACCCGACTTCCATATATGGCATGGGGAGAAGAACTAAATGAAGAACAACGATCATTACCCGATGTAGGAATCGGTATTTGCTCAGGTGAAATCCTTGCAAAAAAATACGGCCACATGGCATGGCCTGATCGACGCTATCTGAAACGTGACCTAAAGGGACTAGGACCTGCAGGGGCGCCATCGGTGCATCCTTGAACAAGGTGCGAACTTGGGAAAAAGCGAGCATTCGTACGGAGTCGAATTAGATGGTGCCGAAGACCTTCCTATAGTAGATATTAGTGATCTTTGTTAACTGATCCAACTTCGGTAACCTGGAGCTCCACTTTTGGAGAGCCCAGACCTCGAGACTCTTTGCCTGATGAGTGATGAGTAAGAAGATTGCTACGATCGGAGTCCACGTGGAGTACTTCCCCAGGAAGCATGGCAGGAAGCACGGGTAGATTCCCTGATGTGGATGGTGTGTTGGAGGTCAGTACTCTGACGATCGACCGAGTATACAACATGGTATGTCATGTACCGTGGCAGGCATCATATCCTAGCAAATGAAGAAATTCTGATCCGTAGGGTCTCCTAGATCTCAGGACATCAATAAAGGGATTCTCAAGTGCAAGAAAGGTGCAGGTGACGAGTCATCTTCTCGTCATGGATATATTGGGCTAATCTCTTCACGGATCCCTGCAAGGGTGCTGTATCCGGTCTGGTTCGCTCTAGTCCATGCAGGCAGGGGAACCTCGGAAGACAAATACCAGTGACGATTCACCCAACAGACCTCAATCAATGGCGACACTCTGCTCAACCGGACTGGACCGTGAGCGTAGACCGATGATCCTTTTCGATTTCTGGATCATGGGCAGTCCACTCCATATTAATTCTACCCGGTGCATCGCAGCTACCCAGACGCACGAGGGCCGGTTCTAGAACACAAGAATCGAGGGGTTGACGATTGTGGAGCCACTGCCAACGTGTTAGCTGTGGAAAGAACTTGGGCAAAGATGAAGACGAAAACCGAGTACGGAGTACTCCGTAGACAAGATCACGATCCAGTGGGATAATCATATAGCCGACTAGACTTGAACTAACCGGATGTGGATAATGTACAAAGTACACTCGCGCTTCCAATGCATTCCTGGCGTCTTGCTGCATTTTTCCACGTGGGCGTAACTCATTTCATTCTAGATTGTACTCGTGGACGCCGTAGTGTAAAGGGGTACATTTGCTACAACATACAACATGCAACATACGTCGAAGAGACAATCTTGGCGCAAGGCCTCGGACATAGCCGATGTCTCCTTCCCCCCCCCCCCTCCTCTTCGGCTACTCCCGAGCGTTAATTAAATGTAGTTTGAGACATCGAGAATCATCGCAATTCCACGTGAGGGACGGAGCATGTGTAGCGAACCCAAGTTGCAGAACATCCTTTGATACTAGTTGCGCCATTATCATGACTCTCTCTGCCCAGACCTAGAGCGGGTAATCTCCTCCCAAGCGAATCAAAAATCACTAGCACCTCCACCAATTAAAGCAACTACGGGATCTGAGGTGAGATTCACGGTGGAATGCTTCGAGATACCCATGATCCCTCTTGCTTTATGTACGGAATCAGGCAACTAACATGTACAACACCGTCAGCCTCATCTGTGACGTGACTTGACCACTTTCTCCTTGCTGAACCTTCCAGAAGATCGTTCGATCCACCACCTAAGGTTAAAAGGGAGGTTCACCGATAAACAAAGGAGACCTGGAAGGGTCACCGTTTGACCTTGACCCGATTGGCAGCAAAGAGCCTCTACTCCGGAATGCGGGAGGGGGTTGGTGGGGAAAAGGAAAAGTGCGCATTTACGCCGACTTTCACGCCTTGTGCTCCGGACCGATTTTGTTCTTTTTTGGGGGGTTCCCTCCCTATTTTCCCTCGGAAGTCGTCGAAATATGTAAATCCAGAGAGTTTCAAGGGAGGTCCTCTAAGTAACCCGGATCAACTTCGGCATACTCCCCTGTCAATCCTGGGAACCGCGAAGGGTTAGAAAGATAGAGTCACGTTGCCGATAGCTCCGATTTAATTTCAGTTCATCTGAAAGGCCACGGTGGGAATCACGATTCCATACCCACAATTTAGTTTCGGGTGCTGTTGTGTCGATCAGGAACGGTTTAGGGAAGGGAGCGTATATGCGAGCAGATGTGTTGCATGTTGTACGACATCAGCACTGCATATGTGTGGAGTAGCTATCTGTAGCTCCTCTTGCCTAGATCGCGGAAAGGGGTATGCCTTTCTCTTGGATGAACGAGAGCAATAGTCCAAGCTCTTTAGCTGGTAGCACAGACGATCTTTCCGAACGTAACTGAAACTGTGATCTTTGGGATGCGGAAGGTAGAACATAGGATGAAGGAGCAGAAGAACTTACACGTGGAAGGGATGGTGTAGTCATGGAAACCATATCTTCATTTTTGCAGATGAAAAGAAGACGAGCGTGCATGGCTTGTGGCATGTATGCCCTTTCTCGCATTCTTCCGAGCACCCGTTGCTCAGGCGCAAGGCTCATCCTACTACCGAGTCTTCTTCACCTTGAACAGGAAGGCGTCAAAAGACTTGTCGATTTGCAGAGAGCATATTCCCAAGACTAGCAGATTGGCTACATGATATTCTCAAGGCAGTACTATCCCACCAGGGCATACTCAATAAATAATCCACACCTTCCCCTTCCCCCCCCCCAGCCTCGGCTATCCGCATCATCGAAATGCCGACGGTCCCAATCGCACTACAAAAACTTGAAGCATTCTAGATGATCCACACCAACGCTAACAAGCGACAGGAGACTAACAGTCATGAGCCATATGGGATTTTGTCAACGCAGGGGGAACTTCCAGACATTGAATTCCGTCTCACCAAGACCACGATTGGCCAACACTTGTACAGAGTATACAATCCATCTTGATATCGTGTCACTCTACCCCGGAAGTGGCGTAGAGTAAGACTTTGCAGGACGATAGCAAATGACGATCGGTGTTGATTCATTTTAGTCCAAGCCAAATTCAAAGGGGAAAAGGGGGGAGGGGAAGAAAGAGAGAAGCATGGTCTAGGTCCTCCGGTCCAAACCTCAGGCTAAACCCGCTCTCCGGCCCTAGCCGCAGCAGCCGATCAAACCTGGACAAGACCCCTCTTTCTCTTGGCTTGTACAACATATCGACAAGGCTCCGAAGGAGAGACATGGGATACATCATGCATGTCTAAACTTGGAAGCTGGATGAAACGAGGTGGTTGTACCTATGTAGTACACCCTGCATTTGTGGTGGCTTCTGTTTCTGTTTCTGGCTTCCCATCTTCCAAGAACACGGTCTGTTGCCCGACCCTACCATTCCTGCTTTGCAGTTCAGATCATGATTTTCATCGCGGACCCTCATCCTTTGCAACAACACTGTAGATAGAGTGGATCGTGCATGAACCCGATTCCCCCCTTCTCTTCCGCCCCCCCCCCCCCCCCCCCCCCCCCCCCCCCCCCCCAGCCATCTACCTCGTGCCCGTGATTTGTCTGGACTGTGCTCAGCACTCGTGGTCGTGATGGGTCTCAGCACGGGACGTACCTAACATCGGGACTGACCCAGTAATGTGCACTCCTGTTATTTTTGTCTACTGGGCCTCCTTCCTTTCCGGGATACGCTTTGCAGAAGGAATGATTGGGGCTTCTAGAAATGTAGGGGCATCCGGGATGGTGCATATAGCGTGTTTTAGGGATGCAGTACTACAACCAAGATTCAGGGTCTCAATCTAGCTCTCGATGTCGTGATGCAAGATGTCTGCCACGGGTCTGGGATTCGACTTTTGATGCTTGCTCTGCCACGAGGGTGACAGGGGAGCTATTCTCCGGCTTATGCAAGCATGGGGGCGGGGTACGGAGGACAGGGTAACTGAGTCCAATGTACCCGATGTGGGGAGAGTGATTGACCTCTTACACTGTAAATGAATGCTCTGCACATAGTCCGAGATAGGATGGATATACGTTGTTGGAACCCAAGAAGATCCAACTGAGACGGGTTGAGTTTGGGGCGTATGTTGTAGGAGTTCAGGATCCACTGAAAGTGTAAAAAAACCGATAAGCCAAGGCCTCCGGGCCAGGCTTATTTATTGATTTATTGATTTATTGAATTTCTTTTATTTTATTTTTATTGATTTTTTTGGGGTTCTCTTGTGTGGATTCGTGAGCTCGGAGTTCGGTATCGACGTGAAGTTTCTTTGGTCGGATCCATGGGACCTCCCGTTTAATAAGATTCCACCCACGGTCCTATCTTTTAGGGGATCTTTTCCCACTCCGGACAGTGATCAGTGATGTACATCTATGGGGAGAGGGGGGACTTCCCAATTCCGTAACATCTGCTGGTAGTAGCCTTACATTCCACATTGGGAATAGTGCCTCCTCTGCGAGTTGCCTAAATCAGCGTAGGGCCTGGTATTTCTCTTGGCTTTGGGGCAAACCCGTTCCGTGGGAGCTTGGACCCGATGTGAAAGCTCCACGTCCACGCGGGATTTGGAATATCAGAGTCACCGTCGCCTCGTTGACCGTTTCCCAGGGATTTCTGTTGGATTGAATTTCTCACAAGGCTGGTCCAATGGGGAATTCCCCTTTCTTTTCATGATTTTGTTCTCTGAAACGATCGAGGTACTTCCAGAAGGGAAATAACCCCCCACCCCCCCCCGTCTAATCGCCCACAACTGGTAGCGAACGCGATCTCCCAAGTCCACGGGCGATTTCGTTCAGTTTCTTATTATAAACCAGGGAAAGACCGACTGGAAAGTACGCCTCAGCCGCACTCCTGGTGGCTCTAATGCAATCCCCCTGTCGTGTCCGGAGTAAATTTAGCACAGCTTATGCTCTGATCATCCCGCAGAGCGATCATTGCCTCCACGCCCATGGTGGGGTGTCCCCCTAGATCTAATCTCAGTTAGCCTAAATTGGCCTTAGGTTGGATTTATTTTTGATTTTATGAGCCTGAATGTTTTGGATTAAATTCATGAATTTCCTTTTTTTAGTTTTTTTTTATATTTTATTTTTATAAAACAGATTAATTTCCTCCAATTTACCCAAAGTCTATTAATCCTTGTAGATCTGAATAGCCCGTCTAGCATATCGTTCCCTCTATATCAGTCCATCCTCTCCTCTTCTTCATCTCTTCTTTCTAGATTCTCTGCAGCTGACATCTTCATACTTCAAAGCCTCCGATCTAGAGATCATTTCTAGTCCTCCTGGTCCCTTTCTCGTCCATTCTCTTTACCCATCATGACCCGGGGATCCACAAAGCGTACCAGTCCAAGCCACATCGTGTCTGTCTTGAACCCACCGTCCATCTCGTCGTCACCAGAGCCGCAAGAAGGGGCCCTGAAATCCAACATGACGGGCCGGAAGAACAACTCGCGTAAAAACGCTCCGGATACCATCACCTATACACCAACCACTCATCGCATCAGCAAGGCTAAGAAGGGAAAGCGCGTACATGCCTGTCAATACCCAGCATGTGGAAAGGTCGCAACCATATACACCCGTCGGATCAACCAAACTAACTGTCTTGCAGGTTTTCACCAGGGCGGAGCACCGAAGACGCCATGAGCTGAATCATAACCCCGAGGCATCCTACCGCTGCCCAACGCAAGGATGTAAGAAGGCATTCCACCGTGCTGATCTACTTGCACGTCACATAGAGAGACAGTAAGTACTTTCAAGAAGCTTTGGGCGAGATGGCGCATACTCACAAGAATGACAGCGAACTCGAATCGCAATCAGAGCAGTCCTCGTGGGAATCCAACCCCCCAGAGCTCATCGTGCCCGAGTCCGCTGTCCCGCGCTGTCTGTCCATGGATCACGGAATGACATTGGCCACCGCCTCTCATTCACACTCCATGTCCATCGGCTCCCTCGTAGCTCCTGGGATTCACCCGGATCTGGCCAACACTGACTGCTCATTGATGTGGAGCGGGGTTGACTTGCCCTTACAGCCCCGCCCAGTCTTCCATAGCCAGCTCCCCGACTCCGTTGACGACAGCCCATTTTACTCTTCCCCCGCAGAGACATGTCCCTCACCTCTGTCGGATGCGACGTTCTCTCTTCCTCCCCATTCTAGCTCCTCCATCTCTTCTGCGTATGTGTCCGTGATCGACCAGTACCCGAAGAATATCCTCAAGGGCGACGTCAATTCGTCCCCGCTTCAGATGCACAATTCCCCCCGCTGGGAGATTGATGCTGGCATGCCGCAGTCGCATCTAGTTGCCATACCAATGGAGGAGAATATGATCCAGCCAGTGAGTTGCCTTTGCGGTTATTCAGGATGACCATTGACGAATCCGTTTTTGAGTCCGTTCAGTGCCACAACCATTCTCCTGCGTGGTCCAGCGCAGACTGCCTTCCCTACGAGGACCAAGTCCACTCTCTGCACCAGTTCCAGCCTCGGAGCTGGATGTGAAAAGATTCCCCCAAGCCAGTCGATCAAAACCAAATTGATCCTTGACAGCCGAATGTGATGACTACACGACAACCCGGGCATTAATCTTCATCTGAAACTAGCGCGGATGATCCAACAGCCGTAGAAAACCTTGGACTCCATGAAAACGACACCAGCGGTGGGTCCAAGGGACGGGACTCCCGAGGGCCACTGGCCTGAGACGGTCTCGACTCCTGAGGAATGGTTCAATAGTCATTTACTAGGGCTCTCCATCTGTCTCCATTATTGCCCGGAGTGTGACCCTCTGGACTCCGGGTCCAGTCGCGGTCGGTTCCGCGCCCATGCACAATTCTTCCAAATAGAAAGACCAACGATAACCGATTTGCAGTCGGTTAGTCGATTCGTTGGTCTTACATCCCAGATACGGACGGGGTGCTAGATTTTTGTTGTCTTTGACTTGTTTCTTTATGCGTGATTTCCGGCGACACGATTACGATTGTTCCATTTGCTATTCATGTCTACTATACCATTTATACCCCTGCAGGTCATTGAAAAGTACAGTTCATTTTTGGGATCGTCTCACCTCCCCCCCCCCCCCCCCCGGCTTAACGTATAGCTCCAACTCCGATGGAATGACACAAATCCTCTCCATAAAGTTCCACTCAATTCAACCATCCGTGAACCCGATCTCTGATCCAACGGAAATGGGCTCCGAAATCAACTTCGGCGTATGGAAAGCGGAACAAAGCCGACTTCCACTTCCCACGGTTGGCCCTTTCTGTGTGTCATGCTGTAACCGAACCCCTCCGGAAGACATTGTGCGCCAGGGCTGGAGATCGAATCCCGATTTGAAGATTACGATGTCCCACGAACATCATGCAATACCAGGAGAATATCCACACCAACTCAATTTGTAAACCCGCCACTTCAAAGAATCAACCTTTCTCGGCCGGGTACCCGAGATCCTAGACTCTCACACCTATGCCGAAAGACTCGACCAACTCCACTTGATGTTCCCGGACGCCCCCGGAAACTTACTTGGTAACCAACGCTGAATAGGGACCGGACCAAGCGGTACCCAGGCTATTCTCAATGTGGTAAACAGCCCTGCCCTTCTCCTCCCTGTTCTATCCACAGTTCGATTCGCCAAATTGATCCCGGGCCTCCGGGGAGTAAATTTGAATCTGGCGTTCCTGTCGGGATCTGGACTCTTCGCGGTTCGGCTATTTGGTCAATTTTCACCGTGTGTGGAGAATTGATAAGCTTTTGGGCTTCGATCTGGAAGTGTCTTGGAACTATTTTGGTGCCTATGAAGATGGATTGATTCGAGATGGAGCGTTTGACGGCGGATATTCAATTGCTGTAGGATTCTTAAGTATGCTGGCAATGTCCTTTTTATTGGTTGGAATTGAAATATTCTTGCTTTGTTTATCCCATCTCCCGAGTGCTCTCTAATGCGAAGCTCAGCTATAGGGCACGGTTGGTCTGGCGTGTCGATCAGGGGTGAGCTTTGATTGGGTTCTGGATATGGTGTATGCCGTTTTTAGCATGTAATACGAGCATTGGTGTGATGGATATTGTATGCTGTAGTTGTGTAGGTGATAGAAAACAACTTCGAATGGTCTGCTTATACTAGAATAGAGTCGTTCTTATCTGACCCAGATTTAAATTGGGCAAAAGGCCGCCTAATCATTAGAGTAATCGATTCTACTTCGGCAGAGAGATAGGATGAAAGGGCTATGGGTTCGTTGAAAAATCAAAAAGAAACAGAAACCGGCATCAAAACCTCGAAATTTAGGATAGCGAATCACTTGTGACTGTATACATTGTCTACAATTGAGTGTTGATCTTCCATTCTCAAGGATATCTCTAGAGTAAAGGGAACGCCATACCATCGCCTCGAAGATCGCTGCCCGCAGCATAAACCAGCTTCCCACCATCGTAGTACGAACGAATGATCTGGCCGCGACCAAACTTAGCCCGCTTCCACCCACTCAGTACCTCAATCTTGTGACCAAGACGACGCAGTCCCTCAACAGCGGCATCACTGATCCCCTCCTCAACCCATACTGTGCGATCAGTACTCTCCTCATTCGGTGCAGCAAGACAGAAGCGCGGTGAATCGAGCGCTGCCTGGGGATGGTACCCAAAGGCAAGCATGTTGAGCATAACCTGCACATGGCCCTGCGGCTGCATAAAGCCACCCATGACTCCGTAAACGGAGTGCAAGGAGCCATCGGAGGTATTAGTGACAAGGGCAGGGATGATAGTGTGGTATGGCCGCTTGAGCGGAGCCAGGACATTAGGGTGGCCTTCCTGCAGCGAGAAATTGGCACCACGGTTCTGCAGCGTGAAGCCACAGCCAGCAGGAATGATGGCCGTTCCAAACCCAGCGTAGTTACTGTTGATGAAAGAGATGCCGTTACCCTCGCTGTCCGTCACGGCGAAATACACCGTGTCGCAGTGATTGTGTGCCGGACTGCCGTGGTCCATGATATCCGCAGCGCGATCGGGTGTGAACAGCTTTGCCCGCTCTGCGAGGTATGCGCGGTCGAGTAGGCCTTGCGACGGCACATTCTCCACGTCTGGGTCTGTGACCCACCAGGCTGCGTCGGCAAATGCGATGCGCAGACTCTCAATCACGGCATGTAGGTACTCGGCTGAGTTATGCTGAGCCTCGGTGAATTTGGGGATCTTGCCTGCTTTCTCAAGTTCCTCCATGATACCGAGTGCCATTAGTGCGACGATGCCTTGGCCATTTGGTGGGTGCTCCCAGATCTCAACGCCCTGGTTGGCTTCGTCATGTGTGCCGCGTGTTGCTTTGGAGACGATGTCCTGGCCGGTGAACTTGAGCGAGATTGCGTCGACTTCCTGTGTTCCGACTTCGGCGTGATAGGCTAGATCCTCGAGTGACATGTATCCTCCTAGGTCTTGCACTACCTTGACGATGGATTCTGCGATCCGGCCCTGGTAGAATCCTTTCTTGCCGTCGGCAGCGAGCGCGCGAAAGGTCTTGGCTAGAGTGGGATTCTTCATGATCTCGCCTGAACGTGGGGCTCGCACGCCATCTTTGGCTGAAGGGTCGACTTTCAACATCTCACGGAAATTAGGAGATGCATTGCGGATGATTTTCTCGGACTCATTCCACTGCACGCGAGTTGGTTCATGGTGTCATTATACGGTTGCGATGGGGAACTGAATACTTACACCATGGGACGAAAGCTCCGACACAGGAAATCCCTCCTCTCCCAGCTGAATAGCCGGTTGTAGAATCTGCTCGAGCGATAACTTACCGCTACCAAACTTCTCCACTGTATCAACCCATCCTGCAGCCGCTCCAGGCGTAGTCGTAGCTAGAGCATTCAACATGGGAATGTTGCCCGGCTCACCAGGGGCCAGACCGAGATCCTTGCGGATTTTCTCTAAGCTGGCATTACCAGGATACCGTCCAGAGCCATTGAGCGCATGTACCTTCTTCGTCTTGGCATTGTAGAAGAGACAGAACATGTCCCCTCCGATGCCCGTAGAGCCAGGCTCAGTCATGTTGAGTCCGGCGGCTGTAGAAGCATGAGATGAGTTCATTGTTTCCTGCTGCGATAATGCAATTCGAGGCGAGGCTTACCCACGGCAACAGCGGCATCCTAGACACGAATTTCAACGTCAGCATTGTTCAGGTTAGATGCGACCAAAAAAAATCGAACAAAGGCCATACCGCCGCATTTCCACCCTGGCTCAGGATTTTATGACCCGCAGCAGCGGCTAGTGGTTGAGTGCATGATACGATGCCTTTTGTGCTGTGGACAGTACTCCGTCTGCTGGCAAACGCGACATAGTCCGCCTTCTCGCGGGAATATACGGCTTTGGCGTTGAGCGGCATGATTCGGATGCTGGAAAGGATGCTGGAGAAGTGGGAGAGTGGGAGAGTGGGAGAGCGGGGAAAATATGGGGGAATTTGGAGGAGTATGGGGGAAGATGGGGCAACATGGGGATATCCAATGCTTATCAACCCCCACTAATTCATGTAGGTCTCCCCGTCACAGATGAAAGTAAAGGAGCATGTCTGATAAGTTGGAGTACGTTTAATACATGCCTCCAACCCTGGGGACTTCATAATTACCAAATAAAAAAAATATTATCCAGTCCCCATGGGCACCTGGGTCGACTACTACTTCGTACATGCGTGAAAATTGATTCTCTAAACTCTTTGAGCCCTTTAAGAGGGCCTGGGTTGAGTGTACGTAAGAAATTGAAAGGCCGTTAAGAAGACGCCGTGTAGACATTTATGTGCGGGCGTCTCTTGTCCAAGTAGAGACCAAAGGGCTTAGCTTATGAGCTTTGCATACTTCATATCGGAGTCGCGGATGACCTCGGCAGTTTGGCCGAGGTTAGCTTGAGGTACTCCGTAGTTTGACATAAATTAGTTTAAGATTGTTCTATCCGTAAGGAATATGAAGTACATCGCATCAGATCTCACTTCTAAAAGACAAGTTCAAGATTACTAAGAAACTCACCGCCCCCGGTCTTCGGAGCGGCAGTTCATCCCCCTCAATCCCCTCAATCCCCTCATTCCATCATCCCACCATTTGGTTCCATAGGCTTAGCGGGGCAATGAACAAGACCCCTAATCTTATCTGATGAAACTGATCTTGATCAAAGGCCTCTGATGGAGCAGTATGGTGGTATTTGTCGACCTTGACGATTCATTCTCCGATGGATCGGCATTCTTGGAGAAGCCGTTCCCTGTGGTTGACCCCATCGCGTCGGAGCCGGCCGAACTACCCACATCGCCTATTTCGCCGAATGAAACGACCGAGGAGATCCAAAATCCTAATCGGAATGGATTCTCCGCAGCTTTGAGCTGTTATCCGTATGTGCTAGTTTGTCTACAGTCGGAAAATGATCTTCAGATCCAGCTAACAGTCATGCCATAGCATCGTCAAAGAAATCGCTCGTGCCATCGATTTGAATACCCTCTACGCCTTATCAAATTCATGTCGCCAATTCCACGCCAACTTGGCGCCCTTCCGCCACCAACTAGCGAGAGAGACTCTCCGCTGCGAGAATGAATACATCGAAACTCTTGCAGAGATGCTGCACAGCGGCTCTGTCCTCCCAGACAGTATCAAATCAGTCATACGACTACTTAGCCGCTCCAGTGGCGAGCACGGTCGGATGACTCGCGGGAAGGTGGGCAAGTGCGCACGCGATATGGTGGGTGAATGTCGACGCTGCGCCAAGGTTGTATGCAGAGTGAGTCAATTCCGCTCCCCCTCCCCCACAACCAAAGACCATCAAGTTGCTAAATCTAACTTTACAGAACTGTACCATTAAACCTCCTTCCCAACCAGCTCTGAAAAACCGTATTCGCCGTCTCTGCCGACCATGTAGAACAGCGCCACTCTCCTCCCACCTCACTTACATAACCTCAGATCCGCACAATCCCGACTCCTGGGATGAGAACAGCGTCGCGGCAATTGCATTCGCCCGCAACCCCTGCAACTGCGAGGAAGCCGTCTGGCTGTGTACGCATTGTGGAATGACGCTGCGCAGTAATGATACGACATATCGTCGGGTTTGGACATGGCGCACGCGCTATAGCACGTACCTCGGTGGCGGGCTGGGCACTGGCATTGGAGAGAGCTGTCAGGGCGTTAAGTGCGGGCGTGGTGAGAACTGTCTTGCTGCGCAGGAGATTGAGCTTGAGGTTGACTGTGAGGCGGATGAGGGATCCGGATCTGGGGGTGACACCAGCACAGTACAGAGTCCTGCAGCTCCTCCGTTGTTTGGCTATGAGGGTATTGGTATCTCGGTGGATAGCTATGATGATGATGAGGAGCCTGGGTATTTCAGGCAGGAGGTTATTGGGCTGGGTGGCGTTGTTAAGCAAAAGTCTAAGAAGAGGGTCAATGTTGGTGCTTGTGTTGTTGAGTATGAGGATGAGAGGGAAACGGGGAACTATCTTGAGAGGGAGGAAAAGGGCTTGCATCGTGCTTGGTGTGGGTGGTGTTCTAGAGTGATTCCGGCGAAAAGCGAGCAGACTTGATTTATTTTTCTGCTTATTCGGACTGTCTGGTTTACGACTTTGCATATTGTATGCGGCATTTGCTGCCCGGGCGATTTTTCTACTGTTCACGACTGATGCCACGGGGAAGATACCAGTTTTGCAAAATGACAACGGAAACGAGACATCCATGATTGTCAACTTGGACAGAGATCCTACAGTGGCAAGAGACCATGCACCCGGGGAACTGACACTCCAGATAACCTCAATCAAAATCCTTGTTAGGTTGGTTGATGCAATTGAATCAAAATCTGGCTAATGAAATAAGTCAAATACTCCTGCAATGATTCGCTCCCCAATGCAAGCGCAAATTCATCAAGCATACACATGGTCACATATAGATCATTCTGTCAAACCAAAAAATCACCCCGGGTAACGTAAAAGACAAGGTTGAAAGTGAAAGCAAATCAACAATCTCTCTGGTCTCAATGGGCAGCAATCGCTCTCAAGAAACCCTTCAGCTTAGACTCCTCTCGGGGAGGCGATTCCTCGCGCCTGTGGCGACGATGAGAGTGAACCTCTCTTGGTTCTCTGGAACGGCGGGAGGAGCCCTCAGGCTTCTTCTCCCTCTCCCTGCCTTTATCTTTCTCTATTTCCCGTTCGCGTGCGTGCTCGAGGCCACGCTCACGCTCACGCTCCTTACCCCTCTCTCTCTCCTTCCTCTCCTCCCTGGATCGGCCATGCTCAGCCGTCGACGAGCGTCGCAATCTTCTACTCTCAGTACGATCAGCACGCTCACCGCGAGGGACCTCCTCTTCGCGTCGTGACCGTGATCCACTAGATCGACTATTGGACTGTCGCTCTTCATGCTCCGTCCGATCGTGACGACTGCCACTACTATGACTTGTGGATGACTGGCGCGGCCTTTCAACGGGTGGTGCAGCCTTGGTGGCATTTAAACGAAGCAAAGGCCCATTGGTATCGGATTTGCCTTCGGTCATATATCGCAGGAAGGCGCGGGGCTTGGGCGTGGGTACCGATGTTGATACCGGCTTCGATGAAGAGTTCCTAGTTGAGCGGGCTCGTTCGGGAGTTTGACTTGAAGGAGTGTCGGAGGTGTGACGTCTGGATCTGGATTCGATGACTTCAGCCTCCGTTTCTGGTTCCATTGCCCTCTCCTTCTCCCTCGTTTTCTCCTTGGACGAGCTCTTTGTGCGCTTCAATTTCTCAGAGGCATGGATACCACTGCGCGCTCTCTCCTCGGTGAGAGCGCGCTGCTTTCGTTGCAGCTGGGATTTCTCGTCGTGTTGGCGTCGCGCTTCTTCCAGTGCCCTGGCCCAGCGATTGGTGAAGATGTTTCGCTCGCTCTTCTCGCGCTGGAGTTGATCCCGACGGCCTTCGGACGAAGGCTTGGACTGCCGACGCTCTCCATCGATTGGTGAGGTACGCTTTCTGCGACGTCTAGAGTGACGGGCATCTGTGGCTTCTACGCTTTCGCCGAGAGGCTCGGCGTCGACCATCTCCACCTCGAGATGGGCGTCTGCTGGGGGTGGTACGAGCTCGTTGGGCGCCACTTCGTCGCTAGCGGTAATAGCGACTGGCTCGGGGTCAGCGTCTGGTTCTGCTGGTGGATCTTCTGTGGGGAGGTGTTTGGCACCCTCTTGCTCAGGGGTAGGCTCTTCTGGTAATGTCTCAGGTAATGCCCCTTCCGGCGCTGAAGTCTCGAATGGGACTGTAGCTGCATCGGCCTCTGGTGTCTCAGCTGGGGCCTCGTCCGGAACTATTGACACAGCCGGGGATTCATCAGGTGCCGGGATCTCAGCTCGGGTAGCTTCGGCAGGAGCTGGCTCTTTGCGCGTTGGATCGTCAGCGGGTGTTCCCACTGGAAATTCTTTTGGCGCCTCCTCGGGTACGATTTCCGGTTCTGCTAGAACTTCTGCGGGTGTCTCAGTTACGGGCGCTTCTTCCACTGCGGCAAGAGTAGGTGCCTCCTCAACCGCTGGTTCTTGGGCGGGAGTCTCCTCTATAGTATTTGCAGCAGCGGTGATTTCTTCACCCACTTCCTTCTCTTCAGCGGCAGGTGCCCCAGCAGCTTGAGAAATCTGCTCAACTGTTTCCGGTGCGGAAGGTGCAGGCTCCTCAGTAGTAGCACGTTCAGGCTCGACAACAGCCTCAGCAGCGGGTTCGGGAGTAGGCTCAGCAGGGGCTTCAACCACAGGCTCGGCAGCTGACTCAGCAGCGGGTTCTGGCTCGGCAGGAGCTTCAACCACAGGCTCAGCAAGAGCTTCAGTGACAGGCTCGGCAGCGGTTTCTGGCTCAGGCTCAGCAGGAGCTTCGACCACAGGCTCAGCAGGAGCTTCGACCACAGGCTCAGCAAGAGCTTCAGTGACAGGCTCGGCAGCGGTTTCTGGCTCAGGCTCAGCAGGAGCTTCGACCACAGGCTCAGCAGGAGCTTCGACCACAGGCTCAGCAGGATCTTCGACCACAGGCTCAGCAAGAGCTTCAGTGACAGGCTCGGCAGGAGCTTCGACCACAGGCTCAGCAAGAGCTTCAGTGACAGGCTCGGCAGCGGTTTCTGGCTCAGGCTCAGCAGGAGCTTCGACCACAGGCTCAGCAGGATCTTCGACCACAGGCTCAGCAGGAGCTTCGACCACAGGCTCAGCAGGAGCTTCGACCACAGGCTCAGCAAGAGCTTCAGTGACAGGCTCGGCAGCGGTTTCTGGCTCAGGCTCAGCAGGAGCTTCGACAACAGGCTCAGCAGGATCTTCGACCACAGGCTCAGCAGGATCTTCGACCACAGGCTCAGCAGGAGCTTCGACCACAGGCTCAGCAAGAGCTTCAGTGACAGGCTCGGCAGCGGTTTCTGGCTCAGGCTCAGCAGCATGTTCAGGGGCAGGCTCGGCTGGAGTGCTTATCTCAACGGGTGCCTCTTTAGGAGGCTCCTCGAATGGTTCAGGCTCTATAGCCTCCACCTTCTCCTCCGCAGCAGCTTCCGGTTCGACAGCAAGTGTTTCCTGAACTAGCGCAGCTTCCGGCTCTGGTTCCTTGACAGGTTCTTCGGGAGCTTTTTCTTCTTCTGTTGAAGGCGGAGCAGGTTCAGGTTCTGCTACTGGTGCCTCTGCTGGTTTGGGTGCGACCTCCGGATTTGTTTCCGCCTCTGTTTCCGCTGGTTGTTCGCTTAATTCAGGTGATGCTTCAGGCTCCGGCGCTGCTTCTGCGGCTGATCTTGGTTGTTCCGGTTCGGGCTTAGGCTCTGGCTCAGCTGCCTTCTTGCCTTTCTTGCCCTTCTTTTTCTTATCCTTGCCTGCTGGCTTTTCTTCCGCAGGTGCCTCGGGTGCTATTGGCTCTTCTAGGGCCGAGGTATCAGAAGGATTATCTGCGGGCTTTTCAGGCTCAGCTCCTGGCCCCGGTGCTGCTTCAGCTGTATGTTCTGCCATTGACTCCGGTGCTAGCTCTGGTTCTGGCGCTAGCTCTGGTTCTGGCGCTGGCTCTGGTTCTGGCGCTAGCTCTGGCTCTGGCGCTGGCTCTGGCGCTGGGTCTGCGGCTGGGTCTGCGGCTGGGTCTGGTTCAGGTGTTGGTTCCGGCTCATCTGCCTTCTTGCCCTTCTTTTTCTTATCCTTGCCTGCTGGCTTTTCTTCCGCAGGTGCCTCGGGTGCTATTGGCTCTTCTAGGGCCGAGGTATCAGAAGGATTATCTGCGGGCTTTTCAGGCTCAGCTCCAGGCCCCGGTGCTGCTTCAGCTGTAGGTTCTGCCATTGACTCCGGCGCTAGCTCTGGTTCTACGGCTGGGTCTGGTTTAGGTGTTGGTTCCGGCTCATCTGCCTTATTGCCCTTCTTGCCCTTCTTGCCCTTCTTTTTCTTACCCTTGCATGCTGGCTTTTCTTCCGTAGGTGGCTCAGGTGCTATTAGTTCTTCTGGGGCTGGGGGATCAGAAGGATTATCTGCGGGCTTTTCAGGCTCAGCTTCAGGCCCAGGTGCTACTTCGGCTGCTGGCTCGGCGGCTTGTTCTGGTTCAGGTGTTGGTTCAGGTGTTGGTTCCGGCTCATCTGCCTTCTTGCCCTTCTTGCCCTTCTTTTTCTTACCCTTGCCTGCTGGCTTTTCTTCCGTAGGTGGCTCAGGTGCTATTAGTTCTTCTGGGGCTGGGGGATCAGAAGGATTATCTGCGGGCTTTTCAGGCTCAGCTTCAGGCCCAGGTGCTACTTCGGCTACTGACTCTGGCTCTGGTTTGGCGGCTGGTTCTGGTTCTGACGTTGGTTCTGGCTCAGCTGCCTTCTTGCCCTTCTTGCCCTTCTTCTTCTTGCCCAAGTTCATTTGCTCTTCCTCCGTCTTTGGCACCTCCAGGACTGGCTCGGGGGTTGCGGGTTCCTCTGGAGCAGGGGTTGCATCGGCCTTTGGTGAATCTTCCGCATTCTCTAGGGCGTCTTCCGCGGCCGCTTTAGCAACAGCCTCTTTCTCGGCCGCTAGTGCCGCGGGATCTACATCTAGATCAAGATCTGGGAAACCTTCATCTACATACTGTCAGCTTTGTAAGGCATAACGTAAGTTTGGATACTGACCATTGTTACCCTCGCCTTCTTTTTTCGGGTCTTCGCCTGCTGGAGCATCTTCTTCACCTTCGGGCTTTGTATTTCCTTCAGGCTTTGATTCCTCTTCAGGCTTTGATTCCTCTTCAGGCTTTGCGTCGCCTTCGGGCGCTGCATCACCGTCAAGCTTTGCATCTTGTATGGTACTCTCCTTGGAAGCCTCAGGGTTCTCTGCATCTGGCACTGGCTCATCCTTGCCATCTTCTTTAGCTTCTGGAGCAGCCTCGCCTGGTTGAGCCTCGGCTGTTGGTGCAGCCTCCGCGTGATCTGCACAATGTATGTTATTGCCAAGTACCAAGTCTAGACCAGAGTTTCCTCAACGATAGAATCTATCATCTGCAGAAACGAGTACTAACCTGTAGGCTCAGCGGCCGGACTGTCATCGCCACTTGGCTCAGCGGTAGGGGGATCTTCAGAGGCAGGGTCCTTCTCCGGTTCGGTGGTGGGCTCCTTGTTGTCCTGGTTTTGGCCCTCGGTCAGATCGGTCGTTGAATAGGTGACAGGGTAGAAATGGAAAGAATTAGTCTCATAATCAAAGGCCGAATATTGACGTTGGACCGATGCATATGAGTACTGAGGGAATTCGGCATACTTGTAAGTCATTCTCAACAGCGGCTGCCGCCGAGTCCGGGGCAGGATCGACGAGGTCTTTGTTCTCGAGTTCAGGGGGTGGTGCAGAGCCGACGGGAGGGCGGTTGTTGTTGCTTTTATTGTTCTTGGACTTTTTCTTACCCTTACCGGACATAATCCCCGGTCAATGACGTATCATATATAGGCCAGGGCGAGGCTGACTGGCTCGTGATATGATGCGACGAACCGGGACAATGGGAAGTTGACAAGCCGCCTTGTCGGGCTCGATGCACGGTAAAGAATGGGGCGGCCAGGGAAATTGAGGAACAAAAAGATACAAAATGTGGACAATTGAGGAGTGTGAAACTGGGTAGGGTACTTCATGTATTAGAGTACTAATAGAGAAAGGAAGGATATGCTTGTTTCTCCGGTGACACAGAGGTCGCATTGGACAATCATGGTGAGGCGACGTATAATACTTCGTCTTCTATGCAGTCGGATGGGACAACAACAAAGTGCATTACGGTCCTGCCCCCTGAACGTCACCACTGAACTGCCCGATAAAGTCAATCGTCATTGGGCCACGTTGGTCATCGGGTCTCCATCTCCAGGACCGATATGGTGGTTCAGTGAGGTCCAGTGCTTGGTTAGGGCCGGGTGAGAGCAGCGTGATCCCTACCCGCAGGAATAGCTGCAGCATCAAGCAGCAAATGGCGAGATAGGATTGGGGACCGGGGCAAATCGGTCAAGAGGGGAAAGGCAGTGCCGGGGTATGGAGAAACTGGGTCCTTTGAAGTGGGGCGAATGCCATCGAATGAATTGAATTGAATTATAACTGAATTTGACATGTCATCTTTTGGTTCTGGTGTTGTTTTTGGGCCTGGATACTACACACAGACACATGCCAAGATGATGATCAAATGAATTGGGCCGAGGGAACTTCGCAAGTGTACAGTACACAAAGCCACGAAGGCAATGTTTCAGTAGGGAGATCAATAGGCGATGCAGAGGCGATGCAGATCCATCTCTGCCCAACGTGCATCGGTAGCGGCGGCAAACAGGATCTAGGCGTACGAAGTACACCGTGAGTGAGGAGACCAGAACAAATAACCTCGGACGGGATCTGGTATTGGGGGGGGGGGGGGGGGGGCAAATCTTGAAACTTCGAGCAATTTTTTGCATATTCTTAGAATCAAACTGGAAAACGGGGTGGTTGGGAATGGAGTTGTATGGAGCCGATGGAGCCGATGGAGTTGTGGATACTTGAATCTCTCTCCACTTTCGACACCGACACTTCGAAGTTTCGCCCGGGAACAATAATTCTGTGATACTCAACTGTAAGGGAGCCCGCAGTTGAAATGGTGATGTAATATGCAGTTCGACATCGTAGACTGCATCCAAGTGGTCTGTACGAAGCAAAAAGAGAGGGGAAATGGCGAAACCCGGAGTTTCTTGTGGTCAGGTGATAATGCGCATTGGACTTGGACATCAAATTCTCCCTCGTTTCTGCTTTGTTCGAGATTTTCAGATTTCCATTCTATCTATGGCTACAAACTACGGAGTACTCCGTACAGCCGATCAGTATGGAGTTTGTGGTCTACGCTTCAATACCAGCCACTCCTAAACCAACACAATTTGCCTGCGAATTCTTGCATCCAGCTTAGTCCACCTACGAAGTGCCCCACGGCCATCTGATCGATCTGTCGTCGCTTTAGAATGGCTTCGTCACTGGGATCTTCGCCTTCGGAAATAGTTTATGTGTTCACTTCGACCTTATGTACCTCAGGGTATAGATAGGTACAACAAAGCCAACGCTCGGGTCTCAAAAGAGCTGCATGCGTGTCTAGGCCACTTTTCGCTTTTCTAGTGGATCATCTCGGTGCTGACTTTTCGTGTTGTTTCCCGATATGTTGTACTTCCCGATACAAGCTCTCATTCAAATCACCAGATAGGGTCATCGACAAAGTATGTGCCCAACTCCATGTAGCGGGCCGAGCATCCATGCCGTGTTGCGTGTGGTTAGCAAATGGCGGTCCTCGAGGTGAAACCCATCGCATTTGTAACCACTATCAGTGGCTTTGCTTCTATTCTCAGAATTGGGCCAAGACTCTTGGGTCCTATGTATCTTTTCTCGAATACGTTGAACTCTTGGACTCTGCAAGAAATAGATGGGCATCAACATCACCAGTCCATTTTCGCCAGGCAGTTCTCGTATTACCTATGCACTTGAAAGGGACATGCCGATCGGAGAGGAGAGGTCTCAAGGTTAATAAACTTTCATTCGGTGTCTTAAGTTTGAGATTTGAACCAGTGAATGGATAGGTAGTTTGGAGCATACAATATCGAGTGGCAGTTAAATTGGTAGGGATGTTGCCGGCATCAGATCTACTAGAGAGTGATCAAGGTGAGATTTAAAAAATCCTGCCAGTAAAGCGCTTGTTTGATCAGGGTTCGAAAAGTATTCATAAACATCGCTTAAAAAGTGTAAACGTCGTAGACCCTTGTAACTACAGCACATAAAACCCTCTACTCTGTGATCCCGTCGGCGATTTCCCCTTCCCCTCATGACCGATGCATCGATTGTTCGCCAGAAGTGCTGGCTAGTCAAGAACATGGCCTGATGAAGCTCTGATTGGCTGCCTCACTGTTTTTCACGCCGGTGAATTAACACGTGCAGTCTCACTCAAATCTATCTCTTTCTTTCGACGCGGAGCACCCCACACTGAGTAGAGATTGAGATGCACATGGAGAGGGAAAAAAAACATAGCTAACCTCATCATACGCAATCGATTTCCCCTGATGAATGAAAGGTCTGCTTTCTCAACAAGTGCATGTTGTCGTCGACCGACTAGTTCTTGGTATAGTGCACATGAATGTAGCTAGGCCAAGAGAGTACGCACGATATATTAAATTTGTAAAACCTGATACGCATAAGCTTGGCATTTAAAATTGAAGGAACACGGGTTGAATGCTTCTAAAGAAGTGTAGTTCTCAATATGAGGTTAGGGGTCCCATGGGATAGAAGGTGGGTAATGATTGTACCCATGTTAGTGGAAGTCGCATAGGTTGACAATGGGTATCGTTTCTTGGTGATAAATCGATCTGAATCCCGAAGGAAACAGTAGGAATCCTGATTATCCAAAAAAGCCCTTTGTACAGTTCATGGTTTTCAATGCCTTGTATTATCGCAAAATTACTAGCTGTCTACCTCGTGATGTTTTTCATTGTCCCTTCATAAGATCATTCGACCGAAAAGCAAAGACAACGAAAATAATCTAAAAAGAACATCGGAGTGTTCTCACATAGGATGTCCTCATTACAAGCTTGCCAAATAGATCAGATTATGTAAGTCTTCAATCGTCATGAACAGAAGCTGCATGGGCAGTCGAATACTCTTGTTGAGAGTACATAGATAGATAAAAAAAAAGACTGGAGAGCGGCGAGCGGCTCACCTTGAATGAAGAGACAGAGTAAGGTGTAGAGATTTTGTTTTGGTGAGAAGTGTGTACAAAACAGCTGATGCCAGTTGTGCATGGTGTGAATGCCAGGCCCTTGTCACCTAAGAGTTAATACTAAACATATGTGCTCAAGCACCAGAGGTAAAAAAACAACCTAGCAATGCGTAA
Organism: Penicillium digitatum; assembly: GCF_016767815.1. Lineage (NCBI taxonomy): Eukaryota > Fungi > Ascomycota > Eurotiomycetes > Eurotiales > Aspergillaceae > Penicillium > Penicillium digitatum. The sequence continues at coordinate 2,826,748 of NC_089387.1, forward strand.
GGTAGAGCAAACACAACTTATGCCTGCAAGTGCGCGTCCAAAATTTTTCTCCATTTAGGGCCATTGACTCTCATCAAGAAGATGACGGAGCTGCTTGCGAAACCGAGCAGGCCGAGAATAGTGAAAAGCCACCCATTGCCGATACCATCGATGATCGGGGCAGTGACGACGGTACCCACACAGGAGAAGATGTTTCGCATGAAGTTGTTGAGAGCTACACCCTCCGAGGACTTTTTCGGCATGAATTCCGTGAGCATAGTGGTTACCATGCTGAAAATGAGCATGGAGCCCATGCCAAAGAAGAAGTTGGCAATCATCTGCTGGAGTTAGCGAGTGCTACTGATGTGTCCGGGGACCCATATTGAGAGTTGACATACTGGGACAAGCCAAAAGACTCCCCTCTCTGCCGCCCAGCCATACCAAATCAAGCCGGCCGGGTACATGAAGGCACCCAGCCATGCATTCTCACGCATTCGGTCTTCCGGTCGTAGTATCAGTCTGCCTTTCTCGTCGTATCGATTTGCCTTCTTCGCCTCCCGTTGCATGATACTATCCATCCATTTGCCTCCTAAGATACTGCTCACAATGTAGCCCAGCGAATTTGGAATGTACAGCAAACCAACGATGGTGGTGGAGAAGTTGTATGGCGCCTTTCCAAACGTGTTCTCAACACTGATATTGAGTACATAGAGGGAACCAAAAGCGATACTGGCATAGTACACACTGAGAAGAACCGGAAGAAAACGGAGGTAGAGAATGATTTTAAGTGGATCAATGAGAATCATCCTCAGGGTCTTGAGCCACTTCGCGGTGGACCGAACTACCTGCTGCGACTCGACTCGACTCAAAGAGCGGCTGATAGCTGGATCGTCGTCGTCAAGTTCAGCCATCCCAGACTTTTGTGCGGTCAATGTCTCGGGAAGGGCGAACACGATAAAGATAAGAGTGAGAGCACCAAATGCTGAGAGGAACCACATGGTGCTCCGCCATCCCCAGCGCTGGGCTAGGACGCCACCGATTATGGGTGCAAACAAAGGTCCACACAACGGACCTAGATAGAAGATACCCATTGCTCGTCCTCGCTCTCTGGATTCCCAGAGATCGGCGATGGTGCCAGCTCCAACGGCCTGAACAGAAGCCGAAGCGCCACCACTCAGCATTCGCATTACAATCAGCATTGAAATAGAATCTGATTTGGCACAAAGGCAGTTGAAGACCACAAAGAGAGTAAAAGAAGCTAGGTAGATGGTCCGTCGCCCAAATCGCTCGCTGAATGATGACCACCACAATGGGAATATCGACATGGCCAGCATGTATAGCGCGATCGATAGATTAGTGATGGTAGTTGTTGTCTTCAACTCCTTTGTCACTTGTGATAGTGAAGCTGGTAGAAGATCGATTAGAGATGACCTTCCGAATACCCCAATTTGTGCTGGGAGACTCACGGAGAAAGATCGCGCTGCCCATTGGTGCTGTAGCTCCGGCAAGAGCGACAACAAATGTGATGAACCATTTCATCCTGCGAGGATATGTTCTTGGGTTTTCAACCTCTGCCACCAATGCTAATTGCCCGAACAAGCCTCTACGCTTGAGCCGGGCGACCTTGATGGGAGGACCAAGCTCCGTCATTTGACGTTCTAGACGTGGAGGATTCTCTAGGTCATGTTCATCATCGGCAGTATTGCTGGAGGCAACCGATAGGGAGTGGATGTCATTATCAACTTTCAACTTTGTTTCGGCTATACAACAATTCGTCGGATCTTCTCCGCTATTCGAGGATGCGACGATGCTGTCCGTCTCAGGTTGCCCGTGCATATTAGAGGTATATTGTATGTGAGAGCCTGGAAAAGCCAACTTTCTCCAACTACACATAGAACAATTCCGAATTCCAAAAAAAAATAAAAGGCACGTAGAGCTTTACAAGAATGAAATCAAGTTAAGTTCAACTCTAAATAGCCCTGTGGGAGCCCTGAAGAGAACCAGTTGGGCACCCTCCGTTGAGAACGTCGATCCCCTACCTTAATGTGCCTCGAAGATCAGCAGGTCTATTTTACAACAGTGAATGCAGTTAGATATCGTCTTGGGGGGGGGGGGGGGGGGGGGGATGTAAGAGAAAAAATCAGAACACATATGGAGACTGTCTGGCCGATCACCGACAGTCACCGACAGCGACCGAGTGCCATGAGTGATACATCTGTTGCCCTCCAAGGGACTAGTGCTAAATGGGGTTTCAAAATACCAACGCTAGTACATGTTCTATCGTATAACGATATAAGCCGGCCTATAGAGCCAGTCATCGTTGAGCGCGAGTGTGCCGGTCTTCCGTCGGCAAATACTGAAGGCGACTATCCCGAGGGAGTGTAGAGATTTGCAGTGGCCTAGATGTTCAATGATAGCACGAAATCTACTCCGTATGTTGTATGATGGAACCGAATTTGAAGTGCCCTGATGAAATCAGAAAGCACATCTTTTACAGTTGAAATAGACTCGTGTTGGTTATCGCTTAATTACCCCTGCTTCCCCGGACGTTGTTTTAGCTGTCTCAATAAAATTCCGAGTATCATCATCACAAGCTAACTACCGGGCCCTTCTACCAGCTTGGAGTTGTTGACTCACCTACAATATAGGTACATGCCACATACGCTTATAATAGGGAGTTCGTAGGTCTACCCATTCTATTCCTATAGCACAGATGTAGGTGGTAGGTGGAGGTATACTTGCTATGATTAAATCACAGATTCAATCCGGAGAACAGGGAGTGGAACTTGAATAATCCCGAAACATTTTGTGCACAGAGTAGCGGATCATTAATCAGTACCTTCAATACAGGTGGACCTCAGGGCTCCAAGGCTGCAAGGGGGTGATTAATAAGCCTAGAAGACTAGGCAATGGACCCCGGAGGTCAACATGGCATAAAGACGGTGAACACTACCGCATCCTTCTTACCACGCAGTAGAACATCACCCCGTGAGATCGCATCATAGACCAAGACCAAAAAAACCGTCCCAATGCAAACCAACATCAACCCAAAGGAGGTGCAGGCCCACCTCTCCCAATACGCGGGCGACAAATACGTCGAGGGCTGGGCTTCCCTCTGGGACAAGGGCGATAATCTGCCCTGGGACCGGGGATTCCCCAATCCCGCCCTGGAAGATACGCTCGTTAAACAGCGCCCGACAATTGGCGCACCTGTCGTCACCGATGCACAGGGCCAGTCTTACAGGCGGAAGGCTCTCGTTCCTGGATGCGGGAGAGGTGTGGATGTCCTCTTGTTGGCAAGCTTTGGCTACGATGCTTACGGCCTCGAGTATAGCGCGGCTGCGGTTAACGCATGCAAGAAAGAGGAGACCGATAATACCAGTTGGTATCGTGTCCGCGATCAGACTGTCGGCACCGGGAAGGTCACTTGGATCCAGGGTGACTTTTTCGATGATGCTTGGTTGAAGGAGATTGATGTGCCGTTGAATGGATTTGATCTAATTTATGATTATACGGTATGGATCCCTTTTTGTTCCTAGTGTTGCTGCTTGGCTGTTTGTCTATGTTGTGATGTTCATCGCAATGCGGGCATACAGCCACAGGATTTGTTGACTAATAACAAGACTCATGTATCTTCTTTTTCTGTATCTCATGTTGCTATGTTCACTATGCTCACGCTAAATATCATGCAGTTCTTCTGTGCTTTGGAGCCATCGATGCGACCCAAATGGGCGCGCCGACAGACCCAGCTTCTGGCCCCTTCGCCGACGGGCAACTTGATCTGCCTCGAGTTCCCTCGTCACAAGGATCCCCAAGCCCCAGGCCCTCCATATGCCTCTCCATCGGAAGCGTACGTGGCACACCTGAGCCACCCCGGCGAAGAGATTCCCTACGACGCCAAAGGCGTCGTCAAGCACGAACCTCTACGGGCACCGAGCAACGACGGCCTGGAAAGAGTGGCGTATTGGAAGCCCGAGCGCACACACGAGGTAGGCCAGGGCGAGAACGGGGTGATCCACGACCGAGTCTCGATCTGGCGTCATCGTGACTAAAGCCGCCGAAAAGCTTAAAAGCACTTCGTAAAAATCACCAAGACAAAAACAGGTCTTCAATTGCACAGTCAGGCCTCTACTGGAAAAGCCAAGGCAAAATGGGATCACGTGAACTGAGTAGCTTAGGACTTCTTCACAAGGGCATTGTAGTGTTCGCCGAGTCCGTAGGTGTGGCGGTAGTACGCAAGCCAGATAACGCGTTTGCGCTTCTCTTCCTCATCGAAGCTGTCGCTGTCACCGGACTCGATCTTCTCCATTCGCCCATCTTTCTGTACAACGTTGATTTCCACACCGTATGCTCGGGCAATCGCCTGAAGCTCCAACTGCCCTCCCCACTCGGCAGTCAATTTGATCTTCCGAGTGTATGACTCGAGGGGCTCTTCCATGAACGCCTCGAAGTCCTCTTTATGTTCCATGATGAAGTCCGCCGTGACAGCTCGGACAGCTCTGTAGCCATCGTGTTGTGGGGAGGCGACTGTGTCGATGCGTGATTGTGTCGCGGGCTGGAGGACCATTCGGCCTGGGTCCGGCCGCAAGCCGAGCCCGGACTCGTCGAGTTGTTTGGCGACTGCTGAGTAGAGGCAGTGTCCATCCGGAGTCACTTCGATTTCCTTCAGCCCCAGCTTCTTGAATACAGCGTCCATGACCTCCTGTTCATTGCCTCTGTAGTTTATTTGCGTTGCGGCTTCTTCTGCTGCGGCAGCTGACTGGGCGGCTTGCTCAGCTGCACGCCGTGCGAGACGGGCTTTTTGGCGATTGGGCTTTCTTGGATTTGTTGCAGAGGAAGGCTCTGGGGTGGGCTCGGCCGTTGGTTCTGCTTTTTGTGACTCATCGGCGGGTTTGTCGTGTTTCGAGTCTTCGTCATCTGCCGGTTCATCATCTTCTAGACTGAGATCCTCGAGCTCTTCAGTCGGATCTCCATTTAAATGTGCAATCTCGGCCTGCTGTTTCTCTGACAGATCGCGCTGCATTTGCTCGCATTCATCGTTGACTCCTTTGCGAGTTTTCTTGGTGGCGGACTTTTTCTTTTGCGTGATCCGCCCTTGAAGATCTTTTTGCTCTTTGCGGTGTTTTGATAGAAGTTCTTCCATTGTCGGATAGCGAAAGGACAGAAAATCAACAAATCTATTGCAATGGGGGTATATGCTATGAACGAAAACAGGCAAAACACCTCGACCAGAGACCCCGCGAAACCCTGACGATGAAGCCCTAAGTTCTGCCCCAAAGAAGACTAGCGCAAGAATCTCGGTGTAAATCTATTCCCGTTCCGCGTGCCTCGGCTGGTTTCAAGTGATCTCGGTCTCGGGCATGGGGTGGATGTAACGAGGGGGAGCTACAAATTCCAATGTAACAAAAGTAGCCTCTTGACTTTGATCTTCTTCATGCCTTAAGTCTAAATTACAACCTCACAATGGATTCCGCAAGTCTTTTCAACGTCAAGGTTAGATCGCCACATACTCTACTTTCCCCCCCCCAACCATTCTAACAGGCTGCAGGACAAGGTGGTGCTAGTCACTGGTGGAGCCAAGGGCATCGGCCGCATGATCTCCGAGGGCTATGTAACAAACGGTGCCACCGTCTACATCTCATCTCGTGATGCAAAGGCATGCGAACAGGCAGCCAAGGAGCTCAATGCCCTAGGCAAAGGCAAAGCCTACGCCATTCCGGCAAATTTTTATAAGCTTGAGGACGTGAAGAAGCTGGCCGAGGAGCTGGGCAAGCGCGAAGACAGTAAGACACCACGTACAATGGACAATAGTATCATTCTTAACAACATGCCCCTTTCTTCTAGAGCTCCACGTCCTCGTCAACAACTCCGGCTCGAACTGGGGCGCCCCCTACGATGAATACCCCTCCGAGGCCTTCACACGAGTCCTCACCCTCAACCTCCACCGCGTCTTCGATTTGACCCAGCTCGTCACACCCCTCCTGGAGAAGGCTGCTACACCGGAGGATCCTTCTCGAATTATCAATATTGGCAGTATTGATGGACTCCGTGTTCCCTTGCTCGAGACATTCGCATACAGTTCCAGCAAGGCCGGATTGCACCACTTGAGCCGAGTACTCGCTAACCACCTGGGCAAGCGAAATATTACGTAAGTACACCTGCTGTGCTTTGCTTCCCTTGATGAATGGAGGACTGATTTGGTTTACAGCTCTAATACCTTGGCCTGTGGTCCTTTCGAAAGTAAGATGATGGCCGCCACCTTAAAATCATTTGGTGACGCTATCAGGGCTGGTGTGCCTTTGGGTCGCATTGGAACCCCACAAGATGTAGCCGGGTCTTGCTTGTTCTTGAGTAGCCGTGCCGGTGCATTTGTGAACGGCGCGACTATTACGCTCGACGGCGGAAGCGCTGTCTCTGCCAAGCTGTAAGCCACTGTATGAACAGTGTCGCTGTGGATTCATGTGAATATATGTGTATAGCTGTGTTAGCACAAGCATTATTGATGTTCCTCTTTTAGATGGGACTTCAAGCTTACCATCCGTCCCGAGATTCGGAACAGAATTCCCAACATTCCAATAAATGGCTAGATGCCATATTAGTCCAAGCCACAATATTGTTGACTTTGAGTCACTGCTTTCCCACAAAGATTTGCTGTATTTATATTCCTTTCTGCCCATCGCATCTTAGGGCCTCCTCGCCTTCGAATCCGTTCCAAAGTTGTTATCTCAAGGCTTATCAGCTCTGGAGCGGCAACATAAGTGGAGCGGGCGACATCATCAATGTGAATGCCGTCATCCCCTTTTCCACCTCTGCCAGGTTAATAACAATTTTTTTGTATCAAGTTCTCTATCACTATCATATTCCATCCATTTTACAGCTTCAGTGCATCCCTTGAATCGGAGACTGTCTTGATCATCAGACAAGGATCTCCTGACTTTTCTGATCAGATCACGAGTACCGTTGGAGCGCCATTTCCCAGGTCATCATATATCAGGCCCATTGGAGCTCCTGTACTTGCTGCTTTAAGCTTCTCGACTACCGGGAATAGTCGGTGTGGACGTATCCTTGCGTAACGCACATTTGAATTTCAAATTGTACCCTCTCATCTTCATCCGCCACACAGACCATGAGCTCGCCAGAAGGGCGTACCAGGTCTGGTTCCAGCTCCACTGATCCATTCTCCAATCCGGATGTCTACTATGGCAAGGAGGATAATATCAAGAAGTTCAAGGCTAGAAGACGTGCATTCTCGGTGGTAAGCAGTCATAACTGTTGACCGGTACCCCGCGGTAGAAAGTACAGCAAGCTGATCTTCGACTGGGTACAGGGGTTGAGCGACTACAGCCGCGAAGATATCAATCAATTCTTTGGAACCTTGCCATCTCGACGCGGTAGCCATGGTACGTTTATCATATTTTCGGATATGTGGTCAGTGCAAGAGCTGAGGGCAGTGGACAGATGAGGCATCAGGACAACCTCGAAAGTTCCTTATTGAGGTGGATGAAACGCTTGCAGCTCTCTTGAAGCAGGAGGATACGGACCAGAATATGCAGATTACCATCGAGGACTTGGGACCTAAGGTATGTTTGAGGGTGTCGAACATCGAGGACGACTGCTAATCAATGTAGGTGCTCTCGGTCGGAACTGCAGCATCCTCCGGACATAAGCGAGTTGATGTGCGGGGCACATACATGCTCTCCAATCTTCTGCAAGAGCTTACAATTGCCAAAGACTACGGTCGCAAGCACATCATCCTTGATGAAGCACGACTGAGCGAAAATCCAGTAGCGCGGCTATCTCGTCTAATCAAGAACTCCTTTTGGAAGGCTCTCACAAGACGCATCGATGGATCCAACATTGAGGTGGCAGGTCGAGACCCCAAAGATTGGACTGCGGATCCACGACCGCGGATCTATGTCCCGCCAGGCGCTCCGGTGCAGTTTGAATATTACGAGCGGATTGCGAAAGATCACCCCGAGCTACGTCTCGATGTGCAGATGCTGCCGGCTGTAATCACACCCGATTATGTGATGGAACTCAATGACAATCCCGGCCTCCTTGCACTAGCTATGGAGAAGAAGCTCAACGAATCGACCGGGGAGACTGATTTGGTCGGTGTGCCGTTCGTAGTGCCGGGCGGTCGGTTCAATGAACTGTACGGCTGGGATAGCTACATGGAGTCCTTGGGGCTGCTCGTCAGCGACCGCGTCGACCTTGCTAAGGGCATGGTAATCAATTTCTGTTTCGAGATCAAGCACTATGGCAAGATTCTCAACGCAAATCGATCTTACTACCTCACTCGCTCGCAACCGCCCTTCCTAACCGACATGGCACTGCGTGTCTATGAAAGAATCAAAACCGAGCCTGATTCAAAAGAGTTCTTGCGCAATGCTGTCCTCGCTGCTATCAAGGAGTACAACAGCGTCTGGGTTACCGCGCCTCGCCTTGATCCAGAGTCTGGCCTGTCAAGGTATCGCCCCGAAGGTTGGGGCGTGCCTCCAGAGACCGAGCCCTCTCACTTCGTGCACATTCTCAACCCATACGCCAAGAAGCATGGAATGACCTTCGCTGAATTCGTCAAAGCTTACAACTCTAGGACCATCCTCGAGCCCAAACTCGACGAGTACTTCATGCACGACCGAGCCGTCCGCGAGTCTGGTCACGACACCAGCTACCGTTTGGAGGGCGTGTGTGGAGACCTCGCCACAGTCGACCTCAACTCTCTGCTGTACAAATACGAAGTCGACATCGCACGGATCATCCGCGTGCACTTCAACGACAAGCTCCCAATCCCAGCAGAGTTCCGCACCCCTCAAACCAAGGACATCGAAACCGAGTCCTCTGCAGTCTGGGACCGGCGTGCGCGCAAGCGCAAGCAGCGCATGGATCAGCTACTCTGGGACTCGGAGAAGGGCATGTACTTCGACTACGACACAGCCAAGAAGGAGCGCACCGATTACGAAACCGCCACAACCTTCTGGGCAATGTGGGCTGGTCTCGCGTCTCCTGCACAAGCAGCTGTTATGGTCGAAAAGGCCCTACCCCGCTTCGAGGCGTTCGGCGGCTTGGTCTCTGGCACTGAGGAGTCGCGTGGCGCGGTGGGCTTGGAGCGCCCCAACCGGCAGTGGGATTACCCATATGGTTGGGCGCCACAGCAGATGCTTGCCTGGACGGCCTTCCTCCGCTACGGCTACCAGGAGGAGGCAGAGCGGCTAGCGTACAAGTGGGTGTACATGATCACCAAGGCGTTTGTCGACTTCAACGGCGTTGTCGTGGAGAAGTATGATGTCACTCGTCCTATTGATCCGCACCGGGTCGATGCCGAGTATGGCAATCAGGGCACGGACTTCAAGGGAGCTCCACGTGAAGGGTATGTTCTTGTCTTCTCTACCTTTTGTTGAGAACTTGGGTGCTAATTCGATTGCAGATTCGGCTGGGTGAATGCCAGTTATGTCTACGGGCTGGAGATTCTCAATGCCCACATGAAACGTTCGTTGGGAACAATCACTCCGTACGAGACGTACCACCGGGCAGTCGTGGCTCAGGATGCATACTGATTGAATGTTGGGTTGCTGTTCCAGTCAAAAATTGGTGCACAGATTGTGTGGGAGTGAGCAGCCAAGACAGGAGTAGAAAAACTCAGGTAGAAGGGAGCGAGATCTTGGATCAAGACATCAGCGGGCAATATTTTCAGGTCAAGCGTTGGTTTCGGGTTTGATTTGGCTTTTGGTCTTTCCCTTTTCGCACAAGAAGACCCATCAAACTAGCAAAAAGAATGGACGTCAATTTGAATCCTCGCTTCATGGTACATCTAGATGTGCTAGTAGAGGTATGCTTCGTGCTTGCCACGATTCGTTACATACTTCGGGTCACTGAAATCCCCGCCAAACGAGCTAGGCTGCCTGTAGTACACCCCGGAACCACAAACCACAAACCACAGCGAAGATACGCCGATGAGTACCTCGGCAGAGCAATACTTCCCCGACCGAAAAAAAGACCGCATCTCAGAGATCCCGAAGGCGTCATTGTCTGTTATAGGGCTCTCGGACAAGAGATCGAAAACAAACGGGTGCGGAGCTGAAGATCCCTTATTTTCCCGAGGTAGTTTTCGTGAGGTCTAGGGCTGAAGGAATTAGAGTGTGCGTACATGCACTTGTTTCTAGGTAGGTATTTGGTCTTTTTTGCTCCAATTCTGATATCGGTGTGGACAATGTCTTCGGTTGTCTCCTTGAGCCATTCCACGCTTATCTGACCTCTAATTTTCATTCGTGGATAAGGCCAACCCCTGACACTATAGGTGTTTTTGATATCTCTTACACTATAAAGATGCCTGGTTTCATGTTTTGCTTCCAGACCCTGGTTGCATTGTACCCCGTATAGTTCCTGATCTGCAAGTCTTATCGGTGCATGCGGTTAGTTTGACAGAGCTCCGTTGTGCCGAGGTTCAACTCATAGGGCGGGTTTGAGTTTTTTTTTTTTTTTTTCTTTGATCAACCGGGTGGAATGCGTGTGATTGGAAAGATGTATGTGTGTATATATACTTTGGGAGCACGTAAAGAGTGTTTCGGCCTAATTTCGTATAGATGCTAGTCCTGTGATATATCCACATACATGGACCGCATGGTGGACTGAAAAGTGGTGGATTATCAAGAGAATGGGAAACAGTGTAACTTAAGTTGCCTCTATATAAGATGGACTTAGGTCAATGCGGATAGTATCGATAGAACAATTGAACCACAAAAGGCAAGTACCGAAAACCGTCACAACGATCATTAACATTGTCGAAACCAAATGTGAAGAACAGCTGGACAGCTGGATCTTGAGGACTGCCCGGTGGAGACCCGCCGAATACCGGGGCATGACAAGACAGCAAGGATGACTCAGATATTGTTCCTGGACGTCTTCCCCCCCGAGTGAGTTTTTTCATCAGCCGGAAAGTAACACGCACAGAGTATTACGGAGAGATCCTGGCCTAGTCAATTTCAGACTATTCCCTCCTGATCAATATGCTCGAAGTGTAGTTGATGCATGTGAAAATTACCTTACGAAGCATCTCGTATTGTCGCGGTAACGGCATGTGTCTTCGACGTCATCCGATTTCGACTGAACATCAAACATTGACCATCATGAGTGAACAATCAAGGAGGGGAAGATGACCTCAAAAGCCTGGAATGAAATGGTCTTTCCATTCCAGTGAGATGCCGATTCTCGTTACACCGAATAGAGGATTTGGTCCAGTTAGCAGTGGCAAAGGCTTGTCCCATTAGACCGAGGATCAGAGCCTGGATCCTCTCTCCCGAGCCCAGTTGTACCCGCATTCCGCCTTTCGGAGCACTCTGCCCGTGAAAGACTCAGTGAGATGAACGAGGGTACCTAGGCAATTAGAAGTATTGGTCTGATTCCCGGTGAGCCGAGCGTTTACCGACTGTGACGCATTCGAATGTTTAAATAAGTGCCCCGGGTTTTCTGTCTGGTAATCGCTTTCTTCATTTAATCATAGCTTCTGTTCTCTTCACTTGGCTTGTTTTTCGTTTCTTTTTCGTTTCGTTTCTACTTGGAATAGCATTGGAATAGTTGTGACATTTTCCACGGAATAAACTTTCTGGCGATATTGGTACATCTTTTCGGTTTTGTACCCCAAAGTCATGGGTCTGCACGAAGATGAGGACCGCCAGTTTGCGGAGGAGGTCCAGGCCGTTCAGAACTGGTGGAAAGACTCTCGCTGGCGCTACACCAAGCGGCCTTTCACCGCTGAGCAGATTGTGGCCAAGCGTGGTAACCTGAAGATCGAGTACCCGTCCAATGTGCAAGCAAAGAAGCTCTGGGGTATTATTGAGTCCAACTTCCAGGTAAGTTAAGCTGGGAACTATCGCGATCTACAACTGTAGAGATGCTAAATTTGCACCTCACACACAGAACAAGCAGGCCAGCTATACCTACGGGTGTCTTGAGCCTACCATGATCACTCAAATGTGCAAGTTCCTCGACACTATTTACGTCTCGGGCTGGCAGAGTTCATCGACTGCTTCGTCGACTGACGAGCCCTCCCCCGATCTGGCTGATTACCCCATGGTACGTAGGATATACCGGTGAGATCAAAAGTTGGCGCATACTGACAAGTACCACCCAGGATACCGTGCCTCGCAAGGTGAACCAGTTGTTCATGGCACAGCTCTTCCATGACCGGAAACAGCGTGAGGAGCGCGTTACTACCCCCGCAGGGCAGCGAGAAAACGTTGCCAACGTCGACTACCTGCGACCCATTATCGCTGATGCCGACACCGGACATGGCGGTCTGACTGCCGTCATGAAGCTGACCAAGCTGTTCGTCGAGCGTGGTGCCGCCGGTATCCACATCGAAGATCAGGCCCCCGGCACGAAGAAGTGTGGCCACATGGCCGGCAAGGTCCTCGTTCCCATCAGCGAGCATATCAACCGCCTGGTTGCTATCCGCGCCCAGGCTGATATCATGGGCTCCGATCTCCTGGCCATTGCCCGCACCGACTCCGAGGCCGCCACCCTCATCACATCGACCATCGACCACCGCGACCACGCCTTTATCGTCGGCTCCACAAACCCCAGCATACAGCCCCTCAACGACCTCATGGTGGCCGCCGAACAGGCCGGCAAGAACGGCGCCCAGCTGCAGGCAATCGAGGATCAATGGACTACCGAGGCGGGCCTCAAGCTCTTCAACGAAGCCGTCATCGACACCATCAACGCCGGCTCTAACGCCAACAAGAAAAACCTCATCGATCAGTATCTCGCTGCCTCCAAGGGCAAGAGCAACACCGAATCCCGCGCCATCGCCAAGAATCTCACCGGCGTCGACATCATCTGGAACTGGGAATCTCCCCGTACCCGCGAGGGCTTCTACCGCTACCAGGGCGGCACGCAGTGCGCCGTCAACCGCGCCATCGCATACGCTCCTTTTGCCGATCTGATCTGGATGGAGAGCAAGCTGCCCGACTACAACCAGGCCAAGGAATTCGCCGACGGCGTTCACGCCGTATGGCCCGAACAAAAGTCAGTTTTTCTCCCCTCAGTCTTTCCCTATACCTAAAACCCCCAACTAACAACTCTTCCCCCACTAGACTCGCCTACAATCTCTCCCCGTCCTTCAACTGGAAGAAGGCTATGCCCCGCGAAGAGCAGGAGACGTACATCACGCGTCTCGGCCAGCTCGGCTACTCGTGGCAATTCATCACCCTGGCTGGGTTGCACACTACTGCGCTCATCTCGCACCAGTTCGCGAAGGCGTATTCGCAGAATGGCATGCGCGCCTACGGCGAGCTCGTTCAGGAGCCTGAGATGGAGCAGAGCGTTGACGTCGTCACTCACCAGAAGTGGAGTGGGGCTAACTACGTTGATAATCTGCTGAAGATGGTTTCTGGTGGTGTGAGCAGTACGGCTGCTATGGGTAAGGGTGTGACCGAGGATCAGTTCAAGAACTGATTCATGGTGCGGCTTATCTGTTGATACCCTGATAGTCTTGGCTGTCTATCTCTAGATCCATGCTGGACGTCTTGTTTTTGTCCGTTGTGGCGTTTTTTTTTTTTAATTTTGGGTTCTAAATAGTCTTGATTTGATTCCCGGTCGGTCTTGCTCTCCTGTTGGATGGGGCGAGCCGCTTTAGGTTGCATTCTGGCAAACATAGCATAATTGATGTACATTTTGAACGAATGTGACTTTTTCAGAGGCGCTCCATCGAATTTGTAACTATCAAAATGCTCTACAATTCCAGTGTCGCAAACTGTAAATGGGTGTCGAGACCAGTGCTAGAGTAGATGAGAGAATCTTGAAGTCAGCAGTTATCATGGCGCATTCATTGGGCCTCCACTTCCACCATGAGAGACACTAACGGTTAACTGTGATATTTCTTTGTGCACTCCTTGTTGTACAAAGTTGGCAATCGGCGGGGCACAAGTTTCGGTAAGAATCAGTGAAGACAGATAAAATAGAGAGAAGCTACTATGAGATAGGCATGGATAGATCGTTAGATTCCCAGTTCAGTATGAAGTACAAAGTACGGAGTATAGATACGCTCGATCTGCCACAGAAGTAGCGACAGGGATTTTGATTTGAATGGAAGAAATGAACCATGGTGGCAAAAGCGTTCTTCCTCTCGGGAAAGCAAGTGGTGTCATGGAGATCCCTTGAATACAAAGTGCTGTAGAAAGGCAGCCCTCTCGTGGGTGGGTACATAACCCAGTGAGCATTAGCAGCCACTTCACAGGACTGTTATAACCAGCTACATAGCCAGCTCTCGGACGGCTGTAGTCCCCTAGCCGAGTCTAGAGGCTAATTGATGCACCGCCGCACTGACCATCGAACGTTCCGATCGTTGTGATTTTTCAGGGTCCAAATGGTCCGTGCTCTTTAAAAGTCGTCTCTTTCCTCAGAAGAGCATTCCAAACCTGAGACCACTACGTTGAATGCAGGTCTACAAGATGTGATTGCTTAGAGAAAGCGGGGTTCGTGTTTTGTTTGCTTTACAGATCATTTCATCTTAAGAAGAGGGTCAGCAATGGAGCATGAGATATGGGAGCTGCGCCGCCGTCTGGCAGAAGCTGAACAACAATTAAGCGAAGAAAGGCTCCAGACTCGACAGACTACCCTCCTTGAGTTTCTCGACGCTTGCCATACTCACCTATTCCTTGGGCTAGCTATTCAACCAAACCCAGACCCATCGACGAAAGGCGATCCAGCAAATTGCAGACAATAAGCTCCGCCCGGCAAGAATCCGAGAGTGGATGGGATTTCCACAGGAGCAGACAGCCATATGGGTGGATCTCATGGGTATCGATTTTGTCACTCAACGCCACTTTTTGCCGTTGATTGTACTGGAGCGGTATGGGAAAGACGTGCGAGAAAAAATGTTGAGCTCAGAGCTTGATCTTGGCTATTTTGAACGGTTAACGATCGAGTCGCGTGTCGCCGAGGTCATCAAGCAGCTCTTTGCAAGCTCTCAACTCCGACAAGTCTTTCGCCTTCATGGAGATGTGGCCTTCGAAAATCATGCGAATACATTGACGGATGAATCAAAGATAGTCGCCAATATGGGATCTCTGAGCTTGGCACAGGAACAACCGCGTCGCTCAGGGCGGTTGGCCGCAAAGCAGTCCCGTATGTCTCGATTACCCCTTCCGGCTCAGCCAGCTGCGAAGCACCAAGGGCCTGCGCTGCGGAAGGCTTCTCGACCCCGAGCGGATCAGTTTTGTGTGTACAACAAAGGCCCCGAGGAAAAAGTTCCGGCCTTGATTGTCGAATACAAAGTGCCACATAAGCTCACGCTCGCTCACATAAAGGCGGGAATTTTCGACATGGACCTCGAGCAGGTGGTCCGTTACCAGGAAATGGAGAAGCCAGAATATACTTGCGGGCGCGTTGTGGCTGCAGTCATCACACAAGCGTTTTCCTACATGATCAATGGAGGGCTGGAGTACGGCTATGTGTATACTGGCGAGGCATTTATCTTTCTTCGTGTTCCACACGACGATCCTTCCACTGTATACTATTATCTATCGGTGCCGAGAGAAGACGTTGGTGATACAACTGGATGGACCGGTAACCCAAGTGACGATAATAGATTACACTTGACAGCACTCGGCCAGGGGTTGGCCTTTACCCTCCGAGCTTTGCAAACACCGCAGCGGGGCATTCAGTGGAAAAATTGGGTGGCGAGCAAACTGGACACTTGGGAAATGATATATGACGATCTTTGGGGCGAAATATCGGAGCTCGATATGCCCTCTTCCGTATTCTAGTCTCCGCAGAGCAGAAACAAATACTGTCGCGTGTCTCCTGTCAAGACGCGATCAAAGTCTACTGTTGCGAGCTTCGCATCCTGCACTCCGTTGGAGGCTCTGAATTCCCCCGAGTCTGATGATTCCCCCGACGGATCTAGCTCAAATACCCCTAGCCGAAGGCCTCAGGGTTCTTGCTTCGCTGATAATTCGGCCTTGCCACCATCAGCTACAACAAAGTCACGAGGAGATTCTTACTCAGAGGGCAAGTTTCGCCGGTATTGCACGCAGCGATGCATTTTAGGTTTGGTTTTGAGAGGAACTTTGGATCCAGAATGCCCCAATGTGTTTGACCATGGAGTTGGTCGACATCCAATCAGTCAGGCGACACTCATTCGTCTCTTGGATCGGCAACTTTCTAAACATGACCCGCGGCCTGACTTGGACATAGAATGTGAGTTCTTGCATGTCCATGGCACACGCGGAGCCCTTTTTAAAGTGACCCTGTTGTCTCACGGCTATACCTTCGTTGGCAAAGGTGTGCCTATCGAGTTTATTAAACACGTCCAACATGAGGAGTGCGTGTACTCGCATCTTCGTCCAATCCAGGGAGTACACATTCCGGTTCTACTGGGTAGCCTCGCTCTCCGTCAACCATTCTCTTACGACGGAATCGCGGAGATTATGCATTTGATGTTCATGGGGTATGCGGGTAGGACGCTGGCTAAGCGACACGAAATTGATCCCAGTCGGTTACTTCGACAAGCCGAGATCTCGTTACATGCTATTCACAGATTAGGCGTGCTCCACAATGATCCAATCCCCGGGAATATGGTCTGGAATGAGGTCAGCGGTGTAATGTACATTGACTTTGAGCGGGCGCAGTTTCAAGAAAGACGAGCCCCGCTAGAATCTATAGCCAATCAAAAACGCAAGCCAACGACCGAATGGGAAAAGACCCTTAAACGCTCTAGTTGCTTTGAGCAGGAAATTCGGCGCATGAGGCATGCTTTACGATGGTGAACCGGGATCATTTTTATTACTGCATGCCTTGTAGATTATCATCCATGCTCTTTTTTTGATCCCCTTCTACATCATCATTTACTGGGCTCCACTTGAAACATGCCCGGATCCAAATCCCGAGCAGGATGAAACCCATCAGAATGTCCCCACTTTTTTTTAATTCGTCTCGAACATGCAGAATCTGACCTGGTACATGAACAGTGTGAAGCTGCAGTTGGATCTATACAATATAGTACAAGCTTAAAGACCTACACTTTACTTAAAATCCACACTAACATCATCACAACCATAAGACCAGTGCAAAGACCTCATTTCGACTCAACCAAGATCTAGTGGGCCTAGTCAATAGGGGGCGGAACCTTGGAAGCTCTGGAGTCTCGAACTGAGAATTTGTTGGAGGTGGATCTTAAATATCCGTACTCCGTAGATAAACCCATCTCCCCCCCCTCTCTCCTTTTGACCTTAATCTATCTTAATCTATCTTTATCTTAAATTCATCTCCATGGCACTACCCGAATTTCAAGCTACGTCACTCGACGAGATTCCTGTGCGAGTCTCCACGGCCCGCCAGGCGTTCTATGAGCACAAGACCCGTGACTTGGAGTTCCGCCTCGTCCAGCTGCGCAAGCTGTACTGGGCGTGAGTATTGACTGAGGTTATGTTTTCGGTCAATTGATTAATTTGTTCCCTAGTATCAAGGATAATGAGGAGGACATTATGGAGGCCTGCGCCCAGGACCTGAACAAGCCTCGGTTCGAGACCAACATCGGAGAGAGTGGATGGCTCCTAAACGACATTGTCTTCACGACACGTAACCTGCACAAATGGGCCAAGGATGAGAAGGCCCCCGATATTGATCTCACCTTCAAGTTCATGAGCCCCAAGATCAGAAAGGATCCTCTGGGAACTGTCCTGGTCATTGGGTACGTCTCCTCCCTCACGATGCGCCTGAGAATGATCCTGAAGATTTAACATGCGCTGTCGACTCCAGTGCTTTCAACTTCCCATTCCAGTTGACTCTCGGTCCTGCGATCGGTGCCATCGCCGCTGGAAATACGGTGGTCATCAAGCCTAGTGAAAATGCACCCCGCAGCGCCGCTGTCATGCAAAAGATCATCGAGGCCAGTCTTGACCCCTCCTGCTACACAATCATCCAGGGCGCTATCCCAGAGACACAGGCTCTGCTTGCAGAACGGTGGGACAAGATCTTCTTCACGGGCGGCGCCACCGTCGGACGCATCATCGCTAAGGCCGCTGCACAGCATCTGACCCCCGTCGTGCTTGAACTGGGCGGTAGGAACCCCGCTATCGTGTCCAAGAGCGCCGATCCGCGTCTCGTCGCCCGCCGCATGCTCTGGGGTAAGCTCCTGAACGCCGGTCAGCTCTGCACCTCGCAGAACTACCTGCTGGTCGACAAGTCGCTCGTTCCGGAGGTCGTAGAGGAGTTCAAGAAAGCGTACAAGGAGTTCTATCCCCAAGGTGCGAAAGGCTCGCCCGATTACTCGCGCATCGTCAATGCCACCGCCTTCGCTCGTCTCAAGTCCATGCTTGATAATACGAAGGGTCAGATCCTCATGGGTGGCACTATGGATGAGAAGGAGCTGTTCATCGAGCCGACCGTTGTCCAGGTTGACTCGGTTGAAGACTCCATGTGCTCTCAGGAGAGCTTCGGTCCCTTCATCCCCATCTTGCCTGTGGAGAACCTCGACGAGGCCATTAGCCTAGCCAATGGTGTCCAGAGTACGCCTCTGGGTCTCTACCCCTTCGGTAACAAGGCAGATGTCAACAAGAGTGAGTTGCTCACTTCGTTTTCGACCTTGCAGGTGATCCTCGGGAACGACAGATATACTAACGCTCTCCCCTAGTTGTATCATCTACACGCTCCGGCGGAGTTTCCTGCAACGACGCCTCGCTGCACATCCCAACCCTGCCCTTCGGCGGTGTCGGCGAGAGTGGCTACGGTGCTTACCGCGGCCGTTCCAGCTTCGACGTCTGGGTGCACCGTCGCCCCATCACCTCCACCCCAAGCTGGCTGGAGTCCTTCCTAGCGATCCGGTACCCACCGTATGCTGGAAAGATCAGCATGTTCAATGCTGCCAGCGCCCTGCACCCCGACTTCGACCGCAACGGCAACAAGCTGAGTTTCGGCTGGCTGCGCTGTATCTACACTTTAGGTGGAGGCAGTGCGAAGGCTGGAGCTGGCAGAGCTGTTGCTCTTGCTGCCAGTAAGTAATCCTTTCCGATTTCTTTCTTTTCTTCTTTGTTTGGCATTTTTGTGAACGTGTCCCACATCTTGCACATATCGCCCTCGTGGGTCGACTTATCTGGTCCCGGATACTTTTCTCTGGAGGAAAAGGAGAACTAGATCCCGTGACCTATACCCTTGTCTGCGCCTGTTTATATGCTCCAGACGACGAAGACACAAAATCCCTGCCCATCCCCCCCCCCCCCCCAAAGCTCATGTACTGGCTTAATTTTGTTGCTACCCTCTCTAAGGATGTCCATCTCGATGTTCTTTTTCACCATCTCACTTCCACCCTTTGAATATACTGTCATGTCCCTGGAATCAAAAAAAAAAAGATAAGCTTCTCATCTGTGAATCTGAATGAATCATACTTTTTTTGACCCCTTCTCATGCCATTTCGTTTTCACGTCTGTTTCAATCGTTTCAAACTGGCAGATCTTTCCCCATCTTAGCTTTTGGAACCCACAGTCTAACCCGGATTAGTTGCCTACATCGTCCTACAAGTCCTTGAACGTCGATCTGCGAAATTTTAAACATGAACACTTGCCCCCTGAGGTTGGTTACCTCAACCTAGGGTTGGCGCTGCTTATTCTTTGTCTTGGTATCGGAGAGATTGGCCTTGATTGGATTAGCATGTGCGGACGATCTGGGGATTCTTTTGCTATAGTAACTGATTTGCCATCTAGGTGAGTGCTTTTTGAATTGGATTGCTCTTGTTATATATGAGCTATGAATTTTTCACTCTTGTGAATTTTGATGTTGCTTTCGAAGTATGTTATCCTGTAGGCGAAGGTGTACTTCGTAGTCAATCTAGACATTATCGCATTGAAGTTGGTGCCTTGCATCATAGTGGAAAACATTCCACAGTAGAGAAAGCATGGAAGGGGGAAGGAAGCATGTGTACGGAGTATAAACCTCACTAAGCCTCCGGAGTTTCATCAAGGTAGACCCCTCATTGGAAAAACATAGACAGATCCAACATTCATATCATCATTCATGCTGACAAATGCAGTAATTATCCAATGCGCTATGCGCTATCCAATCCAGAAAAATACCTCGGTTCATCTGACCGAAAAAAAGAAACTAATGCAAGTACATTGGGTTCTCAGCAGCGCCGTTCTACACCGCGATTACTCACACACAGATACTTGACACCCTTGTATGGCTTGACACTCTCACCCAAGCCACGACTGCGACGCTGGTCGACGTTGAGACTTTCCACTTTGATACCAGAGGGAAGCCAGCCTTGTACGGAGAATGATACCGACGCCGAGTTGGGCATCAGGCTTGCGTTGACCTGAGCTTTTGTTCTGCGCATGGGACGGGATGTGGATGATGGAGTGAAGAATGCGGGGAGATGGGCGTTAGATTGGGATTGGGATTGTGATTGGAGAGGGGGGGCGGGGGTTTGAGGTATGGAGGGATTTGGGGATGGGCTGGTAGCTGCAACGGGGTCTTCTTCCGCGTCTTCTGGACCCAAGGCGGTGGAGCGGGAGGATTTCTTCGTTGACTTCTTCTTCTTTCTGCGCTTGGAGGGGTCGGAGGATCGTGTTTTCTTAGATGTACTGGCGGATGCATCATTGTAGGAGGTTGGCGCCTCGTAGTAGCCTTGCAGGAGGTTGGCATTGGCATCTTCGTCGGCATCCTCGACGCTGTCATCAAAGTCATCATCAGCGGACGGATAGCCTGAGACACTGCAGCGCAGTGTGGCTGTGCCATTTAATCTTCCAGCATCCTTGCCGGTTGGGATCCGCCACTCAAGGAGCCCGCTTGAGGGGGTGAATTGAGCGTCACCACGGCTAGCCTGCATGTCCGTGATGTGGCGGACGGACTTTGAGATCGGTACGCTAACGACTACCTCTTCAAGTGCCGGTCCAGAGCTTCCACTTCCGCTGCCACCTAGGAACGATGGCGTTGAAGTACCGGATCCTCTTCGAGTAGCTCCAGGCCGCGAGGATGAGCTTTGGCCCGGGAATTTGGTGTTCAAAGTTACTCGAACCTCAAACTCGGAACCAGATGGCCCGAGCGATTTGCGAATATCCACAATAGCAGGTAAGAATAGTTTTTCCATGTGACTTGGTGGCTCATCTTGGTCAGGATCTATGGGAAGAAGATCAACTTCATATCCAGCCAAGATAAACCGCCCATCAGGGGGTATGAAACTGAGCTCCCCCGGCCGTTCCTTCCATCGAGCTAGTCGAACACATGGATGGAAAACCGGTAGTTCGATCTTGCGGCCAAGGACATGCTGGCCACCCGGCGCTGATAACGACAGCAGTAGGTCCGGGACTCCCGATATCTTTGCAGTGAATGCAATGGTCCCGGAAACCAAGGCAGACAGCAGTCGTCCAGAAGGAGCCATGGTAACAGACAGAGATTCAATGATGTCAACATAGAGCTCATTAGAGGTATGCCGTACACCGGGCCGCCGCCAAGGAATGGCGGGTCCTTGTGATGCACTGGCGGCGGCGAGAGATTGCTTGAGAGGATTGGTAGACCCTAGCGTTGGTGTGGATGTACTAAAACCCACGCGAAAATATTAATGCCAAATACCATCGTTTCTCACGCCAAGAGCTGCTCACCCAGGTACTCCAATTCCACCAAGCAGCTTCCCCATCCACCCAGGAACGTCAACAACTTCCTGCAATGCATTGGGCTCAGTATTGCACACTGTTCCCCCATCACACATTTCATTGAAAAGCTGCGCAACAACATCGTAATTGGCCTGAATCTTAGTCGAGAGCAGCGGTGCTCCAATAAAGTCTTCCAGTACATCGATCACGCGGTGCAGGAACTCCAATGCCAGAAGCGGCTCCGTGTCGACTTCGCTTATTGCAAGAAACAACAAATTTGACTCAACGGTCGAGAAGACAGTCACTGGCGGTGATGCGCTAGGAATGTACAGCAAGGAAGGGCGTGGTTCGGCATGGGCAAGGTAGAGGGGCAGGATGGCGGAGGCCGAGGGCAGGCGGGACCGATATACATGTTCGACGAGAGGGGCGCTAGGGATGATGGGTTAGTGTGATCGTTGGAAGCCAGTGCGTAATATCCCACTTTTGCTCGTCATATATGTAAACGGCGTCAATCTCGCCGCTCATGGTGCCAGTTGTCTGATGATGGGATTACTCTGCTGTTTCGGCGTCGATTGGGCATAGCTCTCATGTTTTGCCGCCGATTCCCGCCTTCAGATGACTTTTAGGAGGCACCAGGCATCAACTCATAGTAACCAGGCTCTTGTGATACGGTGCGCAATTGGTTCCTGTTCTTGCTCCGAAAAAAAAAATCAATACGCTATACTCATCAATCTCCTCTGATACGTGCGCCATGGATACCCAGGTGAAAAACGCCAAGCAGGCTCTGGCCGAGGACAAGTACGACGACTGTCTGTCCTGCAGAGTGACTGGTATGTTATATCTTTAGCCTGTGATTCGGGCTAGTATAAATGCTATTTCACACTGACATAATGTACCAGGATCTGCTGCTTTTATGGGCCTTGGAGTCTACAGCTACTACACTGGAATGGCCAATCTTCGGAAACAAGAAAAGGCCATCATGCAAGGCGCCACAAGATACAAGATGGGCTCGCGCAAGTTGGGTATCTTCTCCATCTCTGCAACATTAGTGGGAATGGGGCTGTGGCGGGCGTTTAACTGAGCATTGTACATTAAACATATACTAAGGCACGTGGGATGTGACGGAGGCCGGGGTCGAGCAGGCCAGGCGTTTGATAGTGAAGCGCAGGTTGGAAGCTTTGTAAGATATTGATTGTTATTTAGTTGCAAGCCAATGATAATTGCCACTCCGGTATCGGGTATCACCACAGGCATATCCGTCTATATGCTATATCACAAGGGAAAGGGGAGAATAAGAATAAGAGACAAAGGAGACATCAAAGAAACACAAGGAAAAGAAAAAAAAAAAAAAACCAAAAAAAAGCAATTGCCAAATGTCCCTTCCTTGCTATGCACCCGAAAAGCACCTCCATACCCGGAATCTCAACCAGCCACTGTGTGACAATCAGAAGGGAATGGTCGTCACTTCGTCATCATATAATACTTTATCCAGGTAAAGCACTAGGTAAAGCGGCCCCGTTTTCCACCTCCTGACGCATCTCGTCCGTTGTTAAGTCCTGACAGATCAAAGAAATCCGGGAAAGTGAATTTCCTCTTGGAACCAAGACTAGCTGGGGACTCCCGTGGTGAAAGGCGCGCATTCGATCGAGGGTGATTGTTGTGGCGATGGTGTGGTCGACTGTTGCGAGACATCACTGAGACGCTCACGGGAGCGCCGTCCTGCATTGCCGTAGATGAATTGTCTGACGATTGCACATCCATGTCGAGCTCTTGACATTGGGGGTATGTAGGACCAGCAGAGAATGTGAAGACGGCAGGTGTGGCAAAAGAAGGTGTTTCGTGGAGTTGTGTGGGAGGAGGAGTGATCGATTCTGGCTTAGATGTGGGTGCGGGCGCGGAAGTGGGGGGCTGACGAGCAACTGTTTCGGTTGTAGGTTTCTCTTTGCGTGCAGTAGCCGGAGTAGCACTTCGGTCACGCTTTTCGGTCTCTGTATCTTCATCGCTACTTTGTGACCCAGTTCCATCACATTTTTCGGTTGCCCATTGTCGAACCTTCCACCCCTCTCCGTCTCCGAGGCCGAGGTTCTCACGGTCAAGGAAGTGGAGCAGATCCTCTATTGCATCCTGGTATCCTGATGACCTCGCCTGGGCTTGTTCACATACTGCATTCTTATACAGGTTTGTGACAGACAGAGCCGCCGCCTTGAATTGCTGGAGGAGTTGCTCCGGAGGTTGCGGGCGGGGTGTCGAGCTCGGAAGAGAGGTGTTGAGGGACCTCATGGAGTCCATGGCAGGGGACGAGTTCTATACCCTGTTGGGAAATGGGTTTGAGGACAAAGGTATTTGTGTTGACAACTTCTTATGCCGTGCGTTGTCCCTCAGTGGACAAATAGCAATAGCGAAGAGCTTGGACGTGGTGAAAAGGAGCAGGGGGAAAGAGAACAACTGTAACAAGAAAGGAAAGAGACACCACAGACAGAGCCAGGTATATATCTGGGAAGTTGTTCACCTAGCTGTGCAACATTTAGCACCAAGATGTGTCAACGGAGGAACTTTCAAGGTTGTTGCAAATGACCGCCCTGGCCCGGTAACGAGAAGCCCACTATCTGACGGAATAACAATATTCCATGCCGCAGGCCCTACCGAAAGGCGGTATCTCCATTTGCCATCGACGCGCTTTGAATACCCTCAATGATCCTAGTCTAGAATTGTTTAAGAGCATTCAATCTATGGGATACCCATTGATGAGCTGTTTTAACTTTCGAAATTACACCGGACTAAATTCAGACGATCCCCCCGTCACTTCCTCACCACTCCGACCGCAGTTGGTTCTTTCTTTCTGCACAACGCGATTCGACTAGTCGCGAGCTTCCGATACTCTTTGTTGCACGCCCAAAGACGTGTTTGAAAAGCGAACGCACCTGCAATCCTTTCACTAAGAATAAAATATGGCTCCTGCCATCGCGTCTGATCCGGTCTCGCAAGTTGACACTCCCATGACTGATACAAATGACGACACGGTCCCTTCGGTGCCCGTGGATAGTACCGACGCGCAGATGACGGTATGTGACTCATTTTTATGAGCTTGTCTAGAAAACACCATTGCAAGGTTTTCTGGGATTTAAGATTGCTTTCTTTTTTCAAGCTCTTACTAATTTTCTATCGCAATCTAGAGCCGCCAAGACACCCCAGATTACACGGTATCGATACCCTTGGCCCACAACGCCGTGTCTTAGAGAAGGAAGGTTGCTAATAATCCGAAAAGGACTCTGATACAAATCCCAACACCACTGCAAGCAGCGTTGCGGGCGACGCGGCGGCCGATGGACGTAGGCGCAGATCCGAGGCCAACAACCTCAGAAAAAGCATCTTGGGCAAGAAACATGGCCGCCTCGATAATACGAAGGTATAGGTGATAACTTAAAACTACTGAAGGTCTTTTGGCTGAAATAATGTTTCACAGGAGGATGATTCGATTCGCCGATTCCGATACCTTCTTGGTCTCACTGACCTATTTCGCCACTTCATTGAGACGAATCCAAACCCCGAGATCAAGGAGATTATGGCCGAAATCGACCGACAAAATGCCGAGACGGAGGAAAAAGCCCGCAAAGGCTCTAAGCGCACTGGAGGTGCTGGTAGTGAGCGGCGCCGCAGAACCGAACAAGAAGAAGACGCAGAGCTGCTACAAGATGAGAAGCAGGGCGGCGATAGCACCACCGTCTTTCGAGAGTCGCCAGCATTCATCCACGGTGAGCTACGTGATTACCAGGTTGCAGGCCTGAATTGGCTCGTTTCGCTACACGAAAACGGTATCTCCGGTATCCTGGCCGATGAGATGGGTCTTGGCAAGACCCTGCAGACGATATCATTCCTAGGCTACCTACGTTACATCCGTGATATTAACGGGCCTCATTTGGTTGTCGTGCCAAAGTCAACTCTGGACAACTGGAAGCGAGAGTTCGCAAAGTGGACCCCTGACATCGATGTCCTGGTGCTCCAAGGTAATAAAGAAGAACGGCAGCAGTTGATCAATGAGCGCTTAGTCGAAGAAGAGTTCGATGTATGCATCACCAGTTATGAAATGATCCTCCGCGAGAAGTCGCATCTGAAGAAGTTTGCTTGGGAATACATTGTCATTGACGAGGCCCATCGGATCAAAAACGAAGAATCATCGTTGTCGCAAATCATCCGTCTTTTCAACTCCCGCAATCGGTTGTTAATTACTGGTACTCCGCTACAGAACAATCTACATGAACTGTGGGCTTTGCTCAACTTCCTTCTCCCAGATGTCTTCGGCGATTCCGAGGCATTTGACCAGTGGTTCTCAAACCAGGACTCCGATCAAGAAACTGTGGTGCAGCAACTCCACCGTGTTCTCCGTCCTTTCTTGCTTCGACGTGTGAAGAGTGATGTTGAGAAAAGTTTGTTACCGAAGAAGGAACTCAATCTCTATGTTCCAATGTCTGAAATGCAACGGAGGTGGTACCAAAAGATTTTGGAGAAAGATATTGATGCTGTCAACGGCGCCGCTGGGAAGCGCGAGTCCAAGACCCGCTTGTTGAACATTGTCATGCAGCTGCGGAAGTGTTGCAACCATCCCTACCTGTTCGAGGGAGCTGAACCAGGTCCTCCGTATACGACCGACGAACATCTTGTTTTCAACTCGGGAAAGATGGTCATTCTGGACAAACTTTTGAAGCGCATGCAAGCGGATGGTAGTCGTGTACTCATCTTCTCTCAGATGAGTCGTGTGCTGGATATCTTGGAAGATTACTGTTGTTTCCGAGACTACAACTACTGCCGTATTGATGGTACCACGGCACATGAGGACCGCATTGCTGCCATTGATGATTACAACAAACCTGGATCCGACAAATTCGTTTTTCTTCTCACCACTAGAGCGGGTGGTCTGGGTATCAACTTGACCTCGGCCGACATCGTCGTTCTCTTCGACAGTGACTGGAACCCGCAAGCTGATTTGCAGGCCATGGATCGAGCTCACCGCATTGGCCAAACGAAGCAGGTTAAAGTCTTCCGATTTATCACAGAGAACGCCATCGAAGAAAAAGTTCTGGAGAGAGCAGCTCAGAAACTGCGCTTGGATCAACTCGTCATTCAGCAAGGTCGTTCCGGACAACAAGCTGGCAAAGCATCTTCGAAAGAAGATCTCCTCGGCATGATTCAGCATGGTGCTGCCGACGTCTTCAACACCCAGGGGAGAGAGGGCCGTGAGATATCCGAAGACGAAGATATCGAGACTATCCTGCGTAAAGGCGAAGAACGAACTGCAGAGCTCAGCAAGAAGTACGAGACCCTTGGCATTGACGACTTGCAGAAGTTCTCTTCTGAGAGTGCATATGAATGGAATGGCAAAGATTTCACCGAGCGGAAGAAGGATATTGGCATCAGTTGGATCAACCCAGCTAAGCGTGAGCGCAAAGAGCAATTCTATTCCATCGACAAATACTACCGCCAAGCCTTGGCCACTGGAGGCCGAACTGCCGACACAAAGCCCAAAGTCCCACGTGCTCCTAAACAAATCACCGTCCACGACTGGCAATTCTTCCCTCCTGGTCTCCATGAGCTCCAAGAGAAGGAGACAGCCTATTTCCATAAGGAGATTGGTTACAAGGCTCAACTGCCTGAAGGCCCCGACGAAGAGCTCAGTGAGCGAGAGGCTGAGCGGGACCTTGAACAACAGGAGATTGACAACTCCATTCCACTTACTGAGGAAGAGCAAGCCGAGAAGGCTCGTATGTCAGAAGAAGGCTTTGCAACCTGGAACCGACGTGATTTCCAGCAATTTATTAATGGATCCGCCAAGTTTGGTCGTACCGACTACAAGGGCATTGCCACGGAGGTGGACAGCAAGGAGCCCAACGAGATTAAGGAATATGCCGAAGTCTTCTGGCGCCGTTACACTGAGATTCAGGACTATCCAAAGTACCTCCGAGTTATCGATCAGGGCGAGGAGAAGGTGCGGAAGATAGATCACCAGCGGAAAATGCTCCGCAAGAAGTTGGAGATGTACCGCGTGCCGCTTCAGCAGCTCAAGATCAACTACACCGTGTCCACCACCAATAAAAAGGTGTACACCGAGGATGAGGACCGATTCTTGTTAATCATGCTGGACAAGTATGGGGTCGAGGGTGAGAATTTATATGAAAACATCCGTGAAGAGATTCGTGAATCACCTCTGTTCCGATTCGATTTCTTCATGCTCAGTCGCACACCTGTGGAAATTGGTCGCCGCTGCACTACCCTGCTGAACACTGTGGCGAAGGAGTTCGAGTCCAGTGAAGGCAAAGGCCGCGGCCGTGACCGTGATGAAGAGGAAGAGATGGAAGAAGCGCCCCCTTCCAAGAAGAAGGCTAAGAACGGAGCTGCGGTAAGTTCTGTCTGATTGATTATCTGTTACTTTGGTTCTAACTTCTACAGCCAACCAAACAGGTCAAGGGCACCAAGGGTGGCAGCAAGACTGCCTCTGTCGCCAGTTCCCTAGCTCCCAGTGCTGCTGCAACCAAGTCTAAGAGTCGCAAGAGGTGATCATGTGGATTGAGAGTCCACGGGTTGAGTACGTTCCCATTTTGCTATGGTTAGTGGTGATTCGGGTATCAAGGGGCGGTTTTGTCGGGATCGGCGCAATCTATCCATTTGTTCTTTTGTACTTTTGTAATTGAAATAGAGTTAGCTGTCTTCCTTATTACATGGCTATCATATGTCTCCTTTGCAAATTTCCTGCATCTTCCCTGCACAATTCCTGCACTTTCAGAAATTCCCCGACCGGGGGTCCTTGTCATCGTTGTTATGCGGATCAGATGCTATTATTACGCTGAAACACCCCAAGTCATCTGCAATGACAGAATACAGGTTTCTGGAATTTGCCTCCATGAAAGTAGCAAATGATTAGCCTAATCGCTCAGTATCGTAATATTTAAAGGTGATGACGACGCTTTCTAGCGTCCCCAGTTCATTGCATGACAACTAGTATCTTAGCGTAAGTACGGAGTACTTAAGGAAACCCCACGCCCTAGCCCTCTTCAAACTTCTCAACCCAACCATATCCCACCCCCCACTATGACTAGAATCAAACTCGTCTTGAACCCGCACTACCGGAAGTCCGGCACGAAGTCATACTTGTACGCCATGCGCAAGTATCGCTTCACGCCAACTAAGGGTGGCCCATATTTCCTCGGCACTACACTGGTACAGACTGGCCGACAGTTCACTAATAAGCCTGTTGGAGGCCGTGCGCGGTTGCAGCAGGTGCTGCAAAAAAGGGACGTTGCTAGTGACGAGGTCGGGCAAGTGGGTGCCGACGATGTGCAGAATGACTCAATGTATCTTGCAGAAGTTGCAATTGGTACACCTGCCCAGACGCTCAGTTTGAATTTTGATACAGGGTCTGCGGATCTATGGGTAAGCAAATGTCTTTCTGTTTTTTTTTTTCCTTTGCGCTCTCTGATGCGACAGTGGCTAAGAGTGTCTAGGTCTGGTCCACGGAGTTGCCGTCAAAGATCTTGTCGGACAACAAGAACCATACAGTCCTTGATCCGACTAAATCAAGCACGTTCAAAAAGAGGGATGGCTCGACGTGGAAGATTAAGTACAATGATGGCTCTTTAGCCTCCGGCACGGTCGGCAACGACAATGTCGACATCGGCGGGTTGGTGGTCGAAGGCCAGGCTATTGAGATCGCTGATGTGTTATCCGACCAGTTCGTACAGGGTGCTGGGGATGGGCTGCTGGGGCTTGCATTCAGTAACATTAATACCGTCAAGCCCCAAGTCGTGAGCACGCCTGTGGAGAATCTGATTTCGCAGTCTGACATACCGAAATCGGCTGAGCTTTTCACCGTAAAGCTGGGGTCATGGCGAGACTCTGATGAGCCAGATAAGAGCGAGTTGTTCTATACTTTTGGTTATATTGATCAGGACACGGTGAAGGCCACAAAGTCAGAGATTTCCTACACGCCTGTCGATAACAGTCAGGGATTTTGGCTGTTCGATTCTACATCAGCGACAGTGAATGGAAAGTCAGTGTCTCGGGCTGGAAACAAGGCTATTGCTGATACGGGGACTGCTTTGGCGCTGGTGGATGATGAAACTTGTCAGGCCATTTATGATGCTATCCCCGGGGCAGAGTATGACTATGACAGTCAGGGGTGGATTTTTCCATCTACTACACCAGCTGATAAGTTACCTGTCATATCTTTTGCTGTTGGGGATACGCAGTTTGTTGTGCAGAAGGAAGATCTAGGATTCGCAGAGACTAAGTCTGGATATGTCTATGGAGGCATTCAAAGTCGTGGTACGATGACCATGGACATTCTAGGTGATACCTTCCTGAAGGCTATCTATGCAGTGAGTGATACTTCTTTTGGGGTTTTACAGTCACAAGCTAATGCGATGGTCAGGTCTTCGATGTCGGTAATCTGCGCTTCGGTGCTGTGCAGCGAACGGAGCTTCATCAGAATCTCTCGGTTCCTTCTTAGTCTAGCTAGACAAATGCATCATGTAATATTGGATTGTACAGCTCGCTTGTGCTAAACACTTGAACATTCCAAATGTTTATTTACAAGAATGAGTGGCCGCCTTTGCGGCGTTGTGACGTCTTCATTAGATATCATTTCTGCATATAACCAGGGATCAGGGACGACACAGCATACATTTGCCGCTATACCAATAGTAAAGATACTTGCTGCAACTCACTAACCGGAAAGACGACCCCATTGACAAAATGAAAAGCACCTTCATATGCATGCTCGAATCTCAACATCACAAATCTGCCCATTTGATGACGGGCTTGATAACCTGCAAGAAGCAAGAATTTCAGCTTGAGTAATTGCGACTTTAGTTTGGAGCACCTACATTACCGCAGTGCAAATCTGTCATGGCTTGCTCAAAGTCGCCTGGGGCATATGTTTTAGCAAGTTTATCGACCGGGAATTTCCCTTGCTTGTATAGGTCAATCAGTTGTGGAATGATCTATACAAAAAAAGGAAATTTAGTCACGGCTTAGGCGACTTTCGGAAAATGGACTCACCACAGCGGGATTTGCGCAGCCCTCAATCACACCAACAACACGCTTACAAGCCATCACAAGCGCCACAGGATCGATATTAAGGGATGAGCCAGCACGAGGCAGACCCACCATAGCTAGAATACCTTGATGACCCAGAGCTTTGACGGCAGCCTCGAGCAGAGGAACTATACCCTGTGGTGTCGAGAATGCAGTTAACACCATCCGGGAAGATATTCAACAGCCCCTGCGCAAGATCTAATATACTTTTCGTGTTCAACGTATGCGATGCACCAAGAGACTTCGCCAGCTCGAGTTTCGCATCAACAATGTCAACCGCGATAATGGTTTCGACTCCCTGAGACCGGGCAGCCAACATGGCCGCCATACCAACCGCGCCCATGCCAAGAACAGCAAAGCGACTCGTCGGTGTGGGCTTGAGGACATTAAAGACAGTGCCGGCACCAGTGAGATATCCGCAGCCAAGTGGAGCGAGAACCGCCATGTCTTCGACCGTAATTCCAGACTCTGGGGGAGACTTGACAACCGAACGCTCGTCAACCACAGCCAGCTTGCTCATGGATGACTGACCGAAGAACTGGCCGCGGATTGGACCCTTTCCACCTGGGAAAGAGATGGGTGACTCGGCAGCGCTGAGACCTCGAGCACCGGCAAAGTTAATGGGTATCACCTGATCGCAGAATCCATTTCGGCCGTTGCTGCAGGGGCTGCATGTCTGTTTGTGGCATGAGCTGAAGCCCAGGAAGACAAGGTCGCCGTCTTGAAGGGACTTGTCTTTGACGCCACTGCCGACGCGGCGGATGATTCCGGCACCCTCGTGGCCTAGTACGGCGGGATAATCACCGACAGGGATTGCGCCCTGTTGGACGATAATGTCCTAGGGGTGTTTCGTTAGTCGTGAGTTGTTTGGAGAAGGGTATTACGGGGTGGATGATGCATACTGTATGGCAAATGCCAGTGTATTTCATTTCAACCAAAACTTCCCTTGCCCGGACTTCATCAAGTACAACATCTTGAAGGACGAAAGGAGTTCCTGGCTTCTCAACCACGAATGCAGTGGTTGGGATTTGTTTTTCTGGAATCATGACGGGGATGGTTCGATGGAAATGTTAGGGTTGAAGGGAAGTGACTTCGCAAGGACGGGACATATCTCAACTTCGGCGTCGAGTGTTGGGTTTAATGGGGCCTACTATTTTCTGACTTCTGAATCAACGAATCAACGATCATCTCAAAGGGAGATCATGTGCAGAGTTCCCCCCGCTCAAGATGCAGTTCAACCCTAATTCGGAAGTCGAGGACAAAAGACCTTCAAATCAAAAACTCCAGGATGTGCTGTTTTACATGCTGTGTAAATGCTAGTGTACATAGTTGTTACAGTCAGTCTACCACATTTTATCTTTTTGGTTCTTCTCCACGTTCTTCGATTTCTTGAGAACCTCACCCACAGTCATGGGTGTCCGCAGAAACTTCTCCATCAGCAGCGCGGCAGCAACACTCACATTCAGACTGTCGATGCGGGCAGGATCAGATTCAACGCCCAAGATGAAATTCTGTCGCGCGCCTGGAATACTGATGATTGCATCAGCATGCGACTTAATATGCGAGCTCAATCCAGTAGCCTCACTGCCCATCATTATGACACTAGGTGCAGTCAAGCTAGGCAATTTAGCCCCGCTTTGATCGCCGTCGGTCGAGATGTGGTCCAAATGTACGGATCCGGGAGTCGGTGTATCTGCAGCATAGAACCGCCACCCATTCTGCTGAGAACGCTGAATGAAATCAACTTCGTTTTTCACGTGAAGGATAGGCATATTCTCTGCTGCACCAGCAGAACATTTGATCGTGATAGGCGACAGTGGTGCAGAGTTGCGACCAGCTAGGACAAGTGCATCGACACCCAGGAAATAGGATGAGCGGATTATGGCGCCCATGTTACCGGTATCGACTACTCCATCCAATAGCAAGACAATTGGGTATCGATGGCGTTGTTCGTTTTCGTGCGGGGGCGGGCAAGAATGATAGATCCGGATACGATCGTCCGTGCCATTTACCGCAGCTTCTTCCCGGGTTTGTGGCGCAAGCTCCGCCCGGAAATACTCCTCGGAGATGGATGGAACAGCCTGGAGGCCACGCACAGGCAACTTTGGCAAAGGTGATGCCTCTAAAATGCATCCATTATGAGGTCGCCCAGCACTCATCTTGTCCATAAGTCGATCCCACCCTGCAAATGCCATCTTTACTGCAATGTTCTTTGACAATGCCAGCTTGCGGATTGTGACCTTTGCTGCACTGAGCTCTTCATCCGTGCTCTGGTAGATATAAAGCTTGTATAGTTGGCGCCGGCTGCAGCGCAACGCTGCCTCAACGGCACTGGTGCCGTAAATAAACTCAGATGCAGGTGTAGTATAGGGGATTGTGTCCGGCACTTTGACGTTGTCCTTCACCCGCTCTGGCATGCTGTGCGTGACCCGGTGAGCCCTAGGTCTTGCTGGTTCCTTCTCCTGTGGTGCATCCATTGAAAACCTTCCATGTCCTGATTGTGTGAATGAATTATATTGTGTTCGCGACTGGAATCGGGATTGGTGTTCACGAGGAAGTCCGCGAAAATCACCAGAACGAATGAACTCATCCTCGTCGAACTCGAACCGTTCTTCCTTTCGATTCTGTCGAGGGGATTGGGAGTTATCCTTCCATGGCGATTGTCGTCGGTCGTAGTCTTTACGACCTACACCGTCTGATACCCAGGCTTTTTTTGCTCCGTATTCTCGCTCACGCAGGCTGTAATTTCGTTGAACACCAGAGTTGAATCCTGATCTCTCAGACTCATCCTCTCCATGTTGTCGGGCCCCATATGTTCGACGGCCATTGAAGTTGGATTGGTCTGATCTTCCGTACTGTTGCCGCGCTCCGTTTGTCTGACGGTCCTTCAAATTGAATTCACCTGACTTCTCGTATTGTCGCGATCCGTAGTTCCCTTCGTTTTGTCCCTCATGTTGTCGTTCGCGCTTAGGAAAGCGAGACACGTTGCCGCGACGATTATCTCTGTCCACAGTCTGAGACCTGCGAATACCCTCCCCAATTGCTGAATTCAAAGATGCATGCCGAATAGCCAAGACTGTAGAATTTGAGGAGTTGATTACTCTAGAGAGACCGGTTAAGCCTGTTCTCGAGATAGTACTGAGCATTGCGGCGAAGTTCCTGGTCTTCGCTGACCCTCCTATTCCGCCACACCGAGAACTTCGATATCGA
The DNA here is from genome assembly GCF_016767815.1 of Penicillium digitatum. Taxonomy (NCBI): domain Eukaryota; kingdom Fungi; phylum Ascomycota; class Eurotiomycetes; order Eurotiales; family Aspergillaceae; genus Penicillium; species Penicillium digitatum. The sequence goes on from NC_089387.1 coordinate 2,860,608, forward strand.
ACTGCATGATAGGTCTCTGCCCGCCACCGTGCTAATCGTTATCGGGTCCAACGCGCAAAGCGTGGACGCGATCTCTTGCGCATGCTACTCAGTCTCGACTTCGACATCGGCTTTCTTCCTCAGTTCTCATTTCCATTCTTCATTCTCTCGTTCCTTTCTTTATCTATTTGAACTCATCTTTCCTTTGAGCATTTAGTTAACTCAAAATTCACTTGGTTGGCCATTGGGATCTTCAATCCTACCATCCCTCCAATACCCTTTTCACTCATTTCACTCGACTCCCCCAACCCCCATTGGTAGGAGCCGCATGTGCGGTCTCTACATCTCCGACTTCATTTTCTGATCCTTTACATGATCGAAAAATCATCATGTCTCAAGCTAGAGACAATTCTTCCACCTCTGACGGCCCGGATGCGATGGCAGCGCAATTGTTAGCGCAACTTCAGATCGCTTCCTCTCGCACGACTCCTGCCATCGCACCAACGGGCTCCAAAAATGCCCTTCAGCCAGAGCATCAGATCACTGGCAACTCAGAAGAATCAACAGTGTCTTTTGAGATCATCGTCCCAGTGGTTAACAACCCTGAGGACTATGAGTATTTGCCCGGTCACTTTGAGGTTCATCACATTCTTGCTGTCGATCTGCATGAGCCAAAGCTCATTGTAAGACTCAGAAGTGGTGAACGTGAGACTGTTAGTGAAAACAATTAAACAATCAACCTTAAGCTCCATTCAACTGACCATACCTTTCATTAGATGACCATCAAGAAACTAAAAAGCCTTAATAACGGACGGGAGGCTTTGCGTGAATTCAATCGTGAATCACAGAGCCCTGATCCCCTGGCAATGGATTATGAACCCATTTCACATCTCATTTACTCAGGCGGAGATGGTCCTGGAGACTATGATTCGGATATGGATTGGGGAATTGCACGAAGGCGCCAACAACGTGGGCCCAAAATCTCATACAGTCATTTCTTCCACAGTGGCCATGACGATGAGGATGAAAACTATCAAAGCCGCCATGAAGATTACAGCGTGGATATCGAAGACTCAGAGGAGCCCAGCGACGAGGATGAATATGGTCCTCCGACTAAACGCCGCCATCTGAGAAGAGGTGTACAAAAAGGCCGAAAGCAACGCACTGACGAATGGTCTGAACAGTCCCCCCCCTCTGATTCTGGCAAACGAGCATCACACCGCTTGCGAAAAACCCGTCAACGCAACCTCAAAGAGCGCCTTGAAGACGACGAATTTTCCCAACCTGTGGCTGAGCAACCTAAAAAACAAAAGTTCTCAGGCGCGCGGGAGCATTTCCGTGAACTACCTCACGACAATGAGTTCAGACAGTGCCACTCCCAATCCTGTACCCAATGCGGCTACAAAGATCATGACCGCGAAAAAGGGTCTTTGGTTTTCTGCCAAGGTTGTACTGTGTCATACCACCAAGGCTGTCTTGGCGATCGAAGCAACCGAAAGCACTTGGTCACTAAGGTTGACAAAGGGGATTTCATTCTTCAATGCAGTCGGTGTTTGGGGATCAAGCACCAAGAGCATGATATGAAGCCTCATTTGGGCCACTGTGCTGTGTGCAGAGATGAGGGACCCATGTCGCAACCTTTGCGGGAGACTCTTTCTTCCCAGACTGAGCAGCAGTTACGGGAAGCCAATAATGGAGTAGATCCAATTGCCCACGTGGATCTGTCCCGTGTCAACAATGTTGACAACGTCCTCATCAGATGCCTTGGTGGCAGTCATAGTTGCAAGCGGGCTTTCCATATTCAGCATTTGCCTAACACAACTGAGAGGGATCGTGCCGACATTGATCCTGATCACTGGCAATGCAACGACTGCTCTGAATCACCCCCTGGAATCAACCCAATTCATGCCATCGTTGCTTGGAGGCCGAAAAATGCCGATGTCAAAGTCGTCCCGCAGTTAGTTGAAATGACCCCGGAGATCGACAAAGAATATCTTGTCAAGTGGAACAAGATGTCCTACTTCCGTGTCACCTGGTTGACAGGAGACTGGGTCTGGTCCATGGCTCCCGCCCGCCAGATGAAGGCGTTCCTCAAGTCAGATAGATCCACCGATCCCATAATGACAACAGCCGAGGCTATCCCCGAAGAAAATCTGCGAGTGGACATTATCTTTGACGTGGAATATCACAGCGAGCCCAGATCCCAGGAGGATCGAGCAAACGCCGAGATGGTTAAGCGGGCTTATGTCAAGTACAAAGGGTTGCCCTACGAAGACTCGGTCTGGGAAGAACCCCCAAGTCAGACCGACACAGCTCGCTGGGAGGATTTCCGAACTGCTCTTCTTGACAGGGTGCTCCGAGAAGATACTCACCCCCTGAGACCGAAAGATCTTCAAAGCCGTCTCAGAAATGCCCGCAAACAGGAGTTTGATAAGAGCCTTATTTTGACTGCTCAGCCTGCATTGGTCACCGGTGGTGAGCTCATGGAGTATCAGATGGATGGCGTAAACTGGCTCCTTTACATGTTCTTCAAGCAAAAGAACGCTATTCTTGCTGACGATATGGGTCTCGGAAAGACAATCCAGGTCATCACCTTTTTTTCGGCATTGATTGAAAAGCTAAATTGTTTCCCATTCTTGGTTGTCGTTCCGAATGCGACTGTGCCAAATTGGCGTCGAGAAATTAAGAGCTGGTCGCCGGATGTTCGGGTTGTCACTTATTATGGCAGTATTTTTGCTCGCGAGATGACTAGGGAACACGAGTTGTTTCACAAGAATGGCACTCTATGCTGTCATGTGGTCATTGCTTCATACGAGAGTATGGTTGATGATGGGGCTAAGCGAGTCCTGTCCAGTGTCAATTGGGCCGGCTTAGTTGTTGATGAAGGTCAGCGCCTCAAGAATGACAAGAGCCAGCTCTATGAGCGTCTCCTTCGCATGAAATTCGGGTTCAAGCTGCTGCTCACTGGCACACCCCTTCAAAACAACATCAGAGAACTCTTTAATCTGGTTCAGTTCATTGACCCAACTCATGATGCCGAGAAATTGGAGGCTCAATACGGAGGAGTCCTCGACAAGGAAGCCATTCGTGAGCTCCACGACATGATTCGGCCATGTCTCCTGCGTCGTACCAAGGCAGAAGTTCTGCCGTTCCTCCCCCCAATGGTACAAATCATCATTCCGATTTCGATGTCCGTTTTGCAGAAGAAGCTGTACAAATTAATCCTTCAAAAGAACCCGCAGCTCATCAAGGCTATTTGCAAGAAGCACACCGGGCAGTTGAAGAAAGCAGAGCGCCACAATCTGAACAACATCCTCATGCAACTGCGAAAATGTCTTTGTCACCCGTTCATTTACAACCGGGACATTGAAGAGCAAACCCTGGATCCCCAACTTTCTCATCGGCGCTTGGTCGAAGCATCCGGGAAACTTCAGTTGTTGAACTTGATGCTGCCTCGACTTCGAGAGCGTGGGCATCGCGTTCTCATCTTCAGTCAATTCTTAGAAAATCTGAACATTATTGAAGACTTCCTCACTGGAATAGGGCTCCAGTACCGTCGCCTAGATGGAAATCTGTCCTCAAGAGAGAAACAGCAACAGATAGACCAGTTCAACGCGCCAGACTCCCCGTTCTTTGCTTTCTTGCTTTCGACACGGTCTGGTGGTGTTGGTATCAACCTCGCTACTGCCGATACAGTCATCATCATGGATCCGGATTTCAATCCAAAGCAAGATATGCAAGCTTTGTCGCGTGCCCATCGAATCGGGCAAAAGAACACAGTCCTTGTGTTTCACCTGGTAGTGCGTGCGTCAGTGGAAGAAAAGATAATGCAGAAAGGTAAAACCAAGATGGCGCTTGATCACGTACTTATCGATCGCATCGAGGCCGATGAAGATAAGGAAGACCTCGAGTCCATCCTCAAGCACGGTGCTCAGGCTCTTTTCAATGATGATAACTCAGCAGATATCACATACGATACCCCCTCCATTGACAAGCTGTTGGACCGTAGCCAGGCCGAGCAGGCCAAGCAAGTGGCCAACGAGGGAAGTTCGAACCAGAATGAGCAGGCGCAATTTAACTTTGCCCGGGTGTGGCAAAAGGATCAAGGTAGCCTTGAAGAAGTGACTGAGACCGAGGACACCCCTGTGGATGTTACGGCGTGGGAGAAGATTTTGCAGGAGCGTGAGCGTGAGGCGCTGGAGGAGGCTAACCGTCAAACTGAAGGTCTTGGGCGTGGTAAAAGAAAGCGCGGTGCGCCCCGCTACGATAACATCATCGACGGTGTTGACGACGATGAGAACCCTAGTCCCACTCGACAGCCGCCTGCCAAGATGCGAAAGGCAGCCGCTGATAACGACTATGAGTTCAAACGGCCAGAAGAAGGAGATGAGACCGAGACCGAGTCGGAACGTGGACTTGAGCCACCACATAATGGGGATGATGGAATTATGTCAATGGGCACAGCGTTTGACGGTGACAAGACAGAGTCGTACACTGGAGCTACGCAAATGGGTATTGCAAAGGACTTTGCGGTTAGCCCTAGCGTGTATGCTGAACATCAAGGTAAGAACTAATCCATTCCAACTCCATGCACATTTTCGTTATAACTTTCTTTATTTGGTTCTAAAAATCAACCCTTTTGTTTCTTATTGCGTGCATTAAAAACACTCTTTGGTGATAAAAACAAGTTTTGGTTAACATTCATGATTCCACGGCAGCCCGCATGTTCCGCCGTGTTGAATCCCCACCCCCGGTGGCATCAATGGGCGCCAACGGTACCCAACAAGCTTCCCCACCTTGTGTGGCATGTCAAAAACACCACATCACCGGGCGTTGCCCACTCCGTCACGCCGGCGTCGAGTTCTGTGGCCTATGCGGGTTGGCACATTGGGGAGGTCGCCGGGCCTGCCCCCACATGCAGTCAAGCGTGCAGATCACCCGCATGCTGGAGGCTCTGGAGAAGAGCACGGAAGCCCCGCCCCTAATTTCGCTGGCAAAGAGATACCTTCAGGGTATTCTCAAATCGGTTGCGCGGACTGCTCGTGATGAACGGAAGAAAGCGATGCTTTCCGCTCAGGCGGAGCCTCAGGCTCAGCTCACCTCGGCCTCAACTGGCGGGGTGAGCCGAGCTAATGTCACTGATTTGACAGAGGGAAGTGCCGAATCGTAAACGTCATCTCACATTTTTGCTGATGTGGCCCTAGTAGGGGCATCTTTTGATCACTCTGTGATCCTCGTCTGAGATGAACTCCGGTTCTCTCTTTCACTATTTTTGGTTTATGTCCATTTTCAGCGTACCAATTCGCATTGGGAGGAGCCCGGTATTTTGTCTTTTGGAAAGGTGAAACCCCCCCAAAAAAGAGAGAATCTACAAAGACCAAAAAAATTCAAAAAACGGGGGCGTTCTGGGCATTGTGAGCGAAAGATACCCAGCTGTGTTTTGTTAGATTGAGAGAAAATCAATCTGAATTTATATGATTATGATTATTATCTTGCATGTTGTAAGCCCAGTAGGTTTATCATGGTACAGAAAATGTGGTATTGCAGAAAGGTAGAACTTTGAGCTCTTTAGAATCATATTCTTATGTTCTATGAACTTGGGAAAACACTTTACTGTATAGTGTCCTAAGCAGGTCACTACCAGAAAGCTATCCAAATCAAACAAATGCCAGCGGTAGATAACGCTGCTACACAATCCTCCAGCAAGAATCTCACTATGCAATCTAAGAGGATTAGATTACAATTGGTGCCAGGACTAGCAACAAACCAATGTTTAAAGAACAAAGGCAGCCACGCAGACGTCTTACTTCTTCATCCCTCCACACATCCCCATTTCCTACATCCATCATTCAAGCGACTTTATCAAAGAACATCATCAGCGAATGCATAGCATAGCCTTAAGCAGGCGCTCGCGGAGATGGAGCAAAACCCCACTGCTACACCGCAAGTTATGCCCAATACCGTACAGGAGCTCGAGGTGCCTGAATCCTCGCAGAAGACCCTTCAGCCTCGAGTAGGAGATGCTCCAGTAAAAACACCAGATGATGATTATGAACAAGGATAGTCTGCAATGATGTGGATGGGCCATTTCCCCCGGTGAAAAGTAGACACATTAACAGCTATTCGATGATGTAGCAAAGGAGTCATTGATCAAGGCCGGCAAATCTGATGCTGATTTGGTAGCTGGTCTTGAAGACCAGCTACCAGCTACTGAAATCAATCGGAAACCACCCTCCGAGGACACCGATATGGCCTTTGTCCCAAAAATTGATCCAACCGAGCCATGGATTAAGGCTGAGAAACCTGATACTGATCTAGCAGCTAGCATTCACAAACAGGACGCCGCTACTGATGTGAAAGAAGACCCGTCTTGCGACGATATTGAGATGCCACTGGCCCCCCAAGCTCGATCCAACTGAGCTACTCATCAAGGTTGAAAAGCTTGATTCTGATTTGGCAGCTAGCATTGAGAACCAGAAATCCACTACCGGTGCTAAGCAAGAGCCATACCGCGAGGATACTGAGATGCCATTGGCCCCCAAATTTGACCTAAACGAGCCGATAGCCAATCTTGGCCACTCTGACTCTGAGTGCAGTCTTGCCTCCTTCAATCCCCAAGATCTATTGGAAGAGAAACGTACTCCGAGCTCCCTTGAGTTTTCAGACAAAAATATACAAGGCCAGCTCTGTGTTATTTGTTTCAAGGAATGGGAAAGGCAACTGAAGCCCAGTGAAAGGCTACTGGACTGTCAGATTACCCAAGGAAATTCTCCCGGCTGTGACCCGTGTGCCCAGCGGCGTTCTAAGTGCGTGCTAGTAAGAACACATTATCCTTAAAAACTACCCCGGCTAACTTGCTGCTAGCTCCCATCGAGCCTGACAAAGGACCTGTCACAGCTCCAGAATGAGATGAACAATGCCTTGGATGCGGGTGAGGCCATCGAGGAAACAAAACGTTTCTACGATGCATGCAATAATATTTCTCGGGAAATCCATCTACCGTCCGCGGGGCCCAGCGCATCATCCCTACAATCACACTCGTGGTATACAGAGAGGAAAATGCTGTACTATCGAGAATACCGACGGAAGAATGCACACAGGATCAAGTTGAGACAACAAGAGTGCCAGCGAGAATACAGATTGAAATAGGTCACAACGACAAGAACACCGATGGAAGAACAATGACAGAATTAACCTCAGACGAGAATAGGGACACAAATTGCATAAAAGTCTGCCAACACAGGAGTTGGAGAGCCAGTCGAAGCCAGAGACCTAGCTCAAGCCAGGGGTCCAGGAAAAGCAAATGATCGTCCAGCCGAAGAAAGAGATTTAGGTCAAGCAAGAGACCTGGTTGTCAAGTTCCTATGATGAGCTGTAGGAAAGAAGCATACCACGGGGCCACCAGGATAGCCTTGGCGCTTTTGCAGTTGAGAAATTCTGTCATTACAATTGCTTTGGTTTCTGAAGATTACTTATTTTGCTTGGAGCTTATGCTATATTTGATAGATTTGCCAGTTGGACTACTTTGGGACATTGTGTTCTACTGCAAGTGGTTGTCGGCTTGGGCGGTCGAATTAGGTCAAGCCAGGTCACGTGGTCTTCCCAGGTTCGCCTGAGCCGCTTGGTAAGCTGTTAATGACATGCGACAACGAAGGAATAAGGAGAACCGCGCCAAAGAATGTTTGTTTTGTTTTGGTGTTTTTGGCTCTGGTTATCTGTGGTATCTGTGTAGTACTTTTGGATGCAAAGGCTCTGAAAATCTTAATCTTTTGAGGTAATCTGTAGGTTGGATAGGTTGTGGCAACCACCTAAAGGCACTGTCCTAATTTAAAGAAAAAAATGCAAGTTTTCGTAAGTGCAAAAGAGAAATAACTAGTATTCTAGCTTTTCACTAGTGCACTGACAAAAACATGGATAGTTCTAGAGCTGATATGGTTGATATAAGGTAGCCAAGAACGCCAATATTGAGATGAGTCGCACCGGGTCGAAGGTGTATCCTAGAGAGGGAAGATAACTCGCACGTATTTGTAGCAATTGAATAATAGAAATAATCATTGCGGTATTCTCGCAAGGTAGTACTTCAGTCTTTGACTGTATTAGTAGGTCATTCTTGCCATACCTTCAACCCGTGAACACAATGCAAATGACCAGCCTTAAACATACATACCATTGATATAAGTGCAATATAGGGCAAAGAGTACGCAGAAGCATCACGGAAGGGCAAATTTAGAATTGAACTAAGCAGTTTCTGCAGGCAGCCGCTCAGTTCTGCCAAGACACATGTTCACGATGACTTTGGAAGCCAAAAGCAGTGGACTCCAAAGAGGACACAACATATTTGTGTCTTTCTGTAGTCTATTCATATGCCGTTACTAGATTTTTCTGCTCTCTGATACGCAGAGGAACACTATCTCCATATCAGGGGCAACGCCGTATTCTCGTTTCCTGTTATGATAGACCCTGGTGTCTTTGTCACCAAGGGGATCTTATTGTGAGCTTAAAGATGGACAAACTTCCATTGTGGATTCAATATATCTAGTGTATCTAGGATAGTCTTAGTTCATTGTGTTTGACACAATTCGTATATCTCTTTGATATGTAGGTAATTGGCACAGACAAGCTTCAAGAGCTCAACGGGTCTCCGATATATGAGATATTGTTTCCCCTCCTGAACTTCAGTTTCTCATCTCATCTTTCTTCCCAATTTGTTATCTCTGTTTGTCACCTCCTAGAGCTGTCACCCTGTCACCTGTCACCTGTCCCTTCTGGCGCTTGTCACCTCTCCCACAACCCTCTTCTCCCACAGACGTCCTGTTCCCACCTTCTCTTCTTCATCTCTCTTACATCTCCCTGTATCACATTCTTATTACACAATCTTATCCAGTCCAACATTTTATTTTTACCTGGATCAAGAATTACCTTTTGTCAAGATGGTGACCACCAGTCGCCCTCAATTTTTCTGTACCCGGCCTGACGGGACTTTGACCCCACTGGTAGCTGTTGATGAGCTGCCCTCTAACGTCACCATCCGCGGTGTCTCTCGCACTCTCAATGCTGGAGAAACCCAGGGTATGACCAGCTGTGGCCTGGCTACCCAGCGTTCTGAATCTTGGTCTGTCGACGGGGTCACCCAGTCCTCTGAGCGTGAGGCTGGAAAGGAACCTTTGCCTGATATGCACAGCCTCTTGCTGCAGGTTATCACCAACAAAAATGTCCCTGAGCCCATGCGAGCATCGGCGCAAGCCATCCTCTTCCAGGGAATCGACAGCCCTCGCGGGCTTGGTGGTCAAGGCACTCCTGCAAATGGATTGTCACCAGTTGCGTCAACCTATTATGTGAAGAACCCCCAGATGGGAAATAAACATGTATGGCCGAAACATTCTGGCATGTTATGGTTCGAGTTTCTAACTCTTTCAACACAAGGCCCCGAGCTCCAAGAAAGAGTACTGTTCGTACTGGATTCGTCACGGCGAGTGTGACTATTCTCAGCAAGGTAAGTGGCCTGGATAGCCCCAACCCCGTGAGATCTTGACTGACACTGTGTCGCATAGGCTGTCTGTACAAGCATGAGATGCCCACTGAGTTCCACATGATTGAGAAACTTGGTCTCCGCGATATTCCCCGCTGGTACCGCGAGAAGCACAACGTTCAAAGTTTTTTGCACCCGAACCGTACACAGCTTGCGATTGCGCCTCAGCCGCCCATGCGGGCCCTACTATCCCCAGCTTCTCCAGCCAACGAGAGCTGCGCCAGCAAAATGTCCACCATGAACGCCAACCCAAAGCTGAACAAGTCTCCCCCCCAGTTTAACAAGTCCCCTCCCCGAGGACCAGCTAACCGTGGAGGTCACAACGGGTTTGTTAACCACAATCAGAATCGAGGTGGAGGCCGTACTGGCGCCCCGAATGGACACCATGGCAACAACTGGAAAGGTACCCACCGTGGTGGCCGTAACCGAACCATGGGCCCTGTTCGTCACGGCATTAACGGCGAGCGTGACGGTGAGTGTGACGGAGAGCATAGCGGCGAGTGTTCCCCGGGCATGGAATCCGCCCCAGCTACCTACGATTATCAATCTCATGGATATGGCGGTAACCAAGTTTGCACCCCGACTACCCCGGCCGCTTTTCCGGTCACGGTTCCAATCACAATCTCGACTACTGGTCATGTTTCTGCTCCCATGACTGCCCAGCAATCTCTTTTGGACGACGGTAACTCCCTCAACCGTAATGCATACTGGAAGCTCAATGAGCTGACCGATTGTAATCAAGATATGTTCGAAGATGCCTCGAACAAGTCGGTCGAGCCCCATCACCGCATCCAGCCCCGCCACGTGTACCAGCACAGCTCGAACCCTTCCTCTGATGGTGGCGTCATGCTCCCGAAAGAGCCCACTGTGACTTACGACTCGAACTTCGGTGTTTTCGCTCGAGTTGATATTCCTTCTCGCAAGCAGTCTGACTCCAGCGAATCTCACGATACCATCCAGAGGAACTATGGTCCTTCCACTCCCCGGATTGGAGATCTTCAACTCACCGACAACGTGCCCTTGAACTCCGCCGACACCCGTGTCACTTGGGGTCCCATTGGAGGTCCTATTCTCAAGCGTACTTCGCCTCCTGCCGAGAACATTGCACACATGTTTGGTCATTACTCCAACAACCTCCACAGCAGCTAATTGGATCATTTCAAGACTTTCACTCAGGCGTGCCTGGCCTGGAGGTGGTACTCATTTCTCCCTGCATGTTACCACTCACTGATCAGTTTTATCTTTTTTCGTGCATTTATGAGATCTGGTGCATCGACATGGTTTCCTTTCGATGCCAGCCTACCAGGTAAAATTATGCCATATCATACCACACAGAGACTATACCAACCACCTACACACACACGGAAAATGATCCAGACTACAACAAGACGACAATAAAGGAGTGAGAAATGAGAGGCGATAGTGGACACATCTTTCTTCTCTGCCTGATGCGTTATTTTTTGCTTTTTGTTTTGTTTTTATTTTATTTTTTTTTGCGCAGGATTGGGAAATTGCTGCACCCGTTCGTTGATCTGAATGGATGGTGAGGAAGATATTCCCAAAAGGAGTTGTGATTTTTATTCGTTGTTTTTTTAATTTTCGGCTCTGGAACTGCAGCAAAGCCTTATCCCATCTGTCATGGGTAGGATGTCGTTGTTGGTTCGAGTACATATGAAATCGGATTTGGGGCTGCAGTTGATTCCTGCTGACTACTCCCTTTGTCTTGGCAGATATCTATCACAGCGTTTGAATTTAAATGCGATGTTTTTCTTTTGAAAATTTCGATATCAATTATCCAGAAGTTGCTACGTACTTGTGAGCATTTAAATAGAGCTATATAGAAGCTAGCATACTCGCAATGTAGTAAGTCGAGAGGCAAGCTACAAGATGGAATGGACTAACAGCGAGTCGCCAATGCATGGAATAAAATGACTATAGTACATTCGAAAGAAAAAATGCCAAAAATCCTAGAATATGCGCCCGCGCCTCGCAAATGTTTGACAACAGTTTCTCAAACACACCCAATATACAGTTGACGAACATCTATCACCGACGTGCCACCTTTTTCCGCGCGCCAATCTTGACAGCAACGCGCTCCCGTTCATCAGCAGCCTTGGCCTGGAGAGCAGGGTTAAGCGAAGGCAGGGCCTTGATAGCATCGGAGACAACCGTATTACCGTCTACAAGGGCAGCTCGCGTCTCTTCGGCCGCTAGACGCTCCTTGCGCCGGGCGGCCAGCTGACTCCGACGGGTCTCGGTCATGTTCCAAGATTCGGGGAATTGAAGTCTGGTCTTGTACTTGTGGTGGCGGAGGTCGAGCGGGATATCGGCGAAGGAATCACCTTCCTTGGCCTCTTTGATCATCGAGTTGACCACATCTACCAGATAACGCTTGTTCTGGGCACGCGAGCTGAACTTCTCGCTCGACATACGGATGACATCAGTCTGCGGGTTGTAGCGCGTACCGGCCAGCTTGAGGAATGTTTGGCGCTGGGCTTCAGTGAGATACTTGGGAGTCAGATCTTGGGATGCAAGCTCCACGACAACCTTGGGCTCGGCCGGGTGCTGTTCACCCATGTAGGTGGTGTAGCGGAAGCGGAGGATGTGGGTTGGGGGAGGCAGTGTGAATGGTTTGGCGAGCTCTATAATTCAACGTCAGTGGATGGAAGGCGTAGCCTTGATCAGCATTTGATCTTACTGCTCAGCATTGGCATATCCCATGCTGTTATGCGGGCATATTCTCTCATTTCACGGTGCAATTCCATCCCCGCGTGTGCCAGGGATGTAATTTCGTCGTCATTGATTTCCTCATCTCCATCCTCGAGCATGTTCACCAACTCATCAGGCTCATCCTCGGCCCAGAAACCAGGCCGGCGGGGGCGAATCTCTTCGAATCGGAGATCCTCTTCTTTCTCAATCTTTTGAACAGCCTGCTCGATTTCCTCGAAGGCCGCGGCGCGTTTCTGGGGATCGTTGAATTCGGCAACCATGCGGATGTTCTCTTCGTCGAATGCCGCGCGCTCCTCGGGAGACATCATATCGTACATTGATCGCTGCTCCTTCGTAAGGAGATTGACTGAGTACTCAGGCATTGGGGGGAAATCCTCCGGATTGAGTTCCTTCGGCGGAGGAGGAATCACCGGGTCATCCTGGATGCGATTGAGCGGCGAGACGGAGAAGTACCGAGACGAAGGGGTCATGAGGCCTCTTTGGACCATATGCCTGGCCGGGCGAGTCAATAAACGAGCTGCTGAAGCCATTGTTGAGGGTATAGCGTGGGTAGGGACAGGATCTCAATCACGATGTTTTCCGCTTCCACTTTTGCGAGGTTCACCGCCGTGCGCTATTCCAAATTAATACTAGCGTTGTCTATACACACGTGACACCCCGGTATGTGATTGCATCTTCATCTTCGGACTATTCTCTCATCTCGATAATGCATCTTTTTACCATTCTCTTATGTGAGAATGATAATTGATAACAAAAAGAACCTTCCACGGGTGATTTCTTCGCCCACTTTGACTCAACAACATCGTCACGATGAAGCTATGCTTTGTAACTGTGGGGGCCACGGCTTCCTTTCATAAGCTACTTGAACAAATACTTAGTTCACAGTTTCTTGAGACTCTAGCCAAACGTGGCTACACCCATCTTCTTATTCAGTACGGCAAAGATGGTCAACAAGTTTTCCAAGACTTCATCGATAATGGTCAGCCCCATCACGGTCTCATACTTGGGGGATTCGATTTCCAGCCAAGTATTGATGCCCAAATGATGATGACCGTGGAAAGAGAGTCCCTTAATCAAGAGCGCGGCTTGATCATATGTCATGCCGGTAGGAAATCTCTCTATCTCGTGTATGAAATATTTGAGGCCTTAATCCACTTACCATCTTACAGGAAGTGGGACTGTTCTGGCAGGACTTCGCTTGGGTGTACCCTTGATTGTGGTCCCCAATCCGGATCTTGCCGATAATCACCAGCAGGAACTGGCCGATGAGCTAGAGGAAGGGAACTATGTAATTAGTAGTTCGGTCAAGTAAATGATCTATCTACCCTCCTTTGTCTACTCAGCCAGTCTGACTAACTCGGATTAGGGATGTGAGCAGCGCAATTAGCAGAGCAGAGACTCAGAAGGCCGAGGTATTGTCTATGCGAACTGGAAATACAACTCTTGCGAAAAGTATGTCTGACGAGTTGAGCTTTTTGGATTAAAGGAGCCCCTCTGGTGACTTGCGAGGACTGATTTCCGCCAACCCGCTATTTTTGACAGAACAATGGGATTCGGAGTCAATTTTCCTCATGAACTACGATCTTACATGAAATCCAATTAGGCGTCAAACAGTCAGTCCGAGTTCGGTCTGTTTGGTCTATTGAGTCGATGTGGAAAGTCTCATCTGATAGATCGTGAAGAGAATCAACACTCTCCAAAGTCAGCCGAACCACAGCCGATTAGTTTTAGTACAAAGATTTGACCAATTTGTTATGTTTCACTACCAGCGAGTCAAAAAATGATTATGATAATTTCTGTAAACCTCAATTCTATCGTCGGAAGTCCACTTTACCAGGCGTGGACGAAGAGTGGCCCAAGCTCCTTGTTGACAATTCCCGATTTGCGGATTTGCGGATTTGCGGTTTCGCGTCCACTCCTGAATCAACGCCCAACCACCGAAACACTATATGCGCCTTCAATCCAACTACCGCCCCATCGATCTTCCGAGTCGCCCATTCTAGGCCGAGAGGCCGTCTATACCCGCGCTTGTCTTTCTCCGACATCAACTTCCATACACTCTCCGCAATGGCTGAGGCAACTCTTCACAACGTGCCAATTGTCATCGACAATGGCAGTGGCACAATTCGAGCAGGCTTCGCCGGAGAGGAGATTCCGTCATGTTATTTTCCGTCGTTTGTTGGTCGTCCCAAGCACCCACGGGTGATGGCCGGTGGGCTGGAAGGAGACTCGTTCATCGGGTCCCGTGCACAGGAACTCCGCGGACTGTTGAAGATCAGGTATCCTCTAGAACACGGCATTGTCACGAATTGGGAAGACATGGAATCGATTTGGCACTATGTCTACGAAAACGAGCTCAAGACCCTTCCCGAAGAACACCCCGTCCTGCTCACGGAGCCACCGCTGAACCCGCGCGCCAACCGCGATATCGCGGCCCAACTCATGTTCGAAGCTTTTAACGTGCCGGCCTTGTACATGTCAATCCAGGCTGTGTTGTCGCTCTATGCGTCTGGCCGCACCACGGGTGTGGTTTTGGATTCTGGTGATGGTGTCTCCCATGCGGTGCCTGTCTTTGAGGGATTCGCTATTCCGAACAGTATTCGGAGAATTGATGTTGCTGGTCGTGACGTTACAGAACAGATGCAGCTGCTGCTGCGTAAGGCCGGGCATGTGCTGCATACCAGCGCCGAGAAGGAGGTGGTGCGGATGATCAAGGAGAAGGTCTGCTACGTCTCGCTGGATCCGAAGCGGGAAGAGAAGGAGTGGATGAACAGCTACCACAAATCCGATGCTAAAGCGATGGACTACGTTCTTCCGGACGGCCACAAGATCAAGGTAGGCATTGTCTACGACCTGCCATTCGTCTTGGGGATACAACAATGCTAATGACGTGACTTCTCAAGATTGGCCAAGAACGTTACCGTGCGCCGGAAATCCTTTTTGACCCCGAGCTCATCGGCCTCGAGTATCCCGGTGTGCACCAGATTGTGCAGGACGCCATCACTCGCACCGATCTCGACCTGCGAAAATCTCTATACCTCAATATTGTGCTTTCTGGAGGTTCAACACTGTGCAAGAACTTCCCCGATCGGTTGATGCGCGAGATTAAGAAACTAGCAGTCGAGGACATGAAGATCCGCATTTCGGCGCCTGCTGAGCGCAAGTACACCACGTGGATTGGCGGTAGCATTCTTGCCGGGCTGAGCACGTTTAGAAAGGTTTGCAAATATCTCCCTTTTGCCAATGCATCACAGCTGACTCACCACTCTCTAGATGTGGGTAAGCGCAGACGAATGGCACGAGGATCCCGAGGTGATCCACAAGCGATTCGCATAAAAAGACTCGCCCATGACGAAAGTCTTTGATATCATGGTGGCCTTCTGCCAATTCAACTCTAGAATTGATCACATCCACTGCCTCCAACCCGATCCCAAGGCACCATCTCCAATTCCCAGAACGCACACAAGAAACCGATCTTGTCAACCTGGATCGATCATCATGCAATTGGCAGTGCATACCCAGAATTGATCGACCAACATCACCAATCCGAGTCATCTTCCCGACTCTTGATACCCCCGTTTCAAATTTCCTATCCAGCTCACGTCGTCTTGGCATTGGCTCTGACTTTATTGCAAGTCCAGTCTCTCTTGTGTCTTGGGGATGGTTCTACTCTAGACATAATTTTACTCAGACATGCCTGCATACATAAGTTCTCGCCATGTACCTTTCTATCCCATCTGAATAGATTGACTAAATCCCCCCACTAGCCCTAGATATATATATGTGTCCGAGCTTGTAATGGAACAGTGTTACAATCACAATCGATCTTTTTAAATTCTATCTTTGGGCAGAAGGCAAGTATGATGAGAATTGGGTTGTCCATTCTCCAATTCGTCACCCCTTTGTATGAGTCAACTACATGGCGTCATGGGTACCCGGATGTAGCCTAATGCAGATGGGCTTCACTGGGCAAGGGAGGCGATTTCTTTGTAGAAAACAAAAGGACTTCTAATCTCTGTCACCCCCTTAAATAGAGAGCCTGTGTCGTTACAGATCCATTGGCAGTGGACTTTGAAACCAGACTGAACACCGACATGGAAGAAACTATAGAATGGCAAGCCAAACGAAGGTCCGTGGACCACAAGAAATCCGGAGAATTAGAACCCAACTTTCTAGGACATAAAAAAAAGCACCATGAATAATAGTACCAACTTGGTTCGGCTGCGCTCGCCTATCCGCGGGGATACCACATCCCGACCCTATGTGCGAAACCTGCAAGTCCAGATTTACCGTGAGTGGAACCCACTCACAACGAGCACGTCTTAATACGAAATCTACTACTACAATGATGTAACTGAGAAGTTTTCTTGGTTGGAAGACGAGTAATCCAGCTAGGGAAGATCCCTAGCATGCATTTCATTGTTAAAACCCACGGCTAGGAAGTAGTAGCCCAGAGTCACGCAGTACAGGGGGGGGAATATGTTGAAAATCAAAAGGAAACACAAAAAGTGTGCGACACAAGGAGGAGATAGGGGGAACTCCGAGAATGATGCGGCCAGACAATTGTTGTTCGATGGCGCGATCTGGGTCAAGTGTTGAATAAACTCCGAAGAGACGAGAACTCGGTTTCCGGACCCTGGCGAGGGAGTTTGATGTGGAAACACAGAGGGTGGCATTCCATAGGAGGGAAGATGGATGATGGGGTG
This sequence comes from Penicillium digitatum, assembly GCF_016767815.1. Taxonomy (NCBI): domain Eukaryota; kingdom Fungi; phylum Ascomycota; class Eurotiomycetes; order Eurotiales; family Aspergillaceae; genus Penicillium; species Penicillium digitatum. The sequence goes on from NC_089387.1 coordinate 2,877,552, forward strand.
AAGATTCGCATTTGGGGGATGTCACAGACAGATGCAGAAAGAAACAGTCTTGTGGACAGACAGTCAACGGGTGGTCATCGTTGATGTTTCGGTCTGGGCGATCCGGTAGAAGGTCCCGTTAAGATTAAAAAGATTGATGAAGTGGTCAAGAGAAAGGATCAGAAACTTTTTTTTTTGAAATGTCGTTAGGTCGTTGATGTTGAATGGATCTCGCTAGAGACGAGATGGGGTTGCAGTGGGAGAGAAGAATGCCATTTTTAGGCAGTACCCCTCAGCTTGCCCCAACTCATCTCAAGACCACGACGGGCCAAGTCACGGGCACGATCCGCCACGGATCCAGTGCTGGAATTGGAAGCCGTGCTGGCAGCCGAGTGCTTCCGACTCAAGCTGGAATTGCTGCAGTCGTCGCGGTACATGGTGTTTCCGGCACCACCACGTCCGACGTGGTAGATGGGGGCGGCTTGGCGCAGATCACGTTCGAGTTCTTCATCGAAGCTGAAGATGGCACGCTCAGTGCTGTTGTGGACGTTCCCGGCACCACCGCGGCCAGAGGTGAAGGTTGATGACACGCGCGAGTCGAGACGAGCTAGTGAGGCGGGACCGGTTGCGCTGCGCGAGTCGGTGGTCTTGGTGTTCTTTAGATTGACAACATTCCCACATCCACCTCGGCCGGTATAGACGGCTGGACGACCGGCATGGGGCACGGAAGGGTGTGGCTCAACCAGGCGATAATTTGATGCAGGCATGGCTGATGTGTGAAGATGAGGAATAGAGATGAAGTATAAAGATGAAGTATAGAGACGATTTAGAGAGGTATCAACAATATCTATGGTGAAACTCTTCAATCTCCACCGATCAAAATTTGCAGTTGTGTGTCTTTAAGAGCAACCAGGGGGACTTTCATGTTATATAGTCCTAGGACTTTTGGGGGGAGTCATTTCCAGTTCCAGGCACGACATCCAGTCACAAGGTGCTGTGGGGGGGGGGGGGGGGGGCAGTTGGTGAGATTTTTTTTTTTTTTTTCTTTTCTTCTTTTTTTTTCGATATTTTTTTTAAAGTTTGGGGGGGGGGTTTGGAATTTTCTCCCTGAATTTCCGTCGTCATCGGAGTAGAGCGGCTAGAGAGATTTCCGGTTTAATTGCTATGTCAGCATCTGCACGTGTCCTTTAAGCGCCCCTGTGATCTAGTTAAGGAAGGGGATTACATAGTCTCCTTCAGGCGGCACCACTCTGGCCGCTTTTACCCAAAAAATGGTCCACTGGGCAACCAAGTCATCTGACTGGGGCAGCTCCACCAATAGTGAGTGGCAAGACGTAACAGAAATGGGTAGAACAACCAATAGGGATTTTCCATTACCCCCAGGAAATGTCGAAAAATCTCTCAATTCAGGGTTGAGCATCCAGATCTACTGTCTTTTTCACACTGGACGGAGAAAAATTCACGGTATCCCTTGTAATCACACCCTGCAACAGGGGCTATTTCTTGAGCACGTCAGGTGTTCCGCAATGTTGATCATTTGAGGTATTAGGCACTAGAGTGCTCCATACGGAATCCATACGGAGGATTAGATAGTCATGAGCTGGCCGAAGGAGTTCAAAAAAAAAAAATAGACATGATGTATGGTAGAGTATAGAATACCAGGGGAGAAGGTATTTTTTTTTATGGCTCCAACAATGGCATCATTCACCGGGCCGTGTCCACTTTCTATTTCCAGAGAACAGGGGCTTTTTGTGCAGCGACCCATTTTTCACTTCGAGCAGTGGTTCTACAACATCAGGTGGCAAGCATCTATGGATCTGAGACTGGTACGTGAGATGGAGTACAAGCCACGAGATGATGCGACTCTTGGGACTGCACAATGTACCTCCGAGAATCATGAAGGTGAACATCAGATTGAACCATCAGATCATCCAAAGACCACTATATACACTGAAATTTCAGGACGCAGATCGCTCTGCACGATGACTCCATCGCTGAAATTTGCGGGATAATTCTTCTGTGGCCGGCCCGGTAGATCCGACCTTGGGAGTCTAGGGCATCGGCTAGAACGGAGTATCTGTTTTAGGGATCAATAATTCACTCACCGTGCGGAGTCGTACTAGGACACTTGCCCACAATGGCAACTGGCGTCCAAGGTTGCCCCTATTTCGTCTTGCAGCTGAGCCGAGGCCGAGAATAGGCCCAGTGCCATGTCCCCCAGATGCTGCATGACGTTGGAAAAAAAACATAAAAAAAAAAAAAAGACATGAACGTATGTTATAGAAAAGAAGAGAAAAGAAGAGAAACGGGTCAGGTTGTGCGCTGACTGGCCAAGAGATCCGAACGGCGGCGAACGACAAATCATCGCCCTCCTTTGGTGTCTGTGCGTTCCTTCCCCAGGTTTTCTGTTCCCCGACTTTTTCTGGAAGTCATGCGTCTCTCGGGAGTTCTTCAACGGACACAATATGACTACAACATAAGGAGTATGTAGGCCTCGGATGCTCAAAAGGGCAACACAAGGAACCAATTCCGCTGTGACCTCACATGGGGGGGAATACGTGCCGGGAAGGGACATGGCTTGTTGAGAGGGTTTGTTAGATCCCAAAAGAACATCCGGATCTCCCTAATTGGACTACCAGTGTGCACCTGACTTGAGAATCTTCAGGGCAATAAAAATCCCTGGCATTCGATCACCCCTCATATCTCGAACACAACTACATCAAACAGTTCAACTGCGCAATTAAACCAAACACGCCAAGTGCGTTGTATCCATCGTGCGATCCCATCTCAACCCATGTCTCAACTCATGTCTCAACCCATATCTCAACCCATATCTCAACCCATCCCATCTAAACTCCGTACACTAACCATTTCATACCCGCTACCCGATTAGTAGCTCATAGCGTAGCACCATGACACATGACCAGCATGGTCGCTAGGCCGAGACCTGGGAACCGGTTGACGGCTCCGAGGGGCTGCATTCTTCCTGATGCAAGGGCTGGACGTAACCTGGACTTTTCAATCTACCCCCCGAGGGATCTACACAGTATACTGGTCAAGACGACAAGTAAAATCTTGACAAGACCCAGAGTACCCCCGGGGCCCACGGCCAGCTCTGTTGTGAGGGGATTCCCGCACTTCGCTGCTGATTCGGTTCTCGGGTATCTCGCACTGGGACCAACACGTGGACTTTATATGCGATGATGGTTGAATTGCATCAATCGTACCGATTGGTCGTTTGAGCTGGCTCGTTGATGTGACCTACTTCCAGTAATCTGGTACTCGGGCGAACTGTGTGAGGGGTGAGGGAGGTTGCCAGGGATATCGTGGTCGGAGGCTAAGCTCGCTGGGGTGGAATCTTGGCTGGCTTGGTACTGTTATGGATGCCGATGTTGATTTTGATATGGGAAAGGAACCTTGGAGATCGATTGTCTTGTAAATCCATGCCGTGCATCATTCGTGGTCCTATCAGTATTGCGGTGTGTTTCGACGAACTCCAGATTTCCCAGTGGTACACAGGGAAGAACAAGACTTCGGATTCTGGTGGGCAGTCGGGTCGAAAATGCTTATTTAGGATTCGTGATACGAGGGATCAGAGTCTCTATGACACTACGATGATTGCACAATTATGAATGGTTACAGAAAAAGTTCAGGTGGCTCAATTGATCTCAAAGAAAAGCGTCGTTCGAACACCCCCGTCGGTCACCCTCAACCTAGCCGCCAGGGACGACACCTTCCATCTTAGTGCTAGCGTGGACGCTGAAAAATCGAAGCATGTACTGCTGCATCTGCAGCTGCATGTAAAGCCGATTGTGAGTCAGTGATCCCACCACATCCTGCTTGAAATGGTAGGATTCATCATCACAAAGTCGACTGTGGAATGGGCCCCTGGCCTTGACAGCAAGAACAGTGCTCACATGCTGCAATAAGCGAGAGATGTAGCTCGGGCAGAGCCTACCGGATCCGAAGAGATCAAAAGTGATCTCCTCCACTTCGTGTCCATGTGGAGCAGCCCGAGAAGCAGCCCTCCAACCGTCGACGATGTCAATGAATACCTGGCCCTTGGCGGAGATAACGAAGTCGTGGGGAATTAACGCATGATCAAGGAACTTGCATATCTCGCCCGGCTGGTCGGGAGAGTCAGAATTCCATCCTGACCAGGACAACAAATCAAGGCTCACAAAAGGGAAGGGATTGTTGACAAAGTGATGCAAGGGAACCAGTCGGAGCTTGGTAGCAGTTGCACGAGTCGGTCCAGTGTTGCCGAAGTATGCCTCGAGAGCCTTGGGTTCCTCGAAGACGAAGGTTCCATTTGAACAGTAGCTCGGAAGTGCGTCGAGCGGTACCGAGATGGCAGGGGCTCTACTGGTTGGATTGATGATGGGGCGTGCCATGAGGTCGCCGTCGTGGAGGGAGATCAGAATCTCAGGCTCAACCATGATACTCCGGATGCCCGCGGCGAGCTCGTCAATTTCTTTTGCAGGAACGGTGGTCACCATGTTAAAGTTGGAATTTGACTTGTAGAATCAACTCAGATGGGATGAGAATAAGGGAGGTAAAGCAAAACGCGTTTGGGAAAGTGAACGATGTGAACGACTCGAGTTTTATCACAATGTCTGCTGTGCGCGCGCTCATATCTCTACCAATTCAAACGATGTAAACGACCTAATCGTTTACCAAAATTTCTGCTATGCGCATGTGCCCCCCCCCCCCCCCCCCCCCCCACAGTAGTAGGGAGTCTGCCTTCAGGAACAAGGACTCTAGGGCGTTGCCTTTCAAACCAGAAACCAAAGCATGTGTGTAACGGAGGTTCAATAACCATCGATTTGTTCTAATGATAATAGCATTCGAACAATGCTCAAAGATCTCCTCCAAGCTCAAAATTTCCAAGCTGAACATCAGAGACCCAATGGGAGCCACCAGCACATCGGTATCCGCCACTTTGTCGAAGCCATTGGTAGCCCATTACACAGACTCCCATAGAACGCAGTTTCATCTGGTCAGCTTGTTCCTTACGACGCGCCTCGGCCAAAGCCTCTTGCTGCTTGCGGAGATTATTCAAGATTGTGTCCTGCCTCCTGCATTCCAAATCGTGCTGAAGCAACGCTTCTTCATGGAGTCTTTGGGCCTCTTCATCTGCTTGTCTTTTTGCATTTTGCAGCGCTCGTGCTGCCTTCTTCTCCTCCGATTTCTTTTTCAACATCGTCTTCTGTTGCTCTTCCTCTTCCTCCTTCAAACGGAAGAACTCTTTCTCTTTGGCTTCTGCCAGAGCTTTGTCCTTCTCGAGTTGAATCCACACTTCGTCGGAAACACCAGCATCTCGCATGGTGGTGGCAGTGAAGCTGTCTGTTTCAGGATCTCTCGTGTCTGGTTCCTTGCCGGAGGTGATGTCTTTGCTGGCCGAGCCTTGATTATCCAGCTTGGTGACAGGCTTGTTCAAAGATTGAGTACGTACATCCAGGTCTGTCTGCTCTCCCGATTTGATTGCAGTTGAGAGAGAGCTTTGCAGGTAGACTTCCCGGCTGGATCGCTCATTGATCATGGAGTTGAGGGCTTCGAGCACCGTATCTTTGCTCAGCACCAGCTTCGTTCCGCTGGAAGACTGGAGAATTTTACCAAAGATTGTCTTTGTGAGCGTTCCAACATCTCGTGCGTTGGCCCAGCCGGCAGTTTTTGATAGTCGATTAAAGCGCTGCAGCATAGCCTCCATAAACTCGAAGTCTGGGCTCTCCAAGCAGACCAAGTCGAATTGGACCTGTGACTTGCTCAAGAGGTCATTTTTTTCTTTCAACAAGAGCTTCAAAATTAACTTGATACAGTCTGTCGGGGACAATGGGTCAAATTGAAGAGACTCTGGGAAACGACTTGTGAGCCCCGGATTTATTGACATGAGACGGTTGATATCTTTATCATAACCGGCTAGAATGATGATTAGCTTGTGCGCAAACCTGGGCTTGGTAATGCCGTCCACAATCTCATCCATGGCCTCTTTGGCGAATTGTCCCTCAGCGAGCCGATAGGCTTCGTCAATGAAGAGCACCTTTCCAAGTCCATTTTCTAGAACTTTTTGTGTCTTCGGGCCTGTCTGGCCTACATATTGACCCACCAGGTCGGTTGCTGAGGTTTCTACCACTTCATTTGAAGCCAACAAGCCCATATCGTAGTAGACTTGACCCATCTTCCTGGCTGTACTTGTCTTCCCAGTACCTAAGCGGAATTTACATGTCAGCGATATTCCAGTGGACAAAAGGCTGTGAGTAGAGGTTCATATACCTGGTGGGCCACGGAAAACAAAGTTGAATGGCAATTGTGTGCGAGGATCTAAGTCCAGTCGCCTGAGGCTCTGAGCCATTTGTCGATAACCTTCCAGTTTGGCAACGATACTTTCACAGCCGATGACGCCTTCAAAAATCTTCTCAACACTTTGCTTCTTGGTAGCGCGATCAAAGTCTTCGTCAAAGTCAGGAGCATCAAGAGTAGAACATGGAACAGAATCAGGGCATTTGGCGGAAGAGAGACGCTTTTGATACCGCATCTTCGCGGTGTTGAGCAGATTATCAATCTCGCCTGCATTTCCAAAATGTGGACGGTTGCGAGCACGCTCGAGCATCTCCAATGCCACGTGGCGGCCAAGATCAGTTATTCCAAATCCTTGTTCCTTGAGTTTCAGATTCAGTATCGCATCCAGTTCGTTCGAGGTGAAATCTTCAAAGACAAATGCTTGGTCCAGTGGAAACCGTCGGCTGAGGCCAGGGTTGACCTTCTGAAACATCTCTTCCATAAGATCTTTGTAGCCCAGAAGCAAGACACACCTATCGTCACCTGGTGTGCTTTGTACTTCTGCTACAATGGTGTCGATCACGGCAGCTCTGTATGGGTCAGACAAGGAATTTGCTCCCTCTGAGGTGCCTCCAGCGAACAGTCCATAGGCCTCGTCAATCACTAGGACTTTGCCCAATGTAGACGCGAGTATCCCTGTGGTATTCTTCTCAGACTCTCCCATCACGCTGCCAACAAAATCCGACGGGTTCTTCACCACCACTGCGATCGTTAGAGTAAGTATTTTAGACAGCGGGGAAGGTCACCTACCTTCGCCGTTAGACAAAAAGCCGATATCCACAAGTATCTGACCGTAGATCTTTGCGATTGAAGTCTTCCCCGTCCCGGGGTTTCCCAGAAAAACTTTGTTGAGGCTGTACAGAACCAGGGGCTTCTCCTCTAGCTCACGTTGGTAGTTGTAGCGCATGGTGTCTAGAATGGCCTCCACCGTCTTCTTAACAGCGTCCAAACCAATCATGGTCTGTAACTTTTTCCAAGCATCAGACAATTTCAAAGCCTGCGATGGATCTGGACCGATCATGTCTTCCTTGCTGAGGAAAAAGTCATCTATCTTGGTGCTACCCTGTCGTCCTTCCAGGACAAGTCGTGCAGCTTGTCGCTCGGAAATTTTAGACATGGCATTCTCAACGGCTCTAGCATTGGCAAAACCCTCACGGCCACGCCCACCCCCGATTCGACGAGCGACAATGCGACAGTAAAGTCCTCCAATGTTATCCTCAACTTTCATCTGCTTTCTGTATGTCTTCTCGATGCATCCAACCAAGATCTGCATTAACTCCGTGTCGTCAAAATCTGCAAACTTCAGCTCATGAGGGAAACGACTAGGGAGCCCTGGATTGTGCGCAAAGAACTTCTCCATCGGTCGTTGGTATCCCGCAAGAATGAAGACCACTTTTCCTGTGAGGTTTTCAACTTCAGCCAAAAGAAAGTCCAAAACCTGGGCACCACCGAAACTGTTGCTGACGAGTTGATACGCTTCATCAATGAAGATGGCACCGCCGCCATCTTTCAAGAGGGTTTCGATGGTTTTTTGACATCTTGAAACACCATCGTTCGCCAGCCTGGACCCGGTTGTTTCAATAAATTTGTCACCGGGAATGATCCCCATGGACGATAGGAACTTTGCATACAGACGGGCAACGGTGGTTTTTCCGGTACCAGGATTCCCAAGTAATACGGATCCAAATCGGTCACGGCTTAAATCGATGTTCTGTCTGATGGCAACGTCCACTTTGGCTTTGATGGACAAGAACTTTGCCTTCACTGATTCAAGTCCGATCAGGTCGATTAACTTGTCAATCTCCGGACTTTGAGCGTTTTTAAACTGCTTTTGATAGCCCCAGTCTTTTTTAGCGGCCGATGTCTTTGGCGGTGGCATCACCTGTCGACTTGTAGGCTGAACACTAGGGCGTCGAGTGATTGTACCGGTAGAATCAGGGGTTTCTTCTGTGACGATTGATTGTTTACTCGCAATTGTTCCAGAGCCCAGTTTCCGCGGAGGGCATGCTGATCGCAGGGGGTTCTTCAAGTCCTCAATTTCCTGGCGGTGTTGTTCAAGAACCCTCGCTCGCTCTGCATCATCGAATTCATCGCGTCGCACACGCCTGAGATGGGATGCTTCCTCCTGAGCCTCTGCAAGTTGCTGGGCGTACTCGTTCTGCTTTCTTTGCCGTTCGTTCTCTAACTCGAGATCGCGTTTACGCTTGCGCTCTTTGACCTGATCTTCTTGGATGCAGAAATGACACGAACGTTTAACCTGGGAACAGGACAGAGATAAGGAATGACCCCGGGAACAATTCCATTTCACGATCTTTGTGCACTTCATTTTTGAATGATCGGCAAGCTGGTGGCATTTTGACGGACACTCATGAGCTCCGCAACTCAGTTTCACGCCGCTAGGGGAAGAGTCAGAATCACATTGTAAGCTATTTGATTGGTGGACTTACCAAGGGGCAGAGCATCCTCCATCCGGGCATTCCCTGTTGAAGTCTTCTACTGTTTGAAGAATGGCATTTGTCTGGGGATGCTGCTCGCATTGGACGGGCAGTCCATCGTATAGATGCCCCTCCGACTTCAGTTGATCAATGAATGGCTTCCAGTACTTTTGACCCTTTCGATTAGAGACGAACGTTTCCGAGTTTCCGACCAGAATGAGGACATTTCGGGCCCGGGAAAGGAGAACGTTGAGGCGCTCGGGCGCTGCCATAAATCCTATGTCGCCAATCGTGTTGCTGCGGGTGAGCGACACTATAACAATCTCACTCTCTTCTCCTTGGAAATTGTCTGTTTTCTTATGTCAGACTCTCGCTTGAAGGCGTTCCTGTCTCTCTACCTACCAATTGTAGACAGCTTGATTGGACGCTTAAAGTGGGAAGCACCAGCCTGTGAGAGAAGGCCTGCTTTGACAAGGTCATGGGAATCGAGGTCATTTAGCACTGGGTCATTCTGCTTGCTTAGAGTCTGCTGCAGTAGACTAAGCTGACCCAAATAAGGAGTTAGCACTACCAACTTTTCTGTTCCATACCCCTGTTGTCCGAGATACTTCACGATCCTGAGAACGATTTCTGCCTCGAACGCATTTCTTTTGCTGCCTTTCAAATTCTCATCACGTCGGTCAGAGACCTCAACGAAAACGCCTTCGGGGTTTTGATGATGGAAAAATATCACCCTGTCGCACAGCCCTCGTGGCCAAGGGCGGCTCTTCGTCTTTTCGTCGTCTTCCAGCTCGGGATATGTGAGATTGCGTATAAGACTTGAGATCTCGGGACACATCCGATGCTGCTTGCTCAAGGTCGTATGTGGAAACCCGGCACGTATGAGTCTTTCGAAAAGGGAGACGTTCAGGTCATACCCATCTCCTTTCTCCGTGCTCAAGCTGTAACTGTTGATCTTTGGTCGTAGTTGTTGATGATCTCCTATCAAGATCAAATGATTGGTCTCCGGTGTCATTGCCGTAAGTACATGGGACTCAAGAATCTCACCCGCTTCTTCGAGAAGCACGATGCTTGGTGAAGCATGCCGAATGTCCTCAGAATACATTGCTGCGGCGGTTGTGGTGCAGCCGATGATTCGCTTTGATTTCAAAATTTCCCGGTTTTTCTCACCCAGGGCGGTGCTCAGTCGGTTTTGGCATTTGTTGAATAATGCTATGCTGACGCTCAAAGACTGCGCCTGTTCACTCAGCAGAGCTCTCTTCCAATGCCTGTCTTTCTCTTCCCGTATTTTCGGGTCCAGTTTCCAGATGTCGCGACAATGAGCGGGAAGAAGAGCAGAACACACTCCTGGGTCCTGGTTCATGATCCATCGTCCGTAAAGGTAATCTTGTCTGATTGGTTTTCCACTCTTGGTGACCATAACCATGCCATTTGTGTCCTCTGGTACGGTCAGAGCGGTGAAATACTCTGGTTCCTCAAACTCCAGATAGTCCAGGATAGACGCAGAAGTAGCTGCAAGATTTTTGTAGGCTTGAAAGGAGTTATTCAAATTGGCCATATGTTCAATTCCGTCCGCTTTGAGTGCATTGATAGTGCTCCAAGTGGTGTGGTTCCTCCTGTAGGATGAGTGCTGCTTGAACAATCCAAGCGGCTCAGTGCGTTGTGACGACTTAGATCCAAGCCTTACCATGGCAGAGGAATCAATACCAATGTCTAGTAAGTCTTCTAGGAACTGGTCTAAGGCATGATTGGTGTGGCACATAACCAATATCTTGTCTTCTGTACTGTCATGCAGGGTCTTTGCGAGAAGGGCACCTATAAATGACTTGCCCGTACCTGGAGCGTGTGCTGTTAGTAAAATGTCCTGGGTAATGGAAGTGAGAGGATATTGAAAGAATAATGAAAGGATAGTGAGACGGTAGTGAGAGGATTCGTATAATCTTACCTGGTGGTCCTTGAATAAGACTCACTCTCTGTGTCAAGCCGGCCAACATAGAGTCAAGCTGTGAAGGGTCCAATATCACTGGCATTGAAGTTTGAAGAGTGCCCTGGATGTTACATCCATATTCTTCTTTCAACTTGTAGACCACATTCCAAGGAGCTAAACTCGAATCTTTCACCGGCTGGCCTCTTTCGTAAAGAAACAACTCTTCTGTCAGAGGCATATCTATCCTCTCCTGCAAGCATTTCAAAATGGGCTCGTATGCGAACATTGCTGTATCTACGAGCAGGAACTCCACGTCTTCGTAGAGCTTAAGGTAAAGCAGAGACTTTTTGAGCGCGTCTTCACCTGCAATACGCAGCATGACCACTGGAGGGCTAGATACCAGTTCATCGATGTCTCTTTCAATGGTAGCAAAAGCCACGATCTCTGTGTCTCTAACCAGACAACCAAAGGAACGATGCTTGACAAACTGGGGCGTGGTTTTGAGGAAATTTTTGCGATTATCGGCCGAGAGTTTCTTGAGTTTTTCAAGGCCAAACTGGGCAGTAACACCAATGGTACATTGTCGAAGGTGGTTTTGGGTTCCAGAAGTGCAACGAACATGAGCGAGGAAGAGGTTCCTTAAGCGGAAAGCTGACCGTCGCCCTTTCTTGGTGCCTATGACAACTAGAAGGTCATCGCGGAGCTCCGAGAGCATATCTTCTCGTAAAAGACGAAACTGATTGTCAACGTGGCCCGCAATGCGTTGACTACTGGATAGCTGCGCGATATCTTCAGCACGGCGATAGAACGGTTTCTCCGTACATCTCATCTCATCGGCTGTGGGAAAAATGGCTGTCAAGCGAAAGTCAGCAAAATCATTATCATGCCGACCACCTGCAATGATTTCAGAGTGCTGGAAGGTGGTTGCAGGTGATTTCATCTCCAGATGCAATTTGATCTTATGGCCCAAGTTTCGAATGTCAGCCGAGGGCGAGGAAAAAAGCGAACCATCGTCCAAGATAGTCTGAGCATCGGCTCTAATATCTACCCCACAAGAGGGAGACAGTGAAAGGAACTCCGTCATCAACCAGCATAGAGCCTGTATTGCATGCTCTTCCAGTTTCCGAGTGCGGAACGCCTCCAGAAATGCGTGCCAGAGGGCACGAGGCTCCAGGATGATGAGAAGAAGCTGCTCAAGAAATTGACCATTGCAAAGGAGCTTGACTTCGCGGTGATTCAAGTACTGAATCAACTTTGCAGTGTGCCCGTTAATGAAGACCGGGGTGAGGTTGAACCTCAGTCCATTTTGCAAGGCGTTTAGAGCGCTTTTGCTTGAGATAATTCGCTGAACAACAGTTCCGGGATCACTTTGGTCCAGAACTGCTTCAACAAATCGCTTGAAATCGTTCAGATGCTGGACTTCTTGCTTTCCATGGATGACGGCTCCGAGATATTTGGCCAGTCGCTCCGATCGAACGTTTGTAGACATGACAGGAAATGAGGCGCTCAAACGACAGCAGATTTAACATGGATAGTTGCAAAATCAAAAGTGGAGAAGGAGATGATAAAACGAGGTGTAGGAAGGCTTTGGAGATAAGAGACAGGTTGGGTTCTGTTTCATTGATATTAAAGAGCACAGTTACACTGAATATGCAGACTGCCAGAACTGTCTGCCTTGGTGTAGGTTTGTATCTTCAGAAGCCAACTGGGCTGCCTAGGTTATGCGTAGCAGAAACCAAACGCAAGAAAATGCAGGGAAAGGCCATTTGTGACCTGGCAACAAGGATCTATACCCCTGCAATTCAACGCGCGTAGAGATGTAGCAAACGAGAAAATAACTAAGACTTTGGTCCACTCTACTTGCAATCGTTCTCTTATCCATCTACACATTGCTGCATCACTTGCCAACCTTTGTCGCTAATTGCCAGACTGGTATACGCTATGCCTTTGCAGGAAACAGGAAGAAGACGACGGAGAGGAAGAGGTGGAGCACGAGCGACCCAGATCAATTCACCAGCGCCTCCTCTGGGAGATATCGTTGTTACAATCCAGCACAATGAAATTGAAAGTCCGGCATCTGATCAAGAAGATGATCTATCTCGAATCACGAGCAGTCGATATCTGACATCCTACAACTGGCTTGGTGGGGACAAGAGCAGAATAATAGTTCCCGGTAAGATGACAACGAATGCACAGTTCACCACCTATTTGTTAGTTGACACAGTTTTTCCAGGCGAACCACCAAAGTGGACGCCTCTATCCGAACCACGCACGCTTCCACAAGACAGGGGTAGATTTTATCGTGATCGAAATGCCGCACAATATCCCACTTACCCTCTGGAGCCAATGGTACAAGCCATTCTGACCGACAACCCCGAGTTCCCCGTGACCAGTGTGGACATTATCGGGTGCAACCGTACAATGGGTAACCTGCTGTGTTTTGTGCGTGGGGAGGAGAAGCCCTTCAGGATTCTGGTTGAGGTACTTGGCAAGACGGTGTTCTTTGTCAGAAGAGAAAACTCGCCCACCGAAACAATTCCCGGTATCCATGGATATGGGCACACTTTCCCGGAAGCATACACCACGTGGGGTGCAAATGTGGGCGGTTCCCAGTCCCATCAACGGGTGGTGGAGTATGAGTTTGCTGGCATGCGGTGCTTAGTGCGTTTTGAAGCCGATGGCTTTTTACCCGACCTGGTTTCGGATCCCGAGAAATCCGGAGAAGATCCCGTTCCCGATTCCAAGGAGGAGAGTGTCGACCCAGAGGAAGCTTTGCCGTCCATCGATGAAATGGCAATCTCGGATGTCCCCTCAGCCAGTACGGAAATGGCAACGGAGCAGCTCGACATTGCCATCCAAGGCCAGCGTATCCCACAGTGTGCAGTCTTTGACCTGAAGACTCGATCTCGCAGCAAGAAGAGTGTCAACGTTCTTGAGAAGGAATTACCCCAGTTGTGGGTTACACAGACCCCCAACTTCATTCTCGCCCATCATGCAGCTGGTCAATTCAAGCACATTCGGGTTCAGGATGTGCGAAATGATGTCAAACAGTGGGAGGAGACCCAACAGCTGGCTTTGGGCAAGTTTGCCAGCTTACTCCAAATGATTGTGGAGTTTGCTCGGAGCTTGGACAATGGAAAACTTGAGATTGAGCGTGAGGAGGGTGAGCAGGTTTTGAATCTGAGAGAACAGCGTGGGGTTGTCAATGGTGTCTTGTCCCCAGCTGTCGCAAGCAAGTGGGATTTGTAAACCAGCTCTCACGAAGGCAGTGGTTTAAGCTACCCATTTCGATTTGATGATTGATCTGGCGTGTGAATCTATTCAATACAAATCCAATGCTTTTCGCTAATCACAACTGATTCCAAAGCTCTACATTGGCCTGACCCGATAATCTGCACCATTATGACATTGAGGATGGCCCTAGAGAGTAGAAGTGTCATTTATTGACTGTGCATGATACTTTTCAATAATGCAATGTGGACATGGTCATTGATTTAGGGGTTCGTTACTATGCCCAGAGTAGCAGAGTGTCATAAATCGTAATGAGTGAATGGACGTGGAATAGTCTTATCTGAAAGGTTTCCGTTTCGAGTGCTGGTCTAGATTTGGTGACACACTCATACTAGCAATTAGTTGACATCGTTACTTTGATCACAAGAATTCATTTGATCACAAGAATTCAACCCCTTAGCAAGAGGGGAGTCTTTGTGGCGGAAGCGATAAGATATTATTCTGCCACATCAGACCGCCTGTTCAACTTTCACTATCGTGCTCCGAAACCAGTGGCTGGTCTTGCTACCTCAAATTCTCTCTTATCTGCATCACCAAGGCTTCACTTTCGAGACTCAATCTGAGACCACCACATTGGCAACCAGGACAGTCCTTGCTAGCCAAGAATTCCGACCTTTAAACGAGCCCCATCCCGAAAGGGAATTTTCCTCTTTCGCGCGACGACAGCAAGGTACTTGCTGCAGAAACCGGCAAGATGCCCAAATATAAGTACCCTCTATTCTATATCTTTGCAACTAAAAGCTAACTGTCCATGCACTCTTCTGTATGTTCTGCCATAAATCCAGGTCCAGACAAATCATGCCGTGCCATAGCCTACTGGGGCCATGATGCGATACGCCCGACTACGGCCTCTTGAGCCCACATCAATCGACAGATTTCTAACCCCTCACTTTAACTATAGGCGACTACTGTGATGTCTATCTAACCCACGACTCCATGAGCGTGCGCAAGGCGCATAACTCCGGCCGAAACCACCTGAGAAACGTGGTGGACTACTACCAACGTACGTCTGACCAATGGCGCCGCAAGGCAGTCAATGCCGACAGCTGAGTGATAGCTAATCATACGAACCCGTTACAGAGATCGGCCAAGAAAAGGCCCAGTCTGTGATTGACTCCATTACCTCCTCCTACGCCGCAGAGGGCCAACAAGCCCCCAGTATGATGCCCCCCGGCGCTTTCCCGCCTCCCTTCGGATTCCCGGGTATGACTCTCTCCCTCCCATGCTCTGCTGAAAGCCATTCCAAAACACAAGCTAATACATCTAGGACGGCCAGGCATGCCAGGTATGCCCCCTCCCCCCTTCGGCATCCCTCCACCAGGCGCCCCTGGTGCCCCAGGCATGCTACCTCGTATGTCCCACCCATTTCCAAGCCCGCCCCCTCCCCCCAAGAAGCAGAGAGGATATCAAAACCACTCCGGACAAAACCAGACTAACCAATATCCCCACTCAACAGCTCCAGGAGCCCATGGCATCCCCTTCCCACCTCCCTTCCCTGGCGCCGCCGGAACCCCGCCAACAGGCGGCTTCCCTCCGCCTCTCCCCAACATGCCCCAGGGCGCAAACCTACCAATCCCGCCCCCAGGCGGCTTCCCCAATTTCCCCATCCCCCCGCCAGGCGCTGTGGGCTTCCCACCTATGCCTGGTCAGCCTGGTATGGGACCCGGTGGCCCGTCGCAGATTCCTACTGGCCCCCGTAGCTTGGAGGGGTATCCTCCTCCCCCTGGAGGTGGGCCTCCCGGTGGGATGGATCAACGGTGGTAATAATGATCACGATCTTGGGGTTGGTTTGTAAGTGGTTTGTTTCTGATACCTTATTTTTTCCGACTCGGTGCCGTGGGCATGGCATGGCATCTCTCTTGGTTTTTTATTCCTCTCTACTATTAGTATACAGAAGCGATTTCTTTCTTTTTACGTCTCTTGACTTTCCGTCCGTTGTAGTTTGTATTACATAGTCTCTTGGGGTTCTTGTCATGGCTGTCATCAGCTCAAGCAATTGAAGTATTTACAAGAGATTCAAAGCCGTGAGAGTTGCCAGAAAAATCCACGTACATCGACAGATGTCGACAAGAACAGTCGGCCCCGTTTGCGGCCTTTTGGCGTCTTTTTGGGTGTCTTTTATTTCGAGACAATTTTCTTGGTTTGGAGATAGACCACGGAAACAAACCGAACAAGGCCTACTTGAGGGGATGGCTTTTCCATGTTTAACCGTTGATGTTGATTTCATTCATATACACTAGGATTACCTCCAGAATACTGGCGTGAAGGGTGAGAAATTGTGCTCTGGTTCAAACGGAGAAATTGGAATTATATTCCACCAGCAGCAGACATACTGTGAAGCCAACAAAACGAAAAGAGAAACCCTCAAGGCCAATCACCATATCCAGAATGCATCAAAGAACGCCACGCGGTAGTAAAAAAAAAGAAGAGTACACCTCGAAAGGATTCAGGACCAGGGAGAGAAAAGGAGAAAAGAAGTGAGGAGAACAAGTAAAGGGAAAGGAAGGATAGGCGGATAGGCGACAGAAGCTCACACCATTTAGCAATGGAGCGAATTAAAAAAGAGGTTTTATCTGAAGCGACGAGGATGCTGCAGACAGAAGCAAAAAAGAAAAGAAACCCGAACCCAAGGTATGGCGATTGGAAAATCATAGACCATCGGTATCCTGCGCTAAAACAAAATCACATATCTTCATCACGGAAGCGACAAAATAGGAGACCAGTGGCCCTTTTTTAATGGTCGTAGCCAGCACCCCTTTGCCAAGGGCTGACACTATTTTGGGCTTGATGAGTTGTCGACAAAGCAGATTGGCCCACAGGGGAGGTGTTGTCAAAGCTCCTTCCGGCGGGCGAAGGGGCCCGACCGAACTGGTCGTATCCAGGGGGAGGATTGTGATTACCTGCGTTGCTGGGGAACAGCGGCACAGATGGGTCAACAGGTGACCGAGGCGCTTGGGTGGCAGAACCGTTCGGTGGATAGGTTGATTCCATTTGGCGGCCAACGGTAGCACCGTTTCCACTGGAGAAAGAAGCGGTATCATCATCGTCGAACGGGTTGTTGTGGTTGTATTGCCCCGGCTTCATATCCCCACGCGCTGTAGCACCCAAGGCATCCAATTCAGTAGTCAGCTGGGGTTGGGACTTGATGAACGAGCCACGATCGTCGCGCATGGGCTGGTAACGAGTGTCGGGATTCTTGGACACAACGGCATAAAGTGAGGCGATCAGAACCATAATCAAAAGAACCAAAGCAAACACGGCATTGTAAACAAAGAAGACGACACCCATGACACCGATCATCAATCCGGGAGGGTCGAACACATCCGAGAAAACGAGCAGGAAGATGGAGTTGATGAAATTGATCACAGCAATAGAGATGTTGAAGACGTTAGTCTTCTTATCCATCCAAGGGCGGAGGATACAGGCAGCAAGCAGCATGGATAGCTCAAGGATCACCAAGGCCACTGTTTGGACGACTGGTGTAGGCTGGCTCAGACCGATGAACATACCCTTGATCAAGGTGTAGATGAGAAGTGGAACGACAAAATAGTATGCCGTTGCTCGGTACTGCACATACAAAAACCCCCACTTGTTCAGACAGGATGGGTCAGAGTAAAGAATGTATGCCGGGTTCTTGTGCATGGTCACTGAACGCTTTGCCAGCCGAATTACTTTCTGCGAGGCCCACCCAAGAGAGATGAGCATCGAAAGAAGCATGACCACTGCCAAGACAACCTCAGCGGGCGAGTCACGCTGAGTGAACTCCCAGAGGCAAAGAACAGACATTTGGGGCAACCCGATGAGAGTCAGTCGGAACAAGATCCCACGCAAAACTATCTTCCATCCATTACGGAAGTCCTGAAACCGCTCGCTCTTCATTAGGCCACTTCTGACAAATAGCTCAGTAATTCCCTTGAAGATTGTAACGATTATGACGACAATACAGGTAAAGACCGCGAAGAAGATGAGACCTGTGAGGAAGACATTGGTTTCCTCAATGTCGGCACGGAATCCAACCCGATCAATTCCTCGGGCAACAAGAAGTTTCTGGCTTGTGTCGGGTGATTTTTTGCTCATGCCAGTTGCTCGCTTAACCATCATTGGTCTCGTGGCTCTCTTCAAAAGGTTCATTGCCGGGTCAGCAAAGTCACGTTTGCGGCGCTTGAGGACTTCCACAGAAGTATCAGCAAGCTCTGACAGGGTTGTCGATGGAGTTCCACCAGTTGCCCGCTGATACCAGGTAGCGATCGTTTGAATGAAATCCACGGGGATAATACCCATACTCCATTGGAAGTTCTGGGTCCAAGCTTCCACGATCGGGGGCATATGAACTGAGGTCATGCCAATCATTGCTTGCGACTGCATAAATCCGAAAAGGGAGAGCGCATTTGCCGCGACATGAGCCGCGGTGTTAGAATGACCTAGTCCGGAGGTGATAGCGGATGCAGCAAGACCCAATCCGGAGATGACAGCGGTTGTCCACCCGACCCCGGCCTGGTTAACGGTCTTGCCATTAGAAAGCGAGGCCTCGACACAAGCAATTTTTTCATTAGTGTCGAGGGTCCTGATGGCAATCCGCACATTTGCATCAAGATCGGGCACAGTGTAGGCAATACCAGGAATCTTGGCTGAAGTACCAGCTGGCAGGTCGAGAGAAAGTGGTCCCAAATCCATGGGTCCAGCGGACATGGGGCACATACCCATGCCGGAAATCGAACAAGGGTTAAGGGTGTTCTTGTACGCCTCAAAGCCATACGCGGTAAGGGTTATCTCTGCGACAACCTTACCTTCGATGTATGAGACGCCATCGAAGCCGACCAAAAGAGAATTGTTCCCTGGATAGAAGACAACGCTGAAATACGTGGCCGTGAAGTTGCTACTTTCCATGCATACACTGAGTGCATTGGATTCAAGGAGCTGCACGGCGGAGGCTAGCGGCGCCAGAAAGGCGACAAAGCAAGTGAGAAGCGATAGTAACCGCATGTTGCTAAAGATTCGATATTAGGAAGATGTCGCGAAGCACTGGATGAGTTTCCAGTGGTGGTTCAGGGCGAGGGGGAAAGATCTGACGGGTTCCGTGTCAGTGGCACTCCAGAGTACCACGTTGCCAGCCGCCGAATGCGGAAGTTTTTGTACGGCCGGATATTGGTTGATCGCCGTGTGACCCAAATATTTCTCGACGTTTCCTTGGACTGTGACTGTACTGTATGTTTGGCGTGCGGAGGAAAGTCAAGGTTGAGTCGAGATGCAGTCAAGATGTCTTTCACTGTGGTATGGAATATAAACGGAACATGGAAGTAGTCGTAAGGGGGGGGGGGGGGTTATGGAATCGGAAGAAGCTGAATTTGTAGATAAAAATGAGAGTATGTCAAAGCCTGAATGAGAGCAAGGCCGAGTAAAGCGAAAAAAGCGTGTCGAGAGTGAGCGGACTGGCGATACACAGTATGGCCGAAAAAGGAGTAAAGGAGTAATAGGCTTGAAGGGGGACAAAGTGGCTTAAAGTAGACACAGCCTTTCCCTAGCAAGAAGAGAAGGGAAAAAAAAGAGAGACAATGAGAGAATGAGAGTGAGAAGAGGAGTCTACGGGTTGTGCTCCAGGGACAGTCGACAAGGGTGGGAAAGACATTGCCTGGACTGACCGTCGCCATTCCACTGGCAAGGCATGTGGTCACGTATTGTAAGAGGACAGGGGCGGCTAACCCTGAACCAATCAAATACCTGTATGGTTTGGTATTGATGTTTAGGTTTGTTCCGTACGGCCACCCATGGGCACCTTCCCCCCCCCCCTTCAACAATACAGAATGCCACCTCCAAGGCGAACTTATATAATGTTTCACTTGCTTTCTCCCCTTTCTTCCCTTTGTTTCAGTCTATTCACTTTATGTTGTATTCGCTCTATTCCCTATATACACTTGGTTCTCTTTCTGAAGAAAATCAGCTTTCTCTTTTCGTATCTCGTTTTCGCGTGAAGCTGCCGAAAGCAGTTGATGGATCATGGCGGAATCAGGCGGGTCCATGGCCCTTGGGATTATTATTAGAGACAAAAGTCGGATATTCCAATTTAAGTATTGCACTGAACCCAAGGAACTGTTGCCCCCAGCTGTGGAGTGTGCCGAGTAAACGGAGTAGCGGACCGTTACAGACGCACAATGGTAACTTTGAATACATCTCAACTTTAACCGTTCCGGATGGAGCTCACATCATGCAAGTATTTTGTCTGTCTGGTTACTCGCTGATAATCAAAATTTAGAGTGTTCCTTTCAGACTTTCGAGGTCCACACTTAAAAGTCGTTGCCTACTATGGGGCATCCACCCCCGTTATGAATTTCTTCTGTAGGGTGGGGCCCTTAGCTGCCGCTTTTATGAGGGCGCTTCTAAATTAGACTGGGTAAATTTCAGTCCGGAGTGAGTAGGTGCTTAATCTGCATCACTTGATCCGAGGCATGATCCTACTGAGTGCTGTCTGGCTACGGTATACTGGCATCTCATCTTGTAGGATGTCAGCAGACCATTTTGTTTTTGGCACAACTCTGTAACGCTTAGAGGAGCGATGAAGCCACAATGGAGCGGTGTTCACATACTGTTATGATTTAGTTGCGTGGTAAAGATGTAAAGACTCATACTCGGGGGAGGTAGAAGATCGTGCTGATATGGACAACGTTATTTGCAATGATTAAGAAATAATTAATTGGGATACAGCCTACTTAATTCCGAGGTTTGATTTTAATTCGATGAAATTAAACGGGGTCTTTTTATATATTGGCTACTTCGTCATTTTTAGCCATCTTGAACAGTCTATTTTGAGGTGGCCCCTCCCAGCGAAAGCGATACTGCCTCAACTTAATTGAAATGTGTTGAGATTGTACGCCTGTGCTCCATCCCGGGATGTTTCCAGGTCGTAAGGCACGCTACTGTCGGGAGGGGTGGCGGGATTGGTAGATCCGGCGATAGAAGCCGGTTGGTGCGCTGAGATACCGTTCCATGTCCCCATCTCACTTTGCTGCCCCATTTATTCAAAAAGTTGCGGAATTTCGACGTGTCAGAGTCCAGTTCGCCGTTGCAAGTCCACCTTCACATACTCCGCACCATGCCGATATTTCGATCATAGTGAGGAATGCTCGCAGTGATGTATTCGTGTTGACATAAGTGCGACGCCAGTCCCGTTATCTCGGCTATACCGCAAGCGTTTCTTTCCCGATACATGCCAATTTAAACCAAAGAGAGGAATGTTTTTGTAGGTCAGTATTGACAACTAGATTCCGGGGGTGCAGTATCTTGGTGTATGATTCCCAGTTCGAGGGTTAGGAAATCCACATCTTGGGTACAACATAAGCTGTTGCAGCCACCTAGGCACTCAAATCGGAAAGGCACCTTTAGATTTCTTAAATTGACGATAATTCTACCTGGGATGTACTTTGTTGTGAATCTCACCAGCTAACACTCCACGTATTCGAGAACAACTCATTCTACTATATTGGGATGTAGCGGTAGATTCTGAAGAATGTTGACTTTATCACGGGCTATATGGAGAGATGCAGGCTTTTGAGGAATTTCGGATTCATCTTCATATGATAGGAGGCCAACACCTGGTCCAAGTCGATCAAACTCCTCAATTTTGGAGCAATTTTTGGTACGGCAATCGGCAAGAGACCAATCGGGGAGCGATTCGATCATTGGGAAGGGAATATATGCTACAAATAGAGAATCGTCCTCATTTGGATCTCTAGAGGCCCCAAAAAGGAGCCTATCATCGTTGACTGTAATCAGCGAGCTGCGCCAAAATTAAGCACTCTTTGTCCTCGGAAACAGTTTGGTGGTGCCTTTAACCTTGATCACCCGCAGTCGATCCCAATCTCAGACAATACACTGATCTTCGACTTAGGGAGTTGTTTAGGGCCGCAATAACCCCGGTCATCAGGAAACAAACTTTCCTCGGGTTTAATCATGGTGAAATGAAAGAGCAAAGTTGGTCTGTTTCGGCACCTCAGCAATGTGGGCAAGCGACTAATCTTGGTGTTGGCTAAATGTGGGGCTAATTTCCATTGAACGGAATGGAGAGCCTTAACTGCACGACACGACAATAGGTCTTTACAACATTGTAGTGAGTTGGGCAGAATTAGACTGCTCAGGTGAAGCTCGGTAATTCATACTTGGGAGCGTGCTCAGTTTTACTCAGGGATGAAAAAGCGGCAAGATAATTGCACCAAAATGGATAGAATGCCAAGACTTCGGGAGTCCTTGGCAGATGTCTTTGCCTTCTGTTTCAAGTTTCTGATGGTTTTAGATCCGGGGGTATTTAATACTAGCGAGAGAGCAACGTACTACCACATACATCGAACACAAAATTCTTCTTAGTCTACCCCAGGATTCTGGATCCGGGAAGATCGTAGACTCCATAGGTCCAGAACACCCCCAATGAAAAAAAAATACACGATACAACACTCTCTTCTAAATACTTTTAACAAGAAATGAAATAGCATACCCGCAACATACTGCTTAGACATGATATAAGGATCGACGAGGTACATTTTTCAACCTTGGCGTTAATACTCAATACAACTGCACAGCCTCGTTTCCAAGGTTGGCAAATGCCCCGTCATCTTCATCCTCTATTCCGTACTCCGTACTTCATAACTAGTCGGATCAGACATGTTTCAGGAAGAAAGGTACCTCCATATGCATGGACCATTTATGAGCTTGGTATAGTATCTAGTGTTAAATAATGTGCCCCTTTTATTATTGAGCTGTTTAGCTTACTTAGTGTATTCTATTGTCACCCCCTGATCGCCAGAAAAGGATGATCAGAAAAATCACGTATTCTGATGTGCGCATGATGACGTCTTGATTTTCCGCTTGGCCTCTAATCTGATCTAGTGCAACGTTGTTATGAAAATTGTGGCTACAATAATATGCTAAATCAGAGATTGAACCTGCAGATGTCGGGACTATCGTATTAGGCTATACCCATTAATACGGTGGCACGTACTAGTATTTCTCAACTGTTAAGCGTTCAAGTTACGAGTGGTCTGGCTAGATGGCATTTTTGGGTCCACCAGCATTGTCTGATTTGTCGCTGTATCATTGCGCGTCAATGGTCACAAATCTCTACCTTGGCTGCAATTGGACGGGTTCAAGGTGCGTACAGAGCATAAGCAGCACATATAGTTGGTTTACACTTATCCTCAGTTTTCTGGTTCAGTTCACAGGGGGCACCCTCCGATACACGCTTCTTGTAGCGAAAGCGAGTGTGTACCTGACACTATTATTAGACTGCTATGCTATGCACCGGTAGTCACTGTCTTATCAACCCATTTCGAGGAATCGACGAATAGAAAGCCGACTTCGCTACAAACTATGTTGTACACAAGATCTCAGGAAAAGCAAAAATCCATGCACAAGAATGATAAGCCGTGTTTGCGGCCTTGTGATGCTTTTTTTAGGGTAGTCTTTCTGAGACCCTTTTTAGATGTCTCCCTAATTGGCGCTCACGGGTTGTAGCTGGAAAATAGGTGGTGAAGCCGGCCTAAGATGTATATAGTAGCTTTTCTATGTATGATATTTGATATATGATTGATATAGAGTACTCTGTAAGCATTTCGAAGACCAATGTCCCTGGGCAAAGACAAATAAGTCCAGCCCTTGGTATGAGACATGGGTACACAACACTTGAGCAGTCACCTAAAAAATTTGTCGTACATACCATGATATCTCAGCTGCCTAACTCAAGGCCAAGATGGCGGCACTTGCACAGCCTTCAGGCAAGCGTTCCATCCTTGTTTCACTTAACAAAACAGGAACCCACGAGGCGCGTATCCTGCTCGGCCTCATTTCTTCTCGGGTGTGAAAAGAACTTAATCTCCATAATTAGGGGAGCCTTAAACTTGATAAATATGTGGTCTTTGCAATCCCAAGGTGTTACGTATAACCAAGCAATGATCAAATCCCAAGAGATGCTACTGTCGTGATCGACGTCAATTACAAAGGCCTCCTGGCTAAGGCATAAATTGGTCGAGTCTATCAACACGTGATGTAGAGTTCTGCCACAATTTGCCGATCAGAAAAAAAAAAGTAGCAGAATGATTTCCGCCCGCAGAGATCAATAATCTAGACCTGCAAAACACAAGGTCAAGGTGAAACGAGACAAGCATCTGATTGATTTGTTCCAGTATCAATTCTTACATTGTCTCAGGACTAATCAACAAAATGCCTGGCCCCGTGGACACCGCAAAGTCCATCAACAAGCGCAAGAGAAAGCACAGCTCGAAAGCAGAGAGCGATGTCGCCAAGCCCGTGCAGGCCAAATCCAGCCCTGCCGTGACCCCGAAAAAGAGTATTGCTTCAACCCCAAAGGCTTCAGCCGAGAAGTCCACTAAGAAGCGCAAGGTCAGCCCTTCACCAAGCGCCGAGGAAGAAAGCGCCGACGAGGTCGAGGTCGCCGAGGATGCCGAGGAAGTGGATGCCGAGGAGAACAGTGATGCTGAAGACACCGAGGCCGTGAATGGTACGGATCTTCCTACTATGGAAGATGTCCGTTTGCCTCAGACCGAGGGCAAGCTCCAGAAATTCACTGAGCTGAACCTTTCCGAGAAGACCATGCAGGGTATCAATGACATGGGCTTCACAACCATGACTGAGATTCAACAGCGTACCGTTCCTCCTTTGCTTGCCGGACGCGATGTGCTCGGTGCTGCGAAAACTGGTTCCGGAAAGACTTTGGCCTTCCTGCTCCCCGCGATTGAGATGCTGCACGCCCTGCGCTTCAAGCCCAGAAATGGTAGGGGTTTCCCCCTAAATGCCCTTGCCTGATGTTTACTTGCCGTTGAAACTGCTGGCTAACTTTTTTGATGCAGGTACTGGTGTTCTCGTTGTGTCCCCTACTCGCGAACTGGCACTGCAGATCTTCGGTGTCGCCCGTGAACTCATGGCCCACCACTCGCAGACATACGGCATTGTTATCGGAGGTGCCAACCGTCGCGCTGAGGCCGAGAAGCTTATGAAGGGTGTCAACTTGCTCATTGCGACACCCGGTCGTTTGCTCGATCACCTCCAGAACACCCAAGGATTCATCTTCAAGAACCTGAAGACCTTGGTCATTGACGAGGCAGACCGAATTCTCGAAGTCGGTTTCGAAGATGAGATGCGCCAGATCGTGAAGATTCTGCCGAAGGAAGAACGTCAAACTATGCTTTTCTCCGCCACACAAACCACTAAGGTCGAAGATCTGGCCCGGATATCCCTACGCCCTGGACCGCTTTACATTAATGTCGACCATAGCAAGGAGCACAGCACGGTGGCTGGTCTGGAACAAGGCTACGTGGTGTGTGAGGCAGACAAGCGTTTCTTGCTTCTCTTCTCATTCCTCAAGCGTAACCTTAAGAAGAAGATCATTGTCTTCTTCTCGAGCTGTAACTGCGTCAAGTACCATGCCGAGCTTTTGAACTACATCGATCTCCCCGTTCTGGAGTTGCACGGAAAGCAGAAGCAACAGAAGCGGACCAATACTTTCTTCGAGTTCTGCAATGCCAAGCAAGGTACCTTGATCTGTACTGATGTTGCTGCTCGTGGCTTGGATGTATGTTCCCTTATTCCTATGACACGACCGCGGTCATTGTATAACTGACTCAACTTTTAGATCCCCGCTGTCGATTGGATTATCCAGTTTGACCCCCCTGATGATCCTCGTGACTACATTCACCGTGTCGGACGTACCGCCCGTGGTGCCGAAGGCAAGGGTCGCAGTCTGATGTTCCTCCAGCCTTCCGAGGTTGGTTTCTTGAAGCATCTTAAGGATGCTCGTGTGCCAGTCGTGGAGTTCGAGTTCCCAGCCTCCAAGATTGTCAATGTGCAGTCTCAATTGGAGAAGCTCATCGGCCAGAACTACTACCTCAACAAGGTACGCTATCATTCACATCGTCTCACTTATCTGTGTTGCTCGTCTACTAACACACTTGTGCAGTCTGCCAAGGATGGTTATCGTTCTTATCTCCAAGCATATGCCTCGCACTCCCTTCGCACTGTGTTCGACGTGAACAAGCTTGACCTCGTCAAAGTTGCCAAGGGCTTCGGTTTCAATGCCCCTCCTCGCATTGACATCCAGCTGGGCTCGAGCCTCAGCCGCGACAAGAAGCAGGAGCAGCAAGGACGCCGCACGTACGGCAGCCAGCCTAAGCACGGTGCTGGACTGAAGTTCAAGCGGAAGCACAATGACTGAGAACAATCTGTATGAACATCAAAAGCGATCGATTGTCTCTGCATCTTTATTTTAGGGACATTGGAGTTCAACAATGTGGATATATCTATTTGGGTTTCAATCTCGTCCCCTTATTCTGTAATCATGAGAAAGATGGCATTCCAAGTTGAAAATTCGCTGGTAGCGGGAAAGTCGAATGCATCTTGCTGTTTGTACGGATCAATCTCCTTCACACCTCCTTGAGCCTTGATTGGAGGTTTGTGCATGCTGTAAACATGATGGATATACCCTCAGTCCAGGAAGCCAATTCCACATATTTAGACGCCAATCACGAAACTTCTGACTGTAAAATGACCGCGAGGCTTATTCCTTCACGGAATGCCACGGCAAGCATTCATTGAGCCATGTGGGCCTCGGATTTTTTCCACGTGGGAGGGGCTTGACGAAACAAGAATCGGAGGGCCACAGAAGAAATACCCAAGTGCAACGGAAAAAAAAAACACAAGTGCTGTAAAGTATCCTTACTGAAGTACGGGGTACGGAGTAGATATTGGTACCTATATGTAGCAAGTTCTACAAACCTCCCATACCCGCCGAAGCCATCCAATTGGAAGATGCCAATCTTACACAGTATTCTGGTCAGGCGATCGTTTGCCAATGACAGAGAGTCAAGCAGCTTGATTGCCACTAATGTACGAGATGCAGCAAATCCTCAACCCCCAGCTGCGCAAGTAGTCTCGATGGCAATTGCCTGCGCCCCCTTGCAAGCACTATGTATGTATAGTTCTGTCCAGTCACAGGGTGAGTCCACTGTTAGTGAATCTAGGGCCAAATGTCGGGAAAGACTGTCGGTGTATCTTGCATCCCGGCGATAGGCCAATCATTTCATTTGTTTAATTCCAATTGTTCCAACATGGAGAGGTTGGTAAGGTCGCAAGCCCGCACACGAGTGTGATGAGCTGGCATTTGCTGGGCCCAATCACCCGATCTCCAGGGGGTCTCTGTCGTCTGGGTGACGGTGTGCTTGTCCCGGTTCTCGTCTGTCTTTTGCGGGTCCCACGGAGAACTGCAGGTGGACCGTGTGCGTTCGTGTGTGACGGGTACAACATACTCCGTACACCGAAGTGTCTTTTTCACTGGTTTGTGATGGAAAAAATTGTATATTGCAGGGTTGACTTTGTCAAGATTACCCCAGCCACAATGCACGGAGGGTTTTACAGAGTAGCGTTTGGGAGATGAATTCGTTTATTAATTGAAGATGAGATTTGAAGAATTAAAAAAAAAAAAACTAAAATATAATAAAATCCAAAGAACCAAGGAACCAAAAGACGATCCCGCATAGATTCCAGGGTTCCGTTTGTTTACGGCGTACTTTCCTCGTACAAAGTAGTTGTCAGGTACTCTTTGTATGATGATCCACGCGGCTCGGAACTTGGGATGTACAATCGCCAACACATCCAGCCTTCTTTTTATTTTTAAATTTTTTTTTGAGGCTGGGCAATCATTTTTATTACTTGGGTACCAGCTGATATTCGCTTGTCCTTTGCTTCATTTTTCATTCCTCGTTAGAGATTCGAATTCTTTCCCTCCTCCCGCCCCCCCTTTCCTCTCATCATATTTTCATGTGAGGGGATCGGCGAGCTTCGACAGCACCTTGGGCACACTCACCGTTGCTTTTCTCTCTCTCCTTCCCAATCCCACATTCTTAATTTTTTCCCACTGTTCCGTGGTCTGCGCTGGTACGCTCTCACCTCCTATCACAATAATTCTTAGGACTTCGTTCCTACCATTTGTCACTTCCCCATTCGTGCCAACAAGCGCGGAGCAACAGTGATCACCCCCAACAACACTCCCCTCATCATCCTATCACCTCGGTCCAGCACGCCGGAGCATGCGATTGGGTTGAAGGACGCCTCACCATCATGGGGGTCAACAATCACAAACCGATTCTTCCCGCCCCCACAGATTCCATCATGGATACCTTTGGGGATAGCGTAATGGGCACAGATCTAGCAACTGACATTTCTCGCCGCACAGACAAAACTTCGTACTCTATCCCAGACGACGGTAGCCCCGTCACTGTCTCCACTCGGCGACAGCGGGACCGCGAAGAAAAATTGTCTCGATCTCAACAAGACTCTCATACCTCATTGCTCATCGAGTATTTCGAAGGCAGCAAAGGCTCAAGTGGTATTGTCTCTCGTCCCAGCGTGCGAGTACGTGTTACACCATCGTCGGCTAGAAAGTCCAGGGACAGAAAAGACCACTTGCAAATTACCGAATCAAGCGGAAGCGGTAGCCGCAAACCGTCATATACCCACCGGATATCCCTACCATCATCATCATCAAAACAAACGCAATTGGACTCGGGCACAACGGATGACAACAGCGTTGCGTCGAATTCAGCCGAGGAAGAGGGTCATCATTCGTCACGTCGCGAGCCGGTCGAAATCGAATTTGTGAACCGCGGACAGGAGAGCGAGATGTCTTCCCTTTCGCAAGACACCAGATACATGCAACCGTCATCGGAGGTTTCGTCCATGCCGGTGGATAGTATAATCAACGCTTCGTCAGCGGGTTCCAGGCGGAAACGCAGCCAGACTGTTGAGCGTGGTTCGCTTCCTGAAGGTGAGGGATTGCTCAAGACTCCTCACCGAAAAAGAAGTCGCAGCTTGAGCCATGAGCGAATTGCGCATCGCGTGGCAGAAAAGCTTGCAGAATCACCACAAGATGCTTCGAGCGGCGTGCACAAAAGCAAGGGTGACAAGAATTACCTCGAAGCAGACACAAAACCATCCCATCGCCGAAAACACAATTTCGCAGACGAAGAAATTATCAGTCCGGAATCTAGTCTGCTCAGTGCATCTGCGGTCTCTTCAAACCGCAAGTCCGATCAATACTCAACTCGCTCCGGTGCATCCAAGTCCTCTATCAACAACCCAAAATTACTCGAAACGGTTGAAGATGCCATCAGGAGATTGATCCTACCGGAGCTAAAGGAGCTCAAGAAGGACCAAAAAGTCATGACCAACACGAGCAAATTCGATCGGGACATGGCTGCGTCTAATTCGTCCGGCACGAGCTCCAGAGATGAGTTGGGTCGACGCCTCTCTAAGCACGCCAGTGCGCCGGATGTTATGAAGCCCAAAGTTGTTTTGACCAAGGATAGCAAAGACGAAGGTATTGTTCTTTCTCCCGAGACAGCTCCTCGAAACAAGGAGCGCAAAGCAAGCAAAAGCAGCGAAAGCTCCGATATGGCGGTGAGATGGGCAAATCGACCCAACTACACCGAACAAGACAAGATCCGCAGACAGAAAAGTAAGGGTCTTCGCGACGCCCATGCTGCTGCCCGAGTCGGTTCTGCTCTCACAGCGGCTTCTTTGCGACACCATGACTCCAACTCGAGTCTCGATAAAAAAGAGCGCCGCCGAAATAGTGGCTCCCGGAAAAGTGGCTCGCGCAAGAGCACAGAGAGTATTGACTACAACGAAACTGAACTTGTTTTCCAAAAACATAATGTTGCGCCAATGCCAATGCACAGCGCAATTGACTCCGATCTGACCAGAAACTCGTTGCTCTCTGAGCGAACGGCAAGTCCCATTCCCGAAAGGCAGGCATCTCACTTCGACGTTGCTCGCGGATCGCCGAGGCAGGGTATGTCACCAGTTTCTCGCACTCTTACTAATAATTCCGTCGACTCGCGATTGGAGCTCGGAATGCGCCATGGTAATCAATCGCACCATAATATCTCGGTGCACAGTCCTTCGGAGCGTGACCTGCAATACCAGAGCCAATCCCTTGGAAGTGACGGGGGTAACTGGGAAATTGCAGCTGCAGCTGCGGCTAATCTCCTTGACGTCGCCCACCCTGGGCATCACGAAACGGAAGGTGACCATCTCGATGAGAACACCGGCCGTGGACTGAGCCCCATTCAGAGTGTTGCAAGTGATATCACTGAGCCTTACAACGACCGTTACTCGGCTCACGGCGAGCAACACCTCGACAGCAAAAATGAGATTGAGCCTCGACTCTCCATTGACTCATTTTCATCCGCCCCCAGTACCAACCTAGCGAGATCCACCCGCCAGGGAACTAGCTCGCACAGCCAAAGTGGAATTTTCAAGCAGCACAGCCAGGCATCACCTGGCCTCGGATACGAACACTCGCGCCAGGGCTCCCAAGACAATGGCTTCTATCGCTATGATGAAGAGAACAGGCACTCTATTGACGATGGAGATAGCGATGTTGACTTCATGGATAAAGTCAAAGAGGGCCACCCTGTCACTACTGGCATTGCTGCTAACCCCAAATTTATGCACCCGATCGCTGTCGAATCTGCAGTCGCTTCCTTAATGGGTCCCTCTGTCCTTGAATCTCAGATCTCATCCATGAACCGCTCGCAAACTGATCTAGCTCAGCGAGCAGGCAGCCGAAGCCCCGAAAAGCCAGGAAGCGAGGTCTACCGCGGAAGCCCCTTGAAGCAACGCCAGGATGCTTTCAATGCCGATGAGACCTCTTTCCCTCGACGAATGGGTGCCACATCACCCCCTCAGAGTGTTACCCAGTCCGTCGAGGACATTGACAACTCTGCTAATATGGCTGCCAATACTCCGCGTGAAGTGGAGAGCCCTCACGTGGGCGTTGAAAGCCAGGAATCTGAGTCTGAAATTAACACCAATCCGTCCATAATACAGGGCCCCAATGGCGGTGTCGCTCAGGCAGATCACTGGACATATGATTCTAGGTCTCCGCCGGTGGATCACTACTACGATACCCATATCGGTGGATCTAAAGGTCTCAATGCTGAACAGCAGACAGGACTTGACGTTGAATACTACCAGACTGCCCATAATATCTTTGGTGGTGATGACTACTCTGTCGACTCTGGCGAAAACCAACCCCGGCCATTGTTCGGTACGCCTTCTGGTGCTAAGGACGAAGGCTACGTTTCGGCTGCCAACCCCATGTCTCCCAGTGTCGGGACCCCGAATCAGGCTAGTCGAGGTCTTGCGGGTGCGGATGCCGCTGGCAGGGGCAGTTACAATAGCCCTGCTGGGGCAGACGATCCTCTTGCCTCTGGTCAAGAACGCCATTTCAGCGGCTACTCTCACGGTGTTGGCTCACCACTCTACGACAGTGCCACCGGTCGAGGCATCGAGAGAATTCAGTCCCAAGATATCGTGGCTCTTATGGATCATTTGACTGTCCGGGATGCCCAGCGGAATGCCAGAGATACCGAGATTCTGGTTACTTTGGTTAGAAGCGCTGCTGAAATGCGCACCTCTTTCGAGCAGATGAAGAAGTTTATCGCCGACCAAGATGATCTCATCATGGACACTAGCGAGAGGGGACATGAGCGGACTCACAAGGCGCTCGGTGGTCCTCGGCCATTGCCCCCCAGTGCTTCTCGGAACCGGCAGCTGAACACGGCTGACGAGGAAGACAAGCGCAAGAGCATCTTCAAGCGTGCACTGAAGGGACTGAGTCTTAAGTCGGGCAATGATTTGACTAAGATTGAAGGCATGCTCGAGCAGCTACTTGGCGAGGTTGAGGCCCTTCGATCCGGACAAGATGGCTTGAGCCTTAACAGTGGCACCCGAATGGGAAACATGGAGCCAAGTGGGTACGAGGCTCCCGGTCCCAACGGAGTGCCTACCGAGACGAGTCGCTCTCCCTACGGGTCCAGCTCTTCTCGTCCGGCCAATGGCCAGCGCAGAGATTCAGACCAGCGAGTCAGCACCGTCCATGAAGTTGACGAAGACCTTGAGCTTGACGATGGCGACCAGTTCCTGACTTCGCATCTTCCTGTCCGCGATGCGCCCCGTCACGAGCGGTCTGGTTCATTGCCGGTGGCCACAGCTCGCAGCATCGAAACTACCCCCAAGGCTCGCAAGCACAAGTCCAGCAGCTCATCCATTTTCCCAAAGTTCTCCCGCTGGTCTAAGTCCACGGCCACCTCCATGGGCGACGGCATCCGCAGCAGTATTCAGCCTTCCCGCAAAGAACGTCCGACCTCGGACGAGTCTCGGTCCGGGTCTGATCTTGCACCCCTTGGCCAGTACAAATATCATGATCCCCAGGGGGACGACAGAATACGCTCTACCTATACCCTGGACGACGAACAAGATGTAAACAGACCCCCTTCACCATTGGTCCCTTCCCAGGTGTCCGAGGCGCCCAAATACCGCGGCCACCGTGGTAGTCTCGAGCTGCAACACCCCCAGCCTCGACAAGGCCCAACCGGACGTTACCAGTCCCACCTCGAAAATGAGGCCAAGATCTACGGAGGACCTATTTCACCCACTGACTCAGACCATTGGGATTCCAACCCCAGCCTGTCTGAGGTCAACCCTCCTCAAACCCGCGACAGCGACATCAGCGGCGCCACGCGTCTGTCTCCGGTCTCCGACGCAGGCTTCTCGGAGACTAGCTCCCGCGCAACCCGTACATCGGGTCCACCCCGTCCTCCTAAAGTCAAGGACGCTGGCCCTCTCATTCCTGAGCGTCTACCTAAAGTGGCAGATGATGAGGAACCGGCTTACAGCGGCGATCGTGCTGTTTCCAGAGTACGTATTCCCGAGGCTTCCCCGACTATTTCATGTGAACACCTTCTAATCTCCGTCCTTTCCAGAGCTCTGCCATCTGCTCTCCCCCCACACGCAAGCCAACTGGCCCGCGTCCCCTCACGTCTTCCGGCTCCTACAGCCCAGGCAATATTAAGCGAACCCGCTACCGAGGCAGTCCCGTGCAAGTCGACTGTGAAGAGGAGCTCTATTGAGACTTGCACTGTGATACCCCTGGGTTGATGTTTTCAATCTCCGTTTCCCTCTAGCGCTTTTGCCTTTTCTTCCTCTTCTCCTTACGACAGTTATGACCGTTCACCGGGGCTCTGGTTACAGTTCTTTTTATCCCCAAATCTATGAGCAATGTGTGTGTGTGTGTGTACGTGTTTAAATGTCTACAATGTTTCCTGCATTTCTTGTTTCATGTCAATGACCATGGGATGAATGGAAAGCTATGTCTTCTCTTTGCCCCCCTGGGGTTTCTTATGCCAAGTTTCGCTGCTTTTTTCATGGTCTTGCTTTCGTGCATCTAGTGAGCGTGCTGGGGTTTAAGCCTCTTTTTGTAGTTTTTGTGTTGTGGTGTAGATAGTGGTGCAGAGGAAGACACGGTCTATTCCGAGAGGTGTGGAACAATCTTTCGTGTCTTTGTCTTTATGTGGATGACAAGGGAAATATGTGTACTTTCGTATCCCTCCCGACTCAAGCGAGAAGATCAAGCGTAGTGAGATCAACGGGAACGTAGCTCTCCTTTCAACGTAATCACAAAAGGGTTCCCCAATACATCCCGAGCTCGTGTACCTCAACTGTGGAAAGTGGTTATGTGACATGATGAATGGTGCCCAGGTGTTCTCTTCCCAGACCTTCTCCACACGCCACTAACTTCATACACTTAGAACCAAGTAAGCCCAATGGCAGTTTCCCCTGTCGACCTTGAAAGTCTAAAGACTGGCACGGAGTCCTTTCTGAGGTTTGAGTCACTGCAGCAGGCCGTATTTATGGCCACGTTGTGGTGGGCGGCTAGATTGCAAGGCCAGTCATGCTGAGACAATTTTAAGCCAACTTGTAGCCAAACCCGGTCAAGTCAAAATGCAGTTAAATCCACCGATCCGGAGCGTGCCCAGTATGTTATCCGCTTCGAAATCCTGCCTGACTTCCTTTGGGTGACATCCTATTTTTGCCCAACACACTTTAGACTGACTTCGAGCAGCACGAATGGTTACGGCAGCTATTGGGATAGAATATCCCAAGCTTTCATTGCAGAGCGGTCGATTCAGCGGCTAGTTTCAATTGACACACACTCAGCAACTAAACCCAAGTCAGTATTTGGCCATGTTCATGTCATCACGAAAGCTCCTTGGTAATAACATTATTGATATCTGGGAAATCAAGATCTGGCAAAAATGATCACATTCAACAATCAGAGCCATTATTTTTAAGTCAGATGTCAATAGACATTTAAGGGATTTCGTCACATACCTAGTTTGGTAGGAAGACATGTTTACGAGACTCCTCGACACTATCTCTATCGCCGCGTTAAATATACACGTAACTGACGAAGGCCCCGTCGAGTCACTGTTTAGTGTACGCTGTCAGAATGGGATGTGGTCTGCCCTAGGCCCTCAACATTAACTCAGGTTTTTGATATGGTCTAGTGGTAAAAATGTCGGTCTTTTTCTCCCATATTCTTGTAAGAAGATCAGCGAATCTTCAGTAACTGGCATCGAGCCTCCCGTGGGCAAGAGAATTGCAGAAGATCAATGACAAAAGGCGAAACGTAACTGGAAGTTCATAGAGGGAACTTTATGTTATATTCTTGGCGGGTCTAGGTTTGATATCGCCCCTGTGAAATTGTCTCCTACCTATATTAAAGCATCGGAGGAGGCTCCGTGAATAGAATAGTTACTTCCTACAAGGTGTCTAGCGCAACTCAAAAGCTTTCGAACGATTGGAAAAAAAAACCACGAGAACCGGTCTCGCTTCTTATTTCGGTCGATCATTTAACAGCGTACAGCTTTCCATTTAGAATCAGACAACAACGTCAAAGGAATGTCAACTCAAATACAGATTGCTAGACAAGACCCAGGAGAAAAAGGATTTCATGATTTGGAAAGGGACTAAGAAGGCGACTAGAACACATGATAGAGATGCACAAGGACTGCCAAGAACTGCCCTCCAGTTGCCTTTGTGTCCCTGTTGATATTGTGCTCTCTGCTTCATACTCGCAGCTTGATTAAAACTCAGCTGCGGTATAACCCGGACTTTTGTTTCCTTGATATTGTGCTCTCTGACTCTTTTGGCCTTGTTTGATGTGAGGCTGTGGATGGCCATGATGTGCGAACCGAGCGCTTAGCTATGCAGTCGAAAGCACTGACTATTCGTTCCCGCCTTGCTGTGAAAATCCATGTATATGCATCAAGCTAAAAATAACAATGCATATGCGCCGGACTAGCACTTGTCGGTGGCTCTATATATACCATTTGAACATGGAAGATATCACCTGACCTTTCGATCTCCGTCTGAGATCAAGGAGCTGGCCATTTTCTATCACCTGTAAGCCCATTATTATCTTAATATTCCCCTCCACCAACCGTACTTTGAAGAAGAAAAAAAGGACAGAAAAAGACAGAAAAAGCTGGCCGTCTTGGTCCCAGAAATGCTGAGGTCATTGCTTCAGTCCTTGCCCCGGCTAGGGCGAAGATAGACACCTCTCAACTTCACCAATCCAAATTTCACTCAGATATCAATGAGTCAAGCAATTGAGGAAGAAATGATCCCGGGATATACTGCAGGCCGGTATTATCCTACTCGAATAGGGGAAATCCTCAAGGACCGGTACCAAGTTGTGGGGAAACTGGGATTTGGAGCCAGCTCAACCGTGTGGCTCGCACGTGATATGGAGTAAGAAGACGCTGGCACCTTTGCATTTTCATTCTCTTCTCATAGCTCCTTCGCTAACGAAAAATACAGCTATCGTCGCTATGTTGCTCTCAAGATTTTCATAACGTCCGCATCGATGGGGCAGCAACTGGACGACGAGCCAAAGATATATAAACTTATCGAGGATGCTCCCCGGAAACATCCAGGCCGCAAGTACGTCAGATCGTTGCTAGACTCCTTTGACAACAGTGTAGATGAAGATCAACATCGATGCCTCGTGCATCCTCCATTGTGGGAGAGTGTACTGGATTTTCTATTCCGCAACCCGGTACAGAGACTACCAACACCAATTTTAGCAGTGACGCTTCATCGTCTATTTCTTGCATTGGACTATCTGCATACACAATGCAAAATCATCCACACCGGTATAGGTTTCTCTTTTCGATCTTGAGTTGGATCATTTGCTTATCAATATGTCAGATATCAAAGCAGACAACATTATGTTCGGCATTGATGATGATTCCGTTCTCAGTGATTTTGAAAACAATGAGCTCCAAGATCCCTGTCCTAGAAAGGTGTTAGATGGTAGAGTTATCTACACTTCTCGCGGGCTCAGGATGCCCCAAAAACTTAGGCGAACCTATCCTCTGCGATTTTGGCTCGGCTGTGATGGGTGATGAATAGCACTCGGAAGACATTCAGCCGGATATATATCGAGCCCCGGAAGTGATCTTGCAAGTTCCATGGTCATACAGCGTTGATATATGGAACGTGGGATGCGTGGTAAGAAGGCCGATACTTCCGATGCAAAAGTTTCCAGGCTTACGTTGTCAGATTTGGAACCTTTACGAAGGAGGATCACTGTTTAGCGGCCAGGATCCAGAGTATCAGAATTACAGGAGTCGGGCTCATCTGGCTGGGATGATACGCCTGCTCGGTCCGCCACCGTCAAGTTTCCTTGCCCGAGGAAATTTGACGCAAAAGTTCTTTTCAGACGAAGGTACCTTTTCTATCCTTTTCCTGTCTATGAATAGAAAGCGTTGATTATTGACTACTTATGCTATTCTAGGTGACTTATACGCCAAGGACTTAGTGGGAGAACACATCTCGCTCGAACAAAGAGAGAACAGTCTCGAGGGGGAGGAAAAAGAGATGTTTCTCCGGCTAGTACGAAAGATGTTACAATGGGAGCCAGAAAAGCGAAGCTCTGCCATGGAACTTGAACAGGACGAGTGGATGCAAGCAGAATTACATAAATAGCCTTCCGTTCTTCAGATTACACTGTAGCAATTTCAAGGCCGTGTCATAAAGAGTTCACTCAGCTCTGTTGTATCCAAGGGATCCGATTATCGATCAATCTGTGGGCCTGTTCCATACATCAGCGTTGCCAGCTCCTTAGTCACCTTAACACGCTCAAAATTATCTACCCCATAGGGGTACTTGCTCTGCCGAGATGTTCACGGCCTCGCGAAGATCCGAAGTCGCCAGATTCTAGACGAAGCGTCCGATCTACTCCGTGTTGACCACCGTATCTTTGCGAGTGCCATTCACAGTCTGGTTGGAAGAGAACATCACGCATGCCTGTCAGCGTTAGCTTTGTTGTCTTTTGTCTATCCTCGAGGCCTTGCCTTGAACGGGTCGTGAGGAAGATTGTACTCTATCACTCCAGATTAATAGAACATGACATGTCTTATTACCGTTTCTATGCTTTCTGGGAGTCAACCCTTCTTATGTGTGTGTTCCCCGCTGTTAATCAAAGTGTCAACGCCGGATGAGCGTTATTTTAGAAACAGCCAACCCCACTGGCCTTGATCCATCTGCGCCGTATCAGCAATTCAGACATCTGATTCGGAAGTATCGGTTTTCGTTGATGCAAATACAGAATGAGAGCTCGGATTCCACGAATCGTCGCTCGGTTTCTCGGTTTCTCGGGGGCTCGGTGTGGGTCTCTCACAAGTGCCGAAGTGTGTGGCATTCCCAGAATTCTCATGAATCGGTGTGTGTCACTCGAATATGACATGTGGCGATCCGAGATTACTGTGCTGAAGACTCCAGCGGGGATATTTAAGATGGCTAAAGTGTAAAGGGCTGCCCTGCTTCTCAAGTCTAACTCCACTCAACATAAAACACATGCACAACCACTACCTGCAAAGACATCTTCACAATGACCAACACTGAGCCTCACCTCTGCTTCCGATCATTTGTTGAGGCTTTGAAGGCCGACAATGATCTAGTTGAGATTGACTCTCCAATCGACCCGAACCTTGAAGCGGCCGCTATTACTCGTCTTGTCTGTGAAACTGACGACAAGGCCCCGCTCTTCAACAACCTCATTGGTGCTAAAAACGGTCTCTTCCGCATCCTGGGTGCTCCTGCGTCTCTAAGAAAGTCCCCAAAGGATCGTTATGGTCGACTTGCGCGACACTTGGCCTTGCCACCGACCGCATCTATGCGCGACATCCTCGACAAGATGCTCTCGGCCAGCGCCATGGTCCCACTTCCACCCAACATCGTATCTACCGGCCCTTGTAAAGAGAACTTCCTCGAAGAGAACCAGATTGATCTGACTAAGCTTCCTGCACCTTTGATTCACCAGGCCGATGGAGGAAAGTACATCCAGACCTACGGAATGCACATTGTCCAATCCCCCGATGGGTCCTGGACTAACTGGTCTATTGCCCGTGCTATGGTCTCTGACGATAAGCACCTGACAGGTCTCGTCATTGAGCCTCAGCACCTCTGGCAGATCCACCAGATGTGGAAGAAGGAAGGCTGCGACGTCCCGTGGGCTCTGGCATTCGGTGTTCCCCCTGCCGCTATCATGGCTTCGAGCATGCCCATCCCCGATGGCGTGACCGAGGCTGGATATGTCGGTGCTATGACTGGCTCTGCCTTGGATCTGGTCAAGTGCGATACCAATGATCTCTATGTGCCCGCCACCTCTGAGATTGTCTTTGAAGGTACCCTTTCTATTACAGACAAGGGTCCCGAGGGTCCTTTCGGTGAAATGCACGGCTATGTCTTCCCTGGAGATACCCACCTGTGGCCCAAGTATAAGGTCAACCGCATCACCTACCGCAACAATGCGATCATGCCCATGTCATCTTGCGGTCGACTGACCGATGAGACTGTAAGCTTTCTTCCCTATCCCATCTTTCCAGGTCCCTACCATACTAACAATTATTAGCATACCATGATCGGCTCGCTGGCCGCTGCCGAGATTCGTAAGATTTGCCAACAAGCTGGTCTCCCAGTAACTGATGCCTTCGCACCATTCGAGTCCCAAGTGACCTGGGTCGCGCTGAGAATCGACACCGCAAAGCTGCGAGACATGAAAACCACCCCAAAAGAATTTCCCAAGAAGGTTGGTGACCTTATCTTCAATTGCAAGGCCGGCTATACCATCCACCGGCTGGTGCTCTGTGGTGACGACATAGATGTCTACAACGGCAAAGATGTTATGTGGGCCTTCTCGACTCGCTGCCGTCCTGGCCTCGACGAGATCTTCTTCGAGGATGTGCGCGGGTTCCCCCTTATTCCATACATGTCGCATGGAAATGGATCACCGGTGCAGGGAGGAAAGGTTGTCTCTGATGCTCTTCTCCCCTGTGAGTATACTACTGGCAAAAATTGGGAGGCTGCCGATTTTGAGAGCTCGTATCCCGAGGATCTTAAGCAGAAGGTTTTGGCGAATTGGACGAAAATGGGATTCCGGGAGTAAAGCAAATGTGTATTATATTTGTTCAAGCGTCAATTTGAAATTTGATGAAGGGTCGGAATGCCTGGTACTACAGTCTACAACAGATCACGCAGTAATGAGATAGTAGGACTTGGTTCAGTGGGGTACCCGCTTAGGGCGGGAACCCAATCCGTTTTGGCACTTTCGATGGCCCATGAACCCAGCTCGGATGTGCGTTGTTATCGAGCCCCACTATTCCAACTCAACTTCTTGGCCAAGACAACCCCTGTCAATCCCGGTACCTCGGAGTCTTCGGCGGAATGAGCACTATCAGCCAAGGCGAAGCGGACCGGGTGCTGCACCTCAAGAGTCGAGAGCGAGAGACCCATGCGTGCTACCCATGCAGAAAGCGGAAGGTCAAATGTGATGGTGGCCAACCGTGTCATACCTGTCAGAAGCGGAAACACCCCGAGATATGCACCTACGCTCTGACGCAGTCGAGGCGGAGATCGGCTTCTCGCCATAGTGTCGCACGTTCGGCTTCGCCTAGATCACCGGCCGTAGCAAGAAAGGAACCAGCACGACATGATGATGGTTCGAAGGATTACGTCTATTCCGGTGATAATTCGGTTGTTTCGATCCTGCGCCTGCGAGCATCGGATGCCAATGAATCGGTGGCCCGTGAAGTTGGATCTGTTCTTGGTCTGCGGAATACCTTCAGCAACTATCCATTTATGGACTCAAAGACGCCGCTTGAGAGGTGGAAGGCTCTGCTGACTGTATTGCCTCAAAGATCAGAGGTCTTGAAGTAGGTTACCAATAACTGAAAAAGGGAATTGGCTAACTGGTTAGATTCTTCCACTTCTACCGTGTCACGGCATATCCATTCAATCCAATGCTCGCCGACGTAGATCGTTTTGAATCTGACTTGTGCACATATCTCAATGCCCACGCATCTGGCGAATTACGCGATCCGGAGAAAATCACTGCTCGATGGGCAACCGACAAGTCTATTGGCCATATCAGCCTTTTACTGGCAACATTGGCATCAGGGGCCCATTACTCGGATATTGAATACCCCGAACGGCTTGAGCTGTCAACTGACTTTGGTAAGTTTGATTGCATGCTCATCAAGCTTGGCTAATGACATCCAGCCCGTCGATCATTTCATGCTCTCCGCTTGGCCAATTTCTTGTTTCAGCCATCGCTAGATATCATACAAGCGCTGCTTATCTTGGGGAATACTTTGCAGAATGTGGGGCAGTCCGATGCCGCCTGGGCGTTGCTGGGCACGACAATCCGACTAGCTCAGACCATGGGCCTGCATACTGAAAGAAGCACCGTTCACTGGCCCGAGCAGGTGAGAGTGAAGGCTAGGACTCTTTGGTATGAAGATCGAACTACAACGGGAGTATCTGCTCGTCTCCCAGCTGACTTCCCACAGGTCAACAGTTGTCTGGCAGGATAGTTTACTGTGCCTTTGCTATGACCGACCGCCCATTGTCTCCGTGACCGGATGGTCTCTCGCAAACTCTTTCTTCGAGAGACAAGACTTATCCTTCTCAGAAGTGATGCACTTGCTCTGCCGCATCAGTCTGGATATTATGCGACCGGAAACCCTCAACGTCGCTGAATTTGATCGAGCACTCGAAGCGTTGCAGCGGCTGGATGATGTTTACCAACGCGGTCTGCTGTACCTTCGATCACGAGAAAAATGCACTTCACTACAACAACATCTCGAGCATTTAGCCC
This sequence comes from Penicillium digitatum, assembly GCF_016767815.1. NCBI lineage: Eukaryota > Fungi > Ascomycota > Eurotiomycetes > Eurotiales > Aspergillaceae > Penicillium > Penicillium digitatum. Next base: position 2,918,584 of record NC_089387.1, read on the forward strand.
TCAGAATGCACACCTCCTTCTGTGTATCAGTCTTCTGCCGACCGGCAATGAAGCAGTCTGCCCCACAGCCTTTTCTCCCTCACGGTGGGATTCTTCGGGCTCGTGCAAAAGGGAGTTTGATCGATGCTTCCAGGGCGTTTCTTGATTTCCAGGCCCTGAGCACTGTTCCATTGCGGAGCTGGTCAATGGTGCATACAGTCTTGAGTTCAACGCTGCTTCTTTGTATCTGGGAAGAGACGCGCAATGACTCTGAATGTCGCAACCTTCAACAAAATGTCATCGACGTCTTCTCGTCGTCCAATTTAAGGACTAACGATGATGGTGCTCTCTACTCGGCAAGTGACAGTCAGTGGTTGTCAGACCGTCATATCCGAGCCTTGGTGACCTTGCGAAGCGCCTTGGAACGAGAGCAGGAGACGGGCACTACGGGAACGGATACTTGGGCGGCAATGGCCTCGAATATGATACCGCAATTTGGCCCTGGGTAAGTTTCCTGTCCCTGATGAAAAATGAATGCTTACATCTGATCTGAACAGGCCCATTCGACGTATCACCGGTCACTTATCTGGACTCGATCATGAACCGTAAGCATCATGTCTCTGGTTTCAATAAACAAAAGCTGACATATCGTAGTTCCGATGTTTGATTACACACAGGAAAATGGATTCCTCTAAATCTGATACCCGGCCAGTCATAGACTTCAATCACTTGTACTTTCACAATGCACATAATGATGCAATCTTTCGGGGGTTAAGCATATTTAATTCATCTAAAAGGGCCAGTATCACTCGTGAACTATGATCCGCGCAACGTTCGGCGCTCGGCATCGGGTCTCGGAGGGATCTGATCGGTCCCCAAAATCGGACCGACGAAATGATTCTCAGGCCACACGATAACTTCCAGCCAAAAAAAAACACCCAAAAGCCTATGAGATCTGGCTAGAATTGGGATTTTACCAGATCTTCATATAAAACAAGTCAGGGTTGCCGGGCTCAGATCTTTCACCCCCAGTCTTCACAGCTCCACAGGATACAAATCAAACCGCCACCCAACAAGACCAAAACAACCTCTTCCACAAGCCTTCAATCGATGCTTTCTCTGTCTCTTCTTTCTAGAGCCCACACACAATAATCCCGTCGCAACTCTCTCGGAGGCAGCCCAACCGAATCAACAATGCCAACCATCGACCATGTCCCTCAACCCACGCGCCGCAGACGCATCGTGGTCGCAATGACCGGCGCAACGGGCGCAATTCTCGGAATCAAAGCGCTCATCGCGCTCCGTCGCCTAAACGTTGAGACCCACTTGGTCATAAGCAAATGGGCCGAGGCAACCATCAAATACGAAACCGACTACCACCCATCGAATGTCAAAGCATTGGCAGACCATGTGCACAGCATCAACGATATGGCTGCGCCGATTGCTAGTGGGTCTTTCAAGACCGATGGCATGATCGTTGTTCCATGCAGCATGAAGACACTTGCTGCTATTCGCAGTGGATTCTGTGATGATTTGATCTCGCGTAGTGCAGATGTTATGTTAAAAGAGAGACGGAAACTTGTGCTTGTTGCGAGAGAGACCCCGCTTAGCGATATTCATCTGAGTAATATGTTAGAGGTTTCCCGCGCTGGTGCCATCATCTTTCCTCCGGTGCCGGCGTACTATATCCGGGCTGCGTCGGTGGATGACTTGGTTAATCAGACTGTGGGGCGTATTTTGGATTTGTTTGATTTGGATACGGGGGACTTTGAGAGATGGGAGGGATGGCAGACGGAGAAATGAAGGGGTAGTGTGGGATTGTTTTACGTTGTATGTCAGTATTTGGTGTTGTTGGCGTTATTATTGACTTGGGTCGACTGGTGTATTATCAAGTAGACAGTCCAAAATCTTTATCCATTTCATTTGAGTCGGTCGTATCCCCTCCATTAAGCTTGGGTGGTTCGTAGTGCTAGAGCTGGCCAGTTCAGGGGTGATAGCGAGTCTTGGGAATGGGAGTAAAACGAAACACAGAAACGTGACGATATCCCATTTTCGTATCGAAGCATTGGAAAGAATGGAACGGCAATATAAGATTGAATGACAAGAAAGATAGACCTGATCTTTGGTAATGAATAATATTTAATAGTGGAATCCGAAGTCCAATGCTGACTCTGCATGTTCCATGAAATAATCAACTTCGACCATCAAAAACTTTAGACAAACAAAACCACAATCGTCATAATTTCTTCTCCAGAGTCTAGTCACAAGAATGCCCAATCACCCCCCACCCCCCAAAGCCCTAGTAGTCCGAGAAAGGTCGAACAGAGGTAGTCCCCCTCCCTCTAACAGCATATGCGGTAGCAAGGGAGCTATAATTCATCGCATCACTAACAGGAAACTTCCCAGGATAACTCTCAATCGAGTGATACTTGCGTGTGCGATTCATCTGCACCGTTTCCGAATTAACGACCGCATCAATAGTAGCCCCGAACGAGACCGGCTGCTGCACCTTGATTCCAATCGATGGACCAGGGTCACTGAAGTGATCTGCGACACGTGCAGACGCAGACATGGGTACGGAGAAAGTCGTGTTCTGGACGAAATGAGGCTGCGAAGTGCGCACGGGAACTGGAACCAGGTCTGGCTCGGCGCGTTCCTCATCTAGAGCTGAGCCATCCAAATTCCGTGGGAGAACGGTTAGCGGCTGTCGGAAAATGGATTTTGCCGAGCTGGCGATCTTTGAGATGCTGCCTCGTGTGCTGGATCGAAGTTTGCGCACGGTTTGGTAAATGGGGGAGTTTGCTCGGGAGTTTTCGGTGTCTGGCTGTGAGGTGGGAGTATCTTGCTCTGACGATGAGGACTCCGAGTCTTGGTGTCCCTGTTGTGGCCAGGTTGATGTGGCTAGCGAGTGAGGAATGGGTTGGGAGGTAGTGCGGGTGGTTTTTGCGTGGTTCAGAGTGTCATTGCCCGATGAGAGGTACCACTGGCGCTCTGCTGTTGTGGAACTATAGGCTGAGAGTGGGGCAGTGCCGAGAAAGGTGTTGATGATTCTTGTTTCTGTGTGGCTAATGACTCTGTTAAAGGGTGGAAACTCGCGCCGTGTGTTCCAGAATGGTCGTGCAAGGAAAGAGACGGCGTAGAGCAGTTGCAGCCAGGAGAGAGACCCAATGAGGCGTATAGTGTTGAGGAGGGATATTGGGAAAACTGCGAAAGGCTTTTGGTCCATGATTGATACGAGGCGATTCAGCCGGTGACTTGGAAAAGATATAGTTGGTTCGTTTGGAACTACCACCTAGGTCATGATTTCTATTTACAGTCGAGGAAACTACAGATACTCGGGTTAAAGAAGGAAAGAACCAGAAGATGCCTTAGTTTCAAGGAAAACAACATATTTAATTAAGTCTAAATCTGATTTCACCAAAAACTTCAGGGAAAAGGGAACTCATTGTAGCTGCATTCATACATTATGCTCGACTGCAGAGATATCCTTGTGCGTGGCGGTCAGGCATTCGAATTTCAAGATCTCGTTTGCTCTATAAAAATGTGCTCGACGCCAAATTTTTGATCCTTTCTAATCCTACATGCCTAAATTGTGTCGTAGTGGGCTAGCAGCATTGTCAATATTTTCTTTCAGGGGAGCTTGATAAAGTTGAACATCATTTGGCCAATAATGGGCGCTCCTGGTGGCGGTCAAAACTAGTAACTAGGCCTTTGGTTCGGTGCTGTAGTGCTACAGCGGGAGTGCTATAGCACTATAAACAGTGTAAACACGACTAACCTCGTGTGATATATAAGTTGTGTAGAAAAGCTAGTAATTTTAGGATTTTTTTTTTTACTAGAATGCCCGCTCCAGAGCAGCTAAGAGCAGAGATAATGGAGGAATTATTTAAAGCGGATATCTTAATAACGCTTAGGGAGGAATTAATATTAGTAGAGGTAAAAGTAGCGCCGATTATAGCGAAGCTTATATTTTAAATCGGGACTCCTAGTAGACTTCGGCATAACTAGACTTCCGCAAAGCTCGAAAAGCCCGAAATCCGACCCGACTCGACCCTCAAAAGGGTCGGGTTTCGGGCTTTTCGAGCTTTGCGGAAGTCTAGGCAGGATACCACTGCAGATCGAGGTCATTTCCTAACCACTGCACTCTGCACTGTAGCTTCCGGTAATGTGTCCTGGCATCTAAAATCTTCTCGGCCTCCCACTCGTCTGTCTCTCCAACCTGTATCGGTGGAGGCGGATCCACATGTTGTCCTTCTAAGGGCTCCGTTGTAGCTGCCTTTCGCAACTTACTTGGATGAAAGATGGGGTGTACTCGAATCGCGTCCGGTAGATCTATCTTGTAGGAACTGCCTACTTTTTCGATGATCCTGTATGGTCCACTGGCTAGGTGTGAAAGCTTTCTGCTTGGCCGATCTTGTAACCAGTCTTTTGTTGTGATAAAGACTAAGTCACCAACTCCAAAATCCTCTTCTCGACGATGCTTATTTGCTTGACGAATCTGCAATTGCTGCGACTTCGCGATTTGCTCCTTTGTCTGAGTCCAGATGTCCTGTAACTCGGAGAGCATTTGCACCGCATCTTGCTCGTTTGGAGTCAGTGTCTCTTGGTCTTTCCAGTCAGACGTCATCGAAGGTTCGTATCCCCTTTCTACAAAGAAAGGTGATTTCTTCGTTGTGTCCTGGGGGAGAATCGAGGCTGCGAAATCAACCATCGGTAGGATTTCCGACCAGTTATCCTGGTTCTGTTCAACGTACGGCCGTAACCTCTGGGCCATATACTGATTTGCGATCTCACTCTGTCCATCCGTCTGAGGGTGATGTGCAGTTGATAGTTTCCTTTTGATTCCAAGGATCCTACAGAATTCGTTCCAGAATTCGGAGATAAACTGACCTCCACGATCGGAGACAACTGTTTCTGGAATCCCTGTGATTCGAATGACATGATCAATAAACAGTCGGGCCATCTGTTTGGCGTTCGTATCTTTGTGACAAGGGATGGATATTGGTCTTTTGCTCAGTCGGTCAACCACAACAAGGACAGCATCATAGCCATGACGATCCTTCGGAAATGATCGGAAATCCATCGAGATAGGCTGCCAGGTTCTTTCAGGAACTGGTAGAGGCCGTAATAATCCCGGTGTTCGATCTCGCCAAGTTTTCGTGCGTTTGCAGATCAGACAGTTATCAACATCAACGTATCGCTTTACGTCTGTTACCCATCCAAACCAGTGATATCTTGTAGATACCAGTTTCTTCAGTTTCTCGATACCAGGATGTGCGGTCAGCGGCTGACGGTGTATCTCATCAGGTAGTCGGGCACAAAGGTCTCCTTCATTAGGAACCTCAAGTCGTCCTTCGTAAAGAAGCAATCCATCTAATAATGTCCATCGGGAATTGCCTCTATCCTGCGCCATCTGACGGAATTCGTCTAAATCTGAGCTCTGGCGGTTGGCTTCCTTTATCCGTTCAACGATCCCAATCGTCTCTGTTTCTTCTGAGTGAACAGGAGCCAGATGAGTTGGGTAGACTCCCTCTTCAAGACAGTCTTTCGGAAGCATCACAAACTGTCGTCCATTGTCTACACAAGGAGATTCTTTTCGTGATAGGACATCAGCAATAATATTCTTCTTCCCGGGACGGTATTTGATCACGAAACGGAACTGAGATAGGAACTCATTCCATCTCGCCTGTCGTTGGTTCATTTGTCGGGTTGTCATGAAGTACTCAAGTGACTGATGGTCAGTGAATATCTCTAAACGATCCTCCTGGGATAGGACTTCAAGTTCAGGTCTCCATTCCTGTAAAGCACGAACAATTGCAAGAAGCTCTTTGTCGCGAACTTCATAATTTACCTCTGCGGGTTGCATTGTTTTCGAATAGAAGGCCACCGGGTGCCAGAAATCTTCCTGTTCATAGTACTGGGAGAGCACCGCTCCTAGAACTCCATCAGATACGTCTGTCTCAACTCGGGTTTGTCGAACTGGATCGTAGTGCCGGAGGATCGGTGCACTAACTAGCTTCTTCTTCAGAGTTTGGAATGCCTTTTCACAATTCTCTGACCACTCGAACGGAATATCTTGTCTTGTTAGTCGATGCAATGGTTTCGAAATAGCACTATATCCCTGACTAAATCGTCGGTAGAAGTTGCAGAATCCTAAGAATGACTGTATTCCTTTCACTGTGGTCGGTATCGTCCATGATTGGACCACACGAATCTTCTCTGGATCCACCGCTATACCATCGGTGCTCACAATGAATCCAAGGAACCTGGTCTTCTTCACTGAAAATTCGGATTTTGATAGGGCCACTTGTAACCCTGCTTTCTGTAGACGACGGAGTACTTCTCTGACCTGTCGCTGGTGATCTTCGACGTTCTCACTGTAGATCAAGATGTCATCCACGAAGGCGACTGCGTACTCGTCTAAGCATTCTCGAAGAACATCATTCATGAATCTCTGGAAGGTCGCCGGTCCGTTCGTCAAACCAAATGGTGTCACCTTGTACTTAAAGGATCCACATCTCGTACGAAATGTAGTAAGGTCCTCCGCTCCTGGTGTCAAACGAATCCGGTGGAAGCCTTGCTGGATATCAAGCTTCGTATAGATCTTCGCCTTGCTTGTTCGTTGTAATACCTTGTCAATCAACGGCAGGGGGTAACAGTCTTTCTTGGTGATTGCGTTCAGTCTCCGGAAGTCAACACAGAATCGAAGTCCTCCACTAGGTTTTTTTCGCCATCAGAATCGGGGATGCGTATGGAGCTGAGCTTGGAACAATGAATCCTTTTTCAAGATTGTCAAGAATGTATTTCTTTGCTGCTTTCATTTCTTAAATGGCGTCTACACATAAAACGAACTTGGAGGCTCCCGAACAGACTTTTCTCCCTGGGAACAGCAATACGGTTGCTCTCGAATGCGTGGAAGAGTAAGTACCAAACTTCCCACATGACATGATTATGTATTTCCCCGCTAACAGCCAATAGACTACATACCCGCATGAAGTCAGTTAGAGTCAACCCTTGGATAAGAAATCAAGCGCTAATCCCTTGAATAGGTTCGTTGAGAGGTCATCGATCGACCAAAGCGCCCGGCATAAAACCGTGCGTAAGGAATTGGATGAGATCTTTGCTAGATCGGTGGTCGTGGAGACTGAGATTCAGAGAATGGTAAAGCAGGGCCACAACAAAGCTGCAGAGGGCCAGAAAACCAGCTGGTCTCTACGCCGGGGCAACAATGACTGAAACTCAATGTACTTACTTAGATTCGACCGGATAGACTAAAGAAAGACAACAATCCGTGTTTGCCCTAAGAGATATATTCGATTGATTTGTGTGATGAAGACCACAGAGATACCGCCCCCGACGCTTGCTGCTAGTGGTACAATGTCCGAAACGAGTGGATTCGTGAGTAGCCACCAATTGGAACAGTTTGCCGCGTGGGTACATAGAGGAGATAGGAATGCTGTGCGCAGGAAAGTTGTGCCGAGGATTACATAGGAAGTACCTGCCAAGAGTTTATATAAAATGCGCTCTTCCGCTGAAGCATGCAGAGTCCCAGATTCAAGTCTCATAGCATTGGGGATGCACTCGGATAGTCCTCCTCGCTAGATTATCAAGACTAAAAGACCAATCGTTGTCAAAGGGTTGAACCTAGGTTACGTCACGCTCACTCGGTGACTTCTATTTACCATTGTCATAGTTCGTGCAAATGCTGTTACATGTTGTTTCATAAAGAAATGAGAGACTGAAATCAACACTTGATATCAAAATTCTTACAGGCTACACGTACTTCATGGATGTGGCTGTACCATTCTTCAAGCCGTGTATATTACACTCTCAGCTTATACCGCTTTATACTCATTCCTGGCGGCCCGTAACCATAATAGTATATATGCAAAGCTCTCGGCAGCACACGAATTCAGGGGCTGAGTCACGAGTCCTTCAGCCATATTCAAATCTCGCCTTCCACTGAAAGGATATCAATGGCAGATGTTTCGCTGCCCTCGATGTCGTCAAATTTAATCTCCATTCCCTCCGTTTGCAATGAGTTCAGTGTTTGCATTACCCCAGCAATACCCGCTCTTGTCTCTACGAGTTCATCACGTAGTTTCTTATTTTCCACCCCAAGAACTCGCATCTTGTGGCGAAGTTGGTCGACCGTGACGTGGAGCATATGACCTTCGCGGAGAGATTCATCCAGTTGGCCACGAGCATGGTCCAACTGGGTTTCTATGTGGCTGTTGGTCGCCTGAAGCTTGCAAATCTCTGCCGTAAAAAAACCATTCGTTCGACCCCCGACACTCTCCTCCTTTACGCTCCGTCAGCAATGCGATTTCAACAAGGATGTCTAACAACGTGCTCACCTCTAGAAGATCTCTCATAATCGACTGCGAGGTTCTCAAGGTTTTTGTGGAAACAGCCTCGAATGTATGTCCGATTCCTTCGCGAATCAACTGGTATAGATGTATATTGCAGCTACTCAAGCTAGATTTGAATAAATCGGCGTTTGTGCTCGTGACGGACCAAGCGTAACCATCTTCCGGCCGTGGTTGGAGACGAACTTTTTCAGGAGCGACCACGATGCGAAGTCGGTCATCTAGGAGTCTTGGCTGGGCACATCAACGGAAAAAGATCACAAATACATAAATGGGCCGCCAGGGTTTCTCGTTACTAGGCTTACGCATTGTAGGTACCTTTGACAGCCAAGGAATTTAGGAAACGACTACTGGGACATCTAAAACATGATTAAGAATTGACCAGACCAGCTCAGTCAGGATCGATGATTCATTCTTTCTACAACATACGGTCAAAGTTGTAGCCATGGGAAGGGGGCCCCACTTGAGTATCCATTCCTATTGGATGAGACAAATTTGGACTAGTTGGAAACCAGTTGAAGACCTAGGCCACATGAACGATGAGAAGATATGTACAAGCCGCAACCCTCGATTTCACCGGAAGAATGCGATCAATCATAAAGTGTTGGTATTGTGAGACAGTAGCGACCGGTATCACCTTCCATGCCGGGAACAAACAGATCAGCTTTCAAAAACTAATCACATGATAAGCTAGTCCAGACATGAATAGCGCGTAAATTATTCGTCTTGTAGATCATTGTACATAACAAATTTCCTGTTCTTGAATCCTTGTAAACGTCTTTTTAAAAACTTGGAACGGGTTTAAATCATCTTGACCATGAATGAAACGGAGGATGTAAGAAAACATACTGAAATCCGAACTGCGTTCGAGTCTGGAGTCCGGTATCCGATCACGTGATCAAGTCTCCAAATCCGCCAAGCCCCCAGCCTCCCCTTCCTCGTTCTCTCTGGGCGTTTCCTCTTCACCTTCTTCCTCTAACACCATCATCCTGTAAATGAAGTATTGCTTTTTGCCGTTCGCGTCGCCAGTCCTGCCATCATCTGACTCTCTGATTTCACCTTGTTGACTTCGGAGAGGGCATGTACTCGTTGCAAGGCCGCAAAAACTTTACCACTTTACTCTCATCTTGCTAGCATTATTCATCCAACATTTTACGCGAGTCAGGGCTGCTCAACTCTATTTTAAAGCCAGGGTGGGAGGGTTACTCAATTCATTGAGGGTTCTGCTTTCTAATCCAGCGAATGTTGCAACAACACAATGACCACCACATCACAAAACCCGCACTGCGTCATGAAGAATAAGGCAGTCCTTGTTTCTATACCCGATTCCGAATTTTCTTGTCGTACTCGCCTTTTTATTGCCCATGATAGAACTGCCAACGAAGGATCCATCTCGATTCGGTTTACGGCACAGCTTGCTAACCTGAGAGGCAGATCACAGGTGCTGACGTTGATTATCCCTCCAGAAATAGTCGGAAATTGTGAATTAGTCTGGGCAAGTGACGACGACCTCTGTCCATACCGTTTGCTTACCAAGCTCCCGGCGCCTGAGACCGAACCTTCAGCCGTCTCAACACTGCGTCTGATACTCAATAATACTGGTATTGTTCTTTGTCCGTCCGGAGTGGAGACTCTAAGCCCAGCCGATCCTACAGACTTGAATTTTGCTGCATTTGCGAAAATCTGTCAATCCAAATCTCTACTTCTACACATTTCCCAACGACAATTTGGGGACGAAGAACGTGGTCAGCTAAAAGCTTTCTTGGGTGCCCTACGAAAAAGCAATCTGCGGGAAAAGCTTTTCGGCACTAAACGTCAACGCATGGTCCGGACAACTTGGCGTGTTTTTAGTCCGCCCGACCCACCCTCATATTGTGACACACTCGTGTCCAAGCAGCAGGTGGATCCACCCCGATATGAGCAATCCGTGCCTAAACAGATGATTGGAAAACGAGGCAGAGGTATGTTCTTACCGCCTTATTAAGTTACACAGTGGCTCATGAATAGTATTCAGACCCATGGTCACCTGATGAAAGACAAAGAAAACTACTCCTTACATCCCCTCCGCCAGGCTCTCCCTCTCCCACTCCCACAGAAGTCAATACACCGAGTGTTCTCTCCCTGTCACCGGCCTCAATACGCCCAACCAACTTTACGCATGCGTCCTCTCCCGACGACTTAGATCACAACGGAATTACGCGTATTGCATTTGAGCTTCGCGGGTTTTCCGATGACCAGATCCGCGAACTCATTATCAGGTCAGGACGGCAACATCTACTGGCCATGCCAGAACACACTGACCTACCATCCGAGTTTGAGAAAGTCGGATTTGCCAATGTCGAGATAATCAAACAACACGTCGATAAGATGATTGAACGCCGCCTCAAATTACATGTTATCGACATCGACAAGATTGTCGATCGTGCCTTGAGCGACTTTAGTCATCACGAAGTCGATATTCTTGAACAGGTCCAGGCTGGTAACTCCGAGGTAAACAATACGGCTAGTGAATGTATGGAGGAAATGGACAAACAAGCGCAAAAGCACGTGAGAGATATGAAAGAACAAGCGCAACAGCATGAGCTTGATATGGAAGAAAAAGTGGAACAGCGTTTGTGTGATATAGAAATAGCAGAACAGCGCTTGAGTGATATGGAAAAAATGGCGGAACAGCGCTTGCGTGATATCGAGAAGCAGGGATTTGAGCTTGAGAACGAATTCGGAAAGCTCAAGCGCTGGCTCAATATTCCTGCCCAGTCCCTACTTGATGGCCAGCGGGGCACTGAGGCTAGACGCATTTCCATTTAGATTTAGTATTATATCTCCTAGGATTGTCGTCGTGCACTGAAGTTCTTAATTAGTTCCCTAGAAAGGCAGGTGCCAAACGAACTCCTAGGCGAGCAGGCCACCCCAGAATTATAATTGTAAACAAAGCTTTCTTTATACTCGACGTTCCGAGTCTGAACACGAGCTTTGCCCTAACAAGCCAAGATTTTCCGCTCATTCGCTTCAGCATGGAGGAAACTGAATGATTGGTGGAACTACTGGATTCACCCGCGTGTATCTTAAAGATTGTCGGATCCACTGCGGAGTATATCCAGATAAAGCCGTTGGAGTACTCGAAAGAAGCGGCACTCGCGCTCCATTTCGAAATCAGTGTGTTGAATAATGGCCCGAAGATTGTGACTGGAAGGCCAACACAGACAGATGCTCTTTCATCGAAGCTCTCTGGACGCATAGCCTTGAGTATCAATTGGGCCTCCTCCATCGACTTTGAATCAATTACAACTGAGTCCGATACCCAGAAATCAGTTGACCAGCTATTGAAAATCGGAGGGACTTTCTCCAACACGGAATGCTGGAGGGGAATGAGACTTCCCCTGAGACCTTTTGTATGGTTCGCCTTTTTCGCACCGAGAAGGATAATCTTCAGGTTCGCTGAACGTGCTGCCTCCAGAATTCCGATCTGATAGTTGTGCGGTTCCAGGTTCGTGAGCTGTGCCTGAGGGAAGACATGAACGATGCCATTCTCGATAGATACGAATTCGCCTCGGCTATCAGCTTTGTTTGGTGGGTGACCTTGTGGAATTATGGTGGAAGAGAGTGTGATGTTGATACTCTGGCCACAGAGCTTTGCCTGTTCCCACTTCCAAACGAGCTCCTCGGTCTTTGAACATATGAAAGGGGTTTTGGTGACCGCGATTTCCGAGGGGCGATCAATATGCTTCCTGCTGCCTTCAGCATCCTTACATACAAATGATATATAGTTATCGTTTAGTTAGCCTTATCCGCATTGATTGTTTAAAAGGCGCGGATCTTGTTATTCTTTAGTTGGAAAATTTAGAGTATTTTTTTCATACCACTTCCATTGGTAATCCATACGTTGTTGAACCTAACGATCTCTGTCAGGACATTTGAAGCACTAGAATCTCGACTTAATGATCAGTCAGGCTTCTTGCGGTTCATACGAGGGGCTCTCACTTGGATGCCTGAGGAAAGAGTAATAGCCAAGAAGCTTTTGTAGGATCCTTGGTTAGCTGGATGAGGAGTCATGAATATGTCTGACTGCGCCGCAGAGTTGATTTGATAATATCTCATGATAGAATATGGCATGAAGATCACATTCTTTCTTATGAATCGGTAGGCTATTTTTTCGTCCTGAGGCAAAGCATTTCGGTTGTAAATACACCTTAGTTTTATATAACATCATAAGAAATAAGGAGACGGAGGTTGAGCTCTTCAACGTGATATTTCTTTTATCACACACGCATCGTTAAACCACACAGCAACTCTTTCTCGAAAACCTGGATGGTGGTTTTATTGAAGGAGATATTCAAGATTTGATATTTTTTGATTATCGTGAGATAATAAAATATCATAATGAGGTTACATCATATCTTCTAATTGCCTCCTGACTAGCTACATAAGGAATCAACATTCCTTACTAGCTAGAAAGTTAGCAAGAGGAATGAACCTATCTCCTCCCTACTACAATCGCCTACTTAGCAAAGCATAATCTATCAATTGGCTATAATGTATTATCTGTTAAAGTGCTAACAGATTGGAAAAGAGCGGATCGTATCATTTTGGTTAGTTAAAGAATTCTGAGTTTTAATACCGGTCGTCCCATGCATTATTGAAACCATAGATTTCTATAATCATCCCATAGTTTCGGGGGAAGGGGGAGGACGTTACCTAATTTCCGACATTTCAACCTGTGGACACCCATGGATCTCAAAACCTTGGAGAATCTCAAAATAGAAGGAACCTTGGAACCTTGATCGATCGTTCCCGCGGCCCCACTTAGCTAACTCCACCTCTTCAACCTCTCTCTCTCTCCCGAGATCTATTCCATGTCCAATATAAGGCACACAACTTGTTCCATCATGTCTGCTATCGCCTGTAAACAACTTCCGCGAAAGTTTGCACCTCTCGGTTCTGTCGGGACGTCGGCTGCCCCTCTATTGAAGGGAATTGTGTTTGATGTGGATGGAACTTTGTGGTGAGTCACTCTTTCGTTTCCTAATACTTTACACAATTCATGCGCTGTTCTTCTCTCTGTTCTATTGGCTATTTTGCGTACATTTTGAAAAGCTCACATACACATCTTGGGTGCTATATTTGAGATTGGGGCAGGAATGAGAATTAAGGCATCAATTTGAGATTCAGGCGGAAACATTCATTTCCTGTTTGGGAAAGTATGCCATATGATGCCTTGTGCTGAACCCAGATCCCTGAAGATCTCCACGGATGACTTGGGGTTTTTTGGATTAGCCCTACATTTGCTTGGTAATTTGCTTCAAGTTAGACCAAAATCACTGCGGCCTGGGGTCTGGGACGTAGTAGTTGACTGGAGGATGTTTCATACTCTTCTATTTTTACATCATATGCCTCTTGCTTCCAAGGTTTTATGCTTCCTTGCATATTAATCACTGAGAAATTGAGCATAGTCGCAGATTCCGATCTTACCACTCTGTCTTTTTAAAGTCAAATTTATATTGACCGAACCCTAGCTAACCTTGAGCAGTTTACCACAGCACTACATGTTCAGCGAAATGAGGTATGACTTACTGCCTGCAAGCTATTCAATACCTAGCCCTTCTTGTTCTCCTTCTAACAAATCCCCCGGCATAGAGAAGCACTCGGAATCGATCGCTCCATCGACATCCTCCAGCACATCCGTGAACTCCCAACCGCAGACCAAGCCATAGCTGTATCCAAGGTGCAAGCAGTAGAGCGCCGAGCTATGGCTCACCAGCAGCCACAGCCCGGCCTGGTTCGTTTAATGGACTATCTTGAATCGCGCGGCTTACGACGGGCGCTCTGCACGCGCAACTTCGAGTACGTTGTACAAGCTATTATCTCGAACGGGATATAACCTTGGAATCTCCAATCCGTCCATGAACCCTAAATTCGGTTATGCAACTTACACACAGCGCTAACTCACAACTTCAGAGCACCAGTCCAGAACCTGATTAACAACCATCTTGACGGTCATGTCTTCCTACCAATCATCACACGCGACACGCCTAATCTCCTGCCGAAGCCTGATCCAGCCGGCATTTTGCACATTGCGAGTGCATGGGGTCTCCCTAATGGGGAGAATTTGATTATGGTTGGTGATAGCATTGATGATATGACGGCTGGGCATTTGGCGGGCGCTGCGACAGTGTTACTTTTGAATGAGCGGAATGTGCATTTGAAGGAACATCCGCATACGGATCTTTGCATTAAGCAACTGGATGATCTGGTCGGTATCCTGGAGGTCGGGTTTGCCGGGACTAGAGAGAATGATGAGCACGGCGCGTGATGAGATGATAGAGCCATGTAATCTCATTATGGGATCAACCGAGAGGATGCCGGTTGATGAGTATGTTAGATAGTCCGCCTGAGCAGCATGTACATGTACTACGTACATTATGAGAAACATACTTGCTGAAGTGAGAGTTGTTCGAATTCACTGTCATTTAATCGTACATACATTCTCAGGTGAAGCTGAGAGGAATGGTTGACACTGTGCTTTTTGCTATGTACATGGCTTCGCCGGTATCTCCTGCGCACTTCTCACCTGACCTCCTTTTTACCACCCGCGGCCTCTGCCACCGCCGCCACGCGGTCCGCGTGAGAATCCTCCTCCTCGTTGCGGTCCACGGCCTCGGCCACCGCCTCTTGGTGGGGGAGGACCCCGTGGAAGGGGCGGGTTCGGGGAGCGAGCGCGATGGTTGTTTCCAGAGAATGCTGATCGACCACGAGAAGGTCCTCTGGACAGTGGATCATCACCACGTTTGGCTCCAACTCCGCTTGCGAACTTGATACTGCCACGGATGTTGCCACGTGGGGCAGGGACGGGCCGTCCTCGGCCGCGGGATACGCGGGACATCATGTCATCTTCGTCTGGGGATGGAGCTGGAGACCATCCCCTGTTTCTTCCGCGGGATGAAGCTTGGCTTGGTGGGCGGCTCTCTCGGGGCGGGATGACGGTGTTGAGGTTCGTGATCATGTCGGGATCGATACCCTTCAGTGTAAATGATGATGACTTTGTGGTTGCCATGCGCAAGCTAGTAGCTGGGCAATCTCCTACAAGATGCTTCGCACTGCAGCAATTTGCACAGCAGATTGAGACTATGACTTGGTTGGAGTGAAGATCCCTGATTGGGAACCTCCACAGAGAGTCGCATTCGGTTTCCAAGTGCTCATTTCCACAGTAGTCACAGGGCACTTCGTGTGCGAAATTGCGTAGCTTTGCACTGCATTGCGGCTCGTCATGGCCACGTTCGCGGCATCGTTGGCAACGTCGCCAGTCGGGACATGTACTACTTTGGTGCTGATTCCAGGCACCACAGTGTTCACACTTCATGTTGGAGATTAGTGAAGTGAAAAATAAGTAACTGGATGCCAGATAGAACATACCTCTTTTGCTGGGCAGACATCTGCCACATGGCCCTCACGTTGACATTCAATGCACGAGATAGGAAGTTTGAGATCTATATCATGAATGTTGCGATCAAAAAAGACGTACTTCGCAAGGATCTCAAGGTCTGTCTGGCTTAGATCCACCAAAGCAATGGGCGCATTTGGATATTTGATTGAGAAAAGCCGGAACGCTTCCTCTTTGGACCCAGGTCCAATTTGTGTAGATGCGCCTTTCAGATTTGAGTTTCCAGTGGTGGAACCATGCTGATGAGCCAGAGTGGCAGGATCATAGTCAATGGCACTATCTATTCCCATCTTATCCCCTATATTCAGCAGGATAGAATCATCGGCTTCAGAACCAAGAGAATCTGAATCCTCTGTGTCACTCTTGGAATCAATTTCTCCATCTTCCAGCTCATCATCAATCTGAGATTGGTTATTTGTGGCGGGCTTGTCTTCACCATTGGCGGAAACAGACGCACTGCGACTGCGCCAATATTTGTCATTCACCGCTTCAGATTGAGTAGGCTTCTCGCTTGTTGGTGCCGATCGTTTTCCAAGCGTTGTGCGCACTGCAGCCTTCCGACCCTGGTTCCAGCTAATCGCAGGCGCGGTGTTGCCGGCGTGTGGGTTTACGATAGCGGTTGGGTCCGCGTCAGAATCGGAATCTTCACTTGAGGCTGAACTAGATCCAGAGCTAGATGTGTTGTCTGGATCATCCACTGGCAAGGATATGGAACTAAATGCAACACCCTTTGGAACAAAGTCTGCAAGATCTGAGTCCTTCTTATTTCTGTTGCGGCGTTGTCTCTTGGCCGGGCGGGTGCTGTCGTGCGATGCGGAGCGCAAAGTGGAACGCGGATTCGACCGAGTGCGTGGTGCGCCAACTAGGGCTGTGCGTGAATCAGCCTCTTCATCTGATGAGTTTGTCATAGATACAATGAGTTGAATAATCTGGGATAAGAGTATTAGAATACAGACAGAGCGAGAGTCTAGGAGGATTTAGAATTTGGGTCCCCAAAAATTTCACGGTAGACGATGTCGACCACTCGCGCAATTACGGGATACGGCGATAAGCCGATAAGCCGCAGACCCCTGGTCTGAGTTCGGGAAAAGTTCGGGAAAAGTGTCTTGTAACTACATCGAACAATTAAAAAGAGCAGCTAAAAAAGCTTGGGTATTGACCGACTATTCTTGCATTGTATAAGGGCGGGGACTATAAACTAATCTGATTTTAAGACAATGCTTTCTTCTAATAAATCGACACAGAGCACTAACAGGCCATGCTGAGGTCAGAAACAACCGAGACTTTCATGCAGAGGTGCTAATCGGAAGCATGTAAGTTTGAAAATACAGGAAGATGCACGATTGATGATTCTTAGATTAGGGCCAACAGGTCAGATAGTCATCATCAACATGATATTGACCTGATCTAGACAGCGGGCAGACAATCGGAACTAGTAAGGCAACATTCAACTTCAGGTATGAATTTGTCAAGGTCTGAATGATAGTTCGGATTATGATCCAGCACGCCAACTCCAATACTGAGTCATTAGAAATGCTTCAGACGGGGCCTTGTCTTAGGGATAATCTCGACCCGTGGAGCAGAACAAATCAAAATGATCAATACCAAGAGTGGGGTTGACGCCGTCTTTTACACAACATAGTGCCAAGTGCCTAATGCTACTATGGATCTCACGGATCATCATGCTGAATATTGAAAGTGTTGTCTGCTATGTTGCAAAGACGAACCGCGACTGGGTGGAAGCTCACAAACCGCAGTAATTCAATGTGTTTAGATCCATGAAGTTGGGGCACTCTTGCCTTCTATCCTAACCTCAAGTCCCCGTTTATGATCTCTTCCTCCTTCGTATTACGCCGTCAATGACAGAGGCCACATTAGCGTTCAGCGATTCGTATTTATTACAAATTTATTATGGTAGTATTGGTGAACTATCTAGCCAGTACTAGCTCTTAGTGCACAAAAACCAGAGGTCCATCTACTCTTCTTTGCAGATGACAGACAAGACTACGAATAAGCACGGAAATGACCGGATGGTGAGGATAGCATCTTAACCAATGCTCTAACCATGAGCTACCTCAGTTTATACAAGCTGGGTGCTGGACTTATGCGGAATGAATGCATTTTCCTAGGCTGATAGGATTTGTGGATTTCTAGGTCAGCAGATGACCTTCAATAGGTCTAAAGAGTTATCTAGTAGTTTATCGGATAGCAAACTTGAAATATTGAGTTCCAGTTCCTCACTATAGCTAGGATGAAATCTACGCTCGGGAGCCCATCGCTACGACTCCAGTTCATGAATTTTGGCACCAACGACCTAGACCTATGCTCATTGGAAGCAGCTGGCGGGAAATTTATCACCTAGCGCAGCCTAGCAGCCTAGATCACTGTATATCCATGATTCTTATCCATTATTCTGACGCCCGATTGACCTTTAATCCCTAGGGCTGGATTCAAACTATCAACAGGAATGGAAAGGTTCGAGGGCTGAGCCTGAAGACCACGCTCCAGACACGGCATAGTATTGCATTCATACAACATTTTCACTCAGGATGTATCTCTATACACTTTTTGATATTATGCTGTTAGAAAATTCTTACTGTGCGAACACTTCGGCCGCAAGATTCGACGGTATAATTGCAAAAAAAAAATTTGGCCTTTTGCAGCCTCTGTCCTTGACGAGGGATAAATTTAGTAATCTAATCTTTTTGGCCAAGATGATATTACGGTTGTTAACTAAAGTTTCAGTGGTCTTTCCAAATAGTCTTTGTAGATATGTACAGAAGAACCTTGGCATCATAGTAGAGCAAAGGTAGCCAAGTCCTACAAATTAACCAAATCTAAGTCATCCGTTTGTGTCTCAGATACAAGTGCCCCCTAAAAGGAAATGTCAAGGATAAAAAAATACTTCCAGAAATCCTCATATGATCAGACCAAAGAGAAAGTATATATGTTCATCTATTTTGGAGTCATCCCCTTTACCGCATCCTTAATATAGAGGACGTGGGCAGGTACAGTCCTTCCGGGCTAGTTTCCGCACATGCATACGTTCGTATATCGTACGGCCAATTATGCATATGCCTTTTGCTAGGCCAATCTAAAAGGCAGAAAATAAATTAGGGAGAATAAAAACTCGATCTAATTATAGATATCTAATTGAAAGAGAATAAAAGATAAGGAGTAGTCTAGGCCAAAAAAACGACATGCCTATGTTGTAGGTGAATCAGAGAGCTCTTCCTCACCCCGTGACCGCAGCAAGCCGATCCGACCGGCAAACTCCAGTCTTGGGCCGTGTACCACCTCATCCCCACGCTCCTATTCATTATTTCCTCCTTCTCTCTCTACATATTCTGTTCTTTTGGATCCAACCGTCAAGCTGGCGTCCGACAATTCAAAGGTGTCTTCCCTGTTGGCCCCCCGTGGGGTCTCCTTCCCTCCGGATGTTGACACAGGGCCACAGCGGTTATCTCCAAGCATGACCTCAAAACAAGGTCGCCGGAGGCGGTCCAGCAGTATTATCTACCAGGAGCCGGCCGAGTCTATTGAGCACACCAGTGATCAGGCCGCGTTGCCAAATTTGAATGCAAACTGGGTGAATGCCAAGGGTGAGTGCCGAAAGTTCCTGGAGACCACACATCACGAAGCCAAGGACTAATGTGGGATTTCGCTTTGACTGTAGGTGCCTGGACCATCCATTTTGTGTGTATCGCCGCTCTCAAGATTTTTTACGACATCATCCCGGGCGTCTCGCAGGAAACTTCATGGACCCTCACCAATATCAGCTACATGTTCGGATCCTTCCTCATGTTCCATTGGGTGCGGGGCATCCCATTCGAATTCAACGCCGGTGCCTATGACAATCTCAACATGTGGGAGCAGATCGACAACGGTGACCAGTATACACCCTCTAAGAAGTTCTTGCTCTGCGTGCCTATCGTGCTTTTCCTCCTCAGCACTCACTACACCCATTTCGATTTGACCCACTTCACCATCAACTTCCTAGCCACATTGGGAGTGGTTATTCCCAAGCTACCATTCGTGTGTTATATCTCCTCGGACCAAAATCACAAGTCTCATTCACTAACCTTTAAATAACTGCAGTCGCATCGGTTGCGAATAGGTCTCTTCTCCGATATACCCGAGGAGTCATAGTGGCTCCCATTTAATCTTTCCATTTTTTTCTCTCCGCTATCCATGTTGGCGTCTCCAAGGCCTCCTCGATTTTTCTGACCTCACTCGCCTTCCCCTCCTTTTCTCCATAAAAGGCCTTTGCATTGCGAAATTGATTGACGGGGTTTGAACCGTTCTTGGCCACTGCACAACCTGTTTGATTTTTCTTTTTTTGCCAACAAATATGAAGATGCAGAAGTCACTGCGAAACACTTCAGATTCCCCTCCTCTCAACCTGCCCTAGGTAGCTTATCCTTGACTAGATTTCCAAGTATTCAAGCTTTGCATTTTTTCTCTTCATTGCAAATTGACTTTTTGACCCCTGATCTTCAAAACTTGGGCTGTACAATGTAAGGAACTCACGGCTGTGCAGTATATGCACATGGAACCAAGAATCTGTCCCTATGTAGAGCTTCGGTAATGCAGGGTCCATCTCTTGGCGGAGGCCCATGCGGGAGCCAATTGCATAGCTAAAATTCGACTAGCATTAATTTTGGGCCATGGCTTACCTACAGATACATATGTACTCCGTAGATCGCCTAAGGAAGACATTCAATTGACATGAAGAAGCTGAAAACTCAAAAGGCCGACAGTGACGGTCCATGTATTTCAGCTCCTCTCGGCTACCGCCTTCCCAAAAAGTCACACCGCCTACTGAAGTGGCCACACCGCTCACAATTCTAAGTCTTTGATTGGTGAGATCTTGTCGGGCAGAACAGGGGTGCTGGACCATCACTGTGAGGGCAAAGGAATAAACCAGGCACTTCAATGCTTGCATTACATGGACATGCACGGAGTTTGATGAGACCACCTGCACAAGATCCATAAAACAAAAACCACTTTCGTAACTCCCAAGTCTTTTTATCATCCAAACCATCTACGCCTATCGCTAGATGCCCCCTTGCTTCTTTCTATGTTTTTGAAATGGGCTGACGTCTCCAGGGCTATGGGCTCCGTACCTAAACTGGGGCTTAGGGGCTTCAGACTTTGACCAACACAAACACCTTTGTACTTGGTCCAAATTGACCATGGGACTCACCTTGTAGTGATCTTGTCAATCCGTGCCCCAGGTCCTTGCAGCAAGATACAGCCACGTTAATAGTCTACATGTTTTCCACCGCCTTTGTCTCCGCCCTCGAAACAAAGAAGATCAATCTTTTAATAGGATTAATTATCAAAATTTCTCTTGGTTTGTTGCCCTAGGTATCATCCTACCATATCTTTAGGAACTTTTTGAAACCTTCCTAATGCTCTTGAATAATGTCACATACATCCAAGTGCCTACCGTTCTGCCGGATATATACCTCGCGTCATACGCCACTCTCCGCCGTAACTCCTTATCGATAAGCGTTGTTGCCAGCTCCAAATGCGTCTTTTCAGCTGGCTTTTCAAAAATCCCCCTTTACAGATGGTGACTATGGACGAGCTACCATATCGGTCACCCGTACCACTTCAATGGGAGCTGGCTCGACAGACAGAAATCTTCCTCGAAGATAGCCTATGTATGTTCCCCTTTCCTGTGCATTAACGCGTGTGAGAAAACCTCGAAGAACCTCTGCTAAATTTATTTGCTATCTTTAACAGGGCCCCAAGCATATAGCCTTCTATTCAATGTCCTTGCATCGGGCACTATCTCATCGACAAACGCAGTAATTCCACTGCCGCAGCATCTGGCCGTTGCAGGTACGATGCTTGTGCATCCAAGAACTACAACGCGCGCCGAATCCGAGTACGAAAAAGAAGCACCCAATGCAGCTTTGCGATTTCTTCGATTGACGAACTCCCTTGTTGGCCCCATGGATGCAAAGTTTAATCTCGCTTTCAGTTTCACCCACTTTGAATCTTCGCGACAGGGTAAACGGCGCGGGGAGAGCCCGATGGTTGTGGAGAATGACAAGCCTGATACCAGACCCCTGAATACAAAATTCAACCAAGCATATTCACTGTGGAGCTGCGCAGAGGATTTCTGGCATGCCGTCGGCTGGGCCTTCAATTGTTCAGTACTTTACCCGTCCCGGTGGGAGCGCTGGCAGATATGGCTCCAGTTCATGTGCAACGTACTTGAAGATGATTGGAAAGAGCGCGAAAAAAAGTACCTAGAGGCAAAACAAAACAAAAGAGATGCTTCGGTACGGTCTGAGATGTCGGAGGTGTCGCAGAGATCGGAGAGGGAGGGCTCGCAGGGCGCTGAACCAGCCAAGAAAGAAATCCGCAGGGGAAAAAATCGTAAGTCGAAGGTAGTGGAGGTGCATGATGACCTTGCAATCTTTCGAGAAAGCCTGATCTTCCGTTACATCGCCTCGAACACCACAGCTGGACGGAACCGCAGAATCATGCGAGCAATCTTCGCCAATGGCAAATCAAACATCGGCGAATTCAAGGAAGTATTCAACGATGAGCTGAGATTACCCACTCCCAAGCAAGACTCGCATAATGCCAAGAAGAGGGCGGGCGATATCAATCTTGACAAGGATGACTACGGCGACTACCTGAATAATTCAGATGAGGATTTCGAACCCTATCAAAGCTCAACCTCGGTATCACCTCCAGCCAAAGGATCGAATGCTAGCAAACCACGACGTAGCAAGCGCACCCGAAGAGGAACGCGAATTGCAATGGACGAAGTCACAGACCCCGTCAAGATGCCCAAAGCAAGCCAAACACCCTCCCACGAAAGCAGCAATCTATCCCCGCTAGGCGGCTACACCTCCCTCGCCCTCCGCCAACAACTCCTCGGCATTCTCTCCAGCGTCTCAGAGAAACTGCCCCGAGACTACATGCCTCTAGACAACCTCTACGACATGTTCGTCGAAAACATCCGCGACTTCTCCCTCCCAATCTTCCAACAGTTTATCAGCCCCTCCAACCTCCCGCACTTCCTACCCGAAGCGTACTCCACTATCTGTGAACTTCTCCTCTTCGTCCTCCGCGAGAGCTCTGCCCCCAGCTCCGATGATAACTACCTAACTCAGGCTAAGCTGGAGAAATGCTTCCTCCCCTACTCGGCGGGTACCCCGAGCGTCGGGAACAATGCCAAGGTATCCCTGCTGCTTGAGGCGTTGATGACACTCCTGTATAAGAGCAAGATGCTTTCTGCAACCCCATCGCTTGCGAAAGCTGTGTGGTCCGGGATTGCACGTCGTGAGCGGGCTAGTAATCGTGATCGGAACTCAATTGAGTGGGCTTACTTGCAGGAGAGTGGGTTTAGGATGAAGTTCATGGTGGAGCATATCTTGCCATGAAGCCTTTCTGTGGAATCAGGGAAGATCGGTGTTGTGGTAATGATATTCATGATGATAATGATACTTAATGATCGGCCTCGGAGCGGTGATGGAGCATTTGAATGCCCTTGACTTTTTCTTTGATGAATGTATTGGCTGTCAGATTTTTCAAGTGGAAAAGTGCCTTGCACACAGTATGCTTTTTACTGCCTTCACACGCATTTCAAAAGACGTCTGGAAAGAACAGCTCAAAAGACAGATCAAAAGACATCACACGGCCGCGCAAGAAAGAGGCCGACTATTCCTGTGATCTTTTCACTTGTCATAGAATGACTATCAAACGAATGTGGGATCGATCTATAAGACTCGGTTCCCCTATACGTTTATTATTGGACCTTGAAGTATAACGGTTTCTATCTGCAAGCACATTGCATGAAAAAGAAAGCAAGCAACGACCTCGAGCAAGAATTGAATAACAGAATAATTCACCAACGTAAAAGTATGACAATAGGTCATCAGCTTCAATGATGAAATCCGCCCACAAAGGTAGGGAAAATAGAGCTTCCAAGAATAAGTAAAGAGATAATGCTAAGAAGATAGAAGGAGCAAGGACTCAAACCCCCCAAGTTGAACAGGTGGTTATCAACACAAGTCAACAGTTTACAGCGGCGGCCGGGGCCCAATTATCTGGCGCCTAGCACCACCAACCCCAAGACCAACACCGCCACGGTTTTGATTATCACCACCCATGTAGCCATATTGATGAATATCCCAAGACTGGCCTGGTCCCGAGCCTTGTGTGCCATCTTGACCGCCACGCTCGGCCGCAGCCGCCGTTTGCTTCTGGTTCTCTGCCCACTCTTCCTGGCGCGCGCGCTCGCGCTCCATCTCTCGTTCCAGCAGAGATTTAGATGCCCAGCCGCCAGCCTTGGTCTTCTGTTGTGAGGCTGCACGGCGGCTGTTCTCAGCGTCGACTTCGGAGGTCGAGGTATAGTCTTGGAATCGGTGTGCGGCTGGAGCTGGGGATTTAGGTGCTGGGTTAGAGGAGAGGAAACTATCCACGCGGCTCTCGTAGCCCCGGTTGACGTTGTAGGCTACCGGGTCTGGAAGGGGCCGAGGCGGGGTGGGTAGGTCCCTGGGTGGGAGCGCTGGCGATGGAGAGAAAGATGCTGGCTTTGGCACTGGGAGGGGACGAGGGGGCTTGGGTGGCGCTTGCTCCTCGATGGGTTGGGGTTCCTCTGCTTCGGAAGTAGCCGGCAACTCCTGCTTGTTCTGCCACTCCGTAGGGAGGAGTCGCCGTTCTTGTTCCAAGGAAGAGAGATCGTAGCTAGGTTTGGGGGGTACGGGACGAGGGCGACTTTGACTGCGAGATTCAGGGTTATTGTCAGTCTTTCCAAGCTGGACTTCCTGGCGTTCGGTCTCGTACTGGCGTTCCCGGTCCTTTGCCAGCTGTAGCTCGCGCTCGAGCTCTTTGATGCGGCGGCTTTGGGCTGTCTCCTCGACCGCGTTGGCGACATCAGAGTTGGAGGCCTGGTACTGGCTTAGGAATTGACCATTGAGACGGCTATCATTCAAGTTTCGTCTCTGTTGTCGCTCCTGCTCAAATCGGTGTTCAGCCTCCTTTTCTTCCACCATACGTCGCTGCTCTTCCGCTTCCCATTGACGCTTCTCATCATCCCAGCGCTTCTTTTCTTCCTTGACCTTGAGACGTTCTTTTTCCCTTACACGAGCAGTCTCTTCTTCCCATCGGCGCTCCTCTTCTGCAATCTGCCGCTGGTGTGCCCGCTCCGCTTGGTCCCTCTCTGCATTCTGTTGACGAATTCGTTCATCCTCTTCACGTCTATTCTTCTCTTTCTCTGCAAGGCTTGGTACCGCCGGCGCAGGAGTGGTGATCTGTCGGCGAGCACCAAATGCAACCCCTTGATTCCCTTGGCTAGCTCCCCCAATGTAACCATATTGGTGAATGTTCCAAGCCGGCGTGGTTTCCTGCTCATCTCCCTTCTTGGCCCAAGTACTGTACGACCCAGAAGATTTCGCATCCCCGACGATGCTGGAGGAGCGGGTTGATCGGGGTGTATATGCTCCGGTGCCCGAGGAACCTGTCGCATTTGGGCTGATCACACCGCGCTTACTCTGTGGGCCAACAGTTCGGGGGAATTTGCTGGGCGCAAGGGCATTGGCGCGCCGACTGAACGCAGCCAGGCACTGGAGAACCTGCGCCGGGTCCTTTGCTTCGTAGAGATCAACTGTTAGAAAGACATCGTGCGGGGGAAGGTTGAGCGGTGGCAATTGGCATGCACGTAAGAAATGCGAAATATTTTCCATCTGTACAAATGGCGCGGACAACTGCTTATACTTCACGCCCGGTGACACAACGAGGTTTACCAGTCTTGTGAGTCAACGAGTTAGCCAGGGATCCACATACAAGTATCCGTGACTGGTACTTGACAGACACAGATATGACTTACTTGCAAAGAATAACGCCGTCTTTCAGACCTTCAAGCAAGTCTGGCGCTGCCAGCTTTTCATGCAGCACTTCCTCAATCCAGTCGCGTACCTCCGCGGCTGCCTGCGGGGTATAGCGGGATAGGCGCACATTGCGCAAATCCTTGTCTAACGAAGTCACTGAGGCCATGATGAGTGTCAAATCGATACTCGAGTGCGTTGAAATGTAGTTGGTCTGTTGTGGCCACTTGGGTGCTATGTATCCCTTTTACGGGTGCCTGATCGGCCCTAACGGTGGCGGATGTTGGGTAGCAGGAGGGCGTTCGGTGATACGATTGGAAATGACGAGATGAGAAGAAAATTTTCTTTCATTAGAAGGGCGGAAGTTTTCCAGTAAAGTCGTAGAAATTGTTAGAAAAAGGGAGAAAAAGGCCGAGAGAGAAGAAGAGTGGAATGTCCGGGCTGTGTTTATCCCCGATGACGTTCCTGATAGTCCCGCTCGATCTCTTTTTTTTTGCCTTTTTCTATCTACACACTCAACAATGGTTAACAGCTTGTGGTTCAAATGGAAGAAGCTTCGTCTGCCCTGGCGCAAGTCCTTCTTGGTCGGTCAGTATCGGCTTTTGGCTTTCCTGGTGTTTTCAGTGGCGCTAACCGTGTCTTAGGTGAGGATCTCGCCGGAAATACCTTCTGGGAGTTCAAAGATGTGATGAATGCAGCTCGATTCCGACGCATTGTTCGATTCGATCCCAAAACACATTATAGTGATGTTAAAGTGACTCGTGAGTACCGTCAGAAGATGCAGGCTCGGTCTTGGACCACATACCTCTATTCCGGGACAAAGGGGTATGAGACTCTTGAATCACAACTGACATATTATCTCAACGCAGCGCAATGGCACCAATGGCTGCGACATGTCCGAGAACATCCCCCGAGCATTCAAGAGCAGGAGCAGGATCTTGTCCGGCAGGCGCAAATAAAAAAACTCGCTCGACTCGCTGATGAACGCTGGGCTAGCAAGGCCTCCTTCCTTGATAAGCCCAAGACCCAACAACAACCACCAACAACTCAAATAAATGAAGCGACTTTGAATCAGCTCATTAAGCCCGCACCCGCACCCGCAGAGCCGAAGACACAAAAGGTGGAGAATCCATGGACCAAGGAGAAAAAGGCCAACCCAGGCGAGGAGTGGCAGCCTGAAGCGTGGTCTCCTAGTTCCAAGCGGTGAAAGGTGATGTTGGTTTATTTTGGTCCTTTTCTTTCACCATACTCCACATCAGCTTGACTTTTAGAGAAATGTGCCGGAAGCTTTGAAAAGCTGACGCCTTGCACCATTGGTCAATTGATCAGCACAAATCTTGTATGGAACCCCGGCGTCGTAGATGGTATTGAGGCTATCTCATGCCGAAGTCTTCGGACTCCACTCGTGCATGAGGGTAGAGGTTATTGTTCAACCTCATCGGCCATAACAGAGGTGGCCCAAGCTGTCATGGGGGATCAAACATATTCAAAGCCATGTAAATATCTTGACACTTGTATACTATGCCTCTTCTGCATCCAGCGTTTTCTACTCAATCTCGTCACCTACGATATTCTCGGTCCTTGCTGCAATACCAACAGTAAGTCTAGTGGCTATATATGTATGTAGAAGTATTTTTTTTTCAAATGTTTTCAAATTCTATACTCTTAACACATACCATCCCCTTTTTTTGGGTTTTCGTTCTTTTCCAGGCTGCAGTGCAAGTGTCGTGCCAAGACAAGCAAAGATTTTACAATGAGATCAAAAAAAAAAACAATTGCACGCTGCTTTCATGCAAGTAAACAATCCCTTTTTTGTGGTACTTTTCACTTTTTAACACTTGTTGCAGCGTAGGCACACCTCAAACTTGTTGGAAAAGCAAGGACATTGCACCCTTTTTTGGGTCGTTTTGTAGTTTTTTTTTGTGTAGTTTTTTGTGTAGTTTTCACACCATGAGCAATCTTCGAGCTCAACAAGAGAAGTCATTGCAGGCACCAAAGCTGAAGAATAATGGAGCGTAGCACGAGAGTATCGGTGGAACTCCATACCCCGGAAAGATCGGCAAATCCCGTCAAATATCAACCAGATAATAGCAAATGACAGTGGTCAAATTAGATGTATACCATGCTGTTCTGGCATGCGTTGGCCAAATTCAAGGTGGCACCTTTGAATCTATCCTCGTTTTGCACCTGCTGGTTGTTGTCATAGTAGTAAGCCAATAGATACTTTCGGGCACGATCACAGAACTTATCAGCCAAGAAGGCAGGAGTACAGTAACTGATCGAGCGAGTAGCCCGGCCCATCAGGTAACAGATGCTGTGGGTGAGTTCTTGCACCATGTCAGCAGGCTTGCGGTCCGGATTGGCTTTCGAGTTGGTGAAGATCTCATCATGGATGACAACGTAGTGAGCCGGACGGGCAGAACCCTGAATGGGAGCCTGGGCTTGCAGATAGAAGTCCCAGTAGATAGGGCGGGTGACGCCACGGTCAACAACACATCCGTTAATTGGGTTGGATGTTCGATCTTGGTCTTTGAAATTGGTAGGATAGAAGCGCACATTGTGGCGCTTTCCACAGACAATGATAGTGATGCTGGGCATAGTTCCACGGTACACTGCTTTGGCAGCAGCTTGAATCTTCGGAAGTTCCTCGGCAAGGACCATGGCAAACTGACCTTCGCTAACACCGTCGCGGTACACGAGAATGTTCTGAGGCAAGTTGCCCCTATTGTTCTTTTGCCACAAGTTCAGCCGGGTGAGCATCATCTCCTTGAGGAATTCAATGTGCTCTTGACGGCGCGTCTGGGCTCGAACGTTACCGGGCCATTGGCCCATGCGATAATCAATGGAGCCAACGATGGCAGCAACACTGAGGAAGACTTCGGGGTCTGTGCTCGACGGATGAGTGACATCCAAGCCTATGACCATGGTGTTCTTCGCTGTGCCAATGAAGCGGGCATTCACCGGCTGTAAGAGTTGATTGCATCCTCCCATCTTCAAATTGACCTTCATGGCGTTGTTGCTCAAATACTGCTCATCGATACGATTCAACCTATTACCTAGCATGCAGTGCGTGAGGACGCCAGTCTTTAAATCTCCGGCATACTTGACGTAATCAAAGATTTTCCCTTCTGTAGTTGGAAGCAAGACAACCAAAAAGATGAATTCTTTCATGATCTTCTTGAATACGTCCTTGATCAATTCTCGATTTTCTCTATCATCTGGGCCGAGACGGACTTGGAGATACGGTTTGGAGGGCGCCGGAAGCGACAGGCCATGGTCACGCATTTTCCTGTAAAATGCGTCCATCGCGGAATCGGGATTTAAAAGGAGCTCCTTGTCCTCATTACCGCGCTTCCGAAGCCAAAGACAGGTCCATTTGCCGATGCTGGCTCCCTGGGAGAATTTAGTGTTGATCAAATTCCACGAGCCATTTCGAGGGTTAGTGGTCTTCTTGCCGCCATAAAGCAGATTCGGGGGATTCAAAATCCTGGCAGGTACAGTGATCATCTCCTTGCCGGGCTTGATGCCTACCGCCTTGGTATGTCCTTTGGAGATTCCCAGGATGTCCAATCCCTCGTTCATAATTGATGCATAGTTCTGAGGAGGTTTCCGGCAACTGAAATTAATCATGTTCTGTCTTTGGATGGTGGATGGCTCTGGCCTGAAGGGTTGCCCGGGAAGGACTTCGCAAACCTCTGCAGGAAGGTAAACTGGACGATCAAGGGTTCCAACGTTGACGACTGGCATGTTATTAGCATACTCGAGGAGCTTATTGTAAGCTAATGTTGCTTGTTAGCAAAATGCACCTCAAACATCGACTGATAGACAGCAAACATACTTTTGTAGAAGTATTCGGCAACAGTCACGTATTTTCCCTTCTTCTCATCACCCATCCAGAACTGTACGTTGTCGGCACTAGATGCAGAACGTGCAACCCGTGGGGGGTTGGGACCCTTGCGTCCATCATTTAGGGTGGCAACTCCAAAGATCGTTCTGATCGGTTTTTCCTTCACCCCAGAACCGTTCTCTCGAGCATCCAGATGCAAGGCGTAGACTTTCAGACCCTTCAGGTACCGGCCGATAATCTCCCGGTCCTTTTCGTGAATTTTGACAAAGGCAATGATTGTTTCAGACAACAGACCTTCTTTGAAGAATGCACCGTGACTGACGTTCAAATTGAGGAAGATTCGTCCGGCACCAAGACGAACACTTGAGTAGTAACCACGAACGGCTTCAGCGCCACCTTTCATTTCCATTGACTGCTTTCGCTTGTCCATCCGGAAAAATTTGTTTCGTCCTCTGCCGATGATGGCGATGCTGGGATCCTTGTAGGGACATGCACTCATGAGGATGTTCAGTACTCGGAGACAGGGCAATTCATTCTCAATTTCTTTTCGGTGACTAACATCATCAAGGCATGCCAACATATCAGCTGGGGAAAAAGAGCTTTCAAGGGTCAAAGTCGCCTCCCAAGGGCCGGTGTAGGATTTCGATTTCCCACTTCCCTGTCCACTTCCACCACTCATGGAACAAATGAATGGCTCGCAATTATTTGGGAATAGCTCGGTCGTAACAATCTCAGTGGCCCCATCAGTGGCAATGCCGGTTCCCTTGTTGAACAGAGGGTACTTGCGGAACATACTCTCAAGGATGAAAATTTGCTGCCCTTTTTTAGGCTCGGGCTTGATCTTGAGGCGATAGGAATGGAATTTGATGTTCGGCTTGAACTCCACTGGGAAGAAGTTGGCACGAAGCACAATCGAACGGCCTTGGGTACCGTAGCCAGGACGCCGAGCTAAAGATCCGGACTCTAGGCGAGCCTTTGCTGACTCTGCAACGTACCGGTCCTCCAGAGCCTGAACATGCGCGTTGGGGGCTTCAACCGGGTCTGTCAACATTCTGTGTGCATATTAGAAATGGATTTCCCTCAAATGTAGAACAAAGAAACTTACCCAGAGGGCGGCTCGGACCCCCCACGTCCCCCGCGACCACCGCCTCGGTCACTTCCACGGCCCCGATCACCGCTGTAACCGCGGTCACTGCCACGGTTGCTGGAGCCACCATCGCCGCGGCCACGGGAGCCGCCACGATCACCACCACCACGGCCGCCACGAATGGGCAGATCACCGTGGGCACGACCGGACATTTTAGCGAATGCCAGTGAGAATAAAAAAGGGAGTCGACAAGGTAGAAACCGATGTGGTGAGAGTGCGAACTTTGCACGTGATAGAGAAAGGAAGGGAGGTGACGACAAGGACTCGAAACCCCTGGTTGCTTAAGTCTTTTCGCAGAGATTCAAAAGCAACAGGAAGAACAAAAGAACAAAGCTCAGAACAGGACAAGCGCTATCTTGTCCACCGCAGACTTCCTTGAAAAAAGGAAGAAATTCAAAGTGGGATTTCCTTCTTCAATCTGTAAAAACGAGTCAATAACGATGAAAATTTTGGATATTTGGGACGCGTGAAGATAGTGATGTAAAGACGGACTAAAGCAGCAAAGCAACGGGCAATGTAGGGCACGCAATGCGACAATGCAAGTAGTCCAACCCACAACCAAGAGCGATGCCAATGAGAATAGCAATGCAATGGTAATTGATACAGTGATGCAATGACGATGCAAGATAGAATGCAGTGATAGAGTTTCTCATGTAGGGAGGGATGTGAAAAGATGGAGATGATGGTACAAGGGAAATTCTTCAGAAGAAGGGAAATGGAAATCAAGGCAGACTAGAAAAAAGCAAATGTGCAGCAGCAAATAAGAATCTCAGAATGAACTTGTAGCAAATGAGGGCCGGGAGGCATGTAAAATACACGATCTCAATGAGATGGCAAGTGGAGCAATGATGTTGTGAGGGTTAGGACTTGTAGTAAAAGATACATGGCAATCAGTGGGCAGTATGTGAGATACCACGAAACAACTAGTGAGAGATGCAAATGAGAGGAGGTGAGAGGAAATGAAGGATGAGTGAAGAATTGATGAAAATCAAAGGCAAATGATAGACATTAACAGTGAGAGATGTAGGAAGTGCTCAATCTGCTAGTGTCAGAAGGAAGTAAAGTCAATGCTCACCAAAGCTGTTTGTGTGTGTCTTGAGGAGAGAAGAAGAAGAAGAAGAAGAAAGAAGAAGAAATTGCTTGGGATGGTCTATATAGTCAGCACCGGAGCATGAAACGCGCGCTGGTAGACTTCAAAGTCATAGCTCTGGAGATATTTAGGACATAGAGAGTGAGGCCTGGTGAATGGGACATGGGGTATGGGGCATGTGCACGGAAGACTCAGTATGAGAAAGATGATCAAAATATTAATGATAGTGGCGAGTTGAAAAAGAGAAGATGAAGCTCACCTGTTTTACGAAGAAAGACGGACCCTTGAAATCCTTAAAGTGTAGAAAAGGAAAACAGAAGATTTTACAGCGAGTGTTGCATAGTCACAAAGTATTATGAATTAGATATCCACAGAAGAGTCTAGATATTAGAATGGTCTAACAGTTCGGGGGGTTAATCACCCCCGATCTCAATGAGATGGCAAGTGGAGCAATGATGTTGTGAGGGTTAGGACTTGTAGTAAAAGATACATGGCAATCAGTGGGCAGTATGTGAGATACCACGAAACAACTAGTGAGAGATGCAAATGAGAGGAGGTGAGAGGAAATGAAGGATGAGTGAAGAATTGATGAAAATCAAAGGCAAATGATAGACATTAACAGTGAGAGATGTAGGAAGTGCTCAATCTGCTAGTGTCAGAAGGAAGTAAAGTCAATGCTCACCAAAGCTGTTTGTGTGTGTCTTGAGGAGAGAAGAAGAAGAAGAAGAAGAAAGAAGAAGAAATTGCTTGGGATGGTCTATATAGTCAGCACCGGAGCATGAAACGCGCGCTGGTAGACTTCAAAGTCATAGCTCTGGAGATATTTAGGACATAGAGAGTGAGGCCTGGTGAATGGGACATGGGGTATGGGGCATGTGCACGGAAGACTCAGTATGAGAAAGATGATCAAAATATTAATGATAGTGGCGAGTTGAAAAAGAGAAGATGAAGCTCACCTGTTTTACGAAGAAAGACGGACCCTTGAAATCCTTAAAGTGTAGAAAAGGAAAACAGAAGATTTTACAGCGAGTGTTGCATAGTCACAAAGTATTATGAATTAGATATCCACAGAAGAGTCTAGATATTAGAATGGTCTAACAGTTCGGGGGGTTAATCACCCCGGCCCAAGCTTGAAAGCAAAACCGTGAACTCCAAAAGCAAACCAGATATTCCCTATGATATAACCTTGAAACACCGGCTGAAAGAAACAGAGACAAGAAAGCGAAAATTTAAAAAAAAATGGAGGATCGAATCAAAAATAAAAAAAAAACAAGCTTGTTTAGCAGAGAACAGCTTCGAGAGCTTCGACGTCGCCTCCAGCGCTGCGCACAGCCCTCAATGCGGCTTCGCTCAACTTGCGACGTCTATCGCGGGCTTCTTGCTCACGGCGAGCCTTGGTCTTAGAGCTGCCGGATGGAGCAACTCCGGTCAGGATCTTCTTGCTGTCGTGAGCGGTAAAGTTGACGAACGATACACTGACAGACTTGTTTGAGCCTCGGGACGAGGAGCCAGATGCCTTGGCAGGCTTGGGGGCATTCATGCTCTGGCCGGAGAGCTTGCGGCTGTGTGTGCGGCGATGGACGGGCTTGGAAATGGACCCATTGTGGGTATCCCTGGGTGATGTACCGGCCTTAGGGGAGAGAGATGGTGAACGGGAGACGTTATGGACTTGAGAGGTAGTGAAGGAGGTGTCGAATTTTTGAGGGGCGACGGGGAGCATGTTGTTGGATGAGAATGAGTGATCCGCTGGCATGTCATAGGAGGGATTGAATTGAATCATCAGTCCTCCTTGCATAATGTCATTTTGGCTTCCAACGCTTTGCATGGTGCGAACAGGCGTGGGAGACGTGAGGTAAGAGGCCTGTTGTTGAGCGACCCGAGAAGTCATGGGGGACCACCATTGAGAATCTTGGCATTGGAGGTCTGGAGTGAAAGAGAAAGAAGGGGGATGAAGATGATCGGACTGCCAAGAGGAGAGAGAGTGGGGGTCAGATGAGTGAGACGAGGAGAACATATCATCTGCGGAAGAAGGGCTAGAGTTGGTCAAGGTGGAAGAGCTTGGGTGAGCAATGTAGTGCTGTGGCTGCCGTGCTGACATTGCGATATTCGGCGATGGCATTGAAACCGAGGGAGGCTGGTGATAGAGTCTTGCGTCGTACTGAGAAGGCATCTCTACTGAGTCTCTAGTTTGATGCATGATTTGTTCGGCAGGCCTGTTTTCATGCTGAATGAGGACATCGGATGGAGGAGGCGAAAGCGGCAAACGATCTTCGGAACTTTGAAGACTAAAGCTCTGGATTTGCTGGGCCCAAGCCTCGGGATACGCCATTCTTGCTTTGGAGAGGTTGGAAGAGCGCATTAAGCTGGGTGAGAAACTTTGCTTACACAAATGAGAGCGGCGCTCATTCGGGCAGCGATGGCGGATAGACTTGGGAGTGATGAGAGCACTCTGGGTAGGCTTCCGTCTAGGGGTTGCGGGAGGGGTGGAGGGTGAGGTAGACAGGGCGTGGGTTGCTGTAGGGCGAGAGAGAACTTCGAAATTGTTCAGATTGACATCTGAGATTGCAGAGAGGGGGACGGTGTCATGGAAAGCAAAATGATCGACAGCGGGCCCGTCATTCTGCAGGGACCACTCATTACTCCAAGGTTGCGGTGATTGATGGCAATTGGGAGTGGAGACAGTGGGTGGAAGATCGCCACAGTCACTCGATAGCGAGTCAAGCGGGAAAAGCTGATCAAAATCGGACAAGGTCGAATCTTTTCCATCAGCGGCACTGGTCTCCATGTTGACGTATTGGTTGAACAAGTCATTGAACGAATGGTCGTATGGTTGGGCGAACATCTTGTCGGATTTCCGTTTGCGGCGACAAAGCAAAAGTACGGGGCGATTTTGTAGTCAGCAACTGAGTATCCAAAGACTTGGATGTGATTGGACAACCAGATATGGTCTTGAAATAAAGCTTTGGGGGGTTTGGGAATAGTTCGGGGGGATCGACCCGAATATCCGAGAAGTGCAAAGGATGCAAATAAAGAAAGTGAGGTGTCTGAATGTTTGATAGATTGTCAATCAAAGAAAACACTGCAGATGATGCAAAGAAAGCAAAGCAAACAAACAGATGCAGGCCCTATTTGAATGGCTGCCACGGCCACCAGCCTCGGAATTTCTGGACACATTCCAAGTGCTCTAAAGATGGACCAGGAATGTGCTATAGAGGGCCCAGTTGGCTCCTGGCCGACCCCACCAACCTACCGGAAGAATATTCAAGATTCTCTAAGCCAATCCCAGTCGCGGAAATATCAATGGCTGGGCAAGCTGTCAATCTTTCTCAACCCCCGAAGAGGTTTCGCTCCGGATAGCCACCCACGGAAATGCAACCCTCCTTCACTAAGCCAGAAGCAGTGGAACCATCATCAAATGAGCAGGTGAAGCGGGCCTGAGAAGGACTTAGGCATGTTGGCCCGATACCTCTAATTGGATATCGGCATACCTTGTAACAGCACGGCCATTAGGAAAGGAAATGGACCGGAACGCTCTCCGAGCCGTTCAGTATGGGCCAAGGAATCAGGGCCAGCCATACAACTGGGACAGAAGAACGATCACCTAACGAGTTCCAAGGTTGGTGCTTGCAGTGTAAGCGTCATGATACCTGCTATCCCATCATCATTAACCTCCCGAAGAAGACTTGACTTGGGTAACAGTATGATCGACCGCATACCCTGGCTACATACTTCTTTCATTTGCTTCATCATGATTAGCCGATTCATATCTAATTGGAAGGGGGGATGTTGTCGATTGGCCAATGCCCTGTTGATGATAGACGATCCGGAATGTGGGTTGAAACGAAGAGGCTGGGCGGAATGTCACCTCTGAACAATGCACAGAAGAGCTCTAAATATTCGAGAAGGACAGATTTTCCTGGGAAGCCCTGGTGTGTGTGTGTGTGCCCTGTTCAGTGGTTTAGAAAACCTCGACCTGCAGGAGATCGCTGTCCGGAGCCCTTATTTGGGAGTGTTTGCTTCGACCCATAATCTAAATTTGGACTGCATGAAGTTGATCAAGGTAAAGGCATGTTTGAATGCAGTAAAGAACAAGCCTGTTCTACAGCACGAGATAAGGATCGTGTGCCTCCTCTCCCTTTTGAAACAATCCAAATGCCATTTTAGTTGCCAAAGTGCAGTGTCCCTTCACTCAATGGCGGCGGTGCTTGTAGGTGCTTCTTGTATCTTTAATGATGTCTTCAGCCAATTATGATTTTGGTATCCGCTAAGTGGTTTGTTATACGTCAGTGGCATGTGTTGCTTCCTTTGTCATCCTATTCAGTTTTGGGTTGAGGCAAGGCATCAAACAAAGCGACCTCTGCTCAAATAACGAATGATTTGATTCATACGAACTCGGGGGCCGGAGACTGCAGGACTGCTAGTCGGGGGTGAAGGTCATCTGGTCACTTTGAAACCAAGATTTGGTTAAATTCAATGTGCTTCAAGTCAGCCTGATAGACTTTCAACCCACCAGGTAGATGTGACTTTTTCTTCAAACGAAGCATTATAGCGCTAGTGCAGAATAAAGCCAGACTGCTGGGCATAAACGAAATTTGAAAAGGGGGGCAGAAACAAAAAGTGGCACTAGAAGAGTGTTAGTGATGCGGCAACAACGGGTGGCGCCGTCCACCAATATTTGATTTAAGGTGTATGTAATCAGCAAGGTTTTGAAAATAAGTGATAGATACCCCTAGAAGTTGTGCAGTCATTCAATAGCATAGCCCTAGAAGATAGGATAGCGATGGAAAAAAAAATCTGATTGTGACAGTAAAAAAAAGCAACTTCTAGCCGAGAAGTCCTCTGTTCTCGGTGCTCCGGTGCTCCCGAGGCTATTCTCAAAGGCTGACATTGCATACTCCGTATTCCGTGCTTGATCATACAGATAGATCACTAGGGATTCAAAACAATGGAACAATTGGAATTATTGTTCGAATGGTCTAGAAACTAGTGTAGATGACTGCATTGTGATAAAGAACCCTTGTAAAAGCCCAATGGGCAAAAAATCCGAAAAAGGTCAAGTTCGGGCTGAGTCAGATGACGAGAAATTGGGGCGACCCTTCTCGGAAGGGACTCTCTCTCTCTTCCTCTTCTCTCCAGGTCACTTCAACCTGTGTCCTTGGATTCTTAACTCTCTATTACTGTCACTGCTCATCTGCAGTTACGCTTCTCTCCCCTCTTAATTTCATCCGCGCTTTGTATCGTTGCCTTTACTCTTAAGTCGACGTGACTCAATCCGGATTTTGCCCCTCCGTCACACCCCGCGAAACGTGGGCCACTCTTCTCTTCTTTACTTTCATCTCCACTGTTCTTTTGTCGTATCTTGCCTCTGCGCCTTTTTTCGCGATACCTGTTGCGACCCATAACTGCTCTCGCGACATTCCACCGCCGCTTTCGTTGCGTCACGCGAATTCCACAACATCTCTCCTTGCCACCCTCTTGTTCCCTACATGTATCTCGACAAAACCTGTGGCCTCTGCTTTATCTGTTACCGAAATCAACCTATCCCGGCATCAATCTATTTCGAATTACCACAGCAACCAGTCTCGACCGTCTTGTTTCGCACACCAAACTGGCAAGAAAGCACCCTTCTAGATCCCATCACAGAGCGTTCATCGGAAATTATGTCTTCCAACAGTTGTGCTGGGGACAAGTTTCCTTAAACTTTTACACGATTCCCGTGTGCCTTCACTATGCACTTTCCACCATGCTTTGCAGGCTTTCGATGCCCTTGCTATTCTCTTGATTCACTCTCGACCTACTGATCGCACCTTTTTCAAAATTTGTTCTTCCACGAACCCTCTCTCACCTGCCTAAGAGTGCTCGGCTACGAGCCCATAGCCCTCTTAAGTCTCGATATCTTAGGCAGTTTGACAAATTACACAAAAGAAACTGTCCCGCTGAAACATGGACAACCCAATCACCGAACAAATGAGCAATTTGACCTTCCATCGAGGCTCGTGGGGCTCTGTATCGTCTACCTTCTCCAACCTCGAGATGTCTTTCTCCCACGACAGCTGCTATGGCTCAGATGAAATCTCGGTCACATCGAATGGTTGCACTCCAGCTCAGTCAGGTGGATCGACTTCCACCACCAAACCAACTTTGCGTCCTTTCTTGAAATCGATACTCAAAAACTCGACCATTTCACTTGACACTGATGAGGAGTCCGGTTCGGAATCAGGCTATAGCTCGGATGGAATTGATTTTGAGTATGATGCGCTCTCCTATGAATCTGGCGAAGATGATGGTGATGATTCGGACTTCTCAGTCTGGGATGAAACACATGGAGACATCCCTCAGACGCACGAGGATCACACAGATTTGTTTGACGATGCCTTCATCTCCTTTGAGGAGAATTCCGTGCGCTTTGACCCGCAGGTAGAATACATTGACAACGTAGAATTATCAGATGACGAAGCTCCTGATCACCAAATGACCTGCCATGAAATGATGATGCTTGCTCGGGACTCCAAAGGTACCCAAACACTTCTGGATCAACTCGACCAAATGGACATCGCTGAGTCCGACAAAAATGATGACTGTCACCCAGAGGAGTTTTCGCGTGATGCCGTGGACTTGGACTGCAACCTTTTTGTCGCTTACATGAATGGAATCCACGGGATTGCCGCCTCGAAGTACGAGACGTACCTTAGAGTTCAGGTTGACCACATTCGCTTGGGCAAAGACACCGAATTCGTGGAACCGGAGGGTGCACCTTCATTGTACCTTGACCTAGTCTCCAACCATGTCACAGGCACCTTCTGTAACCTCCTTGCTGAAGATGAGCTCAACGAGTTGATCAGACTCCGCGCAGAAGAGCAAATAGGCAACCAACCCGATTCCGGCTGCTCGATCCTAGACCTGGATCACCACCAAGCCCTCTTGAACAAAATTGAGAAATTCCTGCTTGACAGATTGGCGAGTGGGCGTGTCGACATTGGTCCTGATGAGCTGAGCTTCTTCGCTGGCGGCATTGCGCACGACCTCGGGACCAAACTCTTGCCTGCACAGGTCTAAGATCTGCTTGCACATCGGCAAACCAGTAACACGACTTTACGATTATGACAACCCTTTTACTTTCAGATTCGCCAACTGTTCGGCGAGGGGCACGCAACGGGACGCCTATTCAGCCAGGAAAAGCATTCGGATTTCTCACAAGTTGCTCTCGGACTAGGATTTGACAGTGGTCATGTATTTTTTCTGATTTTTCTGACCAAAACCAGCACTTGAAATTTAA
Source organism: Penicillium digitatum (assembly GCF_016767815.1). Taxonomy (NCBI): domain Eukaryota; kingdom Fungi; phylum Ascomycota; class Eurotiomycetes; order Eurotiales; family Aspergillaceae; genus Penicillium; species Penicillium digitatum. Next base: position 2,957,584 of record NC_089387.1, read on the forward strand.
ATCAGTTTTAAAACTTCAGACGTTCTCGAATTGAAGTTTTAAGATGTAGCTTAGCCTGTTTTTCCTGCCTTTTTCCTGCCATCGTAGTAGTCTTGCATGACTCCGGCCTTGCGTACCCGACTAGCCACTCTACTTCACCCCCTTTCAGTCCTAACCCCCACCTATTGCCTGGATCCCAGACAAGGCGAATTTGTTGGACGGAAACAGGCCACTCTTCATTCGAAATAGCTTCCCTTCGGTACTACTCCGTACATCAGGCCATGTAACGACTGCTCAACCCCCCACGAGCCATTCAGAGTCCCACGCAGATGCTTGTTGGTTCTTATAAACTTACATTGTGCTCCGGACTCAGTGCTTAGTTATGATGTACAACAAATAACATAGGAAGATATTCGCAGAACTCTCGTGGAGGAAATATATCGTATGACCAGACCGAACTACCAGCTTCGAGTCGGATGTTTCGGAACCTCAAAATCAGGTACCTTTTGTATGGGCATGCCACACAAAAAGTACAAAGGGCACCAAAAGCCTAAACATCAAGTTTTCTCAGCCCTCCAACTAGGTGAAGGAGATACAAACTACGGAGTACACCAATCTACAATTATACTGTGGTTAAGGAGTAGATTGTTCTAGGACTGATCTCATGAATATTGAAAAATCAATGCAAAAGTGTGAGAAGCACATCAAAACACTACCACACTCACTCAAGTCCTCTTAGATGAGATGTATAGACACGTAGTTCTGGGCACAGGGTTGGTTTGGATTTCTTGTGCCTTTTGTGTAGGAACGCCATACCTAAGGAACGCAATTTAACATAAATTGCGTGTAAATCATTGCTGATTGGGGCGCAACAACACAGGGGTTGTACCACGCCATTTTCCTTCCAGAATGACACTTCTCCAATACGCCTGACACGCCAGATAAGCCCCTTCATCTCTCATGTCCCAGCTAGCAACTGGCCTAGACACTAGTGGACTTTCCGGCCTAGGCAATTTTTCGTTTTCTTCCTTGTAGGTTAGGGATGGGCTAACGTAGTTTTAAACGAGGGGTGTGCCAGTGAAGTGGTGCTAGTAGTAGTGATCATACTCCGTGGAGAAGTAGTGCTATGGATACCAGTCGATGGATTCAGCTTAACAAGGTCGATTGCTGCTAGGCACACCATCCTGTAGGAGGCTTTCCTTCTTTTTGAGGGGTTTTGTTCTCCATTTTTCATGGTGTGGGACTTCCTGCAGCGGGTAATTATCCACTTAACTAGACTCCATTGAGGTCAGCGGGGATTGTCCGTAGTTTCACTTGCAGGGGTGAAATTGTAGCTTGGCGCTGATACTTTGGTAAATGGATTTTGGATTATGGGGGAGGCAAGAAATCTTGCATTGGGTGAGGCCAAGCTCCACTGGTTACGAGCTCTATCCATGTACGGAGTAAACGTGTTGTTGTACTTCTGGAGTAGAGAGTAGGAATATAGTGCTGTGTCGAGGATGACATATATCTTCATGCAGTGAAGATCACCTCGGGGTTTCGGGGTTTGGCATGCCGAGCCATCATATTGTGACTCCTACCGGCGGTACGATGACAGTAATCCAACAGAAAGAAATAAACTTGAAGATGTGTGCTCCGTACGGAGTACTCTGTACCTACACTTGGATGTATCCACTATAGCACATGCACCTGTGCTTTCAAAAAAAAAAAAGTCACTGTCTCGGAGTGACATATCATATAAACATGACTCGTGCATATCCAAAGACAAACTATCGACTCGCCGTTTTTAATTAAATCGCTAGTGACCGCAACGGCATAACGTATGACATAAATATGACTCGTTGATATGTAAGGTTGAACTGTCGATTCCCCGTTTTTAATCAACCAGTCGATCACAACGACATTCAACATAGAGCATACACAGCACGGGGAAATCCTTGGAAAGGTAAAATGTAGACTTAGGTTTGGCAGCGCACGGCGTAGGGGGGTTGCGTTTAGACCTTTGCATCGATGCGGTGAATATATATAACCTGGCCGAAACAGGCATTTGATTTCTCTATTCTCTATCAGTTTTCTATTCCTTGGTACTCGCTGTCGATCATTGATGATACAACTTTCCCTCATTCAGAAGACGTTCTGCAGCAAAGAGTGGAGTCAAGAAAGATTGTTGTGAAGGATTTGACAGCCAGGGAACGGATAGGAGCGTCTCTCTTTCCGTACGGGGTACATTGGGCGTAGGATACAAAACACAATTGCGAGTCCTAGGGCCAGCGGACCAAGCTTCTTCTTTTAGCGATGACGACTTGTAGTTGCAGCCACGCGTGTTAGGGTGCGGGTGCGGGTATCGGGGATGGGAATGCGGATACAGCCGTCGGTGGAGGCTCATTTGAGGAATCAGTGAGAATGACGAAATTCAAACGCTGGTTACAACGGGTAGTGTATCGGTGTGCGATACGGGTGACTCTTGCGTGAGACTTAAGCTGTGTTGGAAGGTCACGTGACCACCCACTGTTTGCTCCCAGTACTTAGTCTCAGTCATAGCATGTAGATAGTTTCTCTCTCTCTCAACGCATCAAGAGATTTCCAGTTAAATCTACATTCATCGTAGATCTCTAGTATCTCTAACAAGCTGGTACTGGGACAAGATTCTAGGATATTGCTGCTATGCGTAGTAAGCTGTTTCTAGGGCTGAGGGATAGGACAGATCAGGGAATACGCATATGGATGGGATCCGATATATCACTAGATCTACAGAGCAGCCCTGCAAGGTGCAATAATAAATTGTACGCTGTGTCTTTAGTCAGTGCTTTTTCCGGGAACTCTGTAGGAACCTCCTGATAGTCTTGCATGATTCCAAGTATCTGACGACAATGTCCTTTGTGATCGTTAGTTACTGCTAGTGCATGCTTTACACTGTAGCAGATGGCAATAGTCGCTACAACCCTATGTTGCATGTATTTTTACCACACGGGCCCACCTGACCCGAAGTCTGTTATCTATAATGTTGTATGCTCAGGTGGGTACGAAGTGCTCCGCACATTCCATATTCCGTATTATCAGTTTTCAGCTTTAACATACTAAATAATATGAGATAGCGATCTCATTCGCTTACCTAGTTACATTGGTAAGACCTTGGGAATTTGTCGAAAAAATGAATCTGGTAACCTTCCATGGGTGGGAGCTCGGCAAACGAAATGATTGGAGGACCCAGAGTTGGCGGACAATTCAGATCAGGTATGGTGCACGTCACATAGGGGGCCACTCCTAAGCAGATGCTGATTGGGGAAATTGATATCGTTTAGGATAATTGTCTCAGGTGTTAATAGTTTCAAGGTTTCAAATTGTGCAATTTGCATGTATGGAGTACTACTCCGTATACATGAAGTTTCTACGGAGTAGAAACTCGAAAATGGGGACCTAACATGGCGTTTCTACGCCACAGGCTTATCCTCGTGTGCCCCTGGGACCTGTGGAACGGCCGAGGAACGTGTGGAAAAAGGATATTATGCGCTAAGAGCTACACTACTGAATGTGCCCCGTAGTATGAGCGGGTCAGACTTAAATGAGATACATATACTCCATATTCTTCTTTTCGACAATATAATTACAAATCATTCCCGAGACACATCTTGGAAGCCCATTTACCCTGCATGCACCTGGATAAACTTCTTTTGAGGAGAAAATTGAGAAAGAAAAAATAAAAAATTCAATAACTGTACCAAAATGGAATGGCGCTAAAGGCTAACTGAGTGCCTCGCCTGAATCCATGGAACGTCACTCAATGATTGGCTGCTCACGGCCAATGAGACCTGAAACGAGGTACGAGCGGGGCACTTTAGCGTGCCGATCTCTGGAACAATGTTTTTTTCCTTCTCTGGGGCGCGATGGCGGTGGGCTATCTGTTTTTCTTTCTGGTCCCAAGAAGGGGGGCTAGCGTCTTTGAATAGCTCTTCAAAAAGAGACACATTAGTAAAACTGCCTGCAACTACCGGCAATCTACGGAGTAGTACTCTGAACATAGATGTGAATAGGAAATGGTGTTCCAAAATAAAGAACTAGCCTAACTGAGGGACAGGGATCTTTACCATGCGACCCCAAAAGAAAAGTGTCATCAGGTAAGATTGTAAGATTTGTATACAATTGCAGATGCTCCATAAATTATTCGGTAGTCGACCCCGAATGTTCCCAAGTCCCCACTTGACTCGGATGGAATAATTACTCCTGAGTCACTCCTGGCCTTTGCGAGTAATTCTCTCTCTTTTTTTTTTGCTTCCTTCTAATTTCCCTAGGCTAAAGCGGTATGAGCATTGATCGCATCGCTGATTCAAACGGGTAAGTTGGAAATCCACCCTTCAATTGTCACGGGTCCGTCGGGGCGAGGTTGCGCATGCAGTCGTACAAGGCCCCCCAGTTTCACTCAAGTCAGATTTCACCCACATAATCGTGTCAGACTGACGTTCCTAGGAGTACAGCATGATTATGAAGTTTTGATTTCTACCTAGCGCCTTCAGTCCATATCGAGGTCTGCGAAGGAACACCGACAAAAGAGGCAAATTACGCTCTCGTCCTCGAGCCCTTGACCAAAAGATACCTAGGATACACAATGCAATCCACCAAAGAACCCGAATTCCTGGATACTGGGGCCATATCCCGTTCACGCAGCCCCAGCGTTGTGTCTAGTGATTCGCAGTTCTCTCGAGTCAATCTCATGTCCCCACCGTCCGTGACGCCGTCCCCAGCGTTCATCTCGCCATCTGCGGCTTCGAAGATTATCTCTGCCGACCAGGAGTTCAACACTGCCGATTTTGTCGCTGAGGATGAGGAAACCGGGGCTAGCGCCACGGCGCTGGTGACCCCGGCGGCGTTAGCGCTCCTGAACGGATTCCTCGATAACCTATTGTTTAATATTCTCGCTTCGTCAAGATCAACTCAGCTCGCAGGCATTCGATCCGCCATGGCTGATGTGTTGAAGCCCCGCTTGGCCAAGGAAGTTGTGGCATCAGCCGAAGAAGAGTTGAGCGAATACATGGGCGGAGCCGACGATGAGCCCACGAGATTCCGCGGCGGCCATCAGCCCAGCGGCGATTTTGACCTAGTACGCTCATGGAAGTTAACACGGCTACGATGCATGGTCTACACACGACTGGGCGATATGGAAGAAGATGACGAAGACGAATTCATCGCGCAAGAGAGCCTCGGAGAGACCGATGGAGCACCACGCAGATTTACTAGTCATGTCGACAATATTACACCTGCAGCTTCTATATTCCTTACCTCAATCATCGAATATATTGGCGAGAGTGCGCTCGTTATCGCTGGCGAGACATCGCGGTCTCGTCTGTCGGCACAGCTCAACAATGGTAATGAGTTTAGTGGATCTGGAGAGCGGAAAAGAATCGACCGACTTGTAGTGGAAGATCTCGATATGGAGAAGTTGGCCCTTAATGCAACCCTGGGTCGCCTGTGGCGCACGTGGAGGCAGCGCAGACGCGGAACCAGTCTTTCTCGAACACTCTCTCGTGAATCATTCCGTCCACGTGGGTACTCCCTGGCAAACAGCCGGAAGAGTAGCATTGTGACCATTGAGGAACCAGTGACTCCAAATGAGCCTCTCCCTGTGGTGATTCCGCCACCTTTGGACCCCGCCACCGTCCCCTTGCCAATGGGCGATTACGACGTTCAAGAGATCGAGGTCCCGGGATACATTGGCGATCTAGATGGAGAGATACAGACCATGGAGGCTGTTGTTGCCCACAAGGTGCGACCCCGCAGTCTGATGGTATTTTCATCGCCCTCGCTTGTGCCAAAATCCTTAGGTTCAACAAAAAACTCGCCAGTGGGTGCGTCAGCTATTGAACCTGGCAAATCAATCCGTCATTTTCGTACGAGGTCTCTACCTAATGACCCACCCCAACCCGAATCCGCCGAGGAGAAGCCAGAGTCGCCAACAGACCACCCGTCACCCACCGTATCGGAGAGAAAACAACTCGAGACTATGTATGAGGATGATGAATCGGCCGAGTACGTGGATGTAGCCGAAACTGCACCTGGTAATGCTGTCACTACAGAACACATAGATACACCGTCCTTTAAACCTGCAGCCGAAGCTTTCGAAAATTCTAGAATGTCGATCTTGCACGAAGAAGAGGAGGCGCCTCCTGCAGTCAGCGAGACGGTTACATCCTTGCGCGCTATCGCCCAAGACGAAGACTCGATAACCGATCAATCCAATAGTGCTCGCGTCTCCGTCGTATCCTTGAGTGATCAGCCAAATCAGAAAGACCCAAAAGTGATTGAGGGCATTGGATTGCGCGAAAAGCCTACTTTGACTTCGACGATATACCGACCAACACGCCAGTCCTCGAGGGATACCAGTCTACTGAGTGCAAGGTCGATCTCTGACCAGACTAGTGACTCTGAAATGCAAAACGTTGTGGAGAGCCAGCCTACAGTGCAAGGGGCTGAGACTTCGCAAGCTCCACCCGCACCTCCGATGGAGACTGTCACATCTTGTATCAATCACCATGCGACTGATGATGATCAGATTAACATGGCCACGACCACCACCCGGCCCACTTGGCTATCGGAGGAACATACTGAGGCGGCATATTCTTCACAAGCTCTCCCGGCCGATGCCAGTCGCACGACCTCCGGTTCATGTAACTCGCAGAGATCAAAAGCTCGCCCCCAACCTGTTCCAGTGGAGGTTACAACCAGCAACCGGAGCTCTTCTGCCCCTGCTTCGGCAGTTGAACGAGCCGCTGTTCAGCGCATGTCTCGGTCATCGATGTCTTCTTCTGTCATCAGTAAAACCCGTCGGTCTGGTAGCTTCGGTAGCACTCGCGAGAATACGCGTCCAATGACTGCTGGCTCTACCACGTCGCAGGTGTCTAACAAATTGAAGGGTATCTTGAGTCGATCCCAGGGTGACTCTGGCTCACCCGGCATGCGCAGCTCGTCTGAGACTAGTCGCGCATCTGACGGGAGCGTAGACTCTGCAGACAACGAGGCTGCCAATTTGGACACGCTGATCAACAGTGATGAGACTGTTCATTACACCCTCACGCCCCGAAGTGTGAGGGAGATGACCTTCCCCGACCTGCCTAACCGATCAGTTCCTCGATCAGAAACGGCAGGCGTCTCCGACCTCGCAGATTTATTAGATACCACTGCACCACCACCAGTCGAAGATAAACCCTCTCCTCAAACTTTGGTTTCCCCAAGAGCAACTGAGGAGATATCTCCAATCTCCCACACCAGATCCATTGAGTCACCCAAGCACATCCCACTTACCACCCGCTTGGCCAGTTTGTCACCAACCTCGAGGTCTAGCAAAACTGGACAAGCGCGGGATGCGCGAATCGTGCCCTCGGATTCGACACGCGACTTTGCAGAATTCATGAGATCGACTGGCCCTGCTAGTGGGCCATTCGAGTCTATGACCTCTATCTCTGCCGAGAGCCTACGTCCTGCTCGTCCTCCATCAACTCTCTCCTCTGTCTCCCGTGGCAACCGACCTAAACTTCAAGCTCGGTCTGCTGCGACAAGAGGATCTCTGAGTTCGGACCTCATCGACTTCATTCGTGAGGGACCTCCTATGCCAGCAGGTGCTCACCGAATTCCTCGGGCAGTTGCACCTTTCCGTGACACTCTTGATTCAGATGATCTTCATCTAGAGAACACTACTTTCTGCTCTTTCGTCAGCGCTGGATCTACACCCAATAAATCCTTGACATCTCTTGGTTCACGGTCCGGATTGCTGGATTCAAATCGAAACAAGGCTACTGCATCAGGAAGCGCCACGGACATCGATGAGCCTCAACCTGTTCGGAAGCAACGCCGTGCCCCAGATCCCTACGCCATTGACAACGATGATGATGACGCGCTTCTGGAAGAGCTTCTGGAAAAGGAAGCAAACCCCAAGCCCAGGCGTGAGGAGGAGAGCCTGATAGATTTCCTGCGCAACGTTCCCCCCCCTCCCCCCTCCGAACAGTTCCCGAAGCCGCTTGCAGTCAGTGCTCCTTCATCAAATGGTCTGACTGGTGCATCGGGCATGAAGGCCCGCCTGCTCCGCACCTCTCAAACCTCCTTGCGCACACAAAATTCCCCAACCAAGGTTGGCCAGGAGCGCAATAATGGCACTATACCTTCTATCTCAAACCGCCAGACTAACACTGGTGATTTGGCGGATTTCTTCCGTAACACCGGGCCTCCTCCGGGCACTACGCGATCTTCACCAACACCAATTGGATCTAAGCCAAAGGACAGTGGCTTCTCCCGCTTCTTCACACGTCGAAAAAAGGTTGGGGCCTAGTGGGTTGAAAGTATCCAAACGATATTCTCGACTAATGTCTTGCTTTGCTGAGCGTTCCAATTCATCTAACGATCTACATATCATGTCCATCACTTTGGTATTTCTTGCTTGTGCAACATCATACTGCCACATTTGCCATTCCCTTTTCCTTGGCTTTTTTTCAGATAGAGCCATGTCCACTTTTTCATTTCATACTGTTCACTCTGGCTACGACCGGGTGGCTTTTTTTTTCTCTTCTCTTGCACTTCTGTGCGGCACTTTCCCTTCCAACTCTCCGCGCAAGACTGAACGATTAATACGGACTTCGGGTTTTCTATTTTGTTTCTTTGGTGGGACGTCGCATTCATTGTTTTCGTGGATTTCGAGATACCATGCCTATACTTGGGCCATTTTTCAGTGCCCTGACATTCAGAAACCATTCCTTTTCTATGAACATCACAAATCAATTCGTAGGAATAACCCAGCTATGGAAAACACTAAAATTTCAGAGCCAAGCATTATTTGCCGTATGAAGCAAGAACCCCCTTCCCTCCCCCCCCCCCACACCCCTCAAAGTATAGCTCCTGGGCCGTAACGTCGGAACAAAGTTAATCCTGCGCTCCCCTTACCAGGTGTCATCAACTGCAGCAAGCATCCGTGTTTACAACCGCCAATTCCACGCCGCAAAAATGGGCACCTCACCTATCACGTTGAGGGGTATCCTTGGCTTCTTTTTTGTCTTTGTTCAGCTTGCCAGCGCCCTGAAATTCGACCTCATCGCCACCTCAGGTAGTGGCAAGAACGAGAGATGCATTCGCAACTTCGTCTCGAAGGACCAGCTCGTCGTTGTCACTACCATTGTTGGCGGCACGAAGGCTGATGGCCAGAAGGTCAACATTCATGTACGTGCAATTATATCTGGATGAGGATAGGGTGTCGTCCTTGGTTTGCTGGGGCTTGGAAACCAATCCGCTGAAGTGCTAAATTGTGGACCGCAACTCATTCTTTTTTCTGTACAGATCAAGGACGCTATGGGAAATGATCACGGTCGCCCCAAGGATGTCATCGGCGAGACACGTCAGATCTTCACTTCGCCCGCGGACACGGCTTTCGACGTCTGCTTCGAGAACCAACTTATCGGCCACAGTAAGTGGTAGCCCCTTCAAGCAATCCGAACATTTCTGCGGGGAAAAATCAGAATCAAAGAGAAAGTGACACTAAAACAACACCACCCCATCAGGCACCATCCAGAACCCCTCCCGCCCCATCGAACTTGATATCGAGATTGGCGCAGACGCTCGCGACTGGAACAGTGTCCAGTCGCAGGAGAAGCTCAAGCCCGTTGAGACAGACCTCCGCCGTATCGAGGAGATGGTTGCCGATGTGGTGACTGAGATGGAGTACCTGCGTGCACGTGAGCAGCGTTTGCGTGATACCAATGAGAGCACCAATGAGCGTGTCAAGTGGTTCGCTTTCGGGACCATGGGTATGCTTGTCGGGCTTGGTGCTTGGCAGGTTGTTTACCTGAGGGCTTACTTCAGGTATGTCGAATTGCGATTGTGGTGGAGGGTGGTATTGGTTGCTGACCAATTGGTTCTTACAGATCTAAACACCTTATCTAAATTTACTCGTCCATGGAATGGTTGCATCTTTGATGGTTCTTTTTTCTAGTTTTGCAGCGGTTGCATTGCAAATCCTTTAGCTCTAATGTCAAGTGGCATTCTGTTCAACAGTCATGATCTCAATGATATAAAATGTACACCATGCGTTCTGCAGCCTGGCGCTAGTAAGATTTTCTGATTCTTGCATGTGATGTTTTCGGGATGGTTGGTCAGTTATACTTCACCGGACTCCTTTTCATAGAATGCGGTTTAGCACGAGGATTCATGGATGGATGGAAATTTTAGTGCATGGTAAAGCACTACTTACATGGTAGGTACCTTAGAAGAGAGCTCTACAACAAAGAGAGAGCGTTGGATGTCTACACGAGATCGGTGTATGCATCTAGATCGACATCTTGCAGAGGGATATGAAGTCCAATTAAACGAAAACAACAGACAGGCCAAGACAGCAAAAATGAAAGGGACTCGATTCCAAGTTCAGAAAGGCCTTATTAGACACATGGAACCTAGAGAAATAAGCTAGAGAACTGAACTGTGTTTAAAAGTGTGTAATCCACGGCCTCTCAGTGGAATGTTTAGCTTTGCAAACAGAACAAACACCGGGCATTGCAGGAGCTTTTCGGTTCCCCGGGCTAATACGCCGGATGATGTCAAAGCCGAGCATCAAACGCCAACTCCTCATTCCTAGAGGAAAGAAAGTCCCAACTCTCTATACGGGATAACGCACAACAATATGTCCGGCCCACGTATACTGCAGCGCCTTGTGCGACCAGTGCCATCATCCTTAAGCACAATCACAAGATCAAACCGCCAATTCGGCGCAACAACTCTACGCTTCAAAGATGGCGACGAAGCTGCTCCGGAGGTAAAGGCGCACCGCTCAAACCAGTCCAAAAAGTCTCCGAATCAATTTGTGCCCAACACAACCTCTACTATGACAAAGGACTTCATCAATGTCGGCCAGAAGCCACCGCCACCGGAGATGCTGAACTCAGTCGATCCCAATTACAGACCGTCCGATCCGTACCCCGGAAGGATTGAACATTTCACCGGTGGTCGTCAGGATAACGGAGCGCAGAAGCCAGAGCTTGGCGTTGGCGAGATGGAGGGTATTACGTTTAAGGTTGAGCCCTTGAAGAGAGTTGGGGAGGAACTTGCCACGAAGAGAGCACGTTTGCTATGTTCGTATCCGTTCCCATCCGTGCTGAAACCTCGGTCCCAATGCTAATGCCGAGGATCCGGTGCATCAAAATATTAAGAATCTTTCAAGCTAACCGATTCTACCTCAGATCAAAGCCGCAAGCGCGGAATCCTGGAGTCAGACCTGCTACTCTCGACCTTCGCAGATGTCTACCTGGGCAAGATGGACTACGATCAGCTCGTCGAATACGACAGCTTCCTCGACGAAAATGACTGGGACATCTACTACTGGGCTACGCAGGACCCGCCGGAGGAGATCTCACCCACTGCTCCAAAAGAGGATACCATCACCGAGGGTTGGAAGGAGACCGGTGCCAAAAGCGGTGAATGGGCGCAGACCATCGGTGCTTTCAGAGCGGCTTACCGGCCTGTTCCGTCGCGCTGGCGGGGCTCTGAGGTACTCACGCTCCTCAGAGAGCATGTTCGCGATAAGAGTGCTACTGGCTTTGAGAAGGCCAAGAATAAGAAGACTGGTGGCGGTGGCTTGGGAAGAATGCCCGATGTTCAGGTGTTTAACTCATGAGTATCTGTGAAGGAGAAAATCGACCTCAGCAGGTTTGTCGATTTCAAAACTGTACTATAGTTGTCGCAGTGGTCGTGTTGTCCATATGCAGGCGTGTGTTAAGAACGTTGTGTATTTGATGGTACTGGGATCAACGGGTATAAAGCTTCAAAACTGGGAAACAAAGAAAAAGCAAATGGAAATTTTTGAACATGACAGAGAGAACTTGAATACAAATCAACCTTTAATTCTCCATGTCCGATATGCATCGCAGCCGAGGTCCAGAGCTCTGCATTGATGCAAGTCATGTGATCCATTCGCTTAGTATTAGGGCTCCACGGAACCACACAAGGAGAGCAGCGAAGCGGCTTAGGGCTTGAGCGGGCACGTCTGCCTCCCATCTCGATTTTACCTCCCCCCCCCAGAGTCAACGACAATCTCCGCCCATCCCTCTCTCTCCTTCATTGTCTCATTCCCATCATGGCTGAGCAGCTGGTTCTTCGCGGCACCCTTGAGGGCCACAATGGCTGGGTTACTTCCCTCGCCACCTCCCTGGAGAAGTAAGAACGACCTATCCCGATCGGAGGATTGAAATTTTGAAGGGACAAAATTCTGACTTGAACGTTTGATGATAGCCCCAACATGCTGCTGTCCGCTTCCCGCGACAAGACCCTGATCATCTGGAACCTTACCCGTGATGAGCAGGCCTACGGTTACCCCAAGCGCAGCCTCGAGGGTCACTCGCACATCGTCTCTGACTGTGTACGTTTTTCTTTTCCCGAGTGAACCAAACCCACAAGCCATTGGATGCGACAGGTGGATTTGGATGGCGCAATTCGAAAAAAAAAGATGGAATGGTTTTGGCTGACCAATGGTCTTGTCTGCGTTATAGGTGATCTCCTCCGACGGTGCCTACGCTCTGTCTGCCTCGTGGGATAAATCTCTCCGTCTCTGGGAGCTCTCCACCGGTAACACCACCCGCACTTTTGTCGGCCACACCAACGATGTTCTGTCCGTCTCGTTCTCCGCCGACAACCGTCAGATCGTCTCCGGTTCTCGTGACCGCTCCATCAAGCTGTGGAACACCCTCGGTGACTGCAAGTTCACCATCACCGACAAGGGTCACACCGAGTGGGTTTCCTGCGTTCGCTTCAGCCCCAACCCCCAGAACCCCGTCATTGTCTCCGCTGGCTGGGACAAGCTCGTCAAGGTACGCTCTCGATTCCGAACTTTCCTACAGAATTTCCTCCCCGCAATGCTTTGCCCGCGTGATGTTTGCATAAACGTATTTGCTACTTCAGAGCCTTTCGGGGCCATGAGACAATTTTCACCCATTTTGCCTGATGGGCACAGCAACAATTTTCAATCGTTTTTAATTGAACGAGAGAAGGATTGGAAAAATTTTCCTTGACACATAACATTCTTTATGAGAACATCGACGCTAACACCTGATTCGCGTCTAGGTTTGGGAGCTCGCTTCCTGCCGTCTCCAGACCGACCACATCGGTCACACCGGATACATCAACACCGTCACTATCTCCCCCGACGGATCTCTCTGCGCCTCCGGTGGCAAGGACGGTACCACCATGCTCTGGGACCTTAACGAGTCCAAGCACCTCTACTCCCTCTCCGCTGGTGATGAGATTCACGCCCTTGTCTTCTCTCCCAACCGCTACTGGCTCTGCGCTGCCACCAGCAGCTCCATCACCATCTTCGACCTCGAGAAGAAGAGCAAGGTTGATGAGCTCAAGCCTGAGTTCGTTGAGAAGGGCAAGAAGAGCCGTGACCCCGAGTGCATCAGCTTGGCCTGGTCCGCTGACGGCCAGACCCTGTTCGCCGGTTACACTGACAACAAGATCCGTGCCTGGGGTGTTATGTCGCGCGCATAGATTTGAGTTGTTGTATCGGAGCTTGAGGAGCCTCTTTTTGACCTGTTGACAAGGGAATTGAAAAAAAGTTCAAAAGATATGGCCAGAAGAGCATTGGTTTGGGATGTATGAGCCACGAGCAATGAAGCACTTCTCGCCGGGACTGAGTCGTCCCCGGCCTGGAGGTTTTCTGACATGTCTAGCCTACTCGATCCGCATGTAAAATGTATGGAATCTTGTACAAGACGTGTGATGTTCTAATACCAGTTAAGGCATCAAAATGTTTCCTATTTTTTATTATTGAAAATCTCTTGTAAAACTGTCGTACCGCCTGTCGCTCATGTTGAATTAATGTTTTCTCTGTTTCTTATATCGTGTCTGCCTACGTAGGGTATTGCTGCGATAGCTGCTGAAGTTCTTCGGATAGTGCCAAATGTACAGAAGTGGTTTGAGATTTCTATTTCCAACGGTCGTAATGGCTGAACAGAGAGGCCTTCTCAGATCTACCCATCATCTCTTTCCAAGTCTCTTCAAAGCCTCCTTGGCCATCATACTCCCTTCCTCATATCCAATCCCATCGGCCATCGCCTTGGCCTCAATATACCGCTGCTTGGCGACTTCTGGCTTCTTACGCAGCTCAGCCAGCTCGCCCAGGTTATACGTCGCAACCACACAAGTAATATCGCACTCCTCGTCACGTAGAGGAGGTTGGATGTGCGCCGCAACCTCAATGGCCTTTTCCGCCCACTTCTGGGCAGCCTCAACAGTCTGCTCCGCCGTAACAGGTTGTTGCTGTGGCTGAGACTTGGCGGGTAGTTGAATCTGGCCGACCAGAGCGGTAGCAATGTCGTTCAGCAGCACGACCTGTTTGCACGATTTGGAAGTTCCTTCCGCGGCGCGGATCAAATCCAACGCACGCATATACAGCGGCATGGCCAGCTCATACCGCTCCTTGGCGGTATAGGTAGCAGCAAGCTCAGCCAGCGCCGTCGCGATCTCAGTGAGGTTCAGCCATGCCTCGCCGTCCGAGCCCTCACCACTGCTAGAGCTTCCAACAGGAAGTCCCAGCCTCTGGCGACGGTGCATTTCCTTCAGACAGATCTCCACAGCAGCGACCTGCGCGACCTCGGCTTTCTTCTCATCCTGAATGTACTCGCTGGAATAAAGCTCGCCAAGCTTCATTGCAATGCCGACAACCTTCTTGAGTGCCTTATCTCGCTGACGAGCCTCATACTGCGCCATTGCTTTCAGGTCCTCTTCGGTTTCCTGAATCGCCTCGGTGTCAACCTGAACATTGACCGTGCTCTTCTGCACCTGCGCCTGCGCTTGCTTCACCTTCTCGGCCGCTGCAGTATCGTTTCCTGCTGTGACATCCTCCACCCAGGCCAGAGTCTCGTTCTTCGTTCGCTCCAACACATCAATCGCAGGCTTCACAAGTCCAGCCTTCTCCAGCATCATAGCAACTTGCAGCTTGATCCCAAGTATCTCATCCGAGTATGGGTGTATTCCCATCTCAAATGATATACGCAGCGCCTCTCTGTATGCCTTCATCGATTTAGCTGGGTTGAGATCGATCTCGGTGTAATAGATAGCCGTGCGGAGAGCGTCGGCCACCGGCGGCGGGAATTTGTGGTACTGTGGCCCGACTCGTGTCAATTCCACGTAGGAGATGTAGGCGAAAATAAAGGCTCCACCGACAACGGAGAAGATTGCTAGTGGCATGAGGATGGGATTCTTGCGCCAGATTCCTTTAGAAGCTTCGCGGTATTTCCGGCTGATTTTCTGCATGATCGTGAGGTGTCGTGTGCCGGAGATGTAGGGGCTTGCAAGTGGTTTGCCATTGTTGATGCGGGATTGGGGGGTTGGTCGGGTTGTGCAGTTTGTGTATATTGAGCGGGTGAGGCTCTTTGGTTGTGGTTGTAGAAGTTTTGCGGCTTGCGCGCTCGTGTGCCGTGATGCTGCGCGGAACATTGGGAGTGTGTGGGTAGGTATTCGATTAAAATTTCATGTGTTGTTTTGTTGAGCGGGCGCTAGTCTGTTTTGACCTGAGGGATTGATGAAGAGAATGAAGGAGATGGAAAGGGAGAGGGCACATGGTGAGTTGATGGAGAGCCCTTGGTTTTCAGGTGGTCCAAGCTCCGCTCCGCCATATGACGTCGCCCGCTGCAGCATGCACTCGCCTTTCCACCCATTCCGTCAGGAAAATGCACTGATTCGATCCAGCATTGATTGTAAAGCCCTCGCTATTGAATTGATCTAGTGATTTACACCGATAATGTGTGGGCGATACGCTTTGGGCGTGGTATGTTACAGCCCCTGCGTCAAGACTGTCCGCCAGCTGACGATCTTAAGCGCATGGTGTACATCCAAAAACGCATGCAAGAGCAAGGCATGCAGGTGGATGAAGCACCAGACGATGATGCGGTCAGAGAGACATTTAACTTTGCACCGGGCAACTTCGGCGCTGTCTATCGCGCTGAGATCACCGACAAAGGGAGCTACGATGCTCAGCAAGATGCTGATAGCGAGCGCCAAGATCAAGATTTAGGAAAAGCAAAAGATGACATGAGCTCAGATGCTACGACAGTAGACAACGGGGTTATCAAATACAAGCTGCAGAGCATGAAATGGGGTCTCATCCCATTCTGGACGAAGCGTCAGCCAGACTACGGATCTATGATGCGCACGATCAACTGTCGCGATGACTCATTGATCCAGGATTCGGGGATGTGGACTACCATGAAGCGACGAAAGAGGTGCATTGTCATTTGCCAGGGCTTTTACGAGTGGCTGAAGAAGGGGCCCGGGGGCAAAGAAAAGGTTCCGCACTTTGTCCGGCGCAAAGACGGTGAGCTAATGTGCTTCGCTGGGTTGTGGGACTGTGTTTCCTATCAGGGTATGTCAATGCTTTTCTGACATCGTGAACTAATAATCGGGCTGACAATTTCATTGCATAGGTTCTGACGAAAAGCTCTACACGTACACGGTGATCACGACCTCGTCTAACTCATACCTGAAGTTTTTGCATGAACGCATGCCCGTCATTTTAGACTCCGGTAGTGAAGCAATGAATAAATGGCTGGACCCCCGCCAGAAGACCTGGTCAAAGGAGCTCCAATCAATTCTCAAGCCCTACGAGGGCGAACTGGAATGCTATCCTGTTCCCAACGAGGTTGGGAAAGTCGGAAATAATTCCCCGAACTTTGTTGTTCCTGTTGACAGCAAGGAGAACAAGAGCAACATTGCAAACTTCTTTGCCAGTATAAATTCGAAGGAGAATACAGATCCCCCTCCAACGAAGGAGGCCGAGTCACCGAAAGTGAAGATATTTAAAGACGAGGATCGCACAACTAAGGTTTCAGAATGGAGCGAGGACAATATCCCAAAACCGGTGTCAGCTGTCAAAAGGGAGCATAGTCCAGAAGCTCCTGGTGCAGTGGAGGAAAGTAAGAAGCAAATGGTCGATTCAGATCAAATGGGGCCATCGCCGCAAAAGAACAAGCTGCGCAGTGCTACACATAATAGTCCTATGAAGAGGGCCAGTGGGAAGAAGGCGGCAGATGGATCACAGCGAATTACGAGTTTCTTCAAGAAGTAATGAGAGATGCAATAAAGCACATGAATATTGCTTTTTCTTGTTGGCCAAACTTTTGACCAAACTGCATTCTTCGTTTTTGTCAAGGCAGCGATGGGGACGGCATGACCGAACTACATTGAGTAGACGATGCAAGTCGTTTCTAATGCATCGAGTGAGCTCAGCTCCATGAAGTAGGAGACTCAACTGTCCTGCAAGATGACGAGACGATCGTGGTTGAAGAAAGACTAGGCAGAAAAGTTCAATAGTGATCGAATGCGGGCTGAAACGAGAAGTGGAGCTCCAAGTGGACTGTTGGGTGTTCACATATGGCGATATGCCCTATTTTTGAAGATTTCACTTCTCAAGCTCTCGTAGCTTTTGAACCAGCTTTTCTCTGAGAAAAGGACTCAATCCGAAACTATGCCAATCAATCAACATTGAATACTAGCATGGCCCAACAACTAAAAGGGGGAAACTTACATTCCATCCCGGGTTAGGATGCGATAGGTACCTGCTAAGTATTAGCTTGACCTGTTGTGTCTCTTGTAGTCGGAAAACATACCACTTGGTTGATAATTGCCATTTTCCCCAACAAACTGACCATTGGAATCTACCTCAAGGCTTCCGAACATATCTTCAGGCCTGGATGAATTATTAGTCTCATCTGGAGTAAAGCGTGCTTGTGAAACACAGGCAAGCCCTTACCAAGCAATCCGTCCATAGTCAGGCGGCCGTCTGCCGTCAGAGACATGAATCCAACCACCACGTCCACCGGCGCCTGCACCACCTTGACCGCTAGCACCACTGCTCGAGTCGCCTCTACGTCTCCCGTTCCGGCCGGTTGATAACACGCCGCCTGAATTCAGATTCGCCCCGGCCACAGACACCATGACCTGCGCTTGAGACTTGGCATCGGGATCTTCATGTGCGAATTCTGAGCACACTTCTTGTACTATATTCAGGAATTTAGGGTTCTCTTTGAAGGAGTCTGTTGTCGGTGGTAGTTGAGTCGCGAGTCCGATAGCCAGGTCTGGGTTGACTGGTTCGGAAGGCAATAGTGACAAGACGTGAGTTCCACTTGCTGGTCCAGCATTTTGAAATACGTACTATCAAGAGTTTAGCTTCAATGAGGACAATGTGAAGTACAGCAATCGCATACTATGTGCGGAGACCCTTCCAATGTCGATACACAACGGAACGAAGTCCATTTGGGAGAAACCCGGGCCTGTCGGCCAAATAATCTTGCTGTAAACATAGAGTTATAAAGATAGCAAAGCACTTGGCAGTGTTTAATTGAGCAGCTAGCCTCGAAGGTAGCAGGTTAAATATGATCGAGAGAGCTGGATCATAGCTCGATGGAAATGGCAGGCGGTTTCAAAAGCGGTGAATTTATGTTGGAAGAAAAGTGGACTCGAGCGCTAGCTTGATGCCAGATTTACAAGGCAACAAGCAGGGCTGCGGAACTAACTTTCTCCGAGAGCCGGGACAACTACTTGGATTTGTCATACGTTCATCCCTAGGAAATTGCCAGTTTTACATACAGGTTGGAGGTATTCAATACAAGAAACAGAATGTGATTATTCAATAACCAGCGTGAAGTTGAATCTTATTTGTATGTATGTAAGCTACATTTCTACATGGAAGTCTAGTCTATCCACAAGTCACTTTCTGCCCAGGTGAGCAGCAAGCGAAAACGCTACCTCACACAGCTGTTCGAGCACCCTCTGGCAATGAGCCTCACTGAGCAGTTAGCTCGGCGCGAAGGGCTAGACTACTATTCTGTTTATGTGTGGAAGAGTCCATGTGTGCAGGAACTTAAGCTCGAACGAGCCACCAAACACCCAGACGAAAAAATTCACAGTGTCCAGGTTGTGATGCTGGATCAGACACCCTAGCTGAGTTCCCTCTGACCATGGAGTGCAGTTCTGTCAACTTTTCTCCTGACACAGAGTCTCATGGTCCAGAGCATCAACTTGCTGAGCCTACACGGCCTGAAGGAGGTGGGACACTATTCATAGAAAGTAAAACACTATTGGCATCAGAAATTGTCGTCGACACTGATTTGACCGAGATATAGATTCAGGACATTTTTCACACCCCTCTTAATTAATTTTCTCTCCCACTTTGATTGGCAGCTTTTTATTTCCAATTGTCCTGCCAAGTCCTTCTGGCCCATTATGGGTGCCATCTTTGAGGAGGTAGTTAACAATAAAGTTTAGGTTCTCGGGATCTCCCGTCTTAGTTTCCACGCAAGCGGGTTTATAAATTCTGCTAAACTAAACGTCTTTCCTTATTTGCGAGATATGATAGATCGGCTCGATTGTGTAATTCAGAAGCCCAAGTGCATGTTTATCAACCAAAGGAAACATGGTACTTAATTTACATGGAATGCGGTCTAAACCGATTCAATCCATTCGACAAGCGGCAAGAGGATCCCTGTCCAGCTCTGAAAGTCTATCTGCGGCCACACGCCCGAAACCTAGAGCCTACACATGGGCTTCATAAATGATTCACTCAACAAGCCTCTCAGAGTGCCTATCAGTCTCAGAGAATGGAATGTTGCCATGGGCCAGTAAAGCTCTGCGAGGCAATGCTGAGGCTAGACGGCGTAGTCGATCGCGGTGTAGCTTGCCCGAAGTTGTCATTGGGATTCGGTTGACAGTCACAACGACGTCGGGTACCATGAATGTAGGAAGTACTTCTTTCAGGGTGGAGAGGACGGTGGCTACCTTTTCTCGACTCTCGATTGTCGAGCGAGCAAATATCTCATCGTTTTCGTTTTCCACACCGTGCTGTGGGGGCTCCGTATAGACGAAGCCGACCAGCATGGTACGATTATGGCAGACATCATCTGACGGAATGATTACATCCACGGCTACTCGAGTCGCCGTGGGATACTGTCGCGCGAGGTGTCTTTCAACGTCCGTTAGGTCCATTCGCTGTCCTCGGATCTTGACTTCAGTTACGTCCTTTCGGCGGATGTACTCAATTGTCCCGCTGGGAGAGTAGCGAACGAGGTCCCCTGTCTTCAAGCAGCGAGAATCATGTGATGCCACGGGTCGAATTTGCATGAGCCAGGAAGGGGTCGGAATGAAAGTCTGGGCCGTACGAGCAGGATCATCAAGATAACCCCGTCCTAGACTGGGCCCTTCCAACAGCAGCTCCCCTACTCCACCAGGGGGTACCAGATCTTCGACATTGTTGGTGTCTACAATCCAACAATTCCATGTGTGAGTCGGCACTCCAATCTCTCGGTAGTTTGAGTTAGGTGTGGTCAGATCGGCGAGCAAGGAGAATGCTGCAGTCTCCGCCAAGCCATACATGCATTTCAATTGCACTCGTCCTTGCCATTTCTCCAGATCAAGGGGACCCAGCGCCTCGCCAGCTAGAACCACAACTTGGAGGGAGGGGACCTGGTTTGGATCTAGGAGACGAGATGCAGATGGGGTCAGGGTGATGAAATTGGCGTTAAACTTCTGAATGGCTTCTACTGCATCATTCCCTGGACCCAAATCTGGAGCTATACATAAACAAGCCCCATGTACCATGGCCCCAAGGTACTCTACAACACACGCACCAAATGCATGGGAGCCAGATTGTAAGACCCGAGATGATGATGAAAGCGTGAGTTGGGTGGCTGTCGGTTGTGCCCAGGCAGTGCATACCGCGGCGTGATCTATGACGACGATTTTAGGATCCCCGCTGGACCCAGAAGTAAAAAGACCATGGCATGCGTCCGATGGTTGTACGTAATCGGACTGAAGATATGTACCATTTCCTTCATCATCAGCCGACAGTGCCTTGTCTCCCACCACCAAAAAAGGTGTATCCAGCGATCTTGCGCGATCCTCTTGGCGGC
Source organism: Penicillium digitatum (assembly GCF_016767815.1). NCBI lineage: Eukaryota > Fungi > Ascomycota > Eurotiomycetes > Eurotiales > Aspergillaceae > Penicillium > Penicillium digitatum. The sequence goes on from NC_089387.1 coordinate 2,978,484, forward strand.
CAGATGTCAGAACAAGCGGAGGTTGAATCTTTGCACAAATCTGCTTCACATGGTCGTCCGTAAAAGAGACGTCCATTAGAAGAAAAGCGCCCCCCGCCTTCAAGATACCGAGAATAGCAACCGAAACCCACACCGATCTCTCCATTAAAACAGGTACTATCTTGTCAGGCTGTATCAATTTGAGCTTTGCGAGCTTCGTTGCAAGGCGGGAAGAAAACTGATCAAGCTCGTGGTAGGTCAAATGGCCATCCCAAGCAGCGATAGCTGGCGCTAATGGGCTAGATTGGCATTGTGCTACGACGAGATCGTGCACACGGGCATGCACCAAGGGAGAAGGCGGCTGGACTCCTCTCTCCATCAGATCGGCCAAGCCTTGGGGACAAACAGACCTGAGATCGCCAACAAGGGTATCCCGAGAGCGACGATTAAGAGTAGCCCGGAAAGAATGGCCTAGCTGGTGCAACATCATGCGTGTCGTTTCGACGGGAATTGTAGAAGGATCCACCAGGGCCTCTACATCTACACCGTTTGTTCGGATCTCACAATGGATCACAAGGGGCACATTGTGCGCTTCGTTGCTTTGTAAGGCATTGGGATGGTTTTGTTGCCCTTGTCGGATGTTGAGGATGTTCATGAACTGACACCCTGCTGCTATTTCTCCACCTAACTCGGATAACTCTCGGGTTGAGGATACACCGAATGTAGACCGGTCCATGATTTTGGTTTCAGTGTTGTTAAGCGCTTCCATCGCTGATTGCTGAGGGTCGACCAACAGCCGTAAAGGCAATACCGGCGTGTCGGAAAAATCATTGCTTTTTGATTCAAGACCAAGGCCGAAAATAACATCATCGTTGCCAGTGTACCGAGACAGAACGAGACCCCATGCCAGGGCCAACGCTGCCCCGGCCGAGACAGGATCAAGTTCACCACATGCAAGATCGATATTCTCGGTGAGTATTTTGAGAGTCGATGGCTTGTAAAGCGAAGAGACCACGGGGTATATCGTTGCTGAAAAGTCCTTGAATTCACGTCTCCAAAACTGTTCGCTCCGATCGAGAGTTTTCTCGGATGTTGTGGTATGGCTACTATTGATTGCCATGTTGAAGGCCGGATGAGAAATATTTCAGTTTTCTGCCTATATAACGGGGTTCACTCCCGATGAAGTTGCTAGAATGACTTGTTGGGTATTCAACCAGATTGGAGTGGTTGGGTGTTTGACCGCTACAGGTCGGGTCAGATTCATCCGATGTTGATCTGCAGAGTACATGCACTCTGCGGGGCCCCGAAACAACCTTGGAGGATCACTCGGGCTGGATGGCAACATTCTTGCAGATTCCTCGAAAGGTAGCTTGGCCTGGGTAACTCGAGATAACCTTGCAAACAGGATTAAATTAACACGGGTTGAAATGAGATAAAATACGGTGGACTCGTATGATGTCTCAAAAATAGAATATGTTGAAATGCACTCTGACATCTGGCGCAGAGGCGATCAGCAAGGGGCTACTCCGTATACACAGCAGGATTCGTCATTTTGTACGAAGTACGTATTTCATTTTCTGAATTAGTCGCTTGGTAACTTTTTTTCCAAATCTCTCTGCACAGAGCCTTTTGCTGAAGAGCTGGTCCGCAGTTTCTTTATTCAAGCAGGCCCACAAAAGCTTCATTTCTTAAGTGATGATGATCACGAATCCTGCCTTGAGCATCTAGCCCCAGCTTCAACGCTAGACTACGGGCAAATACATTTTAAGATGCACGACACTATGTCGAGGGTAGCGCCTCGCACAGAGTTACCGCCTTGACTGCACTGATGGGAGTGCCAGATCTCTACCTTCAGATTCCCACACGAGGGAAGTTACTTGAGCCTTAACGCCCACAATGAATCTTTATGACCCAGAGGCAACTATATCAGGCATTTTCCGGGGCCAGCAAAACGACGCTTCTGAATGTCTGGCCAACGACATCACGACAGGCCTCATCACCGGGGATATGCTTGTAGATAGCCGAAAGCGTGATGAGTGGCAAACAGGCTACGTCCAGCAGCAAGATATCCATCTGCATACCTCCACTGGGCGTGAGGCACTGGTGTTGGGTATTCTACTTCGACACACGCCAAATTATACAATCAAAGAGAACAAGAGTCGCATCTTGCTTTGGGCAGGAAAGCCTGTTCTGACGCCGCTATAGGTTGCACGTGTTTCTGTAGTTTCCACATTGAAAAATACCTTTGTCAATTCCAGTTCACACTTCTTCAGCCACAGTAGTCTTGTCACTATCCATGATTCCCATCACTTGCCTGTTAATTGCAGTTTCACAAGAAAAGGGCAGGTCAAAATTTGATCAGCAAGTGCATTATTTCACCCCATAGCAGATGTAGTGGTGGAATTAAAATGAACCAAGTACTCTGAATGTAGTCCGTTAATGCAAAGAGATGACGTTGGAGACAAATGTTGCAAACACACGTGATCATGTCTTTTGACGCTGTCCGTGTGGAATGTTCTCTGAGAAACTCGTGCTTGTTAATTGCAGTGTTCATGGGAACGGGGGAGCTTCGGATGCGTCATGATACTTGATCGATACAATCTTTTGACAGCATTTCCCTTGTGCACGCACCAAACTGGCACTTGCGCTGGTGAGAATTAAGTTGCATTCAAAGATACCCGGCTTCCTTGCGTTCTGTGCTTCGATACTTCTTATGATACCCATTTTTTTCGGACAGATTTGACTAAATCTAATCTCCAATTACTCTGCAATCCCTGCTCTGGCCAATCCTTTCATTTTATCATGGCGACACCCTCCGCAAAACCTGGCGCAACGCCAACTCATCTATCCTCTCCCCATCCTTCCTCCGCTCCTCTCTCTCGATCTCTCGCCCATAAATCGCCTTCCATGAGAACACCGACCGGCTCAGGACCCGCTCATGCGCATCACACGAGTGTCTCGTCCCATCAATATGCGACCCCTCTTGCCGTCCCGAGTGGGGTTGACGACACTGTCAATTTCAGTTCGCCTTCGGCTCTCTTGGCGCTTGGTGGATATACTGGCATCAGTCCTTCTCCTGTGGTGCATGATGGTCTTGTTGGTGCGGGCATGAACGAGAGCGACATTCAAAACCTCGGGATGCAGGGAATCAAGCTTGGAGTCGCGCGCGACAACGACGAAGAGCAGAGACATCGTGTCGAGGAGGTCGTTCAGCTTCTACGAGCCCGAGTTTCTGGTAGAGGAGTTTCACGCGAAAGCGTGGAACGATTGAGTCGACTCGAAGATTTCGAGTCCATTTGGCAAGACGACAATCTCAACATCGCCGGTAACTTCGTCGATCTTGAGATCGATTTTTATCCTGGCCAGGATGTTGTCAAAGACGTCAGTCTACGATATGCCACACCTGAATATACGGAAGGTGTGCGGCGCGAGGAAGCTACAGCTGTCTTGAAACGAACCCTCGCCCAGTCCCCAGAGGACGCCGAATGCGGGAAATGGAGGTCACTTGAGGAGTTCCATGAGAATCTACAATGGCTTGCGAAGCTTGACAAACTCAGCCAAGAGGTGAATTGCTTTGAGGCCTTGGAGAATCTTGAAGAGAACCTCAGGCGGATCTGGGTTGAAGAAAGCAAGAATGGGAAGCACAATGGCGAGTATCAGCATCTTTGTGCAGGTGTCATCGGACGCCCAACCATTCACAAAGGGACTCGAATCGGACTCGGCTTGGAATATTGGGTTGAGCAAGCCAAAGTCCTGGATACGAAGCGGAGCCTACCGTCTCCGGATGCTATGGATCTTGATCCGCAACATGATCGAGCCTCGAAGGGCGAGTTAGACGACCCAAGCAGAGTATGGACTGTTATGATTGAGTGCGAAGAGGGGTATCCGTCGCTGCGCATTTCAAAGGAATGGGTTGGGAGTGAGGTTTTTACAGTGGGTGAAAGTACTGAATTGCTTCCATCAAATGGTGCCTCTGGGTCTGTGAACTGGCTTGATCCTCCGCAGACCACGCGACTGACCCATGGCAATCATGATCCCATGGCGTTGGACTCTAGCATGCTGGAATCATCGCTACCCAACCGCCGATTCGTCGGTAAACTTGAGCCTGCACTTGACGTTCCTATTCTTGCAGCCTCGGAGATTTATCGTCATCTCGGTATGCAACTACCACAAGAGTTCAAGATGATCACATACGATGCGTTGTTGGTGTCGGAAACTTCGCCGTTGACGTCACCGGTTTCATCACCTCAAATTGGCCGCAGAAAGCGCCGGATGACCGTGCATGCTGTTAATTCAAAGGGCGCACCATATACGAAACAACATAACTACACTTTCCAATCTTTTGAGTCCATCACTGGTTGCACCATCCGTGACCTACCTTTCTCGCACCCTCGGCAGCTCGCGGATATCCTTCCAGTATGTGTGTTTCCGTCCAATATTGTCTTTTCGCTAACTCGATTTAGATCCTCCGGCAGTATGCCGTGTTAGCCAATTTGATTCGGAAGACATTCCATCTTCCTTCCAAGGATCAAGCCAACACCACCCAATCTTCAAATGCAATCCCCCCAAATCCCCGCGCTCCTTCTATCCAACCCCCAGACCTCTTCGCTGGTCACGACGGGCCCATCTTCTTGAACAACAGTGATCCAAATGAGGAGAGATTGAATCTGCTACTGGGTCTCAGTAGCTCGGATGATGGCAAGAAGGATTCTGGGGTTGGACTTTCAACGCCTTCCAGAGGAGGAAAGAGCCCCGAACAACTGTTCGTGGACGACGTCAAAGTCGACGTGACCTTGCGCATTCAACTGGGCCAAGCTCCTGCTCTCATGCTACTCATCACAGATCAGAGGCACTACAACGAGAATCCTGAAACCGCCCGATCTATTCAAGTCCCCAAACAAATCACAATTTGCTTTGAAGTCGGGCTAAACGGCCAGATCTCCGTTGTGGACACTGCTGGATTAATGGGTGGTGAAGCGGTTGGTGACACTGAAATGCAAGGTATGGACAACCTTGATCTAGGGCTCCAGGATGTACAACAGAAGATTGCCAGAGTGCTCGAGGTCTCGCAAGACTTGAGCATCTTGGTTGAGTGGGTACTGCGTTGGATGCAACAGCGGGCCGGAAATGGGTGAGATCCAGCGGCACTGAGATGCGTTCTTCTTGGATTCCAGACCCAGGCAATTCCTAGTCTCGCAATTTCCATTTGCCTCATCCTTCGTTGATCTGCAATCCGCCAAGTCGCGGTTGTACCTTGCGATTAATATACACTATCGCTAGGGTAGGATCTTGTTAGCTGAAGTCGCAGTTTCCGCTCGAGGTATTCTACCATGAGACTAAAATAATGCACACGCTACTGGCTAGCTCCTTTTTTACCAGTTTCTCCTCAACTCAATTGCACCCTGAATTTCGAAATTCTTGATAATTTCCAGCACCTACTGAATCACACAGTGTGACTGGTGGTGTACAAATCCACATCCTTGATGTCTGAACCAAGTTGGAGTCTCCACACACTTTCCAAGGGTTTCTAGCTTTGTACGTGGTAGACGAAATCACTGAGGTGGAGAGAGTCTCAACCCCGCCACTCCGGGAAGTAGCATGCTACGCTGCACGTGGGAGTCTCGCGGACCAGCTTCTTGGCACTTTCCTCGATGTGCCCCGTTTGAGTCGTGCAATTGTTTCTTGGAAGAGTAGAAAGGGCATGTAAGGTAACAAGCGCAAGTGGCTGCGTGGATTGTCTTTCTTCTGGATAGACTCCCCCGGAAGGATCGACACTTTTTGGTTCCACGAGAACCATTGATTCACCTACGTCAAAGTGAATGCCACTGAATTAGAGAAATAGTACCTAGGGTGCTCTTTGGCATTTGCCTTTAAAAGATGGAGGTCAAGCGTAGTCTCTGTTAATAACCACAACCATCGCCTTAGGGGAATTGTGCTTCTTTTATGCGCGAACTACACATCTGCCTCAGCTTCATGCATTTCATATTGACCACCTATCTCGAACTTGTATCTTTAGCACAAGACAGTTCCTCTTTCTCTACCTTATAACCCAAAAGATCCTCTGAAACAAAACTCTTCAAATGATGCATATGGACGCAAACCTAGCCCTAAGCCCTCCTCTGTTGTGTGCCTGTAGGTGCAAACTGTGGCCCTGGAGAATGTTTCAGAATCGATCAGATAAAAAGCCTAGGCCCTTAATATGATGCGGGGTTCATGAGCCCGGGCCTACATTGTGCATTCCTTCCAAGGGTTTCATGGGTTATTTGGGATATGACATGGGGGAGACGGAGGTGAACATGTGGAAATGGGTCAGGTTACACTAGATCAACCCTGGATGAAGTGAATCCCAAGATGTGCTTGGTCAGATCAGTTGTATCCGTAATTTATATAGAGTTGGGCGTCAATCAGAGCTTATGTCAATCACATTGGACAATGTTGGACGGAGTAGATGCATTGACCGTCTTTGTATTTTTTTTTCAAATCAGTCAAAGGCCAATATATGGTATACTTTAGACCTGTACGGAATACAGCAAATGAGGTATTAGACCTTAATTTACCCGACTGATGGATCCGCTAGGTGCAAGGGATGTCATACCAATGACATTCAGGCTTACGAGGCGTTATGAGGCATTATTCAAGGTTGAGTTTTAAATTCATATCAAAGGTGAGGGTGTAGTGCTGACCATTCGTGCGGTCGAAATCATCAAAAGGGTTGAGGCTTTTGCTGTTGCCTCCCCAGTTTTGGGGAGCTATCCATGTCATAACTGTGCCAAGCACCCTAACACACACACGCACACTCGGTGTTGGGCACTTGGCACGGTTCATTCGCAACTACAACGTGGCGATCAAGAAATCGGTTTTTCTGCCCCCCCCCCCCTTTATTTCTTTTTGGGATTCAAACGGATATTTATATTGTGGACGGAGTAGATTTTGGAAGCTGATTCATAAGGATCCGGATAACTAAATGTGTCTCACGGTCCGATGCCAGTGTAAAGTCTTGGCATGCGGGTCACTATATTCTAAACAGCCCGGTGATCTGTATCAAATACAGTATTTTGTTGATCAAACTGGCTTATGGAGTATCCGTGTGTCATATCCACCCCTCGCTCCGCTTTCGAACATGCCGATGAGTCATTTTGTTCCCTATAAAACCCTCACAATATATTTGCATGATAGACAAGTCGGCTATTGCTGGTAAGATATGGAACATCTGACCTGATCGAAATCGATCCGGCAACTAAGGAGACAGCAATTACGTGAAGATCCGATGAATGTGCCAGTCAGCGCGGTTTGTCACTGGCGCTCAGAGCCAATGAGAGGAGTGCGATAGGAAAGGGGAACTACAGAGGATAAGGGATTGAGATGTGGGATTTGATCTTTCAAAATTATGTCTCTTTGTGTGCACGAACTATCTCTCTGGTTACTTTGCATTCCACTCCTTTCCCATAAACAAGGGATTCACCATCCTATGGAGTAGGGACTACGATAAATGCTGCATCCTGGTACACAGTACCACGTACAGCCCCCGGACGTGCCCGGTGACTAAGCCCGAATCTAGATGTCTCAGCATCCATGCTAGTATTATACCTGCAGTTGAAGGCCAACTCTTCTCCGATTGAAATATGGTTCCAAGCGAGGACATGACTCTAGTTAAGGTGGTTGGGTATGGCACTGAAACTGAACGAAAATTCAAAACCTGGAGAAATGAGGGACAGGGCTGAAGATCGGAACCACAGCCACTCAGTCACCTTGGATTCCTGAAACTCCCGACATTTGCCAGTCTTCCATTTGCTGGACAAAATACGGGGGAAGACGATCTCGTCGCCACTCTAATTTTCCTTGGGGAATCCCTGATCTAAAATTTTCCGAGATGCATCTCTGTGCACCCATCGAAGAATGTTAAGACGTCTGTCTCTGAGTGCCCGTATCTAAGAAAACACATGGAAAATCACCGACGGACTCGTGACTCTTATAGTACATAATTGGAACCACACATATGAATAACCGAAATGCTTCATTGACCTGTAATACTGCCATGATTCTCTTATCCAAGGCCGGTGTCGGGGTGGTCCGCGCAGAACGGTGTGATTGGTCCAATTGATGAATCACCGGGGGTTTCGAGAACGTTTTGCCACGGTCCACCCCACTGGCATGAATATGACTTGATCGATCCCATTCGCGGCGTGGCTGGTCTCCAGTCAATGGAGTTTGTGCGGACCTTGTATTACCGAGGTATAGTGGTTGTACTCCGTACTCTGAACCGGTCCGGCTCGCGTGATAAAGTAAACCTGTGGACTCCGTACTGCGTAGGTATCTGTCCATGCCGCAGGAACAGGATCTCCTAAAAGATATCGAAATGGCGGAGTACGGAGGACTGCACAAAACAACGACGTTCTAATTATCTATAATGCCATGCGATTCGTTATCGCTCTGTTGCCATTTGGTGGTAGTTCCTAGGGGCTCCCAGCAATGGCGGACTTCTTAGCCGTTTGCGTGGTACAGTTTCGATGGCTCTTCTAGCCATGCGCCCCTGATCAAAAAAAAAATTGTAAGATACAAGCATGTAAATTATTACAATCTAGTGGGCCAAAGAGATTGTCTAGAATTCACCTTGCTTTTTCGTCTCGAACATGTTGTGCACTTCCCCATGCACTTGCGGGATTTGCACCTGATGTATGCTCGGCCCGGGAATCCTGGCGCCGGTTGCTAAGAAGCGTGACCAATGTATCACTATCTGTTGAGCACCGAGATTAACACTTGAGGCACGGAAAATGTGTATCTAGGGGAGATGAAGAGTGGAATAAATAGATAAGACGTGGAGGTGCTCTTTTTCGGAGAGAAAGCCGCAGGATAAGAACACGAAATCTGGGACAGGTCATGCGCCATGTTTGGCCCTACATACAACATCCCCTTAAATCCGTGCCTACTCTATATATATCTTATCGGCCCAACGGGAGAAGAAGGAATGCTCATGTTATGGCATTTCATAGAGTTTCATTACAAGACCAGACCGCTGATTGGGCACTAGTTAGGGCTATCGCCAGTCAGCAGACACAGAGACTAGACTGGTTCGAGTGGCGGAAGCGGTCTGGTAGACATCTCAAAGATGCGGAGGTGAAAGTCTGGAGAAGAGCTACAATTGTCCGGGAGTACAGAGCAAACGAAGAGAAGTTGGTACCTTTCGCTTTTAGATTCGAATATAACACAACAAACCAGTATACGAGTAGATCCATCGGCGAGAACTGGTAAAGGACTGTCTGAATGATGCGAAGATGATGACGCGGACGTCAACAAGTGGCGTTGAATTTGGTAAAAGATTGAAACTTCACTTTCACGGCGTTCCCCTCGGCTGTACGAAGAAAGAAAAAGACCTTTTGACTTAGTAAATGGGGTTGTTCTATTTCAATTATGAGGCAATACAGATGCTCTATTGAAACAAGACGTATTTTCGGACTAAAATAGAGTTGAGGCCTTTTTTTTTAGGGGTTTCCCCAACGACAACCGATTCCAGAAGAGCAGTCAGGAGAGGGATTGCCGACTACGCGCACTGTGTGAGGTACTTTTATCGATACCCCGTATCGGGCCAGATCTTTACAGTCACAATACAGAGCTTAACCTCTTTAGGAAATGGCTGAGCCGCGTCTTCCTGATTTTGCCCAAAAAAAAAAAGAAAAACCAAAAAAAAAAAAAAAAAACGAAAGTTCCCAAAAAAGAAAGTCAGTGACTAAATTTAAATTCTTTTTTGCCCAAAGGTTATCATCCCTTGCCCCTCCACATCTTTAAAACTCATTCTCTCCTCCTTTGGATTCTCCCATTCAATTCGCTTTTCCATTTTTGAAGTCTCTTCGTGTTTTTCTTCCTTCGGGACTGCCAAAAGTTGCTTGATTTCTTGAAACCCAGTTTTAAACACACACATACACCCATATTCACTATGGTACGAGTCATCTCTTCATCGCTGGAGTGTGGAACTGAACCTGACCTATTCTTTTCTATAGGCGTCCGAATCTGCAACTGTCGTCTCCAACACGGGGAATGTGCGTTTGATTCTTGATTTTGGATTTCCACAATGGCCTTCGAGCCAGAGAGGAATGACATATACTGACTTGACATGGGGAAACAGCTCATGAAGTACATGAACCTTGACCAGCGTGGTCGCGTTCAGGCTGAATACGTTTGGATTGATTCAACCGGTGGCACTCGCTCCAAGACAAAGGTAGGACCTCATCTCCAAATATGGTACCCAGGCTTTGTCTCCTGTGGGCTACACACTGTGGACTGGAGGTGCGTGGTTGCTGCATGGTCTTATCTCGAATCCCTCTCGAGCTTCGATAAGCCCGGTGCACGGGGATTCTTGATCAGCAAGCGACGCAGCCACCCGCCGTCACGTGAGATAGCGCTCCTTCGGAACAATTGACTAACTTGAATCGCTCATAGACTCTGTTCAAGCCCGTGACGAGTGTTGATGAGCTTCCCGAGTGGAACTTTGATGGATCCTCCACCAACCAGGCCCCCGGTGACAACTCCGATGTCTACCTTCGCCCCGTCGCTTTCTACCCCGACCCCTTCCGCCAGGGTGACAACATCCTTGTCCTCTGCGAGACCTGGGATGCCGATGGAAGCCCTAACAAGTTCAACTTCCGTCACGAAGCCAACCGCTTGATGGAGACCAACGCCGACGAGGGCTTCTGGTTCGGTCTTGAGCAGGAGTACACTCTCCTTGGCACCGATGGCTGGCCTTACGGCTGGCCCCGTGGTGGTTTCCCTGGTGCCCAGGGTCCCTACTACTGCGGTGTTGGTACCGGCAAGGTCTACTGCCGTGATATTGTTGAAGCTCACTACCGTGCCTGCTTGTACGCCGGTATCAACATCTCCGGAATCAACGCTGAAGTCATGCCTTCCCAGTGGGAGTACCAGGTCGGCCCCTGCCCCGGCATCGATAGTAAGTTTTGCACACGCCCTATGAATGTTGACTATTTTTGAGACTGACTGTTTCTTAGTGGGTGACCACCTCTGGATGTCCCGCTTCCTTCTTCACCGTGTCGCTGAAGAGTTCGGCGTCCGTATCTCTTTCGAGCCCAAGCCCATCAAGGGTGAGTGGAACGGTGCCGGTCTTCACTCCAACGTTTCCACCAAGGCCACTCGCGCCGAGGGTGGTATGAAGGTTATTGAGGCCGTCATGAAGAAGTTCGAGGCCCGCCACGTTGAGCACATCGCCGTCTACGGTGAGGGTAACGAGGAGCGTCTCACCGGTCGCCACGAGACCGGGAGCATCGACAAGTTCTCTTACGGTGTTGCCGACCGTGGTGGCTCCATCCGTATCCCCCGCCAGTGCGCCAAGGACGGCAAGGGTTACTTTGAAGATCGTCGCCCCGCGTCGAACGCCGATCCTTATCAGATCACCGGTATCATCGTTGAGACTATGTGTGGTGGCCTCTAAATGGATAGAAGGAATCATTTGGTCTTAGCGCTCCGATACCCTCGGCGTCAACCTGGGAGTCGGACCAGAGCGGCCTGACTGCGTGAGGGAGCCCCCATAGATGTTTTGTGATCTGCCTTTTCTCTCTTCCTCTTCCTGTCTCTCTTGTCGTGTTCTATCCTTTTTCTTTCTCCCGATTCCAGTGTCCGCTTATTGCGTTCCTGCTGGCCCTCCCTCGTTGCACCAGCCGCACTTATCTTTTCCTTTTTTTTTTCTGTTTCTCTCGACTACCCTTCACAGGGTAATGTGACACGTACAATAGCATAGAATATTCATGGATGGGAAAACCACACCATCGTTTATCGAGAGATATCATACTGATATCGTTCCTCTGGAGAATCGACAATTAATACCAAGTTGAACATTTGCACTGACCCTCACCTCTAGAGTAATTTTAGTGTCTGAACCAACACCAGCATTGTGCGTGACAATTGAGATTGAGCTTCTTATACCTTTTTCTCAACGTTCCATCGAGCTTCCCTAGATCGGAGGATCTCGTCAGATTGTCTTCGTGCTACTTGGGAGGATCTGGAACTCAATCTAGTATCACATTCCAACATCCAATGGAAGTGCTCTTCTCTTTTTATAGAGCAGGGAGTGTATGACAGCCTCACATACAACATTGAAGCAACATGGCAACCCTTTTCCCGTTGTACGAGGGCCCACCTCCACCCCCATACACATCTCTACTCAGACATCACCTTCCCAGCCTCAACCAACGCGTAAAAGCAGCCCCAATACCATGGAACCCACGCTGACGCACCTCCCGCCTCGCAGCCCCATCAACCGCCCCATCATCCCTATCCCCACGATACCTCCCATCAACAAAGCGTAACATAACCTCCATGAGCGCGGCCGAGAGAATACTCGCCGCCAGAATACCAATCATGACGAGGTTACTCTTCCTATACTTCTCACGCCCGGGAGCCTCGTAATCGCTCTTCCAGCCGGAATAGAGCGCATACGTCGTGAGGATACTGCCCAGATTACCGAGGCCGGAGACAACAGCCGACGCAGCAGCGACGCCGAGCTCGCCGTGTCGGGGCTGGAATACCTCCGTCGTCCAGGTCATCGTGATCGGGACTGTGGGGCCGAGCCCGAATCCAACGATTAGAAGTCCGCCATACCGCGGCCAGGGATTTGCGTCGGTTCCCGCATAGCTTGTTAGGAGGAGGCCGAGGATCTGGAGAAGGACGGGGATTGAGAAGAAGATTGCGCGGTGGCGGTGGAAGCGGTCTGAGAGCGGGGTTACGAGAAGGATGGCGATAAGGTCCATCTATGCTCCGTAGTGGGGATGTGTTAGCGGGTGGATCTAGTGAAAGAGACCCTCAAAAAGACAAGGGGGGGGGAAAGGAAAAAAAAAGGAAAAAAAAGGAAAAAAATGAAAAAACCACATACAATCCAAATCGGAGCCGTCAACAGACTCAATGAAATATCACTCAAAGTTGGGTCAATAGCCTTGATAATCACGTTCGCGTACAACTGCACGCCAATGCCAACACCCACAACACCAAAGTACATCACCAGGAGCGGATAAAGTCTCCAATCCATGAACACCGCGAGCAGATCCCGCAGCGTCCACGCGGATGAGTGATACACTCGCTGTAGATCGTGATAGTGCACGGCGGCGTCGGCACCCTTCAGCGCGGGTGCGGTGGTCGGTACCCAGCGCATCACCCAGGACCGTTGGGGCGCGGGCTCACCGGGCGGCGTGGGTCGATCTGGGAGCCACCATAGGAGGGCGAAGCCTAGGGCGACGGTGATGACACCGTAGATGAGGAACATCCACTGGAAGCCGACGAGGCCTTGGGTACCGTCCATTTTTTGGAAACCGGCGGAGACGAGCCCGACTACGGCGGCGGAGACCTGCGAGGCTGTGAAGTATTGTCCAATCCGTTTGCCGATGCGTGACGGGGGGTAGAATAGGGTTAGATAGTATGTCATGCCCGGCCACATGCCTGCTGTGACGATCCCCAGGAGGAGGCGGAGGAGGCTGGGGCTTGTTAGATGTGGGTGTGGGCAGATGGGATCTAGAATAAGAGTTTGGTGGGGGGGTGTTCAACGTACTAGAAGCTCCATGCCGCCTTCATGGCCGCGAGACAACTTCCGATTAGGCCTACGCTGACCACAATGCGGCTCATCCAGACGTGAGGGCTTAGGCGGGTCATGATTAGGTTTGAGGGGAGGTCGAAGATCACGTAGCAGACGTAGAAGAGGGCAAGACCGGTTGAGATCTGGTGCCGGGATAGGTTGAGCACGCTTGCAAGGTCGTGACCGGAGTCGGCATTCATTGTCTGTGCCAGGCCTACATTTGACCGAATGGCTGAACAGAGGAAGTAGAGGATCCAGAATGCGGAGATGATGCGACGGTCCAATTTTCTGTTGAGGATGAGATTCTGATATGAATTGCTTTCTCCGAGGTGCATTTTTACCGGTAGATTCGTTCGATGTTAGCTACGCTGTAGTCCACGGACTCGTCGTCTGAGGATGCCTGGCTTTGCGACGCTTCTGGCTGCTCGGGGATTTCCTCCACCACCGGTTGCTTGTCAACCCTGACTGGTGCATGTTGATGTTCGGTGAACATCTTTGTCGCTTGATTATTATTATCTGTGTATGAACTAAATTTTTTTTAGCCAGTCTCTGGACCAATAGTTCCGCTGATTGTACCAAAGCGCTAGCAAAAGCCGTGTCAACTAAAAAAGACTTAAGCTGGGGATATCAACCGGATGGAGCTGTACATTCTTAGTCAGTAGAATTCATTTGAAAGATTCCAATTGCCATCGAAAGAGCTCTTTTTCATTCCTGGCAGTTGGAAAGAAATGCACATACGAATCTCCAAAGAAAAAAGGAATCAGTGATCGGATCTGATTTTTAAAAAAAAAAGAAAGAAGAAGAGGGGGGGTATGGCTCTTGGCGGACATAAAAACCACAACCCAATAGCTCACGTCCCCAAGATGTGTAAAGGATCGATGACTCATCAGCTCAAACATCCGAGATTGAACGATCCCCGTTGAGGTTGGGACGAAGATTGGAGGTTGAGGTTGAGTTGTCCCCAACCTGAGTTCTTCACCGAAGATAACCTTAAAATGGAGGGGGGTTTTTTTTCCTTCCAAGATTATCCTTACTTCTTGTGGATCTTGGCTCATTTTAGCAACCGTTGTACTTTTAGAAATGAATACTACTTTGGGTCTGGTCCTTTACAAAACTATCCGCTGTCCGCTATCCGCTGTCCGCTGTCCGCTGTCAGCTATCAGTTAGCTCCTATAAAGTCTCCGTGGTATACGCACTGTGCTGGACTCGAATGACCCAAGCTCGGAAACCGATGAGGAAGACTATCTCTAGGAGAATTGCTGCTTGGCAAACAAAAGGATACCACCCAGGAACATCCAAGTTCTTCTGCAGGGAAAGAATGAGAACGTCGCTAAACAGCAGGCTCGACCCATCAAGGAAGTTTCAGGAAAGAACCCCCCCAAAAAAGAAGCCCCAAAGGACGATTTGGGAAAGAATGAGAGGATCAAAGACAAGCCGGATCTACCCACCATGAAAGACCCGAGAAAGACGGTTGGGCCCGGGGATACCAACTTTCCTTGAGCCTGGGGGGTGGCTCAGGCACAAATTGCTTTACTACAGAGATTGATCGTGTACTGTGATCATGTGTAATTCTATGTTTCATGCCTAGCCATACAAGTAATGTCGGAGATAGCAAAAACCACAAAAATCGGCAACAAGATGACCAGGAAGCGTCTAGACACCTTCCAAGAGACGAATATGTATATTCTATGGTCTCTACAGTAGCCACACCAACGAAGCTTCTAATGGCTCTATGTGTGACAGGGTGAGGTATGTCCACCGACTTAGATTAAGAGAAAATATGTACCAAGTCCCAAGTACTCCATACACTTAAGAGAACTCCTCTTCCGTTTCGGGGCAAAATGTTCACTTTACGAGATCGACCCTCTCCAATATTGGAGAGACCTATTGAAGTTCGAACTGTCCCCGGGGGGACCAGGGGGTTCCCAAAACCGAACACATCAATCTGATTTGCTAGTTCAACAGGATGGGCAGGGCTAATACTCCTCTCGACAAAAACTCGAGTCTAACCAAATGGAGAAGAACGGTGTCACGAGGATCGCTAAGCCCGATATTCAAGAACATCTCCCGACCCTGCACGCTGACATTAGAGACTAGAAATTATTTGAAATTAAGTAAAAGATGAATATGCCTTCTCAGGGGGCTTGACTACGATCAGATGAGCTATCCTTGCGGTGCTCAACATGGGTACCCTTTCCAGTCGCCAGATCGTCCATCTCACTAGGCAGCTTGTTCTTCTCTGAGACATAGCTAGCGCGGTGCAGGTGCTCCTCGGTGTCCTCGTAGTTGATGAGAAGCTCGCCCTTCTTACCATAGCGATGGGGCTCGTTGCGGGCGACCGATACGACAGTGAAGACGCTGGATGTCTTGTGGAAGATTGTGTCCATCTCCTCCAGGGATCGATAGGCTGTCTCAGGGTAGAAGAAATAAACAACGGGGAAGATGAATGCATTGCTGGTGGAGACTGAGTTAGTCGTGCACCAAAGGTCTTTGGTGAGGTATACACTCACATGACGGCAAAGATAATATACGTCTTGTACTTGATAGTGTCGAACGCAACAGGTGTTACCATGACAACCATGAAATTGAAGATCCAGTTGCCCGATGTTGCGAGTGCGTTGGCAGGAGCACGGATTCTTAGAGGCACCTATTGCATCGTTAGAGGTGGTTTGGTGCCAAAAAAAAAAAAAAAAAAAAGAGAATCCTCGAAAGCCTTACAATCTCAGCGGGATATAGCCAGGTCATTCCCAGCCAGCCCAAGGCAAAGAATGTGTTGAAGACAAACAAAAACACGGCAGCGGCAATGCCAGGCTTGGTCTCGCCCTCAAAACTAGTGGTGATGGCCAAGACGGCCATGGAAATCGACATACCAGCAGCACCGATCAACATTAGAACTCGTCGGCCCACTTTTTCAATAATGACAATAGGGATTAAAGACGCCAAGAAATATTCAGTGCCGTTACAGGCAGCTAGAATGCGCGATGTCAGGCCATTCATACCAAGAGAGTTCTCATAAATGAAGGCAGCGTAGTAAGTAATCAGGTTGATACCCGAGATTTGTTGGAACATCTGGTTGACGTAGGCGAGTACAACACGGTGAAAATGACGGTTCTCATCCATAGTGAGCAAGTCACGGAAGCTGACACTCGAGGCAGCCAGGACGGCATCCTTGATAGCGGAGAATTCCGAGTGAACATAGGGATCGCTCTCATCTAAGTCTAGGATCGCGGCAAGAACATCCAGAGCCTCCTCTTCGCGGCCCTTGAGGATCAACCATCGAGGTGATTCAGGGAGCGGTAGCACGAAAACTAAGATGATAAGTGCGAAGACGTTCTGGAAGGCAATTGGGAAACGCCATGCAACCGAGCTAGGGTCAAGGAAGGAGAATCCAAGATCAAGCCAGTAACTGATGGTAATTCCAGCTGCAATCAAGGAACCCTCGAGCATGACGAGTTTTCCCCGGTGGTGGGACTTGGAGCATTCTAAACAACATCAGTATCGTGCCCCCATTTCAATGCATCCAGATGCTTACCAGATTGCCATGTAGGGACAGTAGAGGTGTTCATGCCGTTGCCGATACCAGTGACGATACGGCCAACAATAAAGTGCGGCAAGGAGTAAGCACTGGCCTGTAGTGTAGCCCCGATTACCATGATGATCGAGCCGGTGAAGATCGTCTTACGACGACCAAGGTAGTTTCCAATCCAAATACAGAAGATTGCGCCGAAGAAACAGCCCAAGTTGTAAGAAGCGATAGTAATTCCTGCTTTAATTAGGAAAGGAACGAATCAAAGGTTGCCAGGGAGTTGCATACCCTGTGTAGTTGCATTGTTACCCGTCGATGATTTCGAATTGGTGGTGTCAATCTCGGGGAAGACCGTAATAAATGAGTTCAATGTCAATAGACCTCCCATAACTCCTCTAGTGAGTGTCAGGAACAAGAAATAGACCGGACTTCTCAGGTGTAGCTGGCAACAACCTACTGATCATATCCAAATAATCTGTGCAATTCCACGTTAGTGCTTATTTCGCTAGTAAATATGCAAAGACCAACACATACAAGAAATCAAGACCGGCAATAACACCGATCATGATATTCAGACTCGTGCCCCGAAGGCCGAAGAATGGCTTCATGGTGGCGGGTAGAGTGTTTAGGTTGCAGGCTGCCGAAAGAGGACAGGCTTTTAGATTGTCAAGCCCTACCAGCAAAAGGTAGTCCGACTCTTCGCCGGGACTAGGAATGGATTTGAAATGAACAGACCGCCGCTAAGTAGAGAAAAGATCCAACAACGGAACAGCCAGGTCCGAGGAAGTCGGCCAGTTTTATGAACCTCCAAATCAAATAAAAATGGAGGATCCACATCTTACACCATGTTTTTTGGAGCACAAATCGCAAACCAGAAAAAGCAAGATCTAAGCCAATTAAAAGTAGTAGCAAGGTTGCATTGGTGATGCCTATACCATGACCTGACCGGGGAAAGCCACTGTACCCCGTCTTTACGGCCGAGGCTTTTGGGTGATCATCGGTATCCAAGTTTTCACGAGATCCGCCGAGCAAATCGGCGTCCAAAGAGGTGCGTGCAGTTGGCCATGCGAGACCCCCTCGCATGGCCAAGTCGATTCCCCTCCGGTATTGGTGACCTCCGGTATTGGTGACAACATGTATTGTCTCAGTACGGTAACATTCGTTGGCATCAGATCAGCACCCATGAAGTTCCCATGAAAGGCTCATGGACTCCCCCGGGTAGTTCTCCACTTTTCCAAGTCTGTTTCCGTCGATGATATGGAGTGTATGACAGCTGCACGGTTCACAGGATCTCGCGTGGTTCAAGGTACTTTTGTGTGTTGGGGATGAATTGGAGTTGTAACAACATATTTGACGAAAACCTGGAGTTCCCCCGGACTCCCCCGTTTTTTTTCTCCGCTGATCTTCGCCCAAGGGAAATATGACAGATGTCGACTTTGGGACATGGACCACGCACAAGTGCGGCTCTCTACCTTGCGCTCTTGTGATTTGCTCATTAATTCACGTTACCTTCGAGAAGCATTGGCAGGGATGACAAGGGGCTTACGAACCAAGATTTCGGTATAAGCGGATTGGAATCAGGGCCCGACTTGCTAGAGCCGAAGCCAGACTGATGACATCATCAAGTCTATACAGGTCCAAAAGAGGTTTGTTTCGCACTGCGGGTTTCATTTGGGCTTCTTAATGCTCTCACTGCTCTTACTGCTTTTTACTGCCCCTAGCGGTCTTAGCATTCTTCTTGTTCTCAACTATTCTTGACCGTTCTTACACAAAAACCTGCATGTGCTGTTCGGCACAGGCCGAGTACGGGTTGCCCGAATCGGATTTATTACGTTGAACTGCAACTCTGTCGAGCATTTACACGATGCTACCTAACTCTGTAGACCATCGCTTCAAATGCCAGGTTAAGGAAACAGAGTGAAAATTAGAATATCCCTCATTCAATGCAACAAAGAGAAGCCCACCATAACTTGCCAATCGAAGTAGATCGAGCCCCCATCGTACATCAGCCCGGTAATGACAGTAAATACCAACTCTTGGCGTCTCCGAGCAACTACTAGTGTCAACGATGACCAACTAGGATTATTGGTCAATAATCGACAATGTGGTAGTTCACTTTTGCATGGTCGGATGATAGAATCATAGGATCGGCCAGCCTTCAAGTGGTCGTGAACCGGCGTCTGGACGCTTTGATCAGGCTAGAGCCGAACTGGCGAAATCCGATCAAGTCGAGCGGAGCAATACTGACTTGAGGGTCCAGACTGTCATCCAATTACTTCTATCCTACAATTACAACCTGTTCGACTTCATAGGAACTTACTCGAGCAGTCTACATTGAGCCAAGAAGAACGCACTAAAATGGACGTTTCTTTGAAGTTGATCTTGCCAGCTAGAACGATGGTCGTTAGATTATCACCCCAGATCAGAGCCCTCCTGCCCAGACCCTCCATCCTCAAGCTCATCCGGAGGCGCGTCAAAATCAATCGAGCTCGACAGAGCATGAAAGGTCTGAACACATTTCCTCCTTTGGAGACCCGCGGCCGGTCAGCATTCATCGTAAAACTCCTGGGTGAAATCACTGGCTAACGCCAAAACACATGGAAAGGTTGTTTTTTTTTTGGCTTTTTAGAATAAATCGAAAAGCGGCAGGGTCACTTAATCAGAGCACAACATAGCGGGGGAGAAGGGATGCCAAATTGCAGCGGCATCAAGACCTCCCCATTCGCCCCATTCTGGCATTGAATTGTGGCGTTTACCACAGGTCATTATTGTCATCATGGCGCTTGAATTCGAACGGATCCTCGCTGGCCTCTGGGCCCAGCAGATCGGGTTCTTCGCGCATGGGGGAGCCGGGAGAGAACGCAGTTTCGTCTTGAGGTTTTTCGTCCTTGGACGGCTGGCGGCAACGGACGACGGTGTGGCCCACTAAAATGGCTGTTAGCGACCTAGCTCGAGTATTAAGCACGCGTGTGTGATCAACCCACTCTCTCCACAGTTTTTGCATTGCACCTTCGACCAGTCTTTCGGCCGATCGCAATCTCGAGAGTAGTGTCCAGCTAAATCAGTAGTTGTCAGTTCTATTTCGCAGTACACAATAGTCTCAGGACAAGACATTATCCAGGGGATGAATCACGCTTACTCTTTTCGCAGTTATGGCAGGTAACGGTCGAAACGTCACGAGGCTGATCACAGTCGCGAGCAATGTGATCTTCGGATCTGCATTTAAGTTAGAACAAGCTACAATCCCAGGCCTGCGATTGTAATATTTCGACATACCCACAATTGCGGCAGGTGCGAGGGCCACGATCAGCACCGTTGGGGCAATCTTTGGCAAAATGACCAGCTGAAATATAGACGTTAGCCATCACGAAATTTACGAAGCATCTTGGTCATGGTCTTGTGATACTCTCGTTGCACTTCCGGCATTCAACATTAGACGCAGATGGAGGCTCGGGGCAGTCAACAGCAACGTGCTCCACAGATCTTCATAAAAGTCAGCCTTATCTACGTTTTTTTTTGGTCTCAAAGCCACATACCCGCAGTTACGGCAACCATGCTTGTTCTTGCGCTGCTCTCTGCAATCACGCACACGATGTCCAAGCCCATCACAGTTTGAGCACTTGATTTCCACACGCTCGTTGCCGTCGGCGCGCTCCTCCTTGCAACTGCGTGAGATATGGCCCAACCCTAAAACCAGGATTAGTAACGTCCTGAGAAATTGGTGATCAAAGCAAACACCTACCTCCACAGTTCAGACACTTAGGCACCTTGCGCTCATAGGGAATACCAGCGTTGTTCATGCGTTGGACGTTCTCCTCGGCATCCGCAGGCCAACGGTCTCGAAGGTGACCACGCGACGCCTTAGGGCTAAAAAAGAACCCAATCACGAATTTACGATCAAGTACTCCCTGGAGATCGATCAGGCTCATGACATCATCAACTTCAGCCTCCTGTAGTCATAATTCATTCATGAGTATTTCATCCCTAAGCATCAAAGCGACAATGATTGATTACCATAGCAATTATGTAGATGTTGAACTTGTCTTCTCGCATTTTTCTCTCGATGTCACCCCAAGTGGCGTGGGGAACTGCCTTGGAGTAGATTTTGAGTGCCTGGAGCTAGGTCAGCGAAAGGTCAAAACTCTCAAGGTACATATGAATTCCTAGTACCTCGCGGAAATCATCAAGATCCCTTTCATCGCTGGCTTTCTTCATTGCAGCCCAAGCTTCGTGGGGAAGCATGTCGGCAACAAGATTGAGATCGAACTTGCGATTCTCCTTGCATTCCATCGTCTTGTGGCCTTGAGCCTGGCAGTTCTTGCAAACATCGGGGGGTCTCTCGGGACAATCAACAGCTGGGTGACCTTCCTTTTCGCAAATACGGCAGGTGCCCTTGAACACACGCAGGTTAGGGCACTCGGCCTTGGAGTGACTGTTCCAAGAAAACAATTAACAACGTAACACAAAAGGTATTCGGTCAGGACCCACCCTTCTTGGCCACAGTTGAAGCATGCGCCCATCTTGCGGGGCACGGTACACTCGGTTTTGCTATGGCTGCATTATATCAGCACAATTGACCAAGCATTTAGAGGTCGACGACTTACCCTTCCTGGCCGCGGTTGTAGTAAGCGCTGTTGCCCCCACCAGCGTTTTCACCATATCTTCCACCATTGTCACTACCGTATTTGCCATAGGCATCGCTTCCATGTCTATATTTGAGCATTGGTTAGACGAACTGCCACATTGTGACATAGAAAGTGCGGGACCAACTTACCCTGCATTGTTGTCTCTCTGTCTCAGAGGAGCCAAGCCATTCGGGCACTGGCGAGTCCTGTGGCCAGATCCACCGCATCTTAAGTGTGTGAGTGACTGAGGTTGTTGGGCGGACATTGTGAAAGCTAGGGATTTGAGGGAAGAACTCACTTTCCGCAGGTGAAACCATCATCTCGGGCTCCATGAATACTTGTCTCCATTGTGGTCAGCTTGGGTCATCACGCGCGTTAGCCATATAACCCGAAATGGTCTTGTAGTTGTGAAAGAATCATATTCTTTGCTAGGCTGAAAAACTAGAGCGGGATAATCATAAATGGATTGGGCCGGGGAGGGGGCAGGGAGGCACGAGGCACGAGGCATCGGGAAAGTTGCCAAGGAGAATTGGAACACCATCTCTTTACATGGATCGCTCTTCTAAGATCGTGGAGAGAGACGGTGCAAGCGCAACGCCAAGAATGGCACTTACCAATGTGATTTTCGATGCACGGCAGACGCAAAGGATGTTTGTTGACGACGAGTGAAGGCAGAGGGAAGGGGGAAAAAAGAGGAGGAAGAGGGGACGATGGAAAACAAACAACCATCGGCAGACGAAAACTGCCTGTTTGAGGAAGGAGCGATGTGTCGACCTGACTCAGGCAACGGCTCTATCTCTAGAGCACCTTACACTAAACGAGGTGCTTAATCACATTAGAGCTACAAATGAGACTCCACATTTGAAAAGAAATTGCATGCATTTGAATAGGATTTGGTCATATATTCTGCCAGAAATGCATAGCACATGCAGAAAGACCGATAAGAGATGGCCGCTAACTGCAAGACAGAAATCAACCTGCCTACCATTATCGGAATAGCCTGCCCAGCAGGCCGCTAGCGATATTGTTCACAATACCACCGCCCAGAGCCGAGTTGGCATATGTGGAGGCCTGGCCAAACTTGTCACAGCGAGAAAATGCCACGGTATTCGTGATAGTCAGAATGAGTGCAATAACTAAATCTAAGTCAATACCCAGCGCCGACGTATATCAAGGGTATCTTGCGAGTAACTTACCAATTAGACTAAGCCAAATGACACCGACAAGTCTCACAATTGCCAGTATCGCAAGGCCTACCCACAAAGCTGGTGTGATATACAAGCTCAGCCAGAAGAACCGCTTGTCGGTGGCCGTCACAGTGCGAATGTTGGGATCGGATGATTCAAAGACCCACTGCGAGTCGCCGGTCGAGGTGTCGACCTCGTTCCACCAACGTAGACCGACCAGCCGGCGTCCCGCAATGTTTTTGAGGTAGTAGAAATCCGCGGAGAGGAGTAAAAGGGTGAAAATGAATACGAGGATGCTAGATGAAAGTTAGCATCGCAGATTGGCAAGCAGGTAGTTCAGCACAGGGTCTGTACAAGTTATCGATGAAGAGTACACCAAATAGATACATCATTAGCGCACCTGATCATTAAGTCAGTCAAAATCATCGCTGCCGCTGTTACTCGGGGCAAGGAAGTACGAACCGATCCGAATGCTCAAGAAGACAAGTAGCGTGATCGGGTGCGCGCTAAGGCGCCAGTTGAGGTCACCTTGGCCTCCTTGTCCTTGGTCCATATTTTGCAAGGTGGAGGTATGATATTATCGGAATGTAAAGGACCTCTTGGTCAACGGATTGGGTATATTTGAATCAAGTTAATTCTGTTGTCGACTGATGATGCTCCCTATGTGGTCGAAACACGGGTGCAGGCGGTTCCTTGTGGCAGAATAATCAATGCTAAAGGAGAAGCATAGACTGAAGTGGATTTGTTGACGATGTGTAATGATTGCTTTGCCCAAGGGCTACACATCTACCCAGCATCTATCTAGCATATCCTGCAGAACCTTACCATTTCAGGATTAATATAGAAAGTCTATAAGATAAATCTGATGAATACTCCTTCTATCAGAGTCCAATAACATCCACACGATCACACTAAGTGGATACCTCAACCACACGTGCAGCTCTTTGGGTCGTGGCGCTAAGCCGATAAGATGCCAAATTTGATCTATCCAACACCTCTGCAAAATCACGCAAGGAGGCCACAGTGGTAGAGAAGTCATATCGTAGTGCCAAGCTGGCTGAGTATGAAGTATGAATTGTATGGAACTCCTCTGGTGGTTCAAGTGCCAAATCTAGACCGTACCAACTCAGACCTCGGGAGGTGGGCTAGCTCATATCAAAAAGATGAAAGATTGAAGGGGTTAATCTAACAATGACCTCAGGTCTATGGCCCATACTTGATTCAAATGGAATCCAAATGACCCCATTCCGCCACCAAGCCCTAGGAAGCCAAAAAGACTGACCAACCCAAACCTACAGTCAAGTACATAGGATTTTTCTATTGTTCCCATTGACCCTAAATAGAACGATCTACCCCCACCCATATCCCCGAACTAACTGCACAACTTGGAAATTATCACTAGTCAAAGCCGCATGTACCAGGGTGCCGAATTCCTGACTCGCTAGATTGAGACCGGCTGTATTATCAAGGAAATCTATCTACGTGTGCGGAAAGATGCCGGCTGTAATATCAAGGAAATCTATCTACGTGTGCGGAAAGATGCATAGGCTGAAAGCTGCAGTACATAAGGCAGATATCTACCTTCCCGCGGTGAGATAAGCATCAGCGCCGGGATGAAGCAGCAGTTTAGCACTTTCGGCGCATCCTATAACAAGCTGCCTGGAGGGGCGTGTCGAAATTCTCCTGTCGAGTTTATGACGATCGTTTTACTCGTTTTGAGAAGGGGTCGTGCAATGCGCAAGTGGCCTAGACTGGACGCAATCTGTAGGGGGCGTTCCCGCTGAGCATCGAATGCCGGGGGGTTTCCGCTGTTTAGTAATAGTTGCACAATTTCCTCGTTGCCAGCGGTTGAAACGGTACAGAGTGGAATTCTGAGTTTCTCTTAAATGGCAATGATGTCTCCTTTGATCATACTATACTGGTAGGCCTTTTCTAGATCGTTGATGACTGTGGAACTTAGGATCGTCTTTTCACTCCAAGCTTGTTATAATATCAGACCAGACTATCTCATAGGTGCACTTTCGGGAATAACACATGGATTCCATACAGCCATAGCAGACATTCATTCCCATGGGCCCATGATGTATATGAGTCGTCCTGCAGTAGTCACTCTCCAAGAAAATCTTGCAATTCCAAATTAATGGAAGCCAGTGATATTTCTCTGCCATTTCTTTCCTATCTTTTCTGATAGTCATATCCAACTGGATTTGTTCAGCGTAGTCTACCACTTCTAGGATCCAATCAGTATCGGTGAGCAAAGGGTGGTATCTCTACACTACCGCGAGGCCTGTGTTCTAGCAACATATTCTACGTGCAGCTCGGAGTTTTTGTTTAGACAAGAAAGAAACGCAATCGTCTAAAGATATATATCGCCCAGAATGATGTTGATCTCCATGCCAAGATCTCTAATTTAAACAAAACTCCTGCACGAATGACACGAAAATTTTCTAAAAAACCTCATAAATTCCAAGTCAAATAAAAGAATCACCGAAAAGAAATCAACTCTGCCAACCCACGTGGAACATACTACAAAAGCGGCTGTACGGACAGCCGAGTCGGCTTCTTCCCCATCAACTCAACTCCATAGGGACCTCCACTCCCTTGGAAACACAATACACAGTCCACACCTCTATACTGATGTACGATTGAATGCACACCAAAAATTACCACATAAATAATGGCAGCCCGAAATACTATCCGTCGTTCCCTCCTCTACGGTAAGCTCAAGCTCCCTTCCCATCTTCCCCGCATTTCACTCCTCGAGCTCCAAAAAGAAAAGAAGAAAAAAAAACGCCTAGCTAAGAAGCAACACCTAATAGTCCCCGGCTCCTCCCAACGCTTCCTCGACAAGTCGCGCTCACTTACCGCCGACTGTGTCACCTACGATCTAGAAGACAGCGTGACTCCGCATCTGAAAGCAGAAGCGCGCTCGCTAGTGCGGAGAGCAATCGACCAAGCCGCGCCACCAGGAATTCGGGAACGCGCCGTGCGAATCAACTCCGTAGACAGCGGATTAGCATTGGGTGATTTGACCGAAGTTGTGAGTGGACTCCGGTCAATACTAACGTAAATCATCTTCCCTTCAACGGCTAACCGCCCCAGCTCCAATCACCAAACCTAACAACAATCGTAATTCCCAAAGTCAACTCTGCCTCCGACCTAACATTCGTCACAGACGTCATTACCCACACTCTATCCCAGCAATCAGTAACAGAAAGAAACCCAATCTCACTCCTGGCTCTAGTCGAGTCCGCCAAGTCCCTGACGAATCTCTCTCAGATCTGCGCTGCCTCGCCCTTGCTCCAAGGCCTGGTGTTCGCAGCTGAAGACTTCGCCCTGGACCTGAGCATTACGCGCACGCCCTCACTGACAGAATTCCTATTCGCGCGGTCTGCGATAGCAACTGCTGCGCGGGCGGCGGATCTGCCGTCGACGATTGACCTCGTCTGTACGGCGTACAAGTCTGAGAAAGAGGATGGGTCGCCGCCGGCTATGCTGCAGGAGGAGTGTCGAGATGGGCGCCGGTTGGGATTCAATGGGAAACAGTGTATTCATCCGTCGCAGGTGAAGGTTGTGGATCAGATCTTTGGGCCGGATGCGCTGGAGACTGAGTGGGCTATGCGGGTTGTTATTGCGGATGAGAAGGCTGCGAAGGCGGGGAGGGGCGCTTGGACGCTTGATGGGAAGATGATTGATGTCCCTGTTGCCCATAAGGCTAGGACTATTGTTAAGAAGGCGGAGGCTTGTGGGGTTGATGTTGGTGCTTTGAGAGGGGAGTGGCAGCACCAGGAGCCGGAGTAGCTGGTTCATGTAGCGCTGTGTATTATCTATGCATGATAATACCTGTCCATTTCCCTCGTACAGTCTAGCATGTTGGATGCATGCATCATTTTCTTGAGAAGCGGTTTTGTTTTCTAGTGAATTATATTCGGTTACCTCGATATCTCTAAGAGTCATGATGAGACCACCCAAGTATGTAGAAGCATGTAGCCAAGAAGAATCTATCCTAAACAAGATGGCTCAAAAGCTCGATGCGTTCGCCTGATGTACTTGCTGCAGGCTGTGGTTGTGTCCCAGAGTTTGGCTAAAAGGGTGAAAACAAGTTGGCTTGTCAACTTTCAACTTGAAAGGATTCGGGAGATGGAATTTGCTGTACTGGGGTATCATGCCGCTTTGACGCAAATTGAGTTGAATGGCATGCCAGATCATTGATCTTGGGTCTCTATTTCTTCGCGCTTGAGCAAATGGATCTTGCCCATAGTCAGGATGGGAGGCTCTCCGCCAGCGTTGGCCTCCATCAATTCACTAGTCAGCTCCTTGGCCACTGACTTGTCATAACTGGTTGGATCGATGCCGAGAATCCCTCCAACATAACCGCCTCGCTCACCGGGTACACTGAATTCCCGGAACAAGTACCGCCACTCGTTCAGCCATGCTTTAACGGCCTTGCCGATTTTATCTTTGCCGTTCTTCGAGTGATGACCAGTGCCTGTGATGGCATATACCACCCGGAGGCCTTCTCGAGCATGCTTGAGCAGGATCTTCTCGAGATATTCAATAGCCTCTTCTGGGTGAAGACCGTGGAGATCAACATAGAGTTCTTCCGAAGATTCATCCAATCCCTTGTGAGAGAGATGTTGATTACGTTCTTCATAAAGCTGGCGTGCGGCCTCCCGATGACACCTGCGCATCGCATCGTTCTCGGCCTGACCGCGCAACGACAAAGCTTTGGCAGCTCGTGCATCATTGCGGTTCCATGCTTGGGCAGCACTGGGAGAGATGGTTGTTAGAAGGGGTAGGAAAAACATTTTTACTCGCTGAAAGCTTACCTCTGGAGGAACTTGTTTCGCACAGTGCCGTGCCGAATAGCCTCTGTCCGGTATTTGATGTATTGTTGATTGGCCCGTGTACCTGTCTCCAGCCAGGGAATGTTTTGCGGGGGTGGAATCGACTGAGCTGCAGCACTGTTCTCGCGACCCTTCGTGTCTTTGTTTTTGGAGGCAGATTTGGTTTTTCCGGGAACAGGAGACGGGGTCATTCGAACAACATCTGCCAGAGATGAAGGGAAGCTATCTTTGCCCATACTGGTCTCGCGGTTATTATGACCGCCCCGTTTCCCATGATGCTTTTTCCCAACATTCTTCGCATTGACCGCGGCAAGAGTTGGAAAGGCATCTGGATCGTCTACAGATGGTGCAGCAGGATTCAACTCCCGATTCTGGTGGCGGCTAGATGGACGGGAGCTCGGGCGCCCGAGATGAGTTGCGCTTCCATTTCTTTTTCCCACTCCAGGAAGGAGGCCGGGAGGCGCATATTTGCTGGCTTGATAAGCAGAAAGATGGGAAGGGTAACGTCCTGTGTACTGATTTGGCCATTGGTCACCGTTATCTGCCGCTTGCAGGGGCGGGAATGCATCAGAACCGCTGTCTACCTGGAACAGGGAGGGCGAAGCTGGTCGACTACTGTCCGTGACACTGAGATTGCCGATAAGCGCTGACGGATCGTGTGAGAAGGGACATCCATCACCAGCTAGACAATTTCCCATAACCCAATATCTATTCACATTTGTTAGCCCAAGGACGATTGGTTTATCCAGAATGTTTAAAACACTCACTTGCACACATGTGTGGTCAGGTCATGGCTGAAACGACAGTCCGCTCGGAGGCATTGTCCAGTAGACAACCAGTATTTACAGACCACAGGGCTGCGACTGCTACCCAATGGTGTGACTGGGCGTAATTGCTCCATCGTCATGGACTTGCCAACCAAAACACGGCCGTCCTCGTGTTGTTTTGCAATCGCCTCAGATTCTATCTCCTGCGAGAGCGAAGCAATGGTGGCACCAAGATCATAACTGTTGGCCTCCAGCGCAGCTTCTATCTCATTGTTTGATCGCTTGTCGCCCAGCACCGTGCGCAGGATATCATGTGGGCTCATGTCTGGAACAAATTCAACTGCGGTAGCGCTGAGTGTCCCGGGGGTGCTGAGACCGCCCGCAGACGAGGTTGTACTGTTGGCATCATCTGCGACTAGCCAGTCAACATTGTTGTCGCCCCCAAGGTCTCCATAGAAGTCAGAAATCTGGCTTTGGTCCGAGAATTCATAGGCGTTTAGATTTGGGGAATGCGGGATAGGCTGCGCAAGAGCAAGCCGAGGCGATGGGCGTGGAGAGGTAAATGGAGAGACAGTAGAAGATAGCGGAGGCCGCGCGAATGGCCCGCGAGAGCTTTGCACCCACGAGGAACTTCCAGGGCTTGTTCCCAACGTCGAATGAGGGGATAGTGGTGTGGATGATCGAACCATCTGCCATGGTGCAGGCGATGAGCGACGAATCACGGTGTGACGGGCTGGAGGCGATGCGTCTGGCAAGTTTCGGTTGCGATGGCGCCAGAGGATATCCAATACCACATTCTCCAAGGGTACACCCGTCAAGGATGTGTTTGCGCGCAAGAAGTCTTCCACTTTCTCCACCTGCTCTTCTTCATCCAGTGCCTGATCCTGCAGGATCTGGAGACATTTTTCAAGAAGCTCGTCGGGAATCATGGTGTATGCTGATATGGGTTATACGCGCGGACGAAGGTGATCGGGTAAACACCCTAGTGGTGAAGGGTTAGGTTCAAATTTATAACACAAGATGATCGAGGTTGAGAGAGTGATAAAGAGCAAGCAAATAATAACATTGCATCGCCGCCGATCGACGTTTGTGAATGAAAGTTGAATAAAGGGTGAAGTGACAAAGAGGGGGGAGGCGGAGAAGGAGATCAACACTGGGGCACAACAGCTTATCGGCTGAGCTTCAAGTGACACGAAGGTACCTACATACGTGGAATTCATTACTTATAACATGATGATTTTAAATTTAATAGGTATGTGCAAAATAGAATTGCTATACTACCCATAATAACTAAATATACAAAGAGAAAAAAAAAAACAAAAAGGAAGATTCATGCACCAGGGGTTAGCTGTACTTTGACAGAATCGTCAGCAATTTCCAACATCAGAGGACATAGATTGGTACTAGTTTTTGTATTTTAAGAATTGAATTATGCATAATCAGTTTATAAACAGCATAAAAGAATCTGAACAACAGTTCTGGGGTTGTAGATCAACACCTGGGCACTCCCGAGCTTGAGACCGGAGGATCCGCTTACTTGCAACCTGGACTTTTAGGGTCAACCTGATTTTCAGCCCAAAAGTGCTTGGTTTCCCCTCCATGCTCGGTCCAACTATCAGGGCCTTGACACGCCCTTGAAATTTCTTTGGATATTCATCAATTGACCTCGGTATCGCACTTCCTGCTGGTCACTGTTTAATAGCGGTTCATCTCCCCCCCCCCTCCCCCGATTCGACCACCCTCCTACCAAACTATTGATACCCCGGGACCATACAATTTTCACAATGCCTGCGGACTACCAATCTACAGCCAGGGCATTGTCTCTTTCATCCTCTTCTCCGGATCCCACACCTTCTCCTAGCAGTGATGCTCACCCGCCCTGGAGTCGCGCCAGCAGGCGAAGCTCCGGTCGGTCGAGCGAGCAGAATACAAGCTATCGCGAACAGATA
Organism: Penicillium digitatum; assembly: GCF_016767815.1. Lineage (NCBI taxonomy): Eukaryota > Fungi > Ascomycota > Eurotiomycetes > Eurotiales > Aspergillaceae > Penicillium > Penicillium digitatum. Next base: position 3,008,931 of record NC_089387.1, read on the forward strand.
ATCCAGCGTGGTACAGAACTATATGTCCGTTTGATTACAATCTGGGAGGAGATGACTTTGTTGAAAAAAATCGGAACGATTTGCGCTGCTTTATTCGTCGGCATATCCGGTATTGCGTTCTTGGTATTAACTGGGAAGCTGTTCATCTGGCTTGGCCCGGTCGCTGAGAAGTGGGAAAAATCCTGGCTAGCCGCCTTCATCCTGTGGCTGTGTGTCTTTTTCGTCTCATTTCCGCCTCTTGTGGGTTGGTCTACATTTGGGACTGTGGCTGGTTTTGTATTTGGTGTGTGGAAAGGGTAAGAAACAGCTTCAGGTTACTCCATTTGACCTTCGAAAACAATGATAAAGAAGGCTAACTCGATTTTTTTTCTATAGATGGTTGATCTACGCTTCCGCAACAATTCTTGGGTCGACTGTCTCGTTTTATGTTTCACGGACAATCCTGTCTGGATTCGTCAAACGCCTTATGGAACATGATAAGAGGTTCGCTGCGTTGGCCCTGACATTAAAGTACGATGGCATCAAACTTCTTTGTATGATCCGTTTATGCCCGCTGCCCTACTCGATCTGTAACGGAGCTGTGTCAACATTTCCTACAGTGCAGCCATTAATGTATGGACTTGCGACGGCCATCATCTCTCCCAAATTGTTGGTTCCTGCGTTCATCGGTAGTCGGATTCGTCTGCTTTCCGAGAAGGGCGAGGAAATGAGCGTAGGATCCAAAGCTGTGAACATCTGCAGTATTATTCTTACAGTCAGTGTCGGAATCTTTACCGGGTGGTACATATACCAAAGGTTTGAGCCCTCAAATTCATCTGTCGGTAATAACATATGCACTCTTGCTAATCCCATTCTTTAAGAACTTTGGCTCGCGCAAAAGAGCTCGAAGCCCAAGAGCGTGCAGATATCCGAGATTCTCTCCAAGCTGATCATGCGGCGCACCGCCCTCATCGTGGGTTTTCGGAAGATCCTGATATGAACAAAGCCTCTACTACGCTTGCACGAGACGAAGAGGAGCGAATTGGATTCACTGATTTGGACGATGACAATGTTGACCTGATCTTGGGTGATGACAGTGACAGTGAGCAACCGGGGCCTTGGAAAAAATCGACCAGGAGATCATATCGCGATGAGTTCACCGATAATGACTCTGATGGATTCGCAGGGGAGGATGAAACATATAGTCTGCACACTCATGTTCAAAATTAGATAACCCAAATAAACGAAGTAGATCCTGATCTTATGAAGTGAAGAAATATAAAGTGGCAGCCCTTGAGCGTTGACGAACTTCGGTGCCGCAACCTGCCGGACTGAGAAATACGCCCCGCTCCGAGGAATCAAGCCACAAGGGTTTTTCTATTCTGGTCATCACTATCCCTTCCATCAAGTTTCATAATTCAATTACAGTTCGGTTTAACTCCCCTTGAAGAAATAGAATCCCCTGCTCTATTTGATGGGTGGTCTTCTCAATTCGTTCGGAGGTTTTTTGTGGGGTTGAAACTCGATGTATGTCCTGATATCCGTGCTTCCTTGGTCCTCACAGATCATTTCTCTCATACTCCCTGGTCTATTTTACCATATTACATCTCATCTAACTTAATCCTAGTTCATTCATTCATTCAGTCCGTGTTCCTTCGGCTTGCCACAGCTCGTATTCCTATGGCCATGTCATGGGTGAACGCCTGAACATTTGATATCCACACATTCTCGGGATAGAAAGGACTGCCGACATCACATCTTCGAGTTCACAGTTTACGTCTTTGTTGACGTGGAATTTTCTTTCTTTTCTCTTTCTGTCGTTCTCGACACACTCTTTTGAAGATCTACCTGCAGATACCCGTGTATCAAAATGTATGGCGCAGCGTCCATGAGGTTACAGGCGGCCGAAATCCGCCCGGATCAAGAATCATACATGAATCAATATGTCCCAAATCCTGAGATCACAGTGCAGGGGCAAGATATCCTTCTATCTGAACCGACTGAACTATCTGGACCTCCTACGAAGAGACTGCGCATCACACACAAGGCTTACGAAACAGCTTCAGCGTCAATTGCGTTGGGAAATCTAGAATACAACAACCCCAAATCGCAGAGTTTCTTATCTGATGGATCCCATTTTGTTGGTTCAGCAGAGAGGTTGTATGCTGTTGGCAGCAGTAGTACCCCGAATGAGTCGATAACCTCAACCGATTTGACATCTTCCTTTGAATTAAAAGCATCTGTGTCACCTCCCCCCGATCCCCTACCGTCTCACCCTACGCGGTCTACGCGGTCAATTACCTTTGGACCGAACGTGTTGGACAGTGGGAAAGTTGATTTGTCTAAATGTCGACCTCGATCGTCCATCCCATCTAAAATCCACCCTTCTGTTTACGGCGAGCAGTGTGTTAGAGCAGCGTATGCATCACGGCTGAACCCGTATGCTCTCCACCGACAAGAACAAGATTTCTTACAAGACCACCTTTGTCACGTTCACGTGACAATTTATCTCAACATACGAAATGGAATACTGCTACTCTGGGGGAGAAATCCCATGGTGGCTGTCACCAGGGAAGAAGCGCTCGGGTGTGCCAAAGATTACCGTTGGATGAACCTGGCTTGCTTTGCTTACGACTGGCTCGCACGAAATGGCTACATCAATCATGGTTGCATGGATGCTCCACTGGCCCCGGTGAAACCCAAACGTGGAAGACGAAAAGAAGGTCCTACAATTGTTATAATCGGTGCTGGAATGGCAGGTCTTGGATGTGCACGTCAATTGGAGAGTCTTTTTCGCCAGTATCGTGATTCTAGTGCCTTGCCACGAGTCATCCTCCTCGAGGGACGTCGAAGAGTCGGTGGACGCATTTATTCACATCCGTTGCACAGTCTAACGTCTGAAAGCCTACCTGATGGTCTTGTTCCAAAGGCGGAAATGGGTGCTCAGATCATTGTCGGCTTCGATCATGGCAACCCGCTGGACCAGATCGTTCGTGGCCAGCTGTCACTTCACTATCACAAGATACGGGATGTGTCGACGATTTACGATGTTGATGGATCACCTGTGAACGAGATTCAAGACGCGATGGCAGAAAAGCTCTACAATGACTTGCTCGATCGAACCGGATTCTATCGTCACAAAGCAAAGATCGTGCCTACCGCACAGGGAAACCGCGAGATGATCGATGCTGGTCGCGAATCGGCGGTGGATGACGGACTCACTGTGCGACAGTACGAAGAGGCGAGGGCAGCTGGGACAATAGATCTATTGGTCCCCACAAAGCGAGTCCGACGAGGAATAAAGCACAAGACTGCGGAAAATGAGCCATCCGTTGATGTGGCGAGTGATCTGGCGGGGAATTCGGAAGATGACCCGGCAGCATTGACCTGCCAGACAACTGGGTGGAAGCTTAACCCAGGATACACCGTTAATAACACTATTGAACTGGGCCAGATTGCCAAGGCATCTCAGGCGCAGACACTAGGTGCTGTGATGGACGAGGGTGTCAAACAATATCGAGACATGCTCCCAGTGACAACGAAGGACATGCGGTTGATGAATTGGCATTTCGCCAACCTCGAATATGCCAATGCAACTAATGTGAACAGACTTAGCCTATCGGGATGGGACCAGGACATCGGAAACGAGTTCGAGGGAGAACATTCCCAAGTCATTGGTGGCTACCAGCAACTACCCTACGGGCTGTACATGCTGCCAGAGAAGCTCGACGTCCGCACTGGCAAGATTGTCACGAATATCTCTTACGACACAACTGAATCTAACAAGAAACAGAATGCAGTTGTTCAGTGCGAGGATGGAGAAAAGTTCCTGGCAGATCATGTCGTCTTCACCGGTTCCCTCGGTGTCCTGAAGCAGCAGAAAATCAAGTTCGAGCCTCCTCTTCCGGACTGGAAGCGTGGCGCAATTGACAGACTGGGATTCGGAATAATGAACAAGGTCATTTTAGTGTTCGAAGAGCCATTCTGGGACACCAAGCGAGATATGTTTGGCCTACTTCGGGAGCCCAATAACCCTGCTTCCATGGTCCAAGAAGACTATGCAGCAAACCGCGGTCGATTCTATCTATTCTGGAATGCCATGAAGACTACTGGACTCCCATGCTTGATTGCCCTCATGGCTGGTGATGCAGCCCACCAAGCAGAATCTACAAGTGACGACGAAATAATTACGGAGGTCACTGGCCAACTCAGAAACGTCTTCAAACACACTACAGTTTCCGATCCTCTGGAGACTATCATCACCCGTTGGGGCCAGGACCCATTCACATACGGCAGCTACTCCTATGTGGCCGCAGAGGCTTTTCCAGACGACTACGACCTAATGGCCCGGTCTATCGGCAATCTCCACTTCGCCGGCGAGGCCACCTGCGGCACCCATCCAGCAACCGTTCATGGAGCATACCTCTCAGGTCTTCGCGCAGCATCAGAGATAATCGAGCCGATATCCGGACCCATCATAATGCCTCATCCCCTAGTCCCGGAGAAATCAAAAGTAACTAGAAGCAAATCCTCCACGCCAAACGGCGCAAGCACCAAGAAGACAAGAACAAGAGGCAGCTCATCCCTCTCCTCCACCGAAAGCCCTACAATCACCCAACAAAAGCCTCCCTCAACCTCCACCTCTCGCAAACCAACCTCAACGGAAAAATCCCGCCGCGACGCCTACGACCAAGCCCTATGGACAACCATCTACGCCGAACTCGGATCCGCACCACCGCGTCCCGCAAAATCAGGCCTAAACCCCTTCCTCTTCTACCAAAAGGACTACTGGGCTCGCTGCCGCGACAAATGCGACGAAGCCCGCCGCGCAGCATCAAACAACACCAGCGCAAAGGCTCCACGCGACGATATCCGCGCTGCATTAGGCCAGATGTGGCGCTCTGCAACGCCAGCTGACAAAGCGCCCTACCTCGAGCAGACGGAGATTAACCGTCGGGCGAATGCCGATGCCTGGGATAAGTGGAAAGCTGAGGTTGCTGAGTGGGAGCGGAAGACTTTCATCGTCAAGGATCGCTGGTGTGCGGAGAATCCGTTTGATGATTGGGTAATGCCGGAGTATCTTGCTGAGAATGTGCCGTTGGTGCCTGTACTTGCTACTGCTTTTACAAATGCTGTCCCTGCTGTCAAGTCCGAGAAATGAGCATTTATCGGTGTTTTATGCAGGTGGGTAGACTATCTGCGTGGGCAGTTCGGGAAAAGAAGGCAACTCATCTCTGTGGAGAGACTATTTCTGATTGGTTTTGTTTCAGCGTTATTGATATCAATGAATGGCAATTTTTGTTCAAACAGGCTGTCTTGTATAGATCCATACGAGAACCTTGAAAAGCGGAAGATGATATGTGAGCTTCTTTCTTTCTATTTCTATCTCTATGGGTATAGGTATCCCAAGCAGACCAACTGATATTAAAGCATGAAGACCACTTGATTTCCTCTTCCGCAAGACATGGGTAAAAGGTACAGGGAACAAAAACAAGACATTTGCGGGGAATTTTTAAATGAGAAATCGCACAAAACAGGCACAAGTCTGGAAACAAGAAGAATCCTCGATGCACGGGCCAAATATTTTTTCATGTCAGATCGAGAAGTAGGACGCAAAGGTAGGAGAGAGGTATATGTTTATTTAGAGTGCAGGCTTGGCCTCCTCGTGTGTCTCGGTCTCGGACAGGAACTTCTCAGCCTCGAGGGCGGCGACACAGCCAGATCCTGGAAAAATTTTGAGTTAGCGAACAATTATCAAAACCAAAAAACCGGAGTATGAACGTACCGGCACTGGTGATGGCCTGGCGGTAACGTTTATCCTGAACATCACCGCAGGCGAAGACACCCTCGATGTTGGTGAAGCTGGTACCGGGCTTGGTGACGATGTATCCCTCGTCATCGAGCTCAACCTGACCTTTAACGAGAGAGTTGGCGGGGTCGTGACCAACGGCGTAGAAAAGACCGTTAGCTTCAACGACCTCCTCGGTGTTAGAGACAACGTCCTTGACACGGAGGTGGGTCATGAGGCCGTTGGGCTTGCTCTCACCGATAACCTCGGTGGCAACAGTGTTGAAGCGGACCTTGCATTTGGGGTGTGCAAGAAGACGGTCGGCCATGACCTTAGAGGCACGGAGCTTGTCCTTGCGAACAAGAACAGTGACACTGCTACCATACTTGGCGAGGAACATGGCCTCTTCGGCGGCGGAGTCACCACCGCCAATGACGTAGAGAGGCTTGTTACGGAAAATGGGCACGGCACCATCGCAGACAGCACAGGCACTGATTCCGTTCTGCCAGTAGGTCTCCTCGCCGGGGAGGTTCAGACGGCGGGCGTTGGCACCTGTGGCAATGATGACGGCGTCAGCGGTGCGAACGGGCTCGCTGCCCTCATCGTCGTTCCACTCGGTCCACATCTTGAATGGCCGGGAGGAGAGGTCAAGTCTGGAGATGGTCTCAGTGATGATCTCGGTGCCGAAGCGCTCGGACTGTGCGCGCATGTTGTCCATAAGCTCGGCACCACCGATACCGTTGGGGAATCCGGGGAAGTTCTCGACGTCAGTGGTCGTTGTGAGCTGACCACCAGCGGCGGTGCCGTTGGCGAGCATGCCCTCGTAGAGAACTGGTTGGAGCTCTGCGCGGGAGAGATAGATAGCGGCAGTGTGGGCACCGGGGCCGGAGCCGATAACTGTTGGGGGGAAATTGGTTAGAACTCTGATCTTGAGATGATCCGAATCATTCAAGCCCCTCAAGAAATCACTTACTGACTACTTTAGAGTGCACCATTCTGGCAGTATTGGAATTGACGCGCAAGGGCGTCGGAAACGACTTAAAGAGGACCGAGGCCGAAGGAGGAGATTGTTGGTGAACAGTAGTGGCCGCAGTGGCAGTCAATCCAATGGATAGAAGAGAGGGGAAACGACGAAAGGCGGAGGAAAACAGCTTGAAGGTAGTTCTGGGAAGTGGAGGAGGAAGAGGAGAGGGAAGGGAGTTATAATATCTTTTCTCAAGAGGGGCAGTGGAGACCGGGATTATTAGGTGATGGGTGAAGTTGATTGATAAACCGGTAAAGTGTCCAGAGAGACTGGACCCTCAAAACAGAATGCGATTGGATTCTTTTTCTTTCCGAGTTTTCCAGACCACACTGGATTAGAGATGATTTGTTTGAACTAGGCGATTTGAGGCGAATTCAAATTCAAGTGGGCTGAATCAGGTTGAGCATCGAGGCTCCTGGGCTTTCTAAGCAGATGCCACGTGAGAGGCCGAGACCGCTGATGTAATCTCATCGGATCCCCCTGAATGACAACGCCCACCGCTTCTTCCGGCCCGAATTGGTTTACTCCGTACTCCGTACTTCGGCTTTACTTGAGAGATCTTTTGATAGAATGAACGTATGTCAGTTTGAACCTCGCCGGAATTTGGGGAATCAAATGTCAAACACAAAACACCATCATGCTCAAGTCATAAAAAAGATCCATACAAATCATCAGATCGCAAATCAGAAATTGTCATCAGCCATTGTCAATGGCACAATGGTGTCAATATGATACATTAGATTACACCAAACCACTTCTTTCGTGGACGGGTGTGCTCCTCGGGACTGGGGGAATGTTCAGCCATCATATTCGGTGGCAGACGTTGAGGGAATTCGCCCTCGGAATCGTCATCCTCCTCTTCACTCCCAGGATATCCCTCATCCGGTGGTTGATGTTGTTGGCTAGTGGCGGCGTTAGCGCGGGTGTTATTGATAAGGTCATGGTCCTCGTGATCGTCTTCTTCGTCGTCATCACTATAATCTTCTTCTGCATCAGGCTGTGCATCGGCTTCCCCTACGTGCTTTTTGCGGCGGGGTAGGAACTTTCTCCAGCCCTTGACAATCTGCGCTGGGGGCGGGTCATACTCGGTCCCGTTGTAGTGCAGTGCTGGAACGAGCAGTTTGTAAGGTGTGGTGACACCCGATGGGTCTTGTGAGCTGATCTCTAGGTTCAAAGTAATGGCGAGCCCGCCTTCGAGATTGATGTAGACGCCTGCACCATCATCGCCTTGCTTGGCGGTTTTCTTCGCCGTTTTTTGGCTGAGATTCGTCGGTCGCCGGTGGAAGTTACCGGGTCGTGGAGGTGCACCGGCCCCGTTCCCTGGAAAATAACTGTTCCCGTTCTCGGGGGGCTGAGCGAACCCATCAACACTTGCACGTCGACTGAAAGCAGTCTCGTCGCCTCGATTGAAACTCATGGTCCTCGTAGGAGGTGGTCCACGGGTGGAAAGGCGCCTGAGAATACCAGGTTTCTCGGTAGACCCCTTGTCCGCACGACCCAGCGACAATGTCCGCTGCAGCTTGTTTGGCCGAGGTGGGGGAGTCTCTGTCATATCTGACTCAGGTGTATCAGGTGGAGTCGATCCAGGCTTATATGTGCGGATCGAACACCAGTTTCGCCGAGGTAGTAATCTTTTGTTGTTTCGGACCTTGCCATTTACATCCTGGACAAAGATGGGGACGACGTCCTCGTCCGTGTTCGAGTCCATGTGGTGGATTGTATTTCGCTTGTTGAGCATGTCAGCAATGATATCGGTCTCCGGAATGTCTGCAATAGCAGACGAGATGACATTCGGCATGTATCGGTAATCCTGGTCTTTGGCAACATTCAATTTGGGATTCGAATAAAACTGCCCAATTGCAGCAAGATGGACATCACCACTAAAGGCTCAAGTTAGCTTAGATCGTTTGAAATCTGGGTTGCCGTTAAGCAAATTGCCTGGTCTTACCTGAGAATTGTGATCCGGACTGACTTCTCTGCGGCCAGGTCCTGAAGATCTTCAACCAACCATGTGCGCTCGGACTTGAGGTGCTTGCCAGCCCAATGGTCATCAAAGACCTCCACATTTCCACCAGATCGATTTACAAGCCCACCAAGTACTCCGGCCTTGCCGAGTGACTTGCGGCTGTTCATGAAATTGCGGAGCATTGCCTGGAATCAAGTTGAGTTGGGGGTTGGATCAAAGACTGAAGAAAGCAGGTGACGTACCACTCGGGGGTAAGCAACAGGTACACTTGAAAGAACGATCAAATGCTTTGTCTCTCCTTTCATAATCTCGTTGTGACAACGGTCCCATATTAAATCACAGGTGTCTTCGCTGAGAACCTCATTGCTCTGCAAGAACATGTTAGCAAAGTCCGCTAGTCGGAAATTAGAGCAATCATACCCGCCGCTCAGTACGGCAGTCAAGACCCAAGAATGAAAGTCCTTGCCCAAGAGACATGAACAGATTTCGACTTTTCTGCTCAATGTATGGACCAGGGTGGGCGCCAAGGAGCCAGCTGGGTTCATCTGCTTCTGTTTCATCGGGAACACTGTGGTGCTGGAACAACAGGTAATACTTGAAAGCAATTTTTCCAATTCCAGAGATGACAGAAGTCTGCATGAAATCATCGTGGTAAGAACCAAAGCCTTCAAAAATTTCATGATCGTTCCAAATGTTGACCATGGGAATCTGAGAGTTCGCCAACGAGAAGAGGCCCTGGGAGAACCATGAAGCATAGCGCTCGAGGTAGAACTGCTCTAATTCAGCCCGGAACTCAGGTGTGAATGACGCACCATATCTCTCGGCAGCGTTTTTAATCTTAAACCATTCTTGGAAGAATGTCGACTCTGTGATACCCGAGTCGTTGAAGATTTGGTCGCCTCCACCGATCATCACATGGAACGGACGAGTTTGATGCTCATTAAGAATATCTCGCCAAAGCGGGTCGGGCCCGCAGACTCGATGAGAGTCCGCCGAGGGGCTGAACCCGTTACCGCTGTAAAACATTATGTTCATGGATTCTCCAGCCGGGGGCACCCAAAATCCCAAGGCGGGTCCCTGGTTGATTCGATAGGCGATTCGCTGCTGCACTGTGCTAAGTTCAACCTCGAGGTTGAATCGCCAGAATGTGACATCTCTTGCGACATCGGCGTACAGCCGGGCTCCGGGGATATCTCGGTGCAGACTCGCCGTCTCGCCGTCAACGGCATGCATCCGGTTGGAAGGCATAGGTTGTTTAACGCCTTCGCTAGTATAATCGACTATGCTAGGTGAGAGCTCGTAGATACCATCGTCGTTCTCGACAGACGATAGGTCGACTTGTTCATCGACATCTTCAACTGGTTTCACATAAAGGGGCCGCCCATCACGGCCAACTTTCATCAGCCCGGCCGTTGGGTCGACATATTCGGGAGCCAGTTGCATTCCATCTTCATGGCTGATCTCCACTGGCGGCGGAGGAAGAAGATCCATCGGCTGGGAGAATAGTCTCAGTGTGGGCGGAGTGTCGTAGAAGGAGCTAGAATCTTTAGTCACTATCATGATAGATCCTCGCCATATGTCCTTGATAATTGGGCCGCTGGCTCCATCAACCTTAACTCGCTTGATACCTGTGTATCGTAGCAAAGGTCCACATCGCAAGAAGAGGTTGGGTTGGAAGTTCTTGTGCTCAGTCGCTCCTAGTGGGCGTTAGTAAATGCAAATCATGATCTTATGACAAGAAGGATAACTTGAAACGAGGATAACGGAAGATCTTACCTGTCAATTTCTGAGCAGGAGATTTGTAATTCTTAGGAAGGGCCCTGCTCTTTCTACGATCTTTGCTACCGCCACCGTCCCACCACGCTTTGCTACGATCCAAATCAAAATTCTGGAAATCAAAGTCAGGTGCCGCAAGCCGAGCAGGCATTGCATTCCTCCACTCAAAGATAGGTGGGGGCGTAGGCGGTGGGACATTGAAAGACACAGAGTGCTTCTTGGGCTTGATCTGCGACTCAGCACTATCCTGAATTGCACGGGGTGCTGTCAAAAGTTCGTACGTTGTCTCCGCTCTTAGGGCAAGGGGAGCCTGGATAGGTCGAGGACCTGCTTGAGACATCGAGCGACTGTGGCTGATATGGTTGGCAGATGTTGGTTTCGCGGCAGGTCCGCTCACTGTGACTGATCTTCTAGGTACATTGCCTATCTTAGCTGATGATGGGATAGCGGCTTCCGCGCGTATAAATTGGGGATCCTCGGGGCGGCGGATGGATGGATATTGAGGATCTGTTGAAACTGTCCTTTTGTGACGCACAACTGTGTTTTCTGGTTGGCGCTGTTGTGGTGGTGCACCCCCATGTCCATTTTGCACGACCTCTCGAATTTGAATATCTCTTCGCTCCTTCCTTCTGGCTGCGCCGGAGGCTGGTTGGATTTCTGGCTGCGTACGTTGTGCTGATGCTTCGCGAGCCATTGTTTCCATCAATTTGGCTTTCTCTTGTTCGGCTTTCTTGCGCGCAAGTCGCTCTCGAGCTTTGACTTCCGCCTGTTGTACTCGTGCCCGCTTCTCTTCCTTGCTGATTCCAGTCAAAGTAACTTCCAACTTCTGAAGAGGCGATCGCTCTGATGCCCAATCTCGCTGCGATTCCCTGGCGGAGACCGAGCGTGTGGTGTTAGACCGAGTCGGGGTCGAAGACACACCCGGTGCAGGCGACGGTGACTGTGCAAGGATCTCGGGCATATCTGCACGGGGTTCTGGGGAGTGTGGTCCTGTGGGAAGACCTCGCGGTGTGGTAGATTCTTCTGAGAATTCTGAGGTCAATGGAGGAATCGGCTTGTGGGTTGTATAGTTCAGATTTCCCTCGGGCTGATCTCGGGCTCTGGTCGAGAAAGACCTGCCTACCCGCCCTGCCGACGAATGGGCATCTCTTCCGCTGGTGTGAGCTATGTTCGTATTATCGGATTCTGCCTCGTGCTCGTAGCTTTCCGTAGGAGCCTTTTTTCGATTGCGCTTTCCTGGAGCTCTTTGCGCTCCGTTAGCAATGTGGGGGTGGGAGCTGCCGTTTGCTATATCGGGTGATCCACGCATTGCCATAGCAGCCATGATTTTTGGTGTTTGCGCCCAAGCTCAAGAAAATAATCGAAAAAGAAAATTGCGTCGATAGGGTGCCAGGCACGTGCAATTGCGAACCCAACTGGAACCAATGTCGTTAATGTCGGTCCCGAAGGCAGCCCAAGCAGATTTAGGGGAAATTGTTGTACTTGGTTTTTTTCGAAATCGATGAAACGGGTTCAATGCAAATTGATCTGATGCCTAACGCAGGGTCACCATACCATGGCCTAAGCTGATTCGCAGGCAACAAGCCAAGTTGCGGGGGGTATAAGTTCACGCGGCGGTGACAGGGAAGTTGGCCGGTATGAAAAAGGCAAACAGGTCACTAGGATAGGGGTGTCAATGGGATAGTAGAAGATGAGAAGAGATGGAAGAGAAAGATTTCAATCAAGTCCAGCAAACCCCCCAAAAAAAAAAAATTTACCAGGCAAGGTCTATACATCCGATATCCCGGTGGCTGGTTGCTCCCAGCCCTCGCGCGGGGCCATTGTCATACGAAAGCTTTATCAAGGACTTTGATTCCAAGAGAAGCAATAGTTGTGCACGATTATTCGATGTTAGGATCAATCTGAAAGACCAAAGAGCGACATAAAGGTGGAAGTCTAGAACATGTAAAATTAAGCCGAATTCTTAATCTGAAATGAGGATGGTTGTATTGGAATGAGCTAATGTTAGAACTGTATACTTTTTTACCTACGAAATCCGAGCATGTTTCAAATACCTAGACTAAGAATCAGAGTTACCTATGTTGTAGAACATGGAAATCGAAGTCATATCGAAGTCATATCTACTACTAGCCCTCCGTAAGTAGCTTGATGTCCTGTTGTTTTAGGTATTGCTTTTCAGGTGCCGCTTTTAAGCCCGCTCAGTCACGAAGTAAAATTCAGTCCGGAGCCCCAACCACATTTTTAACTCCTCCGTACAGACCGTGCTCAATTCTACCCAGACTAAAGCGGCAAGAGGCGTTAAACATGAATATACAACATAGAAAGCCATCAAGGCCATGTTTATGCAAGGACTAGAACTATTCGATTCTTGCAGTTGATCTAAATGATTGATGGACGAACAGATACTAACCACAACTTAGTCAAGTTGTAAATTATCATGTATGTTGTACCTTTTGTGCCAACCGTTCGCATATGTTGCTACGTGTGCCCGTATGCCCAAGGTTGGACCTACGCAGGCTAAGACGATGTTGTAGACACCTAGGCTAGTGGCTAGGTAAGTAATGTAATAATAACTACAAAATTCCAAAGTGGAGTAGAAACCGTGGCCTTAACACTCTTCGATCCTGCTTTCATAATTTATAAAGAAAGAGGCTCATAGTGTCCGAGTAAACCGAGTCGAGCTCAATAGACCGGTCCGGAGGCTCAATAGGATCCCGTGTGGGTGGCCTCTTGACGATCCTCCTATTTGCCTAGAATCTGATGTCTTGCATTGTTACAACCTCCTCTTCACAACTCTCTTATTGAAACCTCGGAAATAGCATCTTGGAGCTTATTTCCTTTGTGTCCGTCTACACCCCTTACCACAACTTATCGAGTTGCTATTCAACGGTCCGGAACTATCGATGGCAACCGCATGTTAGGTACTTTGAACCTCATAACCCTCCCTTAATCCCTTTTCTCGACCGAAAACAATTGTTTCCTCATCATGCGCATTGTAAGTGGCATCACCGCCACCCTGGGCCTTGCTGGTGCAGTGTCCGCAAACCTCCATCCTCGCTCTCAAGAAACCCGCGACTTCTTCGCCCTCCACCTCGACAACACCGCCTCTCCCTCCCACATCGCACAGGTTCTCGGCGCACGCCACGAGGGCCAGATTGGTCAACTGGATGGTCACCACACCTTTTCATTGCCCCGGGAACAGACGGCTCAGTTTGACACCTTATTGAAGGATTTACGGACACGGCGAAAGCTCCGGCGGCGTTCAGGTGGTGGAATCGATTCGCGTGAAACAAGTGATGATCCCTTAGACAAGATCCTGTGGTCGCATAAGATTGCTCCAGCAAGACAGCGATTGCAGAAACGACTTCCGCCGGTCTCCGTGCCCTACAAATCGCTGGACAAGAGGGAAAATGCGCAGGCTGTTGCTGTCCAGAAGAAGGCCATGTCATCTCTAGGGATCACTGACCCAATCTTCAGAGAACAATGGCACCTTGTCAACACGTTGCAGCCCGGACACGATCTCAATGTGACGGGATTGTGGTTGGAGGGGATAACCGGCAAGGGCGTCGCCACTGCAGTTGTCGATGATGGGTTGGACATGGATAGTAATGATCTCAAGCCCAACTACCTCCCAGAGGGCTCTTGGGATTTCAACGAGGGACTCCCGGAACCCCGACCTCTGTTACTTGATGACAAGCATGGTACTCGATGCTGCGGCGAGATCGCGGCGGCAAAGAACGACGTTTGTGGAGTCGGTGTTGCATACGATAGCAAGATAGCTGGCATCCGGATCTTATCCAAACCTATCGATGATGTCGATGAAGCGGCAGCTATCAACTATGCCTACCAAAAAAATGACATATATTCATGTTCATGGGGCCCCATCGACGATGGTGCTACTATGGATGCGCCTGGAATTTTGATCAAGCGAGCCATGGCCAACGGCATCCAAAAAGGCAGAGGGGGTAAAGGCTCTGTCTATGTCTTTGCCGCCGGCAACGGTGCAGCTTTCGGGGACAATTGCAACTTCGACGGGTATACCAACAGTATCTACAGTATTACAGTCGGTGCCATTGACCGGGAGGGAAAGCACCCTTCTTACTCCGAGTCATGCTCGGCCCAACTTGTGGTCGCATACAGTAGTGGTTCCGGTGATTATATTCATACTACCGACGTGGGTGCGAACAAGTGCTTCTCTGGGCATGGCGGCACCTCTGCGGCTGGTCCGCTGGCCGCAGGCAGCGTGGCGCTTGCGCTCAGCGCACGCCCCGAACTGACCTGGCGTGATCTACAATACTTGATGGTGGAGACGGCAATCCCGGTGAGCGAGAACGACGGTAGCTGGCAGGTCCTACCCTCTGGCCGCAAGTTCAGCCATGACTGGGGCTTTGGGAAGGTTGATACATATACCATGGTCCAGCTGGCTAAGACTTGGGATCTTGTGAAACCACAAGCGTGGTTCCACTCGCCATGGCTCCGAGTGCATCAAGACATTCCCCAGGGTGATCGGGGTCTGCTCAGTCGCTATACAGTAACTGCTGACCAATTGAAGGAGGCCAACGTCGCCAAATTGGAACATGTCACTGTGACTATGAATGTCAACCACACCCGCCGTGGCGATATCAGCGTTGAGCTGCACAGCCCTGCTGGAATCGTCAGCTACCTGAGTGTTGCCCGCGAAAGGGACAATATGGCAGTTGGGTATGAGGATTGGACTTTCATGTCTGTTGCCCATTGGTATGTGTTGTCCTTTCAACTCCGTGATATATTTTCTAATTCACTCTTAGGGGTGAATCTGCCATTGGCGAGTGGTCTATCATCGTGAAAGATTCCGATGTCAATGAACACTCCGGCACATTCATTGATTGGCGACTCAATCTGTGGGGTGAGGCCGTCGACGGAGCTAAACAACAACTCCACCCCCTACCCGATGAGCATGACGACGATCATCCTTACGAGGATGCTCCTGTAGCCACAACTATCATCACGCCGGCTCCAACAAAGACCGCAGCCCCTGCCAACCCGGATGACCATCATGACCGGCCTGTGAACGCAAAGCCAAAGCCAACACTCACAAATCCCACCCCAATTGAAGATGTGAAGACGCCCACCAACGCTACCAGTAGTGAAGCTGAAACCTCCTCCCCTTCCTCCGCTGACTCAGGCTATATATCCTCTTGGCTTCCCACTTTTGGTGCTTCGAAGCGTACCCAGATTTGGATTTATGCATCCTTCGCCATGATCATTACCTTCTTCATTGGGTTGGGTATCTATTTCCAGTTGCAGAGAATCAAGCGTCGTCGCACCACTGTGCACGACGACTACGAGTTTGAAATGATTGAGGATGAGGACGAGATGCAACCGATGACTGGAGCATCTGGTCGAACACAGCGTCGTGGCGGTGAATTGTATAACGCATTCGCTGGAGAGAGTGACGAGGAAATGTTCAGTGATAATGATGATGAGCCGTATCATGATGGGTCGGGCAATATCCAGGAAAAGGATGACAAAGATGGAACGTCCCATGGTGGCCCCCATCAGGAAAAACCTTAATCTAATGTGGATAGTCATTTTGCATGTTGTTCGGTGTTGTCAATGTGCCATATTGATTCGGTGATTGAAATTGGATATTATCGTTTGCTTGGAATAGATGGGGGTAGGGATAATAGAGTCTATCTGTATATCTCCCAGTTGCCAGGAATCCCAAAGCGTGCTGTGCATATTACAAAGATCGTTGTATTAGAGGTGAAGCTATTATCAAGGAATCACTAGCATCACAAAGACAAGAATTTGACGGCTCTGCATGCGGCCTTTATTCTAAACAAAATGGGACTATGACAATTCGATATATCTACTCAATAGAAACACTTCACTGTGTTTTTTGGTTGTTTTTTTTTTTCTACTTATCTTCTTAGGTATAACCAAGGGCAGTAAAGATAAACTATGTGGACAACCTTTCGATGTTGATTCTAATAATAAAACGATGACGTTCCGTTTCAGAACTCCGCCTTGGGGAACGGCGATCATTGAACTTAGCACCTCCAAACTTTCTCCTCCATTCCACCTCTTTGATCTTTTCAGTCCTAATCACTCCTTGATCAAATATTATCTGCAAAATTTTGATTTCTCGACACTGCTGGGGTTTCAAAAACTATCAGCCGGTTGACCACGGCCAACCAACAACCGCCTATGATGGATCAACATGATGACTTTGACAGTGTGTCTTGGAAGCACGACCCAGACAGTGATTTATCACGGCCGACAACTGCAAGTACAGATGCTGCAGACCCCAGTGAAATTCACCATGACCCCAATGGCAAGCGGAGACTGAGCTCCGCCCAAGAAGAGCCCCAGGCTGGCCCGCTAGCCGACGCCGTTGACCTGGCGGGCATCGGCGATGGCGTTCTCGAGTGCCAAGTTAACTCTCCGCTCAAAGAAAATGACGGGACAAAAGATGCATATATCTCATATCTGGTTACCACACATGTATGTTTTCTTTTCCTTATACTGTCGGGAGTGGGGGGGGGGGGGGGGCAACTGCTGCCTTGACCTCTCGACATCTGCGTCCCCCATCCCCCAAAATGGACCGTAACTGACAAAT
Organism: Penicillium digitatum; assembly: GCF_016767815.1. Lineage (NCBI taxonomy): Eukaryota > Fungi > Ascomycota > Eurotiomycetes > Eurotiales > Aspergillaceae > Penicillium > Penicillium digitatum. The sequence goes on from NC_089387.1 coordinate 3,026,065, forward strand.
TCAGACCGACTTCAAATCATTCCAGAGGCCTGAATTTAATGTTCGGCGGCGCTTCACCGATTTCTACTTCCTATACAAGACGCTCTATCGCGAATACCCGGCATGCGCGGTGCCGCCGCTCCCGGAGAAGCACAAAATGGAGTACGTACGGGGAGACCGGTTCGGGTCGGAGTTCACAACGCGACGAGCTTGGTCGCTGCATCGATTTTTGAAACGCCTGACGCTTCATCCTGTGCTTCGGCGGGCGCCTCTTCTCACTATCTTCTTGGAATCGCCGGACTGGAATGCGCACATGCGCCTGCACTCAACACGGGTATCAACAAATACCGGGTCGGATGGTGCGGCCGCTGGCATTTTTGACAACTTTACTGATTCCTTTGTCAACGCCTTTTCTAAAGTACACAAACCGGACCGGCGCTTTATCGAGGTGAGAGAGAAGGCCGATAAGCTGGACGAAGACCTATCACATGTGGAGAAGACCGTGGCACGGGTTGCGCGGCGGGAATCAGACCTAGAGACGGACTATGCCGAGCTAGCGACGCAGTTCCGCAAACTCGTCCCGTTAGAGCCTGCTATTGAGATGCCACTACAGGTTTTTGCAGCTTCGGTAGAAGAAACTGCGCGCGGGATGCGCGGGCTGAAGGACCACACCGACCAAAACTACTTAGGCTCTCTGCGCGATACCGAGTCGTATATCATGTCCCTTAAGTCCCTGCTGAAGACACGGGAACAGAAACAGCTCGATTTCGAAGCCTTGGTCGATTACCGGAACAAAGCCGTGACTGAGCGTGACTCTTTGGCTGCCAATCCAGCTGCTTACTACGCTTCAAACCCGCTCACCTCCTCCCCAGCATCTTTCATCCGCTCCAAAATGGAGGACATGCGCGGAGTCGACCACGAACAGTCCCGTCGCGAACGTGTGCGAAAGCTTGAGCTCCGCATTGACGAATTGACACGCGAGGTCGAGTCCGCCAAGACTACATCCGAGATGTTTGACGAGGAAGTCATCCGCGAAGTCGCAGATTTCGAACGTATCAAGGCGGTTGAGTTCCGAGACGGACTCGGCTCCTTTGCTGATTCGCACATCGAGTTCTATCAGGGCGTGCTCTCTACATGGGAGCGGTTTGTCGCAGAGATGGAAGGCGAAGCTGAGCCTGGACATGACTCTGATGCGGCTGCTATCGGTGCTATTTAGCTACGTCGGTCTGAGTATGATTGAGTCTCTATCCGGGTCAAGTCTAATACAGCAGTTCATTTCTGTTGCTTTCGCTAGCTTATTCCGTGTTTCATGCCCGCAATACCATCATAACTCTTCATTTATTCAGATATGCAGCCACCTAGGGTGTCAAATTCAATGCCGATGAAATAAAATTCCATTTTCAAAAAGCTCCAGATCCGTTCATTAAATGAGAAAGAGTTTCCCCATCACCAGCGTGGCCATGAACCCAGAGCTATCTGCAGGTTAATAATGTTTGTATTGTTTGCACTGAATGTCCATCTTCGATCATCCGACTCAACTTCGAATGGGTCACCAAACACCATGCGTCCAATCTCCAGAGCTGTGCTTCGGCCGTATGTTTGCCCAACTTGCCGCCATGGCACTAGTGCCGGTCGGCGGCGATTTGGGTCTAAATCGGATTCCCCTGAACTTTACGATGTGGTTTGTGTTGGAGGCGGGCCCGCGGGCCTAGGGTTATTGGCCGCACTCCGTGTGTACAACACAATGCAAAGAAGCAAAGCAAATGCTAATACGATTCTACTGCAGGAGCATCGCCGATTACTTCAAAGCTCAAAGTTGCCCTCATCGAGAGCCAAGATCTCCGCAAAGCCAAAGCCTGGGACCTCGAACCGAACCAGTTCTCCAACAGGGTCAGCAGCTTGACCCCCTCGACCGTGTCATTCCTGCGTAGCATTGGTGCCTACGATCATCTCGATGTCAATCGCGTGCAAGAGTACCAGGACATGCAGGTCTGGGACGGCCAAACCGGGTCTCGAATATCATTCGACTGGTCAATGGAGACATCACCATTCGAAGACATGCGCACTGTAGCAACCATGACCGAGAACGCAAACCTAGTGCGCGCTCTACTACGCCGAATCGCCGACTCAGGCGACGAGAATCTCTCCCTCTTCTCAAAGTCCACAGTCGCCTCCATTGAAAATGGCTCAGACCTCAAACCCGAAGGTCCCGACCTCTCAGCCTGGCCAGTCCTCACAGTCAAGCCCACAGGCCCAGCCGCAGAAACAGAGACACCCAAGCGCATCGCCGCCCGTCTCCTCGTCGGTGCAGACGGCATCAACAGCCCCGTCCGCTCCTTCGCAGACATCCCCACCCAAGGTTGGGACTACGGCCGTCACGGCATCGTCGCAAGCCTCGCTCTCGCAGAGCCAGCAACCCAACCCTTCCCGGTCTCAAAGCGCACAGCTTACCAGCGCTTCCTCCCCGCTCTCGGCGGCCCTATCGCCCTTCTCCCTCTGCCAAACAACCACGCAACCCTTGTCTGGTCAACGACCCCCGAGAACGCCGCTTACCTAAAGTCCCTTCCCACCCCAGCTTTCCTCGCAATGGTCAACGCCGCCTTCCGTCTCGACATGACAGACCTTACCTACATGATGGGGATGCAATCCTCTTCTTCCTCCGATTCAACCCCATCCCACCAAGACGAACTCACCTGGCGCGCCCAGCACACCCCCCTCCCATCCCAAATCCCTCCCCCGGCAACAGGCGTGCAGACAGGCACAGTCGCTTCCTTCCCTCTGCGCTTCAGACACGCGGCGCAATACATTTCGCCACGCATTGCGCTTGTCGGTGACGCCGCGCATGTTATTCACCCCCTCGCTGGACAGGGCCTTAATCTCGGCCTGGCGGATGTTGCTTCGCTCTCGAAGACTATTCAGTATGCTGTGTCGCATGGCATGGATGTAGGCGACTTGCTTACTCTTGAGCGATACTCGTCTGAGCGGTACTTGCCCAATGCGAAAATTGGGGGTGCTTGCGATCTCTTGCATAAACTGTATAATGTTCCTGGTGAAGGGCCTGTTGCTTGGGCGCGTAGTCTTGGACTTGGTGTCGTTGATCGGTTGCCTTTTGTCAAGTCGTTCTTGATGAAGAATGCCGAGGGATATTAGGACAAAACTGTTGCGGTTGTGTATACGTATGGCTTTTTTTTGGTTCCGTGAGTTGTTATTCAAGTCGCTTTTACGTGAAAGCCTTATTTCTACCAAGTGGTTAATAGTACTTTTTGTCTTTCGATGACGTCTTGAGAGAGTTGTAATATGCAAGCTTTAAAGGGCTATAACAATGGATCCCTCATCGGGCTAGTGTATTAGACTTACTCCCGCAGATCGGAGAAACGGATATGTTAGGAAATTGAGAAAATCTTAAATGTGAGAATGCACTACCGAAAGGTAGAGTATCGCATCTGATGGCTTAGATTCAATTTTAATTCACAATAGTACCCTACCAGAAATTTTAACAGAAAAGATCTAGGAATGATTTAAGTCGTAACCGTGCCAAGCGCCCAATACACCTTCCGGGTTTTGGTACGCCCCACTATACACACGTCACCAGGGGCCAAGCAATGTATCCATAGATAGGGCGAACGAAATAGAGCATGCGGAACAGAGGAAGTGCAATGAACTGGGTATTTTGGTACTATAAGACATCAACCCGAATCTCTGCATGTACTAAATTTTGTTCTTTTCTCTCAGGAACAACCTCCCAGTCCTTTTCATAGACTGTCGAAACCCAAGCCCGACAATGCAAGAGATCTATATAATTTTAGGGAAACATCGAGACCCTCTGAAAAAACACGCTCTAAAAGGAACACAAAAAGAAAACTGCAGACTCAAAAGGGTTGGAATGGCTTAAACACTTGTGCCCTGCAGCTGCTGTGCCAGAGATGAGACAGCACCGTGCTGCTTCTTAGCAAGGCGGGTTTGCAGCTCGGGAACCAGGGCGGCAATCTCAACCTCGACACCCTCCTTCTCGGGGTGTCCGTCGGGCAGACCCATCTCCTTGATGCGGCACTTGCCAGCGGCGAGCTCTTCCTCGCCGAGGATGATGCCGAAGGGAATGGCGCCTTGTTCGGCAGCCTTGAATTGCTGGGGCAGCTTGGGCTTCAGCTTGTAGGAAAACTCCGCCTGAAGACATGCATGTTAGTATTTCTTCCAGAAGACCAGTAATCGAGAGAGATGGAAGGCTTACCTTGATACCAGCACTCCACAGCTTCTGGCAGATTTCCATGCGCTCCTTCAACATTCCACTGAAGCCCTTGCCACCGAAGGCCATGACATAGGCATCGACCTCGCTGCTGCGAAGAGCATCGGACTTTTGCTCGCGCTCGATGCGTGCCTTGGTAATGGAGAAGATACGGTCGACACCGAATGAAATTCCGACACAGGGGATCTGCGCCTTGGGCTGGAACATGCCAACCAGGTTATCGTAGCGGCCACCAGCAGCAACACTGCCAACGCCGAGGGTGGGGTCGTTGGATCGGTCTTCGTCCTCGGAGGGCTGCTTGGACTTGCTCTTCTTACTGGACTTCTCGGCCTTCTGTGCCTCTGGGGCGTCGGCCTGAACACCAGCTGAACCCTCGGTGACAACCTCGTAGATGACACCGGTGTAGTAATCCAGACCACGGGCCAGGGACATGTCGAATGAGATCTTGTCCAGCACGCCGAATGCCTCTAGGTAGTCCATCATCATAGCCATTTCCTCGAGACCGGCCTTGGCGGAGGCATTGGCGTTGAGGGTCTCATCCGTCAGGAGAGAGTCAAGCAACTCACGCGAGCCCTTGTTCATAACGTACTTCTCAATACGATCCGCAACTTCGGGGTCAAGACCCTTCTCGTCGACCATTTCCTTGCGCACATCCGCCCACGGCATCTTGTCCAACTTGTCGACAGCACTGGAGATAGGTCGCAGCTTGTCCTCGGGCACACCACAGACAGCAAAGACACCGTCCAGGATCTTCCGGTGGTTAAGCTTGATGGTGTAGCGGCCACCCCAGCCCAATTCCTCGAAGACCTCGCTTACGATTCGCAGAATCTCGGCATCGGGAACCATAGCGTCGAAGGCACCGGCGATATCGAAGTCGCACTGGTAGAACTCACGCATGCGGCCCTTATTAATGGCAGGTTGGTCACGGCGGTAGACCTTGGCGATGTGGTAGCGCTTGATGCTGCGGACATCGGTGTTCATGGCGAGCCAGCGCGCGAACGGCACTGTCAAGTCGTAGCGCAGCGAGCAGATCTCGCCACCCTGGTCCTTCAGGTCGTAGATGAGCTTGGAGTCCTCGCCATATTTGCCCGCCAGGATCTCACGCAGCTCGAACACGGGGGTGTCTAGTGCGGTACCGCCGTGGCGCTTGAAGACATTGGAGATGGTGGTGAAAATGCGGTCTCGGAGGAGGGCATCGGAGCCGGACCAATCCTTGGTACCCTTTGGGGTCTTGAGGTTGAATGTAGGACCCTTGTCTTTCGCCATTGTGATGGATTCAGCGAAGCGATGGGAGGAGGAAAACTGGCGAGTGCGGCGGGGATAAATTATTTGGTGGGGGATGGTGGGGGCAGAGATATTCTTTTTATTCGAGGTGACTCGACGGTTCTGCAGGAAAGGATAATGAGTCAGGCGAGAAAGGGGAGTCAGTCCCAATGGATTGACAATTGCTCGTTGAACAGAGCGCAAAGGAACAGGAATGGACGGCATAAAAAAAAAAAAAGAACGGCGCTGCGAAACAAAATTCTAGGGTACCTCCCGGTCATCTCCTTGAGGCATCTGCTGGGTCGGGACTTCTTTCTGTTTGAGGCCTGTTTCTCCGATGAGTTTATCCGGACAAATCCTTTCAATTGTTTTCAACACTCTCTCTTCTCTCTTCTCTCATCTCTCATCTTTTTTTGTTTATTTTTCTTGGGTAATGATCACAGCAACCGAAGGATGCAACTGGCACTACTCTGATTGCACTCCTATCTATCTATATATGGTTGTATGTGTCTAGCCTGTACGGAGAATATAGTGCCCCACTGATGAAACACTTTTTACAGAGTAAAGACACATTCAAAGAGGCAATTCCATATCTGTGACCAAGAAAAGAGATTAAGCCTTAGGGCGTGATAGTTGAGTTCTGGACTTCCCCGGATCTGCCTTTTGCAAATTGCGTTGGAACTGGAACGCCTTTGCGGCTGGACATGCTCTTTCCTCTTTGGGACTCGGGGCCTAGGCACATTCCAATGGGGTCAAAATGACTGTACGGTATTTGTATTTGTGTGTTGTGTGTTGTGTGTTGTATGTTGTACTTTGTACTCCGTACGGAGTATAGGACAACACATCGCTCACTAGAGATATCGATCTACTCCACAGTCCATAACGTCATTTGATAGAACAGGTAGACTGATTAGACGTGCGAGGTGGGTTTCCTTTAATATCGGCACTCCGACATGCGTCTTTTTTTACCGAACCCCCTTGTCTCGCCACCTCCCCCCACCATGCCACTATGCACTCTGTGTAGATTTGCCAACGGAGTCACAGGGCTCGTTGAAATTAATTTTTTTTTACATTGGCGACGTGGTCAGATCACGCTGTTGGTTTCGATCCGATTATGAAGCCCGATCACGCAGATTACCTAGTCTGCCCAGAGTGCCCCATTGCGGGAACGTGCGTTGGTGTCCGGAGAGAATAGCTGAATTGGTACGGAGTCCTCCGTAGGGTTGCCGCCTATTGGACCCCGCAAGGGGTGTAAACGGGTTGATCTAGACGTCAGCACCTGAGCGTCGGGAATCATCCATGGAATCCAGCCTGTCCCAGATCTCCCCTTGCCCGGTCACATTGTGAGAAAAGAGTTCAGGCATGTAAGGAACAGTCACATTTCGAGTTTGGAAGGGGCCCACCGCCACCATTCTATCCCCCTCCTTCGACCGAGATGATCATTGGCCGGGTGACGCCATGCGAGGGGCGTACACGGGCGGACACATGGCCCGTGAGCGAGGGGCGGCTGAGAACCAATCACCGAGATGGGGTTCTTGGTTCAGTAATGAGAGAGGAGTCTCTCTTCCATGGACGTGGGGGGGGGCCACTCCGCTGGGGAAAAGTGCTGTAGCCAATGGGTATAAAATGGGGCTCCGGTATAGCCGGTGTTTCTTGTACAATCTAATTGTTCAACGGAATGGGAGAGAGTTGACTTGTGTAGATGGAAAATCTGAGAAAGATGAGAAAGATGGGAAATTCGGCGATTGGACTAGTACCTGCCTTAGATCTCCACGTGGAGTAGAGAGGCGTCGTGAGGCTAGGATGAATGGGGTCAAGAGATATGGTTTGTTTTGGATAATTCCGGCTGCAATTGTATCGTTCCTATACAATTACACGACTCCAAGTTTTACATGGAGGATCAATGACTAAGTTGCTATGTTACGAGAAACCGGGTCCATTCCAGAGAACTCCCCTCTCTTCTACTGGGACTCTTTTTATCTTCTTCTCTTTAATCTTTAATCTCTCTTGTTAATCTTTCTTTAATCTCTTTAATCTCTCTAATCTCTTTAATCAATCTTTCTTAATTCCAATCCTATTTATTTGACCCCATAACGTGCGGACTTTGACTTCATTCTCTCCCGCCCCTCTCATTTCCGCACCCCCAGAAACCTTATGTGATCAAAACGGTCACTTTATTTCCCCAGACGCGCTTCATTTCCCTTCTCCAACACCCCTTCTTCATATGCCGATCACGAACCGTGGTCAATAACTCTGAACACTGAGCCTCATCAATGCAGAGTGCGACCGGCCATTAAGCCATCATGAAGGCGCTCTTCTCCAAGGGCTCAAAGAATGGGGTGCGTGACAATACATCCCTACAGCCATGCTTTCTCGATCTGGTAGCACAGCAGATGCCTCGGGCACTCCCGTGAGACTATTTGGATTGGGACTGCGACTGACTTGCATGTTCCACTTTGCGCAGGCTTCCAACCCCCCGGCTACGGCGCCACCCGTGAAAAAGGACCTCCAGGTACCGCAGCTGTCGCCGCTAGAAAAACGATTACAGGACATGGGATCCATCCGTGGCGACGGGAGTGACAAGTTCTACGGAATGGAAAATGTGAGTTTCGGGTTTCCCCGGAGTCGGGTTGGGATCGCAAAGGCACTAACCGCAATCTCCCGCACTTGTCCAGTATGGAAATACGTGTTACTGCAACTCAATCCTGCAATGCCTTTACTACTCGGTTCCTTTCCGTGAAGCCGTCATCAACTATCCACGACGCACACCCATGGACAGCCTCGAGGCTGCACTCGCCAAGAACCTACGTTACCAAAACCCAAATGCACACATTGAAGCCGAGGCACTGGCTGCCAAACAAAAGGCTTCCTCCCCACCATCCGCGCGCCAGGCCGGTGTGCCCCCAAATCCAAACCAGAAGCCGGAGGACAAGGAATCACCCGAATACAAGAAGAAGGTGGCACTGCAGACCCTTCCGATTTTGGAAACCAAGAACAATGCGACCAGTTATGGGATGTCGGAGTCCCTATTCACTTCGCTCAAGGATATCTTCGAATCGGTGGTAGCCAGCCAAGCGCGCATTGGTATCGTTCGCCCGCAACAGTTTCTGGAAGTTCTGCGACGAGAACACGAAATGTTTCGGACCGCTATGCATCAGGATGCACACGAGTTTTTGAATTTGCTCCTCAATGAGGTGGTGGCCAATGTCGAAACGGAGGCCACGAAGCAATCATTCATCGAGAAGGCTTTGCCGCCAACGGAAAGTGTGGATTCGTTAGCAATGGTGCCATCGAGCACGGGTTCGAAGTCACCAAACACTACGAGATGGGTTCACGAGCTATTTGAGGGAACTCTGACGTCCGAGACCAAGTGTCTCACCTGTGAGAAGGTCTCGCAGCGAGATGAGGTGTTTTTGGATTTATCAGTGGATCTCGAGCAGCACTCGTCCGTGACCTCTTGTCTTCGAAAGTTTTCGGCCGAGGAAATGCTTTGTGAGCGCAACAAGTTCCACTGCGACAATTGCGGTGGACTGCAAGAAGCGGAGAAGCGGATGAAAATCAAACGTCTGCCTCGTGTGCTGGCGTTGCATTTGAAGCGCTTCAAATATACAGAGGACTTGCAGCGACTACAGAAGCTGTTCCACCGCGTCGTGTATCCCTACCATCTTCGTCTGTTTAACACCACAGACGATGCCGAGGATCCAGACCGGCTCTATGAACTATATGCGGTGGTCGTTCACATTGGCGGCGGACCGTATCACGGCCACTACGTTGCCATCATCAAGACTGAAGACCGTGGTTGGTTGCTGTTCGACGACGAGCTTGTGGAGCCGGTTGACAAAAGCTACGTGCGCAACTTCTTTGGAGATCGACCCGGGTTGGCGTGTGCCTATGTTCTATTCTATCAAGAGACAACTATCGAGGCTGTCATGCGCGAACAGGCACAAGAGAACCAGGCCTCCGCGACCGCAACAGCCGAAACAGGCGAGGCCGGAAAGTCTAATGGATCCCCTTTCTCACCACCGCTAGCTCATGCCCAAAGTGCATCACAGGTGCCTCCTGAGCAGGCAATCCCCTTTACTCCTCTCAGCCGAATCCCAACGGCACCCCCACTGTCTACCTATCCAGAAGAATCTCGGGGATCCCATCCAACTTTACCGCAGCCCGTTCAACCGTCTCTCCCTTCGATCCCTGACGAATCAACTCCCCCATTGAGCCCAAAGAAGAGTGATCACCAACTACGGAAGGAACGTAGGGCCCTGGAGAAAGAGAAGGATAAGAACGAAAAAAATCGACTGAAAGAGCAGGACTTGTACAACCGCGAAATACAGCGACGAGAGGCAGAGGAGTTGAAAAGAGCCCTCGAGGCTAGCAGGGCCGAAACGGTCGATTTCGCCGAAAATGGGTCACCCAGGAAGTCGAGCAGTTTTGGCTTTTTGAAACGAGGCAGTCGTAGTTTCAGTCACCGACTTGGCAAAGACAAAGAGCCCCGAGTCTCAACCTCGGATCTCTCAACAGCACCGCTTCTTCCAGATGTTATGCGAGAAGCACACCTCAAGGAGGCAGAACCGGCCCGACCAGTCAAAACCGTTCAGCCGATCAAACCAGTTCACCCGGCCCAGTCAGTTCAGTCGCCGGTTCCTTCTCCGAGAAATTTCCCACCTATCTCCAGCCCTAAGCAACCCAAGCAACCCATCCGAGCTCGAACTCCCGAGTCTTTGGCCAAGGACTTGACCAAAGACCAACCCAGCAACAATGTGAAGCCTGGTCACACCCATACCGCTCGATGGAGATCTTTCAGTTTCAAGAAAGTGGCATAGACTACAGTGTTTTCCCCCCCTTCTTCTGACAGCACTTGCTTCCGTTTTTCACCTCACATCTTCAGCCCGACTTTTACGGAGACGCCCCCTATCATCTTGCACATATGAGCGCCAATTTTGCTTCTGCACATAGTTTCCTTTAATGGATGTACTACCATGTTCTTGTGATCTGCGCTTCTCCGTCTTCCCATTCTCCTGTGGAGGTCCTCGATTTCAACCGGGGTGTTTCCACAGCGATGTCTTTCTAGACCCCGCTGGACCTCAGATCACACCGGTTCTATCTTTCTCTCCTTGTTTTTCCCACTTTTCACCACTGTATCTTGCTATTTGAGTTGTTTTTCTTTTCTCTTGCCGTCATTGCTTTTCATCACTGTCTCTTTTTGTATCATGTACAACGGCATGATGCTCCCACTGACAGGACCGAAACCTGGCAGGTTTGCGAGAAGGGGCGTATTGGGTCTGCTTTCTTTTGCTGGTGAGGGTCTTTTATCGGATTTGGGCGTTTGTCCTGTTCTTACACATCTCCTTGCAAGTCATGAGCGAATCTTTTCTTTCTTAATCAAGTTTTCGAACCCTTCCTCCAAACTCTGCGTATGTGCAGTGATTCGGCATTTTTGCTGTCATCTCCTTCGTCTATGCTTCACGAGATGTCGGTCATCAACCCGAATAGAGAACAGATGTAAGATACAGGTTTGCTGTGTAGTGACACATCTCTTTCTCTAAACTTCAATCTCCCTAACTTCATGTAAACTACGTCTCGATCATGTGTCCATTGCGGTTCTAGCTTTTTGGTGGGTATGTAGATACAGGCCGGAAGCAATCAAAAAGAGCTCGCCAAGGGGGAGATGGGCTATTCTCTGCATGTAGCCACTGTTCTTGTTGCCCTCAAGAAATGATTTCACTCAGCACAGCATGAGATAGACGCCTGGCAGCGGTATTCCGGTCTTGTTACACATGACCCAGTCCCACCCGCTGTCCCCAGTATGCATCTTGCCTGTGTAGATCGTGCCGCATTTCTCGCTTGGGCGTCATCAGTGATATAGAGGTGTCTGATTTTAAATAGCTCGCTAGAGGGGAGGTCACAGCAAGGCGTACTGAACAGCTATGTTGGTTCGCAGGCAGGGTCGCTATGCAGCTTGGTCGCAACGGATCCGTGAGTGAGATCGGCGGGTGGAGGAAATGACGAGTAGGCGAATTTAACCAAGAATCAGCTCGTAGACAATGATGACCGTGTTGATGACGATAAGGGGTACTGCATCATTCGTGTGTTAGTTATTCCGTTGGGGCAATGGTTGAGCTGTCTCATTTAATCAAAGCAGAGCAGCTGGCTGTTTTTTGAGGTTGATGAAAGCTATCACTCAAATCCAAGATGCAAGACTGCCCTTGTTAAAGTTCGGCTGCGGAGGGGGTTGGGAAACGTACTCCGCATCACGGTGCGCACACTGGCGATCAGGTTGACGGACTTGGCTTTCACACTTGTGCTATCGTATGTTGCGCCGAAGCCCGGCTCGGCTTGTGTGCGACCCCATCCGACTGTATTTGTCCAATATTCGTTAGGTTCTTATTCTCTAGACGGGGTGTAGCTGGGGAGGGACGTACCGCGAGCTAGGAAGCGGTCCTCGGAGAGGACGGCGATGGCATTGATGATGAGAACGATGACTGAGAGTCAGGATATTAGTGTAAGCTGGAGAATGAAGATAACAAGTAACAAACCGTAGAACAGGTTCCCAAGACCGAAGAAAAACATCTTTGCGGGTTGAGGAAGTTGGTAAAAGGTGAAGTGCGGGAGGCGCCAGATCTCCGGATTAACACTCCTCTCGGATGCAGTCACAATGGGATATAGTTCGTTCGCTCTGTGCAAGAACACTAAGCACATAAACTGACTGTTTCTTTATAGCATTTGCGATCCTGGCTCTTCTCTTCCCAGTCTTGATCCTCCTTCATCTTCTCGTCGCTCCATACACCAAAGTCGAGGAGTCGTTCCACGTCCAGGCTGTGCATGATATCTTGACCAACGGTCTACCAAATGGCTTTAATGACCTGAATCTTGCCCGTGTCGAATATGACCATTTCTCTTTCCCCGGGGCTGTTCCCCGAAGCGCCATTGGTGCTGCGGCACTCGCTGTGCTCTTGAAGCCCGTTATCTTGTTGAATGAAGAGATCAACCGACAGCTATTAGGTACGGCATAGATCTATACTGCTTTGCATCCAATCAAGCTAACGCAGGCACCCAGCTCGAGCTATCCTGGGTCTAATCAATGCCTCGTCTCTAGCAGTCTATGCAAGAGGTCTGCGCCGTAGTTTCGGCCAGCCAGCGGCTATCTGGTATATCCTATTCCAAGCAAGCCAGTTCCACTTGATGTTCTATGCCTCAAGGCCACTATCAAACATGTTTGCCTTCGGTATCACGACACTAGCAATGTGCCTGCTTCTCCCTAGCCCTCGTCCAACACCCCAAGACCAAAAGCAATGCAGCCTAGCACTCGCCCTCCTCACCACCGCAGGCGTAGTCTTCCGCTCAGAACTAGCCCTCCTAGTCGGAACACAAACTCTCTTCCTACTAGCAACAAGAAAGATTAGCCTCTCACACACCGTCATCGCAGGCCTAGTAGGCCTCACAACGGGCCTAACCCTTACAGTCTATCTTGACAGCACCTTCTGGCAAAGCTTCCCACTCTGGCCGGAATTCGAAGCATTCCGCTTCAACGTCCTGGCAGGCCAATCATCAGAATGGGGCACAGAACCATGGTCCTTCTACTTTATGAACTCCCTCCCCCGCCTCCTCTTCAATCCCCTCTCCTACCTCCTCGCCATCCCCGTCGCCCTACGACAACCGGCCACGCGATCCCCAGCACTGGCACTTCTAACCCCGGCGCTTTCCTTCGTCGCACTATACAGCTTCCAGCCTCACAAGGAATGGCGCTTCATCGTTTACATCATCCCTTCCCTCACGGCTGTAGCTGCCCTCGGCGCTGCGTATCTCTGGACGCACCGCTCGCGCTCTGTTTTCGCCACTCTGGCGGCCCGCGCCCTGGCCGTTTCGACACTCGTCGTGTTCTGTCTGTCCAATTTCGTTCTCCTTCCTGCGTCGGCGGCAAATTATCCTGGTGGTCAGGCTCTTGACGCTATGCACCATCAGCACTCTATCCTCCACGATACGGACTTGTTTCCTGGTAAGGCCAACTCTTCTATCAATGTCTACTTAGGAAACCTCGCCTGTCAAACTGGCGTAACGCGCTTCTTGCAACAACCCCCTTCATCGGGCTGGGTATACGACAAAACCGAAGACAAGGCCGTTAAATCTACTCCTGGGTTCTGGGACCGGTTTGATTATGTGGTTGTGGAAGCGAGTGACGAGATCGGGTTCATGGATGCTGATCAGACGAGTCTCCGACGTGCCCTCCCTACTTCCGACTGGGAGAGAATGCTTGTAGTAGATTCGTTCGCCGGGGTTTCAGTTCTGAGGCCTGGGATTCCTGCTACGGGATCTGTGGAACGGCGTGTTGTTGGTGCGATTGCGGGTGCTCGTGCTGTTGGTCTGTTTGAGCGTCTGCGCGAGTGTGTGCGGGAAGTCTTGTTGCGTGGGTGGTGGGTTGAGGTTAAGATGAGACCGAGGGTTCAGGTATTGAGGCGGGTTAGGGAAGGGTTCAAGCGTTAAGATCAAAGTAAATAGATTATATTATGTCTGCATCCACTTATATTACAATGTGGCAGGGTGTTGAAAAAAAAAAACCAACAGGGCCATCTGGTATGGAACTGATATTAACAATTGAAGATAACTACAACGTACCCTCAACATTCGACAAGTACATGCAAACTGGGTATTATTCATCAAACCTCTGCCCCGGACAGAGCAGATTAAAAAAATGTAGACACGAGAAATGGATTACAGTGTCGAGGGGCCTTCCAGACGTGCCAGACGAGACTCCAAGTCGCGCACCCAGGGCTCGACAGTCTCCACATTAGACCGGAGAGCAGCTTCACCCTGTTTCATTTTCTCTTCGACGGTCGTCAACCCTTCACGCCACTGCTCGATCTCTGATGCCATCTCGGCATGGCGCTTTTCCAGCTCGTTAAGCGAGTCCGCGGCGTGGGCTGCGCCGGCGTGACAGGCGCGCAGAGAGCGCAGACGCTCGAGGATGCTGGGCAGCAGGGGATGCAGGGACTGGATAGTTGGAAGGGTGGTGTAGAGGGCTTGGATCTTGGCGGTATGTTCGTCGTCGGTCGACGCTTCTAGTGCAGGGATGACGTCGGCATCTGAACTTGCTAGGCGGGCGTTGTGAACGGCCTTTGCGGCTTCGAAGGCTTTTCTGCGGGCTGTGGTGAGCGCCTCGGCATCCGTAGTCAATTTTCGGACTCGCGTGGAAAGAGCTTCTAGGTGTGGAGTTGTCATGCCTGGCGCGGCATTGGGTGCTCCTGGCGCTGCGGACGCGGAGCCCGTGCCAACCAGAAGTCCAGTGAGGGCTGAGAGGCGGGAGGTGAGCTGGTCCAGAGCTGGGAGAACTGGGTGCGGCGTTGACTCGCTGATGCCATCGGCGATGAAGGGGTTGGATAAGCTTGAGATACCGATGGAGCTTTCAAGCAGCGCCAGGCGACTGTCGAATGCTGCCGCGTGAGAGAGAAGCCCTGCTGAAGAGGCAGTTGGTGCTGGCACTGCGGGGACTGCCATTGATGCATCGGCCGAGGATTGTGCCTGCGCGTCTGTGGCAGCGCGAGTCCCAGATTCAAGCTTCTGAGACAGCAACGCCGCAGCTGAATGCGATGAGCTCGCCGCGCCTCGCGAAGCGTGCAGATTGTCCAGAGCGCGGCTCAGCTCCGCAACGCCATCACTTAGGTTCTCCCCTGGCTTTTCAGTTGCGGCAGCACTCTGCGACGATCCATTTCCGGCCTCTGTGCTGTCTTTTTTGTTGGCCATTTCCACCTTGAGATCTTCGACCTCTCTCCGCAGTCGCGCAAGCCTCCGCTCAAGCGACTCGTCCTCGCTATCACTCAGGTCACCAACCTCCTCTACTCCGTCCTCGCGTCTCCGCCGACGACGACGGCTCATGCTCTTGCTCCGGTAGGCCTGCCGCTTCATGGAAATGCTATCTGAGAAATTGACATCGCGGGCGTCCACGACCGCTCCCATGAAGCGCATACGCGCCTGGTCCGGGTTGACACCCTCCCGGTCAATGTCGGAGTTTGAGCCTGCATCATCATGGTCGTAGTCTGTGCGGATGGTGGCAGTCTAGAAAGGTTCAGTGATAAGGCCCGCTGACGTCTTTTTTGGTGTGGAATTGCCGAACTCACGGGCAAGGTGGATGCTTCGTCGGTCAAGTCGGGGGTTTCATAGATATCCGGGGACGGGTCCTGGGTCACAGTTAGTGGAAAGCCTAGTGGATATCAACCGCTGAAATTGCTCACTAGATCAGGAAGACCGGCATATTTCTTATTGAAAGACATGATTGGATTGTGGTTCTCCAAGTATAGTAAACACCGAACTCTGGCTCCATAATCACATGTACAGTCAGCAAATCAGGTGACACTAGCCTCGGATTCGAGAACAACACATGCGATTGATGGCCTTCAACCTCATTGTTTGTCCAATACAACTATAAAACTAGGCAACATCGCTTCGGAAGTTCCTCGATTCTCTTCCTTTTGTCCTCTGAAGTTCAAGTTTCTCTTCAACAGACCAAATCGCCCTTTTTTTGCTTTATCAAGTTCCCCCACCATCCCCGCATCTCACCTTCAACCTACCGAATACATCTATATCGACCTTCAAGATGGCCGCCCCTGCTGATGTTACTATTCAGAACCTGAGTGGGAAATGGGAGATGGTACGCTCGACTAGGCTTCTAAGAAAAAGCAAATCAAATTGAATGCTCATGTGTAACAGGACTCTGCCTCCAACCCAACAGACCCTATTCTCTCTCTGGTTTGTACCACCAAGCCCTAACCGGCCTTCCCGCCAAGCTACCAAACATTTAAAAAGCCAAGCCTCCCACCCCTGTCGCAAATTCCCCTCCAATCATGCAAATCCATAATGATCATTATCACCCCTCCCCGGCACCACACCACACATAATCTCTATCTATCAACCCCACTAACAAACTAAAACAGCAAGGGGTTGGCTGGCTCACGCGCAAGACACTCTCGTATGCAACGGTGACAAGCAACGTCCACCAGTACGCCGACAGCGAGAACCCCACTCTCATCCATGTCGACGCGCAGCAGGTAATCACAGGTGGCATCCAAGGCACCAAGGAAGAGCGCAAGCTGGACTGGGAAGAGCGCGAGCATGTCGATCACATCTTTGGCACGGTGAAGGGTCGATCGCGCCACATCGCCGCTGCGAAGAGTGAGGACGGCGCTGTGCGCCCTGTCATCGAGATCCAGACCAAGGTCGGCTCGCCTGAGGCTGATGCCAAGGTGCAGAAGTTCCTGACTGGAGAGATTCTAATTGATGGATCGAAGAGTGAGGGTTTCCTTGCTGAGGAGGGCGAGGGTGCATTCTTGCATAGCTTTGTGAAGAATGAGTCGGCTGGGTGGACTGCTGAGCAGGTTTGGGGATTTGAGATTGTTGATGGCGAGAGACGTCATACTCGTCGTGTTGTTGTTACTAAGGGTGGGAAGGTTGCGTCTGCTAGACTTGTTTACACTTTCAAGGGGCGTAGAGGTGACGAGTAAATGCTCTTATCCGTTTGTTTAGCTTAGGCCTTGTTAAGCTCATGGAATGATGACATGTGGGGATTTTGAGACTGTTTCATTTCCAAGAATCAATGTCACTAGAATGCTGTATGCACTGTTCAATCTGGGTTTCCATGCCAAGATTCACAGAAAAGCAATCATGTGGTTCAGAGACATCCATTGAGATTCATCAGGTGTGTGTTTTGTTCAACTAGAAAGAGACAGAATAATCATGCTAACGATCGGCTAAAAACAAAATCAAGAAATCAAAAGATGCAGATCCTAGGATATTTACGAGTGAGTGGGCATCACAACGTTAGCTTTGGTGCTGACTGCATCCTCGCTCTTCCAATGACTGGTCACAGTCTTCTGCTGGGTATAGAACTGCAAGCCGGGCTTGCCGTAGAAAGTGTTGGCACCTCCACCGGCGATACTCTTCTTGTTACCAGTGAAAGAGAACATGGGAAGAGGAACAGGAATGGGCACGTTGATACCAAGCTGACCAGCCTCGCATTCCTTCTGGAACTTGGAGGCGGTCGAGCCAGAGCGGGTGAAGATGGCAGCACCGTTGCCGTATTCGTTAGCGTTGATCACGTCGATGGCGTCATCAAGGGTCTCAACGTTGAGGCACACGAGAACGGGACCGAAGATCTCCTCCTTGTAGCACTTCATATCGGTGGTGACATTGGTGACGATCGTTGGGCCAACCTGTAGGAGCAAAATCAGTTCGAGTTACACAAATGTAGATCCCTTTCTGTAGTGGAACTTACAAAATTACCATTGGGGTATTTCTCAGGCTTGAGGCCACGACCATCCAGAAGAATGGTTGCACCCTCTTCCTCGGCGCTGGTAATCAAGCCCTCAATACGCTTCTTGCTCTCTGGGCTGATCACAGGGCCGAGGTCAGCACCCTCTTCAAAGCCGCCATTCACAATCAAGGCCTTGGCCCGCTCGGCGATCTCGGGCAGCCAATCCTTAGTCTCGCCAACCATTACACAGGTGCTCAATGCCATACAGCGCTGACCAGCAGCACCAAATGCAGCACCGGTAATGGCGTTAAGAGCGTGATTTTTGTTGGCGTCGGGCAGGACGGCAGCATGGTTCTTAGCACCCAAGTTGGCTTGCACGCGCTTACCATTGGCAGAGCCACGGGTGTAAATGTATTCGCCAGCACGGTTGCTGCCAACAAAGCTGATAGCCTTGATAGCAGGCTCATCAAGGATGAAGTCCACAGTGGGAGCGGCGCCGTGGATAATGTTAATCACACCCGGCGGGAAACCGGCCTCCTTGGCAAGCTCCGCTAGGATCATAGCAGCACCGGGATCCCGCTCGGATGGTTTCATGACCAAGCAGTTACCAGTCATGGTAGCGACCGGAATACACCAAAGGGGAATCATGGCAGGGAAGTCTTCGTGGCAATTAGCATCTGGTTATGTGCAGGGATTAAAGGGGTTGACCTGAGCAACTTACTGAATGGGCAGATAGCGGCCACGACGCCGAGCGGCTCACGGTAGCTTCTTGTCTCCATGTCCTTGGCTACTTCCAAGACCTCGCCAGTCATCTGGGTGGTGATACCACAGGCGGTCTCGGCAACCTGAAGACCGCGAAGAACGTCACCCTTGGCATCGGCGAAAGTCTTACCCTGCTCAAGGGTAATGGACGCGGCCAGTCGGTCCCAGTGGATACGGATTAGGCTAGTAAACTTGAAGATAATTTGTTGCCTGGCCATGATGCTGGTGGCTTTCCAAGCGGGGAAAGCCTTCTCGGCCGACTCCACAGCGGCCTTCAGCTCCGCATCTGTGCTCTGGGGCACACGGGTGACCAGGTTGTTAGTGGCAGGATCATAGAGATCAATCCATTTGGATGATTCGGATGACACAAACTCATTGTCAATGAAGTTAGCAGTGTCAATTGGGTTGGCGATCTTTTCGTGAGTTGTTGGGTATTCTGTAGCGGTGGAGACGGCCGATGTTGTTGCGGGGACAAGCCGCTCGGCTGTTGTGTGCAAGCGGCGAGTGGCAGAGGGCGATAATGATGGCACAGCTGCTCTACGAGAGCCCAGACTGGCGAGGGAAGTAGTAGTGAGAGATCTTGTAGAAGAGCCAGCTCTAGCAGTAACCGACACCGTGCGGGGAACTGCACGGAAAGCGGGGATGGAACGGGCAACCGACCGACAAGTAGCCATCTTGAATTGACGAGAGATGCAGAAGCAATGGAATTCAGAGATAGGACAAGTCACTAGAGAGATGCAAAGATGATTCTGGAATGCAGAGACCTCGGGAATCATGTACCTTGGGTTACCCCAGGCCCGAGGTCAACCGCCTTAGTCAGAGGGCATTCTGGGGGTTCCCAGGCTTCCCCACGTACAAAGGAGCCCCCCAGACAAGGTACCTTCTCGGCATTTTCAGCCAATGGCAAGTTGAAAATGGATTCGAATCGCCGACTAACTGGCGTTTAATCGTTCAGATTGTTCTTCGGGTTTTATCGCGCACTAGACGTTATAGGTAAGAGATCAAGTCAATTACAATATAGGCATTTTCTTCTTCCAGCTTTGCTTGTATTTCTTGCTTCATGAGGGGCAAAAAGGCCTTGGTTATGACACTATTGAAAGGGCAAAAAGGCAGCTGTCTCCGAGAAAGATAAAAAAATGTGAAGGCCGATACAGAAATAGAATTAGAGAGGAGTATACAAATCGGGCCTCCACTCAACGTTCTTCATGAACCTTCTGACTACTACATCGGCCAAGACAACAAGAAGGGGATCACGGCGGTAACTTAATGCAAATTTCTTCGCTGATTGGGGTTATGGGTAAAATTCTTTTCTGCGTATAGATGATTTCCAAGCATCGCATTTACTCGGCGGAGGATCGAGTGGTGCGCTTGGTGGCACCGCCCTTGCTAGTCTCAGCGGAAGAGGTGACAGCCTCTTCCTTCTTCTCCTTGGGAGCACCAGCGGGCTGCTTGCCCTTCTTCTCGGCCGGGGCGGCAGGGCTGCTGGCACTAATGGCACCCACAACGATGAGGATCATGGTTAGGAGGAGCGCGCCCAGGCCACCGGCAACCTCAGGGAGGGTCTTGGCGGCGTCGATGGGGTCCTCCTTGGCCAGCTCAACGAAGTGATTGACCTTCTGGCGGACGAAGGTAACAGGATCCTCCTGGAAGGTGACGGTGGTACCCTCTTCCTTGACCTCTGGCTTAGGCTTGCTAGCCTCCTCCTCGGCCTCCTCAATGGGGAACTTCACATCGAAGGTCTCCTGGCGGAGCTTCTCAGCATCCTCAACGGAGTGTCCAATGTAGACGTTGTCGAACAGAATGTCATTTTGCATAGTCCAGATCTCGAAGCCAATAGCGCCCATGGGCTCAAAGTTGGATGGGGTCTTGTCCTCGAAAAAGGCAGGGTTCTTGATCTTACGAGGGGCCCAGACACCCTTGTAGGCAGGGTTATCGATGCGAGGAGCCTCCCACTTGCCCTTGTATTCGGGGTTCTTGATCAAAGGGCGGGTCCAAGTGCCACAGCCAGAGACCTCAGCACACTTGGGGTTGGGGACAGTGGGAGGGAGCCAGTCTCCATCCTCCTCATCATCCCAATCCTCGGGCTTCTCTGCCTCAGGGTCGGGAATGCTCTCGGCCTCATCTTCCAGCCAGTCGGCAGGTTGAGTGGCCTCCTCATCGATGATCTCGAAGGGAGCCTCTTCATCCCAGTCGGCGGGCTTAGTGGCTTCGGGGTCGGGGATCTGAACGTCATCAACCCAGTCGGAGGGCTTAAAGTCCTTAGGATCATCAATCTCCTTCTCGGGGTTGACAGGAGGGTTGAAGTCCTCGAGGAGGCTACCCTTCTTGGCAGAGTCGCCGTTGATCAGGATCTCGAAGGTTTGATCGGGGTTGACGATCAGGGTGTAGAGGGAGGTGACCTTGTTGGTGCGGGCCACAGGAGGAGTCTTGAGGTGCTTCTCCTCGTATTCGCCGGTCTTGGGGTTCTTGTGGCGGAAAATGAAGTGAACCTTGTTGGTGGCACCGCACTTGTCAGGACCGAACATGATGACATAGGGAGTGCCGTTGGAGAACTCCTCCTGGTGGAGCTTCTTGTTCTCTTGGAGAAGCTTGAGGTATGCACCGCCGCAAACCAGGGAGTCTAAGGCAGGTCACTTCCAGTCAGCAAAAAAAAAACGCGGACGAATGTAAACAGTCGCGACTCACTTTGCGGCTTGACTTCGTACTGAACCACCAAGGTCTTGCCCTTGTTGTCAATCTTCTTGGGGAACTTGGCAGAGATGGCGTGGTGAGCAGCAGCGTTCTTCACGACCAGACCCTTGTCGCCCTCAATACCCTTGAAGACGGAGGGCTCCTCGACTGCCCATTCACCGACGTAAGCCCACTCATCCTCGGACTTGGCATTCTTCTTTGCGTGGGAAGGCTTCCACCGAGAATCCCAGCCGTCTGTGAATTGTTCCAGGAAGGGAGCTTTGAGGTTGGTAGGCTGGCAGGAGTTAAAAGTTAGTATGAGGGAGTGGGGAGGGCGGGTTTATAGATGCATACAGTGAAGACGGGCTTGTCAATGACAGTAGTATCCGCAATCTCCTCCTCCGCATGGGCGTAGCCCATGAGGCTAGCGGAGGAGACCAGAGCCGAGGTCAAGGCAGTGTTAAAGCGCATAATGTAAACTAAACTATTAGAAAGAAGGAAAGTGGAGCGCACAGCACCGAGATGTAGAAAAGAGGTGGTTTTATAGAAAGGGCAACACTGGGGGGAAGGTCCAGGTGGCCTCTTCACTAAGCTCCCCAATTGGGACTAGGGCGTGTACACACGGGTTTCGATCTTGTTCTACAGGCACATAAACAATTGGTCCTCTTAACAAAAAAAAAAAAAGCAGAGGCACGGTAATTTATGTGATCTTCGGATTTTTATTTACTATTCTGCTTAATTGGAACTCCATAGCTACCACTAGATAACTAGGTGCTCCATACACAGTTATGCATATCTTAGTTTTGTTTCTTATTTATCTTTTTCCCCATCCTTGATCGGCTAGCGGATATCCGTAATACGTAAAATGGACGGGAGCTAGCGAATCCTCTTAATCGCATCTACGGAGGGATGGTCCGTTCGAGATTAGCATTTTCCTTGTAACGTCCATCTCGGAGCAGCTGTAGTCCTTCACAAATTTCATAGGTCATGCTGGCAACATTCGTAAGAAAGGTCAAACGGCTGGACTGCATCCCAGGAGCGTTCCATGTTGAGTTCGTCCTTGTATTTAAAGGTGATGCAAATAAAAGACTCCTTCACGATTTAAGCCTTTCCTGTCCATGCTAGCTACAAGCCAATAGGGGAAAAATACCCTATCGCAGTTACTAGTCACAAGAGAAGAGGAAGAAGAAGAAGAAGAAGAAGAAGAAGAAGAAGAAGAAGAAGAATTTTAGTGTGTATGATCGAGGAAAAGCAGGGTGTTTATCCCTTGAATTTGACAAACAAGCACTCAGTCTGCAAGCAAACAACGGGGGATGGAATCATCTCAACAATGTCTAAAACAAAAAGACATCTAACAAATGACACGAGGCCATATAAGTGGCAGATTACGTGAGACCGTAAGGTCACTGTTACCTATCTCATACATCTTCTGTTTTGATCTGCTTAGTTTCACTTGGTGTTTCCTATATATGACCACAGCAGCTGGGAGATTTTGTTTCAAACTATCCCGCGAAATGCCAAGCTTTACGGAGTACGCAAATCCATTCTTTATAAATAAATATGGTGGTGATTCTACCTTCTATCTTCCCCCCCCGAAGGGCAAAAATAAAAATAGGTCTTACCCGGGATCGAACCGGGGTCGGTGGAAGAATTTCGATTCGAACATCAAAATCCACAGTCATGACCACTAGACCATAAGACCAAATCGTATTGATTTAAAACTTTTTACACAACATGACGAGCCCAGTTCACAATTATCCTGTTTACTTGTCACAGTACAATGGAAGACAGTTCTTGTGGTAGATTGAATCTTTCTGGTCTTTATCTGTATTAGGAGTGTTTTCAATTCAAAGGAGAGGATTAGCCTATTTCATCTTGTTGTCACAATGTAGGGATATCAAATGGCGTGCTAGATTTGCATTGTCAAGTGCCGACTGTTGTACACTCTCAAGATCTTCCCCCGCTCAAAGGTCCAATTGGTTACTCGGTACTCTTGGCGCAAAACTTCACCTAGACAATAACAAATTTGGAACTTGTAATCCGACCTAGGTCCTCCCCACCTCCCAAACTTTGGAACTATCATCCCTCAACATACGCTAATCTGTCGCAGCCCATAATGTGCCCCGCAGACCAAACTGTCGCAACGAACTATGACCACTTGGTCCAGTCCGAGGACCCTGAACACCCAGCCAACCTGATCCCCGAGCTCTGTCGCAAATTTTACAACTGGGGATGGGTTACTGGTACCGGAGGTGGTGTAAGCTTATACTTGCGACGGGGAAAAAAAACTCTTGCAACGGTGCCTCGCTGATGAAAAGTAGACCTCGATCCGCCAAGGTGACCACATCTTTATCGCGCCGTCTGGAGTTCAGAAAGAATTGATGCAGCCTGACAACATCTTCGTCCTCCAATGGCCCACTCCCAAGTACCCTGCCTCGGACCGCAACTACATCCGCAAACCCCTCAAGCTCAATCCCTCCGCCTGTACCCCGCTATTCCTGACTGCCTTTGAGCATGGTGCTGGCTGCTGCATACACACTCACTCACAATGGGCGGTTCTAGTAACCCTGTTGGTAGAGCGGGAGAAGGGCCCTGATGCTTGCTTCGAGATCAGCAACATCGAGCAGATCAAGGGTATTCCCCGCGGCAAAGGAAAAGGCATGCTCGGATTCTTCGATACTTTGAAGATTCCTATTATTGAAAACACCGCCTTTGAAGAGGACCTCACCAGCGGTTTGGAGGCAGCCATGAACAAGTACCCGGACACATACGCGGTACTTGTCCGAAGGCACGGAATGTAAGTGACAGCAACCTCGCTTCACATGATACTGGTGCGTATACTAATGTTGGTTCCTCTTGCAGTTACGTCTGGGGTGATAACACTGCAAAGGCCAAGACCCAGTGTGAGAGTCTGGATTACATCTTCCAGCTGGCGGTGGAAATGCACAAGCTGGGCCTCCCGTGGGTCAAATAGACGTTGCGCGGTTTCTAATGACCTATATTATGCCGATGTTGATTTGAGCTGGGAAATCGTCGATCACCCTGACATTACTATGTAAGAAGCTCCAATTGAAATGATGTGACGTATTGCGAAGCTCGTCAGGGGGGCCGAGAGTATCGGATAGTGGCTGGCAATGAGTAGACTGAATTAATTATGAACCTAAAGAAATGGCCCTCGACGTATCAAACAGCAGTGTCAATGGCATAGTATGCAGAATATGCAAAGTAAAGTATGGAGTAGTTGAACAAATCAAAGACAAAACACCACATGGGGTGGCACTCCAGGACTGGATCCCGTGAGTGACTAAGGATGATCAGCCTCCACTCCAACCAGCTCCCTCTCCAACTCCATATCGCACCCTCCAAGCTCCTATTGAGATCAATTTTAATATTGACCTGTTGATTCGCCTTCGCTTCTCCCATTCCTTTCGCTTCGATCTCACACCGGTAACAATGGATCTAGACTCTGGTGATTCCCCGTGGGGCGGTAGGCACTCATGATACCACAGCTCTTCGAATCGCGGTCTGATTTATGAAGCAGATGAGCCTTCACAGTTCAAGCCCAGCGATGGTTCCACCAAACTCAGCACTCAGGAAGCTGGTAGGTTTTTAATTTGGCTTGCTCTTTCTACGACCTTTCGCTAAGCCCACTACCAAATAGCAGCTGCACAAACCCCCGCGTCAGACAGCTCGCCCGCTGTCCGCATACCAGGGAGAAGAGGCCCACGAGGGACACGCAAGATCAGCGCACAAGCCACTAAACTTGAATCCGTTGATGATTCCGTCGACCCCCTGGGTCCATTGGGCGAAGCGCCTGCCGAGGCCACCCCAACACCCACAGATGAAGCACCAGCACCGCCCCAAAAGGAGCCGTTCGCCGGGCGTGGCGCGCGACCGCTCTCCTCTCCCTCCCAGGCATCTGACGGAGCGGATGCAGTCGACTCGAACAATTTGGAAGAGGAGACCGCGGTCTTCCGAGGACCCCCTCCCGTGCAACCGCCGGCGCAAGCGGATGGACTGAAAAGGCAGACGCAGCCCAGCATAAGCGTGGAGGATGCTGCAAAGCCGACCTTCCAGATCTATGTCGGAGATCCGCACAAAGTGGGAGACCTGACAAGCAGTCACATTGTTTATCAAGTTTCGACGAAGGTAATTGGACTGCACGGAACTTGAAAGCTATCGATTGGAAAAGAGGAAGCTAACGGCTACCGGTGTGGCTAGACAACATCCAAGGCCTATCGCCAACCCGAGTTCACTGTCAGCCGTCGATACCGTGATTTCCTCTGGCTTTACAACTCCCTGCACAGCAGTAACCCGGGAGTGGTTGTTGCGCCTCCGCCCGAGAAGCAAGCAGTTGGCCGGTTTGATACCAGCTTTGTAGAGTCGAGGAGAGCTGCTTTGGAACGAATGCTTAACAAGATTGCCGGCCATCCCATTCTTCAACATGATGGCGATCTGAAGATTTTCCTAGAAAGTGAGGCTTTCACCCTTGATGTTAAGAATAAGGAAAACCGAGAGCCTGACATTGGCCCAAGCAAGGGAATGCTGAGCTCCTTCGGTATTTCCGTTGGTGGAGGAACTAAATTTGTGGAACACGACGATGTAAGTGAATCGTTTCTAATAAATCGGTTTCGCCTGCTCACACGTTGATAGTGGTTCCATGACCGAAAAATCTACTTGGATGCATTGGAGAACCAGTTGAAGGCTCTATTGAAGTCAATGGACACTGTTATTCTACAACGAAAGGGTCTAGCCGAGGCTGCAGGCGACTTTTCGAGCTCATTGCATGCCTTATCTGCTGTCGAGCTATCCCCCGCCCTTTCCTATCCATTGGAAGGCTTGTCAGAACTTCAATTACGTATCCGGGAACTCTATGACCGACAAGCGCAACAGGATGTTCTGACGCTTGGAATCACAATCGATGAATATATCCGATTAATTGGAAGTGTCAAAATGGCCTTCACGCAGCGGCAAAAGGCCTTCCACACCTGGCACGCAGCAGAGTCCGATCTACAGAAGCGCAAGAACAACCAAGAAAAGCTACTCCGCCAGGGAAAAACTCAGCAAGACCGCTTGAATCAAGTCAACGCCGACGTCGCGGATGCAGAACGTAAGGTACACCAAACGCGGCTGCTCTTCGAGGATATGGGCCGGCTTATGCGGAGTGAGCTACAACGGTTTGAGAAGGAGAAGGTGGAGGACTTCAAGTCTGGCGTGGAAACATTCCTTGAAAGTGCAGTCGAGGCCCAGAAAGAGGTAAGTTCTTGCCAACACTTCCGGGTTTTATCTCATCCGGCTGACCCCGAACACAGTTGATCGAACTCTGGGAGACATTCCTCCTGCGTATAGACGCTGGCGAAGAAGGGCTTCCGTACTATGTACCTGCTGAAGCAAGCGATGAACCCGCTCCGGCGGAGCCCGCAGAGGCAGGCTCGGAAACGGGGCTACTGGCCGCCGAGCATGACGCTTGATATCCCTCCGGGTTGCGTTTCCACAGCCCTGAAAATGAGCGCCGTCTTTTTCCTCGTCTTGGTTTTGTATTCATTATGGAACAACTCTTTCACGATGTTTGTTTATGCCATGCTGCCACTGGTAATGCTCAGCAAGCTGACAAGCTTTGTGTTTTTCTTCTATTTCCGCTTCACTCCGAATACCATTGTTCGCGTACTGTAGCAACCCAATTCATAATCTGCACTATTTAGTTATACTGTTCCGAATGCATACTTCTTTCTCTTGTCCTAGACTGAGCCCAGCCGCAGGCCACTCCTATCAAGTAGCGGAACGTCCACGTGCTTGGTACTTTGCGGGCTCAGCCGGGGTATTGTTGCTGGAGTGATGTGACACCCTATTGCTTGATTGATTTCAATTTTTCTTGGTCTTTGGGATGTAATCATTTGGTAGTTGAGCTCACAATGTATTGCTTAGTGCCATGAGAAATGTCAAGTTGTGTCATGGGTAGTCACAGTGTGATGATTCACTTGGGGCTACATCGTAGACATCGGCTCTAAGCAGACTTCAAGAGATTTGAAGAAAGATATGCTTACAAAACCAATGGCATCCGAATAGACTTGACAAACAACAACCCCGGATGGGAGAAAAGATAAATTCTTGGTATAATACAACAGGCTCATACCAGACATATGTATAGTGTACAAGATCAAACCAAAGAAAAAGAAACACAAAAAGACAAAAAAGAAGATCCCAACTCCCATCCAAGCGGTACAGACCAGACAAATCCCTGGTTCAACCCGGAAATCCACAAGCCCAACTACTTCTTTCCAGTGAACTTGGTCTTCTTCTCGGGCGGGGGCGGCGCCTCATTCTGCCCGAAAGCGCTAATCAAATCAAGCAAGTTATCCTCCTCCTCCTGCTCCACCTTAGCCTGAGCCTTGGCCTCCGCCTCGGCCTGCTTAGCAGCAACAGGGTCCTTCGCCGCCGTCTCTCCTTCAACAGGCGCGCTGGCATCATAGCTGCGACCGAATCTGGCACGGAAAGCCGCGAGACGACCCGCCTCATCTTCCTCGACGTTCATCAGCTTGCTGCTGGATGGGTTCCAGAGGAGGGAGTTGCGCGTGTCGCGCGTGGAACGGTAAATCGGGGCTGGCGAGGTCGTGCGGTGAGTGAAGGTGCTGCCGTCAGAGAGGGTGATGAGCTGTGTGAAGGTGTAGGGGCGCTTGGGGCGACGGAGGAGAGTTGCATGTCGGCATTGAGAGCAGACGAAGGTCGTGCTGCTCGATTGCGTGGGGAGTCTTGTAGGAAGGATGGTGGTTGTTGAGTTGATGATTGTGGCCGCGGTGCGGCGGAGGGAGGTGTGCATTGACATGTTGGATGGGTCAGTTCAACAATGCCCGAGGTAAATGACAATGGGGATTGTTGAGGTGGGTGGAGGTTGACGGGGCCGCAATGCTATCGGGGAGGTTGCGGAGGTTGTGAAGTTGATGCTATAGCAGAGAAATTATCGCGGGTTATGTAAGCGGATCTGTTCCGTTCGGGATTTTCGATGTTAAGCATGACTTCTTATTGCCCTGTGTCTCTGTGAGTCTCTCTTCTTTTTCCTGGGAAATTAGACATGATATGGAAAAGTCTGGGAAATCTGTGATTTTGAAACTTGCGTGACTCCCTGAGCACCTTTCACACCTCCGTCAATTCTAGGCCGGCGGGATGAAGCTCGCCTTTCCAGTCGCGCATGGGACTGCTCGGACAGGACTCGGAGGTAGGCCGTCATGATGTGTTTTCGAGTGCTTCTGTCAAGTGTGCTAATGGAAACCATTTAGAATTATCACACATTACGAACTCTACACCCTTATTCCTGGGAGCACATCTCTTCCTCCGAACCTCTCCGCCTGCACCACTTAACCCATACCGCCCACGATGCGATCACCGACGATATACTAGCAACGGCCCAACCCCTCTAAAAGAAACAGCTTGCACGGGGAAAGCCAGCACACCATCCAATGCAGACACTGTGCCACAATCTTCAACACCTACGATATCTATATCCGACCAAGTCCGCCTCCTCATGCGTCGAGTCCCCTACCCCGTCGCAATCATAACAGCAACCGATCCCTCCGGCCCAGAAAATACCACATCTTTCCGCGGCATGACAGTCTCCTCCTTCAACACTGTCACTCTCACCCCGCACCCTGTGATCTCTTTCAACGTGCGCCGCCCATCGGAGACATTGAATGCGCTACTTGCTTCGCGCCGGTTCCTGGTTCATTTGCTTGCACCGGGTCCGGCGACTGCGACTTTAGCTAGAGATTTCTCTAAGGGGAATGTCACTCTCGCTGCAATGTTGAAAGGACATGGGGATTTTGAGCTCGCGGCTTTGCCTACTGAGAACGAAGATGGACATTTTCAAAGACCACTTCCTATTCTTCAGCGGAGGGCGGATGCAGCAGCTGCGAGTGATGGGGTTGACTTTCCTTTTGTTTTTGAATGTACCCTGCATCCGGAGAAGATTGATGTGCATGATCACTCAATTGTGCTGGGTACTGTTGTCCGGGCGATCGAGGGCTCTGGGTCTGTTTCGGCGCAGGGGCTGGACGGCAAAGCCTTGGGTGAGCATTCGCCCGAGCGGCTATGTTTAGCATATGCAAATACCAAATTTTGGAGGATGGGAGGTGAACTTTGAGCTGGGACAGTTGTCTGGCATATCTGGTTTCATCTGAGCCCCGAAGGAAAAGTGCTTCGTTGTGTCTTCTGACAAAGCATTGTATATATTATTTCTTGGGAAATGTGGCGTTCGGGCTGTATATAGACCCTTGACTAGACATATAGTATCACAGCTAATTCTGATGGTCTTTGCATTGTATGATCTTTAGTAAAGTTGAAAAAATGAAGATGAGAAATGCTTTCATGATATTGATGCGTCTACGCTTTTTGTGTGTGTGTGTGTGTGTGTGTGTGTGAGAGAGAGAGAGAGAGTATACAAGAACCGAATATAGAACACGTTTGTGTTTCGGTGTTGGGAACAGAACTGCCATATATCTCACTTCGATCGAATCCATAGAATTGCCATCTCTTCGCGAGATGCATGCCACACCACCACAATGACCCAAGAAACCAGGAGTCATCACAGTGCAGGCCGACGAGAGAGAGAGAGTCACTAGCACAAGGCGGGGAATCCAACCGGACGGAACCAAAGCACGGACACACAAAACTTGAGGCCACTTCTCGGAAGACAAACATGGAATTGAGATCGAGCACGAACTTGAAAGCGCGGCTAGGGTTGAGACCGCGGAAGCAAGCGCCGAGAGACCTAGTCTCGCGATGAACGCGGACTGCCACTCCCACTGCCATTACCGCCACTACCACTACCAGTGCCACTACCTCGACTTACGGCTCGCTGGAAAGGGCTCAAAACCGGACGGCCACCTTGATGCAGGAAACCATTCCCATCGGACCCAGGGCGAGACTTGGTCTCACCAAGCAGTTCGGCTAGGTCAAGTTGGAGAGGTGGCAAGCGGTTCGTGTCCAAGAAGTCAGAGCCGTATTGGCTGCTGCGAGTGGAGCGGTTGGAGAACGAACGGTCTCGGTTGTTGATGCCTGACCCGAAGTATGAGTCCACGTTGCCGGCGGGCGAGCTTGGAAACTGTGGGAGGAAGGGAAGGTCTTGCGATGGGCTTGTTGGATTTGACAGCATTTCATAGACTGGAGAAGACGAAATCTGTAGTGGACTAGACCTCGCAGGAGGAAAGCTGAGAGCCCCCAACAGAGATCGAGCGCTAGGTGCAGTGGTCGTAGATGCGTTGAACGACAGACCACTGGTCTCTAGTAGAAGATTTGTGCCTGGCAAGTTGCCTTCGGGGGTGAGAGGACCAGACTCCAGAAGCATTTGCTGCTGTTGTTGCTGAATAGACTGCTCAATTGCAGATGCCTGCTGCCAGAGTTGACTCGTGCGCAGCTGGAAATCCTGCACAGATTGGCTGATGCTCCCGAACTGCTCATGGAAATTGGTCTCCATCTTTGACTGGTCCTGCTCTCTGGCAAATTGCTCGGCAGCCCGACGTTCTCTCTCGTTCAACCCTTGTGCGTTGGCCGAGATGATACGCTCATACTGCTCGTTCACCCGGGTGCGGCGACCCTGGAGACGCTCGCGCTTCTGGATAGCTTGTGTCAATTCCAACTCCAGTGCCGCCACCTGCTGAGCTGCAGCTGTCCGAGCAGCAGTGACCTCTTCCTTGGTCGCATTGAAAAGCTCTACCTCACGATCGAAATCCGCTTTGTGCGCCGACCACTCTTCCATTTCCTCCTTCGGAACACTTTCCATGGTGTCGAGTTGTATCTCTAGTGCTGCAGTAGCCTCTTCAGTTTGCCGAATGTTTCGTTCTAGTTGAAGCGAGCGCTGCTTTTGGCGATTCTCATCGCTACCGCTGTGGAGGCGAGTATTGAAGTTCTCGAGTTCTTTCCGGATTTTCGAAATGACAGCTTTGTGGTCGTTCTTCGTCTTTTTCAGGCGGTTGCGCTTCTCATTCAATTTGGATTCTGCATTGCTAATAGAGTTCTTGAGCGTTGTTGTGGGGGATGATGGACGGTAGGTCGGCTGCGGTGGTGTCGATACCGTGGAAACGACTGTTCAAGCAATGAGCTTATTGAAAAAAAAAACCAATTTGAAAAAAACCCCATCATTCAACATGAACTTACCTTGCTCTGTGTCAGTCGTTGCGGGCGTCTTGACACTCATGACACAAATTTCCTCGTCGGTATCGCTTCGTACAAAAGCACATGTGTAGGCGCAGTTGGGAGCAAGCCCAGCGATCTCGCCCCGCCATTGGACGACACTCGGTCCCTTGGCATCTGAAACCCTGCATATCGAAGCGGTAGCCCAGAGCGCACCATTGACGCAGACGTAGAACGGTTCCATGTCTCCACCCAAACGGCCGGCTTCAAAGGAACCCGACACAGGGGGGTCATCGGTAAATTCCCCCGCGGCGAATTTGATCGAAGAGCTATCCATATCCGTAATCCATATTAACCCGTCGTCGAGAGATACACCCTGCAGATCCTCCTCCGTCATTGTGAGATTGCGGGCTGTTTTAGAGGCAGCTCGCGAATGCTCATATTCTCTCATCACCGTGACCTTTGTACTGGCAAGTGCAGCCCAGAACGGCTGTCGGCTCCGAACTTGATTCGCTTGCCGTCTGCGTTTCTTGGCTGATGTGAAGCGATCCTTTCCATCTTTCAACTGACCATCAGGTCCCACGAAAGAAGACGAAACACTGGCAGCGGATTCCAGAGCCGAATCAACTTGTCCTTGTGACCCCGCAGAAGCCTCCGTATCGCCCCGCTTGCCGGTCCGTAACGGTGTCGGCGACCGATTCTTGGCCATCGAACGTCGTGCCATGGCGGTTCCAGCTTGTGCAAGGATGTGCACTGCGAGAAGGCTGCGGAGCCAGCTCGGAGACGTTTGTGCTTCGGAGCGTCGGAACTCGGCGGGTAGCAGGTGGGAATACTGGGAAAGGAGATCGGGGCTGAGTAGTTTAGCAGAGACAAGATGACCCAAGACAAATTCCTGAATGCCTTTACTGCGAACAAGATGAAGAAACAGAACAATTCCGACACAGAGAGCATTGACCCCGCCGTTCTTCCCAGAACCCCCGCCACCCAAGGTGATAGCAACTTGGACATGAGCGAGATCGATGGCAAAGTTTTGCGCCCAAGTCCACATGAGGAGGCCCCAGAGCAGTATGCAAAACCCATCCATCGCAATCATCGTCCCCAGAGATGGCGTCCCAGCCGGACCCTGAAAAATATCGAAGTTCGACGACAAAGAACCAGCCGCGGCGCCACTCGGAGGCATGAAAGTTAAGGAGGCGAACAAGAACTGCACCAGAGTCAAGACCATTGGTGGAAGCTGTAGCAAAAAAATCAAGATGGCGATGGTGTCGTACATGGGACACGATTTGAGGATAGTGGATGCGAGCTGGAGCGGATTGATCGAGGCATTGGATCCGGATCGTTTCGAGGTTCCATTGCGAGAGGCATGACCTGCTATGCCACCATTCTGGGCGACATCACCGTTTCCCTGCGCAGCTGCCATTTCTCCACCCTTGCTGTGTCCATTCAACATCCCACGCACATTGCCATCTGCCTTCGTGCTATCCCCTCCTTTGCCGGCGCTTGTCGGAGATGTCACAGTCGTATCGCTAGTCGATCGTACAGCAGATAAATCGAAGTGAGCAGACGCGTCCGGACCGGTAGCAGAGCCGTTGCCCGAGTGGCCGTTGAGATGGCCGCTTGACTTTTGCTTGGTTACTTTCTTGCCGGGACCGACGAGGCCATTCTCCTGCCGATTGCTCTGGTTCTTCCTAGATGCAGCGGAGCGTGTCATGGACGAGGGAGCCCGAAACCCAGGTCCGAGTCAGCTTGGCGGGATGAAGCCAAGGACTGGGACCAGGAAAAAGGCGAAAACGGACTAAAATTGGATGTGATTGGTGAAGGAAATAGTATAGCGTAGTTAGTATTGCAGTGAGGATGTAAAAGAAAAAGGCAGTAAATGTATAAGGAAAATGAAAAAAATAAAAAAAAAGAGAGAAAGGCAAGAGACGACGCTCTACGTGGAAACGTGAAGGGGAAAAAGTGCCCAGGTGGAATTGTATGAAGACGAAAGAAACAGAATTGGTATTGGTATTGTCATTTAGTGTCGATCACGGGCGCCTTTTGGGTAGGCGGTACTAAGCTTCAATACCATCTGCCACTATTTTATTTTGGTACTGTGTACTCTGTACGGAGAGTACGGAGAGTACGGAGTACTTACGGAGTACTTGGAGCAGATGGCAAAATTCAGTTGAAAAGCTCCTGGTTATCAATCTTGGCTTCTTTTGTCGATCTGGAGTTTCTGCATGGAAAATCACATCCAGCACGACGCATTCCCTGCCAAGCTTTCTTACTCTGAACACCTCCGTATCTTACGATACAAAAGGGCTGATTGACAGGTCACGCCTAGCTACAACCGCTGCAGTTGCCAAGTTATGCAGCGCGGATACCTACACATTGACCAATCCGAAGTGTGTCTGCGTTTGATCCAGGAAGGTTTTCAGTACCGAGTGATCTCCGTTGCCTCAGTGCCAAGGGGTTGACTAGGGCTGATAAGCTAGTAACTATGGAATACAACCTACAACGTACTGATCAACTTGGAAGCCGGGTTCGATCACCAACCGGCATTTGCTGTCAAAATAACTAACTGGATTGACGATCGTCCGTTTCTTGACCCGTCTGCTGCGGGGTCATCCTTGCGCCGGACTTATGATCTGTGTTGCGAATCCTTGGATCAGGTAGGGTGACCACTCATTAGGGGGGGGGCTAGTTTGTAGATCAATGCGCCTCTAGGCCATAGACACGCAATCCTGAGCATTGGGGGATAGGAGTGAGGAGTTAGTATGGGGGAAATGAAGCTTGTGTATCTCAACTTGTAATAACAAGGTTGGCCACATTCTCCCTGGGATCATCACATGCTCGGCCATCTCGTGCATCTTCCTGAAAGGCTCCGCACGGGTTCTACTGTTCTAGTACGAGCATAGGTCTAGATCCTTTTTACAAATGACGTTTTGAGGATAGATCGAGATTGAGTGATCCAAACATTCGATTACCTCTCTAACGAGGTTCTTCTTTCGCAGAAAATAGATGTCAAATTGCCGTGCTCCGTACAGCTTTTGCCAATTCTGGTCCTCCCCCTCCTGTCCGATACCCGGGGCTTGGCAGCCCTGGAGAGGGTTTGTAGATCAGCCACAAACGCAGTGAAGATCGGCCGGACGGGCTTGGTGATGACTTGGGCTATTTATGTGTATATGCGGTGAGCCCTACAATGGTAGCACCTTATGTTATTTAACCCCCTCGATCATTGCCTTGGCCCTCTAAACATGTGGGTTTCTAATCCAGAGTTCTGAAGAAAAGGGCAATTCTGGAAAATTACACACTTCCACTAGCGTGTCCACTTAGTCTCTTTTAGAACCGGATTTTGCTTGGGTCCGATAAACTTCAAGTTTTTAAAGGTCGATCCCTTCGCTTTTCCTACTAGCTCCAGTTCTCGCCTCCTGAGGCAGTGTCTCGGTAATAAACGAAATCTCGGCTAACCGGTGAACGTATCTCGATCTCGATCGCACCATGTATTTACTCCCACGAATGTCAGCTTCGAGCCCTTCATAGTCCCATCATCCATCGAATCGTCTGTTCAAGGCAAATCTTTTTTTAGAGTTTACTTGGGCCGCATGTAGTTAGTGTATACTCCGTATATCAGTTGGCCCTGAACAACCAGGAACCTAAACATATAGGTGAGAGCGAATGTATCAACTCCATAGGTACGCACATGGATACTGTCTACAGATGTGAATAGTGTACGAAATACACATCGGAAATAAGGCTGACATGCCCAAATTTCACTTTGTGAAACGGGCCTTCTTTTTCATACGGTAGTGACTAGAGAAATCTTAAGACACAAAAGGCATACATTAAATCCGTAAGAAAATCCGTAAGAAAAGAACAAGGGATGGATCTTAATTTTCACAATGAATGAAAACGTTGTATGCCCCGAGGCTCACATTCCATCCCCCGTTGAAATCACATTTGTTTTTCCTGATTTTGGCCAGTACGAGGATCAGATTATTATACCCCGCTTGGAACCACATAAAAACCTAGCTATGTACTGACCTAGCTACATGGGACTATGTAAACCCGTTGTCACCAAAGTCTCCAATACGACGAGACCCATCGTCAATCTATGTCTGAAGAGACTCTTCGGGGCACGTTATTGCCAACCGCTCCCTTCTACAAAGCCTTTCATGTTCCTCCTGCATGTTCATCACTAACAGAAAGAGGCCAATATTGGCCCCAAGAGTACGTCCACGATCAACTTTTCACATCCCGAAGCAACGATAGCGCCGGGGTGGTATGCGTCTTACAGGCAGCAACACAAGGCTTGACTCCATAATTGTCGACAAGTGAAGGAACATCTGGACCGAGAACATATGTGCAATTATATCATTGTCATGCGTGTATGATCGCGCTGCCGTTTCATAGCAAGTCTCTCCCTAGAACACGATGCTGCAAAGGGAATGTCTGAGGGTGGGGGTGATTTGAAGTCTCAATTCAAAATGTACAGGAGTGATGCCATGTAGTGATTTGAGTGCAAGATAGCCCATGCTGCTGACCTGGACACTCCAGAGCTCCTTCTGCGCCACACGAGGTATTTTGTATCCTGCCCAGATGCCCGCCCTCCTAGTACAGGTAATCAATCGGGACAACTCTGACAACATACGTTTCTCTGTAGGTAAAAACAGCCTTTCTGCCCAAGCCAGATAGTACCTTCCAAGGTTCATCCTCGCCTCGATCGGTCTTCCCGCTTCCTTTTCCCTCATTTAACAGTTTGAACCAATCGATGTTTCCTTTTCCGTCTTCCTCTCTCTTATCACGACAAGTAGTTCGGTCAATCACACAGTTCGGAGTACCATAAGGACAATCGGATCCAAGATGATTGTAAAAGAGGGTCCAACTCGGGACCTTCATTAAAACAAGGGGTTCTTATTTTTCTTCTCATGGGATCTAGGCATAGCTAGTCTACAAGCTTCGTAGCAGGAACGAGAAGCAAGCCATTCTTGAGCTCCCTAGCACCTGTGGAAAGAATATTCTAAACGTTGTAATTCCAAGGGATACAATTAATAAAAGATGCCCAGCTAGGACTCAGGTGGTATGTCTCAAAAAACTACTTTAGAGAATATAGGTTCGTGCCGAAGAGACTGATCTCCGCTTCGGCCTGGTGAAGAATTCCGGCTAGATGGTAATTATCGGCATTGACTAAGACATTGTATAATTTTCAGAAAAGCCAGTGTATCTGTTTTGGGGATAAGCTTGAGGACAAATTAATCTCGTCTTGATCCAAAGAGATGATGGTTTTTTCAAGGAGTTCCCAGACGCTGCCAATCAGACACGACCCAAGTGTGGTCATTCTTGAAGCAGTTCAATGAGTTTACTGTGATATATGGAAGCTCCAAAAGCTTGACTAGGTGTGGTAATCATTCTGTGGACCGTATGGTGGAACTTGCTAGCTTGTGCTCTCGGAGGATCGAGAAGAATTTTTCAAGACAAGTACATAAAGAAAGGGTCGGGGGCAAGCATGTCTCAATAATCCGAAATCCATCTAATTCAAGTCAAAAAAGATCATTTGAGTGATCATTAAAGATGGAAAGAATCGGGACTGTGTGATCTTATTAGGATTAAAAAAATTATCAGCACAATATAACACCCCCAGGACTGCAAAGGTGAGCACCACATTAGTCATCTTGTGTTTCGCGGGCACCTCTAGGGGTGCCCACCTCGGAAGGTTGCAATCAATCGAGAGAATTCTGGAAAGATAATACCAAATTCTCAATTCCTCGCAGTTCAATCCCCATTCTGAAGAGCTGAGGGGCCAACTCATTAAATGACAAATCTCAAGTCCACGTTTCTCTCACGAGAACCCCTGGTATATATGTTCCTAGTCTGACTATACTCTCAGCTACTTATAGCCCCAAGACTTGCCAGGATGCCAAATGGAAACGACTAGTCAAAACTAGTTACATCGATCCCAATGGAATCAAGAGAGACTGGGAGTCCGCGGAGCGCCAGGTACGAATGTCGAGGTTATATATATCCAACTAAAAGACCTAATCAAATCATAGACAAGGCCGACAGACTCACCCGTCGATGGAGTCAACATCGTCGCTTTTCTGAATAAGGAAAATGGCCCTGAGATCCTTCTGGAGAAGCAATACCGGCCTCCGATTGACCAAGTCGTCATAGAGCTCCCCGCGGGATTGATCGATGCAGGGGAGACAATTGAACAAACTGCAGTCCGAGAGCTGAAAGAAGAAACCGGGTACATTGGTATTGCTGACAAGACTACTGGTATTATGTACAATGGTTCGTGGGCTAGTTATTCGTTTGACTACTGTATTTTAGCTGACTTGGGATACTTGTCTAGATCCAGGCTTCTGTAATGCCAACTTCAACATGGTTTACGTTCAGGTTGACATGTCTCTTCCGGAAAATCAGAATCCAAAGCCTGATCTCGAGGATAATGAGTTTATTGAGTGTTTCACACTTCCGGTGTCGGAGCTTTCGGCGGAGTTGCAAAGGTTGGAGAGTGAAGGGTTTGCGATTGACGCCCGGGTGGGATCTATTGCAGAGGGCATTGAGATTGCAAAGAGGTTGAGGCTTTGAGTTATTTAATTGGGGAGGATTGAAACTCGGTATGAATACCATGCAGGGAATTGACCATCATGCTGTAAATGTTGTAGACTGTACAAGCTAGTGGCTCCCTGATGATATGAGAGCCTCAATGATACACCCCACCCAGTGATGTCTGTAGGCTTCTATGTCAACGGGTAGAACCAGCGCTAGGACCTATAGAACAACCAAGAAAGCAATTTGATCTTGATTTAGGGTTGCTGTTGATCACGGGTCAGACCCAGATAACTCTCTTGGTACATGCATAATGTGATACCTTGCCCACGGGTGCTATTCTGTACTGCTTACACCAGGGTTGAGTCCTAGGCCAATTTTGCCATGATCACTTTTGAAATGAGATACCGGTTTATTGCTGCTGCTACCATCAATGGTATGACCACGTTCCCTTCCTCATCTAATATTCAATTGGTCTGGCAT
Source organism: Penicillium digitatum (assembly GCF_016767815.1). Taxonomy (NCBI): domain Eukaryota; kingdom Fungi; phylum Ascomycota; class Eurotiomycetes; order Eurotiales; family Aspergillaceae; genus Penicillium; species Penicillium digitatum. The sequence continues at coordinate 3,064,359 of NC_089387.1, forward strand.
ACATGAGACCTCGAATGTGGATTTGTAAAGAGCAGAGAACTGCAGCTGTCAAGCAAGTGCCCAAGAAAGAAACATCGTCGTCCATGACCCCAGAAATTCCATTCGTCGATGCTTCTGCCCAATTGTAATCATTATCACGCAGACCCGTTGTCTTCCACAGCGTCCGCCCGATCCCAGCTTTCAAGCTCAAGACTTCGAACCCGATTTTCGATATCAGCAATATGCTGCCTCCATTTCTCCTTCTCCTGCTCCTGCTGCTCCCACATAGTCTCAAACTGCTCCATGACAAATGGCGGGATAGCTACAGTCTTGCGGTTCTTCTTATAGTCATATATCACTATATCCTCAAAGCAACGAGCAGCAAGCCGTTGGTGCGCTTCAGATAAGATCATGACTTCGAGTCGGAATGCCGATTGGGCTGAAAGATGCCTAGACGGGTCTGGGACCAACTTTTGATACACAGTAATTTTGTCTGGGGATTCCATGGGCTGTGTGATAGTGAGTAAATAGGCCCATTCATTTGCTTTCCCACCGGGGTGGGTTTCGGGTCTCAGGGATACCGCACAAATTTATAGTCCATCTTGATACTTTTCATGATGATCCCAATTCCTGTATTACCAAGCATATTGATCCATTCTTTCTTATTTGCTGTATCGAGATGATTACCGATATTGCGCGTCCAGTTTACTCGAGCTGTTTCGGCGTATCGAACATAGGCAACATTGTTGACGTGGCCTTAGACTAGTTAACACGGCATGATCCATGAATTGGCGAGGAGTAAATACAAAAGCAAAGTGACGAGGCTTACCCTGTTGTCCGGATTAGCTTCGTTCTAAGAATCCAATATAGCCCATCCAGTAAGCGCAACAGGTAGGGAGCACGAATGTTCTCACCATAGTGTCCTAATCCATCACAAGCAGACTTAGCATTACTGAATCCCATGCACAGGGGAGATAAAACATAGCCCAAACTCTTACCTGTTCCCCCCAGACCACATGATGGCGATAAAGACTACGCCGCTTTTTGTCCGTGAGGAATCCCTCACCCCCAGCGATCAGTTCCCGCCATTCCTTGGCTAGTTGCTGTAGAATCCTACCCCCCTCATCTATCTGGGCTGGCTTCATCCCAAACATCAAGCACTTTCCAACCCTTCGCTTGGTTGCTGTAAGCCATCGTGGATTGATCGGGGTTGAGACTGAATCGGAGGGTTCTTGGACTTTGAAGGCCGCGGAAGTCGCAGAGAAGAGACGACGTGTGCCATTAGAGTACAGACAGATTGGGGCATACAGCTGCGCTCGAAAAGCCGATTGTGGAAGCATATCGAATAGTTGTGGATAGACAGTTCATCCAGCGCTCTCCGATAAATGATAACCAGAAGCTTAGGCCGAGGTCGGTTCGGCTAGAACCCCGCGTGACTATAGGGGAGTTTGACCTTGATGCTGCATTAACATCATTTTTGTGTGTTTTTTTTTTCTTTCTTCTTTTGTGTCAATATCTTAAGCAAGTGTGCGAAGAAAAGCAAAAAGACAGAATGTCCAAATTGCTACAAAGGCAGGCTATATATCTGTAGATAGCTGTAGCATATTAAAACACCTGTAGGAGAAACTTCGGGTGTTATCGGTGACGTGCCTTGCGGAGTCAGCCGCGTACCTTCATTTGCACCGCATCCCCGTCACCAACTTTCTACCAGAACTGCCTTGTTCTTAGATGGAGCAACCATGGTAAATCCTGAGCTGCGCCGGCAGGTCATAAATGTCTACAAAGGTGTGAAGCCGTACGCGTCATGTATCGACTCGAACCCCTGCACCGGTCATCTGTTCCATGCTAAAACCCCGAGATGTAGAGCTTCTGTTCTTAGGACGGGAATATCCTCTAGGCTACCAGTATTTCCGGGATCGGTTACACCGTGCGTTTACAAGTCAGACTCACATTACCGACGAGGAGCAAATCCGCAAGGGTATAGCGAGGGCTGAATTTGTGAAGAAAGGTGGGTGCTGTCTTTTGCGCTGGGATTCTCATCCCTGTACCTGATTTACAATTGAGAATATGTTGCTAATTGTCACTGCAGAAGTAGAAGCGCTGTAAGACTGGTCTCTACGTCCCTCCCTATCATATCGCCCTGTCGCATCCAACCATCTTCCGTGTTTTACTGCCTATGTTGCTGGCTTGCAATCATTTGGAAGCACAGTGGAATCATCCGTACATGTCGTTCTTCTATACATTGCACCCATAATGGGGTAGTGTCTGGCTAGATACACTGTGCATAGATTCACCTCTCATTATCATAGCAAGGCGTCATGCAAAAACTTCTTTGGTCCCCATCACAACAATTTTGCGTTGATGGTAACTGACATGATAAAAATATAACCCAGGTATTATTTGAAGCGGTACCGAACGCTGAAAAAACGATATGGAAGTGAGGCCTAGTATACCAATGGCTCTCACCTCTACTCCAGAAATATTTAGATCATTGGCATGTTAGAAACCCCGAAAGACAGAAATAAAATTGGGGGGTATCACCAATATAAAGTGCAGAATGGTCGCTACTTGACTTTTACCCACCGGAACTCCGAATTGACTCAAGGGTTTCATCTTTTTTGACCCCACCAAACGCTCACTTCAAGGCACTCGCCGCTGGCGAGTCCCCCTTTCTGCAAGAGGTCGGCTGTCATGGCAGCCCACCATCGGTCCCATTCGTCACGGCTCTTTCCACTAGACTCCATCAATATCGGCTCCAGCCCTTCAATCATCTGTATGGTAGTGAGGAGAGCCGTGCGCCGGATGGAGATTTGCTCTGGAGTCAGGCTCTTTCGTGAACTGTTGTTGGCATCCTTGCCTTGGCTATCTCGTTCCCAGCGCCAGTCACCCAGTGGAATTGCAACGCGGCGACTGTCCACATTTTCCAACAAGTCCACTTCGGAGTTGAAAGATAGACCGATGGTCGCGCACGGGAGCGCTGTCAATTTAAGACGGTCAAACGACTTCTGCACCCAGGAATTATAATCCACCACGAACTTGTTCTGCGCTCGTGTGAATGGTGTGGCAGAGGAGAATGTATAGGTAGCCGTGGCATCGGCGACCTCCTGTTCTTTCGAGTGGGATTTGCGTGCCGGAGCCGGATTGGGCAGGAGCGAGCGGAGGCTCCAATCCGAATCCCACACCTCGAGAATCCCCCCGGACTTCAGCACCCGTAGGGGCTCGCTCAAGCCAGATGCAGATTGCGCGGGGCTGGAAGGACACATGCCGGCATCCTTGATAAATACGAAATCAAAATAGTCATCCGGGAAGGGTAAGCGGGGTCGGCGTAGGTCATGACGTTTGAATTGCCAGTTCATTCCCTGCTTGCGCATATCCGGCGCAATGGAGATTACATCTATCCCGGCAAAGGCAACATCGGGGTGGCCATTCCGGGCGAAGTACTCATGGCACAGACCAGACCACAAACCGGACCCGCATGCGACTTCCAGGATACGTTTGGGAGGCCGATTAGCTAAATGGGGGTTGCAAAATGGGCCGCCGAGGACGCGCAGCAGCATCAACGTGCGCAGGCTTTGGCGATGGATCTCGGGCATGTCGCAGGGCAAAGGGTAGGCGTTCTCCGGGTCGCGAAAGTAAGTGCGGCCTCCATGGCGCATTACAGGGTATGTTGAGTAGTCCGTAAGTGAAGTCAGGGACGAAGAGGAGGTTGCGGCCAGTGTCGAGCTCAACTTGGAGTGCAGATCGGAGCCGGAGGCGGTTGCACCCGAGAACCCTAGTGCCAGAATGTCCATATCGCTTTCCTCACGTATATCGATTGGTGCCCCCTATGACTCTGAAGATTGTGGGTCCGGTCGCATTCTCGGCGCACGATTGAAGCGAAGCTTTCATGAACGATGCATGCCTTTTTTCTGGAGGCCTTTTTTATATTTTGACTGGAAAATGTCTCCAAGGGAAGGGAAATAGGCAATAGAATAAACAAAAAGAAAAAACAAAACAAAATTGGAATCGAACAGGAACGGTGATGGGGATCAAAGCGGGCTCGGAAATAGTCCCTAGTGCAGCCGGGTGCAGAGCTGACGAAAATTTCTTGTTCAACGTCAAGAACAAAGTACTGCTAAAGATAATCCTTTAGTTGTGCATACAAGGTCAATACCTTGAACAGGGAAATCTTCACGGAGTTCAAGAACAAATGGGGGAGGAGAAGAGAAAAGAAAAGCAGGTCTGACCCCTGGAAGTTGAATATCCACTTGAGTCTAGTTTAGTCTCTTCACGGTAACAGTAACAATACTTAACTCCGTGAAATATTAGTATTAGAGTCCCCTGGTCCTCCTGAAATATGTTGTTTTACCCTCTGTGCTGAAGAGTTGGAAGTTTTTCCGATTTTTATATCATTGACATCATGACTTCTACACCCGGCCATCGATCGCCGGAAAGGGACATGCTGGCCAGGGTACGGAGTAGACACTATAGTTATGCTGAGCAGATTACTTTTTGGACCTATCTAGGAGAATAATGAATCCTCACTTGTCAGCCTCTTGAATCAAATATAAGGAGCCAACGAACACCTGATCGAAGGCTCCCTTCTGATTGATAAGATACATCCAAATCTAAAAGTATCACTAGCAAATTATGTACGGAGTACTCCGTACACCTGGCAACGAACGTATTAATTTTTCCTGGTAAACCTGGATACACTGAATACACTGGATACACACCCGTCGGAGATCTCTACCCGTCATATCCATTCGTGATTTCATAATTGGATCCGCAGTCTGGGCCTTAGCTCATTGTCTCTCTATCTGAGACAACCTTGGAAATGTACCGGCTTACCCCGTGCCCTATGCCAAGTCTAGGCAGGCATTTGTGGTATCGGCTATTCCACGCGATCGTCTGCACTGTGATCCGTGCCCTTTCCGGTATTAATTCCAACGCATACAACATCCTCTGTACCTGCAGAATGATCCGAAATTTCGACACCGTAGCGTTTGCCACGTACTTTTGAGGACCCGTTGGATTTGTCAAGACACAGGAGTTGGCGGACTAGAAGAGGCAAATCTGACCGGTAAGAAAAGGGCAACTGTAGATGGGAAAACCAGGGCCAGATGAATCCGTTGGAGCTGTCCCTTTGGTGAAAATGCGTGGATACTGCGTAGGGCTGTGCTACCTCGCAGAAGCGATGAACGACATCTCTATGTTCACTAGGGCTGAAATAGAGTCTGCCCAGGTGCCATTTGACGAGGGAAATTATCATTAAAGAAACCTCTACGGAGTATTCAGACATCACTCAAGATCATTCAACATCAGTCAACAGTCTTTCTGCTTCGTAAAGAGGTCATAGGATGGTATATTGAAGGTATTCACCAATGAAGACTATAGTGATACACCTCACCGGCGTTCCAAGGTGGCACTCTGTCTTTCATCATACGATTTGGAATCTGCGGAATTGAGCAAAAAAAAGGAACCTATTGGCTGTTCTGTCTCGCCCAAGTCATTCCCGCCAAGGGGAAAAGCTGACCTGATTTGACACAAAGACGCGATGATCTTCTGACATGTAGGACCAATGAAAGAGATCAGACTCAATTGGAGAGATGTTGGATATTACGAGGACTGAGCATAGCTCAGGGCCTTTCTTCACTCTTTTAATCCTCTGGTCAAGGTTGGGTTCCCTCTTTGCCACACCCCATGGGTTTGAGATCCCTGATAAGCCCAAATTTCTTTCACTTGTAGGGAGAACTCCTCCGTCCCCCTGATGTTAGCTAGCTTCAAACAAGATGTCTAGGCAGAATGAAAAATCAGGTGCAGATCCGGCTTGCCAACGATAGTTGCGTCTGCCCATGGTGTTTGGCAGGCAATGTCAACCACGTGGCTGGTTCTCATAGAAACAGTTTCATCGGTCGCAAAAGTAACGTGAAAGTGTGGGATAGATGAAGAACATATGATCAATGCCAAACCGATTCCCTCCCCCCAAAAAAGAGCAACCATTTGAGAAACACTGTGTCTTGGCAAGCCAAGCTCATCAAAGCTGGGAAAGACTTTGGCCCTTGCGGCGATTCACGTGATCCCGTGACTCCCGTCTCGCTGCAAACCACCAGTGTCATCTCAAGACGTCCTCATCGACCTGGAGACAATCGTTTGGTTTGCTCATCTTTGCTGCGTCAATCTTGCACCACTGAATCTTCTTCGACTCCCCGTCACCCAATCTCTTTTTACCTTTCCGATCACGCCTTCTTATTGATCCTTCCGCCCAATCATCGCCCTGAGGTACCGCTCCATTGCACACCTAAAGACACTCCTAGTACCAAAGTCACCGGCAACCCTCAATCGTGGTTTGATACAGGTGATTTTGCTTTAGGCCTCTATGTGGAAGAAGAGAAGAGACCGTCTCCGATCCTCTCCTCTCCTCTTCTCGACCCAACTCAACTTAGCGCCGCCCACCAACCAACAGGTTTTCCACCAGGGAAACAAAACACGGTCTCGTCTGCCACGTTAAATGGCAGATGGTACCTACAGGTTCCAGCAGCCTGGGGCCGGGCAGTTCTACTTCCAAGCTCAAGCACAGCAGAACCCTCACCAGCGACACATCGTTCGAAACGGGACCAATTCTCCGACGGGTCGACTGAAATTCAATACCGACACCCCCTCCCCCTCCCGATCTCCTGCCCTAAACCAGGCTGCGGCTCTTAGTCCTTTCAACAACATGTACGGCCAAACCCACCAAGGCCAGCATGTCATGATGAATGGCGGTCAAGCCCACCAGCGGTTTGGCATGCCGATTCCGAAGTTCCAGTCACAAACCCACCACTCTCATCACACACAGCAGCCACACCATCATGCTCATCACACTCAAGCGACCCACAACCTTACCCATCAACACAATTTCCCCGGCGGCGCACTGGCCACTACGACAGCTTCTCATTTCACCTCGACGCATCTGCAGAACGGAGTACCGACCGCGGACGAAGATCTTGATGAATCAATGAACGAGCATTGGCAGCAGCAGCTCCAGCTTGCGGCCGAATCGAGACAAGCCACTTCTCCCCACTACCATGCCCGTGTCATTGCCCAACAGACGAAAGGAATTCAGCTCATTTCCAGCAACACTGACACTGAGAATGGGATAGAGGGGCGCAATGGTGCCCCAGCAGGAAAGCCAGCTAGCCGACAGGGTTGGAATGCGCTTGATTTCGGTGGCCAAGGATTGCGCGCTTTGACTACCTCGTTGTTCAACTATGGCTTCATTGAGAAGCTGTACCTCAACTCTAACAAGTTGAAAGTGCTGCCTCCGGCTATTGGACAACTGCGGAAGTTGAATCATCTGGATCTGTCGGGAAATGAATTGACCGAGCTGCCAGAAGAACTGGGCATGCTTTCAAACCTGAAGAAACTCCTTCTCTTCGATAACAACATTCGCACCCTCCCTTACGAAATGGGGTATCTTTACCGGTTGGAAACATTGGGCATCGAGGGCAATCCCCTTAACGATATCCTCAAATCTCAGATCATGAAGGACGGAACCAAGGCTCTCATCAGGTACCTGAGAGAAGAGATGCCAGGTGTGTTTTAACTGATCCTTTCGCTTTCGAGCATCTTGGCGTCGGATTTCTGGCTAACTTCAAGAAGTCCACCTACCTCCTCCTGACCGTGACTGGGTGATCCTTGATGACACTTCAACCTCGTCCAACAGTAATACGGAAAAGATCACCGTACTGTCATACAACACTCTGTGTGACTCCTCTGCCACCCAATCGCATTACGGCTATGTGCCCTCGCGTGTCCTATCTTGGGAATACCGCCGCGAGCTTATTCTCAACGAACTACGATCCCACAACTCAGATATTGTTTGCCTTCAGGAAGTTGATCAGGGAAGTTACAACGATTTCTTCCGAGAGCAGCTTGCCTACAATGACTACAAAGGTGTTTACTGGCCGCGTGGTCGTGCAATGGGGATGCAAGAGGAAGACGCCCGGATGGTCGATGGATGTGCTACATTCTTCAAGGGAAGCAAGTACATCCTGTTGGACAAGCAACTGATCAACTTCGGTCAGACAGCCGTCCGTCGACCCGACGCCAAGGGCCAAGATGATATCTACAATCGACTGTGGCAGAAGGACCACATCGCCGTTGTGATCTTCTTGGAAAACCGGCAAACTGGTGCTCGCTTCATCAGTGTGAACGCTCATTTGTATTGGGATCCGGCCTTCAAGGACGTCAAGCTCATCCAGACGGCGATTCTGATGGAGGAGATTACCAAACTCTCGGACAACTACGCCAAATGGCCCGCCTGTATGGACAAGACCGCATTCCGCTTCTCAGAGGCCGAAAGTGGCGCAGAGACCGCGCCCGTGGTCGAGCCAGCCCCGTCGATGGAGTACACTAGTGGTGATCAGATCCCTGTTCTCATGTGCGGTGATTTCAACTCCTCACCGGGGTCTGCGGCTTACAACTTGATCTCCACTGGACGACTTCCCGAAGCGCATCCCGATCTGGAGAAGCGACTTTACGGGAACCTCAGCCGGGTTGGCATGACACATCCCTTCAAGTTGAAGTCAGCCTATTCCTCCATGGGAGAACTGAGCTTCACCAACTACACCTCCGATTTCACTGCCATTCTCGACTATGTTTGGTACTCTTCCAACACTCTTCACGTGTCGGCGTTGCTCGGCGAAGTCGACAAGGAATATCTGCGCCGCGTGCCTGGGTTCCCGAATTTCCACTTCCCCAGTGATCACGTCGCGTTGCTTGCAGAGTTTACGGTAAAGGGCAAGAAGGGTAAGGTGGTAGAGGCAGACTTTGGGCCACAACGGCACTGATTGACATGGAGCATTTGAAATCTTCGGAGATGGGGTGTTTTTCCAACCGGTTTCTTTCCTTCGTGCTTGTTATTTCGGAATCTTTTGGGTGGTGGCTCTCTGGCCAGCCGTCTTATGGTGTTTCTTCACGTCCTCCTTTTTCTTTTTGTGTTTTCTCTTCTGCTTATGAACGTCCTTGTTCCACTTCCTCTGGTTTATCATCCTCTGTATCCTCTTGAGTTGCTAGCGGGGTATCTGTTTCTCGACCGGTCGATGATCTTGCCTCGTGTCCGTTGGATGTAGTGAAACGGCGTGGCAGTCTCCATTTACTCCCTTCCGTGCTCTCTTCCATCCAACCCCTCCTCTTTGTCCTCAACCTCGCCCTCTACATCTTTTGTGTCTTCTTCCGTTTAAGTTTCCTGATTTATCTCGGTTTCATTTCACCTAATCTCTGACCTCATCTGAGATGGCTTCACGACGCTTAGGATCGGGGATTGGTGTTCGGGCGGAACAGGTGGTGAAGGGTATCTGCGTTTTGCCCGTGACGAGGTTGCTATTCTTCGTTTTCGTTTTTTTTTTTTTTCAGGCGTAGGGAGTTCTGTCTGTTCCATGCACGTGTCTGTTGCGCCATTCTTCCTCTGCAAGGTCCAATCCAGAATAGAGCGTGGCTTTGTTCGTTTTCAGTCTTCTATGTCCCTTTTGTAGACCGGTCAGTAGAGCTGCTGATAAATGTGGACCACGATGCCCTTGTCATGGAATCTTGGCCATATGCATGTGCATCGTGACTCTGTGAGACATGCACGATTCCCCGGACTAGTTACTATCTGCGTACATTGGGTATGTACATGTACGGGAGTAGCACCTAGAACAGGCCCGGGAGTCGGAGAGCCTGATAAGCACAACATACGGCAAATCTTCTTTGGTGTCGCCCTTTTGAAGAGCTATTGAGTCTGACGTTAGCTCTTAGTCTCCAGGAACCTGCTCTGCCTGCAGTATACGCACCTTCTAATGTCACGGTGGAAGATGAAGAGTACTTTGCAGCACCTTTGCAAAATACGCCTCTAGTAGACACATCCAATGTTTCTTTTTGGGGTCTGCACTAAGACAACATAAGGAGAAGAGTAAATCTCTTCCCTTAGAGAAATCTTGTAGAACACTTAGCATGGAATGATCCCCAGCCCTGCCAACTATAAAGCGTTGTGATGGCACAAGTACATCTTAGCCCCCTCATCACACCCAATAGAGAGTCCACCTTCAACAACCGCTGCCACGCAAGTAATAGCAGATCCCCCTGAACATCCCAGCTATCCCTTCCTTCCAGAGGGCGTCTCGAGCAACATCCAATGCCCCGACACGGGATGGTAAAACAAGATTTCCCTTCAGACCCAACTGGATATTACCTATCTGTTCACCAACTGCAAGCCTCATTCTTGTCTTGGCCACATGAATAGGAACCAAGAAGCAAGAAGCACCCCCCCATCACCAGCACCTAAAATAGTCGCTTCAAGCTGCTGCCTTAAATCATCTTTCCCTGTCTTCCACCGCTCAAGCAACTTCTCCTTGAACAACTCATACAGACAAAACGTACGACACATGCTCGGTAATTGAATTATCACTAGAGCACTATGCCCAGCCCACAATCCAGAAGGATATTTCCGAAACTGACGCATCATCTCCATCGTCGGAGACGGACCCCGTTTAGCACTAACTGGCCGTGGGTAAACTTGTTAGCTGGGAATACTTTTGACGAGAAAATCAAATCATGCTGGCCACAATACCACACCACATTAGCGACTCTCCCTTGTGAGAGAACTCGTTCAGAGCCCTTGGGCCAATTTACATAGCAACCAAGAGCATGGCTAGCATGTCACTCGCTTTTTGTGATTGGTCACTGCCTGACTAGATGACCGAAATGCGCTAACAGATTTAGACAACTTCCATATCCAACAATTTTTTCCGTACAGTAGCCGTCTAGTTGTTAGTCGACGTAACAAACTATGTCGAGTATTTATACCATAATGTACTGTCTCTTGGATACACTCTAGCTACTTCGATGTTTTTAAACTGGCTAAAGAGGCATTCAGCTTCGCCTCTTTCATCTTCTTCTCCTCTCGCTCACTAAAACGGTCACTAAAAAGACTGATGTGAGGCCGCATCAGGATCGTATATTTGACAAACTCCTCCATGCAATCCACTCGACGATCTCGGTTGCCACTAGGCATGAGTCGTTGATCTCCTGGCTGACCTTCCTCCGGGAATTGTGTGTATGCCTTGGGGATCGAAGACTGATTCGGGATCACAAACATGCGCATCCACCGACCCAGGATACGCAAAGAGTTGACCGCATTGAATGATTGGGATCCCCCACACACCTGGGCAATGGCCAGCGTTCGGCCTTGGGTGGGACGAACACTTCCGGTAGTCAACGGAATCCAATCGATCTGATTCTTGAACACAGCGGTCTAGCGTTGCAGAAACGCAGATAAGTATTTGATACATTCAATATTGTGACTATCGTGAGATCCCACTCACTAGATTGCCGTGTTGCTCAGGTGAAACCCAGACCTGTCCATTACTCCATAGACTGAGTTCTCTGAGCTCCTGTACTTTGGGATGGGCGGTATCACTCTCGTTCTTCACGGGAAGATCTTCGGGGTCAAAGACGCGTACGTCACAGCCGAGCCGGAACAGAATCCGGGAAGCTTCCAATGCCACTAGTCGCGAATATGATCTTTTGCGAAGACTGCCATAGAGTACTGGGACTTTCAGCCTCTCGTTTGTAACCCGCAGGTTATGTTCTGCCATGTCCGTCGCGGTGGCTAAGTCCAAACTATTCACCCAGTCCTCGGATGCGTTGTCGTCGAGGTTGAATGGTCGATATGTCTGGCGGATATCTGGGCTATCTTCACTCGCCGGCAATGCCAGGGATCGATATGAAACATCGGGTTGGTGAGTGTTTGCAACCACCTGAGAAACGGCGGAGAACATCCTTGAATACTTGGGGTGCAGCAGAGATTGTGAGATTGCGGGCTTAAATTTCGATGGCCCCCCTTTTGATAAGATAAAATAGCATAGATCCTACGGTTCAAAGGGAACGAAAACCAAGCGGGTTCAGACATGATATAGTAGCCCTTGAGAAGTATGTCACTGGCGAAAGATGATTGGTCACTGCAAGGTTGGCCAGGAGCCAATCAAATCCAAGCAGGGTCCGAAGACCCGCGGATTCCTAGAGGCTCTTGCCAAAAGGCGAACCTCGGATGCTCCCCGAGAGTTAAAGGTGCTATGTCGTGTCTCCTGGGATGGGTAGGAATGACTTGATACAGATAGAAATCAAAGAACAGCAGAAGAAGAGAAAAAAAATTTAAGGGAAATTGACCGTCGATCAAGGTTGCCGGCAAATTTCGCCAGAGCAAAGAGGCACATAATCTATCCAGACTATCCAGACAATGGAAAATCCGTGATGTTTGGATTGAAGTCTTGCTGTTGATCTTGTTTCTGTATATCAGTTGTGTCAAGACATAACTTGGTATAATTAGGGTTTGATGATAAATCTTGGGACTTGTGGATCTGAGACGCATTTAGTGTGGCCCCCCGTTACATCCATGTAAAAAAAGGACACCCTCTTCTCTAACCACCTCTCAAGCTCTTGTACTAGCTCCATCGGCTGAAATGAGCACAGAAGAAAGCGTGCATACTCCCCCGGACGGCCTGGAACTGTATGCTAAGACATGGAAGGTATGTCTGAATTTGCAACGCTTGAGTCTCTGAACAAGCCGAGATAGACTCCAAGTTCAAGATCAGGAGATGGATCTCCGAAGCTAACAATGCGACCTACTCGATAGACCAGTGACTCTCCACTTGCTGTTTTGGCTTTTATCCATGGCTTTAGTGACCACTGTGAGTCGATCATGTCTATTATGGGCAACAAGCCAAGATAGCCCATCGTCCGTAAGACGGAGAATTGACACAAACCCATCCCAGGCAATGCTTACCATGGTTTTTTTCCAACACTGGTATCCGCAGGTATCGAGGTCAGGTCGTTTGATCAGCGGTAAGTGCTTAACCAGCAAGGTCAAACCCTTTCTTGGTATTTCAACATAAAAAAAAACCACCAAAGAAGCCGGTCTGTTTCACTATTAACCCTCTAACAATCACAACCCAGAGGCTGGGGCCGCAGCGTGAAAAAACCCCGTGACCGCGGTAAAACAGGGCCAACCTCCCAAGTCCTCTTAGACATCCACTCTTTCTTGCAAAGCCTACCGTCCCGCCCTGACGTGCCTCTGTTCCTGATGGGTCACAGCATGGGTGGCGGCCAAGTCCTCAACTACATGTTCCACCCAGAGTCACCCTACAACAAAGACAAATCCAGCCGGCCCAAGTTCGCCGGCGTGCTTCTGTACTCCCCTCTAATCGCCATCGATCCATCCTCCCGCCCCTCAAAGCTGGTGGTCTCAGCGGGGCGAGTTGTCGCAAAGTTGATCCCCCACAAGCAGCGGTATTCCCCGCTTGATGCGCATCTGTTATCTCGAAACAAGGAAGTGGTCAAGGAGTTCGTGGCTGACACGCTGTGCCATGATACCGGTACCTTTGAGGGGCTGGCCGGCATGTTGGATCGAGGTATTTGGTTAGAGGGGATGTTTGCGGCTGGGTCTGGAGCTTGGGTGATGAGTGAGGTGCCGTTTTGGTTTGGGCATGGTGATGGGGATCTCATTACTAGTTATCCTGCGACCAAGGACTTTGCCAAGGTTTTGACCGAGAAGGGTGGTGATGTGAAGTTTTGTTCTTATGAAGGCGCTTATCATAAGTTGCATGGTGAGTTGCCGGAGACGACGGAGAGGTTCTTTACCGATGTGAAGGCATGGATTTTCAGCAAGGTGCCCGAGACGAAGGCGGTGGTTGCTCAGGAGGAGGTAGAGCGCGTTGAGGGTGAAGGTGTCGTAGACACCGCTGTTCATGAAGATGAGACCGAGAGTAAAGCGAAGCTGTGAAGTAGTTGTTTCTTGCTATGACATGTTCTCAAGCATAGCTTGGATTATATTCCCACAATTCTCTAAATGGTACAATTGGGCGCAGTCTATATGGGACATGTAATAGAATACAAGGTATATAGTACAAGGTTTTAATGCTTGGGACAGTCGGATCGAGAACTTAACGGTCTTCGATCCGCCGCCAGACTGCCACAAAGCCGCCGCCCTGGATGCGCAGTCCGACCTTGGGCCGGCAGACCAAGACAGACCCTCCTTCCTTGGAAGGCTCCTCTGTGGACATCTCAGAGGCAGTATCAGAGGCGGTGGACTGTTCGTCAGTCTCGACAGGGGCGGCAACATCAGCATCTGAAGGGGTAGCCCAGCTTGCTGGGTCGGCGCCGGACTTTTTGGTCGCGAAACGCACATCCCATGTGCGGCCGCCGCTGATTCCAGAGCCAAGCTCGATCACCTTTTCCTGAATGAGAGGCAATCGCTGGTCCCGGATGAGTTGCAGACACTCACCAATCTGGGTGATGCTAGGCACGAACACTACCAGGAGGCCATCACGCTTCAACATCGGGGTAACATGCGGAATCCGCAAGTTTGAGGAAGGCATGTCTAGAATAATGTGCGAAAGAAACGGGTCGACAGGGTTTCCTCCAGTCAGTGAAGCCAGGCCAGTCTTTTTTCGCAGCTGCTTCTGCTGGGCGATCCAGTTTTCGACGGGGCCCACATAGAAATCGGTGTTACCTGTGTAGATTCCACGGCGGAATCCCCGGATGTTTTTCTCGGCCAGCGCAGAGAACTTTGACGATACGTCGACTGTGTGAATGACGGCGTTGCGCTGCGCTCGCCATGCATCCCATTCCTCCTGTACTGGATCCGCAGTTTGCTCGGCAGGGGTTTCTCCTGTTGGTTCCGTGTCCTTTTCACTCGGTCTGGTGATACGGCCCTCTAGGTAGTTGATCTGAGATCGCGATGGAAGAGGCGGAGGAGTGGTATTGGCAGCGTGAATGGCACGCGCCAGGTGCAGTGTCAAAGATCCATGGCCTGTTCCGGATTCGAGGATTTCCATGGTAGGTTGTATTTCGCCAGCGGCAGGAGTGTTGACATGAATGTCGAGAAGGGAAGCAATCAAATTCGCATCCTGTGGATAGATCTACTGGGATAGCGTGAGTCCAATGTATCTGTGTCTGATCCGTAGGACTGATGCGCATACCGGCGTGACCAAGCGAGGGGTCAGGGCGACGTATTCTTCTAACGTTGGAAGGCTGACTCGGAGATTCAGGCCTGGATGCAATGGAAGCTTTAGTGAGATGCCCAGGGAATACCGAAAGGTGGGTGCTATTGACCTTTGCGAGACTGTACCGTGTCCCAGACCCGTTTCCCAATGATACTATCATGTTCCACTGCCCCACGAGGAGTCTGGAGTTTTTCACCTCGCTTCAAGGCCTTTGACAATGATGGTTGTTTGCCGTGCAAAATAACTCGGTCTCCCTCTACGCATTTCGTTAGCCCCGATGTTGGGAAGAGGCGGTGCAACACAAGTACCTCTTATAATGGAGAAATTCGTGTCAATGGTTCGAGGGCGCAAGGCGCTTGGTGTTGGGGTCGCACCGAAGACGCGCTGTAGGGCCTGGCGCAGACGAGACATGATATAGATCAAGATTAATTCGACCTGAAATAAACAGACAAGGAAAATCTGGCTGATCGACTAGCCCGCGGTGCCGTTCCGACCCACCCCCAGTCACCGTATCGAGGAACATATCTTTAATCTCGGCACTTGCTTTTCTTCACTCCCTGGATTGTACATATTTTTGATTCGTTTCTATTGCTATAAATACACAGAGAATCATGGGCTCCAACACTCTCCCATACTTGGCGACTAAGCCTAAGCTCATCTTCTTCACCGACTTTGATGGGACAATTACAGTCGACGACAGTAGGTGCTTCCCCACCAAGTGCCGGTACCTGAATACTAATCAAAATCGCAGGCAATGACTTCATGGTATGTTGGATCGCTCCTTTTCTCTAGATCTTCACTAATGCCACTCAGATCGACACCCTTGGTTTCGGCCGGGAAAAGCGTCTGGTGTTGGGCAACCAGGTCCTAAATGAGACTATGAGCTTTCGGTGAGTGTTAAGAGGTATTGTCTATTTCACAAGCAAGCCGTAACGAGTCGTTCTTCCTTATAGAGATGCCTTCCGCGAGATGCTTGAAAGCATTAAGACCCCTTACGACGAGTGTATCGAGATCCTGTTAAAGAACATGAAGCTGGACCCGTACTTTGAGGAATTCTACTACTGGGCCAAGGATAACAATGTTCCCATTGTCATCCTGTCATCTGGTATGCGACCCATTATCAGCGCCTTGTTGGAGAAGTTCCTCGGTCACAAGCCAGCCAGTCACCTCACCATCATTTCCAACGAGCCTGTGAGCCGAGGTGGCAAGGATATCAACAGTGAGGGTGGTTGGCAGATTGAGTACCACGATGACAGGTGAACGACTGTCAATCCAATTAGTATTCCCCCAACCTTACTGACAATCGTTCACCAGCCACTTCGGGCATGACAAGTCCCTGGAAATCAAGCCTTATGCGGCATTGCCTGACGGAGAGCGCCCGATTCTTCTGTATGCTGGAGACGGTGTTTCAGATTTGTCTGCAGCCGCGGAAACTGATCTTCTCTTCGCCAAGAGAGGCAAAGGTAATCATCTGTCCAACCCAACTTGAACCCACATTCCGAAACAACGAACTAATGTTGTTGCAGATCTGGTGACCTACTGCCAGCGTAGGGGAATGCCCTACACGACTTTCGAGAATTGGTCCACAATCCTCTCGACTTCCAAAGACATGTTGAGTGGCAAGGTGTCAGCGAGTGAGGTGGCTGCCAAGGCTTCGCTCGGCCAGTAGAACGGAGGTAGATCTGTATAGACTTGCATTTAGACGGGCATGAATGTTGACGATGGACCTCAATTTCACATAAACCTGAACCAAAAAAATCTGAACATCCGCAAAAATGGTAAAGAGTAGCTAAGTCGATGAATCATCAACATACAAGCACCAAGCATCCCTTCAGGAGTCACCGCCTTCAGGGTCCAAGCGTTGGGGGTGAACTGGGAACTTCAACCCTCCAGATTATACTTGTTCATTATATCTTAGAGTTGACCGAACCTGGTCCTCTCCTTTGTGCTATACACTTGCAATTCGCGGGCATCATGCGACAGGGCGTCTCGCTTTTCTTCAAGTCCTTGCCAGGGTGATATCTATCTCATCATGGCTCGCCGGCTAGTATGACCTTGTTCTACCCCCTGTGAAGCTCTTTGCTAACACCAAATTTGTGTAGGTCCGAGCGAGTGTACAGCTCGGTTTATTCACTACTTTCATTCTCCTCCTCGTCGTCATTCTTGATAATCGATTCAGTGTCCTTCCCTCTTCAATTCATGGCCACCTTCCGTCGCATTATTCCGGCTACGTGATCACAGACGTGACCGTCACAACATGTTCTTCCATTAATCCATTCTCGAGCTGTAAGCTAGACCCAGAAACCTGGTACCGCGTCGACAAGGACCTCTACCTGCGCTCGAGCTGGACCTCGAGTGCCTACGTCCAATTCAGGCGGAAAAAGGAGGAGGAATTGGGTCCTGATGATAAGGTGGTCATCGACTTGAAAATCAGTCGCATCACTCCCCCTTCGGAACTTGTTGGAAAGACAGAACTCGAAGCGTGGGAGCCCCGACCGGGAGGCATCTGGCTCAAGCGCTCGTCCTCCCGTCATGCCAGCGACTCCGAAAACGCTGTGACCTACCTCGATGTCCTTTATGGAGCGGATGCTGTCGATCCTCGTCCCAATTGGGAAGTTAAAGATACCCCAATTCTTTTGGATAGTTGGACGGAACAGTTGGAGACTCGCCTTAGTATTCGAAGAGGGCATCCGCAGGCCAAACCAAAGAAACCCGTTCCCAGAATCAACGAGAATGGGAAATTTAAGGTAATGCAGTTGGCGGATCTTCACATGAGCACTGGTCTTGGCCACTGTCGTGACCCTGTTCCTGTGGAAACGGTGGCTGGCCAGAAGTGTGAAGCCGATCCTCGGACTTTGGAGTTCGTTGAACGACTTCTTGACGAAGAGAAGCCGGACATGGTGGTCTTC
Organism: Penicillium digitatum; assembly: GCF_016767815.1. NCBI lineage: Eukaryota > Fungi > Ascomycota > Eurotiomycetes > Eurotiales > Aspergillaceae > Penicillium > Penicillium digitatum. The sequence continues at coordinate 3,082,246 of NC_089387.1, forward strand.
TCTGGTGACCAGATCAACGGAGAGACCGCTCCCGATGCACAAAGTGCTCTCTACAAGTCTGTAAAGCTTTTGGTCGATCGCAAGATTCCTTACGCAGCTATCTTTGGAAACCACGACGACGAGGGTGACCTCAACCGGGAACAACTTATGTCGTTATATGAAGACCTCCCTTACTCTCTTTCCGCCGCCGGCCCCGAAGACATTGACGGGGTCGGAAACTACGTGGTCGAAGTCCTCGATTGGGGCAAAAGCACACACTCTGCCCTCACCCTCTATTTCCTTGACACACATTCCTACTCCCCTGATGAGCGTCAATTCCGCGGCTACGATTGGATCAAGCCGAGCCAAACTCGGTGGTTCAAGAATACCGCCCAAAGCCTGAGAAGGAAACACCAGGAATATAACCATATCCACATGAACGTAGCATTCATTCATATCCCGCTCCCAGAATATCGCACGTCAGGAAAGTACTTTAAGGGGGCATGGATGGAACCTCCCACTGCACCAGGGTTCAACTCTGGCTTCAAAAATGCCCTTGAAGAAGAGGGCGTCTTGTTTGTTAGTTGTGGGCAGTAAGTCACATGCTTTCAAAGGTCTCTTTGTGTCTGAAGACTAACAGTTCTCTAGTGATCATGTCAATGACTATTGCATGCTCGATCAAGGCGAAAATTTGAAACCCTCTCTGTGGATGTGCTATGGCGGTGGTGTCGGACTGGGCGGTTACGGTGGCTACGATGACTTTGTCCGACGAGTGCGTTTCTTCGACTTTGATAGAGGCCCCGGCCGTGTAACTACATACAAGCGTCTAGAATGGGGTCAAACTGAATCCAAAGTCGACGAAATGTTGATCGTGGATGGCGGTGCCGTCAACGGCCCAGACGAAGCGTTCTAACGAACTCTGGCTTCTCTCTCTCTTTTCCCCTTTTCCTTCCTCTTCCTCTTCCATATCATGTATGGAGATGTCAGCGTGTTCGTACTGCCCCTGCTCTCACATACTGTCGTTTCCGTTCTTGCCAGAGGCCTTTCCCTTATATTCCTGTACAAATATCGTTCTGCCCCTTGCCTGCATTAGGTCGGCGTCTGCGGGGGAGTCTTATCTTTTTCTGAAATATTCAAGCCATTTCTCCCAGTCTTATTCTACTCCAATTCTTGTAGACCTGGCCAGTAATGTTGACAATTCATTTATCGACAAGCAAACACTACATTTAATCCCCTGTGAAGATCTTACACCGTTACCCATCTGACCCCATCCTTACCACCATTTCTCAAAGAAAACTCGCTGCTCCCCGCCATTACCTAGGATCAAAACCAACTTCTTCACAATGAAATCGGTCATACCAGGCGGCCCACATACATAGCATACTGTGCCCTGAGAATCCAACCCACCATCTATACCCACAGCCGCAGATCGCAAATCACGATCGTTTATCCTCCTTGCATGAATTTTAATATCCGAAGGAGACCCAGATGAGAGCAGATCAGGCGATGAGGCCAAGTCCGTGAGGAAAAGGTCCAGCGAGATCCGGAGCCGATGCGAACTCTCTTGAGACCTGAATATCTGGCGCAGACGCGGGAGAAACAGAATCTGGTCTAATGTTGTGTTTGCTGAGGCTGTTTCCCGGTCTTGCGGTAGGCGGCTGGAGTACAAGATGCGGATGGTTGTTGGGTTGGGGGTGTGAGGTTCGTTGTTGTTTAGGTGGGATAGTATGGATATCAGAGGACTAGGACTATGTTAGGATTCCATCGTGGTGGATTGAAACAAGTGAGATCTTGGCGTTTTAAAGTACGTTTGTAGACCCCGGAGATAACGGACACGATATTTGAGGAGCATCACTTACTTAACGCCAACACCACCCGCAACGAAGACCACATTCTTAACATCGTTGATACTGACTCCAGTAGGTGGCCAGATGAAGCTTCCACCAACTCGGATGCTAACCTCCTTCCCTAGTATCTCGTCTTTTGGTCTCCATAGCCATGCCGCGGAGGGGTTGCTTGGAGATTCTTGTACAGCTAGTTCCACATATGGTGGGCGTCCTTGAGATTCTGAAGAGGGCTCTAATGCCTCGCCAGCTAATGAATCAATAGAAGCCTCAGGTGGGGGCAACACTTTCGCATCTGCCGGGGTGGAGGTAATAGTGAAGCCCCCCGCTTGGGAGATGGAGGGGATATGAACATCAAGCCATTGGCCAGGGAGGAAGCTGAATGACTGTTGATTGTTATCCTGGAAATGGCGTCAGTCATATCTGTATTGAAAAGACGTGTGGGAGAAGATGCCCAGCTGTGATTACAACCATTGGCCGTGCGGGGCATGTATATCCAATGGCGCGGGTACAACAAAGGACAACCAGCCCCCAGGTGTGGCAGCTTGCTTTATATGAGTCGAATATATGGGAGATAGAGACAAACACAAAGAGACAGCAGATTCAAAAAGGAAGGATAAGTTTTCATACATAATTCTCTTGGGGCAGAGCGAATTGTAGTAGCCGAACAGAGTGGTTGACCTGCTCAATGTGCGATAGTCGCACTGGATGTAGTCTATTTTGCCGGGGCTCTGCAGCTGTGCGCAGCTCATGGGGTATTGGGCTATCTCTCTGGGAAGTCATTTGGCCTGTATTTCTTGAAATTGAGCGAAATCCAAGTTGACTAGGCCGGCTGACGCGGAGTGGAATGGTTGAGCGAAGAGCAAGCGGACGCAACTGGAACGACCTCATCAAGACATATATCAAGATACTTATCACACTACTGGCATGTGATTAGAAGGATTTAGTAGATGGATTCCCAATGTAGAAGATGGACTGAGCCTTTGATAATGAGATTTGGTCAGTTGTGGTTTGGGATTCCCTGCCGACCACATGACTTCCTCTCAACAACATTTCATCAAGCCATCGCTCGACAACTTACGGAGTCGAGCTCGATGACCTTGGATTGAATAATGGCTATAGCTATGGCTGTCACGAATGAGAGACTCTCCTCTTTGTTCTCATGTTCCTGACTACGGGACTGACATGGGTATATATGTACAGTCCACTGCAGAGTCACAGATGCGACTCACATCACCCCCCACTTCAGCGTTACGCCAGGCGCTTCGCACTAAAAGCTGCAAGCTCCCTCGGAATGCTAAGATTTTGCTGATCCTGTTGAGGGGAATAATGTGACGAGGGCTCCATGCAGATCAGTCATCCTGTCACACCGTCTAGCGTGTGACGACCGGCGGTCTTCCCTCGATCCCCGTCATCTCATTGGTGTGATGACCTCGGGTTGCTACTTGCGCTGGCGCTTGGCCATCATCAAGCATTGGCCAGATGCACCTCCCAAACACACGTCAATCCCTCCGCCCGGTCTTCCCATGCTGATTCGTGCCCCCTCCTGCATGCGATTGTTTGTGCCTTCGGCCGCTCGTTGGTCTCGAGCTCATATCTAACGCTTCGGTCGCCCAGCCATGTGTTGTTCTATTTTTTTTGACCTTCTCTACCACGCTGAAACGTTTGGCCCTTTACGTGCGACAGACTCTCTGTCTTAGCCAGCCGGTCTGGTTAAGCCACATTGTACGAAGCTTAAACTCCTCCATAGCGCTTCCGCTGAACGGACAGCTTGGAAAATATCAGAGTCGATTTTTGTTTTGAGTCTTCCAAAATCACGGCCAAAATGCAGTTCATGTTTCCAAGGAAGCACAGACACCACAAGCTCGTCCTTTGGTTGATGGCCGGGGAATTTCCGATCACCATTGTAATGCTGACATTGACGGGTATCGCTTCTCACAACCTATATCGGACATTGTTATGGCAAGATGGGGCCGACAATGGATTTAACAGTGCTCCAAACGAGGTACTGTATGCAGCATCGAACTATAGACCATTCAAGGCCCCCATGGTTTGGTCTGCCTTGTATGTTCCTCGCCATCCTCAAAATTCAAGAGCTGACCGCTGACCCCGAGAATAGTATCACTAACTACAACCTTGTTCTTGGTGTATTGAGCACTTTCTTCCTCATCACAAAAATGCCTATCCACTGGATGTGCCTATTTTATCCTCCTATTGCGGTCGTCATCCACGGGTCCTTGATCATTCTCTATATCGTGGCAGCGGTGTACCAGGCTGGGTCTGACATGTCAGACCCTAAACATCCCCAGCCAGGAGCCCCGTGGTACATTGCGAAGAGTTGCAATGTTGCCGCGAAAAAGTCCAATGTTAGATACTGCATGCAAGCCAAAGCGCTGTTTGCTGTGACCATCATCATGATGTTAGTTTGACCATCCCCTTCTATCATTCCTTTACTTGCCCTCATTCTGCGAGGAAGAAGTTCGCTAACAGTATCCTCAGCATCTACTATGTAGTTCACCTTGGCCTCAACATCCACTCCTGCTTCATCACCCCCGAAGAACGAGAAGCGATACTGGAGCAGAGAGAAGAGCGTCGCATCGAGAAGGAATTCGAAGAAGAGATCATCAAGTCTCCCAGTATGATTCCCATGCCTCCTGGCTCAATGCCTCGAGGACCAGGCATGGTTCCCCGCATCCCCGGGGTTCCACCCATGGCGTTTGGGGGAAATATCTCACCCTTCGCACCCCGTACGCTGGCCTTCAACCGACTTGGCAATAGCAGCACAGCCTCGGATCTCCCACTGCGGGACAAATCTCGCGTGCAGGCTCAATCCCCGCCGCCGCAATCGAATGAAGTCAGCCCAGAGAGTTCGACGGGGTCGCCGGTGCACTTCCCGCCGCCGCCACCAAAGAAGACTGCTGATGCCTGAATGGGCTCGGGGTTGAATTGTTGTTCGTGAGAAATTGCTTTTGTGATACCACTTGTTGTTGCCCACACATCACCTTCACTATTTGCCAGGATATGGATGGCGTACAGATGGGTTAGTACCATTCCTCTGACCTTCCTCGGTGGACTTGCCTTTCATTGGCCGAACGTCCACAATTCGTTAGTGTACACCGTCATCATCTTGAGAGTTGGACATTTGATTCGTTCAGACTCTGTCGAAAAACATCTATTTCCTCATAATCGAGTTGAGTCACTAAGGGAAATTTTTTTTCACCATAATGCTGGGTACACAATGTTTTTAAATTAGAACACGACCAGCTACACGTATTGAACCAAAGAGATCGATTTCACGGGACATAACATCATCACCCATGCGATATCGAGCATGGGGGTCGTCTGAAACTTGTTAAAAAATCCAGCAAAATGGATCGCATGTTTGACTAGCAAAGCGCCCGAACAACTGAGGGGTATCTTGACGTGAACATGCAAGACAATGGAGAGAAGACCTTGGGAGGTCACCAGTCAGAGAGAAGCAAATAAACCGAGAACTGAAAAATTACGCCGATTCCTGGCGCTTCTTCTCCTTTTTAGACCAGCGCACTAAAAAAGAGGCAATTGGGTTAGCTCGTTCCGTGCCGAGAGTAATAAGTCACAAGCATGCTGAGCGGGGGTTACGGGGGTTACAAGAGGCGGAGGATATAACTTACAGCCACAAGCATTGCACAAGGTCTTAGGCCCATTAGGCCCCTTTCTCCATTCCGGGGAGTCTGCCGTTCCGCAGTCGCTACAGACATGTTGTGCCTTGAGCCTTTTACGGCGATCACCTTCCTGAGCATTGCGCTCTTGGTCAGCAGCCGTGGTGATGTCGATATCGCAATGTATAAGACGGCCACGGCTGACACCTGTACTGAGGCCTTGCGATCTCTCGCCCTCTGCATAGTTAAGACCGGTCATGACTTCGATGCCATCGATGTGTGAGTAAGCCTCGCCGACATTCCGCTCTGGGTAATATCCCGTCGATTGCCCTGTGTCGGATTCATCCGAGTTCGGCCCCACGGTGTCCGTAGTGTCAGGATCACTAGATATTTCCCCTGAACGAGAGGATTGTTGGCCCTGGTTCTCGGTCACGGGAGCGCGAATATCCTGCTCGCTCCTAGAATAGACCACCCGAGTCGCGGTCGCCTCTTCATCTTCTTCTTGCTTCAGTTTGGCAATCTGTTGGATCAGACGTGCATTCTCAATCTTGTGTTCCAAAAAGGAGTCAAGAAGCTGCGAGACCTTGTTGGGACCTGGTCGGCACACGAGGAAAAAGCCGGTGCAGCGACTGGCGGGTGTAGTTCTCCCTGTCGGACGCTCATCTTGATTTGCAAGATGTGGGTGGCCATAAGCCTCCAGGAGAGAATATGTGTTGTTGGTCTTTTGGAATCGCAAGTAGGTACGGAACGACCGGTTCGCGGCGACCGAGTCATCCAAGTCTCTCTGGAATATTGGCTGGTCGTCCTCATGAATGTACTGTGACAGAAGACTTCCCTCGAGTTGCTTTGCAACACAGCCGGTGATATACTTGCACGATGGTGAGGCATAGGCGATTTGGCCCTCCGGGGTTAGGAGAAGTAGCATATCCTTCATTTCATCGAGAACTCGCTCTGTCCAGCCCGCATCGTGTTGTACGCCCTGGTATCCCCCGTGTTGACCACCTTGCACACCGTAGTGCCCGCCGTAGGACCCATGAACTTGCTGCTGCTCCACTGCGTAAACTGAACGCCCCTCATTGGGGCCCGATCGCATCTGGGAGGTGGATGGAGACATACCCTCATAGAGTTGTGGACGACTCAGGGCCATATCGAGTGCAGTACAGAGAAAAAAACTCGAGGGATATGTAACGGCACTAGTTATGTGTTTAAGCGCTTCTGAATCTGACGCCTCTTATACAAAGCCAGGAGATTTTCCTAAAAGAAAATGATGGCGGCACGAGAAAGCGGATATAGTAGGGCGTTGAGGATAGATGATCTCATTCTTCAAAGTCGAGGCGGCACATTCAGTACATTCGGTACATTCGGTCAAGAAGGGGTTGAAGAGTTTGCCTCTCAGAATATATACATCGTCTTACTGAGGGCCTGGATCTTGAAAAGAGAGAACCGAGGAAATAAGAGCCGGCCATTGCTGCTTGACGAAACACCGCCGATCCTTGTGGGCCTTAGCACTTTGGCGCAATTCACGTGATTTCGTGTCACCTTGACGCGGAACTATGTGATCGATCACATTCAACGGCGATCCGAGCACTTTTATTTCTCAGCTCTTGCTCTGTTCAGCCAGTGTTCGATTGTATTTTGATAAGGATAACGGACAACGGGCTCAAACGTCCCTCCAGAGCTGTTGGTCAAAATGTACGTGATGATCATTCCCCGTCTCGCGTCACGATGCTAACTGGGTTTTAGGTGTAAGTGCAACAGTTCTATACCTCGGCAAGAAAAATTAAAACGGCTTCAACGGGCATCTAACATAATATAGCAAAAATTGATAAACTCTCTATCCTGGGGTACGTCTCTCCCAACTTTTAATCCGCGTGCAACCACTGCGGAGAGTACTTGAACTTGTGCTCATCAAATTGCGCTTGTTCTAGAGTCCGCTCCTTCGATAATACTCGCAGCGAAACCATCCAGTTCCACACACCCCTCACGTTGATTGTCGGATATAATGGCTCGGGAAAGACGGTAGGAAATGGCGAAATGGGCGACTAGGATTTGCGAACGGCAGAGAACTGACGCAGGCCTAGACCATCATTGAGTGTCTCAAATATGCCACAACAGGCGATCTCCCTCCGAATAGCAAAGGTGGTGCTTTTATTCATGACCCGAAACTATGTGGTGAGAAAGAGGTACTGGCTCAGGTAAAGCTGTCATTCAAGGCCACTTCCGGAGCGAAAATGGTTGCCACGCGCAGCCTACAACTTACGGTCAAAAAAACCACTCGACAGCAGAAGACCCTAGAAGGCCAGCTGCTTATGGTCAAGAACGGCGAGCGCACGGCTATTTCATCGCGAGTGGCTGAGCTGGACCAAATCATGCCGCAGTATTTGGGTGTGTCAAAGGCCGTGCTGGATTCGGTCATTTTCTGCCACCAGGACGAAAGTCTGTGGCCAATGAGTGAACCGTCTGTACTGAAAAAGAGATTTGACGAAATTTTTGAGGCTTTGAAGTACACCAAAGCCATTGATAATATCAAAGCGCTGCGAAAGAAGCAGAATGAGGAGCTTGGCAAATACAAGATCATGGAGCAACACGCGAAAGAAGACAAAGACAAAGCCGACCGTGCTGAAAAACGATCTGTCAAGCTTCAAGATGAAATCGAGGCCTTGCGCGAAGAGACCCAGCGGATGTCGCAAGAGATGCGACGCGTCGCGGAGCTTGCTGATAAGGCTTGGACGCAATCAGAAAGTTTCGCCCAGGTCCTCGGGGCTCTCGAGGGCAAGCGCATCGAAGCCAAAAGCATCCAAACTACCATTGACAACCTTAAAAGACATTTGATTGAGCTTGATGACTCCGACGAATGGCTTGAATCCACCCTGGAGCAATTCGAAACGAAGCAGGTCCAATATCAGCAACAAGAAGAGTCACAAAAGGAAAGCTATATGGAGATCAAGGACCAGATCGAGCAGACTAGGCACCGCCTTGGCCTAAAACAAGCCGAGAATGGAAAGTTTGAGAACGATAAGGCCAATTTCGAGCGCCAGTCCCAAAGGCGCCAAAACATGATCAACGAGATTGCTCGCGCCAACAACATTCGTGGCCTCGGCGAGAAGATAGATCAATCTGAAATTGACACCTTCATGCAAAAGATCAAACGCCTTTTAAGAGAACAGAACCAGTCCTTGGATCGCGTGAAGCGTGAAGCCCAGAGAGAGCTCCGTGAGGTCCAGGAAACGCTTAATGAGATTGGGCAAAGGAAGTCCGCACTTCAAGAGACCAAGAACGCGGCGAAGCGACAGATTGCCGCGAATGAAAACGAGGCAACAACCTATCAAAAAAAGCTCAATGAAATCGAAGTTGATGAAGGCTTCCAAGCTGCGCTTGAGTCAAAGGTTGAGGATATTACGTCAAACCTTGAGCACGCGAAAGATCGAGCCAAAACTGCGTCCTGGGATCAAGATATTCAGGATGCTAATGCGGAAATCCGTCGCCTGGAGGATGAAAACTCACGATTGAACTCCGAGCTCATTGATTCAACCAAGAAAGCTGGAGAATTGGCTCGCTTAGATCACCTCAAGAAAGAATCGAAGGACCGTGAACGCAGTCTACAAACGATGAAAGGAGCTTATAGCGATCGCCTTGAGAAGGCCATTGGCTCAGACTGGAAGCCTGAAACACTGGAGCGAGGCTTCCAGCAAGCTCTCGATATTGAATCAAAGCAAGTGGCCGATGTAGAGCGAGAGCGCGACGGCGTGAGTCGAGAGTTGGAGCACGTAGAATTCAAGCTTAAGACAGCCAAGAAGAACCTCAAGCAACAGCAAAAGGAACTTGATGAATGCGTGAAGGAAATCCACAACGCAGTCGATGCAGAGCCTTCCGAGTACCCCGAAATTGTGAAGGAACGCCAGGCACAATATGATCTCGCTCGCAAAGACGCTGATCAATATGCCGGAATGGGAGAGTATCTTACCAAATGTCTTGATGCTGCTAAGCGCACAAAGTTGTGCCGAACATGTCAAAGATCGTTCAAGAATGAGGCGGAACTTCAGACCTTCACAAAGAAGCTGGATGCCCTAGTCAAGAAGGCTGGCCTTGATGCCGAAGACGAGACCCTGAAGAGCCTCGAAGAAGATCTCGAAACCGCTCGCGCCGCTAGTGCATCCTACGATACTTGGGTCCGTTTGTCGGAGACTGTCATTCCAGAGCTGGAACAAGAAGAGCAAGAATGTGAATCTCAGCGTGACCAGCTTCTGGAGAAGTTAGAAACCCAGGATGGAAAGGTCAGCGAGATGACAGAAAGCAAACGTGATGTCGAAGGTCTTGCTAAGACAGTGAGCACTATTGCGCGTTACGATGTCGAGATTAAGACGATCAGATCGCAAATCCAAGAGCTTTCTACAAAGCAGCAAGACTCTTCAACTGCTCGTACCCTGGAAGATATCCAAGAGGAAATCGCCTCCAACAATGAAAAGTCACGGGAGTTGAAAAAGACTTTAGCGAAAGTGACAAATGAGAAAGAAATGACGCGGTCAGAGATCAACAAGCTCGAGCTTGAGTTCAGAGATATGAAGAGTAACCTAGACAATGTCAAATTCCAGCTGGAAAAGAAAGCGGACCTGACTGTCCGAATGGAAGAATTCAAGAAGCTCAATACTCAACAGCGGGACGCAATTGAGAAGGCAGATCGAGATATCGAAGGTCTCACGCCAGAATTGCTTCAAGCCCAAGCCCGTTATGATGATATCAGCCAGCGAGCCGACAAGCGTGAGCGAGATCTGCAGCACGAGATTGGTCGGTTATCTGATAACATCCATCAACTTGACCTTGCCAACGATGACATAAACTCATACAATCAACGGGGAGGCCCGGGCCAGCTTGAACGAAGCAAGAAAGAGCTTCAAGAAATTGAAGCTGAAATTAGCAAACTCGAAGCCGATCAAAGCGAGATCACAAGGGAGATCAACAAAATCTCGACCCAACTCAAGGACAGTGAAAACACAAAGCGGCAGTATTCCGACAACTTGACATATCGCCAAGCCACTCGATCTCTCAACACAGTTGTTGAAGAAGTTGAGCAATTAGAAGCCCAGAATGCCGAAGTGGACCGAGGTCGCTTTAAGCAAGAGTCAGAACGCTGGACTCGTGAACATAATTCCCTTGCTGCTAAACAGGCGAGCAAGATGGGCGAAATGAAGTCCAAGGACGACCAGTTGATGCAGCTGCTGGCAGACTGGAACACAGATTATAAGGATGCATCTTCGAAATACAAGGAATGCCATATCAAGGTCGAGACCACTAAAGCCGCCGTCGAAGACTTGGCTCGATACGGTGGCGCTCTTGACAAGGCAATCATGCAATATCACGGCCTAAAGATGGCAGAAATTAACGCCATCGCTGGCGAACTTTGGCAGAAGACCTATCGTGGAACCGACGTCGACACAATTCTCATACGGTCCGACAACGAGAATGCCAAGGGCAATCGATCGTACAATTACCGTGTCTGCATGGTCAAGTCAGGCGCCGAGATGGATATGCGAGGCCGATGCAGTGCAGGCCAAAAGGTTCTGGCTAGTATCATCATTCGTCTTGCCCTTGCGGAGTGTTTCGGTGTCAACTGCGGTCTCATTGCACTTGATGAGCCCACCACGAACCTGGACCGAGATAACATTCGCTCTCTGGCGGAGTCGCTGCATGACATTATCCGCACTCGTCAGCAGCAGGCCAACTTCCAGTTGATTGTCATCACGCACGATGAAGAATTTCTGCGCCACATGAAATGTGGTGATTTCAGTGACTACTACTACCGTGTTTCGCGCAACGAGAGACAGAAATCAATTATTGAGCGGCAGTCAATTGCTGAGGTATGTCTTCAACTTGCTCTCCGAGCAACTCTTCTTGCTAACAATGCTCCAGGTCATGTAACACTTCTCGCAACTGCGCCCTCTACTTTCAATCGTTCAGACACTTTAATGCTTTGCCTGAGGCAATCTCTTTCTCCGATGTGTTTAAGGCCTTGTTTAGAACAAAGACTTTGGTGTTGGACTAATCAAATGATGTTGAATTTACGTTTTATTGCTATTGCTTTTTGATACCTATGCGACTCTATCTATTTGAGCATTCACTAAATCCGAACAACAAGAGATGCAACATGCGCATTAAAAAAAATTCCCAAGAAATAGTACACAGTCGTAAGAGGAAAAAAATGCTATGCTACAGACAGCTGATTTCTCAGGACAAAGAAATCAGTTGGATGGATCAATCGAATCCAATGACAACACTGAACAAAACGGAACTATCTTACACTTGCTTATCCACCTGGCCTCTGGCTTCAGCGAGCATGCGCTCCTGATCCTTCTTTGCCTGCCGGATAGCCTGCACTCGCTGACGGTCCGGACCAGACCTCTTCTTGATATCCGCCAACTTCTGTGACAGCGCAATATCCTCGCTATTAGCAGGGACCACCTTCGCGCCCGTCATGGCCTGCACACGATCCCAAATCTGCTGGTATGTGCGGTTCTTGATATCCAGGACTGCCGATTTCTCGTTGGCCTCAGGGGCCGGGGCAAGCTCATCGATGACCTTCTTTTCGTTTGCGAGAGCCGTTGCAGCGCTGCCGACACGTTCGGCAAAGTAAATTGTCAATGCTGCAGGCCCTTGCTGGTCGGAGGTTTGTGTCACAGTCATCGGCACACCCGGGTTATGATATTTCAGTCGTGGAAGGCAGTTACGCCAGAAATGCCGCGCGCCTCCGTGGCCCTGGTCAATCTTGCGTGCATATGTGAGGTGGAGTCGGGTGACGGCTGGAAATTCTTTTGATGCGGAGGTGAGGTTGGGGAAGATGGCTGCACCTGTGCCAATTTTGGTCTGGAGCATCTGGAGCAGTGAAATAACAAGTCAGTTGATTGGACATATCTTGGCTAGACTGTAGGAGACAACGCGAGCTAAGACTCGGAGGTTGTAGAGTCGGAGATCTCAAGGAACGGGCTTTCGGCTTACTCTCTGGCGAGAAGAAAATTTGAATTAGTCCATCAATTCTGCATTAATTTCAGAGAGCCCCCAGAAGAAGAGCTAAGAGAAGCTGTACATACAGTTTGCAGCTTGCGAAGCCGCTTGAACAAGTTGACCATGATGAGGGGCTGTTTCGCACAGGGACTGGCCCTTATACGACGAGACGTGTGGGTATATGGATAAAGCGAGAGTAGGAGATTAATTGGTAAGATTATTGCTCGAGAACAGGTAATTTATGGCCAAAATCGCGAGTTTGTTGTTGGGGAAATTTATCGAAGATGCGCTTGTCGGCGAAGAAGTTGCTCCGTGATAGTCACGTGTGTGACCACCAATCTACATCTGGTATTGATCAGGTCACATGTAATTGTTTGGTTGATCCTCATTCTAGAGACCATTAAGAACTGAAGCTCATCTAATGATTCAATTTGCATATATGTTTTGAGTCCAACCCCTTAACGATCATCTCCTTTGCCCACCAATCCATGCAAATTTGCAAGATTCCAAGGACATTCAGAGTGTGGAGCCCCCCCGTAAAATACAATACGCTCAGATTACCTTGACTCACAAACTGAACAAACTGATTTTATATCTCGCCCCGCGCTTCTTTTGTTCCCCTCCGCTCTTCAAGGGAATTCTAGGCCAATTCTGACAATCAGGAAAAATGGCCGCCGCAGTTGCATCTGCAGCTGAGCTCGATCCGAGTAACAGCTCAAAGAACACCCTTAAACTGGAAAATGTTGATACGCCCCTCCCCCACCATGGCCGATTTTAATTTACTAATATTTCCCCTATCAGACTGAAAAGCGAGACACCTTAGTCGCAATCGAAAAGAAGTACCAGGCACAATGGAAGGACCAAAAGATTTTCGAAGTCGATGCACCCTCGTTCGAGGAAGCACCCCAGGGCGTCATGACCCCCGCCGAGCTCCGTGAGAAGTACCCCAAGTTCTTTGGTACTATGGCCTACCCTTACATGAACGGTACTTTGCACGCCGGACACAGTTTCACTGCTAGTAAGGTGGAGTTCATGGCTGGATTTGCCCGCATGGAGGGCAAGCGTGCACTTTTCCCTCTGGGCTTTCATTGCACTGGCATGCCTATCAAGGCCTGTGCCGATAAGCTCGCCAACGAGGTGAAGAAGTTCGGCCAGGGCTTTGAGGGATACAACGAGGAGGCAGAGGCTGCCGAAGACCTAATCGCAGCTCCCACACAAGAAGTTAAGACCGAGGCAGCTGAGAAGTTCTCCGGCAAGAAGAGCAAGGCCGCCGCCAAGACCGTGAAGATGAAGTACCAGTTCCAGATTATGCTTGCAATTGGCGTTCCCCTGGAGGAAATTCACAAATTTGCCGACGCTGCCCACTGGCTCGACCACTTCCCTCCTCTTGCTATCCGTGATCTTGACAGCATGGGTGCCCGCGTCGATTGGCGCCGCCAGTTCGTCACCACCGATGCCAACCCCTACTATGATGCTTTCGTCCGCTGGCAAATGAACCGCCTGCACGAACTCGGCAAGATCATGTACGGCAACCGTTACACCGTCTACTCGCCCAAGGACGGTCAGCCTTGCATGGACCACGACCGCACCGAGGGCGAGGGCATTGGTCCCCAGGAATACTCTGCTATCAAGCTCCAGGTTAAGGAGTGGTCGCCGAAAATGGCAGAGCTCGTGAAAGGAAAGATTGAGGATGACGCTAAAGTATACTTCGTTCCAGCCACCCTGCGCCCCGAGACCATGTATGGCCAGACTAGCTGCTTCGTCGGCCCAAAGATCAACTACGGTCTATTTAAGCTGAAGGAGAAGGAATACATTATCGTCACCAAGCGTGCTGCCTGGAACATGGCCTTCCAGGGTCATTTCTTCGGCGATAAGTTCCCTAAGACTCAAGACGAGCTCCCACAGGTTCTTGAGGTACAGGGTTCTGCCTTCGTTGGAACACTGGTCAACGCACCTCTCTCTTTCCACACCGCAGGTATCCGCATCCTGCCCATGGAGAGTGTTTCGGCAGCTAAGGGTACTGGTGTTGTCACCTCTGTCCCCTCCGACAGCCCCGACGACTACGCCACCTTGGTGGATCTGGCGAAAAAGGCCGAGTACTATGGTATTCAGAAGGAGTGGGCTGAGCTGGAGATTTTCCCGCTCATTGACACTCCCACTTACGGTAACTTGACCGCCCCTGCTCTGGTCAAGGAGCTGAAGATCAATTCTCCCAAGGACGTCACCCAGCTTGCTCAGGCCAAGGATCTGGCCTACATGGAAGGTTTCTACAAGGGCACCATGCTAGTTGGTAAATACAAGGGCGAGGCTGTCAGTGATGCTAAGGACAAGGTCCGCAAGGACCTCTATGACAGTGGTGAGGCCTTCCCCTTCGCCGACCCCATGGGCAAGGTTGTCAGCCGCAGTGGTGACGATTGCGTTGTTGCCTACCTGGGCCAGTGGTTCCTGAACTACGGCGAGAACGACGCCGAGTGGCAGCAGGAGACCTTGAACCACGTTGTGAACAACCTCAACACGTACTCCGCCGAATGCAAGAACGGTTTTGAGAAGAATCTATCGTGGCTTAACAGATGGGCATGTGCCAGAACCTACGGTCTCGGATCCCAGCTGCCATGGGACAAGCAGTTCCTGGTTGAGAGTCTGAGTGACAGTACCGTCTACATGGCCTACTACACCATCGCTCACCTCCTTCACGGCGACCGGTACGGTAAAACGACTGGCCCCCTGGATTTGACTGCGGAGCAGATGACCGACGAGGTTTGGGACTACATCTTCACAAGACGGGAGATTAGTGACGAGCTTGTCACTAAGAGTGGAATTAGCAAAGAATCTCTGCAGAAAATGCGTCGTGAATTCGAATACTGGTACCCTCTTGATGTTCGTGTCTCCGGCAAGGACCTGATCCAGAACCACTTGACCTTCTTCCTATACATCCATATTGCTCTCTTCCCCAAGGAGTACTGGCCCCGTGGTGTTCGTGCTAACGGCCACTTGCTCCTCAACGGCGAGAAGATGAGCAAGAGTACCGGCAACTTCCTGACTCTCAAGGATGCCGTCGACAAGTTCGGCGCCGATGCTACCCGTATTGCATTTGCCGATGCCGGTGACAGCATTGAAGATGCCAACTTCGAGGAGTCTGTTGCCAACAGTAACATCCTGCGTCTCCACACCTTGAAGGAGTGGATCGAGGAGGTTGCTAAGGACGAGACTCTGCGCACTGGCCCTGCTGATGCCTTCGCTGACAAGCTCTTCAACAACGAGCTTAACAGCCTTGTTCGCG
Source organism: Penicillium digitatum (assembly GCF_016767815.1). Classification (NCBI taxonomy): domain Eukaryota; kingdom Fungi; phylum Ascomycota; class Eurotiomycetes; order Eurotiales; family Aspergillaceae; genus Penicillium; species Penicillium digitatum. The sequence continues at coordinate 3,097,986 of NC_089387.1, forward strand.
AGACCCAGAAGCACTACCAGGAGTAAGTTCACATTTGAATGCTTTGCATTCCAAGTAATCCAATGACATTGATGACTAATCCTTCATCTAGCACCAACTTCAAGCTCGCTCTCAAGTCTGGCCTATATGACTTCACTAGCTCCCGTGACAGCTACCGTGAAGCTTCCACCGCTGCTGGAGTGGGTATGCACCGGGATACCATTCTGCGCTACATAGAGCTGCAGGCTCTGATGCTGGCACCCATTACTCCTCACTGGGCCGAGCACATCTGGCTCGAGGTTCTCAAGAAGGTTAATCCCCCCACCCCTCTCTCTCCCACTTCATGCTCGATCTTGATCTAACCCCATTTAGTCCGAGTCCATCCACTACGCCCAGTTCCCTGTCGTGCCAGAACCCTCTCCTGAGCTGACCGCCGCTCAGAACTACGTCCGTAGTACCGCAAGCAACATCATGGGCTCCGAGGCCAACTTCACCAAGAAGCTGTCCAAGGGCAAGGCCATTACCTTCGACCCCCGTAAACCCAAGAAGCTTACCATCTTCGTTGCCAAGAAGTTCCCCAACTGGCAGGAGAAGTATATCGACCTGGTGCGCGATTCCTTCGACTCGCTGAACCTCTCCTTCAATGATAAGGAGCTCAACGCAAAGGTTGGCAAGTTCGGTGAGATGAAGAAGGCCATGCCTTTCGTTCAGAACCTGAAGCGTCGTCTGGTCAACGCTGGCGAGTCCCCCGCCACTGTCTTTGATCGTAAGCTTCCCTTCGATGAGTTCGCCGTTCTGTCCGAGATGGTGGGTGGTCTGAAGCGCACCTCCGGTTTCAAGGAGATTGAGATCATTGCTGTTGATGAAGGTGGCAAGACTGGTGAGGTTGTTGGCACCGGTGAGAAGCGTGAGGGTCTGTCGGGCGAGAATGCCGTGCCTGGAACTCCTACCTTCCAGTTTGTCAACGTCGAATAAACGACCTTTTTTTTTGAAAAATGCAGTCTCGTTTGCCAGTTTCAAAAGATTATGCCTGATGACTTCTGCGAAAAGTAAATGAAAGACCTGGCATATAGCAATTTACATTTATCACTTTTCTATATGCGAATTCAATGAATAATTCCATCATGACATGCCTCGTAATTTGGGGGACTTAGCCTGTGCAGGATACACCACTACACTTTCAAGATATCAACCTTGAACGTCGACACCGGTGCTGTGGCAGGACTTTCACCGTCAGTCACGGACACACTGAAATCAAGGAATTGACCGGCTAGTTATTGCCATGTTCTTCTTATTCCATATTCCTACCGAATCTTCAAGCCTTGAGAGTGACATGGAGAATACCTCATGCAATCGACCTTAAAACACTCAACAACCTGTAAATATCCCACAAGGAATCCCTAAGTCAACCGACTGAACCAATGCATCGCAGTAATAAGCAAAGGACTCACCTGTTAAGACCTTCCTTCAATGTGTCTTCTTCCTGCGAGAAAACCAATCGAAACCACCCAATCTCCATCGAATGCTCTTCACCAGGATGCAAGAAAACACCAGCATCGACAAGCCTCTGTGCAAGGGCAAATTCCCGATTCCGCGGGGAAAGAGCGCTGTCAGCGGGGAGATAAGGGGACAAGTCGATGTAGACGAAGAAGCCAGCGTTTCTGATGACCGGATTAGAGGAGAATTTGAATTTTGTCTTGCCCGATTTGTATACTCACCCGCCCTTGACATAGTCGATTCCCTCCTTGTCAAGCACCGATGTTGTAAGCCGGTAGGCTGAAGCGAGCCTCTTTCTTGCTTTGGCCCTGAAGTTCGACACAAAAGCTTGGTCTTCTAGAATCGCAGTGCCAATCGTCACCGCTGCTTGTGAAGCACCGTGGAGTCTCCTATATAGAGTTGTCAGCTGTGCGACCAACGAGGTCTGGTGTTTTATGATGCTAGATAAGGATCTCACAAGATTGCTTTGCAGGCCTGACGAAGCTGCGGGTTCTGGGTCACCAAGAAGCCGAGGTGAAGACCCCCAGAAGCAAAGTCCTATGATGATGGTGCGTCAAATTCGTTGCCTCTATTGAAAATGTCGCCTACATACCTTGCTAAAGCCATATAACACATGGACCAGATTAGGATCTATCAACCCCGTAAAAGCTAGCGAGGTGATTGAAGTAAATGGCACAGCCTCAGGGTCACCGGAATCAAACACACAGGAGGCGTAGACCTCGTCACTGATGAGATGGAGATTATGCTTGCTGCAGAACCGGGCGATAGCCGTGAGTGTCTCGACTGGGTAACAACGACCTGGAGGGAGGTAGTTGGTTTAATTCAATGAAACACGCGACATCTACAACTCACCGACCGGATTGTGCGGGTTGACAAGCAGCACAGCTCGGATCTTCTGGCCCCGGTCCTTAGCAGCCTTCAAAGCTAGCTCATACTTCTCCACAGAAGCAGGAGAGAATGCCTCTTCCACGGCTGTGTCGGCATAGACCATTCGAACGCCAGACTCAACACCGTAGTCTAGCTCAAAGCGGCCGTATACAGGTCTGCTGACGAGGATACCATCCTCAGGTTCTGCGAGACTATATCCCAGCATACTGCCAAGTGAGGTCGGAGAGTCTGCAACGAATACATGCTCGGGATCAATTGGGGCATGTGGTTTCAGTATATTGTTCAAATGAACGGCTGCCGCGGATAGCAATTTTGCAGTTGTTGGTGCACTTGAGCGGTAGCTGATAGAATCTTGTGTAAAGACGACCTGGGAGAGGTTGTTAGGGTGAATTCTTTTGGCCCACTAGCACCATATTGGCATATAGACGAAAGTTGGAATCTGCACCTTTTCGTTAATATATTCAGCTATCTCAACTCTCATTGGTTTCTAGTTGGTAGTTAGCTTTTGGAATCCTGCTTGTGGGGGATACAGATACATTCTCCGCCATGCCAAATGAGATGAGACCCGTTGGATTCTCCTCTGGGTCATAATTTTGGGTAAGACTAAAGCGCCAGGGCTTAGCCAATTCCCTAACATTCTCACTTCCTCGGGAAGACAACATCGTGGGATAGACTGTTGAGTGAAACACTATAGAACAGTCCACTAAGCAGCATGCCAGATGTAGATTTGAAGAAATCTTTTCAAACGTTTCACAACTTGTCAAAAGAAATTGGGAAAACTGTCTAGATCTTTTCATATCTGGGAAATGAAGCCATCTTTATGGCTTCCCTTCCATGTAGATTCATCTACCCCTCACTACCGACTTTAAATTTGTAATGAGAAGTAAGAGATAGAAACAAGAAGAAGCATCTAAAAGAGCGGTGTCAATCCTAAGCACTTGCTTCTCCTAGATTCCGTTGACTGTGAATGTAACCCAAATTAAAATGCCATCCTAGGTTGCAGATTTCTCGAATTTGTATGGCGGAAAAAGTGATAGAGACGTCAAACTGCATCGACGCTGCTAAAGTCGATTCCGTAGGAGCTTGGTATATGCATAAGGCGATGTAGGTATAAAAGCAATCAGGCGTTATTTGAAACGACCACGAATTCACCAGGATTTTCCACAGATTGTGAAACTCAGCTTGGATATTGCGGCAACATCAAGTCGGGGGAAAGAAGATTAAATGAAGGGTCAAAGACTGATCCCAACCCCCACCAGCGGAGGACCGTGGGGGTGAGCACTATAACATATATTGTACAACGTGCACCTGAACTCGACCAGGGAGATATTGGAGGCTATGCAAACAAGAGTGTTGTACATTAAAGAGAGGAGAAATGCCGAACCGCTATGCTAAATAGCCTAATGTACATATCTAGATTACCCAAATCACAATCAATATCTCGTGCGCGGTCGTTTGCGCTTGTCGATTTTCTTCTTCTCTGCAATAAAATTCCAACATTCAATCGGACGCCGAGACCCGATGTGCTTCCCGTTGGGAGTGAAAACCTCGACCTGCGGATAGGAAGGTTCGTCTTCGGTGTCCCGCTTGCTGCGAATTTGTATACTGAGCTCGATCCAACCGCAGCCCTCGATGAGAATATCTGCCGACATCACGCGGTATGGCAATGAAGGAACTGAAATTCCCCTGTCCTTGACAGCTTTAGCGAGCGAGGTAGGAAGATTTGAGTTGGTGGTATCCCACTTCAAGTCGAATTTACCGGCGGAGGCCATGGCACTGCCGGTTCCTTCTTTCATAATAACGGTCCCCCGGTATGGGGTTTCCTCGGCCTGCGTCTCAATGGCTTTCTGGGTGTTTGTGATGTGAGACTCGAGAGGTAGGAAACTGGCGGACATGACGGTATCTTGGGGATTCACCGGTGTGATGCGAACAAGACCGCCACCAAGCAGAAGAGACTGGCCGGGTTTAATGGTTAAACGTTCCGGCTTGATTCGCTTCGTCATGATCAAATCACGCTTGTGTTCATCCTGAACAAAGTCTTCCAGTAGACCACGTTCTAGGCCGGGCAAATCAATGACCTCGCCCTTTCCGCGGCCGAATGGAATACGGATAGGCGAGACTGTAGTGCCCGGAAGGGAAGAAACCACTGGGAGAACAGGATATAGATCCTCACGAGGGGCAGGGGGCAGAAGGCTATTGGGGTCAAGAGGGGTGGCCTCTCGCTGGTTTGGAATCTCCTTTTCATCACGGCGGCGTTGAACCCACTCTTCGATTTTCTCCACATTTCTGGAATCCTTAGGGAAACAAGCTTCAATGAAGCTGCTCTTTCCGACATTAGCCTTTCCAACGACCCAAATACCGCCGCCATGCTCTCGGATCTCTTCCTTGACTTCCTTCGTCCACCAGCCACGGTGCGCACTAATCATGTGCACGTTTCCCAAACGGGCCTCCCTCCCTGATCTTCCCAAAGCTGCACGGAGCTCTGTGCGAATGTAGGCCATCTTCGAGTCTACTTGCTCCTTTGTTGCGGCCAAAAGGTCTGAGCGCGTGATGATAAACGAGAGTGATGGAAGCTTTCTCCCGCGTTCGTATTTCTCATTCGTAGATCGTCGGTTCCGCGAGCGTTGCTCCTGCAGCATTAACGCCCAATGAATACGTGGAACGAGAGACAGTGGGAAATCTGCGGCATCGATGATATGGTAAACACGGTTGTTTTTGTACGGTGATTCCTCCAGATAGTGTCGTATGGACAGAATAGTCGGCTTAGGCGAAGATACTGCCTTGTTGTGGTGTATCAAGTCGTGACAACGATCGCAGACTTCGGTGATTCGACCCGTGGACCCAAGGAAATTGGTCTCGGGATCGACAGCTTCATCCGGAAAAGCTCCATCTTTGGGTTCAGTTAGCAAACAGCGCGTTCAAGCAGTAGTCTAGACGTCCCACCTTGAATGGGTTGGGGTGGCACCGCCTCCTCGATAGCATCGCTCTGCTCTGCGCTCAAGTCATGTACCTCGGTGGATAACATGTTATTTGGTCGATTAATGTGTTCAATTGCTTCCTTTCTCACGGCCAGTAGCTTTCGAATCTGCTTTCGTGATGTACCATAGTATCCTGGCTCGTTTGCTTCAACTGTCTGGGAGAATGCGCCACATCCTGGACAGCACACAGGAAGGGAATCGGCTAGGGTGTCGACTTGAGGCTTATATGGGGGCTGTTCTCGCTGAAAGCGAGTTGTTGAGAAGCATCGACATTGCCTACGGACGTTCTCACGGACTTTGGATTGTGGCGCGGCGCACGATTGTGAAAAAAGCAGTTGAGCTTGGGATCGAGGAATCGACTTTGGGAGCAGACGCAGCAGATTCAATCTCGGGTTTCTGAACATTGCGACTCGAGAGCATAGCGACATGACGGCTTCTGAAATTGCGGAGTTGCGGAGCTTTTTTTTCGAGAACAGTTATCTATTATCTATCGATAGCGTATAGGGCAAGTTCGGGCCGCCGTACAAGCATAGCCAATGCAGCGCAGTCTGGGAACAAGAACATTATTATGGGAATTAGACCAAATTGATGGAATTGATGGCAGTGGAACGCTTTTTTCTTGAAATCTCCTGTCGGAGTCTGAAATTATCGACACAGAAGGCGCTGAAACACAGATACGCTAGAGAATCCCTGAAAGTAGTAGAAAAAGAACGCCGTCGTGAACCATGGTCCAAAATTGATGATGAGAGAATATCAAACACGCGCCTTTCCCTTTCCCTTGCCAGATTCGTTTATCTCCTCATCAGAGTCACTCATAAACTCGTCATCCTCATCGAAGCCTATAAACTTCCTGGGTGTAGCCTTTTGAGGCACAGAGGATCCGGGATTGGATGATTTTCCGTTCCCCTCGCTCTCTTCATCCTCGCTGGATGAAGCATCCTCCTCACTGCCCTCATCACTGGCGCTAGTGCTGGATCCGCCTAGGATAGCGTCGCGAAGATTGTCTGTCCATTCTCCATCCTTCACAGCCCGTAAAACTGCCTCACGGGTCTTTTCGCTCATTTCTTCTCTGTCTTCCATCCACTGTCCATCCAGCTTCTGTCTGCCGTTGCCGTTCTTCAATTCGTCCTGGCGTTTTTCGGCCATCTCCACCACGGATTGCCATCGGCGCTGGCGTTCCTCTTTTTCTTTCTTGTCCATTTCTGGCTTTACAGCGAGATATTCCGCGAGTGCCTTTGCTTCGTTGACGGTGCGCAGCCGGCGGCCATCAAGATTACGACTAGAGCCATTGTTGTCACCTTGATTGCGTTTGCGCTTGCTGGACATGCGGCCACCGGCGGCACGCAGCTGGGATCCGAAACCACCTTTTCCACCACAGACGGGGGCAGTCAGGCGAAGAGGAAGGAGTGTGGAGGTAAAGACGCCATCGCGGGTCGGGAGGAATGATTCGACACATTCGGAGCTAGCCGTGAGGTGTTTGTTGTTTGTTGTAGTAAGGACGAGTGACTGAAGAGAAAGGAATGGCGGGAGATATGAAGCGATTTTGACCGTCAGGTCTGATGTGCTCGCTGTCGATGGCAAGGTGAACGAAAGTGTCGCCGGCAGCGACAGTCCTGGAAAGGTCGAGAGCAGAACGTTGACATTTGAGGAAGCCATGTTGGGTGTGTCAGAAGCAGTTCCCTATAATGTAGTAGGAGCGCGTGGTTGGCGAGTTCTGTGTTTATTTGTAAGGAAAAAATACTCTAATAGGCTTGAAAGGTCGAAGATGTTGCGATAAGATCAAGGATCGGGGCGGTCGTAGTCATGATGACTCAGCAAACACGTTAGTCAACGGAGAATGGCTAGTTACTTCTCACGTGATACTCTAAATTATGCAATGGCGGTAGATCATGTGATCAGAACCACAAACTGATTAGGGTGCGAACCCTACAACCAAATCGGACCGTCGCACTTTTCTCGCAACGAAGCTCCACTCTTCATCCATCATTTAAATCAACCATTATTCTCGGGCGTTGTCAAAGCGATTCCCCGACTTGCACCAGGAACTCGCGACAATGTATGTATGCTTGTTTTTTTTTGCAATTATTTTGACAGATCCACTAACAATGGCGCAGGCTTATCCCCAAGGACGACCGCAAGAAGATCCACGAGTACCTCTTCCGTGGTATGTAACGATGACCCTCGTCGACGTCCCCGTGACCTTGGGACATTGCGCTCCGTCACCTTAGAGCGGATACACTAACCTACATTTTAGAGGGAGTGCTCGTGGCCAAGAAGGACTTCAACCTTCCCAAGCACAGTGACATTGACACCAAGAACCTCTATGTCATCAAGGCCCTCCAGTCCCTGGACTCCCGCGGCTTTGTCAAGACTCAGTTCTCGTGGCAGTACTACTACTACACCCTCACTCCCGAGGTGCGATTCATCCACGTTTAACACACACATATGCGTAAATACTGATTGAATAACAGGGTCTGGACTACCTCCGTGAGTGGCTCCACCTCCCCGCCGAGGTTGTCCCTGCCACCCACATCAAGCAGCAGCGTTCCCACGCTCCCCCTCGCGGCATGATGGGCGGTGAGGAGCAGCGCGGTGAGCGCCGTGGTCCCCGTGCTCCCCGTGAGGGCGGTTACCGCCGTCGCGAGGAGGGTGGAAAGGAGGGCGGTGCCCCTGGCGAGTTCGCTCCCTCTTTCCGTGGTGGCTTCGGCCGTGGCCGTGGCGCTGCTCCCCAGGAGTAAATGCTGAGAGGCACTGATGTCCTGTCAACCACTTCTCGGTCAATCTAGAGTTTTGAGGGTGCATCCGAATTTGGCTGCCGGACTAGGGGTTTCTTGAAACGGGCCTTACCCTCGGTGCACCTCGTTCCAGCTTCATTGGGACTTGGGGATACAGGGAACAAAAAAAAATAAAAAGAAATTCTTGTTTCCACCAGGTTCAACATGTAAAATGATGCAGAGTCATGTTGATTGATTTAATGTCAAATTCATCACTTGACGCGAAGTTGCTACTCGTAATCCTCGTGTAGGTTTTTTCATCTAGAGCAAGTAAGCTCCGACGATGTCGTTTTTGAAAAGAGTACCCGTTTAAAGGCTGGTTTCATTCAGTTGGGCGAGGTTATAGTGCAGACAGGACAGTTACGTCTAGCATTCTTTATCTGATTCTTAATCCAGAGATTAACTCTTAACAAGGAGAAGTTGTTTACAACATATGGGAGGTGGATTCTTTTCTAAAGCTCCCCTAGAATATACTTATCTGCAACCATGGTAGTTCTCTGTAACCCTTAAAAGAAGTGGGTAGAAGTGTGGTCATCATAGATGATGGAACTCTTACCCCTCGAAGTACAAGTGAACGTAACAGAGGATCCTAAGGCGTTGAATAGAAGCTTTGGGTAATTGTACAAGTACAAAAAGTCTTTAGCAGTGAATCATGATACTAGTAAGAGATAGACAAGAGAGAAGAGGCTAGTTATAGGAAGGTGGCAAGTTAATTAAAACATCAGCAGAGATCACTTCCCAAGGGCCTTGGGCATCTGACTAAAGGGAGAGGTTTCCCTCTTTGTCTTGTCACGGATGACAGATGATTGCGTTGTGGATGCCTTGAATGCCTTTCGGAATTCATCCCTCTCTCTCTCCCTCCCTCTCACTAGACTATTTCCTTCCCAATCGACTTTGTTCCCTTGAACTTTTATGGTGCTGTGAGGCTACAATTTTCAAACCAACTGTACTACTTCGATTCCAGTAGTGAAAATGATCGGCAACTCTCAACTTTTCCTCTTCGGCCTCGAGGGTACTGAAATCGTCCTCCCTAGCTCGGACTCTCTCAAGATCCACACGGTCATACATGGGTGGTTGATAAGAAGCTAAATGGAATCTCTTGCCAGATCACGCGCGAAGACCTTAACCGTGATGGTTACAGTGGGACTGTGCCATCTTATACGATGAGCAAGTTCTTGTACTACCAGGTGGGGACCTTCCCCGAGTCCGCCTTTATGAGAATTTACTCCCAAGTTCCGATCGGAGAAACCCAGTTTCTAAGCCCTGAAGTTCGAACTCAGCAAGCAGTCCCGCCTTACCAGCACGGTGAGGTCATGGCATTGAAAAGGTTCAAAGCAGGTGGCTGCACAGGCGTTCCCGAGCTTCTTGGGTACAGTGAAACTGTCCAAGGCAGGGATGGACTCGTACCTGGAGGGTATATCACGTACCTCGTCTGGGATAAAGTGCCAGGCGAGTCGTTGTCGAGAGAAATTTTTTGGTCATTTAAAGAACACGAGCGAGAGTTCATTCGTCGAAAGTTTCAGGCCGCTTATGAGTCAAGTTTCCAGGATGCTTACTACAGGTGAAGCTAACATAAATCATAGAGCTTTGGCATCTTTTGGCTGTGTGTCTATGATAAAAACCCCAGCTAAGTAACCACCGCTTGTAGGCAAGTCTTATTGGATATTCAAAGGATTAGACCAACCCCTTCTTAATTAGACCCTTGATAAACCTACAAGATCCTTTTTTATTTAATTTGAAAAGGCAGTACGATCTCAAGGCATCCAATGTCAACGCCTAGTTAATGCTCACATAGAACGTAAGCCTAGATCAAAACTATGCCCTTCTCTGGAGAGCTAGAGCCGGAGAGAATTTAAAATTCTCTCACAAACTGACACAAGACCTACGAGCTATGTGTAGGGCCTTTCTCTCACGCTGAAGTGAGTCCCCGTTTCACGAGAATCTCTTTCGGTCATAGCGGACCACAGCCTGCAAAATGACAGATGCTCCAGTCGCGCAATCATCAGCTGTGGAGAACTCCTCAGGGTGATGACTGAGACCATCCCTGCATGGAATAAAGACCATGCTCGTTGGGACACGCTTGGAGGTGAAGACACTGTCATGGCCAGCACCACTCATGATGGTTCGCACCAGTGACTTTGTATCCGCAACAGAAGCACCTGCCACAATAGCCTGAGCTGACTGCTGCACACAACCAATGCAATCTTCATGGAACTTCGCAGCAGGCGAGTCGAAATCAAGAGTCCACTCGACGCGGCAGGGCTTGTGGATACCAGCACCCTCAGCGGCGGCAATGGCATCGAAGGCAATGCGCAGCTCCTTCTCGACTTCGGCCACTAGCTCTGTCTCAGGCCCACGGATGTCCAAGCTAAAGTTCACCTCTCCAGGAACTGTGTTAACGCTGCCGGGCTTTGCCTCGACAATGCCAACACTGGCCAGGCAACCCTTCGAAGATGCCACTTCCCGTGCTCTCACCATCATTCGGGCAAATGCATAGAGGGCGTCTGCCCGATGCTCAAAGGCGGTGGTGCCTGTGTGTGTATCTCGACCGATGACGTTGAGACGGAACCATCTGTAGGCCTGCACCGCTGTCACAACTCCGACTCGCTGGTTTGCCGATACTAGGTACGGGCCTTGCTCGATGTGAACTTCAAAATGGGCGGCCATGGGTGTCGATTTGTACGAGCACGGAATATCACCCAAGTAACCAATCTTCTGTAGGGCACTCTTCATGGTCTCAGGTGCTGATGCTGCCGTGGGAAGTGATGCCACGGTCGGCACTTCTTTAAGATTATGCGCATGTGCCAATGCGATACACTCGGCCCATACACCACTTGAGATCATACTGATTGGGAATCGGGCACCCTCCTCGCTGGTCATGGTCAGTGCTACTCTTTGTTCCAAGTTAAATCTTCGGATCTTACTTGGTCCAGTCGACAACTCCGACTCCGCCCTCTGTCTCAAGACCCATGTCGTTCATGGTCTTGATAACTTCCATACCTGCCAACACACCCAGGATACCATCGTATCTCCCACCAGTCGGTTGTGTATCGAGGTGACTGCCGATGAATGTGGCGGGTACATCCGCTCTCCGACCAGGACGAACAGCAAAGATATTTCCCATCTCATCGACGGTGACGTTGCACTTGAGATCCTTCATTGTCTGAACGAACCAATCACGGACCCTTTTGTCATCTTCTGAAAGCGCCAGGCGCTGCATGCCAGTATCTGTGGGTCCACTATCAGGTCGCCGAGGTTTGTTAGTGGTCGTTCTTCAGCAACCATTGAAAGGATGGATGTAGCTTACTCTCCCCATCTGATTCCGGATCCCCATTGACATGAGTGATGAAGGTCGTTGGCCAGGCGTTCCTTATTAGCTCTGAGGGCCGAGACCTCAGTCTCGGAGAGTTCCGTTGTCAACATAGCTTGTATTCGTCATGAAGACAACTTTTGAGCAGGCATTCAAACCACAGGCTTGGTGGATTGAAGACACGTTCTTGAGAGAATTCGTAAACAGTGAGAACAGGCCACTCTGCAGCGTCCTATCGCTTTAAAAATGAAAGCTGGAGGGCTTGGAGTACTTTGGATGGTCACTGATAAGAAGTGGAGTTGGGCAGACAAAAGTCCGCAATCGTGCGATAGTCCCCAGTTTATTCCCCCGCAATATGGAGGTATCACCATGTTACTTCCTCAACCTTGGGGTTGGTAGGAACTCCATTTTTAGGATTAACGGACTGTGACAAATGTCCAATTAAAGCTACGATAGGATACAACAAGGCAAGTGTATTTGTGGTACCTAACATGAAGCTGTGCATAGTTTTGCATAGATCGAAGGCATTTCAAGCGTGTAGTTTTTCTGGGATTTTGGGCTTGTCCCTCTAATAGGTTGCTGCAATGCATGTGATGTCCATTTTTTTAGGTAAAAAAAAAACGAAGAACGAAATAGAAGAGCCCATAGAAAATCCGTAGACCCAAATTCCAGTGTGACTCGTTTGCTAATCCTCGTTATGTCGCCTTCATCTTCTTCTAAAGGATGTGGTTGGGATGGCCCAATGCATCAACGTGATCTGATCTCATGACCTATCTAGGCATTTCCAATCAAGAGAGTGTCAAATCCAATCTTTGGATACTAGGACCCGTTCTGATATCTGGGCCTTTTTAAGTTGGCCTTTTGAAGTGTTGGAAGCAGTCACATGCTTCCTGTTTGCTCCGAGGACGTAGTCTAGCAACCTGTAGATAGTTCCTCTCTCTTCTCCACGCATCAAGAGATTTTCCAGATGCACCTACAACTTCAGAGTAGACTGTATTAATCTCTATCAGGAAGGCTTCAAGGTCAAATACATAGGCGTCATGGAATGTCTTTCAAGTCCAGGATACCATGATTGAGCAGAGACTAAGATCAAGACTTTCTGTCATAGAATGGGCAGGTAGGGTTGATGCTTTTTCCCTGCGCAAAGTGTCCATTTGAATGGTAGAGGCGGGAAGCTTCCATCTCCTGAAAATGTCTTGGGACTAGTTGTTTCTTATTTTGTGTAATTGAGAATGAAGTCGTTTTTCAGGTCCAATCCAAGTTGTATGATTTTCAGTTCTCATAAAACCCCTCCATTCTCTCCTCTTCTCTTTTCACGTCTCATCTTTCACCTCACATCTCACCTCACCTTTGAACAAAACCACCATCGAAGTGACCCCCCTATATTTGTAAAAAATGAAGGAATGTTGTGGTAGTTTTTTTATTTAAGGTGACCCGAGCCCTTGCCTATAAAAGTATCGTTTATCACCGTTAGTTATAGGGCGCTCTAAACGGTGCTAAGAGCGCCGGGTTTCAATAACAAAGGAAAATTCGTTGCATTAAATAGCTCTATAGCTGGTTTTTAGGGGTATTCCTCCCCCTAGTGCTCTTAATAAGGTTTAAGGGCCCTATAGATAAAGAAGGTGATAATTCTTATTGGACTGCGACATCGCCCATGGACGGGCGGGTGGGCATTTGCCCACGGGCCTTTTCAGCAAGTAGAATTTCTTAACCTTGTGACCTACATTCTTTATGTTTTTTTTTTCTCTATATTTTCAAGTAATTTTATTACACATCTAATAACTTAATTATACTATCAATTTAAGAAGAGAAGCTTGTTTTGTGACAACAGCTTGATATTGAGAGAGTGCTGATAATTTCAAGGAACATGTAGCTGCCGCAAACGAGGCTAATAATCGGTCTGCTTCCACCACCTCTTCGGCCTCAGGGGAAACCATTTCGAGCAGCCGCATCACCTGCTGCCCCGTCTTCCCCTGTCGATGAGCCCTTCCCCACCAGCGAGCCCTCTGAGTCTTCTCCGCCAGTGCTAGAGGAGACTAAGACCGAAGAGTTGATATGTGATCCAGTAGATACTTCAGGTCCTTTCGATGAGCTTAAATGGCTGGTAATTCGACATGCTGTTTGATTAAGGCATAGATTCAGGTTCTGTTTACCGTGGAAAAATGGGAAATAATTGTTTGATTTGATACCTCCAGCCGCCACGCTTCTCACGTTTCTTTCACTTTCTGGCCACGACCCTGAAAAGTGGCATTTGATCGGACATCCAAAAAAGACATACAGACGGAAAATTCCTAATAAACATCGTGTTGCTACCTAAAATGTTACCAAACTTACGTCCTTTTTAGCCAAATGAAACGGATTTACAGAGTCCTAAAAAATTGTGAGGATACGCTTTCTTTAGTGGACAAGGTGCTGTTGTACTTCGAAAGTCACGCAACACTATCCGATTGCAGTGAAATTCTGGTTCTCCGAGAAGAGTGCCAAAAAGAAACGAAAACTGTTCAACGATAAAATAATCGGACCACTACCATCGTACATCTTACACTCTAGGTAGTATGTTGTAGGTATCTAGATGCATTTAGCAGTCCCCGGGTTACTTGGGTTACTTAGGGCATGGGTATCCACATGAGGATCGACATGCATTTATGAACCAGGGTCTTGGTAAAGATTTTCTGGAACATGAACGAGGGAAGAAAAGATTCTTCGAAAAAAAGTAAATTTTTTGAAGCTGAACTAAACCCCCTTTTTATAAAAAATCAAAATTAACCCCCAAAAAAGCAAAATACCCCTGTCCGTAATAACAGAATGTGGCTGTATGCCGCACAGTGGTTGCCGATCACGTGAAAATTTGCCTGAACCTCAACCAGTGGTTGACAATCAATTTTTTTTTCCCCGAGGGGCAAATAATCTCCTATATGCTATATCAATCGAAGGCCATACACAGCACGCACCTGTGTCCCCTGCCTTCAAGTGGAGGTGGTCAATTCCCGACACGAGATCCCATATCGCACTTCAAAGGCCGCCAACCACCGACGGCATTCTAGTCAAAGGAACGCATATTAACAACCCTATACTTCCACACTTCAAATTCACCCGAAAGCCACATCGACTCCATCAAGAACGGAACCGAAATGTTCGAAGACTTTTCCTTCACATCGCCGTCGTCGCGACCAGCCCGTCTCGCCCTCGACTTGGATGACCTTCCAATGGTCGACAGCGACAGCAACCTAATTTCGCCACTTTCCTCTCGCTGTCCATCACCACAATCCCAACGTTTCCGCAACATCTCGCGCTCACGCTCCTCTCACTTCCATCGCAACCAACAACCTCCAACATCCGTCCCCTTCCCCTATGACTCGGACCACAAGCGACTATCCATCTCAACCCTAACCCAAAAACTACACGAACACACCCTTGCAGCTCCAACGGGCGATCTTCAAAACAGACACACTCACAACAACACCCAAACCCGACACGGGAGACACACACCCGGCTCCCGCCGCTACCCAGGCACAGGATGCGTCCTCACACCCCCAGACACAGATCACTCCGACGACTCCGGCGTCGGCGAATGTCTCTCCTCGCCCTCCGCATCCTCAGTGACAAGCCCCACATTCATGCCCCCGGACCTCCTCTCTGACCTTCCGGACTTCGGCCTCGGACACCCCTTTTACCCACCACCCAATCCATACCACCAAGACGTCCGCAGGCAGCGCGAGCAGATCTCTAGATTACAATGCAACGAGTCGGAAGTCGAGGCTATGCAGCGCTCATTGCTAGACGACACCTCTTCCGCACCGGACTGCTGCGACGAAGACGATCGTCATCCTAGCTCGTTGCCGCCGCGGTCTTCACCGCGGAGGAAGGCGATCACGCTTGCGCGGAGCCGGTTTGGGCCGGATGGTATCGATGGGAGGGCGAGGAGGAAGAGTTCTTCGGCGGGGGTTTTGGCGAGTCGCGTTGACAAGAGTCATTACGGTGGGTTTGGGAAGAGGAATGAGCAGGGGCTCCGGAGGAAGAGCCTTGTGAGTGCTGCTTTGGCTTCGATGGCTGAGAGAGATGATGATTGAGTGGAGTTATGGTTCAAGTCAAGGTTGGTGATGTTGGATTCCGTGGATTCTGCCTGCATGGCTTAGAGTTTTGGTTATGTTCGATTTGATACCCGCATAAAGAAAGATAGAAACACTGATCGAGCTGATTAGCGAATATAATGATCTTGACATCTTCCTCTACTGCAGTAAGGTTTTCAGTGCTACATTGATAGTGGTCGTGAGCGTTGTTTTTAATGAATTCTTGTCATCAGCAGGAGCAATTGAGAAAGGTTCATTATCATTTGAATCGATGAGTTCAGAATGAAGATAACCTGAATGTTGACGTGCGTAAAATATAAATTAGTGTAGATACAGGACGAGTCTCAGACCCAAATAAAAGAAGAAAAGGGATGAAAGTAGTTAAAAAAAGACAAGGTAGAAGAGACCCTTCAAAAGAAACAAGAGAAGAAGCTAGTCTCGCATCCAGACAGTCCATCCAATCCTATCCACCACCCAAGGGCCACGCTCTTCATATAATCACAATGGACGTGAGTTATGACCGAATTCCCGGCCCAAAAATCTCACACACCTAGGTGCCGATTCCCAGAATTCCAGCAGGAATAGGACAGACAAGGTTCCCAGAACTCTATCTAATTCCCGGATTTCCAGCTGAAGAACTTCCTCAGCCCCTTCTTCTGCACTCCGGCCTTCCTCTCATCACTCTTCCTCCTCTGGAACTCGAACCGCGGACTAGTCTCATCTGACCGCACCCTCTGTCTCTGCAGCTCGTCCGGCGCGCGTGCAGGACTGCCCCGTAACCCCATCGTCTCTGCGTTCGCAGCTGCGAGGACAGACTGGACGTGCGGGTCGAAATACACCGGATCAAAGGTGTATGGATCGAAGGGGCCGGGATAATTTGGGAGTTTGGAGGTTGAGAAGGAACGCGGGTAGGGATAGGCGGAGTCAAAGTTTGAATACATGGGTGAGTGCATGGGTGAGCCACTTGGTGTCTCGAGGGGGGTTTCGCGGGGTGTTGGTGGTTCTTCGTGTTCTTGTAAGTAAATGTTGTCGTGGTAGTGGTGGTCAGGCGTTAGTTCGTCTTCCCGGGGGTCGAATAAGATGCCCCTGTCGCGCTCGTCGACTTGGGCCCAGTCGCCGTTTGCGTAGACGGGCGAGCCCGGCTCGCCAATCTCGCTTTCTGGGTAGAAAAGTTGTGTTGATGGGGTGGAGGGTCGACAAGAGAAGCCAAGGGTTGGAGATTTTGATTTTTCCATGATAAAGGCTATGTGTGGTGATGGTGAGGCCGCTCTCTCGTTGTAGAAATCAGTGCGTATATCGTTGTTTTCAGTGCGCTGTACAGGTTGGCTCCAGTAGTTGAAGCTATGTTCATTGACAGGGAAGTCCAATAGAGATCGTTCGTCCGTCGGTTGACCCATGGGTGTTGAGGAATTCGCCGGGAGGGAGGTGTACAACGAATTGGTGGAGTAAAATGATGGGACCGGTGCATCAGCAAACTGGGACAGAGACACCGGGTCCAGTCCTTGATCAAGGGAGAAAGTAGAGTCTCGCTGATTGTCCATGGAGACCATGGAGCAATTATCGACGTCCTCAATGTATGAGACGATTCGTGCCAGGTCCAACGACTTCCGAGGATTTAGAATCTCAAAGCAGGCGCCACCGTGTGAGACGGTGGTAACGGCCTGTGTACTGACCAGCATTGAGTCCGAGGTTTGAGATTGGGGCGCACGCCTAGCTTCTGCTGTCTGAGTTTGGGCCCTATGTTGAAACCTTTCACGAAAAGTATTCTTGGACTGTTATCAGTGAGTTGGGTCTTTGTTGTGGCGTTTCAGTTCACTTACAACTCGCTTCCTATTAGGTCTAGCACGAGTCCCGAGATCTGAAACAACGGGCAGTCGAGGGCTTTGAGTAGATTGAAGTTGAACTACTCAATTATGAACAAAGATTCCGGAAATTTGTTTCAAGACAATCAATAGGCAAGACTTACCAGTCTGGGCTTCCCCAATCTCGGGCTCTTCACTCCAGTGAGAGACGATGCTGTGCGAGTAGGAAGGAGACAGCGGCGGCGGACTCGAGGCAATAGAGGAACTGGACACAGGATAAGAGATGGTAAGAGGGGATGATCGGTTCAAATGCAATGCAGCTGTTCTTCGTTTCAATTTCCTTCCTATGTGATCGACAGGGTCGCTACTGCGGTCTGCTGATTTTGAGAGGAACTTGTGGTAATCATGGAGAGAAAGGGCTCCCGACATACGGGATTTTAAGGATCGAGGAGGAAGAGACAAAGCGTCGGCCGAGTCTCTCAAAAGGGGGTTGGAAAGAGGAGTAGGACATGCATGGAGGTCATGGAGCTGGAGGCAGTTATGACAGACAGGGCTGTCCAGCAGCACGGCATGCCAATTGCCATTGGCGGCAGAGTAGTTTAGGTTTTCGTTCATATTGACTTGCAATTGCGAAGATCACTGATTTCGCCTTGGTGTTGTTGAAGTCCTGCTACTTAGAGCTCTGTTCTCGGAGCACCTTTTGAGATTATCGACATATCTAGTGCAGTTGATCCAAACCCACTTCTCCACACTGAACTTGATTCGTCAGATTTACGTCACAAGGGATGGGAGAGATACGCTTGCCGGTTACAATGTATCAATATATCACAATAAACAAGGCTGCAAGGTACAGAAGTGCAGGAAGTAATTTTAAGATTGAAATGAGGAAATGCGGACGGACTTGGAATGTGCCTGGGTCTCAGAGGATCCAAATACCCCCCCGTTGTTTCTCCACTGAAAGAACAATGATTTTATAACCAGTCGAGCCAATCGAGCCAATCGAGCCAAGGGAAAGCCGGTTGGACCGATCCAATTAGGGCCATCAGAAGAGAAGAGAAGAGAAAACAAAGGACGGAGTAGAGGAAGGTCGAGACCTTCAACAGTTCCAACCCATGGCTCATCGATCAACTCAACGTCATCGAAAAGTGAGTGGACAGTTGGGAGACATGTTGTACTCCGTGATCCGTTTTAGATTTATAGTAGAATCTTTGTAAAATAATAACAAAGAACATAATAGAATTGTGCCCAACCATCACTTGCAGATGATCTCAGCCCCGGTCTATTGGTGCTATTAGGAAGTACCTATTCCGTACTTTAGCGTCCACCTTACCTTCTCCACCCCTAACCAATCAATCACCCCATGTCCCTAATTTTCACCAACCGCCTCTTTAAGCCCAGAACCAGTCAGCATTACAGAATGACCTGGCTTAGGACACTGGCCGACAAAGGCAAAAGGCAGTGGCGGGCTTGACACCCTTGATTGGCCACCCGGCTCGAATTTTAATGTGGCAATTCTGAAAGAATTTTTTTTTTCGCCACTGGCAACATCATGACATGGTCATTCGTGTCGGATTTCCATGGCATAAGTGGATACATTGTACATGTTCGCACGTACCCTGAAGGATGGAGTGCCTCACAGTGATGCACCGTTGATGCAGTCCGCAAGGAACCGGGGGTTTTGATTTCAATAGGGCCATGTGTCGAACCCCATGGTACGGTACAAGGATGAGAACAGGGTGGAATACCCGGAAAAAACAAACGGACCGCTATGATGGCGCAGTCCACAATGCGAAGGGCAGAGCCAAAGGTCCAATGCCTGATTTTTCAGGGTTGATGCCTGAAAAGCCTGAATGTTTATTTTGGACTGGCAGAAATTAAAATACCTGAATTACTCTGACAGTGGGCTTGATAAGCAAAGCATCTAAATTTAAAGAATGAAGATCCCCACCCATATAAATTCTAGAATCCCCTTTTTTTTCTCGGCGTTGAAGCCTTTTCACTAACTAATTTCCTCCTCATTAGAGATAAGGGTAGCACTTAAAGGTGTCAGGGTGCGGGCTGGCAGGACGGTATGATAGGAGATGACTGGTAGGAACAGGTCATAACAGATCAGATTCCACTTGACAGGTACAGGCAGGGGCAGGCTATTATACAAGACGTAGCTCGAAGAGCTACAACAGGATCTAGAACTGAAGTTCAAGATAAACAGGTCGGAGATCACGTGCCGTGATCTTCCTCTAATTAAGCATCACGGTTCACACCGTGACAATCTGGGGGTTTTTCCGGCATGTTATGGTGGTGTAAACTGGTAGTAAAAATAGTAGGTGGGATAAAATTGACATTAGGCAAGAGTTTCCATTACGGTGTGGTAACCCTACACCCGAAGGGGGTGGGGTTGGCGAGGACCGGGCAGTAGTTATTCAACACTCTATATTTATTAAAAGAGAGTATAGGATACCGCCCCTCTATACCAGTGACATCTACAACTTCATTTGTAGATCATCTAGATACACTTTCATAAGAGTATTTCTTTATGTACGGAGTATTGGTCGTCCTATACATTGTTGAAACCATAGATTTCTGTCAATATGTGAACCCGGTGCAAATGGATGTTCCTGATTCAAGAATTCCCTGTCTGTAAGAATTTTACGGAGTTCTCCATAATAGTTGAACTGGATTACTTTGATCCATGGTCGGGCGCCTCGTAACTCGTACCTTGTAGAAGATACGCATACAGATTCACACGTTGGGATGGAATACACAATCCAAGTCATCTTCCCTGCATTTAAAACGGATTGCTACCTCGCTGCCCTAGGCTATACCCAGGTAATCAGAACTTACTGGTAGTACAGAGCCTTTCCAAATGGGTGGCAACTACCCGAAGGTGAATGCTCGGATGCTACCGCATTGTCCGAACAGGTCGACATGGCCTTTCTTTTCTGCTTGGCGGAACCTTAGAAATAGATCTAGATAAAACACCCCAATCCTCTTTTTTTTAAAAAAACAAAGGACTCCCTAGGTCATGCAGACTGAAAGAAAATGACTTGAAAGATCAACGTAAAGGGAAACGCAAGAGCAGTTCAACATCATCATGCGGTCATGGCGTGATATCAAACTGATGAAGCAACGAGGAAATAAAAATTTACGAGAAACTTAAAACGAGAAACAAAAACAAAACCAACAAATGAAAAAGGGGTCCATAGATTATGCATGTATGTACGAAGTATGAAAGGGCCTAAGCACCTAGGTCGTCCGTAGACCCAAATCCAGCTGGCCTCGTGGATCTCTCACTCTCAGTACCGTTTGTACTTCTAAGACAGTCGTCAGCTACAGCCACACATACCAAAACAGGGCTTGTCGGAAACCACTTACATCTTCCATCTTGCGCCGATTGCTCGGGTCAAGCGTGTTCCCCGCACCAAGCAGAGTCTGTCCCACGGCCTTGGATACCCCGATAGCGGGTCGGAGAATAATCGTGGGCGCGCGCTTCCAGACTGCTTTTGCGGCTGCCTTTGCGCTCCCACTATCGACCACCTCCCCGGGTACGGCCACGATCGCGTCCCGAGCTAAGAGCAGATCGCGTTCGAGACCACTAAATGCCCCACGCAGTCCCTGTACTACTCCAACCGGCTGGTCAGCGTACAGTGAGATATTCTTGGCTTCATCTTCGTCTTCGTCGAGGCAATCGTCGTCGAACGCTGGTGCGCTGGGGGTAGTCAGCATGTCCTCCGCACCTTGGAGGACGGTCTGTGTGCCGATTGCAAGTTTTGCGCCGAGTTTGACCAGCTCGTTGGACGTGGTCTTGGCGAAGGCTAGAGCGCCCTTTTGAATGCTGCGCACGATTCGGCCGTCCTTTTTGTATTCACGCATTGGAATGACGACCAGGTCGCGCACGCCGCTGCCGACGTTGACTAGGGAGCGAATCGGTGCGAGACCGGCGAGCACACCGGGTAGTTGGTTCTGTTTCACATCTGGCATCCAGATGTCGTTGAGAGTTTGGCCCATTCGGTCGAAGCCGGATACTCCGTAGATGATCACATGTCGTAGCACCATGTCAGCGCCATCCAGTACGAAAAAGTTCATGAACTCGGTTGTGCGGCCGGACCGGAGTCCTGCGTAGTCGACCCGCTTAGGCTTAAAGTCTAATTTGACCTGCACGGCGTTTATTTCTACTCGCTGCAAGAATGGAACATCGCCCGGGGTATCAGATCGTTCGGCGGTCTCGTCTCTAAACTCGAAGAACCGACTCATGAAGTCAAGAGCATCTTGGTCAACATGCAACCGGAGAGGCAGAACAGTGGCCTAGAAGACAAGTTAGAAACTGGTCTGGGTAGTTGGTGACTTGGGTAACAAACCTTTAGAATTATCTCAGAAGCAGCCAAGTCAGGCACAGGCTTTACAGTCAGAATTTCAAGATGAACCATGCTCGTCCCGCTCTCCTTTTCTCCAGCCTCACGCATGTATGTTGCGAACTTCTTCCATGTGGATGTCGGAACATGATCATAGATTTCTAGATCCTGGACCCGCACATCCAACGAGCTCTGGGTCTCTTCTGTGCCCGGTGGGAAGATAATCAGATCGGCAGAGACACCCTTCAACTCAAACGTCATTTTGTGATGTTTGCTCCGATGCAAGCGTAATTTCTTCTCCCTCTTAGATGTTGGCCGGCCCTGGCGAGTTCCAGCCCCAGTCACAGTAATGGTAGTTGCGTAGCTGCCGGTCTCGCTGGCAAAATCATCGATATCATGGTTGATTTCACGGTGGAGTTCCCGTGGATCCTTGTTGGCTGGAATACCGATGTAAATGGAATTGAAGAGAAAATCGCCAATGACAGACTCCTCTTCATCTTCTGCCGAAGGTGAAATGCGTGAGCCCCTTGAACGGCGTTCTGTGGCCTTGGTTTCCACATCCTTGACAGCTTTGGATATTGCGTCACGAGTGCGCTGCCAGTCATATCCATCAAAGAGATTCCAGATGAAATGCACGTCTCGCACACGCACACGCAAAGGACTACGCTCGAGCTTCGTGTCATCGGTGACTCCGTAAGTGTTCTGGGTAGAGTCCCACCGATGAGCGGTTCCACCCACAGCTGACTTCTTTGCGAAATGGTCCTCCTGGAAGTCCAATTCTGTCAGGCTGGAAGAAACTTGGTATTGAGAATGAAAGCTGTCCAGCAGATCGTTGGAGCCCGCTTTCAATTCTTCAATACCCATACCACCAGGGCCGCCCTTCAGGGGATAGAAATCGCTGACGTATTCGAGTTCATCGGTCAGCTGGCCTTCCCTGGATAATCCTCCAGAGATAGTGGCCAGATCGTTATCACTGGGAACGGGATGATCAGCAGCAGCAAATGCGTCCCCGGTGAAAGAGGCAATCATGTCTTGGATGGGCATAACCTCTGTTCGATATTTGATATTGACATTTGGTGGAGCTGGTGGCTGAAGCCCATTCATAATGCTAATGAGCGTCTGAGTTGAATCCGCGCAGGTCTCGAGGATCAACAGATCATCTCTCAACTCGACGTCCAATGATTTTGTCCCATCAATGGCGCTGGTAAGCTTGACGCCAGCAGTCGCCGATGAGATGGAAGAAACAGGAACGTAGCCTTTATCAATATACGCTTGCGCCTGTGTGTCTTGTGGAACGACCGAGCCCCGTTGGTGCAGGTTGTCAGCGCCCTCATGGTACACGTCGTCGATGATCATAAGCGAGGCTTTCCTAACATCCAACCATGCTTCCGCAGCTTCCTCTCCGTGGATACTTCCTTCGAACTTGGCATTAGTGAGGACTGCAAGACCTTTTGCTGGAGAATTGCGAGGGTTCAGGCCAAGGACACAATCTCTGAACACAATTGCCAGTTTGACCGGTTTTGTCGAAGAGCTGGATTCATTCGACGTCGGTCGCCCTGCAATCAAAGGTGATGGCATAGAGTGCTCCGCAAGATTGGCGATAGAGTTGACCATACTGCTGGCCAAATCTCCGCTTATCTTGTCGTCACCCAGTCCAAGGAAGGCCACCACTGATGGTACCGTATACTCAAGAAGAAGGTTGTGTAGTTTGATTTTGTAGGTAGGATCCATCTCATCGGGTATAAAACGAGCCATGAAGACTGGAGGACAGGACCGCTCTGGATCATGAAATTTGTTCGGCGGCCAAAGGGCATGCCCCACCAGCTCTTCGCCATCATTCCAACTGACGGTCATTGTTCCGATTTGGGCCGCAGTGAGGGAAGGCATGGTGATGTGTGCAAATTCAACATCAGTAAGTTGACCTTCAATATCCCCAACTTCTCCGCCAACTTGGACGTGTCCTTGGAAGTCACGAACCAGCATCAAAGTAAGAATGCCAGGGCGGTCATCTTCTGGCAAATACTTGGTGACGTTGGAAAGCCGAGTCAGCTCAACAGCAAGAGACGAGAGAGGCTCTAATCCATTGATTTCCGAAATGGATGTTTCCATGCGCCCCACTGTCACACGCAGAACAGATCCTTGTCGTCGCTGGCGCAACAGTGTGTCTAGCATGATATCATCTTCCACTCCAAATTTGTCCTGGGATGGGGTAATCAATGTCAAAAGACGATCAAGATCGACCTCTTTCGGGGCAAAAAGGAATTCAAGGCGGATGTTGTTCAAGGTATTTTTTGCGGGGGGATCAGATAAAGCGTCATCCATCGAAAGTGGCCCAATCATTTTGGCCTTGTCTATTTGAATGCCAATCCCTTCTGACCTACTGACAATTTTGACGGCGGTCGTGGTAAGTTGAAGAGAATGGGTTTCTCCAGTAACATCTAGCAGGATGGCACCTAGCCTGGCATTGACTTTCCATATGGCTGAAGTGCCCTTGGTCGCGGCAACAGCTGGGACAGGTGTCTCAAAATGGACACCACGGGGGCGCTGTACGGGAAGAGGAGGACCGCCTTTGACTGTTGACACGGATGACATTGAACTTCCAAGTTCGAGAATGGTGCTTAGGCCTCCCATCCAGCCTAGGACCTCTTCCAGGCGCTGTATGTTGATGTTAATGTGAAGAGGCAGCGTGGAGATGTCAACCTTGGCCAGATCAGCGGACTTGGCCAAAGAAATACAAATATCTCCTTGCGAAGGCGATAAAACATCACGCGTGGATTCGCGCATCTTCAATCTTTCATCAAAGAATATGATATCCTCTGATACCAACCCGAATGCAAACTTGGACACACCAAGATTCATCTTGGTAGTTGTACTTTGAGCTGAAAGGTGAGCATCCAAACCAGAGATAGTAAGACGAAGAATCACATTTTCCATGCTGTAGGGGGAAGACAAAGGCGAACAATTAGTGTCGGACGAATATACATGCCCGGAAACACGTTCGATGAATTTTATTGAAAAAGTATGGACGGCAAGATGAACAGGTGGTGTGCGCGTGGACAGGTCCTTTCGTGATTGCTTCTCAGACGGACCTGTTTCAGCCATACCAAGAGCGTGGGCCAACTTTTGTCCGATCTTGATTAAAAGCCAACCAATTGCAAAATCGAAATGCACAGAGACAGAGAAAACTTCAACGGCGATTTCAGGTAGCTCAGTCTCAGCACTTGGTTGAGGCCGTGCCTCAAGGAAGTCTCTTCCGAACCTTGTAGATTTGTAAGCTCTGGAGGCAAAAAGACTTTCTTCGGGTGCATAGTCCCCAAGGCTAGCCATGGATTCATTCAGGTCACTGGCTGCATTCTCTTTTTGTGGCACAGGTGACTGTTCGGTTGATCCTACTTCGGAATCAGGAGGCGAGAGCCATAGCAAAATCCTGTCAACAGACAGTACCGATTTTTTCAATTCATTACTTCGGTGCAACCCATTACATGATGGGGTTGAGGGTCTTTCATTGTGCAATTTTTGAGATGGGACTTGATCCTCAGAACCCTGCTGCTCAGTGATGTTGTCCTCTGATGGGGCTGTGTATTTTGAACTCGTTTCATTTTGAACTTGTGCGGACTGTGCTGGCTCCATAGGTGCGAAGTCATCAAAGGCACTCTGGGAGTTTGAGAAGGCACCGCCAAACGAGCCCCATGCGCCTGGAATATGTGGCATGAAGCTCTCACTCGGATTCTGGCTGATAGCACTCATGTAAAGACTTTGCGCCTCATCGTGGGAGAAAAGCTTCGACTCGTTGAGATCGGTATTTTGGGGTTCTTCTCGTGAACCCGTGCTGTCAGGCCCTGGGCGTGGAGTAGATGTATTTAAATGACGGGGTGATAAACTCAATTGTGATCTTTCGCCAAGTTCAATTTCGTTGCAATCATTGAAACTCTGTGTGGGTGGCGTGACTTCGTTAATTTCAGGGCCGATTGAGCTGTGATTTGTGTCGTAAGTTTGGGACGTATGATAGTTGTCAGAGGGAATTAAGGGTTCGTCAGAGCATTCGACCTCTTGGCTCTGATACAGGCTTTGCGGGCCATAAGAAAAGTGGCTTCTCCATTCACTCCCGGTCTGTCGGTCTTCTTGGGGATGTATAACCGGTGACAGCTCATCATCAAAATCATCAAATTGTTCGTCAATAACCGATTCCAGGTAGCCCGGGTTGTCTTGAAAGGGGTGATCTCCAAACATTTGAGAATCCTCCATGTATCCATCCCTGCAACTACCTGACTCAGACTCGGCGTCTGAAAATCGACCATGGGAAATTTCAGAAGCTTCCAAACTACCTGTCGTGGTACTTGAATGGCCAAAAGCTTGCGGCAGCTGGAAAATAGTTGATTGGGTCATCGCAAGAGGTTCTTCCTGGGAGCGATCCGATGCAGAGGGCGATGACGCTCTGCTTGACGGCTGGCTTCCTTTTGACCGCATAGTTGACGGAGATGCAGGGGCAGCAAACCTAGAGTAGTTTGAAAACACCGATGGGTCCGAAACCAAACCAATATTGAGATCGGCGATAGAGATGAGGCGCTTGTCTTTTCGGAGAGGGAGACCCTCCTCCGGGCCGATAGTTTTCTCGGATACTCCGTACACATCGATTTCCCCGACGCTCAGTAGTCCAGCGACAAGGTCCGGCTTATGTTCCGGTTGCCGTTTTGGCATTCCATCTTGCTTCAACTCCATGTCCACTCGCACAACTGCATCTTTAATCTTGACTTGAAGTCTATCTACAACGCCTTTCAAAAATCCAGCCACAAAGCTCGGCAGTGATAGAGTCTCACTCCCAATGCCGAGATCGGTATCATCATCGGTAGACCAGGCCAACGGGTCGTATTCCAGGACCTGTGACTGTGACAATATTGCGGCTTGCAGTTCTTCCCTTTCCTCCTTTGGTTCGGACTCAAGGAATGACTCGGCAAGACCAGACGGTGTGGGCACCGCTGAATAGTGGTAATTTTTGTCCTTGTTTTTCGCATGCTTTCCTTTTTTCGCCTCGTCTGACATTAACCGAATGTGTACGTCAATACCGTTTGCCTCGCACAGGATGCCGCTGTTGTGAAAATCGGCAGGAAAAGTGATTCGAAGAAGCTGAACTCGGGCGCTAAGAAGCTCACATGACGAAGGAAGATTAAGCAAAGTCGATAATTTCTATTTCACGATGTAAGAAGTCAGCCTGCACTGCTTCAAAGGACGCATTCGATGATCACGAAAGGCCCTTGCCGCCCGCGGAGAGTCACCGCACCCACTCACCTCTAATTTGAGACCAATGTCCTTCAACTCGACTGTAGAACGTTGTCCCCAACGGACGCCTAGGTTATCCGGATCCAAGGCCTCTGTGTCGACCAGGCCCAGGCGGGATAGGGCGTATTTGAGGAGCCGCTTCTGGAAGAACGATGGCATGAAGTACGACGTCATCGTGACTGGGAGCCGAGACAGGGCTCGTTCATATGCGGACTCGTATCATCGAAAAATCCCAACGAAAGCAATAAAGCAGCCAGCTCCGACGAAGCGGAGTGGATGGAGGAAGGCCGTGAAGGGGGAAATGTTCAACAATGACGTTCCGGGCACCTGATAAAGGCGCGATAAGTGACCCGAGTCAGGCGCCGACGTGCCAACTCATCGATCGACAACAGATTTGACCAATGATCTTCGCATCGACTTATGATAGGTTTCAGATGACTTCAACGGGTTCAAAACTTGGCCTTCAACAGTTGGGCTATAGCAGAAAAAGGGCTTCGCATTCTTACATTTGTCCTTGCCAGGCTATTATGTTTTGACTACCAGTTATAGTGTGATCAACATGACAGAAATTCAATCATCCCCAGCATCGAATTCAGCGAACTCTAACACGATCCACTCGCAGAATTTCTCAAAATCCGCTGCAAAATCCCGCAGACGCTCGGATTTTAGTCCCTTCCCCATTACCCCATTTTGAATGCCAGCTTTCCACTCCGCGGTCGACTCATCCTCATAGCAGCTCCACCGGATGGAGTTCTGAGCCATCATTGATAGGCCGACCAAATCCACATTTTCAAGTCCTTGCAAGACTTGCCAGAAATCATGCGTCAATCCATTCCGTCCGTGGCCAAGAATTGCGGGGTCGTCGTTGCACAGCGAAACGGGGACGCCTCTAGATAAGAGCGCTGGCAAAGGATGGGATTTGATGGAGCTGGCAAGGCGGAGCACTTCGTTCGAAATCGGGCAGCATTCAACAAGGATCTTCTTCTCTTTGACCAAATCAATGAGCAGGGGATGCTTGTATAGCGAAAACGCATGGCCGATTCGTCGGGTGCCAAGAAGGATGGCATCGAATAGATTATGGTCCGTCGCATCACCGTCGCCGAGGCATTCTCCAGCGTGGAAAAAGAAAGGAATATCAACGCCTTCTTCCGCACATTTCTTTCGGAACCAAAAGAGCACCGGGACAATGTCGACTAGCGGCCTCCCGTTATCCTCTTGGCCAACAAGATCAAACCCACTGATCAGATCGGGGAATTCCTGCTTCGTTTCGATGCACTGCTTCATGCTATTGACAATCGCCTCGTTACCAAACCACCGGAGCGTAGTCCAAATAACGCGAGGATCGTAGAAGTCTTTTCCTTTGTCCGTTTGTTTGAAGTGGGCCACAACATCTTCTATTACGCGACACCACTCAAAGTAGTCTACTTCGGGTTTCTCATTCCCTTCTTTCCGAAATTGGAAGACAAATCCAATGCGGAACTCCACATATCGAATTCCATCCTCAGCAAGCTGTCCGAGCAACCGGAGCAGACAGGCACGGAAGATAGGCTCGTACATCAAGAGAGAGTCGAGGATGGGGAAAGTCTTTGTGAAGATAGACCAAATTGCATCTACTCCGTGGTG
This sequence comes from Penicillium digitatum, assembly GCF_016767815.1. NCBI lineage: Eukaryota > Fungi > Ascomycota > Eurotiomycetes > Eurotiales > Aspergillaceae > Penicillium > Penicillium digitatum. The sequence continues at coordinate 3,126,533 of NC_089387.1, forward strand.
GTGATGATACGAATGCTCCGGCACTAGAACACATCGATTGTACAACCACTCTCGGAAGCCCTTTTCTCCCCCCCTGGGGAAAGAGGAAGCTGCCTTCTGGATCGAGATCAACGACGAGGCCTCGTATGTCTCTGACCAAATGCTTGGCTTGTCCTCGGACGCTTCTAGAGGCTGCGAGGAAAACTGGAAAATCACGGGTGCGTCTTCGTAATCCTTGTCTGTGATCAACGGCCTCGGCGCGAACATATGTATACCAGTTGTGGAAAATGCCTGATCAATCAGGAAATCAATGTCGAACATGGCGTCCATGTGGGCATGCAGAAGGGATCCCTTAGGCATCCTTTCCACGATTTTCCATAGTTTGGTCGTTTCCATGCGACCTTTGGCCAGATTGAACATAACACCCGGATAGAGGATCTCATCTGCCTGGTGGGCCAGATCCTCGTCCAATCCAGTTGACCACAGCTCGTTCTGTTCCTGGGCCCGGATCTGCGACACTATCTTCGTCGCCCGGGCGGCGATAGGTGATAGAGATTTGCGCAGATTTGCATCTACAAAAAAATGTCAGACATTGTTTTTGCAGTTGATTTGGGTGAGAAATATACCGTGACGTCGCTTTTTTTCTTCCATAATTAAAGCATCACGCCCTTTCAAATATTGTTGAATAAAGGGATCCTCAACTTGAGGTATGCCCTCCTCCAATTCCCATTCATTTTCTGTACTTGCCATGGTTTGAGGTGAGTCAAAAAGATAGGGTCATCGAGGCTTAAAAATTGATTGGATTGTCGGGAGGGGAAAGATACGCTCCCCGCCTTGTCCGTTTTCGTCCTCCGGTTGCCTGGTCATCCATTTTCAATTGTTCTTTTTATTGGCGCAGATTGGAAATGTCTTTGGGTCTAAATTGTGGACGAGGATGATCTATTCACCCGCATCTATATGTAGTCCAAAGTCATAAGCTGAATATTCGTCAAGGCCCCATTGGGTGATTTGATTTGCCCTCTATTGTTCCATTGTCTCCATTGCATTAACCACGTGGAACACATGCTCCATATATCCCAATCACGAACATCTAATCGCCAATACGGTAGTATTCTTAGCAGGGTGAAGTTGGGATTTGGCCCTTGATACGCTAGGACCCGGGCCCAATCTTCACGCATCGCCATGTGGCTGGGCGCCTTGCCACAGCACGCAGGACTAGGATGCCACGCTTTTGTCCCTCCATTACCTCGAGGTGCTGGAAGAGAAGGTCAAATTGTAACATCATTACGTGCTCTTTTCGGGACCAAAGGGGAGGGAAAGTGGTTATGATATCCCAACCACGCACCACCAGACTCTTTGTATAGAATCCTCATTTTTACCCATGCACGGGTAGGACTGCGGCAACGATTACAACGATTTCGGCAGTCAGACCGTAGATGAAGTTCCATGTGTGACATTCTGTCTGATCATGGGATCTTCGGACTATCTATTTCAAAATGATTCCGTAGTTGCGGAGGTCAGAATAGTGTTTCAAATGCCCGACAGCCGAAGACTTCCGACTTAGATGACCGTGGCGTTTCGATTCAAAGAACACGGTACTGAAGCATGGTGTCGTGATGAATATTGGGGCCATTCAGGCTGCTCCGCAAAGGTATCACCCATGGAAATGGACTTTCATGCTTGCATTCTTCTCGGTGTTCTTCCTTTAAAACATCCATACAGAGGCTGCATTGTCCTGATCTGCTTTTTTTTTTTGGTGCACATGTCCAGATTTTAAGCCTGTTGCTCACAATTTACTACTTTGAATCACCCATTCTGTCTTCAAAGTTTGTTTTGATACGAAGCGTCACGTCGTGAGATCTTCGATCCTTGGCGCCGTCATCTCGTCAGTACACTCACCAGTGCATCTGAGCTCCACTAAAAATTCCAATAGTTGTCGGAATCTCAGAATTTCTGGCCCGTCTTATCACACCGAATGTCTTTCCCCCCAAATCAGTCACACAACGGTGCAATTCTCTTCACGGAGAGAGATTCGCACCGAAGAGATAGGCAAATCTTTCACATCCTGTCATCAGACCAATTTGTTAAATCTTGGCACTCGACTACGTCTGTCCCAATCGCCACTATGTCGACAACTTCCGAAGAAAACTTGGGTTTCGACTCCGAAATCAGCGAGAACGAGATAGACATGGTTAGGCTGGTTCTCAAGCTGAAAGGCGCATCCAACTAGAGGGAATTGGAAGTGCAATTATCCATGACACTTCGCTTCAACATTCTTGTCGATGTGCAGTTGATCGGGGAATAAAATAAGATGTTCTACGCTCCTACCAACGAAGATCCATCTCATAGCAGCGCCAGAGTCCTACTTTTCAAAGAGACTCAGTGCAACACCGAAAAGTAGACCCTCAGTACAAAACCCGCCATCAAAGCTCACCCCATCCACACTGTCGCTTCCGCCTTAGAGCCACGGAAGCACCACGTAGATGGCGAAGAGAAATGGGTATTTAGCTTATGGCCGGGCCTTCCTATAATTCGTATCTATCCTGGGGCCTGGGGCTTCCTTAATGGCTCGTCATAGTGAAGCTTATCTTGAATGAAAAGACGTGTGCTAGAACCCATCACACACTGCTGTCTACCACCGGATTAAGATCTAAATTTGTCAACCTCGACCATGAAAGGAGAGATCCCCCACTCTTTTGTGCTCCGTTTCAAAAGAATTTTTGGGGACTTCACTGCTATTGTTGGAAAGATGACACTCATTCACGAGCTCTTCCACTTCCAGGGAGCAGTTATCGGCAACCCTCGGTGTCGTGTATTATTTATAAAAATTACGATCAATAAAGAAGACCTCGATTTGATGGACCAGGTCCACCAAGATTTTCTCGTGGTCGTGGAATTGCATCAGATAACTTCAATGTCCTAGTAATAATGAGGACCCAACAAGTGTTGGTCACGTTCTACGTGCTTCTTAGTGATGGTTCACCATGATGTATCGTATTTGTCTTCCTTTCAATTTCATTCTTGTTTCCTTTCCGTATTTTTCTAATTTCTATGTGACACCCAGGTGCGTTTCGATAGGTTTACTCCTCGTTCTCGCAGAGAACCTTGATCTGGCGTGTGGCGCGGTGGATCCCGTCCCAGCCAGGGCAACGTTGGCCTTAGTATGAGGTCTCGTTCTGTATTGCTACGTTGGAAAGGACGATGTTGCTTTTGGTCTTCATCCTGAATTGAGAAGGAACAAACTTTCCAACACAATACATTTGTCTTTACAGCTGTTGATCGACTGGTGGCGTTTTTGTTTTTGGCATTGCTGGCTTTTGCGAGTTTCTGTACAGACGCTTAGCTAGTTTCCCTGTCCTTGATGGTGCTTGATGAAAATGATCATCTGACCTCTCTCTGTTTGCTCTGCAGATATGTCGCTTCCTCTTTCAGCTAGGCAGGCTTCTTGTGAGGTTTAGATACTTATCTGAAACTGCTTTTTCCCTCTGCCTTTTCTAGTAGGTTTCTTCAAGGTCAGTGGGAGAAGCGAATAGAGAGATGTGAGCACATTCCGAGCCTTGTTTGAATTGCCAAATATTCTTCCATTTTTCCGCAACGACCTCCTAAATTTTGCCAGGGAAAGACATAAGATCCATAGTTACACCACGAACAGTCTTCTCCACAAATGAACATTTTTACTACCTCTACAAATAGCCAAGAAGACATCTTCAATGGCTCGTCCGCTGTGGGTGATAATATTGACTCATTCCTCAGTGTACGCTGGCAGTGGGTCTTTTCTGGAGTTCATTTTTCTTGGGTGACTGGTTAGATATACAACATAAGTTGTTCAGCCACTGACCACTGGCCAGTGTCAGGTTCCGACAAACTTTAAAGCCTTAAGAGCATAAAGCGCTGTAGTGCCTGGGGCTCAGCTGCGGGGATTTGATCAGGTGGCTTAGATAGCTCAGTCTCCAGAGATAGTCTGACCAAAGATGTGGGTGGCCTGAGGTTAGAGTTGCCGGCAACTGACCACCCGTGGATGTGTCCAAATCATTCCATGGTTCACAATCTGCCTTCGCTCCGTGGGACCACGTGCTATTACATAACTACGTTTCTGCATCCATGGATGCTCAGGGCTTGCTCGGAGGGCTTCCGAAGTCACAAGTGATGAGCTGATAATCACAGAATGGTCTTCCAAGGGTTGGAATTTCTTGGAATTCACTCTAAACCACACATTTTTTCTGCCGCCAAGTTGTGTATTGTGAAGCGCCTATCTCTTTAAAATGGAGGATTATCTCTGAGGGCCAGACGTGTGTATCTCGGATCTTTACTGCTTATCGATTCGCACTGGTCTCCAATTTTTTTAACGCTAAACCAACCCCTTTTGAGGCAAGTTCAAACATCGGTGGAGCTCGAGAACAACACACAATGCAAGTCACGCACGTTGTTCACTAAGTATGTTCTACATGACTTTTTTTTTGCACGTTCAGCCTCCGATTCCTTGCTCAAACTCTCGTCTATCACGACCCCGGAGACACTAGTGAACTCTCCAAAGTCCTAGCTAGTGTCAACTCAGCGGAAAGACCTCGGGAAATTAAGCACACGACCCGACCCACATTGCTCCACAACTACCCGTTGCGGAGAGACTTTTCACTCGGGCGAAATTAACCTGATCTACACCACCAATCAGTGGAGACGGCAGGGGCTTTTGTGGCAAGACAATGTTACCCTGGCTTATCAGCTTGGCTGTGGATATGGTTACATGTGGCATCAAGTGGCTCTAGCTGGCTCTAGGCGGGACAGGATCTCCGCTGTACACCGTCGGTCAGTTCGTTCATTGGTATTCTTGCACTCAAAAAGGATGAGACAGGAAGATGATCCGATGGTTAATACCTTATGCCAATCCTTGGTGCGTATTCTTTATCTCTCATCCCCCAGAAAATAGATTGTATATGAAAAAAATTTAAAAAAAAATAAGCAGCGGGATTAGAGGCAAAAAAAAATTTTTTTTTTACCTAAGGGAGATACCTAATTAATCCTGTGCCCATGTTTTATTATAAAAATCCAAGTTTCCTCGCAGGTGAAACCGTCTCAGGCGGTCTGAATTTCGCAGAACTTTTTTGGTTTCTCTCTCGATTGTAAATTTTGTCACAGGCACCTGTACTTTTTGTACCCGCCAACATTCGAGCCTGCCATCGCACTGGAAGCGTGATGGATGTGACCCAGGAAGCTGATGCTACGAGATCGCAGGTTGTACATCATATAGATCCTGCGCTGGAGCCAGAGAATCAGCATCACCATGCTCATCAACACCATACCGCCTTCGCCGAACAGGGACGTCAGGATGAAGTGGTTTATTCCAAGGATGCCCAATTTGAGAAAGGAATCGTACCTGAACAAACACCTCTGGACCACGGCAGCAAGAATTTCAATGATCCAGAAGCTGGCGAGAATTTCCCAGCCCAGCGCATCTGGTATCGCCGTGTGAAAAAACAATGGAGACATATGGCCCATGCTGTGGTCTGGCTTTTGTTTACCGGGTAAGTGAACTATGAACTACTTTCACTCTACTGCGATTACAGTGGTACTGTATGTCCTGGGCCCAAATCGAGACTTACGCATGCTCTTCTTCTGCCTAGCTGGTGGATTGCCGGCCTGATATTACATCGACATGATATAGGATGGCTCATCCCATTCCTGCTCTATCTTGCCATCACTTTGCGAATATTCTTCTTCTATGTCCCCATCACTATCGTGTCAAAGCCCATGCACTGGGTCTGGGAACGCACTGCTCACCCTTTCGTTCGCATGATTCCCGAGAAGATGAGAATACCCAGTGCCGCCGCACTATGTATTGGTGTGATTCTTGTCGGCTCATTTGTGTCCAAAGAATCACAGGATAACACCCGTGCCAACCGTGCAGTCAGTCTGTTCGGAATGTTAGTCTTCATCTTCGGGCTATGGCTCACATCTCGAAACCGCAAGAAGATCGTCTGGCACACTGTCATAGTCGGCATGCTGGCACAATTCATCATTGCTCTGTTCGTGCTCCGCACTACTACAGGCTACGACATCTTCAACTTCATCTCAGGCCTGGCCACGGATCTGCTCGGCTTTGCCTCCGACGGAGTCATCTTCTTGACCAGCGCGGACTTCTACAACTTCAACAACGGCTTTAAACCAGCGTCATTCTTCATCGTCGGCGTGGACTCCGCCATCATCTTCTTCGTCGCTTTCGTCCAGCTCTTGTACCACTATAACATCGTGCAATGGTTCATTGGCAAGGCCGCCGTCTTCTTCTTCTGGAGCATGCGCGTTTCCGGAGCCGAAGCCGTTGTCGCTGCCGCATCCCCCTTCATCGGCCAAGGTGAATCAGCCATGCTGATCCGTCCTTTCATCGCCCACCTGACCATGGCCGAGCTGCACCAAGTCATGTGCTCCGGCTTCGCCACCATCGCCGGAAGTGTCTTGATCGCCTATATAAGTATCGGTGTCAACCCGCAGGCAATGGTCAGCGCCTGTGTCATGAGTATTCCCGCTTCGCTAGCAGTCTCCAAGTTACGTTGGCCTGAAGAGGAGGAAACCCTCACTGCAGGCCGGGTCGTCGTCCCCGAGGACAAAGAGCACCGCTCCGCGAATGCCCTCCACGCATTCACTAGCGGCACCTGGCTCGGCCTGAAAATTGCTGCCATGATTACATCGACCCTCCTGTGCATCATCGCTCTTATCGGTCTAGTTAACGGCCTTCTCACCTGGTGGGGTCGATACCTGAACATCAACGACCCCCCATTGACCCTCGAGCTGATCGTTGGATACATCTGCTACCCGATTGCCTTCCTGCTCGGCGTCTCTCGTGACGGTGACCTGCTCAAGGTTGGCAAGTTGATTGGTACCAAGCTCGTAACCGTACGTTCCCGATTCCCACATACCACCATCTTCTCTTCTAACCAGCTGCAGAACGAATTCGTCGCCTATGACGCCCTCCAACACCATGCCGAGTACAAAGACCTCTCTGACCGTTCTCGTCTTATTGTCACATACGCGCTCTGTGGATTCGCTAATATCGGCTCCCTCGGAAACCAAATCGGTGTCCTGTCGCAGATCGCGCCTGGTCGGGCCGACGATGTGTCGCGTGTTGCATTCAGTGCTATGGTGACTGGAGCAATCAGTACTTTCACCAGTGCGACTGTTGCTGGCTTGTTGATTACCAATGAGAAGCAGTACTTCAGTACTCCCACTTAGTTTTTCCTGGGAGGTGAATCTTAAAAATGGGCGGCGTTTCTTTGATTTCGCAGGTTGAGTTGACTATTTGTATGTACATAGGGATATCAAATCTTGATGGCTTCAACTTCAAAATGTCGGGCAGAGTCAATTCTAATTCTTTTATGTAAGATTAGTCGGCTGCTCATGAGGTCTTTGGTCCCCTTTTCTGGTAGATTTTTTTTTGCTATGCATAGGGCGGTAAAAGGTATAGATGTGTTGGAGGCTTTGCGATCCATAACCAGGAAATTGTGAACCTCTAAGTGGGGGGTACTGGGACATGGTCGCACATGAATTTTCGGTTGCATGCACAAGTGGCTGACTATGTCCTCGAATTGATGCAAAACCCACCTGCGTTTGTACCCCTGCGGAGCTTACAATGTCGAAGTCTGGACAAGCAAGTGGTCTACACTTGTACGGAGGAAACACACACACACACACACAAGATCTATCCCATGCATTGATGCAAAGTGTACAAGATCAAATTGATCTACAGCGACACCGACAATGAATAGATCTAAAGCCCTGGGCGCAATGTCCAGAAGAAATGAAACGAGAGAGAACCACCCGAGGATCTCAAGACCGAGAGTTTCTCACGCCTGTGCCTGAATGTGGAGGTTCAGAACTACTAGTATCATGGTAACAATAGGGAATAAAGATAGGAAAGGACGTAACCAAGCAAACTAGAAACTCCCAGGCCCAACCCAGGCCCGTTATGCATTTGCAGCACGATTCCACCGCCCATGAAGTGGACGACAGGGTCAACCGACGCTGATGCAGAATGACGAAAAAAAAAAGATATCATATCCAACAGTCTATTCTTCGTCCAGATCTTGGTGCCGGGCGAGGACGTGGCGCTTGAATTCCGCCTGGTCCGAGTCCCAAAGCTCGGCTGCTTGGGCATTCAAGGGGCTCGCACTAGATCAATGTTAGCGCTGATGGAAGGTATGGAGGATGTGAGGGGATGCTGACTTGTTAGGTTCACCCAACAAACTTTGCAAGCTGAGCAAGACGCTCGATACGTTGTAGACAGCGCTCCACTTGTCCTTGAGGATGTCGAGGCAGATTCGGCCGGAGAAGTCGACGTTGGGGTGGTAGATCGGAGTCTTAAACAAGACTGTTGGTGGAGAGTAGGGGTAATTGTTGGGGAATGCGAAGGAGAGTTTCAGAGTCAGACCCTCGTAGGGAGTCTCGGTCGGACCGGTGATGGTCGCCGTCCAAGAGAGGAGGTTTCCGTCTGCGTCTGGGAAGGCGGAGATGCCGGGCGAGGGCGAGAGCATGAGTTGCATCAGCTCGGCTTGCAGGCTATATAGATCAGGTTAGCTAGATGCAATCACAAAGAGCAAACTGAATTGTGGAGCTGTTTGAAGGCGCCGAGGGGGACGAACCGTTTGGTCACGCTCTGAGTGTCGCTTTTCTGACCGGAGGAGTTCAGTTTGCTAGCTTGCTGCGCCTCGGGCGCCGAGTTCTGTGTGTCTTCCATGCTGTAGTCCATTGTGAATCTGGAGGTGAAGCAATCGTGGCTCTTTAGGAATAGTAAGAAGTCTATAGATTCCGGTTTGTGGAATGTTGGTAACAGTAGCACGGAGGTGTGGAATGACGCCGGATTCGTAACAATGACCCACAGGGTGAGTTGACGAAATGAAGACTTGAGAAAAGATGGATGAATTGTGGAAAGGGGGTTGTTATTGTGTGAAGTGAACAAAGAGGAAGCGGAAAAATAGAGGATTTGTGTACTCGGACCCTAGACGCCCCGGGCAACGCGAACCCCGCTTAAGTGAATTTACTTAGGCCACTTCTAGTCTTGAAAGGAATTGCATTCGAATGTTTTATTACTCGAAGATGGACATTTGAACTCAGAGTGAACTAAAAGCAACAAGGGAAATACTTAATCTAAAACATAACTAAATAACTAGTTGATCTGGCAACGTTAGTGCGACAGTCGATAAATCAACTGCGGGTCTTCCAGTTTTAAGGTACTATTGGCATAGAATTTAGTGCAATGATAGAAAATAGTACAGTGGTATCTATAGCTTAGAGTAGCAGTAATCCCTATAAGATAGAGTGAAGCTATCCCATCCATCACCGTATCTTTTGTATTGTGCCTTTATCAACAGACTACCCGATCAGGATAAAGTGGTGCGCGTCTTATTCCGCGTTTCGCTACCCTTGCATCGACGCGACGTCTTTGCCTATCTTGTTTCCCACTCGTTGTGTCCTTTTAATCAAAAATGCTCCCTGCCCCTTCGTGTATCTCCTCTAAATTCAATCCCATAAAACCTCTGTGACCTTCCTCAAAATGCAGCATTCGCAGCTGGCCCCGCTCCCGAACGACGTGCCGTTTCGCATCGTGTCTAAAACTATCGGCCAGGGTGCCTATGCATGGTTAGAACGAAATTCATGGAAGAGACCAACCTAAACTAACTTGATTCGGTCCATCTAGCATCAAAAAAGCCTGCCCATTGGATGCAGATAATCCTGTCTTCGCCGTCAAGTACATTCACAAAGACTACGCCGCGCGACATGGGAAGATCAGCGCAAGGCAATTACAACTTGAAGTCACCGTACACAGACATGTCTCGGGTCATGGGAATATTATAAACTTCTATCAAACGGGCGAGGATGAGGTTTGGCGTTGGATCGCCATGGAGTTGGCCGAAGGCGGGGATCTTTTCGACAAGATCGAGGCCGACGAGGGTGTGGGCGAGGACGTTGCCCATGTCTATTTCTCGCAACTTGTCAGCGCTGTGAGCTTTATGCACTCCAAGGGCGTCGGCCACCGTGATATCAAGCCCGAGAACATGCTTTTGACCGGCGACGGGAATCTCAAAATCGCGGATTTTGGCTTGGCAGCACTGTTCGAATACAAGGGAACGCGAAAACTCTCAACCACATTCTGTGGCAGTCCCCCCTATATTGCACCCGAGGTAATTAGCAGCAGTACCCGAGGGCAGAGGAAAGGAGCTGGGTATCATCCGGACCTAGTTGACATTTGGTCCTGTGGCATCGTGCTGTTCGTCCTGTTAGCCGGTAACACACCGTGGGATAGCCCAACAGACGATAGCTTTGAGTACCACGAATATGTTGCGACCAATGCGCGGACTACCGATGAGCTTTGGCAGACGTTACCACCCGCCACATTATCACTATTGCGTGGCATGTTGACAGTGGACCCCCAAAAGCGATTTTCGCTGGAGGATGTCCGAAGGCATCCTTGGTACACCCGTGCGAACAGATACCTTTCGATCGATGGCAAATTGCGAGATTCAATTAATTTGGCCACCTCGATGTTTGAATCGCTTCATATCGACTTTAGTCAAGATCCTCTCTCACAATCAGGGAAGGGGTCGAGTCGCAGCTTTGACCCCATGGACATGGACGGTGACGATGGCGGTGCCAATACAGGGTTCTCCTCTACGCAGCCAGAGATGTTGGGTGGTGGCATGTTGATGGACTGGGACAATCCACAGAATGCTAGTGTCTTTTCTTCAACCCAGCCCTTTGGGAAGGAGTTTACCTCTCAGGATGCAGCGATAGCAGGCCACCTCGAGGATGAGCCCTCTATGTCACAGTTCTCACAACAGCCTTCAGTGCCTGTGAGCCGAACTCAAAACGCACAAAGGTTCCAGGATATTATCCCCTCCCGTTCAATGACGCGTTTCTATTCTGCGTGGGAACTCAAGCTCCTCGTACCTCTCATTTGCGAGGCATTTCACCGACTGGGAGTTCCGGTTCCGAGTGTCCCTGCTGTTAGTGCTGGAGATACTTCAGCCATGATTCGGGTGATTGCCAAGGATGGCAGGATGTGTCCACTCCAGGGCAAAGTGCTCATTGAGTGTGTCTCAGAGGGATTACTTGAAGTGGAATTTGTTAAAATCAAAGGTGATCCTCTTGAATGGCGACGTTTCTTTAAAAAGGTGGCTATCCTCTGCAAAGACGCTGTTTTTAGGCCGGACGAGTAATGCTGTCCCTACCCTGCCTCTGTGTGCTGTCATCTTTGGTTATTTTACGCGTTTGCCTTCATCTATTTTCAAATGTACGAGTCATGAATGATGGATAGTGGGTGAGATTGGGCCGGGTTGGAGTTTGGCTATGGGAAAAGAACACCTCGGATTAATCCAATAATTCCTATGTATATAAAGATGCCCATGGCTTCATCAATGGACACTTCGATAACTGTCCGTTTTCCCGTGTCAGTGATATAGTGAATGTGAAAAGTACATGTGATAGCGACCTCGAATACCTATAGGACAATCCTGTCTACAAATTTTTCGTTCACTTCCCACGCTCCGTGGTGGCTGTGCCGTAGAATGCATCAGAAGATTCTCTACTTCTCTCTAGTGATTCTATAAAACCCGGTGGGTACCATACCGGAACAGCCTCCCGAGCCTGTTCGCTGAAGTTGTCTCAGTGTCTCAGTAGTGCCCCTCCAAACGTCACACATTCATCACTAAATGAACGAAACACCAGTTTTTACTTACAAAGTACATGTGCCCTCAGTCAGTTTGAAAAATAGTCCGGTCCTTCGTGCCAGGCCTTTAATCCACGTGACGGCCTGGAGCGCAGATCGCGGGGAGAAAGCCGACAAAAAAAAGTGTCTAGCATTTCGTTCAGGAGGCTGACATTCCGGTGGCTGACTTCCCCTCCTCAGGCTGCCCTCAATGGTGTTGATCTCTCTCCATGGATAAGCTGCCAGTAGAGATTCTGTCTAAGATCATCGACCGTAAGCCCCGGATCTTCCCCACGCCGTTTCGACCGTGAACTGATAGTCCTGCGATAATCAGAACTCGCCCCACGAGAAAAGGTCCAACTGCAATCCGTTTCAAAAAAGTTCCTTGCTATCGCTCGTGATAATAACAAATGGAGATTGCACTGCCATGAGCAGTCATGGGCTGCTCGACAGGCTGCCCGATCCGCTGCCAGACCATCGGAGAGTGTGATTGCCAACGCGACTGTTTCGTTGACGACCCTAGGGCAGGAATCGCTACTCGATATAATTCGGCCTTCTGCCCCACCGGCGAACAGAGGCGCTGATGATACCGGAGAACTGTCTTGGGGTGAGAGGGCGAGAGCGGCAGCAGAATGGGACTCATCGGCTGAGGGCGAGCATGTTGACTGGTATTCAGAATACATTGCTCGCCACGGGCCCATATCGTTATCATGGGTTGAGCAGCCCTCGGTCCGCAAGGGCGAAGGAAAACGAGGGGAGTCCTATGAGGTCAAAGGGATGGGGCTGCTCAAAGACTGGAGTTCAGCCAGGAAGAACAAGATTATTGCCCCGCTTGAAGATGGCAGCGTCTGCGTGTGGGATCTGAATCATTCGCACTCGGCTGCCTCTCAAGCAAGTAAAGGCAATATCCTTGGGGTCAGTAAAGCCGGTATTCTCATTACCAACCTGTCTGGTCGTCGGGATCCTTCCCCTTCCAAGACTTCGTTGGAATTTATAAACCTAGGCGAGGGAGTGAGCGTGGATTCTCTGCGACAAAGAGCCTACCTAGCAGTTGGGAACGTCCTTAATGAAGTGGATTTGGAGACATTAAAAGTGATTTCGCAACAGCGCTATCCCTGGTCAATTTTCGCCCTTTCCCAGGAGACAGATTACTCAGTGCCGTTTACACTAGCCACGACACTTAGTCTGCAGATCTATGACTCCAGATTGTCGGCCGTCGAGGAAGAAGAGGCAATCAGCTCGCGATGCGAGCGGGTCGCCAGCCCAAACGTCCCCGCACTGGGTATCTTTGCCCACTCCGACTCACCCTTGTTTCAACTCCAATCCAATGGGCAGCCACCTACTCGCCTACGCAGTCCAGGACCCTCAGATAAAGAAGCGAACTACGCACCGCTTTTCCAACCTGGCCCTCTTTCCATCCTGCACCCGCCAGCTCCTCATGTGAACACAATTCTTCTTGCGGGACGCTTCCCCAGCATCCTATGTTATGATCGCCGCTACTTCCCTCGGCTACAGACCACAGTCCACTCAGGTGGCCGCCTATGTGGTCTTGCCTCTATACCAGCGCCCCGATTCCCAGTCTTCTCAGGCTCCACCTACCCCAAGTCACATTCCGTTGTGGCATGTGGAGACTACAACGGACGAGGGTCGCTAGAGCTTTATAATCTCAAACCAGCACCAGACGAAGATCACAGCCCCTCGAAAACGACATCCACCCTCAACCCAGAATACAAAAACCGCCAAAGCGCCGCAAGTTCCAAACTACTTTCCGTGGGGTCGCACGGAAATCGCATCGTGTTTTCCGACGCCGAGGGGAACATCAAGTGGACCGAGCGCAACGGCCGTTCAGAAGTCCGACGGTGGAATATAAATGCTTCCCAACCTCACATCCCATTCAGTCGTCGCGGCAAACAAGCAACCTCGCAGACAGAAGAAGACCAGCAGCCGCGCGGGCTCTGGCCTTCTCAATCGCCGGGCAATAACGAGGTAGCTCGCAAGATTCTTCCTACTGGTGGGAATCTAACTGGAGATGAGCTACTTATCTGGACTGGAGAGCGCATCGGCCGTCTCAGATTTTCCATTCCTGCGGATTTTGAGATGGGGGTCGATGGCAAAGAAGCTGATGAAGACGATGACGTATTTATGCATGCGGAGGTCGATGAAGCTACACGGGAAGAGATGCGACATAGGTGGCGTGATGATTGGGAGAGGGAGCAGAGATATGGGGATTATATGCGACGTGCGCTTGAGAGGCAGGCGGATGAGGTCCGATGGATGGGGAATCGAGGGCTTGGTTGATATAGTTTATTTTCATCAATTGCGTTCGGTTGCTAAGTTCTAGCATGTCGGATTATCTGAAACATGAGTATCTTCCTATATCTATGTAGCAATTTATAGAAGATGCTACCACATAGCAGTCAATTCGGAACTAGCGAAAGGTCCGGACCTTGGGGGCATGGAGGGGCAGAGTTGTCCCTTTGAAGTCTCCCGAGGCTTAGCAATCGCCAGGTCCGCGTTTCGGCTCCCCCGCGCCGATGCCACGGGCATTTCTAATGTTCTTGTCAGCCAATGACTCAAATCTCTCATCTTCTTCTTGTTTCTTGGTGCTAGAACAATTTGAGTATTCGCATTGATCAATTTTTCATCTCCTTCTCACTTGTATCTCCCGAATCACCATCCATTCAAAACCATTCATCCTTGAAGTTCCGCAGTGAGGGGCAAAAAAGAACACAAAATGCCTTCAACCTCAGAAATCGCACACCAGTTCGACTCAATTGAAGATACGATTGCAGCATTTAGTAAGTGATCTTCGATAGGGAATCAATTCATCCCCAAGAGCATCCAGCCACTCACTGCGCCTACTGACCCAACCAAACAACTGACGAAGACCTACAGAGAATGGCGAATTCATCATTGTCCTCGATTCGCAAGACCGCGAAAATGAAGGTGACTTAATCATCGCTGCCGAATCCATCACAGCCGCCCAGATGGCCTTTCTGGTGCGCTATACTAGGTACGAGCACCACCCAAGACAGCGATGAGAAACGGCTACAAAAGCCGCAAGCCCCCGTCCTCCCTCCCCGCAACAGCACACCCACAAAGCCAAATGCGCCAATCCAAATCCAACGACAGAAAACCTCGCTAACAACTCCAAAACATAGTGGTTTGATATGCGCCCCGATCACCCCGGACCTTGCCACCCGCCTCGCGCTCCCACAAATGGTAACCGAGAACGCCGACCCGAAGTGCACGGCCTACACAGTCACAATCGACTCAAGCGACGACTCTGTAACGACAGGAATATCCGCCGAGGACCGCGCACTGACATGCCGCACGCTTGCCTCACCCGCCGCGGAGATCGACTCCTTCCGCCGGCCGGGCCACATCATCCCGCTGCAGGCGCGGCCTGGCGGCGTGCGCGAGCGATCAGGCCACACTGAGGCTGCGGTCGATTTTTGTAAACTCGCTGGTAAGGCGCCGGCTGGTGTCATTGCTGAGCTTGTTGAAGATGGCGAGCTTGTTGAGGGCATTGCGGAGATTGGGGGGAATAATGGTATGATGCGCCGGGATGGATGTTTGCGATTTGGAAAGAAGTGGGGTATTAAGGTGTGTACTATTGAAGACTTGGTGGTTTATTTGAATCATGTTGAGGGTACTGGTGCTGCTACCAATGGGAAGCATTGACCCGTGGACTTGTATTTGATCTTGGGGCAGGGATTTGATATTCAGATCGCTTTTGTTGGGTTGTGTTTTGGGGTACCTTGTACATCACTACGCCTTCTCTTGGATACCTTTTTATAGATGAATTGATGCAAATATGGATGGAGTTGTGTCTTCCGGGCATAGGGGTACAGGCGTAAAGAGGTGCTAGACTGACTGGCTACGTGCAGGAAATTACATATAGAGGTAGATATGTAGCCATGTAGCTATGTAGTGATTGATTAAGTTGTTTGTTTGGGTATCTATCATTTTCTGCGTGTAGTGTACAAATTTCAATGCTGTCGAAGCAAATGTAAGATGAGTGAACGAGTTTCCATGCGGCGACAATGAGGCAGCATGCTTTTTTCCTAAAACGCCGATGCAATGCAAAGCAATGATTGTGTCAAAGCAATTTCTGGTGTGTCAACGTGCAAAAAGAAACCATTTCGAACTCGATGCACTCAACGCTTAAGGTGCGAGTAGTCTCGGAGAATGCTCGTCATGTGAGTGTTGGTTGTCTTTCCACTTCGGCGTGGCTTCTTGGATTTCTTAGATGGGGCAATGACCCGAGGGCCGAGCACCTTGTTCTTGTTGGTGGGCGTGATGCCAAACTTATCCAATTCTTCCTTCACTATGTTCGCATCCGGAACTTTGATCTTGTCCCAAATCTGCTTGAACTCATCGTCAAAGTGTTCGATTAGGGACGGGTCGTTAGGCCACACCATTTTAGGATGGTCATCCTTCTTGTTGCGAGTCACGAGTAGTTTTCCCTCCGTCTCCATTTGGTTGATTTCCTCCTCGACGGTAGGCCAGCCCTCCCTTAGTTCACGAACACTCATACCCGCCGCAGTCTTCTGGGCTTGGAGGTGTTTCAGGAGTTGCTCTGAGTTTCGAATGTTGTGAGGTGGGCGGAACCTGAATGTGCCTTCCCCGTTCGCGCCGCTCGGGTCAAATTCAACCTTCTCGTGCATCTGCAGAATGCTCCGAAGAGCCTGCACGTAGCCCTGGTCATGAGCACGATGCTGAAGGGAGAGGTATGAGATGATATCCGAAAATCTGAGCGGAATGTTCTTGTTCTTCATGTGTTCGATCGCAAACAGCACTTGCGTCATAATGTCTTTGCCCGTGCCTGTGTTGGCTGGCTGTGAGTAGACAATGTCCGGATCATGACGCCTCTTCTTCATCTCGGTAGACGATGATGGGGTCGGTGCGGACGATGGGACTTGGGAACTGCTGGCAGAGATCGGTTGGTTACTGACCACACGTCGCTGCGTGGGCATACGATTTGCCGATTCCACGACACTAGCATTAAAGCTTTTAAGCTGATTTTGAAGGTATGACATGGTTGCAATGAAGGATCCGAGGTCGCTGAGACTCAAGAGAAGAGTGAGATAGAGCTGAGATGGCAACCACTTGATTTGACGTAGATCAAGCTGGAGGGTTCAAGCGGTGCTTGTCATAGGTACCGTGGGTGTTTCCAGAAAGAAAAGAAGAGAATACACCCGATGATGGTGGCGTACAGAATGAGAACAGCCTAGTCAAGAGGTTAAAGCTTCCAGTGGCTATAAAAAGATTGAAGGCCATACAAAGAATGTCACGTGTCGAAGCTCAGCAACCCAAAGCGCGGAAATGGATCTCGGACGCCCTTGAAGTCACCTCACCACTGTTTCTTCCAATTACCATTTCATTCAATTTTTTGTCTTCTTCCCTCAGAAGACACGTCTTTCCTTTGTTCACACCGTCATGACCTGAAGTCCCTCGCCTAGCGCTGTGTGTACTTGTCTGTGAACAGTACACGGCGCGCCCGTCCTCAAGGACCCAGCTCTAACTTGCGCCGCTCGTACTTGATTTTCTTGATTTATTTGTCACGACAGCCCTGTGCTGTTGCTCGTTCGACAATATGGCTGAAACTGCCATTCAAATACCTTACATATCATCTCACTATGCGCTCCCCGAATCGACGCTCACGACCTTAAGGCAGGCCCCAACTGTGGAGCTTGTCAATCAACTTTTACAATCAATCAATAAAAAGGCTCACGAATCTGATGAGCTCAAGTCCGACAAGCTTCGCTTGGAGGTAGAGCTTGAGAATTCTGTGCGTAGCAATGAGTCGAAGGTCAAGGTTCTGAAAGCTAGCGTGGAGAAGGGACACGCAGAAGTCGCAGAGCTGAGGAAAAAGCTGCACGAAGCTGGTATCCAAATTTTGGTTCATTCTGACGGACTCTCTTTCTAACATCGAATAGACACTACCCGTGCCTCACTCGAGACGGAGATATCTGCACTGAAATCCTCGTCCACGTCCAACGAATCCGAAACCACATCCTTGAAAGCGCGTATCTCATCTCTGGAGGCATCCAATAGAGACACACTGGGCTTGCTCGAATCGAAATCTGCGGCCTATGATAAATTAGCTGAGGAGCTCTCGCTTCAGCACAAGAAGACCATCGAACTGCGACGTGAACTATCCACCGCGGAGCAGAATCTCCAAAGTGCCAACGCGGCATCCGCCAGCGCCCGCTTCCGCGAGCAGAGCCTTCAACAAGAACTGGACCTCACGAAAAAGAACAACGAATGGTTTGAGACAGAACTTAAGACAAAATCCGCCGAATACATCAAGTTCCGCAAAGAAAAAGGCGCTCGGATATCTGAGCTTCAGCGAGAGAACGAAGAAGCCAACTCGACAATTGATTCTCTTCGCCGGAGTGAGAACTCGCTCAAGAGTCGCTTGGACGAAACAGAGCAGCGATACGAAACCTCTCTGGCTAGCATTCATCAGTTGAAAGAGGAAGCTATTCAGGCAACCGAATCCTTCCGCATCGAACTTGACAGCTCCAATAGATTGGCCGAGCTACAGGGATCTGCTGCTCAGACGGCCAAGCAACGGGTGCAGGAATGCCAACTTGCGCTCGAAAAGACAAAGGATGACGCAGCGCAGGAGATATCGCGCCTCCGCGTGGAACTTGAGACGGAATCCAATGACAAGGGAGCCGCTGAGCGCCGGATTGGTGAGCTCGAGGCACTTGTTGCCCAGCTTGAGTCTGAACCTGTTAGAGGAAGATCGGCCAGCCCTGCTGTCTCTCTTAATGGAGGTGCACCAAGTACCCCACTACGAACAAGCGTCATGCGTGCTGGGACTCCTACTGGCTCCTTCTCCCCCCGCGCGTCTCGTGGTAAGGGTGGTATGAATGTCACCCAGATGTACTCCGAGTACGACAGAATGCGCACCGCTCTTGCAGCTGAGCAGAGAACTTGCCAGGAACTCCGCAATACTGTTGACGAAATGGTTCTGGAACTTGATTCAACCAGACCAGAAATAGAGGAGGGACGAGCAGAACAAGCCCGTCTCGACCACGCTGTTGTGGAGATGTCTACCCTCCTCGAAGCGGCTGGGAAGGAACGGGATGCCGCCCTTAAGGAAGCCAGGAAATGGCAAGGTCAAGTGGAGGGCTTGGCTCGTGAGGGTGACATTCTACGCCAACAACTTCGCGATCTGAGTGCGGAAGTCAAGGTACTCGTCCTTGAAGTTGCTGTCGCAAAACATGGAGAAGAATACGATCGAGAGGAGCTCGAGAGAATCGCTCGGGGCGAAGTGGAAGATTCATCAAAGGATCTCAACGAAACTGGCCGCTTTATCAGCAAGCACCTCACGACTTTCAAAGATCTTCACGAACTCCAGGATCAGAACCATACTCTCCGACGTATGTTGAGAGAACTTGGTGACAAGCAGGAAGGTGAAGAGGCCCAAGCGAAAGAAGCAACGCGACGTGCAGAAATCGATGAGTTAAAGGAGCTGCGGATCCGTGCGCAGACAAACCGTGATGAGATTGCGAACCTCAGCGCACAGATGCAGAGTTATGTCAAGGAGCGTGACACATTCCGCAGTATGCTCATGCACAGAAAGCCAACCGTGGACGATCAGTCTGTCTTCTCACAATCCATGCCTCTTGGTGCTGCTCCTCAGGGAGCTATGGAAACATCAGGACCCGACTACGCTGAGTTGCTCCGAAAGGTTCAAGCCCATTTCGATACTTTCCGTGAAGAAACGACGACGGACCACAAAGCATTGCGGCAGCAGGTCAATGAGCTGTCGCGCAAGAACAGTGAGCTTATGTCTGACATAAGTCGGTCAAGCAGCCAACTTGCTGCTGCTTCCCAACGTGCAGAGCTTTTGCAAAGTAACTTCAATATGCTCAAGAATGAGAACTCTGAGATCCAAAAGCGCTACTCTGCCCTCTTTGAAAATGCAAACCGACAGGATCTGCGCACTCAGCAAGCTGCTGAAGACCTCGTGGAGGCTAAGGGTCTTGTTGAGAGCCTTCAGAGAGAAAATGCCAACCTGAAGGCCGAGAAGGACCTTTGGAAGAATATTGAGAAGAGGCTCATTGATGATACCGAGAATTTGCGGAATGAGCGCAGTCGTTTGGACTCATTGAACGCAAACCTTCAGACCATTCTCAACGAGCGTGAGCATACCGACTCCGAGAGCCGACGCCGACTCCAAGCTAGCGTCGAGTCACTCGAAACCGAGCTGCAGTCAACAAAGCGCAAGCTCAACGATGAAGTCGAGGAATCCAAGAAGGCTAGCATGCGCCGTGAGTATGAGCAGGAGACATCACAAAAGCGAATTGATGACTTGGTCACCAGCTTGAGTGCAGTTCGCGAAGAGCTAGTTGCCGCCAAGACCACGCGGGATCACCTACAGTCCCGTGTGGATGAGCTTGCAGTGGAGCTTAAGAGTGCCGAAGAGCGTCTACAGGTCTTGAACTTGAGATCAAGCGTGTCTGCTGGTACCACCGAGGGACTTGCCGAGGGTCAGGAGTCCGGTGAGGGAAGTGGTCTTTCCCGCGAGCAGGAACTTTCAATTGAAGTTTCCGAACTGAAACGAGACCTGGAATTGGCAAAGGGTGAACTAGAACATGCCAAGCAACTAGCTGAAGATTACCAGGCCATCAGCCAAGCTAGTGAAGAACGTTTGGAGTCCGCCACCGAGACACAGGAGCAATATCGTGAAGAGACCGATCGTCTTGTGGAGGAGAAGAACGTTAAGATTCACGACCTCGAAACTCGCATTGAAGAGATCTCAGCTGAGTTGTCCGCCTCCAACACTGAAATGACCAAGCTCCGCGAAGAGCAAGCGGAGGCAACACGCCACCTGGAAGAGCAGAAGGCCAACTTCGAGTCAGAAATAACTCGTCTCAAGGCCGACAATGAACGATATGTCACTGCTGCACAGTACCATCAGGAGGACCTGAATGCGCAAGCTGAAATCGCCAAGCATGCCCAACAGAACTACGAGGCCGAGCTTGTCAAGCACGCTGAGGCAGCGAAGAATTTGCAAGTAGTTCGTGCAGAGAGCAACCAGCTCAAGCTCGATATCGCCGAGCTGCGAACCCAATCCGAAGGCTACAAAACGGATCTGTGCCAGAAAGAGGAAAGCTGGGCGGAGCAACGAGCCACATACGAAGGTGAGCTGTCTGAACTGCGGAAGCGTCGGGAGGAGGTTCTTCACCAGAACTCTGTACTTCACACCCAGCTCGAAAATATTACCAGCCAGATTTCGTCCTTGCAACGAGACCGAATGAATGTTTCGGACGACGAGCAAGAGGGAGAACAGGCAGCGCCCAATCTTGAGGGCCTCCAGGAGGTTATCAAGTTCTTGCGTCGCGAGAAAGAAATTGTCGAGGTTCAATACCACCTTTCCACCCAGGAAAGCAAACGACTCAACCAGCAACTCGACTACACTCAGTCTCAGCTCGATGAGACCCGCCTGAAGCTTGAGCAGCAGCGTCGTGCTGCAGCTGACAGCGATCATAACGCGTTGAATCACAGCAAGCTGTTGGAGACTATCAACGAGCTCAACGTTTTCCGTGAAAGCAACGCTACTCTCAGAAACCAACTGAAACAAACTGAAGCCGTGCGTGACCAAAAGATCGCCCGCGAGAACGAGCTGGTTCAGGAGATCGAACCCCTCAAGACCAGGATCCACGAGCTGGAGAGCCAGATTGAAGCCAAGGATGGGGAAATGCAGCTTCTACAGGCTGATCGCGATCGATACCAACAGCGTATTCAGAACATCCTTCAAAAATACGACCGTGTTGATCCGACTGAAATGCAAGAACTGAAGGAGAAGCTTGCGAGCCTTGAGACCGAAAATACCAAGGCTGCGTCCGATCGAGAAGCTCTCCAAACTCAGGTTGATGCACTTCAGGCTCAAATCGCCGAGTTTCCAGAACAGCTCAAGCAGCATTCCGATGAACGTGCACAAGATTTGCGATCTAAGCTCACAGAACAGTTCAAGGCACGCTCTAAGGACCTTAGTGCACGTGTCAAGGCCAAGCAAGATGAGCTCAATGTGGTATTGCAGGAGAAAGAGGTTATACAAGCAGAACTTCAGACTACAAAGAGCGAATTGGAGGCATTGAAAACCAAGGGGGTAGAGACGCCAGCCAATGTGACATATGCTCCTGTTGCAGCCGCAGCCACAGCTGTGGAAGAGGCCCCTACCAACGCTACACCGGCTTCACAATTCCCAAATGCGACCGTCGAAATCCTTAGTCCTGCTGAAGCTCAAAAGATACAAGCCCTTGAGCAGAAGATCCAGCGACTCGAGGCGGCTCTTGCTGAGAAGGATGGACTTCTGGCGACACAGGCCAGCGAACAAGATGCAAAGATCAAGGAACGTGCCGACCGCCTTAAGGATATGTACAACTCTAAGTTGAACGAGGTCAAGGCTGCCCATCGTCAAGAAATTGAGAAACTATCCGCTGGTGAACGATCCATACCCGGAACACCAGGTGCGGGCCCAGATGCAACCCCTGCAACGCCATCGAAGACGATTGAGCTTGCCGGATTTGCTATTCCCGAGTTGACAGATGCTCAAGCAAGAGAGCTGGTCGCGAAGCACGAGACTATTCGCACAATCGTCCGAAACAACATTCGCGGCGGAGTAGCGCGCGAGCAACAAAAGCTCCAACAAGAAGCCCAAGCCTCCTCCGGTGCCAATGAAGCCGCATTGGCCGAACTGCAACAGAAGTCGGCCGAGGAAAGGGAAGCCTTGGTCAAGGCTCATGAAAACGAAGTCAAGGAGAAGGTTAGCTCAGCAGTCGAACTTGTCGAAAAGAAAACAGCTGCCCGTCTCAGCATGCTTGACACCAGATTTCGAACTGCGAATGCGAAGATTGATGTTGTATCAAAGGCTGCTACGGAAACTCCGCAAAAGCCCGTTGTGGAAGTATGGGAAATTGCAAAGACTGCTCGGCCTGCACCGGTCGCGGTTCCGGCTGCTAAGCCACCTGTGCCAGCACCAATCCCAGTCCAACCCATAGCTACCGCTCCAACTCTAGCTGCTCCGCAAGTCCCAGCTACAGCTCCTTCGGTCCCGGTTCCTGCTCCGGCACCTACGCCTGCCTCTATTCCTGTGGTAGCAACCCCGAATGTTCCAACGGAGCAAGTTGCGTCTCTCACTGCGACTCCCGAAGCTGCTGCCCCCCAGCAAGGCGAGGCACAGCTCGCAGCGCCAGCCAATCCGTTCGGCCAAGTTCAGCAAACCGATCAAAACAAGCAAGCCTCTTCTCTCCCCAGCAAACCCCCCGCTGGAAACCCACCTGGACTGATGCGGGCTCTTCAATCTGGGCTTCCTATTGCACGAGGCGGACGTGGCGGACGTGGCGGTGGTCAGCAATTCGGCCATCAACAACATGAACAACAACAGCAGCAAGGTCACGTCCAGGGCCAAACCCAGCGTGGCCCAGGTGTTCAGCGAGGTCGTGGTGGTCGTGGTGGACAAGGCCGCGGTGGTACCCAAAATCAAAATAACGTCGCCCAAGCTCAGAGCCCCACGGCCAATCGTGGGAACCTGAATGCTTCGGCCCGTCAGTTCATTCCCGGGGGTAACAAGCGCTCCCGTGATGATGGCCCTGACACTGCCCCTGATGGTGGAAGTGGCGGAAAGAGACAGAGAGGCGGCGGTGGCCCACAGCCTCGTGGCGGAGGCTCTTCTTAAACAGCAATCGTCGTTCGTGTTTTTGAATCTCATTCATGTATTATCAATTTCATTGACAACTGCGGCGTGGACGCGTTCACGAACGGGTTTCTCTGTCTGTTTATGCCATCTGGCGCATTGCTTCTTATGTTTTTATACTGCTACTCAGAAAGCAGTCCTGTTTCTCTTGTCTTGTATCTACTGAATGTGTGGCGGCGTTCCTACAGGTTTCTATTCCCACTCCCAATTGACACTAGAGTTCAATTGCAAGGTATTTTGTGCGTTATGATTGTAAACACTCGCAATAGACTAACCACTGTAAACGAAAACCGGGGTATAAGCTGCTAGAAGACATGAATCTATCCAAGAAAGAAATTTGTTCCGACACAGAACGCAAATCCAAAACAAAAAAGAACATCGACAAGAAAGCTGCTTGAAATCATCTCTTCTTCCCCCCAGCGGCAGGAACAAGCATCCTCCCAAGCACCTCCCTCTCCTTCTGCAAAACCATCAACCTCGCATCCTCGATAACCTTACCCGCCGGCGCAGGACTAGGTAGAGCCGTCTGGGAAACCTGCGCTGCACTCACAACAGCCGGACTCATCCCCTTCAGATCACGAGCTCTCTTCCTCCGCATTCCCGGACCCCGCCCATATACAACAACCCACTCGGCGACAGATCCACCGGCGATAACTTCACACCCGGAACACACCTTCGAGTGCGCACCAATGTCAGCGCCCCGACGAATAGTCGCCAGAGCCTCAATCGTAGCAGAAGAATGAATGTTAGCACCGGGTTCGACGGTCGCCAACGGGCCGACAGTAACGAAGTATGAGATCCGTGTTGTTGTCTCTTTCCTAGGCTCGGGCGTGGACGCCCCAGACTCGGTAGGTGTTGTGCTTGCTGGTCTGGACGGTGCCGGTGAGTGGGATGAACTCGGCGGAGCGCCAATTACCGCTTTCTCGCAGATTATACAGCCATCTTCGACAACGATGGGGCCTTCGTATGCGTAAAATTTTGCGCGCGGGTGGATCACTGTCCCTGCGCCGATGGTGACGAGGTGTCGGCCTTGAAAGACGACAGTGTCAGCGATTGTGGCTGTTGGGTCCGCTTTGAGGGGAGCTTTTGGTGGGCTGGGGCTGTGGGAGGATGAGGAGCGATGGGTATTTGTTGGAGGTTTAAGGGTCGCCATTTTGATGGTTTGTAGGTGTGTTTGGGGAGATCGATGACAGCAAGATGTTCCTGTTTTGGAGTACGTCACTTAGTCAGCTCGATAAAAAGCCTGGCAATGGATAGATCGAAGTATGCGAGGTAATTTCAAATGATACTCGATCCAAATTGACATCGGAGGATTTCTGTTAAAGCATAGGAAAATTGTTCCGTCATATATTCCAAGCCTGGGTATCTAAAATCCAAAATCTAGTCTGAAGCGCAACCTACCCCATCGTAGGAACCACCAGGTAAGACAACCAAGGACCCTCATGATTCTTCTGCAGTCTCTGACTTGATACCTTTACGCTTTCTCCAAGCTCTAACACCCCGGTCGACCTCCTCCCTGGTAATCCCATCGCGTACCAAGCAAAATGTGACCCCCAACTCCGTCTCCACGTTCCGGTTCCGCGCCTCATCATCGAAAAACAGCATATCCTCGTAAGCAACATTGCTGGTTTGTTGAATTTTTGAGAAATGCGATGTCTTATTTCCCGGGTAGATCTGGATAAAATCGAAATAATCGAGCGCGCGGATGGTCTTAGCGTTCGCGGCGGGGTTATCGGAGAATGTTGGGATGATATGCAGGGATTTAAGCATGTCGCGCGCCAGATCGGGGGCCTGGGTTCGGGATGCAAGGGCCAGTGGAATCGACCGATGTTTGCAGGCGTAGACTATAGACGAGACTGCCGGATAGAAGGCGAATGACTCTCCCCATCTATTTGAGATAAGGAATGCGGGGTTAGAAATCGGAGTGGTTTCAAAAGGAGCAAGTGTCAATCTGAAGATTCATACCGGTCTACTGCACGGGAGTTGTTGTCCCGTGCCTTGACAGGGGCGCTGACATGGGTGTCAACCCAGAACGGCCACAGCGTATAGTCCAGGTCGAAAGCGATCAACTTTGGGAGTGGGAGGCCATCGGTGAAGGTTTCGGGGACCACAGAGGAATCCTCCAAAGGCTGAGTGGTTTGGCGCTTGGCTCGGAGCATGGTACAAAGAACACACGAAGAATCGAAAGAACTTCTAGAGAATTCTCAGACTGAAATGGCCCATGGAAGAGACAGAGGATGAGCCAGGGTTGGAATGGCACGTGGATTCTCCTACGGGCGACCATTGCGACCAGGTGGGGAATAGTCCCAATCGACTAAGTGGGTCAGAGTGAAGTGTAGATTCAGGGTGCGACTGTAGCGACTGTAGCGACTTAGAAGAATAGATTGTTTCAAACAACCAGGCAAATTAGATTACCAAAAAAAGTTTCACTCCGATCAGGGGTGGAACGCCCCCATGCGCAGAAACCAGATGCCGTGCATCACGCGACCCCTGAGTCCTGGAAGATGAGATCAAGCAAAGAGACATGGAGATCGAAACCAGGATATCCTAGAAAATTATTCCCCAGAATATCCTGAAGATCATATCAAAAGTTTGGGAGCCATGTAAACGTAGAGATGAGACAGCACAGTATCTCTGTTGAACTTTGGGGAACCCCGCAACAATAATGCGACCAAAGGGGGGATTAAGCAATAGCTTCACCGAACACCGAGACCAGTCGAAATAAGAGGAAGAGATCCCGAGGTCCGAGATGTCGCTTAGCAACTCCGAGGCGGTGCCGCTCTGCCCAACGGACGGAATCCAGGTCGGGATGCCGGGCGGAACAGGAGCGCTCATCCACCTCCGCTCGTACTCGTATTCGTATTCGGAAAAGGGGTGTCCTCTCTGGACGTCACACCCAAACTCCGTCTACATACATATGATGAGTCTTTTATCAACTGCACAAGTTCCTTTTATTCTAAATGTAACATAAAGAGTAGAGGTAGCATATGAAAATATCTAGAAAGAAGTTTATGTGTTCAAGTTAGTTCTACAGAGATGTCAAGATGCACGATTTGACGTTGACATTGTAGATGAAAATACAGAATTTAACAACTACCAAGAAGCAAGCAGAAACTTTCCTAGGAGAGGTTTTCCATGGGGGAGAGTACAAAGTGTATGGTGCAATGCAAGTGGATTGGAGAGATTGAAACAGATAGGAAGCTAATATTAGAGAGATTCGACTATGGAATCCAAGAAACTTTCTTCTCCAAACACTCGGACATGCCGAATGATTGATGAAAAAAGGAGTGGCGTCAACCGGGGGTAGTGTAAGCCCAGTGACACGGTGCAACGAGGCGTGTGCAAGCACAGAGGCCAAGTCGCGAGGTCCAAAGAATACTGAGAACAGGAAGCTCTGCTGATGGGCCAGGGGAAGCTGTTCCTGGCAATCGGTCAGAGCATCCTGTGAGTCGGGAGGGAGATTGGGGGAGGTGGGTGCTGAGAGGAAAAAAGAAGAAGAAGAGGTTCCGGGGGGGGAGGCCTCAATTTATACCTCAGAGGCGGTGCGAGCGGGGCGGGACATCAGGCAGTATTTGCTCTCAAGGACGCGCCAGTGACCGGCGCGTAGCCCCGAATAGGTAGCCAGGCAGGCACTCCCGAATTGACACGCGCTCCTAGATAGGGACGTGACAAGCACATGCCACCCACGTTGTAATCTAGGCATGGGTATATGCATATTGCCCATTGTAAGTCTCGCGCAGGCTTGACAACGGATTTCTGTCCACTTAGACTAGTTTAATCTTTACACAACGGGGGATAATACCAGTAGATTGCAATATTGATCAACATCGAATCGAGATCTTAAGGCTAACCTTCATAGCCTGGGGCTTGCCAAGAAGACAGATTATCTATCGCAGCGATATGAGAAAGACCAAAACCACCGATGCAATTCGCTTGCAGCGTTCTCTCTACTTATAGGTTGCTTCGTGTTTGATTGTAGGCAGAAATCTCTGTTTAGGCTACTTCAAAGAAATCTAGCATTGCTATCCTTCTCATTGATCATTTCACAACGAAACAAAGGAAGATTTCATAAACAGAGGTGGTACAGAAGGCCATAAATATCGTCTGCTGATCCTTGTACGATTGTGGTAGACAGCTTTGCAGTTTTTCCGATATATTCCACTATTGCCTTTGCACAAATCTACTTCATGGCATGCTCGCAGTCGTGCTTTGATATGCTATTCTAAAAAGCAACCTTCCCACATACACCCAGCCACTGTTATCTTAATCCCTGTTCCCCTTGTGGAATTGGTAAGCAACTTTTGCACAGGCCAGTCATACAAAATGTACTTGATTTCTAGATTTTAGTCTTGATGAGAGTTCTGTACCTACTAGGATACACCAACAAAGGGCAGTGTGGTGCTGGTGTGCTTCACACGGTTGTGTATAGAAATGCTGTTTGGACACCCTATTAAAAAGGGATTTAGGTAGACTTTTTTTTATTGTCTGTGTGAATTATCATGGTATCCCCTGTGTAGCCTACACAAAATTCACATACCTTAGTCTAGTCTCAGCTATAGGCCATGGAATGACTATCTTACTAGTAGCGCCTGTATTCACGGGATGAACCTGTTCCACAATGCATAGGTGCTTGGTTATATGCACATGGAAGAGTCCTGGGTACGTTTTCCATTTTTGACCGCTTTCTCATCTTCCTAGCCTTTTGTCGCTTTATAACTCGGAGGGGGTGCGGCTCTGCCAGGGCGGTGGCGGACAGGAGCTAGCGGTAGGCAGAATGCAGTTCGGGATGCCGGGCGGAAACGGGGCGGGACGGGACGGGACGGAAGTGGCACGTGCAACCACCCCGCTCGTATTCGCAGGGAGGAGGCATTCAAGATATCCAAAATGACATCGGAGTGTTTAGCTCCAAATTAACAATAATGACAATGAAAAGACATTTTTGTAGGAGAGAATGTGAGAGACTGGCTGCAGTGCGTGGTGCAATCTGAATTGATGAAAGAGTTGAGAGAGCTAGGTTCTCCACATACCTGAACTCATCAAGATTAACACTTCACTATTAAAAACGTAGAAATCCTTGTGGTTAAGGAATCTTGGGTGTCAAATAGGATAAAATTTCCGAGAACGTGTCGCCAGGAAACACCGTTAGATACGTAGTTGGTAATCGAATGCTAGAAGAAGGAAGAACTCTCTCTGAATTCAATTGTTTGGGATCTAAGCAGTTTTATGAAGCTCTGAATTGATTCACGATGACAAAGGGGCTAGAGGTGTTGACACTTGCGTAGTCACTGTCCTAGAAGCAACTAGAAAAAAACCGCCTGACCGCCTGACAACCTGACAACCTGACAACCTGACAACCTGACGATTACCGCGCCGTTTAGGAAGGGAGCTAGATCATTTCTGTCAATTGACAACCCCTTTTGCATTGGATTGCGATCTGCATGTTCAGGCTACTCTGCTGGGAACAACCTATTGTAATCCTGGATGTTTGGACTGGCGCTGGACCCGACAACGTAATAAAGAGTGAAAGACTCCGCTCCTTCTCAGTATTGGTGTTGGGGCAAGATGATAGGCCGGAGTTACGGAAATTCACAGAATCGGCGTTGTGGGTATGAGCGGCGAACGTTCGAAGAAGACTCTGATAAGCGACGTAAGTGGCCGGCGCGATGTCGATGTAGGGCTTGAGGAATGGATGAATTGGAGTTTGAAGGCACGAAAGAGGTGGTGTCAAGATGTATGAGGTTCTTCGTAGCCATTGAGGTTTTGCAAGCTTGCTAAGAGTTTTTGCCGGTAAAGGCCCAAAAGACTAGGGTCGCAGTGTCGAAAGCGCACCTGAGTGCTCTGGGCCACGAAGCTAAGTTTTTTCCCACTAGTCAGAACTGGGAGAAGCTCTGTGAGCCCAACTAGAAGAAGAAATCTTGCCATTTTGAAGAAGCCACTTTCTGGCCCCTTATGTCACAGATTGCTGGCGAGATCACACGAAAAAGTGTACTGGGATATGGGTCGAATTGGATAAGCTTCTTGTGTCGAGAAGAGGTTTGCTGATGCTCCGAAGAGACAAAAAGAGGAGGGTCGCAAAGAGGCGAGACACGAAGAGGAGGGACACGAAGAGGAGGGACACGAAGAGGAGGGACACGAAGAGGAGGGACACGAAGAGGAGGGACACGAAGAGGAGGGACACGAAGAGGAGGGACACGAAGAGGAGGGACACGAAGAGGAGGGACACGAAGAGGAGGGACACGAAGAGGAGGGACACGAAGAGGAGGGACACGAAGAGGAGGGACACGAAGAGGAGGGACACGAAGAGGAGGGACACGAAGAGGAGGGACACGAAGAGGAGGGACACGAAGAGGAGGGACACGAAGAGGAGGGACACGAAGAGGAGGGACACGAAGAGGAGGGACACGAAGAGGAGGGACACGAAGAGGAGGGACACGAAGAGGAGGGACACGAAGAGGAGGGACACGAAGAGGAGGGACACGAAGAGGAGGGACACGAAGAGGAGGGACACGAAGAGGAGGGACACGAAGAGGAGGGACACGAAGAGGAGGGACACGAAGAGGAGGGACACGAAGAGGAGGGACACGAAGAGGAGGGACACGAAGAGGAGGGACACGAAGAGGAGGGACACGAAGAGGAGGGACACGAAGAGGAGGGACACGAAGAGGAGGGACACGAAGAGGAGGGACACGAAGAGGAGGGACACGAAGAGGAGGGACACGAAGAGGAGGGACACGAAGAGGAGGGACACGAAGAGGAGGGACACGAAGAGGAGGGACACGAAGAGGAGGGACACGAAGAGGAGGGACACGAAGAGGAGGGACACGAAGAGGAGGGACACGAAGAGGAGGGACACGAAGAGGAGGGACACGAAGAGGAGGGACACGAATAGCAGACTGTTTGAAATTGCAAGAGCTACCTACATAGCTGGGTGGTATAGCTGCATAGTGCGTCGACAAGAGACCTAGGTTGTGATCGCGCGTCAACAAGAGGCACGCCTATGGTGCTTCAAGAAAACACTTCCATCGTTTCTTCTCCAAGTACCCGGGCAAGCCAAGTAATTGATGAAAAAAAGGGAGAGGGTTCGCGTCAACCGGGGGTAGTGTAAGCCCAGTGACACAGTGCAACGAGGCGTGTGCAAGCACAGAGGCCAAGTCGCGAGGTCCAAAGATTAGAATAATCGGGATGTCCTGCAATGCAGGGCTTTCAGCGATTAAACTGAAAAGAACAGATACTACATTTGATCTTAGCCAGAGGCGAAGAGAAGCTGGGGAAAAAAGGAAGAGAAACGGTTCCGGGGGCGAGAGTTCGCTTTATACCCCAAAGGCGGTACTTCTTAGGGGGGCAGTATCCACATGGCGGTGCGGCCCGTCCCGTTTGCGGAGACGACAGCGGCAGAGCAATTTACCGGTGCATGCACGTGCTATAATACCATCATAACTTGATCTCTACAGCAGTGATGCAGAAAAAGGGTTATGAATCCCGTTAAATTGACCCATCACACCACCCATATATCGATTCTACCATCTACCAAAAGATCGCTTAGGTAGTGCTATGAGGCGTCCAAAATATCTCAAGCATTAAGAATCTGCCCTAGAATTTTGAGGTCATTTTCTACTCAACAGGGTAATTTTCGGCATAAAACCTAGGCTATCACAGCCAGATGGTGAATCTTAGGCAAATTATTCGTCTGGTAGGGTCTTACATAATAAGCAATAGTTAACTAACTAGTTAACTAACTAACTAAGCATAACTATGGTGTGGGGCTAGAGGGGCTGAGGCTTTTGCTGCGTCACTGTACATACAAAGTATAACCATAATTTGTGCATGAGTGGAATCTTAACTCTGGGATAAGCTGAAAAGAGAATGTTGTTTTTTTTTTCTACTTCTAGAAAATGTCCAATTTTAATCTTCAAAGCCAGCAGCACGTGCAAAGTATAGCACAACAGAATTATTGACTGCACGTGAATTTAAATGTTGGAGAGTGGGATAAAAAGACTTAACTTTGCTACAATAGCCACAAGGGAACTGTTCATGTGATTTTGATTATAGTTATTCTAAAAGACATAGGGTCAAAATGGCCGATTTTTTTGGGCTCTGTGGATGTTTGGGTTACGTTTTTTGTCGGCTAATGTTGGGTCTACATTGCTGGCTGGGAATACAAAGTAGTCGGATATTCTTATGTGAATACGACTTTAAATTAAAAAAAAAGTATGCCTTTGGTCATTTGTTGGCAATGGCGGTAAAAGGAAAGCCGTTGATTCGTCCGAGGTCCACTTTATCCTGGTAAATGTGACATGGATGCATAATCGTTTACCGCTCTTTTCACAAATTTTCCACCATGATGCTCGACTATTGTCGAGTCGATATTTCACAAGCGTCACAACACGCGAGGCTATGTATTTTGTATGCGATGGTCGTGGTTTGATTTGATAGGCCGTACTACACTTCAAGTTACAGTTGGCTCATGCCCTGTTTGAGCCTCAGATCCGAATAAACAAGTTGAGATTCCTGTCAAAGTTTGGTTGATTTGTTGTTATGAACAGTCATGGAGGCTGTAGGTCTAGCTTTCGTTGCAACTTCTTTGTTTAGTGAGCTCGAAGCCTGCAGCAAAAGTCTTTGTCGATTCTCTCGAGATGACCGCATGGCCAAGAAGGAGGTCAAACAACTGAAACACGAGATTGCAAATTGCCGGGTACTAGCGAGCATTTTCGAGGAAGTCATAAGTCCAATCCAGAACCGTGTCATGCGAATTGCCAGGGAGAACAATCTTGATCAACGACTGCGAGAACAATCAAAATTGGCTCACGACCAGATCCGAGATATCAGCCACAAACTTAAGCCACTGCACCGGAGAAAAAGTGCTGGTTTTGAGGAATTTCGGGCAAAGATTCGGTGGTATTTTACGAAAGGTGACTTTCAATTTCCAATAGCTACACTGGGGAGCGTGAAAGCCAGCCTCAATCTATTAACGACACTTTCACTGCTCGACTCTGCTATTTCAATTTTCATCAAGTGCCAAATTTTGATTCTATAACAAGATCGCAAGCACTTGAGAGGATGTTAGTAGTCCAGGTACACGTAATAGATCGGGAGCTAACCGAGAAACAACAGAGTGGCCTTGGAAAAGCAAGCTTGCCGAACAGAGCGACAGTTCAGCGATTCAATGAGACTGCTCCACGAGCAGAATCACCCTCATGGACATCCAGACGGTGCGGGTATCACCCAAGTGATAACTGTAATTATTGAAGAGATCAAGAAGGACACCGTCAAAGATGCACGAGACTTGGTTAAGAGATTCTCCACCCGATCTCAAGTCACACCTCCAACAGATCCAGATGCTTCACCGCAGTTGTCCTCTGCGGACGACATATACTCCCAAGCCTCTGCATTTGTCCGGAACTCCCAGCCCTCAAGCGCTAGAGACCAGATAAAATTCAAGCGAAGGGATTCTTCTCTTCGTCCTCGAAGTCTTACTAGAGATGGTACTCATTTCTCTATCAAAGAGCATCCGCCGGTTGGCAGTGAACTGAAATTTGGCAAATTCCGCGACAGGAGCCAGGTTTACTCTCGCCATGCCGAGCGGCTTACGGTTGAAGCTGAGGTGGAACGGTCTGTTTCCCACGCATCCAGGGATCTGGTCAGCGATAATCCGCATTCTCCCAGCGCGTCACAAAGCTTTTGTCAGCCTATGCCCTCTTCCAATGATTCCGATCTGGTAGAAAGGGAGACACAAAGCCATCGACGTCAAAGCAGATCACGCAGCCAAAGGAGAGGATGACATGCCAATCCAAAGGGAGCGTTGAAGTTGTCAATGGAGCTGGCAAATTTATCATGTTATCACTAGCGCTACTGTCTCTGATACCTACTCGGACCACTCAACAAAGCCATGAGGTGCTCCGACCATGATTCTAGTTGTTGACCCTGTCCGCGGACGCGGGTCGAGATGTCGCGCAAACTTCCATAGCATGCAATAGCTCATGCCTCAACTGGCCCGTGTGGAGAGCGAGTTCCGCACTAACACTGCCTTCTTCCAAGTTGTAAAATTATTGTTCTATACATGCTGTACTCCCAAAGCTACAAAAATACTGTTCGATTGTATATAGGACGACCAGTATTGGAAAATGAGAGTGATAGACTAAACACAACATGGGAAATGGCTATTAGAAGCGGAGATTTAGAGGCAAAATTTCCGCTCCGATGTTCAATCTTGTCGGTGGATTTCTTCTCGGGGGCCTCTTTGGATTTGTCAAGTCAGTGTCCATCGTAAAGATTTCAAGACACACTCCTGAGAAGGCTTTTGTCTGCAACTTTAGCAATTTCGAATTTCGAGGAAGTAGAACTTTGATCAATATCAAAACATAGGCTACATTCGAATATCTTAGTATATACTTCACTCCTCACGCTAGTCAAATTCCTTCACTTAAGTCTGTGTAGCGCTCTTTATCAACCCGTTAACGACGACAACCCTTGTGATCTTACAAATGATCGTTCGCTACCATAGGAAGCACCTTCAGAGTGAACGACTTCTTTGTATCTGAGCAGACTCATGATAAATCTGGTGTTTTAAGTCCCTCGACAAACCCTACCTTTTTTAGCGGGTTATAAGCCCCCCAACCACCTCAACTTCAATGTTTTCCCTCTCAAATATGGTCTCCTGCTAACAAAAATAGGAAAATACGTGTATATACCACTTGAGTTGTGGGAGAGTAGTTTAAAGAATTGAGAGAGATGATGTTCAGTCTACAAATGAAGCTGTAGATGAAACTGGAGATCTCTGGATGCGTTGTAGAAGAGAGAAGCTATCTACAGGTTTAGCTAGACTAAGTACTAGGAGCAAACAAAGAAGTCATGTGACTTCTAACACCCCCCACGACTAGTATGTAGTCGTCCTGCCAAAAGACCCTTCTTCTCCAAAAAAAAAAAAAAAAAATTTATTAATTGAAACAACCCCCCATTTTTCTGTGTGTAAACCAGAATTCAAAACTACAGGTTGCTTTTATAGGCTGTTAGGCCTACTTGTGCAACCCACCGCTTGAACATTGTTTTGCCGAGGGGTTTTGTAAGACCATCGGCAGCCATTTCGGCTGTCGGGATTTTGATGAATTCCACATTACCAGCTGCGACTTCTTCACGAAGTCGATGATAACGAATGGCAATGTGTTTAGTTGCCGCATGGAACTCCGGATTTAATGCCAAAGCAATTGCTCCATTATTGTCTGCAAAAATAGGAATAGGCTTCCTAAGAAAACCTTCAATCCCAAGTTCTGTAAGCAATTGAGTTAACCAAATTGCTTCTTGTACTGCTAGAGCTTCAGCAATGTATTCACTCTCAGTGGTGGAGAGAGCAACACATGGTTGTTTCTTAGAGGTCCAAGAAATTGCTCCACCAGCCATCTTGAACAGGAAACCAGATGTGGAAAGTCCTTTCTCACTATGTGGTCCTGCCCAGTCAGCATCGCAGTAGCCAGATACTGCCATTGAGCATGAATTCAGATCTATTTCTGGTAAGAAAGAGATCGTAAGAAACTTTGTGCCAGCAAGATAGCGAAACACCCTTTTCAGTGCTTGAAAGTGATAATCGCTTGGATTCTTGGCATACTTTGCAAGCTTAATGACAGCAAATGAGATATCTGGTCTAGTTGATACCATCAACCATATCAAAGTGCCAATCTTGGTTTGAAATTCCAGTATCTGTCCTTTTGTGGCAGTGCCTTGAAAGGGAAGTAAGGCCTGCTTCTCATCCATTGGTGTAGCGACAGGTTTGCAATTCTCAAGACCGAAACGGGCGAGAATTTTTTCAACATAGTCCGCTTGTGACAAATGTATTATGCCATCAGCATAGTGGACATTAATTGAAAGATATCTTTGAAGATTGCCCTTATCAGAGGTGTCAAAGTGCTTGCAAATAGCATCTTTAAACTGCTGAATCATGGTCTCTGACGGAGATAGGACTAGCAAGTCATCAACGTATACCATAACATAGAGAGGTGGAATTTCATGCTCTCTTTTGACAAAGATGGAGTGATCTGACTGAGTTCGTGTGAAGCCCAATGATATCAAGACATCATGGAGTAGTGAATACCACTCCCGAGGGCTTTGTTTCAGTCCATAGATCGTCTTCATAAGTAATCCAATGTGATTAGGATACTCATCTTGTTGACCTTCTGGAAGTTCAATTTCAATTGGCTCTTTCAATTCAGCACAAAGAAAAGCAGTGACAATATCTACATGATGTAGATGCCAGCCCTTTGTTGCAGCAATTGCAGTAAAGATTTTGAATGACATAGGCTTAGAAACGACAGCATAGACTTCGTAGAAATCTAGATCTTTGATCTGTCGAAAACCTCGAGCCACAAGTCGTGCTTTGTAGGTACCATCATGCTTAATTTTGAACACCCAGCGAAGTGTAAGGGGCTTCTTTTTGCTTTTTGAACGAGGCATAACCTTCCAGGTACCATTTATCAAGTGACGATGTAGCTCTTTGTGAGCAGCAACTAGCCATTTGTCCTTTTCAACACAGGACATAGCTTGTGCCCAGCCATTGGGTTCAAAGCCCACGTCATTAGATGTCAATTTCGAGGTAGCAAACTCTGTAGCAGTGACATTGGTGACAAGACTAACCAAGATGTCTGGTTGATCTGCTAAGAGTTGTAGGAAGTTGGAATCAAAGAATGACTTGCTAGCCAAGCTTTCAATATAAGCCTTGCTGGGCTTCTTGATTCTTGTTGAACGTCGTAACTGCCCGCTTTCGGGCTGAATTGGTTGAGTTGAGACGTAGTTCCTATCTTGAATTCTGTCGTCAGGCATAGGATTTAAATGAGAGAAATCGTACTTAAACGATGCCTGATCGAGTTGTGATGGAAGTTGTTCATGTTGAAATGGTGCTTGATGAAGATTCATATCCGTGGGAATATCCATATCAACAACCTGCCGGGAAGCAGGTTGTGACTCGACGAGAGTCCCTCGCCCACCTACTTCAAAGTGGGCACCAGTGTCCTCCCGTTGTGCCTCCATAAACCTTCCAAAACTACCCGCCATTTCATTATCGTTTGGTAACACAAATGTATCAGGATCTGGAAGGATCACCGGAGCTTGTTGTTCGAGAATGAAAGGATGGATGTGATCGAGAGGAAGGTTCGTAGGCATGTCAAGATGTTCTTCATGATCATCTTCAACCGTCGGCGGCGGCGGAGTACTGAAACGGTATCGGTAGGGAGAGGAAGGACGGGGTTGAATCTGTTTCTTGTTACCGAAACCTGTATTGTCATAGTACTGTGTAGGCACCGTGCAGTAGTCATATTCATTAAGAAAATCGACTGGAATGTGACGATCAGTTATGATTGAAGAACCTTGATCCTGTGCTTGAGTGCTTGGCCCTGTGATATTGAGATCATAGGCTGGATCAGGAAGTGTTGCTGGTGTAGGATTCTCATTGAAAATGACATTCCTAGAGCGCTCAATTTTCTTGGTTCGTACATTGTATAGTACATAGTTGTCCCCTTCGTCGTAAGCGATCAACCTTGCTTCTTCCATGTGAGGATCAAGCTTGGTGTTTCGCTTCTCTTTAGGTATCAAGAACCAACATTGACAACCGAGAGCTCGTAGGTTAGAAAGGTTAGGTTTCTTACCAAACAATGCTTCATAGGGTGACATCCCTATTTTTGAAGCATAAAGCCGATTCATTGTGTAGTTAATACCACCAAGGAGTAATCCCCAGAGGTACTTTGGTAACTGGTACTCAGTCATAACAGCTACCAATGGCTCCACAAGATGACGGTTTTTGATTTCAGCGACACCATTTAGCTGCTTGGTGTACGGTGGTGTTGGATCCCAAACCGTTCCCTTGCTAGCAAGGTAAGTAGCTAGTGGCTTATGCTCTGTGGCATCGTCGCCATGAACTCTCTTCACAGTATATCCAAACTGTGTTTTCAAGTAGGTTTCCAATTGGATGTAAACCTCGGTGACTTGAGAGCGTGTTTTTAGAAGAAACAGCCAAGTGAATCGCGTGGCATCATCTGTGAATGTGATAAAGTAATGTTCACCACCATGGGAAGCAATAGAGATTGGTCCCCAGACATCAAGATGAATGAATTCACCAGGCTTTGATCTAATAGATCGTTCCTTACCAAAAGGCAATGCATGACCTTTACCCTTAATGCATGGAGCACAAGGAAAGGTGACGCCAGCTCCTTTCTTTAGCTTAATGCCATCAGCAAATGTCTCCATCTTTCGCACACGATCCTCGCCGGCGTGGCACGCACGACGATGAGCAAGATCAATTGAAATTGGGGTGGAATTGATAGCGAAAATCGAGTTGGGAGATCCAGTGACAAGGTTGCAATCAAGCATATGATTAATCTTGTCAATACCGGCACAATTTAGCCAGTAATGTTCACCTTTACAGGTAGCAAAGCCAATGGTAGACTCTGGGCCATGGTTATCTTGATGTTTGAATGTCATCATGCCATTCTTGGTCCATGTGCCAATGTCTTCCTTATCGAGAGCAGACATTGAGATCAGGCTTGATCGTAGTTCTGGTGCAAGCCATACCTTGCGAAGAACCAGTGGTGAATCAAAGAGTTGCTCAGTCGAGTCCTGATTTAGGAGATGAAGAATCACATCTCCATAACCCTCGGTGTAAAAGACATCTCCTGTGGCAGTAGATACTGGCAATACACACTGTCTAAAATTGACAAAGACAGATCTGTGGGGTGTCATATGTGTACTGGTGCCAGAGTCAATCATCCAGCGTGTGATATCGTTGTTGTCATTGGCTTTTTGTCCTTCTTGCGATACAATGTGAGTGCTATGAATAGCATGTGACTGGAATAGGGCATTGGTAAAGAGAGTATTGTACCGAGCGAGTGGGTCTCCTGGAGAAGGACCTTGCTGTGGAGTCGAGGTATAAGATGCTGGTGCATAGATTGCATTAGCTCCCTGCCGAGGCTGTTGTTGTAGCGAATGAATTCGTCCTTGATTGTCAACCTGACCAATGATATGGCCTGGTTGTGGTACCGTAACCTGCTGAGTTGTAGGTTGAATGGTGATGGTATTTGATGAATTCTTTAGCAAGGGACATCTGTTCGAGTAGTGATTACCGAGAGTGCCATGATGCTTGCAAAGAATGACATTATCCTCTCTAACAAAGTCGGTCTTTTTCTTCGAGGATTTGTCCTTGTTGGAATTGTTCGACTGCTTGTTGTTGCCTTTCTTAGCATCTCTCTTCTTGTCGAAGTTAGAGCTAGAAGAGTTGGTGTCCTTGCTGGAATTAGACGATGTGGTGTGAACCGAAGGAATCGAGTTATACCCAATAGCAATCTTTGATGATCCTTCTGTAAGAATGAATTCACGGTATATTTCTACCATGAAGTTTGGATCTTTGATGTTGGGTTTCAAAGCTTGAATGAAGATCTGACAGCGGGGGTTGTTCTGAATTGAACGAATGAAGAAATTAAGTGTGGTATTGGCATCAAGGTTTGAACCACGTTGATAGATCTCGAACAGTGCTTCTTTGAAGCGGCGTACGTAGTCCTGGGGATTGTTACCTTTGTATTGGAGGGTACAAAGGATTTCAAATCGTTTGAAATTGGTTTGCCAGGATGGAGTACCGTATTCAGCTTGGAGGATCTTGTATGCTTCTCTAGCATTCTCCACTTTGTCGACAAGAGAGGCAGGGATAGGGTCAAGAGTACTAAACAATAGATTACATGCACGGGTATTGCATGTATCCCACTTGTCCATCTCCTTTTGCCAGTCGGCGCGTAGCCGAGTGTTTTCATGCTGACGTTCCTTTGCTAGTTCACGAATGACTAGATCGGTGACAAGATCAGCATTCCCACCAACCTTGATGATAGCAAGCTGTCGTATAGCTTCTTCTGTGATATCAAGGAAGTCAGGCCGGGAAGGACGAGTATGTTCCTCTTGAATGACACGAATGTATGCCTTATTGTTCTCCTTCAAAGCCATGTAAAAACGATGTTCCCAGTTAGCCCTTTGAGCTTTGGGACGATTTTTTCAATGTCAGATTCATTTCGACGGTCAAAATTGAAGTCGAATGTTGTCTGATGTGCGCGAGAAGACAACTGACGGCGAGAGGCTAGCGGCGAGCCTTCCGGTGTATCAGACATACTGCTTGGTAGCAAGTAGTCAGGAAAGTGAGGGGTATGATTGGCTTGCTACGGCGGGTAGCAAGTCAGAAGTGGGGTTCGACGATCCGATTTTTGGAATGTCGAAAGGGGTTATCGGCAACTATGGTTGGTTGACGATGATGATCCACCTAATATTAGATGGTTCAAAAGGGGTTAGACAAGGTGTTAATCTTGTCTTCTTTTGGTGAGGGACTCTGATTTGTGTGGTCAAGAACCACACTAAGTATCCACACCGTGGTGCGACGCAGTACACCAAAAAAGTGGTTAAACCAGGGTTTCGAAGGTTGCATTACACAATAGCTTCGAAAGCAACGGCGCTCATAACCTGAGAGAGATGATGTTCAGTCTACAAATGAAGCTGTAGATGAAACTGGAGATCTCTGGATGCGTTGTAGAAGAGAGAAGCTATCTACAGGTTTAGCTAGACTAAGTACTAGGAGCAAACAAAGAAGTCATGTGACTTCTAACAAGAATATAGGGTATACATCGAGGATTGGCCTCTACATTCACCGGATCTTAGCCCCATTAGGCTATATATGTAGCG
This sequence comes from Penicillium digitatum, assembly GCF_016767815.1. Taxonomy (NCBI): domain Eukaryota; kingdom Fungi; phylum Ascomycota; class Eurotiomycetes; order Eurotiales; family Aspergillaceae; genus Penicillium; species Penicillium digitatum. The sequence continues at coordinate 3,166,612 of NC_089387.1, forward strand.
ATTGAAGGTTGGATTATTGAAGTTCTACCCCGAATCAGCAGAAATTGGTAGAAGTTAGGAGGATTGGGCTTGTTTTAAGGAAGCTACTTGTTATATAGAATGCACTTAATCAGGGTATATTGACAACTTGATCCGCTCTATGCCTTGAAGATTGCTGGCTACGCGTGAAGCAAAGGGCTACTACACTAAACATCAAATGAATTGAATTTTTGTCCAGTTATCTATCCGTTGATATTTAGATTAATATAAAATTTACCACGTTGGTGATGTTGCAGTCACATATTTGGTGGGGGTGCGGGTTCAAATCGACCGTCGCAGGACTTTTCGTCATGGGGAATAAGCTTGAAAAGTTACTATGCTTCTCACCCTTTCTAACAGTTTGAATAATACCGAAACTAGGATCTAACCCCAGTGACACCACTAGCACTATCTTGGATCTGTTTGACCCATAAACTGCTAAACCAACTCTCTGGGTCCCGAAGAAGCTCAGCAGGCCTCCCAGATTCAACAATGGTCCCGTTTTCAATGACTAGAATGAGATCAAAGTCCACAATCGTGTTCAGCCGATGGGCCACTGCAATGACTGTACTGTCTTTGAATTGCTCTGAGATCAAGTTCATCATCGTGGCTTCCGTCTGCACATCTACCATTGAAGTCGCTTCATCGAGGAGTAGAATGGGAGACGGTTTTGGCTTCAACAGGATTCGCACAAAAGCAATCAGCTGCTGCTGACCGGTAGAAAGTGTTTCTTTCTGAATGACACTGTCTAAACCTGCTTCTTTGGCTAAAAACAAGTTCGCCATTCCGACACGGGAAAGCGCAGACATAATAGCCGCATCGGTATGATTCTGTAAAGGATCAAGATTCAGGCGGATTGAACCAGGCAAGATCAGTGGATCCTGGGGTAGCGTGGTTAGCTTCTGTCGAAGCGTCTCTCGTGGAATTTGACTAATGTCAAGGCCATCGATTAAGGTTCTTCCTTTCGTGATTTCGTTCAGTCGTAGTAGACCTAGTATCAGGGAGCTTTTGCCACTACATGTCACTTAGAAACTGAGGATATATTTGCTCAAGGTCAGGGCCTAAGCATACCTTCCTGAGCGCCCACAAATGCCTATCTTAGCCCCGGGAGGTATCGTTAGATTGATTCCCTGGATTACAGGATCCAACTCGGTCCTAAGTACTTAATTAGGGTATAATACAGGTTTAAAGAACATGGACACTTCGACTTACCGGTAGCTTAGTGCAAGGTCAACGAATTTGATTCTTCCTTCGGATGGCCAAGCACTTGTAGGATTATAGCATTCCTGAGGGAGATGTTCAGACGGCGTTTCGGATTCGAAGGATTTCAATCGAGCCAATGCCCCAATTGAGGTTTCAAGCGAAGTCCATGCTTCAATGACGTATGCCAAAGTCGCGCTAATAGCGGAGACATTGTTGAGCGCAACACCAAGAGCACCGCCAGATGTGCTGCGCATTTCAATAGCCAAAACGACAAGCACGACAACGATTCCCATCACTATCAAGTTCAAGACAAGAGTCAACCAGCATTGAATGGAGTACATGAGATAGAACGGTTTCTGCGACTCGTCGGTAAGGTGCATGTTGAGCTGACGGAAGTTTTCTTGCCAGCCAAATCCCCTGATTGTAGCAATTCCATCGCACGTCTCCAGGAAACTAGAGAAAAGGGGCGACTTGGCTTCAAGATCCAAGTGTCGAATCTGTCGCGAGGTGTGTAGGTAGAACTTTTGCAAAATGTAAACTATGAACATGATCGGGGGGAAGGTCAATGCGGTCCATGGGGATGATTGCGCGATCAGCACTACTTCAGCAATCGCATCAAGAAAACCGTCCAGGGTCTGAATCATTGCCCCTGGTAGTCTCATATCGATTAAAGACATGTCTTGACTGAAACGATTTAGCATCACTCCGGTATCAGTTGAGACAAGAGATGCGAGAGGGGCAGCAGTCACAGCCTTCAGCAGTCTTCTGTGCAAGCGAACTGAAGTGCGAGGCACAGATTGAACCATGAAAATCCAGTAAACAAGGAAGAAACAGATAGCCGATGAGACTCCAAAGCCTGCGTAGCCAGCGATATAGCGAGTGGTACTTTTTCCTGGCTCCTCAATTTCTGCTTCGGACCACCATTCGAGCCAGATATTCGGGAATCTGCTGAAGAAACAAAATCCGATTGATGCAGAAAGAACTGATATGACGGCTATCCACCCCATTTCCTTGGCGTAGAGAAAATAAAGACTGGAGTCGCCGGCTCGTCTAGATGCATCAGCTAGCGCTTGCCTGGATTCGATTTCCTGCTCTTCCAAGAAATTGGGCCTAGGCGTACTAGAAGCAAGATCCTGTTGTATTGGGACGTGAATTTCGAAATCGGCAAGCATTCCATCAGAGGACCGTGTCTTTATACTCAAGCCATCGTGATCAATCGTCATGATGGTATCAACCTTGTGTTTGAAATTTACTACGGCTGTTAGCGAGGCACCTCAAAATGTGGTATGAGAACAACTGACTCTTGTGTGTTGCGAAAACTACAGCCAAGCCATACTTCCGACAGATACCGTGTTGTCCCAACAATTTTTGAATCACCTGATTTTCAGTGGAAGCATCAAGCCCACTGGTGATATCATCCAGCAGAAGAAGCTGTTTCCGAGAATAGACTGCTCTTGCAAGGGAAATGCGCTGTCTTTGACCTCCACTGAGACGCACGCCTTTACTTCCAACGGTAGTCATGTCTTTCTGCGGTAGACGGTCGATTTCCGTGTCAAGACAGCATGCATTTATTACCTCTTGGTACCACGTTTCCTCGAAGTTGGAAGGACCTTGAATGAGATTGCGGATAGAGAGGTTTGGCATCCATGGCTCTTGGGAGCAATATGCAATCCCTAACCCCGGTTGTTTCAGCGTTTCCCCTTCTGTCTGGAAAATCTCACCAAGTAGAGCGAGTAACAAGGCACTCTTGCCACTTCCAACTGGTCCCACGAGTAGAGAAATACTACCTCGGTTGACGTTGAGAGAGACGTTGTTTAGAACAGGGTCTCCTGTTGCTTTGAAGGAGAATGAAGCGTTCTTCATCTGGATCAAGGGCTTGGAAGAGTTGCCTTTGTTCCGATCAATGGGCTTTAAGTCACTGAGTTGCACTATCTCTTCATCTGAAATAGTGTCTGCACGCAATCCCTTTTGTTGGGGATTAGAGATGTCGCCAAAGGAAATCAAGGTTTGGTAGCACTGATCTGTCAAAAGATATTTCTGAATCCGATCATAAGAACCAAAAGAAGCGATGAATACCGGAAAAGCGTACATAAAATTCAAAATGGGCTTGCTGACTAGACCGATGAGCGATAATGATGAGAACGCTTTCGCAGGGTCAAGAGCGCCTTGCTCGGATTGTCTAGCGATAAGGGCGTAGACTATGAAAGCTGCAGCTGGGGCAAGAGTTTCTGGAAGAACACCAACAGTCATGCTGACAGTAGCGTTTAGCCGAAAAATTTTGGACTTGTTCAACTCCGTGGCACGCAGATCGTCGATTTTTGCAGATGTGGCTTCCGAGATGCCAGACATGCGAATGTTTTTAATGTTACCAAGAAAGGAGGATGTCGAGCTGATTCTATCTTGAAGGGCTTCCATCCAGAGGTGTTGCGAATTCTTTGCTCTCTTTGACAATGTATGAACAGACGCAGTACACCCTACAACATAAATCAATCAATGGTTGATACAATGCCACCATAGGAGCGTGATTTACACTTACCAACCACAAAGACAATAGGTGCAAGGCAGGCAAGCCCAACCTGTCGGTACAAGAGGTAAAGTGCCAAGCCCACCTCGATAGGTGAAGCCCATATTACGTCTGAATTCTCAAAGCCTGCAGCGATTCGATCGAAATCCTCACTCATGAGAGTAAGCACGGACTGGTCGGTCAGCGTGGATCCCGGAAGACGCAAAGTTTGATTATACATTAGGCTAAGAAGCCCTCCACGCATTATTACAATGCATCGATAGGTTTGATGCTTGTAGGCTGCAGTGCAAATTGCAATCCCAAGATATACCAGAAATGTGGCACCAATTAGTGCTTGGCCAACAACCTCCGTCTCGTCGTTCCTCTTATCATCTATGAATGAAATTACCCGGTAAATCAGAAGTGGCTGAGCAATGTTGAAGCCGATCAAACAGATTCGGGGAAAGATGGCATGGAGAACAGGTCCATAAGCAACCCTTAGTGTCACCCAAGCTAAGCTGTACTTGGAAGTTTTTCTGCATTGTTGCCAGGCATGGCCCATGCGAGTTCCGACAGTCTCTGATGCCAATCTCGGATCCAGTGATGGAAGGTCCTGTTGTTGAATAGAGTGGGAAGAACCCAGGAGGAGCAGTGAATTCAACCACCAAAACACACCCCGATTGAAAATTCCTCCCAGGGCATCGGAGGAATACCGAGAGTAAGGGCTTTTCAGTAGATGCCGTTTTTGAATTGACTCAAGAAAAAGGGTGATCAATTTGATGATCACGACTGCAAGAAACACAATGGCAATAGGCCTATGGCTTCCCCTCAGCCACAGTGTGCGTGCTTGGCTTCCATCTAAAAGCGTACTGATTGTAAGATATCCACTCAGCAAAAAAGATGGACGAAGTGAGCGATGGTGCTCCTGATAGGACACGATAGCTAGACTTAGCGCGGCAAGGAAGCCGAGACAGGCCGCTGGCAACGAAATCCGGGTCAGTTCGCCGTGAGGCAATGCATAAAGGACGATCAACGATAATTGCAGGCATCCAAGAGTGGCTGTAGTTGTCTAATGTTTCTTTTAGCTGGGAATTCTTGTCGCTTTGAATCAGTCCTCGAGACTGTCGTCCCTACAATTTTTGCAAGTATCAACCAGTCCAGAGAGGTTTTTACTACCCTTTTTCTCTGGGACAGTTCCAAATACCGATATACAGAGCAGGCGATGAAACAAAATGCAGGAAGTAGCGAAAAGAAACATTGTTCAAATAACAGAGTGAAGTCGGTATCATCTCGACAACCTCGAATTGTAGGACCGAAGACGTTGTCGGCACGATCACATGCGTCGCCCATTTCGAGAGATATAGCAAATTGAAAGTCTTTCGAAAACGGAGGGGATCCTCTCAAGGGGTTATTAGCCCAGCTTGGCCTCGCTTTGCTTTAGGTTGCAATGGAAACGCAATCGCCGTAACCAATCGGCTCTGAGGTCTACATAGGAGTCTTGTACGGCCGGTTTTAGAGTCCATCGCGTCAGTCCCCGTGTGATTTGACCGCCCTTTTGCTGCATTTATATTAATTTAATTAAAAAAAGGGTTAAAACGGGGTTAAAAAAAGAGCGATCGAAAGGCTTTATAAAAGAGGGTTTGAATCAGTGTTTAAGAGGGAGATTTACTAGTGAACGGAGTGATTCAAGTCCTACTAAGACACTCAAGAATAGCCTACATGTATGATAGTTTTTTTTGGTTGATTTGATTCTTCTTGAAATGAACTAGACCATAACAAAAACCAAGGTTCCTGTTTATGGCCTAGGGAGGCCGTATTTGAGGTTTGACAGCTAGTAAGAACCCGGGTTGGCGCGATGGACTCTACAACCTGCCGTAGTCTTATCTGTACCCCTGCAAACCCATTGACTCTAGACCATCGCCGTCGAGTACAAATACATAGACACCAATGTAAAGTCCACGATAAGAGGAGAAATCGTCAAAACCCGCTCAAGCCCGGTGCCCCACGTATGGACCAAGACTTTAGGGAAATGCTTTGTTTCCTTGTATCTATGTTGTTGCTATATCATCTATATCAGGCTAGATCCAGGCGCGAGAAAAATTTAAGGGGGCGCGGACCTCAAAATAACGAAATTCTAAATTGTATGTGTTTCTGCCTTTTCACTCCATGTCCTTGCTCTTCACCTAAAGGATGCCTTCCCCCAGGGACCCCACTTGCGATGAAGCAACAAGCCTGCTTCAAGAATCAGACGTCTCAGCTCAGTCAAATGTAGTCCAAGAATCTGTTTATCCCCGTTGGATTATTACAGTCGTGCTATTATGCGGCGGCGCGGTTCTTTTCGACCTTTCTAACAATCTGGGTGAAGTCGCCGAGGTTGCTCTCTTGGAAGACATGGTATGCCGAGATTATTATGCTAAGCATGTTGTAAATGCTGTTACTTCTGCAGCAGAAAGATGCAAGATAGAGCCTATTCAGACGGAGATTGCATTGCTCAACGGCTGGAGAGAAACGTTCGAGACTATTCCTGGTGAGTTCATTTTGGAAAAGCGGGGTGTTTTGCGATTCTCTTCTCAAGACAGCGAAACTGAATTTTGGAATAGCCATACTTCTGGCGGTGCCGTATGGGATTCTAGCGGACTGGGTCGGATATCGACCCGTCGCTTTGTTGGCCTTTTTTGGTAGTGCCATGTGCTCCAACTGGAGCAGAGTAGTTTGTAAGTCTAAAACTCACAGTCACATGGACTTCTCAATATACTAACCATGTTGAATAGTCTGGTTTTACCCCATCTTACCCCCTCGTGCTCTTTGGTTCTCTGCCCTTTGGCAGATTCTAGGGGGAGGGCCGCAGGTCGTAACGTCCTTGAGTTTCTCGGCTGTGGCTACTATCACCCCTGCTAAAATGAGGTATGACTACTGTGAAACTCGACCATATGTTGGTTTGCTAAGGAGGCATGTGCTAGAACGACCGTTTTCTCCCAAATGACAGCGGTAATCTTGGCTACGGAGCTGATTGCACCCCCAGTTGGGGCAGCGCTAATGAAAAAAAATCCTTGGGCACCGTTCCTCGCGTCCTCTGTGATTGCTATATTTTCAGTTCTTTGGGGAGTGTTGTTTTTTCCTGCTATCTATAACCAGGCCAAGCCAGCTTCAACCTCAGGCCACGAGCAGCCGCCGGTTCGTGCCTGGTATGCCTCGGAAGGAATCCAAGAGCTCTATGAGCAGCTCTCGCAAAATAAAAATGCCGCACTTGTTGTCGTCTCCTTCTTTGTCACACTTGTAGGAACACACGCCTTTGCGCTTCTATTGCAGTATATCTCGAAGAGGTTCCACACATCATATGCCGAGGTGCGTTCTCTACTTTCTTCCCAGACTTTTGAGCCACTTGTGAATGCTGAACAAAATTCCTTTCCATAGGCATCATACGTGTTGCCCCTTCGGGCTAGTTTTAACCTGATATCTCTATTTATTCTACTTCCTGCCGTGACGGGCTATCTGGATCGCAAGCATGGGTGGGAGATGGGTATAAGAGACAAAGTACTTACCCAGGCCAATGCACTGTTGATGCTTCTGGGTTGCCTATTTATTTTTGTGGCACCAAATCTGATCTTGCTCAGTCTTGGAGTTGTGGTGTTCGGATTAGGATCGTCGTTTTCTGTCACGGCAAGAACATTAGTGACTTCGCTCGTTGAGCCAACATCATTGGGCACAATTTACACACTTCTCAGTGTGATGAGCTCAATTGGATCGCTAGTAGCAGGGCCTCTACTGGCAGGGGTGTATCATCTGGGGATGGTACTCGGTGACACATGGCTTGGTCTTCCTTTTTTATTCGCAGCTGCATTGTATGGACTTGCACTGATCGCTATATCTGCTGTTGGGGCTACTGCAAGGACTGCATGATTTAAACTGGAGCTCTTGTGGTGTAGCATCAGGTCACACTAATTGATGCCTCGGGCATTGAACTTGCCCGGAAGGACATAGTCAAGAGTTTTGCTTCCTGTAAGAACAAACTCCCTCCCTCCCAATCTTTAGTGCGTAGACCCTAGCACAATCAGCTCGCTACGCTGCTTTAGGGTGGAATTGGAAGTTCCTTTACCCCTTCAGGCTTAGAAGCGGTTCTGATGGTTATCTGATGGTCCCATGCCCAATCGACGACTTCATCGAAATTCCGACAGGTGTGTTTGGTGTTAAAATTAGGGTATGGCGAGTTCCTCCCGGCTACCCAGTTCGTAGTAACAAGATTGGTATCCGCATGGCACATGACAAACTGCCTCATCATTTCAACGCAATGGTCTAGGCTTGGCTGTTAGAGGAATCTATCACTTCAGAGCTGGATAACAAACCGATGTGAGTCCGCTGTATTGCTTCACTGTCCGAGAACTCCTCTTGTTCTTCGTTGTATTGGTTCCGATATGTCCACATGCGTATAAAGTCCTGAGCAATAGACATATTTTAGAGAAAAAGCCCATTTTTCGGTTAAGAGGATACGCTGGAGGGAGAATCACGAAAACCTACCACACAATGCATCTGATGCGAGAATTCAAAGTGAACTCGATAAGCGCCTCCATCCTCAGGAGGAAGCTTTACTGTGGTATCTGGATCCATGCCCAATAGTCGTATGTCATCGTCAGATAAAGAAACATTCACTGCCCCAACTACATTGTGATGTTAGTGTTTTGGTTTTGCTAATTCACGATTTATTCAAGATATCCCGAATGCCTTTGTTTGATGCTTACGGTTGATGGAACGAGCCCATGCGCGATCGATGTCTGGTGATGGTGCACCTCGGAAATTTGATGGATAGTCCAGAGTTCCATTGAATGTGACGGACTGATCGTACGACCGTGGAAGGGACTGGAGGTGTTTTTCTGTAAATCGATCAGCTTCCACTCATGCCAAATAACGATAATCTTACCTTGAAGATAAAGCAATGCCGCTGAAGGTTCAATATATGAACTATTTGACTTTTTCAACGCGTGCCCAAGGCCAAGTACCAGAGCAGTATAACCGGCGAATAGACTCAATAGTGCAAGCTTTTTAACGATAGAGATCTTACAGCCACTTGCCACATCCAACATTTTGGGCCTGTTTTTCACATCCTGATAGACTTCGCTAATCTCGCTTTCATCAATACTTTGCCTTGCCTCAACGTCCTGGAGAGCGGAGTACCCGCTGGGCATTTTGACAGGCTAGTGATGAAATCCTTAGCCTGTTGAAAGTCTTCTAGTTGCAATCTGTTTTGTATAAAAAACTCATCATCTTCGAGCAGACCGATAGACATCCCTCCCTTCATTTCTTGTTTTTGCGAAATGAGGGGCATTTTCTTCATGCAGCCAACAGCATGATCTGAGTGCATTTGTCGGAAGCTAAGAGGGACGATGCATGATTGTGAGTCTGACAGTGCATTAGGTTATTTTTTTCACCACAGGAAATGTACGTCCATGCGCCAGACTAATGACACTGGTACTAAGGAACTCTTCGACCTATACGAGGCGAGGAAGTCAGTGAGGGACGGCATAATCGACATTCACTTCGCACAACAAAAGTACTTCAAGAAGGGAACAAGAGATAACACGCTATCGAAATCCACTGGTATCAACATGCCTTCAGCATTCACACTTGACGGCATTGAGCGACTCATTAGAATCATATCTTTCCTACCCTGAATCCATAAGATAAACAGTTCACATGGAAATACCCCGTACATTTAAACCTCAAGGTTCTATAAAAACACTTTCCACTGTATCGTTGATTTCCCAGTCCCATTTTTCGATTGGGACTTTCTCCGACCGTCGGACAATATCCCAGATGTGGCCGGAATCACGACATTGATGCACATATCCCATACCGTCAATACTCAGATCGACCAAATTCCCATCACTATTATACTGCTCTTGTGGTGGCTCAATCGTATCGTCAGCGGAGCACATCAAAGACTACCAGTCCTCATGTTAGAATATTCCGCAGGGAGGTGACCAATCAGTTTGGTTGAAGAAGACAAGAGTTTCCTACCTGAGTAATGTAGCTAAAGCAATGTTGTAGATGAGATTCATCCAAGTGTTCTAAATGTTGTTCATGATGATCCCCATGGCTGCCTGGCATGGAGCCAGTTCCCATTTCTCTGGCCCGTTGAAGCGAACTGCGAATCAACTGAAGACAATGCAGTCCATGGAACATCGAGATCCCCCAGTTTTCTTTCATGGTTTCGTTCCTACGGACTACCAGGAACCCACCATGGGGAGTAAATAACTCTGTCGCCCATGCCTCGTCTCCCTTGTGCGACAAATCCTCCAAAGTGGGACGCATTGTAAATTCTGTCGGAATAGTGAGGGTCTCTTGATGGTGTATGCCACAAAGCGATCTTTGAATCTTGGATGGACTCCAAATATTGGCTTTGAAACCGAAAGTGAAAATCAAGAAGAGTAGAGGGGATAGGAACAAGAAGACTTTGAGTAGAAAATTGACGGCCATTGTCGTGGTTTGGGTGACTCAAAGAGAAACAGAGACGAATGGAAGATGTCTCAGGTGTTGTAGATCGCAACTTGGACCTGGGCTAGATAAATAGGTTCCCAGGATATCATAGCCACTGCCCCTTAATTCGTCAATCATTCGTCGGCATTGTTTAGCTTGGGACATATCCGTCGACCTCTGACCCCCGGGTGGGCCCAGTTCCCACACACTAAAAGCATAAGAGATCTAACATTGACGAACTGATTGAGAACGTTGGTTTTGCAAATTCGTTCTGAGGTGTTAATGGGATTACAGTTGAGGTCTATACACTGACAATCCACTATTTAGTCTTCGATAACTGAATCGTCCTATTCTGGTCTCTCGTCTTTCACATAAATGACCTCTCCTGGTCCAAAACATCTCTAGGCACCACCCTTTGTTCTGTTCCAATCAGGCTCCAGAAAAGCTGGGCCTTTCAGAGAAGTTCAGGTCAGCATTTCTATCAACGCACAGTTGGGGTGTCAATCTCTTACCTAGTTCAGGATGCACAATCAGACTGTAGTCATTTACGTCAATGGCTCTCTTGCTAGCCCAATTATCGATGCGTTCCCAGTTTCTACATTCATGAGCCAATCCGAAGTCGGGCCATGGAAGACTGTAGTTGGGAATCCATTTGTAAGTAGTCAACGCAATGTCTCCTCGGCACATGACAATCTGACGTAGCATGTCAATGCAGTGATCTTTTGATTTGTTTCCAACGTTAGATTTCAATGCTAGATTCTCACAAAGTAGGGCCCACCTAGGTGACACTTACCAACATGGTCCATGTTTGACACCGGCGTCGCTTTGAGATTGTAGTACTCTGAGTGAACATACTCACGAATATATCTCTGTTCAAAAAGATCAGCCGAAGATTTGATGTAAATGTTTCCATTGTGCGTTACTTACCACACAGTGTAGCTGATGATAGACGTCTACTCGTAACTATCATCAATACACGTACCGGACCAAGACCAATTTTGAAGCGCTGAAGTCTTCAACTTACCAAGTGTCCCATAAAAGTCACCCGAGCCATCTGACAGCTTCACTGAGGTTCTCTTTGTTTTTTCAAGCTCATGTGGTTTAAGCCTGATGTTTGCATCTTAATTCGGATCAGCACTCTGTCAGTTAAGATCCAGTTGAGGCTGACTTTTAAATAGCCTTGTCCATGCGGCATCGTTGGAAGGATTTGGTTTTCCGTTGTATTCATTTTCGGACTTTAATTCAACATGGATGATCTTCTCCTCGGGCTGTACAGCATCTCTTGCTGGAGCTAGTAAAAATTGTCAACAACCAACGAAGGTGATTCTTAGAATCTAAAACTCACAATAGATTAATGCCGGTTCGCATACTGAGCTCGAAGGTGAATATGAGGCACTCTTCAGGAGACATGCAAAGAAGAATAGATTAAAGAACGTGAAAGTGCAATTTGACCAAAAATAACGACTTTGATAAATTCGTTGCAGCCCTCTTCTATTGGTTCTGTCAGACTGACTGAAGGCCTCCGATTTGAGCAGTGAAGCCTCGGGGTTGTCAAAATCTAGCGACATGGTAACTAAAGATTATACCGAGCTATGTTCATGCCAAATCAAACTCCATCTTCTTAAACTATGACCGATCCTCGGACAGTGGTTTGATGATATCTAAAGAGAAGTGGAATACTCTACGGCCGAAAGGCCTGGATTTGTGATTGGTCGATGCATCGTCAGCACTTGACATACGCATAGAAGTAGTACGAAACCAAAATGAAGGATTTCTTATCTGCCCCTCATCTGCAAGAGCGCCGGAATCCCCTCTTTCAATTCCAAATATAGAGTAGTGCCATCGTGCTTGAATTTTTGCGTGCTACACCGTATCTAAACAGAATCTCGAAAGTCGGAAGCATCTGTCACGGCCCCCGGGGGCAGTGAAGCAGCCATGTAAAATACCCCCCACCTCTGCACTAGTCCAAATTAGACAGAGTACCGTTCGGAGAACCGCTTCACTATTCAAGACCCTGCACCTGTCACCGGCTAGAATTGCCAGTCCTCCTCTAATCCTACCTTGAAGTGCTACCTCCAAATACCCCCCGATCACCTTATTGGCACACGTCGACATTCCCCGCCCCCCTCATATTCTAGAGATCACCACTGAAGAAGATCTCAGCAGAGAAAGACCCCGTGCAATTTTCATCAAATTGGGATGGATTTAATGAAGACAGAAAAGCGAGGAGAAACATGATCTAACTACTAGCTAGCAAACAGGTGCGGTCACCATGGCTATCTGACCCCTCAAGCCACGAAACAGATCTCAAAAGGAATTTGATACGGAAATGGTGCTTTTGATTACCATCATAACGATTGGACTTTGACAGGAACCTTGGAAGAGAAATAATAGATAACCTGCTCTCTCCTCTTCCAACACTACTGCGAGACCCATTCGGTGCTCCGATGGGGAATCGGATGCACAACGCACAAAAATAGCCTATCAAAACACCCCTATCGGTGGAGCAAGATCTGCCTACATTATGTGGAATGGCGAGACGAGCTTTCCACTGACTGTGGACTAGCTTGTCATCTCAAATTCGAGTTACTAGTCCCATCTCACGTACAAGGGAGACACTGTGTAAAAAAGGTTGGGCTGGCGAAAAAAAAAAATGAAAAAATCTGCATCTTCTCTTAAATTTCCAAATTAGCCAAGCATTACTAGTTTCGGGGTGAAGTAGAAATCTCGATGATCATCATCATCACACTAAGACTACCAGATCAAGGTGAAGGATTCTCATGACAAGGTAGTTCACGTCTAAGTAACTCTAATCGATGGGTTATTTAAGAAAAGTACCTATCTGAGACTCCAGATTTAGAGATTAGATCAATGGTTAAGTACTCCGCAGTTTGAACAACGGCCACCAGTGGAGTAATACTTCGTTCATGTCCCGTGTTGTGTGATGGATTACTATACACCATCTTTAGATTCCATCGACAATAGTGTCAGCCATTTGCAGAATGGTCAAAACTTGGTCTTTGTTAATAACCATGTGAATCCTCTATTTCTCAGTCTGGAAGACGGACAAGAAAGTCGGAGGAGGAAACAAAATCGCTTATACCAGCGTAAGCATCGTGAGTGTTAGACTTATACCTTGAATTTTGGAATCAAACCTCTAACTGCAATGGTGGGTCACTGTTGCAGGGCAAAGATCAAAAGAGTCGATGCCGTCAAGAGGTGTTGAACCTTCCATGAAACAAGTACCACCACAAGGTATTATTGTCTCTAGTTACGGCGCTACTATATGAATCTTAACTTGTTAACCTTCAAAATCTTTTCAGACCCCAATGTTCTTTCAACTGTGCCCCCGGGCTCAATGGAGAATACCCATAGCAACGGAGGCAATTCTCAAGGGCCCGAAACTCCCGCAATGGTGACCGACTTCTCGGTCACTCAAATGGTCGAAGATATCTTGGAGCATGATCAGGGACGGCGGGGTTCTTGGACGGGGCGGGGCCGCTTTCAAGAGGTACGGTTCGAAATTTGCAGGATTAAATCGCCATTTGAGCCATCTTTACCTTCTATGTTGCATCTCCTTAATCTCAAAATGACACCCGTGGATCATCCAATGATCGCCTTCAATCAGTCGGTCTCATATCAAGGCTGTATGAGAAACTGATGTTCTAACTACGTCTCAATCTCTAGTCTGAATTCCAAAATCTGGCCACAAAACCTATGGAGAAAGGAAATACTCCATTGCATCAAGCTGCCTCTTATGGCCAACTACCTATTGTTCGTCTACTCTTGGCTCGAGGTGCAGACCGAAGATCGGTCAATACGCTCGGCAAAACGCCGCTGCATTTGGCAGCCGAGTTGGGTGATCTTGAGATGGTACAAACTCTGAGTAATGACAGATCTGTTATCAATATGCAAGACAAATCTGGATCGACGGCACTACACTTAGCTGCAATGGCTGGCCATCATGGAGTGGTTCAAATCTTACTGGACGGTGGTGCGGATATAGAAGCTAGAATCTGATTGTGCTGATAGTCCCTTTTGCTGGTTTCCATGGTAGAGAACTTGGAAGAAATTGAGAACGATTCTGTGTTCCTATGACCTCCTAGACAGTATATGGACGTAGTATGCTATAGAATTATAGATCCACCGTGCGCCTATAGAAAGTCACTTAGTTAGGATAATTCGTAATAAACCGAAATCAACTTCAATTTACCATCCTCAGTGTAGAGCGGCGCCGACTTTATCTCAGGCATGGCAAGGCATCCACCATTAAAAATCTGGCATTTGACCTTTGGCCGCTCTTTCCCTTTGCAGTCATTGGTATGGCACCGAAAGCTCTAGTGCACTCAAGTCCTCAGGCTAACACCTCCTCCCATGCATTGTCAGGTCAGCTGAGCTCAACGTCGGATTATCAACATCTCCATATACACAAAAATGCACTAGTGCACAGTCAGCATAACTGGCGTCAACATATGTACTTGCATGGAGTTTTTTTCGAGGGAGATCGGTGTTTCGATTTATCACGTTTGCGGAGAATGGCGATTCTTACTGAGTCCCAACGAAGGTTCACAACTTCGGGTATAAATTTGACATGATAAGAAGCGTAAAATCTATGATTCATCTTTCATCCTAACCAGACATACATCCACCCAATCCACAGGTTTCTTGATCTATTCACATCAATCAAAATGCATCTCAAAGCGGTGATTCTTGTCGCTGGCTGCCTTGCAGCGGAAGGCCTTGTTGTTGCAGCTCCTGGTAAAGATCCCGGCATCTTCTTAAAAATTGACTCGCTTGGTCTCAATTCTAATGCTATATCAGTGAAGCGCTCCGAAGCCGACACTGAGGCCGCCCTGGGTAACTACAAAGTCTTCAGCAGCTACGAAGACGCGAAGGAGAAGCGCTCCGAAGCCGACACTGAGGCCGCCCTGGGTAACTACAAAGTCTTCAGCAGCTACGAAGACGCGAAGGAGAAGCGCTCCGAAGCCGACACTGAGGCCGCCCTGGGTAACTACAAAGTCTTCAGCAACTACGAACAGAAAGAGAAGCGCGTCTAGGCCAACAACGAGGGTGTTCGAAGTGGGTCAAATCTCCTCAGCAGAGCTGCAATGATTTGACCCACCGGATGCGAGTCTCTAAGGTATCCTGGGTGACCATGACACCGATGAATGAAGCTTCGACGTCCTCCTAGCATCCAAGAGAAACTTAAATAGCTGTATAGCAAGATATTTTTGAATGCACGCTGTAGAATCATATTCTACGGTCAACGCTTTCTCCCTTTCTTGAGCGATTATCTTCCTACAACTTCCTTCTATTTCTCTTGCGCAACCCAACGACTAGTGCCCCCAAGTAGCTACTGACCTCGCTGCACATGCGCCTACATATCGGCCACGAAAAAGTCGGAGTGGAAGGTTTCAGACGTGAAAATGAAAGAATTTACAACGATGGACGTGGTATTACAGACGGGTGCGACAATGACGGAACTTGTAGGGGTGGAATCCTCAATCACGCGGAGTAGCAGGCTTAGCTAAATGGGACCTAGATTTGGTTAGAAATACGCACGGACACGTTCTTGGGCAGAAGAAGGAATTCATATGCCCATCCACTTGCCTAGAAGCAAAAGAACTTATCGTATCATTCAATGAATGCGGGGGTAAATCTTACCAGGACAATGCAACCGAAGGCAGAGAACAGGTTTAGAAAATACCATTGCATACTGCATACAAGATATATTGTCTTGCAGATGGTCATGATTTCGGTAAGTTGAAAGATGTGAAGTCCTGCGGAGAACATATCGAAGAATATCAAAGCAATGGAATTCTTTCAGGACATTTTTATGCTGAAACTTCTAAATTCGAATACAGCATGGCCCCCCATATTTTATATAGAAGTAAGAGAAGCCGCAACTTGCACCAGTCGGCAGCAATTTAACACCAAGCGTACCTCAACGCAAAAGAAATCCTAGAGATGCTTGAAAAAAAATCTAAGGTACACCAGTTGACCAGCAGTTTTCGCGCATTCAAAGAAGTTGAATAATATCTTTGAACTCATCAAGCAGATCAATGCCATCATTATTAGGCCATGATGCAGTCAAATCCATCCGACCACCGATCAGAGGAGAAACAGCAACCGGAGAATCGAGAAACACAGGAGAGACAGAAGACGCAGGCTGATCTGGATTTAGTGGGTTTTCATCATTCGAAATGTTTGAACCATGAAACTGTAAAGCAGAAACACAGGGACTTTGCTTCGCCCGCTTTGAATTTTCCGTTCCAGTTTCGTCTTGACTTGCCTTCCGTTTCAGGTTGGGAGGTGAGTCTGCTCTTAGTGAGAGTGAGAGTGTGCTCTTCTTGACAGGAGACTCTTTGTTAGTTGTCTTTGGAGATCCCGCTGAGTATGGCGGTGTGTCGTCCGGAATCTCGATTATCTCGTGTTGAGGTGTGTGGGATGATGGCTTCGTTTGGTTGTTTTGAGGTTGGCCTGACCGTGAAGCAGAGGGAGAAGGCTCGGGGTCTATGTTCTTCGTTTCAACGATCGGATAATCCGTGGGCTTGCTCTTCGCCTGATCTTCCATCACTGGAAAAACTGAAGTTGCAAGCCCTGATCCCCTATTTCTGAGAAGACAAGATGGTAATGGTAGATCGTCGAAGGTTTCATCACCATAATCACTGGAGAGGGGGTTCGCCGGACTCTTTTCCCACTTTCTCTTACAAAAAGAAAGGTTCTTGTCCCTCTCCAAAAGGACAGACTTCTCACAACTTGCAATGTTCTTTGTTGCTTGCGATGTTGATATCTTCTTCGCCTTAGAAGCATGGTCGTCATTCTTTGGCCCCGTGGCACAGTGTTTGACCCCTTGCTTTTCCATAATTGATTTAGCGGTTGGGGTTGGCTTTGTGATGCTGGTGGAGATAGTCAGTTGATTGAGACCGGCTTCCTTTTGATTCGCGGGGATGGTCCGCTTCGGTGGCTTCGGGGGTTTTTCCAAACCCTCACGGCAGCAGAAATGTTTGCAACTGGGATTATTAGCTTAAGAATGCAGTGATTAATGGCTTTCTCAAACCTTGTTTTGTCTTTGCATTTGTGGTTGCATGCCCATTTGCCATTTGCAAGTCTAACAGGCTCGTATTCATTCGCAGGCGCATCCATATCCACCGTCCAGTCACTTTCTCGGGCGTTTGAGATCTTCTGCGCTGCCCTAGCTGGACTCGGCGGAGTTGAATTAATTGAAAACCAATCTACATCATCAAACTCGCGAGGTTTTGGCCTTGTAGATGTCGTGGCTTTGCCAAGACGTTCATTCGTAATGAGGAAATCATCGAGTTGCAAGTCATCGCCATCAAAATCATCCACGTCCCACCGAGCCTTAGTCTTGTTACTAGTCATATCTCGTTCGTGGGGACGAGACACATCGGTCTTAGGTTTTTCTTCGTCTTTGGAATTCACATTCCCCTTGGGGGGACGAGATAGTAGGTTCGAAATTTCCATATTCTGGGTACTGGTATTCTTATCTCGCACAGTATCAAAGAGGCTAGATGGCAGGTCATGTCTGAGCTCAGCTTGTCGGGATGTCCCAGCTGGAAATCGTCAGAATGAATATTTGTGATGCACAGAGGCAAAAGCAGAATGAATCATCGCTCTTATTCACGTTCGAAAGTCTTACCAATTTCATCACACATAACATGGCAGACAATAAGATGCTCCACACTGGTCAAGCCTGCGGTAAGTTCAATTTCCAATTTCTCTTGGAGCTTGCTCGCGCTGGAATGGCATCAACCTTTACCTCTAACGAAATAACTGGACGAACATCTTACCTTGTGCGTCTGAAATCGATCATGTATCCATCAGACCTCTCTATCAAGCAAGAAACATAAATCGGGCGATGTTGGAAGAACGTCGGGATCTTGTCGTTCATGAACGCAACTTCAGCCTTGAATCGGACAATGACGCAGTCAACTTTCACTTCCTGTGTCCCACATTAGCAAAATGGAATTTGCGATCAAAGGAAATTTGGAAACCTTTCCAAGCATCTTCAGAGAAACCCTCAATTTTGGGAATTCCTTCAATCTTGAAAGCAACTTCGACCCGAAAGGCGGATTCTTGCTAAGAACCATCTCAATCTGATGAGCCTCAGCACATTCCAACCCTTCAATACTGGTAATCCCAGCAGCAGCCAACTTCCGAACTGCAACAATGCCCACTTGCTCGATCTGCTTCATTTGAAGAGGCGAGTGGTCCCAAACCTTTGCTCCGAAGCTCCGAGCGAGTTCAAGGGCATTGCGGATCGCGATTGAGTCGCCGCGGGCAATTTCACAGTCAATCAGGCAACGGATTAGTCGGTTAACATGCGCGAAGACTAGGCTTTTGTCTTGTTGGAATGTGAATTTATGCTTTTGGAGAGCGTCATTGTTAGGGTATTCAACAGCCCCCAGCTCTGATTGGAGGAGTAGTGAGATTTTGTGAGCTGGAAGGGCTAGGTCGACCTTGATAGGAAAACGAATCCCTGCGTCACGATTGATCTCTCGGTAGAGTGATTTCTCGCCGGCTTTGAGGCGAATCTCGTGGAACTCTTCGCCTTGTGCGACAACGTTAAGCTGGAATAGTAATGTCAGGTGAAGTTCCGCATTTCAACAATCTGGGAAGAGTAGACCCACGATTTCGGACAGAGATGCTTTTGGCTTCAGTGACAATAGAACTTTCATAGTCTCAAACCGGACGTAGTACCGAGCCATGGCTTCGCCAAATTGGGTTGAACGTAGTCTCTCGGCTTCAATCAAACCACATTTTTGAAGGAGATCTATGTCCTTCTCACAGATGTGGCGAAGCAACTGATCCTCATCTTCTTGGCTTGCCCCTTCTTTGAGCTTGTAATGCGTCGGATTCCGACGCAGTCTTACAAACAAAAATGTCCCTGCAAGCCAGTTGACAGCCGTTTCCACGTCCGAGATATTCCCCAGACCGATCTCGGCATTTAGATGATCGATCAGATTCAAATGCAAGCAGCTCTCCAGACTCTCTGACCCCTGAACAAGTTTCTCGTAGTGAGCCACACGCTCCTTCCTGGTGAGAATGACTGCTGTTGCGCTGTCGTCGAATTGAGGCCGGCCCGCGCGCCCGAGCATCTGCATCATCTCCAAATCCGAGTACTCCTTGCAGCCTCCATCTTGCCAACTGACGGTGTTTTTGATTATGACGAGGTGACAAGGTAGGTTTATCCCAACTGCAAGTGTTGACGTGCAGCATATGACGTAGATATTCCCCTCTCTAAACCCTGTCTCAACTGCGTGGCGATCAGCGGGGCCCAAACCAGCATGGTGGAACGCTACACCAGCAGGAAGTGTTGCTATCTTTAATTAGCAGTTTGGGTCTAGAAAATAGCTCAGGTACATACTTTTAAGATCCTCGTTATGGGCTTCGAGGCGCTTCTTGGGTTCCTTCCAAAGCCTGGCGGGCGGATTCGTCAATGTGAAGAGCCGAGCTAGTTCTTTCGCCGTCGCGAGCGATGAATTCCGTGTGCAACAGAAAATCAAGATGGGCTTCTTGCAGGAATGCATTCCGATCACCTCGGGTAACCTTTCAAAGCAATGGTCAGAATACCAAACGAAAAACTCAAAAATAGAGAAGGCGGTAGCAAAAGGGCATCCAAGAACTTCATAAAAGGCCACATACTTTGAACCACAGACTTTATCAAACGCAAAGTCATTCAGGCTAGACGTAAATCCATAGACAAACTTCTTCAACACGACAGGACGAAACTCCTCGCCAAAATGCTCGCGATGCGCAGGAAAAGGTTGGTTTGTCGCATCCTTCCCAAGCCAGGTAGCAATGTCCTCGGAGTTGGGAACAGTAGCACTCAGAGCCACAAATCTCACATTCGATCCGATATTCTTCATCCGAGAAACCACAGCCTCAAGCGTAGCTCCACGCTTTTCCTTCAGAATATGTACCTCGTCAATGAGAAAGAGCTTCACGAGCTGCATCAGCTTCTTATGATCTTTCCACTTCCGAGTCATGCTATCCCACTTCTCGGGCGTCGTAATGATAATCTGGCTACTCTGGACATTGCGCAGCTGCATGTGGTCTGTATCCCCGGTCAGTTCTGCGCATTTGAGGTTCAAGCTGGAGAACTTGGAGTGCCAATCTCGGAACCGCTCGCTGCAGAGAGACTTAGTGGGTGCTTGGTAGACTACTTTGAAGCGCTCGTCTTTGAGAGTATTCAGAAGTCTGCATATAGCCAATTCCATCACCACTGTCTTGCCGCTGCCGGTTGGCGCGGACAGAACGATGTTGTCATTGCTGTTGTAGACGGAGTGGAAGGATTTGGATTGAATGGCATTGAAAAGTGGGAAGGGAAACATCGTGCGGTAGTTCTCCGGTAGGTTATTCACTGATACAAGAACTATTCCCCGCACAGAGGGTGTGATGTTGCTAAACTGATTTCGACGTTGCCTATTGCCAGAGAAAGCCTCGGGGCTCGCTTGAGGGATCACTTCCTGGGGTGAAGTCTCATCGTTGTAAAGACCACGGTTCGTCTCCAGGCTGCGCTGTCCCACTCGGATTCCATCCTTCTTAGGACGGAACAAAGCTAACGGGCTTGAGGGAGGCCCTAATACAGGGTCCGATGAACTGGTTTCATTCCAGCGAGAAGAAGAGACGCTCGAGCTTGCTTTTGCTTGTCAATCCCAAATCACCAAGACAGAAATCACTCGTATACAAGCAACTCACGCTGAAAGAAATGAGAGAATTGCGGCGGCTGTCTATCAGGCTGACAAGACGCTAGAAGTGGCGTAGATCTAGGAACTCTGAATTCAGAGTCTTTATTTGCCTTTTCTCTATCCTCTGAGGCCAGTAGTTCCAGGTCTTATTTTAATCAGTACATACCATAATGATCAGCCGGCAAACTCACCGAAGGCATCTAATTGAGGCTCGTTATCCTGGGCAGATGTCGCTAGGTCATTGAAGGGCCTTTGGAAAGGCATTCGGAATGGTTTAAAGTTCGGGGTCTGGTGGTTTTTTCGCATTTTCAAATGTGTTCTCGACAATTAGGAAGGGATCGGGGGTTGGAGGTGATGGATTTCATTAGTGTTCAGTTCCAAAGTCCATGGTCCCGATAACGTGACAGCACGTGGGACCACCTCAGGCATTTTGAAGTAAGCAAATTTACTGTTGTAGTTTCTTTTCAAAAACCAGCAAGAATAGGAATTGTCAAGCATTGTAGGTTTTGTGAAAGTGTATCATTGCTTCGTATATATTCACACATGAGCCAAAGCCAGCAAGCATCTTGACAGTAAGAGGACATGCAGAAATGGGCAGCAAAGAGTCGCTAGCTCCAAATTAGGAGCTGCATGAAGAAAAGTGCAAAGGCTCGCGGCGGGTGGTCTTCCTAAAGGCCGCACTTACATCCGCATCTATCAGGTGTCCAATATCATTTCCCATTAAAAACGCATCTCATTAAGGAGGCCGGTATCAATGTGAATAGCCGGTTACAGCAATCACTTCTCATCGAAGTAGCTGCCCGTTTCTGCATTCCGGCTAGAGCTCACTCTAGTTTGGCCTGGTGCTGGTGAGGCAGGACGGGATGACGACATGCCGTGAGAGAGGAAAGGCGAGATCGGAAGTTTAATAGAGAAGTCGTTGGGAGGTGCCACGGGAGAGCTATCAGGACCTGCGGTGTCCTTTTCGTAGGCATCAATGCGGATTGGAGGTGCACGCAAGGCACCCATCGCAGGGTGGAAGATGGGGTTCCCATAGTAGTGGGTTGCTGTCAGAACTGCAGCCGAGCCCAGGAGGAACTACAATGTCCCAGTCAGTCTCGTTCATAATTATCATGTGGGGGGAAGTCCGGAAGTATTCAAAATGCAGGGGGCGTACGCTTGTAGTGACTTCAAAGTCAAAGAGCCAAATGCTTCCGACAATGCTCAAAATTATATTGACAGTTGTGGCCAAACTCCTTGCATCCTTCTGCGCGTGGCTGACGTAAAATGCAGAAACGATACCACCCAAGGCTTGAATGATGATGGTAGACCATACCGCCCAATTGTAGCCCTGGAAGAAGCCATCTTCAGCGATTTTTTCGCCATCCTGGAAGACAATTCCAATGAAGAGAGCCGGAAATACGGAGTAGACAGCCAATTGCACATTGCGGACCCATAACGAGATATGGCTTGAGCTGTCCTTGAGGACTTTCTCGAAATAGATACTCTCAAGTCCAGAAGCCAAGGACGCGCCGATAGTCGCAAAGAGACCAATGGCGGGGTTCAGATGTGGGTCAGCCGTCAGGATGTCTTGTTCGATTCCCTCGTATGTTGCAGACCGCTTG
Organism: Penicillium digitatum; assembly: GCF_016767815.1. Lineage (NCBI taxonomy): Eukaryota > Fungi > Ascomycota > Eurotiomycetes > Eurotiales > Aspergillaceae > Penicillium > Penicillium digitatum. The sequence goes on from NC_089387.1 coordinate 3,189,123, forward strand.
TGCAAACTGCTGCCAGAACCAGCACCTTGCTTAAGAGCCTTCCACTCCTCCAAGGATCGAGGGAAATTGTGGCTAGCGTGATCTTCGTTCAGCATCTGCTCGGAGCTGCCATTGGGAATTTGCACCAACGCCACGCCCACGATGAGAAGCAAAAGGAGGCCCCACTTGCGGGGAGGGATGCTCCGTCTCAGGAGCATCAGACCAAACACTGCTGTTGTAAGAAACTTCAGCTGGAATGTAATCTGGAACGACGCTGCTCGTTGGTTCGAGAGCGCAATGTACAGGAGAGAGTTAGACAAGACGTCGAGCGCAGCAGGGATAGCGAGTTTCCAGCTGTCGCCTGAAAACACGGCGCTTGTGAGGGAGAAAAAGAGGGATGTGGCGGGCATCGATGGTGGTGCAGTTTTGGAGACATCGTAAAGTGCCATTGTGAGGGAGATAGCCAGCTTGATCACATCAACTAGGAAGACCGCCGTAGAGGTCAGGTAGCGTTTACCACCGGCGGGGGGCATAACTCGAGAATAATGAGCTAGCTGTATTGTTATATTATCACAAATTAGCCTTACACTCCATTTCTGTCACCAGAATTTTCCACGGTGGCTTACCAAAACAAACGCAGTCGATTCCGCAGTCAACTAGAAAGAAACATAGACAAGTCAGCAATAGAGTCCCCAAAGCCGCAAAGGCCGTGTAATGCCCAAAGAGCTCATACCAGAATCCACGGTGCAATGCTGGCTGCAGCTTGCAGCCCAGACGGCTGGCGTTGGGCGCGATCTCCCATGATGAAGAAGCAGATCGCGTGTTCCCTCTGACCAGTGGCTAATGTTTCCGCAAAAGGGGCACGCAGTGCAATCTTCAGTCCGGTGAATGTGGTAAGTGGGGTCAATGGAGGGAACGGCAAGAAAAATTGTGTATGATGTAGAGCAAACTGCAGACCCCAATCCGCGAACCAGGGGTGTGGGTTGTTCTGAAGATCTTCGGACCCGATAGAGTTTCCCGAGGCGATCGGAGACGATGTGGGTGGCTAGGAGGCGAAAGAGAGCATGGGCGTTGGCTAACTCCACTGCATGAAGGAGAGTTTGTCGAAGAACTCGAAAAGAAGAAAAGGAAAGGAAGATAGAGTGATCAGGAAGCAACAATCTGGTGTTGTAGACGAGAAGGTCGGCGGTCAGAGAGTGTGGGTCACGTACAGAATCATAGGCTAAAGGTTCAAGCGTAGGAGTTTCCTCTGCAGTAGGTAAACAGTGTGTACATATACATAGTTGTGGGCTTCGTCTTTGATGGTCTCATCTCACATTTGCAATGTTTTGGATCGATGGCCAGCCCCTTAACCTTGAAAGTTGTTGATGACGTCGAGCTGCCTACAGCATCTCCACCCCATCCGCAGCCCCCAATGTTATTCCTCCCGTGTCGTCATTCATCCATTTTGTAGATTTTCCAAGCATTTGTTCATGTTTCAGACGACATCTAAAAGACAGTTAGAAAGAAAAGCTTTCTAAAAAGCGCTCAAAGCAGACAGGATGCTCCGAGTTCAGTATTTTTAGACATTAAAGGTTGTATGAGCGGCCGACTATTATCTTTCTATATGGACACAAATTTCTCATTTCTCTTTCGGAGGGTCATCTAACAATCAAAGTACGCAAAAATGTTGGGGAAATTACTTTTAAAAAGAGAGAAATGAGCGGTGAATCCTAAAATCTAATAGGGCCAATGTCCCTTGTGGTCGCCATGCATTGTGATGTACGGCTCAGGCTAAGCTGGAGTATCATTTTCGGGCAGGGCTAAGTACCGAATCGAGCAAGAACATTGTGCAAGTTTGGTTGATGAATCGGTGATTGTTGAAAATGGGTTTGTCAACAATCGTGAACCGGAAATATTGGAATCGTGAGAAAAGCACGAAACCCGTCCAAAATAAGCATAGTAGCAGGTATAGAAGGCCGTACATGAACGCTAATCCAAAAATGTGTGATGGGTAGTGAAAAGAGGCAAGAAATAGAGAGGGTCCTATATGAAAGGGACAAGTGAGGTCTATATACTTGGGTAAACAGAAGCTTGGAGCAATGTGCTGCAAGATGCAATCTAGTCAAGGAAATGTAGGAAAATTTGTTGAGGATGAAATGAAGTGGGAATACAGATGGAGAGAGGAGAGGAGGCAGGGGGGGGGGAAGAAGTGAAAAGGATCATGTAAGGGGTGGACTAAAAGAGGGTTGGGTTAGGGTGATAAGGGCCAAGCGATCAGTGCACAGAGGCGATATTGGCGCTTTCCCGGTTCCAATCAAAATCAAAAGACCAGAGAGGAAGTCCATTGTTACGCTTCAACTCATCACCATCATCCAGCAGGATAGCCTCGCTACTGTCGGTGCGACGGCGGGTGTGTTGCTTCCGATTTTCGGGGATAGCAGGCGGGGGGCCTCTTGGGGGTGGCTTCGGAGAGGGAAGCGGCGAGAAACGATGAATCGGTAAAGTGGGTGTCATGGGCGAAATACCGCTGGTGGAAGGGGAGGGCAGGCTCTCAGAGTAGTCCGCACTGAAACCAGAAGAGGAAACTTTAGTGCGGGGTTTCCTTTCATTATCCGAACCCGAGCTTGGGGAGGGCGTTCCATCTTTGTATTGGGTAACACCCTTTTCTGACGAGACGTCAAATGGCGGGAATGCATTGCTGAGACGCAGGAATGAGGTGTCGGATTCGCAGAAGGAATCTAGCGATGGGCCAGAGGCGAGTGATCTTCTATCCGCTCCAACAGCATTGAGCAGACTGGGTGTGACTTTGCCCTTCCGAATACGCATTGCCTCTAGGAGATCTTGCTCTTGGCGGGTCACAGCGATCACACGACTCCTCCGGTTCAACTCTTTCAACTCTGCGGGGGTGCGGAGAGGTTGCTGCGGGAATTGCGCCAGAATTTCATCCGGGATACTAGGAACTCCGCTGGAACGGCGAGTTTGCGTTGTACGTCCAGTTTTCTGAGAAGATTTCCCATTCGAGGATTGAGAGGCCTTTCGTGGGCGAGCTACAGGCACTGGCAGGCTATTTTCAGTTTGACGGGAGCCACGTGTGCTAGTCGAGAGTGCCCGGTCAAAGCGTCTTACCGCCGTGGCAGCATGGGCGGTGGAAGACGTGTAGACGTGAGGCTCGTCTTCGTCATAAGTAGCCACACTGCCTCTTTTAAACTTGTTCGTATTGCGCATTGACTCGGATGTTGGAGTAAGGTCATCGTCATCCTCATCCTCTGAAGAAGAGGAGAGGCAAAGCATACTAGTGTTTCGCAGGTCCTTGTTTTTCAAGGTATTTTTGCTGCTCTTCTTGGTCAACGAGCTCCTATCACTTTTAAATTTTGACTCATTGGTCTTCCAAGACTCCTGGGGAGTGCTTAAGCCACGACTAAGGTTTGGGTCTAGACCTGAGACAGGACTCAAGTGAGTCTCCTTATGTCGAGAGGGACTGTGAGCACGTCTCGAGCTTTTCCGAGGTTCCTGGGGGCCTTCGTTCTCTTGCTGCAATTGTTCGTGACTCAAAAGTGATCGTCGCGCCGCATATCGATCCAGGGCCAAATCAACCTCACTCGTCCCAAATGTCCGCTCCAGTGATTGTTCCGACCACTCGCCGTTTTTGCTCTCTGCAATTGAAGGTAAATCTGAATTCTCACCCCCATGCTTAGATGGGTCATTTTTGGTGATTGAAGATCGGAGAGGAGGGGGATGTGGATCAACGTATCTGCTAGCAGAATTGCTCGTGCCGCCGGTCATCCTTTCAATCTTGTTGAAAGAAGGATCCGGGACAACTGTAGAGACTGGGGAAGGGGAGTTGACCATTCGGTGGGGGGATAGAAGTGTTGGTGGTGCAGGATTTCGCGGCTTCGGGAACAAGACGGAAAGATCAATTTTTGAAGATCGCGTCTTTCGCTTGGATTCCTTCGGTGGATCTTGATCCTGCACGTATGTCACCTCTGGCTCAACGCTGAGTCCGTGTAGTGCTTTGGGCTGGAGCCCTTGGTTCTTGGGTGTTTTGGACGATTCTTTCGAGCTGAAATAGGAGAACAGGGTGGACGAGGAACCAGTATGGTGAACCTTTTTCGACGACTTGGGAGACAACTTGGGAAGCGGCGGCGCGGCGTCCTGCGATTGGTAGTCTTGACTGAGCAGAGGTGATGAGGCCCGTACGCGAAGGTTTTGATCGGGCATCAGATGATTTTCTGAAGAGCGCGGGAACGGAACGAAGCCGGTGGTCTGCCTAGGAACACTATCGGTTGGCTTCACAAAGCTCGGTCGGGGTACATTTGGAGACTCCTGCCACCCGCCATGTTCTGTAGGAAGTGATATGTCGGTTCCGAAGAATCTTTGAGCTTTCGAGGCTCGCCGGTCTGCCATTCGGGTCTGTTCCTGGGTGCTCAATGGGTCATGTTGTGCCGGTTTACGACTCGATAGCGGAACATGGACCGGTGGGAGTTCTCGCTGTCCCATGGTGGGAGATGCAGTAGCAAGTTCAATTGCTCATGAAATCGTACGATGCAATGGGCTCGCGGGCTCGCAGTCTGTCCAGCTTGTGGTCTCTCAGGCTCTGAGTGCACAAAATTTGTGGCAGCTGAGCGGGTCCCAGGTGGTTCAAGTATTGTCTCGGTTCCGACTCAAGTCTACTCCACCAAATTAGTGATTTAAGTCTGCAATTTAGGGGAAATTGGGCTAGGCGTCAACGAACCTGCAAGTAGAAATCGATGTTGGCTGTTTATGTATTGACTCGGAAGATTTTGAGGAGTGGTTTAGAGTTGTCAAATCAACAGATCCGAGCAAAAAAGCGTGACAGGTTGGGGTCAGGACGTTTTTTTAGGACGATGATGTGTCTGGTGTACATGCAGATAATCCCTGTTCTTACGGGGCTAAAAGGGGGGAGGACTCCACAGATGCCTTGAATAAAACCCTCATAGGCCGAAAAGCAGTGTTTCATTTGGTCCAATTTTAATTGGAAGTGGAGCACGGCATCTTCAAAGCTGGTTGACAACATTAAACATAGTACGGAGGACTTAGTCCGGAGTGCTCAGTCCTCCGTACTCCTGAGGTCGATATAGGATGTGATATCCAAGTTTGCTTGTGATAGCTATGAATTTGGTCTTCAGGGGTCACCATGTAGATGTTATGTGCCTATTAGGGCTACATATCATGCTATATAACATGCATTTGCATCACACTATTAAACATTCGGTACATTTGGATTTCACTTTTTACCCTAAAAGTTTGACCCCCTACTGGGGCATCTGCAACCTAAAAAAATAGTCAACTTTCCGAACCTGAAGAACGTGGTGGCTTTCTCCGTACTCCATATTCTCTGTGGATTGACACTATTGACGCCTACGAAATACTATCCTCGCCGTCGCCAAAATGGAATAAATTACCGTATAATCCACTCGTTTTAGATGTCCAATCCCCTTCTATCTACTCGGATGGATGCTTTTTCTCTAATCACAGGCGCTAGAATGTGGAGTCCAACCAAGTCTAGAGCCACAAACGGTATGGAGAATCCACTATGTTGCACGATAGTTGAGCGATGCAATTGCACCAATTGATCTGCTACGGTCGCATATCTGAGAGACCAGATCGATACATCGTTCTCTGGCTCAATGCGCCCGAGCAAGGTTCTATGAAATGTTGTTATGCAGAAGGCCCCAATATGAGAGATGAGGTCTGCCCCACCCAGTGTGCTCCGTGACAAATTTCAGCCCGGGTACCTCCGTGATCGCCCCCTTAGGAACCAACCCTCGCGTTTCCCGGGTCGTCGCCGTCACACGTGTACGTACAAACCCTCCCCTGGGAACTGGCGATGATTGACTTACATATGGGCTCGCTCCTCTTTAATCCCCGACCTTTTGCATGTGCTGTTGCTCAGGAAGAAGCCGAGACGTAAGTCCGATTTGCGACTGACAGCCTGACAATCTATGGCTGTAACAAGGTGCGAAGACGCTGTGAGATCTAAATCGTGAAAGTCGCCAACCAAGAAATGAGAACCGGTAATTTCTCTGAATAAATAGGGGCACAGACACCACTTTAAACAAACTTTATATCCTTGCAGCCCAGCCCATGTGCCGCGTCTTAGACCCACGAGGTGGAACAAGCAGTGATGACATTCCGGGGGCGCAATTTCAATCAGATCCAGATCCCTGTTCCTTGTGCATCTGAGATCGATTGGCCGAACGCTGATCCATCTCTTCATAAGTTATTAGCGGTAATCGGTCTACCGCTCCAAGGACTTGCGGGCTTAGACCAACTTTGTGGAGTGCCATGTCAATTCAAAGAGATGGGCAGTAAAGACAACCTTTGAATAACAGCGAGAAACGCGACTCGAGGATATTATACTTTGCACTCCATATTTTACCCCAAGAACAGTCAAACGAAATACAATGTTGAATCCAGGCTAGTGGTTTAGCAAGTCGCTAGACCAAATGGTTGTGCGGATAACCCCTGGTGGTTGCTAGTAGTCGACTCCAATAGCGTAGTCCGGTTCCAGGGCTTTAGATACACTCTGATGGCGATCTTTTGTCTTTCGTGTAGGTCATGAAGCGAAAATCAGGGAAGTCCTCCATATCTGACATCCCACTTTCCAAAATTTGAGGCTTTACAATTTTCCTCATTTTTCGTCAGACATTCACAAAAATGTACTAGAAACCCTGATCTGAGGATCCAAGTAAGCAGGATGTTGGGTCAAAAATAGCAAGAAGATCAAATGTGGAGATTCCCGTTCAGGAAGAACTATAGAAGAGCTTCCATCGCAAACCTACTTTTTTTTACACGGTCAACCTAGCTATACATCTACCCTACATTCTGCAGTTACTCTACTATGGTGTGCATGAAAAGTTTCAGTCCCATGCACTGTGCTGCGTTTGTTCTACTTCGTAAACTACTGCGATCATTCCTCTATTCAAGCTTCATCTTCTTGGCCTCCCAAGTAGAAAGGTTTCATCAAATTCCGCTTCGTCAACCGAGTCCAGAAACCGCTTCGACACATTGTTTGAGGTCTGCCCATCAAAGAGATACCAATTGGCCGAAGGGTTAGGGCGAACCCGCTCCCAAAGCTTAGGTTGCCAGCTAGGGTTGATGGTAAAAATGCCACTCAAAGAACTCATTCATGTCACCGGTCAAGATAGGAATACCAGACCAAGACAAATGTGACCGAATCGTTGGCGGAGGGATAGGACGTGGTATTTCGTACTTCTCAGTAATCAGATTATGTATACCCATAGACCATGTCGCAGATGTATGGAATCTCTTACACATTCCCGGATAAGCAACACGGGGTCCAAAAAATTCGCTGTAAATGGTGTTGCAAGATGAGATTGTCTTGTGGGGCCAAATCCAGATCTATTTCATGGTAGTCTTTCACCTTGCTCCAATCTGCTAATCTCAGAATATCACGTTTCCGAATACTGTGGACTGTTACACGACCTCATCGCTACAATTTGAATGTTATTAGATGGATGCTTTGAGGGATAGCAATTGATCTGCCCATTCGGACACGTTTAAACAGGTCTTTCATCGGATTAAGATCGAACTCACATCCGGTCAAGCAGCTGTAGTAGCAGCGTATGTCTGGAACTAGTCCATCCTTTGCAGAGTAGTAGCCATAGCACAGGGTGTGCTTTCAGTCCTTTCAATTAGCACACTTCATCATTCAATGTTGCACTCACACGAACAGTGACTCCAATCCGTATGCCCATACTCAGTCATGCTGTCACTTGGCCAAGGCAGATTCTCCTTACTGTCTTTGTTCTCCTTGTCTAGTTTCTTGGGGTACCATGGCGACTCTCAACAGTGTATACCATCTTTGCTGTGGTGAGTTTCGAGCCCGCGTCTTGCAAATAACCGATGAACTTCGCCGGGAAAAATTCCATTCGAGACTCTTGACGAGCCTTAGAAAAGCGAATCCTATCGCGGCTAGCGGGAATTATTGTGTAAAATTCCCCCTGTGACCAATTCAAAGGCATTCTAGACTTTATTCGGCGTTCAAGGGTATCCACATTTGTGACAAACTTGGTTTCTGGGGAGTCTTCCAAACCAAATTCGACAGACTTAGCCGCTGGCTGGGCTACTTTGTCCTTTTGAGACTGCTGAGATTCCATGTCTTCTTGCCTGAAGAGGTTTCTTTCGTCCACTTTCTTTTTGGTCAACTGAAAGTCAGCACCTATTCAATGGTTTGGATGGAAGCATTAATGAAGGGAAGACTGACGTTTCACCGTGACTCTCCGCTAGCCTTCCTTAAGGTTATCATCTTGGCCGAATATTTGGTTAAAATGTAAACACGGTGGACCAGAGACAATTTTTAACCATCGGTGTCACCAGCAGTGCTTTCACCTTTGGAGACATCTATGTCCCCCAATGCGTCCAGTGGTAATTGATCAGGTGGGGGAATGCTGACCTCGTCAGACGGAAGCACTGCACCGTCGTTCGTCTTCTCCGCCGAAGGGAAGTAAGACTCGCCACCGGGTAAGGTAGAAACGAGAGAATTCATACTCGGTCAGACTCTTCTCTGTGTTAGTCCTGAGCCTCGATTAAATAAAAGCAGTCTAAAAAAAGGAATGAACTAAAGCTTATAAATATACGCGTGATAGCCGCTGTCAAAACGCTTCTGTAAACGCGCCTCGTTCTTTCCTAATACGAAGTCCGCAGATATTCAGTGTCGTCTTGAGAATCAGCAAGCCCATTTACATCGTAGTATCCGGAATCTTTCATTTGGAGAATCCTATTATTCCCAAGCTGCGCCTGTGTGTTCAACCAGTAGGTAGTAACACCAGGAATGAACAATATTGGAGTGCACAAAGTAGGTAATGCTGGGCTTTCAGCACATGTCGTCGTCAACCATCAGACAAGGGCCATGCTCTCTCCGTCTTCAAGGTGGGAATAGTTATAGCACTCGTAGAAGCGGTTTGCTCTCAGAATCCGCTCGCTGGAGGCATCTCTGAGCAAAAATCCACTCAACTCTATGAGTCAATAAGACATAAACTCCAAGGTTATCCAGGTCATAACTAACTGCATAAGTAGGACCAATTCGACAGTTTAGGTGTATATTTGATCGCAGCCAGAGAAGAAGGGGCCTCGCGAGGAACTGACTAGCAATGATATGTACTCTCAGTTTCACTAGCTCCAAGCTTTGCTTGTGTTGTGCCATCAGAGTTTGTTGGCTTCATCTCAGGTGCTATTGATTCAAAGTGACTACTTACAAATACGGAAAACCGGCGGATTTCATCCACGGAGTACCCCAAACTCAGAGAGAGCCTCTCAAGCTACGAATCTCTTATGGTGAGGTAGAATTAGACCATTACGAGCATGACAGCTGAAAGCGAGTAAGTGAACATCATAATGGGAGAAGACGAGGATATCATATTTTTATGGGGAATGTGGACGAAGAGGTACAAAGAAAATTTTAGATCTACGAACTCTCATCAATCGCTTACTCAAATTTTTCTTCTTGTAGACTACATTCGCCATACCATTTCCGGTTTATGTGGCCTGCGTGAGCATGGCAGGCACGGATGCAACGGACACCCCGGTATAGCCATATGTAGACATGGCTGTATAGAGCCCATGGGTCCATTGCATTGGTGTTTTGGTTGTCTATCGATCGTTGATATATTAGTTTTTTTCTCATGGGCAATTTATCAACAGGCACTCAGCTGTGAAACACATGTCGGGACAATCTTGTCTTCTGCCGGGTTTCCAGCGAACCAGGAGTGATTCGACGTCAGTCTATACTATCCAACCCCATCATATGTCAAGTCAAATCTCATACTGCAAAATGCGATTTAACAAAAAAGATCATGGAAGGCAGGGTTGAAGAGTTGTAGTACGTAAAAGCAACCAAACCCTAAATCGATGTGGGGGGGGAGGCCAAGACAATGCAGATATCGACCGGTGGATATTCCACCTGGGTAGGACATGACTTACATAGAGTAAGTATATAGTAAGGGGTAACAGACTACACGCTGATTATTTCGTACCCCTGTGCCCTGTGTCGGCCTAAGGAGCCCCTGATATATGTAATTTCTTCAACACAACAATGAGACACAACCTCGTGCCAAGAAGCCACCCGACGCCCCCACCTCACGTGATATGTGGCGATGGCAAATCAAAAACTTGATGGACGTTGATTTGGGATGAATAGATTGTGAATGTTTTTTTAAAGGGGCAAAGAATAAGGAAATCTATTACGTCCCTGGTTGTAGATGGCAACGTTCTCTTCACAGCTAATGCTTTGGATCGCCTTCATCTGCATCTACAAAAGATATTTCAAAGGGTGGAGCTAAAAACACCAGCTAAAAAAGACACTACGAAGATGCAGAAGCGGCCGACGATTCTTGTTGTAAATGCTTTAGATAAAAGGTCAACCTGCTTATCTGACTGTCATATCCTCGGTCCCACCTCCGTGAGGTCTAGAGCAGAGCCAAGGGGGTTTTCTTCAATCACACTCGGATCATTTTGAAGTTGGCATAGACAACAATCAAGGTAGAGTATCTAGATATTTTTTAAAAAACCAATCCCGAAAAAAGAAGCAAAGAATCACAAAAATGCCCTCTAAAAAAAAAAAAAAAATATGAGGTAGCACGTTGGGCCATGACATCGTCCACCTATGGGAACCGGAATAAATGTTGTTCTCCGCCCCAACTCCTTGTCAGCCGCCACTGTTTCTTTCTCCCCTTCCCTTTGCTTCCTTGCTTCCATTATTTGTGTTTTGTTCCCCTCCCCCTAACAACATTGAATTCTTGATTATCCTTCTTTTTTGACACTATGTGCTGAATGCCCTTTGCATCCATGGTTTCGCTGGTGTACCGCGCTGAGGGGGTGTTTTGCTAAAAAAAAAAAACAAGATCATCTTGGACATCTACAGTTCCTTGGTCTTATTACACATGAGCTTGCTTTACAATGACTTCATACGCTCCCAGCTCCCTTCAAATATCTGAAGTTGACTCGGCTTTGACCGACCACAACGCGTCCGTGCCTGCACCCTCTTATGCGACCCACAGCCCCGGATCTCGATTCATTCATCCTCGAAAACGCGAAATGGACGAAAGAGAGGAGCTGATCCAAGGGCCATCAAACGCGGCTATCGGACAATTTACCTTTGCCCCTGCTACCCGAACTACAGTGGTCACGACCACTACAACCACGACGACCTCCTTCCCGCCTTTGACAATCAACCCCCCGCGAGCCGTCAAGGATCTGGATGCCCGACAATACCCTCTCGCCTCATCTCCGACTCCAGCGGCCCTAAGAAGCCTCAAGTTCAAGATTGGCAACAAGTCGATCATCTTCAACGAGCCCGAGGATACCACAAACGCTGCCGCTGAGGTACGATTTCATCCTACCGTTTCATTGTTTCCAAATGCTCACAGTATAATCATAAATAGTACAAGGAGAAAACCGAGGCGTTGATATCCTCAAATGGCCAGATTCGCTCCGTGAATTCTTTCATTTCCGAGGGCGAGAACCCCACTCGGCGTCTGACCCCTCCGAGATTAGCGAGCCAACCTTCTAGCTACCCTTTCAACTCTCGCCGTCGCGCTGTCTCCCCCGTCGCGCTATTTGATCGACCCTCTATCCTTCCACGAACTCGCCCGTCACGGGTTCCTTCGGAACCCATTACACGTAGAACTCGCCAAAGTGGCGTGGGATCAACTCATCTTGCCGCTGGCCTTGCCACGCCGGACACCGAAAACAGCCAGGGGGGACTTGGTGAAAATACGGCTCCAAGACCGAGAATCCATAGCTCTGTGTTTCCGCGCAGGGATCCTCCTTTGCCGTCACCTCTCTCCTCTGAAATTGGAGCTAAACGCTTACACACTTCCAACCAAAATTCCTATTTGCAGAATGCATTGTCAGGGATTGGATCAAATTCCGAAACTCAAGAGTCTCAGGCTACGGAAGCGGATGAGAGTTGCTCAACTGCACACGAATCGGCTTCTTTCAGTCACGACACAACATATGGAACCCAGGAATCTGCATCGCAAGAAAGACCCGAGCTTATATCTCAATCTCAACTGTCGGCCATAGACAATGCCATGGCGCAAGATATGTGTCTCCCAAGCCCCAGTCTCTCGCCGGTCGCTGCTATGAATGCCCTCCATGGCGAATCAGCCTTCGAGTCAGAAGGGCTTGACGTTGATACAGACTCCAGCCTAGATCACAATGTCTCACATTTTTCTAAAGCTTTGCGGCTCCAGGATGCAGATGAGACCCGGGAGAATGGCCATTCTCTTACAAACTCACATTCACCTACCTCCTTATTAGATATTCCCAAGGTGTTGGAGTTCTTTGATTCGGTGCCTGATGAGGTCAAAACGTATCTCATGTATCAATTCCTTCGGAGATGTCCTAAACCTACCCTCCATTTCGTGGCCGATGTGGTTAATCCGACTTTGAAGTGCGACTTTCTGGCTCTTCTGCCACTTGAGCTCAGTCTCAACATCGTCAAATACCTTGACGTTCAGACTATGTGCCGTGCCGCGCAGGTGTCGAAGAGGTGGAGGCACATCACGAATTCTGATGAAAAGAGCTGGAAGAACCTCCTTGCCCGGGATGGATATCATCTCTCAGATGGAGAACTGGAACGGGCTATACGACAGGGATGGGGATGGCAGTTGTCCAGCGGTCCTGAAGATCACGAGGAAGATCTCAGCCTTGTGGCCCTATCCAGGGGGGATTTGGAGGCGTCTCCTGTCCCTTCGATGGCGGGTCCCAGCAGCAGAAGCCCTCTAGGGTCTCTGTCAATCAACCGACGAGGTAAACGGAAGGCAAACACGCGTGCTTCAAGCCGCAAGCTTGCCAAGCGGAAGGTCTCATCCAGTGGAGGAGATATCGCCGATCCAGACTGGAGGAAAGATATTGCTGCATCTGAGGCCCCATACGCCGCTGCCAACGCTGCAGCTGCAGCCGTGCCCTATGCTGAAGTGGGTCTACCCTCGCTCCGTGGGCTCTTCCTCTTCAAAGTCCTCTACCGTCGCCATGTTGCCATTCACAAGGGATGGATGCAACCGGATGTCAAGCCACAACATATCGCTTTCCGCGCTCATGACCGCCATGTCGTTACTTGCCTGCAATTTGATGCTGAAAAGGTTCTTACGGGAAGCGATGACACGAACATCAACGTGTACGACACTAAAACAGGTGCGCTGCAGGCAACGTTGGAGGGCCACGAGGGTGGAGTGTGGGCTCTTGAATATCATGGCAACACGCTAGTCTCCGGTTCCACCGACCGCTCAGTACGAGTCTGGGACATCGAGCGAGCCAGGTGCACTCAGATCTTCCACGGCCACACCTCCACCGTTCGATGCTTGCAAATCGTCCTGCCTGCCGAGGTCGGTAAAGATGCAGATGGCCAGCCTGAGATCATGCCCAAAGAACCATTGATCATTACTGGGTCTCGTGACTCAAACCTTCGGGTGTGGAAGCTTCCCAAATCCGGTGACCCAGTCTACTATCAGAGTGGTCCTACAGTGGATGACGCTAGCTGTCCATACTTCATGCGTGTGCTCTCCGGCCATCAGCACTCTGTTCGTGCAATTGCAGCCCACGGTGATACGCTTGTGAGTGGTAGTTACGATTGTACGGTGAAGGTCTGGAAGATTTCCACCGGACAGACTTTGCATACTCTGCAGGGTCACTCAATGAAAGTATATAGTGTGGTTCTTGACCATAAGCGCAATCGTTGCATCAGTGGAGCCATGGACCACTTGGTCAAGGTGTGGTCACTAGACGATGGCGCCGTCCTATACAACCTCGAAGGTCATACCTCGCTCGTTGGTCTGCTCGCCTTGGAGCACGATTTCCTTGTCTCGGCTGCCGCTGATTCCACCCTCCGAATATGGGACTCTGTGCACGGCCACTGCAAGAACACCTTGAGTGCACACACCGGAGCCATCACCTGCTTCCAGCATGATGGACAGAAGGTTATCTCCGGGTCCGATCGGACACTGAAGATGTGGGATGTACGAAACGGCGAGTGTGTTCGAGACCTCCTCACAGACCTCAGTGGCGTGTGGCAGGTCAAGTTTAATGACCGGAGATGTGTTGCTGCGGTCCAACGTGATAACTTGACCTACATCGAAGTATGTATTCTCTAATGAGGCTTTCTGATCCTTTAGGCTAATATTGCTTCCACCCAGGTTCTCGACTTTGGTGCTGCACGGGATGGAGTCCCGGAAAGCAAGCTTGCGAAACGCATTGTCGTCAACCGACGTGGGCAGGAGGTCCTCGGCGGAATCGAAGATGACGACGACTTGTCTGACTGAGATGTCTAGGCCGCGTTTCTCTTCAACCAAAATCAAAATCCCAAAATCCGACTACCTTCCTCCTTATACTCCTTACTCCCTTTCCTGTACCTTTTCTTCTCTTCTCACTCTATTCCCCCGTTCACGATACCCATCCTTACAGCTCTCGTCTTCCATCGGAACAAATATCCTTTGCATAGCGTGGTCGGCATTCTTTGGTCTTGCAACATTACGAAAAGGGGCCAGGCGTTGTTTTTCCCATTTTTTTCTCATCATCTTTTATGTGGAGGATTCTATCATTATGAAATCCCAAAATATTTGCCTATCACCATGCATCCTGTCACCGATCCGTTTTCTTTGTCTTCGCCTGTTGCGTATGTGACTTCCCATTCTGTTGTCAAGTCGGTGATTCTCCTACATATTTTTCGTTCTGCTTTGTCCGTATCGGACTGCCCATAATAGATTGATTACCTATCATTTGTTCTTGTAAATTCTGTCATGAGTTGGGTTGGTCTAAGGTTTCATTGTAGCATAGTACATGTGTATTCTGCTTACAGCAGCTGGCTCTAAATAGCGAAGCATTAAATGCTCCGACAAGAACCATAGTGGTGCTTGGTGGTCTGGACACGCTCTCATAGACCATTGTTGGCTAGTTCTGATGGGGGCATGATGTACCAGTAGGCACCGATCTGAGGATTGGCTGTCATGCTCAGAATAAGCCAGACAATCAGTCCTCGCCCCAGAAAGGGAACAAAAGATGTACAGTTTTATCTCAGACCCATAGATATATGCGCTCGAGGGGGAGCTGATCCGACCTGACTAGCCGCACCAAGTAGTCAAGTCTAAAAACCCGACGAGCATAGTTTCGAACTTGGACAGCACAGCAAGTTCTTTCATGACAAAGTGGCCTCTGCAGCAGGCGACACAGCAAGCTGACCACCCTGCAAGCTCCCATCGATCCCAGCAGCAGATAAAATCGACCAACGAACAGCATCGATTCCCAGCGCCCGGCCAGGTCCAATCTTTGCCTCGGCACTACAAGTCAAAATTTCACCCAAAGACCCAGGTCCCTCTGAAGCCCGCGGATCTGGCTGTACAATCGGTTTGATGCCCTGGAGCAAGAGCTGTAACCGCTCGATATTGGCGGGTGTGACCCCGGTCTTTATCTGCTTCAATTGCCTAACGAGGAACTTGTCGACTTTGGATAGAATGATCTGGTGTGGGATTGCATGGTGTCGGAACAGTCTAAGAATCTCGGCGTCTGTTTGCTTGATCCCGTGCGTACTGTCGATAAGGAGGAACGCGCGACGGAGTCTATAGTATCTTTGTCAGTCATAATGCATGCTGGATGAGTAGATTTTTTCTTATGAGTTCCATGCTCAAAAAAAAAGACAGGCGTCAAAACTCACTGTTTCCGTCCCTGGAGATACTTCATAATCTCCGCTCCCCACTCGGACCGACTCGCCTTTCCGTATCCTGGCATGTCAAGCAGCACAACCTTCGACTCGCCGCCCTTTGTACCACCAATCCCGAACGCGTTCATTTCCCTCGTCCGGCCCGGTTTTGATGATGTCCAGCAAATCTCCTGTCCCATTATTGCGTTCAGCAGTGAGCTCTTGCCGACATTTGACCGGCCTAAGAATGCGACTTCCGGCTCGACTGATGCAAATGGTGTCGTGCGGAATTTGGCTGCAGACCAGAGTTTGAGCGGTGAGTGACGCGATGGCGTGAAGACCTTGTCGGCGAAGGCTAGCTGATCCTCTTTGGGCGCTCTAGTATCCCAGTAGTAGCAGAGGTCGGACGGGGTGAGGTCTTTGAGTTCGCGCTTAGAATTGGGATTTGAGGATGAGGATAGGGCCCGTATTGTTGTATATAATGATATCCTGGATGCAGAGTGTCTGCAGACTGGTATTGAGTTCCAGACTGGTATTGAGTTCATCATGACTCTCGAGTACTTGAAAGGAATGTCGACAAAATGCCCCCCAAAAAAAGGTAGAGCTGGTTATTGATTTCTCCAGATCGGCGCACGGGGCAAGTTGCCCGAGCCATCATCAGCTATCGCATCCAGATAAGACTCACACTCTCCCCAACTTCCCAAGGTTGTTCCATACCTCACCAGTCAAGATGATCAACGCAGTCCTCGTCTTCAATAATAATGGCCAGCCCCGGCTAACCAAGTTTTACACACAGCTGGTGAGTCTAAAACCCGCCGCACTCGCGCACCCGCACAGGACAATCTCAAACTAACTCCGGAAACAGGACACGCAAACACAACAATCCTTGATCGCGCAAATATATCGTCTAGTCGCGCAGCGTCCAGCAAGCGCCTGCAACTTCCTCCCACTCCCACCTCTCCTCTCGCAAGGTGCCAGCTCCTCCGCCTCCGGGCCCTCCGACACCCCCACGCAAATCACATACCGGACTTACGCAACGCTGTCCTTCATCATGATCTCTACGTCCACCGAGTCCCCACTTGCTCTGATCGATCTTATTCAGGTGTTTGTCGAGGCGCTGGATCGCATGTTCGAGAATGTCTGCGAATTGGATCTTATTTTCGGCTATGAGACGATGCATGCTGTGCTTGGGGAGATGATCGTTGGCGGTGTTGTGGTTGAGACACATATTGAGAAAATCATTGCTGGTGTGCGTTCCCAGGAAGGATCGCTGGGGAAGAAGAAGGCTGTTCAGGCTGCTAGTACTACTTTGGGTCGTGGGGCTTTGCCTGGGTTAGGGGCTTGGAGGTGATCTATTGAGGATCGATGCTTTCTCTTTTGATGACCTGCAAATCGATGGATCTGTGGAACACTGCGTCCCATTCGGTCTATTTGAGGCGTTTTGGTTACGTATTCTAGATTTGCTTTGGCAGGAATTAGGAGTGGTTTTATAGACTTTTCGGGCATTGATGCCTTTTAATGATATTTTTGAGTGGTGTTATTCTAAATGAAGTTTTGTAAAGTCACTTACTTGTATTTTCGTCGGTGTATGTAAACCAGGATTTCTGAGACTCATCTATTCTCGTCCTTCTAAAACTAACCCATAGGCGTTTTAATACCGGGCTGGGTCTTCGAGTGCATGTGTCGGAAGTGGCCCTGTTGACCGAAGTCCCTCTGTCCTTTCCTGTCAAAAGTTGCTAGTCAGATATGCGTTTTCGACAGCTTACACTGTTAAGCAGCTCTACCCGACTTCCATTGCTACTGTGTCTGACATTGACATAAAGGGGCAGGGTTGTGAGAGTCCTTGCCCGAATTGTAAACCCGTAGATGGTTTTTTGCCTGGCCTTTTTCCATTCATTGTGGGAATGAAGATCGAACGGTAAATACATGCACGTTCCCTTTTGAAATGCTCAAGTGGTTTGCACATCATAGTACAGGACACCTCAACTAGATCATGCACTCTTACCTAGACCAAGGCTTTGCTGGATGTAGAGATGGGTGATGTAGTTGAAAATTCCCAGGCATCGTCTTGAGCTTTGGACCTGAAGTATTGGAAACTCCAGATGCCCCTCACACTATCCTTGTACATGCCCCAAAAAGGATGACAAAAAGCAATTATAGCTATGTCTGTGGGGGAGTTATTCCAAAAGAGACTCCCAAAAAAAAATTCCCGAAATCGTGAAAATCTCCGAACCTAATAATTGGTACGATATTTATATATGTACATTCATCTTGGGGGAGAGTCTGAAAGCCCATCATCTTGGCAAGCGAAGAAACGATCCTAATAGCCTAGTATACCTGGAGGATTGATTCGTCATGCGAATTGAGGTTCTTCTCGCCATGCCCAGAAATTCAGTCAATGATACATGAATGATTAGAATGCGATCAATCGACTCACTGCGAGCGATTCATAATTGTAGTACCGTCATAGTAGTTTTAAAAAAGACCACCGAGCCATTTAAAGACTGTTGCGATGCTTGGTTGGTAGATGACTTTTGGCTAAAACCAAAAGTCTTGTAGGGAAGAGAGGATCGCAGGATCGGTATATCCAAATAGCAGGCGAAGAAAGCATTCCAGATGAGACATTAACTCCCAGAGCTTGAGAAAAACCCCAAGTTGGATCACTCCATTGACCCCAAGATTATCTTGCTTGCGCATTTGCACGGGTGGGTGTTTGTAAGACATGCTGAATTCCAGACTGGCTCAATTGTCATGTGCAAGATCGAAGGCATGGAACTACTATAACTGGCGAAAATTTCAGCGTCGTGCTTTCCGGTTCCTTCCCAAGAGAATTGGAGTTATGGCCAAAAATATAGAGTCTTGGGGGAACAGAACTGCTGAATTTGAGCGTAGAAGTGTGAACCCCATCGCCTAGGAGATGGTGGTGATACTCTCTCTTGTCGGGTCACCGATAGTGAGCCATCGGAACGGTCAAGGGGGTTAAGACGCCAGTATTTCATGTGAACTTTGCGCTGCGTTAAGAATAAGTCTCCATGTAGCTTCTCTGCTTTTGTTTCTCACGCATTGCACGTGGAAGAAGAAATGGCATTGGTAGGCTGGTGGTATTGCCTGACTCAGTTGCTGGGCTACTAGGACATAACATCCAATCGAGGGCTAAACTAGTCTGCACCAGCTCTATTGCTGATTTGATCACATCTGGGAGTGCTCCCCTTAGGGTACACGTTTAAGGTTTTGTAAATAACCCTACAGTATCGGGTTCCAAACCTCTCTGACGCGGGATCCAACAGCCAAACATAGATCGAAAGAGAGTGTTACCAGGTGTGGGGTCCATGGATAACCCTGGAAATCCAGAGGTGACCAATCCAGGGTTGGAGTAGATATCATGGGGCCGATGTTTCAGTGCCCCTGATGATTAGTGTGCTGTCAGTCGAACAGCAGACCAACTTTTCACTTCATTTCAATTGAAGCAACTTTTTCGAAGGAATTCAAGAGAGCATTAGAATCAGGTAAATTTAGAAATTTCTGCTGTTTCAAAGAGAATACAATAGTAGTGGACAATAGTAGTGGTTGGAGCATTGAGGAAGGTACGCTCCATCGATGCTGCCAGAATCTCGTGTAATTCCGTAGGCAAATCAGGCCGCTGCTCCTGAGGGAGTACATAAAGCCATTAGCCCACTAAATAGGTCAAAAGATCACAAGGACAAACAGAACGTCTGTTTGTCATTGCAGCGGCATATATGTGAAGCCCTAACATCCTTTAGGGACCACACTCGCGATGTGCAGCTGTCATGTGACCCTACATCACGTGAGACCTAAATTCTGCCCTAGTGGACTGCCCTAGCCCTGATCACATGAGCACACTAGCGTGACCCACAGAAACTTCATAAGGTGCATTCACACGAACATTTCCCTTTCTCATCCGTCAACCGTCAACCAGCGCAATCCCAGTCGACAAAATGGTGGTGAGTACATAAATTGTCTCTTGATAACATCAGAGGCTTCTTCTAGTTCTCGCGATGTCTCACGACATTTCGCTTTGCTTCAGATCTCTGATCTAAGCAATTCCGCCGATCGCGCTCAGCTTCGAAAGAGATGTGTCGCGCATCGTGTGATGATTTTGGCTGGAAGCATGGAGTCAATGCCCGTAACACGGCTTGGTTCATGTTCTCCTTAGAGTTCAAAGAAGATGCAGCACTATGTGAACAGCACGCTGATCTTCTTCCTCAATGATAGCCTCCTAAGTCCGGAAAGAAGACCGCCGCTCTGCCCTACCCCCAGGGCAAGGCTGGCGCTGGCAAGAAGGCTGCCAAGGTACGTTATTCCTTCTTCCCTTAAAGGGGTGCAAGAAATTCTAAAGATGGCTAACCTTTATTCCACAGAACCCCCTTTTCGAGAAGCGCTCTCGCAACTTCGGTATCGGCCAGGACATCCAGCCCCGTCGCAACCTCTCCCGCTTTGTCAAGTGGCCCGAGTATGTCCGTCTTCAGCGCCAGAAGAAGATCCTGAACATGCGCCTGAAGGTCCCCCCTTCCATCGCTCAGTTCCAGGCCACTCTCGACCGCAACACCGCTGCCCAGACCTTCAAGCTCCTCTCTAAGTACCGTCCTGAGACCAAGGCCGAGAAGAAGGAGCGTCTCGTCCAGGAGGCCACCGCCGTCGCCGAGGGCAAGAAGAAGGAGGATGTCTCCAAGAAGCCCTACAACGTCAAGTACGGTCTCAACCACGTCGTTGGCCTCGTTGAGAACAAGAAGGCTTCCCTCGTCCTCATCGCTCACGATGTTGACCCCATTGAGCTGGTTGTCTTCCTCCCCGCTCTCTGCCGCAAGATGGGTGTCCCCTACGCCATTGTCAAGGGCAAGGCCCGTCTCGGCACAGTCGTCCACAAGAAGACCTCCGCCGTTCTCGCCCTGACCGAGACCCGCGCTGAGGACAAGGCCGAGTTCGCCAAGCTCCTCTCCGCCATCAAGGAGGGTTACACCGACAAGAACGAGGATTCCCGCCGTCACTGGGGTGGTGGTATCATGGGCGCCAAGGCCAACGCCCGCATCGAGAAGAAGCAGAAGGCTCTTGCTTCCGCCATCAAGGTTTAAGCTTGTGTAACTACAGCTTTTCCTTTGATGTCTGTTTGACGGGATCGTTTTCTAATCGAAGCGCTCGGATCTCAAAAATAATGAGTTGTTATGGGAAACAACGAGGTGTTCCAAGGCTTTGACGATCTATTGACGGCCTCTTTTAGCTTTAGATGGGTGCGAAAGAGCCCTTTGGCCCTTTTTGGATCTTGTTCTAACAAAAAAAGACAAATTTTTCTCTCACGAACTCCAATGGTCCCATGTACCACTTTTCTGCAGATACCCATGAATGCATTTCTCTACCTGTTCAATCTATTGATGGTTTTCGTAGTCCCATCAGAACTAGGCATTCATGTCGTCTGCTTTGTATCCGTTGAGCATTTTAGTTGATTGTGGTCCATAAAAGTCCATGCACAAATGGCAGACATATCTTGACAAACAACTAATCTGCGTCATTTCACTCGATCGTGATTTTCACCTCTTCGCCTCCCGCCTGTGTGGGATCTGCGAGACACCTGTGGCACCTGCCAAGAATACCAAGTCTTTTTAAAATAATAGTCGCGTCTTGGCACATATCTTGAAGACCTCTACGGAGTACTCTGTACGCAGTAACGTATTGCACATGGGAGTGGAGCAGTCCGAAGCACATAGCAAATGCGATGTTTTATTCACTTGAATTGATTTCAAGAGAGTGCAAGGCTTCACCATTTCGAAAACTACCGAAAATGACATTGCCAAAAACCAGAAAGATAGATCTCAACTACAATCTTTGATCGTTCCAAAACACTTTCAAGAGAGGTCAGACAACACCTAAAAAAATAACAGCCAATAAGGAAAAGCCCCAATGGACCATTATTGTTGAGATGTCAAGTTGTACGGAGTAGTTTTATCGCATTTAATACTCCGCACGCTGATATAAAAAGGCCTTGTTTTGCAGAAAAAGACCATGTGGCTATTTACTACAGGCCGGAGGACACAAGACCGGGCAGGCTATATATATCCACGGATGATGGGTGAGTTGGAGGGGCACACCCCCCCCCCCCCCAAAAAACTTTAGGTACGTGCTGCACCCAATATGTACAGGAACAATAGTATTTATTTAATATCTCACACCGATGATACTATCTAAAACTGATTTCCATAGTTGTCGTACGCCTGGTAGACCTGCTCGCTGGCCTGGTACTTGGCCTTCTCCTTGTCAAAGAAGTCCAATCCTCGGGTCTCGACCTCACGGTCGACAAAGGCACCAGCAAATCCAGAGAGGATCTCCTTGGCCTTTGCGTGGCTATCAGGCTCGCCTATTACCGATAGGAAAAAGTATTAGCCTAGGCCTGTCCCTATAATTGACCCTATGCACCGAATGGTCAAGAGAGGAGGGGGTTGTATATGTACCGTTCTCAGCGACGTGGTTCTCGTAGGCCTTGGCAGCCTCGTAGCTAGCGGCACCGGCGATCAGCTCGTGGATCGCGGAAGGATCGTGCTCTTCCTGGCCGTTGTAGGTGTTGTAGGCCTGAGCCTGGTCGGAGTCGTCTAGGAAATGTGTATTAGTGGAAGATTGGCATCGAGGACGGATTAAGGGGATACTTACCACTGAACCAGCCCATTTTGAATTGAATTGAATAAGAAAAGTGGTAGAAGAGGGAGAAGGTGAAGAGTAGTGGAACGCGAGGAAGAGGGGTAGCCTAGCGGCTTTTATACTCTCCCATTAGTGCCACTTCATCATTTACGGCCACATCATTGAGGGGCAAATGCTCCCAAGGTCAGACCAGTCATTGATAGCGACGCCAAGTTTGGTCTAGTCAGAACAACTACAAAGGCGTACGGTGTACAGTCAGTGGACATGTAGAGCCCCACCCAGCTCACCGCCACTATCTATTTGTACCGCCTACCTAAAATGGGAGATTTGCACCATGCCTAGGTGTTCTTGGAGGGGTTTGACCGGCAGTATATTATATAATCATGGAGGTGTGGAGCCAGAGGTATAAAAACTTATGTCCGGTCACTGTGCATGTTTATCCTACACCGGAACGAGTATATAGTAGTAATAAACAGGTTCATTCCATCCTCGGACAAACTAAATACCAGGAACCGATAGGTATGAGCAGATTAAGAGAAGACAAGGCTGGTATGAAATTACAGTAAGATCCAGAGGTCCACGGCCGAAGCAAAGAATGAAAAAAAAGTACAAAGAAAACCCGCCCAGCCCAGAAGACCAGAGATGCTCACCGCCGACTTTTTTCCAATATGAATGATGACTCTGAGAAACCCTGTCTAAAGACACAAGTTGAAGCAAAAGCAAGCGAAGAAGGTGTATATTGTGAATAAGGAAGATAAACATGATCGCGGTCATTTGCTCATTAACGTTGAGGAGGTCGTGATAGCCCTTGGCGTACCTGTATTTTTGTTAGGCATTTCAGAGATAAGTGTTCGAACCACAATAACTCACCTTCATTTGTTCAATTCTCGCCTTCAGTTGGCTGGTGACTTCTGCGGCTCGCTTCCAGTTTTCTGCCGGTTCCGAAGATCTAGGCTGCTGATGGTCGTCTTCGGTGAAATTTGTGTTGGAGTTTCGGGTGGATGAGCGCGTCGGGCTACTGACGGCCGAGTAACCGTATGTAGGGCTCAAGTTACGTCGGCCTAGGCCGCCATTGCGACTGCTGAGCCCTGGTGATTCCATGCCGTTGTTTTCTCTCTCTTCACTGGGGGTAGCAGAGGCGTAGCTTCGAGGACGTGAGCTTTCGAAGCGGGATCCCATGTGAAGACCAGATCGTGCAGCAGCATTGCCATTGCCGGTATGGTCATGATAGGTGAAGCTTGTGTCCGACACACCCATGCTTCCTGAGTCGTAAGTAGCGTTGGGTGGGCTTATTGCAGACGCGCGAAGTGCTCGTGCGAGTTCACGCTTCAATCTTTCGATCTCTCTCTGCTGTTTTTGAACATTTCCCTCCGCAGTTTCTGCATCACTCCGTGCTCGAACAAGTTGAGTTTCTTTCGCCTTGATGCTCAAGACATCACGAGTGTGGTCCTCAATTAGCTGTGCATTCTGGTTTTGAAGTTCAGAGATTGTTGAGTTGAGCCTTGAACGCTCGGACTTCATGTCTTCCACGATTCGGTTGAAATTCTCCTTCTCCGCCCGTAATTCCTCCAACTCAGCACGTTCGGCGGCCGCCATGGCATTCGCGGCAGGTGAAGGGACAGGGGCAGGTTCAGCAGGCGCCGAAGGTCTGGCTATGGGCCGGCCCGCAAGGCCACGACCCAGACCAAACTTGGGAGCAGCTGGCGGGGGGGCTACATCCTCCTCTGGGGGTGCGGCAACTCGTTTTGTTGGAGACGCAGCGGTTCCGGGACCAGCAAGTTTCCGTTGCAGTTTGAGACCTGATCCAGGAGTTGGAAGGCCGCCGGCCTTCGGGGCGCCGAGCTTTGAAGGGATTCCTCGGGCTGCAGGCCTGGTCGGTGGTTCTTCTGGAGCGGGTGGAGCGGCCACAGGTGCTAGTTTTTTCAGCCCCGTTACGGGCTTCTTCCCAACTACCTTCTTGCCAGCCGGGGGAGCGGGCTTTGGGGGTGCCACAATAGCCTTGGGGCGCTCCTTGGCCTTGACTTCAGCGGTTCCGAAGTATTCTTTGATTTTAGTTTTACGAATCTCGTCAAGTCCATCGAGATACGGGTTCATAGCTCGTTCACCCAGGATCTTCATTAATGTACCAAGGATTTCAGCAGCTCCTTCACGGATTGCCGGGGCTGACTCGGTCAGTAGCTTTGTGCCGGCATCAGCAATCGCTTTCTGCTCAGCCTTGGCTGGCACTGTCCGGGTTGTGCGCAAGCAACGAACCAAGAACTTAACGGTTTCCTGCTTAATCTGTGGGTTCTTGTGCTTAAGATACTCAAAGATTTCCTCCAAGCATTCCGTAAGGGTTGTCGTGGTGAAGACAGCATCCAAAGCCTGACCCAAAGCATCTGCGACAGTCGTCTTCTTCTCTTTCAGACGTTCAAACATGGGCGCCATAATGACGCTTCGATATTTGGTAAATCCGTTGCGTAAGCCCTTGGCCAACACGTCCACACAGTTCGCAGCTACTGTGGCGACAGCGACGTTGGCATCCTTCATGGATTTGGCCAATCCCCTCACGATCTCATCATAGGGGCCGTCTTTGATACGGGGGACATTAAGAACGTTATAGAGAGCGTCCAACGCTTCCTTGCGGTCCTTCCATTTTGACGAGGCCAGTTGATCATGGAAGTCGGCAGGGATTTTCTTCATGACATCAACCGGTTCTGCTAGGTCGAAGGCATCGACAACCACCCCATCCTCCTCCTCATCAAATTCGTCGCCGGCTGGTTCTTCGCCCTCCTCGCCTGCTGGTGCAGCACTGGCCACGGCCATGGCATCTTGTTGTGCCCGAGTAAATCGCTCTTGCTTCGGTGTGGGATCCTGCTTCACAGCTTCGAATAGTTTCTCCAAATCTGCCTGCTGCACAGGTTTCAAATCGGCCCAAAACAGAGGCTTGATGGCCTCCCGAAGCCACCGATAGAGTTCCACGGTCAGGTTTTGTGCTTCTGCGCGGACATTTTTATCGGCATGACCAAAAACCTTGGTCAGGGCCTTCAAAGTTTGCTTTGGGTCGACGATCTTGCAGCCGAAGTTGTGATAAATAAGGGTAAAGGCTGCAAGAGAAGCGGCAACCACCTTGGGTACTTTGTGTGATAGTGTGGGTAGTAGCTCCTCGATCACCGGATCGGCCTTGTCTAATTCGACACATAATAGAAGAGCTTCCTGGGCGCTAGCTTTCCCAGCCGGTCGTGTAGATGGGAGACCTTTCTCAGCAATTGGGCCAATAGTATATGTGCGGGTCCTGTAAATGGGAATTTGTCAGTGGATTCAGGGTGGACCAAGGAGACCGTCGCGATTGGGACCGGGGGTTGACGCACCTCGTGCAGGCCTGGGCTCCTCCAAATTTCAAAAAGGCGCAGTATGATGCGAGACCTTCTGACTGTGCGGCGACGTTGGAATCTGCGACCGCTCCTTTCCACAAGCCGGGATCTTGTATGAAAGGCACGAAGACAGGGTCAGATTCATCGGGGGTCTTTTCAAATTGCGCTTTCGCATCTTCGTATCCCTCCTTTCGGACTTTCCAGTTCTGTATATCGGGGTTAGACTTTTCGGTAATTCTGTAAATCGGGTTTTTTATGCAGGAATGAGTGCACCTTGTGAGCGAACCGGTCGGCCAAAGGTAAAGAGGAGAAGTCCTCTGTGGCTTCAGCCATTCTGATGGGCGAAGGACGGAGTTAATCAACGGATCCTAGGAAGGTAAGGAGTCAGCAAGTTCTGCGGTATCTGATCAGAAGTGCGCATAGCAGCAAAGAAGGTCCTGGAGAAAGAAATTAAAAGGTCATAAGTAGGTGTTGCGGGGGGTCTCGGGGGTGTCTCGGGGTTCAGATGATCGTACTCTGCTGGGTTGAGGCCTAAAGGATTTCAAAGGCAGACTTGTCTTGAACTATGAGACACCGATCCTGACTAGAACATAGATATCTAAGTCAAAGTGTCAGATATATTGATAGGGTTGGCTGATATTATTCGAAACACACGGGGTTAGAGAAAATAAACGGCTGAAGTTGAAGGAAAGTAAACAGAAGCCTTGGCAAATTGTTTTGTTTTAACCCCCCTCCCCCCGCGGTGGACCACAACTTGCTCTTCATAATTATCTTCTTTTCTTTTCTCTCTCTCTCTCAACTCTTCATTTCCTCTACTTCTCTTGAGTCAATTCGTCATTTCATCAACTCCCCCTACTTCCCTTGACTCGCCGACACAACTTCCCCTCCATCGCACTTTTCCGAACCAAATTGGTGTATGCGCATTTGGATTAGCAGAGAGAGCAGAGAGGACAAATAACACTATGAGCCAACTTCTCACGACGCGGCAGGCGGAGGAGCTGTATGTGACCCGATCTGGTTTTTTCAGTGGTGCTCGCTGATGGCGTTTTGCGACAGACATAAAGGAATAATCGCCTACCTCACTTCTGTGAATTTACACCACAGCTCCGCCGCTTTACGAGAAGAACTAGGCGACTCGATCCGAGTTGACGAGACTACACTAAAGAAATATGAAGGACTCCTGGAGAAGAAATGGACGAGCGTAGTCCGGTTACAGAAAAAGGTGCGAAAACTGGGCACACCAACCAAATCTTCCTCTACTTAACCTGCCATTTTGGTACAGATTATGGACCTGGAGGCACGATGCGCTTCACTCCAGTCCGAGTTGGACACTGCAACCCCGACTTCTATGAACCGTAAAAACCAAGACCCAGTCACCTGGCTGCCTCGAGCACCAGCGCGTCATGACCTCGAATCACACCGCTCGCCAGTATCGTGTCTCGCTTTCCATCCAATATTCTCTTCATTGGCCTCCGGTTCAGATGACACCACAATCAAGATTTGGGACTGGGAGTTGGGCGAATTAGAACGCACAATCAAAGGACATACCAGGGCAGTGTTAGACGTTGACTATGGAGGACCGCGTGGAGGCACACTTCTTGCATCTTGCTCGTCAGATCTAACGATCAAATTGTGGGACCCGGCTGACGATTATAAGAACATCCGAACGCTACCGGGGCACGACCACAGTGTTTCAGCCGTTCGATTCATTCCATCCGGAGCTGCAGGGTCTCCCATGTCAGGAAACCTGCTAGTCTCAGCCTCTCGCGATCTCACACTGCGCATATGGGATGTGACGACAGGATATTGTGTCAAATCCATGCAGGGCCACGGAGACTGGATTCGAGATGTCACACCATCCCCAGACGGCCGGTTCCTGTTCTCCGGTGGAGATGACCGAGTTGCACGTCTGTGGGATATCTCATCCGGTGACACTAAATCAACATTCCTAGGTCACGAGCACTATATCGAGTGTGTGGCCTTTGCTCCACCGACGAGCTACCTTCACTTGGCCACTATTGCAGGGCTGAAGAAGCCACCGCCGGCATCATCGTCCGCCGAGTTTGTGGCTACAGGTTCTCGCGATAAGACCATCCGTATCTGGGATATCCGTGGAAACTGCATCAAGACCCTTGTTGGCCACGACAACTGGGTCCGCTCATTGGTCTTCCATCCCGGCGGAAGATACCTTCTCTCGGTATCTGACGACAAGACTTTGCGTTGCTGGGATCTCACGCAAGAAGGCAAGTGTGTACGCAAGATCGTGGCCCACGACCACTTCATCAGTTCGCTTCGGTGGGCACCACCTTTGGTTAAGGATGCCAGTGCAAACGAGGGCGCGAACGGTGCTGAGGCTGCGTCTAATGGGGCAAAAGTAGACCCCAATGCAACAAAGATGTCCATTCGATGTGTCCTAGCGACCGGCAGTGTTGATCTCAAGGTCCGGGTCTTCGCGGCATGATTCGATTTGAATTACCACCGGGCGAGGAGCATCGGGAAAGAAGATGAGGGCAACACCGAAAGCACTTAGGGCTTACTACATCTCTCGTGGGGGTTATCCTTCCATGCTGAAGGGTTCATGATTTGACGAGCACAGTTTGCCGTTTCTGGGTAAAGGAGTTGGTTATTCTTCCGTGATACCAGTGACTTTCTTTCTGTTTGCAAATTATGAAGGGCTTGGACTAGACAGCCTCGTCTAGGCTATACCCATGTTTATGATGTACACTTTTTGTTTATTTTGTTTATTTTTTTGATATTGATGGGTGGTGTCTCTCCTTCCTTCTCTCACGCATGCTTTAAAGCTACATTTGGTTGGGAGATCCATCTTAGGAATACAAGAAATCACGATGCCAATGAAAATCGATTGAAGCGGTATAATACAGTACATAACCTCCGATAAGCGACACCACGGAGGCCAAAGGACAAGTCCAATAGTTCAAAAACTCAAGCCCGTCCCAAAAAAGAGCTAAACGTACACATCTTCAGTAAAAGCCAACTACTCAATTCTCAGCCTCCTTCATTCTCTCCTGGGTAACCCTCTCACTCTCCGCCAGTCTTTCTTGCACAATCCTCTTAACCTTCCCGATGCGCTCATCCTCCGCATGAATACGATGAATCAGCTGCGCAGTAGAAAGCACCTCACCCTTAGGCACAGGCACACCGGCCTTAGCCGCCTCCTTCACAAGATCCACCTCACGACCAAGCCGCTTCGACTCGCGACGCAGATACTTCGCCGCCCAGCGCGTCTCACGCTCAGCCTCACGCTCCTCCTTCGATAAAACAGCAGGACGGTCCGCAATCGCCTCACCGAAAGGCGTGACGATACGCTCGACGACGTGGTGCACGTTTCGGCTCTTGGGCGCGCCAGACGAGAACTCGATTATGTCGCCGTCGCGGAGGGAGTTGCGTGGGTCGGAGACGAGAAAGTGCGTTTCCTTTGGGTAGAACTTGCGAATGTGTCGGTCCCAGACCGTGTGGCGGTGGCAGACACGCACTGTGCGGTCCATGCGGCCGACCGAAACCACGGTGCCGGTTTTCAGGGCGGAGGCGTAGTTGCGCAATCGGGAGGGCGCTTGTGTCTCTGTGCCGATGGTCTTGGGCTTTGTGATGGTTGGGGTGGCTGTTGAGGCATTGCGGAGGGGCGTGGTGAGGTATGTGGTTGACTGCAGGATTGAGGGGCGTATCAGGGACAGAGGTGTCGTGATTGAGGCGCGGAGAGGCATTGTTGCCCGGAGGAGGTGGCTTGGTGCCATTGTTGGAGGAGGAGCAGTCGAATTTCTTCCAATTGTAGTTGGATGGGATTGGAGAAGATGGTTAGTGAGAGATGGCCAAGTACACAAATGGCTTGTAGTTGTGGTGACCGCCTAAAATGTTGCGAGCTGGGGTGTTTGTAGTTGAGGATTTCGAGAATTTCTCGGGGAAGCACGTTTGCACTGTTTGCACCTACAGCATAAGACGTCTTGGAATCAGGAGCAACTGGGTAGTTTGATAGTAAAATATTCATATTTAAGTGTGGATTATATGGATTATATGAATTGTATCTGAAAACCTCACTTTGTGAAAAGAATTCTAGCGTGTCTGGTTCACCTAAGCAGGTTTCCTTTCCCAACTCCGTTCCAACTGCTACCTCAGCCCTCATAGATATCTGACAGAAATCTGACTGTATAAAATGTATTAGTTGAGTATTAAATTCTCTGACTAACTAAAAATGACAAAAAATCCCTATTTATGCAATCTATGTGGGATCTAAATGACTAATATTCTGTCAGGGTGCGGGCTGGCAGGACGGTATGATAGGAGATGACTGGCAGGGACAGGTCGTAACAGATCAGATTCTCATTGACAGGTACAGGCACAGGCAGGGGCAGGCTAATATACAAGACGTAGCTCGAAGAGCTACAACAGGATCTAGAACTGAAGTTCAAGATAAACAGGTCGGAGATCACGTGCCGTGATATTCCTTTTACTAAGCATTACGGTTCACACCGTGACATATTCGTACTTTTTTTGTGGGATAGCCGAGCCCACTAAGGTTATATATGGTTTCCACTATATATTATACCTAGTATTCTGATACACACCCCAGCTTTTGAAGCTATTCGGAGCTTTTAAGAACTGCCTATTTTCACCATTTAGGTGGTATATTAACCCCTATTTTGTCACGGTGCGAACCGTGATGCTTAGTAATAGGAAGATCACGGCACGTGATCTCCGACCTGTTTATCTGAACTTCAGTTCTAGATCCTGTTGTAGCTCTTCGAGCTACGTCTTGTATAATAGCCTGCCCCTGCCTGTACCTGTCAAGTGGAATCTGATCTGTTATGACCTGTTCCTACCAGTCATCTCCTATCATACCGTCCTGCCAGCCCGCACCCTGACAGTTAGATATTGTAGATAATACGAGGATACCAGGGGGTAATACTTCGTTACGCTAAGTACGGTAGTCGAGACACGTTCGAGCATAGGTAGTATAGGAAGTGGAGCCCTCTATAGCTTAAAACTAAGATAGGGGCTTAAAAATATAGCAGTTAACGAAAGTGAAGATAGCTGTTGAGGGTGGTAATATGCCGAGTCGGTAGGCAGAGCACCGTAATATAAGTAGACTTCCGCAAAGCTCGAAAAGCCCGAAACCCCACCCGACTCGACCCTCAAAAGGGTCGGGTTTCGAGCTTTTCGAGCTTTGCGGAAGTCTAGTTAGCCTTATCCGTATAGATTGTTTAAAGGGCGCGGATCTTATCATTCTTTAGTTAGAGAATTCAGAGGATTTTTTATACCACTTCCATTGGTAATCCATATGTTGTTGAACCCAACGATCTCTATCGTTTTTTATAAATACACCCATTATCTCTAAATACTTTCTGTATCTAGACACTTTCACTTTAGCTCTTCGATCTTTGCCATTCAATAAGCATTGTCAATGGTTAGCATTGATAATTTTATCGTCAAAACCCCCTCCCGGTTTTGCATCATACCGAGTATAACAGCCTCTACCATGGAATCATTTTTCGGGGTAGTATACCTCGACTGCAGGCAGATACTACTATAAGCCGATAACATGGTTGCGTTGGGTCTTTCATGGTCTGAGGAAGGTCACAATTCGGTGATATAGGCAAGTTCCAGACTGCGCTTGATGGGGGATTCTCTTGCGATTGTAAATTTTCATCTGCTTCGAATTCAAACCCCTCGAAACTTGGAGTTGTCTTCACATGCAGCTGATCCAAGACATCTTCGACCGAAGCTCTCTCAGGTACACAACCTTTAAAATAGTCTTCATGATGGTCTTTACATCTTCAAAATCAGATCGAACCCCTTTGGGAGCAGCATGCGAGCCATTTCATTTCCCGAGGTCTTTCCTGGCTCCTCATTGTCCCCACCTGCAGAATGAACAGCCGCCGTTGCCGTTAGGTAGGGTCACCACTCACATTTGTTGGGACCGACATCTAAAACCACCATCAATCAGAGCCTGTACTGTCTCGACGAACCCGTTCGACACTGCAGTATATTGGGCAGTCCATCCATGCTCATCTAGCTCAGGCTGTGCCCCTTTAGATAGCAAAAAAATGCTAATAGTGAATCTAGTTGATCCACAGCTGCATCCAACGGTGTTTTAGCATGATGCCAATCGTTCACATAAGCACCAACAAGGATCGCTAGCCATCACCGGAAACTATTTCAGCTCTTCAGACACTTATTTTTCTGTCACCAAAGCGGTAAAAATCTATGCCGATGGATTCGTGGCTACAGTCAAGGAGCACGCGCCCAGGGATAGAGCTCTAGCCGAACAATCCACTCGGGCCGACGGCAATCGGGCCGACGGAACCACGGCCTCTGTGAGTGACTTAACCTAGTCCTCTGCGGTGTTCTTGTCTGCTGCTCGATGTGAGGCTGGAACGGTGCCCGCTAGCTGGGGCGCGTCAAGTGCCAATGAGGTGTCCCGTAAGTGTGATAGAAGCTCGGCCGTGGGAAGTTACACAGTGTCATTAGTCAGCTCGTGGTGAATGTCAAGGCAGTACACCTTGTGTATAATTTTCCCAGACTCGGAGCTTCTCTCGAGTTATGAGTCGCGCTTTCATGCCAAGTCGTTAAGCAAATATGACAGACACGAGAATACTAATCCCAGGTGCTTCGCCTCAAAGGTGTAAAGGAAGCTTGTTGTCAAATAATTCAAGTGATTCATCGAGGACGTAACGAGGCATCAATCCTTAGAATCTGCAGCTGTCTTCTGCATGATCTGGAAATCCCTTCCAACGGTAAACCTTCCTTCTCGCATTGTCTCTTCTGTGTTGAATGTGGGACTTTGACAAGGTTGGCAGGAAAGCTATATGAGCGAAGAGACTAGGGTGCAAGGTTGGGCAAAAAAAAATATTTAAGATCTATACAAGGCTACCTTTCCTGCACATACAAACGCCCGGGCACCAATAAGGATCTGAACCCGGTTAATTAGATGTTGGTCTGAGCACCAATTCGATTACAAAGCTTTGGGGTTTACCAATTGTACAGTAACCCCGAAGACGAATCACTGAATCAGAGGTGTGCTGAAGAGGTTGAACTAGCAAATCAGATTATATAATCATGAACCCCTGGGAAATGCCCAGTTCCGCAAACACCGACTGTGACAAATCGACA
This sequence comes from Penicillium digitatum, assembly GCF_016767815.1. Lineage (NCBI taxonomy): Eukaryota > Fungi > Ascomycota > Eurotiomycetes > Eurotiales > Aspergillaceae > Penicillium > Penicillium digitatum. Next base: position 3,221,883 of record NC_089387.1, read on the forward strand.
GAGTATCCACCTGGGAAATGTGAAACCGGCGGGTTGGGAGCCCTAACGAACTCGGTTGCCTTAGCGTCGTTTCCTGAGCTTGCGATCAACAACGACCATATTATCCGGATTGAGAAATTCGTACGGAGTACAAACCAAGACTGATCAGAGATGGAACCTATCTGAATGAGGGGTTGTGCTTTGCACCAAGCAACTCGTCTTGAATTTCTCTATGGGGTATGTTGTGTATTAAAGTTCAGTTTTATTGTTTATTGGAATAGTTTGAGTGGACAATCCATTAGTCAAATCATCAGTTCCCCATTAGGGCTCTGTTCCCATAGTTCCGAGCGTTCACAGCACAGACCTGAGGTTGACCACGTTGTACTCGGTACGGACCCCGTCGAGATTCAGAAACTCCCTAAAAACAAACCCACGCTAATATCCACTCAAGCGTACTCCGTAGCTTAGTGCAAACTACGGCGTACGGAGTACGTACGCCCTACTAGCATTTAGTGTAAATGCGTGATTAATATAGCGGGTCGAACGGTCTGTGCGAATCGAATATCGAGAACTGTCGCGTGGTGCCTATTTAAAGAAACCATTTACTTGAAAGTGATGGGTATAGAGCATAGATGATTCAGTTCTATCTACGGAGTACTTGGTACTCGGAATAATCTAGGAATCAATCCGCGTAGAAGACTAAGCTGCATACGCCCTAGATGAAACACATACGCATCGTCTAGCCTCTCCGGATATTGAGACGCTAATTTAGTCGAGTCTCCCCACACCCCCCTTTTCTTTTCTGCAAAGCTTCTCTCTTCTCTACTTTGTACACTCTTTTATGACTGCTGGGGAAATTGGCTCTCGGGACTCCGTATTCTCATTCAATTGATTTGAATCTCTACATTCTTTTAAATTATCCCACTTTCCCGCTCTCGTTCTTCCAAGTTCAATTTTCTCTTCCAGACGCATCTCCCCGGGGCACTCCTGCATTAGTCTCAACCTTTAGACCGGCGCTTGCTGAAACCACTATCGTCATCGAGTAAGCAATATCCTCTTATATAAATCAAAAGCACAGGATAGTGTCCAGTATGATCTTTCGGACTGATCCACCGTTCCTCACAGAAACATCAATATCCCTCCGGCACAGCTCCGCTTGCGTTCCCTGTGGGATCCCTCTTTTTCCAGCCTCTAGCACCGGGTATTCTTGCCACCAAGTTTTACGAATCAAATCTCAAACACATTCCTCGCTGCATTTCAACCGTCACAATGGGTCTCATGCATAAGCTACAAGCCAGTATGTTCCGCGACTCCCGACAAACATCTAGCAAAAGACTGCGAAATTGCATCCACAAGATAACTAACCTCACAGCAGAACTCGAGCTCTACCGTCTCGAACAGCGCTACGCCCGCCGCAAGCACCGTAGCACATTCTCCACGGGTGCCCAATACGTCGACGGCGAATATGTCTACTCGGGTGCAAGCTCACCAACGAGTACCGTCCCCAAACAATCCACTGGCAGCTGGCGCCCATCAGGGTGGGGAAGCGGCAGCCAGTCATCGCGATAGCGAAGGACATTTCAAGTTGACATGTCTGAGCGATTACATGGGTTACCGGCGTCATTCCTTTTCTTCTACTTGTCTTTAGCATTTCCACCTTTTGTCTCTCTTTGCTGAAGGCATCTTCGTCCTTTTTTTGTTTTATACCTTTGCGTGATGCTTCCGCGGAGTCTCGACGAATTCTTGTACAGCCATACACCATGTCTGTTTCTTTCTTTCTTCTTTCTTTCCTCTCTGGGGGGGGGGGAGCGTTATTTATTTAAAACTTCCCTTTGCGTCAGTTTTATGATTTCTATGTCTCAGCGGGAAGCCATATTCGAAAAGGAAAGTTGGGATCTGCTTTCTCATTTTCTGATATCTCCTGCGATATGCCTGCTTGGTCATGTCCTGCTTCTCCTCTTTGTCTTCATCTTCATCTATTTAGACTTGGATCTTTTACATCTGAGATAGAAAATGTCTATCTCATTCAAATGTTCAGTACATAAATAGTCGGCTGCTCTTGCGGTCTCTGTCCTTGACATAAGACTTCAAACTGATATTAAGACTTTACATGTAGGATCACTCGGAAGTGGGTTTGGACACTCGTTGAGTTGTCTTGTGAGATGTTGTTCTGCACGGCTCATGTTTCTTACCGCCTTTACATCTAAAAACGTTATTTAAAAGGGGGTGCTCCAAGTAGTCAGGCCCAGCCCCGTCTTGAAGATTCAGTTTCGGTTCTTTGTACTTGGGTTTCTTTCACTTGCTTATGGATGCCCACGCATCCTGCATGATCATCGTATTAAAAAGGAGTTAATTTTCTAAGCACACAGATTAGGCACCACCTACAGGTGCACTGGACTTATCTGCAGAGCATAGACCTAGAAGGCCTAAAGCGGTAAGGCTTGAGCCGCGGACCCTACGTCACACCACCACTCTGATCTCCACACTGCCAACGCATCTCCCCTAGCCTGTGATTGCACTTTTGCTTGCGACTAAAATTGAAAAGCTCTCGGAGGACCTGAGCTTGGTCAGTTACAGGACTTATCATCAGGCCTACAGCGACAACTTGACTTTCAAGCTCCTGACTGTCTTGCGACATCCGAAAGCGCCGAGGTACCCTCCGTTCACCATGAGCAGTGCTTAGCCGACCATAGCTGGGGAGTTATTACAGTATAGGCTGCTTTGAGTCATGGATAACGCAATTCAGCGGTTATTAAACGACAAGCTCTACGATAGGAGGAAGCAGGGGGCTTTGGAGTATGCCAGCTCGGGGTTGGATCTCTCCGCACTTGAAAGAACTCATACTGATCACTATCCTTGTACACCAGGCTAGAGAAAATTGTCCGTGATGCTGTGTTTCAAGGAGAACAGGAGAAAATACAAAAGATCGTTGAACAGCTCTGCCACGACTATGCATACGCAGTGCACCAACCCCATGCCCGGAATGGAGGCCTGATCGGATTGGCCGCTGCCTCAATTGCACTGGGATCAGTGAGTAGTGGCTTTAACCAAAGACGTGGGGGAAACATTGACTGATACATGGGATGTAGGAAGGAGTGGCGCCGTACTTGGGTGAAATTGTGCCGCCCGTGCTCGCATGCTTCTCCGACCAAGATGCGCGAGTACGGTACTACGCCTGCGAGAGCATGTACAACATAGCAAAAGTGGCCAAGGGGGAAATCTTGCTTTTCTTCAATGAGATTTTTGATGCGCTGGCGAAGGTAAGGGGTACTGATAAATTTATGTGGGGTCATGCATACATGCTGACATACAACATAGCTGGCGTCTGACTCGGAACTATCCGTCAAGAACGGTGCGGAGCTTCTGGATCGCCTGGTGAAAGATATTGTGGCTGAATCGGCGGCCTCATATGTGTCGATTCTACAGCTCTCGGAAAAAGAATTCCCAGAACTGGAGAATCAGGAAGACCAAGAACTTCCCATGGCGTTCTCTCTTGCACGATTCATTCCTTTGCTTAAGGATCGGATTCACGTGATCCAACCGTTCACTCGCAACTTTCTGGTTTCATGGCTTACCCTTCTAGATACAATCCCTGATCTAGAGCTCGTGAGCTATTTGCCAGAATTCCTAGAAGGATTGATCAAGTTCCTTGGCGGACCCAACAAAGATGTTAACATTGCAACCCAGGGTTTGCTTGATCGGTTCTTGTTGGAGATCAAGAGGATTACCCGACTTAAGAAGGGGATTGAAGAAAGTCGGAAGAGTCAGAAAAGCAACAGGCAGTCGGTCGCCAGCGATGTGATGAGCAACGCGACGGGGCAAAATGATCAGACCGACGGTGGCAGTGACAATAAGTATGATACTACTGTCGCAGACTCGACCTCAGATGTGACCCTCGATGATGAATTCACTCAGGCCGATGGAGATTGGATTCCGGGACAAGATGTACAAATCGACCACCCCCAGATTCTTGACATTCTTGTCAGTTTTGTCAGCACCTCCTATGGTAAGAGTGGCTTCATCTTTCTGATTCTCACGCACGCGCTAACATTTGTTTAGAGGAGGAAATGCAATTGACGGCCCTTCGTTGGCTTGATTCCTTTTTCGAGATCAGCCCTGAAGACATTCTTCCTTTTGTTCCGCAGCTGTTGACTCAAGTACTCCCAGCCATGTCCAGTGGCTCAGACCAAGTACGAAAAGCAGCAAACCAAGTCAACACGTCCCTTGTCCAATACATCTACTCCTTATCAGATGATACGATTGAGGAACCCCAGATGCCACCGTTGAAGGTCCCTTCCGTTGCGACCAGCAAAGAGATCATAGAGCGAAGGTCATCAACTCCTGGAGCCAGGCCTTCAGAGACAGCGAGCATTGATGCAAGAAAACAGACAGCACAAGATAATTCTGTTGCTGCTACACCACGTAGTAGCGTTGTTTCCACGCCGGTGCCTCCTGCCGACCTTGATTATGCTGCTGCTGTCAACTCCCTCACTCTACAATTCCTCAATGAAAACGAAGCTACCAGAGTTGCGGCCCTTGTATGGCTCATTATGCTCCACCGTAAAGCCCCGCGGAAGGTTGTTGCTTTCAATGACGGCACCTTCCCAGCTTTACTAAAAACGCTATCCGACCCTTCAGAGGCGGTTGTAACGAAAGATCTACAGCTCCTTTCACAGATCTCACGAAACAGCGAAGACAGCTATTTTACGTCTTTCATGATCAATTTGTTGCAGCTCTACTCTACAGACAGACATTTACTCGAAGTGCGCGGGAATTTGATCATCAGGCAGCTTTCTCTGAACCTGAGTCCGGAGCGTATCTACCGAACTTTGGCAGATTGCCTCGAGAAGGAAGAGGTGATGTCAATTGTACACTTTGGAGGTATTGCATGCTGACGTATCATCAGGATCTTGAGTTTGCCAGTATCATGGTCCAGAACTTGAACAACAACCTCATCACTGCGCCCGAACTCTCGGAATTGAGAAAGCGCCTGAGAAATCTCGATTCGAAAGTAATACCCCGGGACACCTTTTGTTGCATTCTTGAGACTTATGGATCTTATAGGATGGTCAAATGTTCTTTGTTGGGCTTTTCAGATCCTGGTGCCACAACGCTGTCTCTACGTTTTCTCTCTGTCTTCTTGCCCAGGCCTATGAGCAGGCATATAATCTACTCCAGATCTTGTCAGTAAATCAACTCCAGCTGCCACAACGGCCTGCTGACAAGACCATCCACAGTGCTGAATTGGAAATGACTGTTAATATGCTAATCCAAATCGACAAACTGGTGCAACTACTTGAGTCCCCAGTATTCACATGTCCGTTTCTTTTCATCGTCACACTTTCAGTCCCAGAAGCTTACCCGCCCCCCCCCTCCCCCAACAGATCTCCGCCTCCAACTCCTTGAACCCGAAAAATACCCCTTCCTGTACAAATGCCTATACGGCGTCCTCATGCTCCTCCCCCAGAGCTCCGCCTTCGCCGCCCTCAAGAACCGTCTGAACAGCGTCGGCAACATTGGTTTCCTCCACGGCGCATCCCGCAGGTATGGCTCCTGCCCCCCGCATTCTACCCCAAGGTTTACTGAGACGAATTCCCATAGCACTACCCAAACGGTCCCATCTTTCGACCGTTCAGGCACTCGCCTGAAAACCCGCGACGAGAGCTCCATCCGCTGGGTCGAACTTCTCGAAAAATTCAAGTCCGTTCAGGAACGAGCCCGTCGATCCCAGGTCTCCACTCGCCACTCATTCGACCAATCTGGACCCATGGGCAACCCCTCTCTTACAGCTGCTCTCTCCGTCGCTGCTGCGGACCGTCCCAAGGACCGGTCTGGTCTACCCGACGCTCCGCGCGGTGCTCCGGGCCATAGTAACTCTGGAGCTGGAAATTCTGGGCTGGGAGGACATGGTACCGGTGGCACCGCTGCTGGACGTGCGTTGGATAGCAGTGCGGCTAAGACTGGGCCATCTCATAAACACAAGTCGAGTCTTCCCAATCTGGGAAGGCTGGGTATTGGAGGGCGGAAATCCAAGAAATAGTTACACTTGTAGCTAGAGCTGGAACTTGTCTCCTACATAGTCCTTCTCTATAATTGTCTTGTACTTAGCTAGATCGTTTTGTTGTCATCATACCCGGGATCGTTCGTCTGTGAATAGTTGTCGCTTGTGAATAGGTATCGATGGTTCTGAATGAGATCACATTTCCTATCTTCTCCCATATGTGTCTTCGGCTTGACTTTTTGCTACAAGTTTACGAATGCAGCGATCTTTGAATAAAATAAGTATTCTCATATCTTAAAATTTCAGCTGGTAGCTCAGTGGCTCATCATAATACAGAAAAAAAAAAACATTGAATTCGTTCTAGAGTCATACTTATTCGCTTTCCAAAAGGATATGCTCCAATAATACAATCCGAGCTAATGCACGGTAAACTCCAAACCTGCCCAAGTATGCCAAGTAAGTATATCAGTGACTGATGTACTGGAAAATAGCCGAAACATCCTGTTCCCCAGTTTCTTGCCGGAGAAGCAGATCCTGGATTTGGTTGAGAGGTCCCTTTTCACCAGTATTGACAAAATGATTCCACGAACTAGTATCGCCATACATCATTGCGGGGGCTTTGATATATTGCGAGCCATCCGGCCGACACCGCTTGCACTTGAAAGTGTCGTGAGTGTCACTCCGAGTATCTGGTTTGAATTGAAAGAGTTCTCGCAGGGAGTCGAGAGAGAAATGACGCTCGACATCTTCCGCGGAGTCCACGACGCATGATGAAAGGGACTGTTTGTGGGACTGGCGCTGGAAGATCTTCTCTTCAATTGAGCCTGTTGCAATGAACCGGTAGACGAAACAATCTTTCTTCTGTCCGTCTCGCCACACTCGTGCGAGCGCTTGCTGGTCAGCGGCTGGGTTCCAGTCTGGATCAAATAAGACCAGCCGGTTGGCGCCGATTAGATTCAGTCCACATCCACCTGCTTTGCTACTCAGGAGGAACACAAATTCCTGACCGTCGGGGTCATTGAACTTGTCGACTAGCTTTGTGCGTTTCTTGATGTTCATAGTACCGTCGAGGCGCAGGGAGCCGTAACCGCGCGACCGGCAGAGCTTTTCGAAAAGATCCAGGGTCTGAGTGTAATTGCTGATAAGGACGATCTTGTCGTTAGTGTCTTGTCGAATTCGGGCTAGCATACGGTCGAGCACCATCATCTTGCCAGAGTACCAACTCTTGATTTCTCTATCGCGACCTCGGGTATCGGGGGGTGAATAGTCCTCAGGGAAGGTGTGCTCGCATCCAGGAAGGTCGTTCGCTAGATCAAGTAAATCCGGATGATTGCAAAGCTTTTTCAAAAGACCAATTGCTTTCAGCGGCTGGCTGCCTTTACCGCGAAGAAGACTCTGGATCTCCGGGCTCTTAATGAAATGGTTGTATAGACCGCGCTGGAACTGTGACATGTTACAGAACACAACATGCTCATACTTGACGGGCAAGTATTTTGAGAGTAGCTCATTGGTTCGGCGAATAATGAACTTGTTGACAATTCCCGAGAGCTCCTGTAATCGTTCATCTCCCAGCTTCTTTTCTTCGTCTGTACCTGCAGCATCACGACCCCGGAGAATCGGTAGTTCGAACCTTTTCCGGAACTCGGCTTGAGAGCCGAGAAGATTTGGATTTGCGAAGTGAAGAAGAGCAAAGTATTCAGACAGATCATTCTGAATAGGTGTTCCAGAAAGAATCACTCGGCGAGTAACATTGAGCTGATTCAAAGCAGTCCATGTCAAGCTTTCCTTGTTTTTAAGTCGATGACCTTCGTCACACAGAAGAAGTCCGATCGGTGTATCATTTAACGTATCCGCATACATACGGAGTGTCTCGTAGGACACAATAAGAACTGGCCTGACGATTCCACGCCCTGATGCAATGGCCCATTGTTTGATTTGGGTTATTAACTCTGCCTTTGTGGCCTTTCCATCGATCGCAAAAGGTGTTGTGGCGTCCTTGCCAAGCCATTTTACTGCTATGGTTAGTCGAGCTGATAGGAAGTTGAGCACGACGCATAAACTCACCCAGTTCGTTGGCCCAATTACCAACCAAACTTGACGGACATGCAATCACGCATTTTTGAATGGTAGTTTTTCCGGCCTCTGATGACTGCTTGAGTAGTGTCCACATCAATGTGATGCATTGAAGCTGTGTTCGTTAGAATCAAGATGTGAAATTTTGGTTGGCCAAGCTCACCGTTTTACCAAGTCCCATGCCGTCTGCCATGATGCACCCATTTGCGTTCTTGTCAACCAGCCCAGTAACACATCGATAAAGGAACTATACGTAACCACAGTGTCAGCCTTGCTTCCATGGAACAGCATATTTCGGGGCGCAATACTTTCACACCCTCGATTTGATGTGGCCGAAGCACTTTGCACAGTCTCGGATCAATCACGACAGGCACCTTTGGTCTGTCTTCCACGTCCTTTTTGAGTCCCAGAATGTCTGCTAGACTCTTATGCATAATTGGCTCATCCGATTTTGGTGTATCCTCTGTCGGTGCCTCTAGGCTTTTGGGAGCAGGTTCCTCGGCGACATCATCTACTGTAGGGTCGTATAAAACAATCGCAAATTCACCACTGGGGTCATGTAGTGGCTTGACCACAAATGTCGCGCCTCGCCGCATCCCCAACGTCGGAGCCACCCGACCGGAACTGTACTCGCCGACGGCTTTATTGATGAGCGGAACCTGGAAGCGTGCCCTGAACGCTACATCTTTGTCCTTTGGTTTGTAAGCGGGGAATTTGTTGGCCTCTCTTGTTTCCAAAGCGAGCCGGTCGTCGTTCGTGTATGGCTTCTCCTCTCCATCCTCCACGCTTCCATCGGCGTTGGCGTAGTTGACCTTTCGTCTCTTCCTCGATGGTTTTTCAGATGTCCGAGTCGGTGTTGCAGTCCCCGGACACTTGAATGGCCTCACAAGTCGGTCGATCGAATTCTGAGTATTCACGGATTTCGGTTGTAAAGGGGTCTTGACGCTGTCGTCGCCACCAGTCGGACGTTGTCGATACCTTCCAGGCATGTCAGCATTGAAACTCGTAAAAGTGATTAGCACAAGAGCTTACATTGATCCCAGAATAGACAGAACAGATACACCAAGCTCCTGCTGTACAATGGTCCTAAAGTTGTGGCGAGGCAAGTGCGAGTTGACGACGCGTCGCGTGTTCACTTGAGGCTCCCAAACACCAAACTGCCGCGTCCCACAATAACTGGCCGCCCAATGGGGCATGGTGGTCTGAGCTCAATGTGGGGCGAAATTTAAACGGAAGTCACGTGTGTTTTGTATAGCAGCCCTGGTGAGCAACAGCCTTCCAAGAGAAACATACATAACCCTCAAAGGTCCCTGTAGTACTTGGGCTGGCTGCCTGAAATGTGACAGTGGAACCATCTCAAGTCACCATGACAAGCCTCCCTTTGCTGAGACGAAACAGTATTTCCCTAGAAGACGCCCTGACTGACGACAATAATATCCTGCACCGCTTAGACTACCCGCAGAAACAGAAGGAGTTCTGGTCAAAGCTAGTTGCCCATAAAAACGAAATTGAAAGGGTGGTTTCATTTCATCTCCATGCAAGTCATTGTCAAGTCGCTGGCCCAGCCGATTGGTTATGTGGGAGTTACAACGTCTGCATTCCAGTCTATACCAACCTTCCATCAGAAGAGTGTGTTCTTATTCGAATTCCGCTACCTTACAAATGTGGAGAAGAGAACAATCCAGGGAATGTTGATGAAAAATTGCGCTGCGAAGTCGCCACATACATTTGGATACGTGAAATTTGTCCCTCCGTTCCAATTCCTACCCTCCATGGGTTTTCGTTTCCTAATGGGCAGACTGTATGTGGGTATAGACTCTTTGTTTATCTCAGAAGACTAATTGCGTTTCTTGAGTTCGCTGAGGAGATGTGCATGGGTTTTTATTCCCGGTGGCATTGGCGCATCATGCAAACCATGCGATCGTGGTCTGGGTTTCCCTAAACCTGTCCATGTATAGGTTCGAGGAACAGTAACCTGTTGAAAAATGGACACTTTATCATCGGTTTTGTGAAAAACGGACAAATGCTCTCCAATTCCTGGGCAGATCACTTGCTAAGTGACAAAATACGAAGCCAGACTCTTTTCAGTGATCTTTCGAAAATAATGCTTTCACTTAATCGTGTCAAAACTACCTCGAATTGGGTCTTTGGCTTTGGATGACGATGGAATGATTGAGTTGAAAAATCGACCCCTAACTTTCGTAAACGAAGACATCCCTACGATACCCAGAGATTGTACATACCAAGCTGTGGAACCAAATATTCTGGATCTTTTGCAGCTCCGCGACAACCGTCTACATCATCAGCCAAATGCTATTCATCATCTGAAGGATGGCTAGGAACCGTTCGCAGCTTTAACCATCATGCGTGGTCTCTTGCCTCAATTCATCTCCCGTCAATACCGCGATGGGCCATTTGTGCTTACGCTTACGGATCTCCATGCCAGTAGCATCTTTGTTGATGAAAATTGGCATATTACGTCCTTAATTGACTTGGAATGGGTATGTTCTTTACCAATTGAGTTACAAACACCGCCTTACTGGTTGACTGGTCGACCAATTGATGACATTGAACACGGAGAACATTTTGACACTTTTCAAGAAGTCATGACTGAATTCATTACTTTCTTTGAAGAACAAGAGCAAATTCTACAGACTTCGGATGTTTCTCAGGCCGAGATCATGCGGAAGTCCTGGGACAGAGGTAGCTTTTGGTACGTCCAGGCCGTCAATAGCCCGACAGGTCTCCTTCGGGTATTCAATGAGCATATCCAACGCATGTTCTGTGAGAATCATTGCACTCAGTGTGTGTTTGATCAGACTGTCAGTCCATACTGGTCTGTCGGGGCTGAAGAATTCTTCCAAACTAAAGTGAAGCCAGAGGCAGAATGCAAGGAACGAATTACGAAGCGGTTTGGTGAAGTTGAACAGAAAAGCTGATTCGTGTTCACTACCTCTCTATCCCTTCGTGTATCCCTACATTTAGTATTTCTATCAGATGACGGAGGTGGTTTATGCAGTGCGTTTTGTGTACCTCCCCAGCTCACCCTTCTCGTCAACATGTCTCTTTTGCTGTGCCTCTGCTCCCGAAGATAAAACTTGACCAATCTTTGGGTTCTTGACGACTCGCTCAGATTGCAGCTGGATACATGGGTTTTCACGCGGTCTGCGAGCAAATTAGTCTGATGATATGGAAATTCTATCGCTATCGGCGTCCTATTTTTTCCTGCTATGTATACTCCTTGTAATTCGCGCTGTTTTGGGGGGGGGGAGTTAATTACAAACTCCTGGGCTGATGCATGATCTTGGGGTCCCCAGCGGATGTCAGGGCCTACAATATCTAACGCTACAAAACAAACATGCGTTTTTGTTTTGATTAATCATAATTTCCTAGCGGTCAAATAATCTTATTTCATTTCTCAGGGGCTAGTTAACTAGATTGTAGCAGCCTGAGTTTACAGAAATACAATCACTCGCTATCCTCGGCACGTGAGGGGTGACCCCACCATGGAAATCTGGGGAGCTTCAGATAATTCACCTTTGTGTCAGTTATCTTTAATCTAGTCCTTAGAACCGAGACCTCATGGCCGCAGACTTTTGGGCCGGCTACATCAGCGGAGCCGTTGGGATCATCATTGGCAATCCTCTCGATGTCATCAAAGTCCGGCTACAGGCCGGAGGCTCACATACAGATGCATCATCGGTACGTTCAAGCCGCTTTGAAAGAGCAAGCTCTCTTGTGCGAGGTATGTGTTGCATCAGTTTGGTAATACCAACAACAATTACTGACCATCGTTATAGGCGCAGCTGCTCCGATCTTAGGCTATGGAGCTCTCAATGCTATTCTTTTTGTCGCTTACAATCGATCCTTAGCAGCATTGGACGGGTCCGTGACGGATCCCACCAATCCCGTGGGGGTCTCGGCTTACAAGATTTGGCTGGCCGGTGCCGCAGGCGGACTGGCTAGCTGGTCCATTTCATCTCCAACGGAGTTCATCAAGTGTCGGGCGCAGCTGGATCGCCGGCCCGAAGTCTCCTCGTGGGCGGTGGCCAAGGACATCTTCCAAACCCGCGGTTGGAGGGGTCTCTACTTTGGGGGCGGGATTACTAGCGCCAGAGATTCAATTGGCTATGGATTCTAGTATGGACCTAACACGCCACCCCCGGATACCCCCATTGTATCAAATCAGGGATTTAGTGCTGACGTAGTGCAGTTTCTGGTCCTACGAACTTTCCAAACGATTTTTGGACTCTGATGATGATGGTTCACACCAGATTGCTTTGAAGATTCTGCTATGCGGTGGCATTGCCGGCGTTGTCACTTGGGGCTCGGTGTTTCCATTAGATGTGATTAAGACTCGGCTACAGGCACAGACAATTACAGATCATTCGCCCGGGACAATCGAGAGCCAGTCTCTACTACGGCCACAGCGTCACACGCTGAATTCTTTCCAAATTGTGAAGGAGACATATCGTGCCGAGGGTATCAAGGCATTCTATCGTGGCCTTGGAGTCTGCAGTGTAAGAGCGTTCATTGTGAATGCTGTTCAGGTCTGTTTTCTCCATGTTGTCATCACAATGGATTAAAAATGCTAACATCTAATAAAGTGGGCGGCATATGAATGGTTGATGAAGAGCTTTAATCATTCCTGGGGCGCACAAGTGGAAACCCAAGAGCCCATAACGGGCTTGTAAATTTGTTCAATCTCGGAAAACTATGAAGCTTAGAATATACAAAATAGAAGATCTGGAACTCATCAAAACTATCACAAGCCAAGCTGCGGAGTACACTGTTACCGAAAGCCCAGTTGGGTCAGATTCTGGTTGGCATTCAGGGATTTCTATTGGAATTACTCGGTAGTATTGCTAGGAAGGGGGTAAATTTCACCCCAGATGCCGTTTTCGCCGATGGTCGGCGATTTCGAGTCACCCGCAAAACGGAAGAGTGAAAACCCGGCGAGGATCGGCAATATAAAAAAAAAATTGCTTCACGTGAGACTCCACCGAATATGCATGAACGGAATGAGGAAACTCAACATCAAAACGGATCTAGATCCTGGAAAACTTTTGTATGTCGATTTGCTGGAAAGAGGATCGTGGTCACGTAGCAAAGGTTTGATTTTTATTCCCAGAAGGTGAAGTTCAAGCTTCGATTCACTCCTTCATATCGTCGGGGTTTTCTTCGCGCTTGCCGTTATCAATTAAACCCAGTCCGACCGCACGCTCGGCAAGCAATTGGCTGTGAGGCTCATCGCGCAGGATACGGAGTCTGATACAGGACATAGCTGGTCAGCGATGCGACAGAAGATATGAGGTTGGCATACACTCACCTCCGCTTGTGGTTCTTGCCCTTGGCGTGGGCCTTGAGGTTGTAGTCGCTCTCAAACCATTTGGAGCATTCCGTGCAGTAGAACTTGCCTAGACCAGGCAGGTCCTCCACATCTTTCGAGTCCTTATACTTCTGGAGATGACGGGGAGTCTTAATATCCGCAATGACTTGATCGTAGTCTCTGTTATTAGGTTAGAAATCAGCGCCGGAGTCAGAGACAGCGATAGGTATAGGGACAAGCCCTAGGGTAGAGGTACCTAGTGCGACGCTTGTTCTTGACTTTTCTAAGGGCACCCATTATGACTGATGGCCGAAATACCTTGGGGCTGGAGCCGAACAATGGTATCAAAATTGATGCAAGGGAATAAAATTTGGTCAGTACCGATTTCCGGAGTGTACAGTGAGAAAAGCGGGTCAAAGAGGCTAAAACAAGAGCGAGTGTTTGAGATGAAAATTCCGCCGATTGTGGGCCTTGGGCAACGATTGAAATGCCTGGGCAGTGATTGGCTGGTGATCAGACACGGCACCTTGGCGACGGTGCGGAATAGCTATTCGGCTCACGTCGGCTCAGCCGATTTCGTCACCGTATGTAAACTGTGTAATTAATGACGTTCGCATGCGGTATGTTGTTCCGAATTTCAGTGCAATAATCACATCAGGTTTTCTACAATATATATGCATATAAAGCACATGTATAGATATCAGGATAGAGCGATGGAAATGCCGTTCATAAAGCATTCTACTAGCATAACACTGCATTTGTTTAGAGTAGTATCATGAACTAGTTAACTTTGTTGGTCATTGGCTGGATTCATACTTTTGAAACCCAAAATTCCTATGCGTCAAGCTGACCTTTACAGGTACTACGGGGTATACAGGCCGAGAGAGTTACACATTGACCTTCCCAAGGTAGCCCTTTGGTCCGAAATGGGAGAGCTGGGCGAAGGGGGCCTTGTAATTGGAAACTACATGATTGGTGGCCGAGTTCTGATACCCGGCACATGCCTTGTATCGGTGTTACGTTCCCGGTACACCCCAAGGCGAACACAAAGGCCTTAGATGTTGAATTTTGAGAATTTCACGTAGTAAGAGAATAGGGATAGAAAAAAAATTAGGTGGATATCTCTCATTCAACTCTCTAGCAGTCCTTGTAAATCTAAAAGGAGATCTCGAGAATTCTCCGCCATGTGCAGCGTCTATCAAATTGTCCAGCCCTTTTTTGCCGTCGCATGCGGTCTAGTCCAATACCAGCGTATTGTATCGCCGTGGTAACGGCGGTTACGGCTCTACTCTCGGTCCCCGTAGAATCTTTCTCCCACTCAAAACCAAGCTTTCGTCCTCTTCCTCCTTTTTAATATTTTCCTCTCTCATTCTACTCTCCACTCTCTTACTTCGGTGAAGGTGGTTACTAGCTCTTGGATGTGCAATCCCATCTCATAGAGCTTCCATCATGATCTCCACCCGCCTCGCGCGCGCCGGTGCGCTGGTACGTCTTTTTCCCACGGCTCAACATTTCCATCTGGCGACATACCTGAGCGCCAGTCTGTCTTCTTGATGAATGGAAAACTAAATTGTGTGCTTCGACTCTAGGCCCCCAAGTTCCGTCTTGTAAGCAGCGACCTCACTGCCAAGCTTTATCCACCCGTGGCGTGGCACATGTGCCGGCGTGCATGATAGCTTCGACACAGCTTAGACATGCAGCTGCTGACTTGTCAAATTTTAGATGACCGGAACCCGGGCCTTCGCTACTGTCAATGACCCCCTCGACAAGAAGGTCGAGATGACCAACCAGGAAACTGTGAGTGGATGCCATGCCAGCCCCCGAGAACTGGGCGTGGAGCACGATCTTAAGCAATTGCGACTAACGTATCTCATTCCAGGGTCACTACATCAACTACAAGAAGATGTCCGAGAACCTTGCAATCGTACGTTCTCGTCTGCAGCGTCCTCTCACTTTCTCCGAGAAGGTCCTGTACTCTCACCTTGACGACCCTCACGGCCAGGATATCCAGCGTGGTGTCTCTTACCTCAAGTTGCGCCCCGACCGTGTTGCTTGCCAGGATGCCACCGCCCAGATGGCTATTCTGCAGTTCATGTCCGCCGGCATGGACCGCGTCCAGACCCCCACCACCGTCCACTGTGATCACTTGATTGAGGCCCAGGTTGGAGGCGAGAAGGATCTTGCACGTGCCAATGACATCAACAAGGAGGTCTACGACTTCCTTGCCTCCTCTACCGCCAAGTACAACATCGGTTTCTGGAAGCCCGGTTCCGGTATCATCCACCAGATCGTCCTTGAGAACTACGCTTTCCCCGGTGGTCTGATCATCGGTACTGACTCCCACACCCCCAATGCTGGTGGTCTTGCTACCGCCGCTATTGGTGTCGGTGGTGCCGATGCTGTCGATGTCATGGCTGGTCTGCCTTGGGAGCTTAAGGCTCCTAATGTCATTGGTGTCCGTCTCACTGGTAAGATGTCCGGCTGGACCACCCCCAAGGATATCATCCTTAAGGTCGCCGGTCTCCTCACCGTCAAGGGTGGTACTGGTGCTATCATTGAGTACCACGGTCCTGGTGTTGAATCTCTGTCTTGCACTGGTATGGCTACCATCTGTAACATGGGTGCCGAGATTGGTGCTACCACTTCCATCTTCCCCTTCAACGACCGCATGTACGACTACCTGAAGGCCACCAAGCGTCAGCACATTGGTGATTTCTCTCGCGAGTACGCTGCTTCTCTGCGTGAGGATGAGGGTGCTCAGTACGATCAGCTCGTTGAAATCAACCTTGATGAGCTCGAGCCCCACATCAACGGTCCCTTCACTCCCGATCTTGCTACCCCCATCTCCCAGTTCAAGGAGGCTGTTAAGACCAACAATTGGCCCGAGGAGCTCAAGGTCGGTCTGATCGGCTCTTGCACCAACTCCTCCTATGAGGATATGTCCCGCGCTGCTTCTATTGCCCGTGACGCCCTTGATCACGGTCTCAAGTCCAAGTCTCTGTTCACAATCACCCCTGGTTCCGAGCAGATTCGCGCCACCATTGAGCGTGACGGTCAGCTCCAGACCCTCGAGGAGTATGGCGGTGTCATCCTTGCTAATGCCTGTGGACCCTGCATTGGTCAGTGGGATCGCAAGGACGTGAAGAAGGGTGAGGCCAACTCCATCATCTCCTCCTACAACCGTAACTTCACTGGCCGTAACGACGCCAACCCCGCTACCCATGCGTTCGTTGCCTCTCCCGATCTGGTCGTCGCCATGACCGTTGCCGGTACTCTCAACTTCAACCCCCTCACCGACACTCTTAAGGACAAGGATGGCAAGGAGTTCAAGCTCAAGGCCCCCTCAGGAGACGGTCTCCCCACTCGTGGCTACGATGCTGGCCGTGACACTTACCAGGCTCCTCCCGCTGATCGTTCTGCGGTCACCGTTGCTGTCTCCCCCACCTCCGATCGTCTCCAGATCCTCGCTGGCTTCCAGGCCTGGGATGGCAAAGATGCCACCGACATCCCCATTCTGATCAAGTGCAAGGGCAAGACCACCACTGACCACATCTCCATGGCTGGCCCTTGGTTGAAGTACCGTGGACACTTGGACAACATCTCCAACAACATGTTGATCGGTGCCACCAACGAGGAGAACGGCGAGGCCAACAAGGTCAAGAACTACTTCACCAAGGAGTACGATGCCGTCCCCGCCACCGCCCGTGACTACAAGGCTCGTGGTGTCAAGTGGGTTGTTATTGGTGACTGGAACTACGGTGAGGGCTCTTCCCGTGAGCACGCCGCTCTCGAGCCCCGTCACCTTGGTGGTCTCGCTATCATCACCCGCTCCTTCGCTCGTATCCACGAGACCAACCTGAAGAAGCAGGGTATGCTTCCTCTGACCTTCAGCGATCCTGCCGACTACGACAAGATCAACCCTGAGGACAAGGTCGATCTTCTCTGCACTGAGCTCGCTGTTGGCAAGCCCATGACCCTCCGTGTCCACCCCAAGGACGGTGGCGCCGCCTTTGACATCTCCCTCAGCCACACTTTCAACGAGTCCCAGATTGAGTGGTTCCACGACGGTTCTGCCCTCAACACTATGGCCCGTAAGGCTTAAGCTGCCTTCCGTCTGTCATGACTCTCCAACAATAAACCCTCCAAGTGTTTCGGTTATGACTGAGACGCTTGTGTAAACTACGCTCTCTTGTGTGTTGAACAATTCAGATGCATGCTTCTGAAAACTACGGTGTGACACGGCAGCCATTGGATTGGTTCTCGATTGCCCATGTCCCTTTCGTGAGCAGGCTATGAGTAGTCGTGCTCTGGGAAAAAATTATGAATGAACTTGTGTTTTTGTAGGCCTGATTTCTCGGCCTTGCGTTGATTCCCGATATCTGGGTGGGCTCAATGGATATATACTCTTTTTGACTTTGACATCACTGTTTTGTATGTTAGGAATGGCATGCATACACAATTTTCTTTTGTTTCCGGATTGTTCCTTTTGTAGGTCTTAGATTTATGCACAGTGTTCCAACCATTCATTTTATCCAGCGCAATAGACATACCGTGATCATCTCACAGAAAAACGCAATACAGCTCGGACACGTTCAAAGCTGAGATAAGCTTACCGAGGCACCCGTGAACACTAAATGCCCCGCGTTCATTGGACTTCAGCATAAGATGGTGTTGGACGCTATCAAATCTTCGTTTTTCGTCAAAGGGTTCGGCAAGTTTGGCGCTTCGGTATCTTTTCAAGTTTATCACTACATCCATCCCATTGCGAACCACCTATCCGCATCAAAGAGGCCTAAATCCCTATTACATCTTGATTGTGAAGTCAATAATCAGTTGACCATAAATTTGCACTCTTGAACCCAGAAATACATCCAGGTTCTTGAGGTTCTCCCTCTATCTGCTATCCCCACCCTATCTCGAAACATGGCAACTCAGCTTGTCCAACTCCCAGAAGTGGAGCGCCTCAGCGCGTCAGTCGTGAGAATTTTAGGTGGAAATCCGGGGAAGGTGAGTGATGGATATTATGATGTCACCTCATCACGACAAGTTGATCAATAGCGTTTAACGATACACAGTTCACACTCCAAGGTAAGCATCATGCTCCTTCCGAACTACGAACACACCTTGACCCCATACCCAGGTACAAACACATATTTAATAGGCCACGGCCACCAGCGAATCTTAATAGACACAGGCGAAGGCAAGCCCGCATGGGCAGCAAACCTTCAATCTGTGCTCTCAGCAGAAAAAGCAACAGTGCACCAGGCTCTCCTGACACACTGGCACCCCGACCATGTTGGCGGATTGCCAGATCTGCTCAAACTCTGTCCCGAGGCTCAGATCTTCAAACACCAGCCTGATTCCAATCAGGCAGATATCCAGGAGGGTCAGGTATTCTCCGTTGAAGGTGCTACCTTGACAGCAGTGCATACACCTGGACATACCGTTGATCATATGGTGTTTATGCTCGAAGAGGAGAATGCTATGTTTACAGGTGATAGTGAGTGTAACAGTTCTTTTCATCCAAGCCTTCCTCTTCACAGACACAACAACATGATATGCAAGATCCACAAGAAATTTGGCTAACTAAAAACCTATAGACGTCCTAGGTCACGGCACAGCTGTCTTTGAAACCCTTAAACCCTACCTCAGCAGTCTCCGCCGTATGCGCGACCGTGTTTCCTCGGGCCGTGGGTACCCCGGACACGGAGCGGTGATTGAGAACGCCGGCGTGCGAATTACTGAGTATATCACGCACCGACATCAGCGGGAAGATGAGGTCCTGCGCGTGCTGCATTTTGGCAAGCTTGATGTCGCGGCTGGTGAGTCCTGGCCGGAGCGCAAGCAGGCCTGGACTCCTATTGAGTTGGTCAAGCGCATTTACAGTGATGTTCCGGAGTCTCTGCATAAACCTGCTTCGCATGGTGTGTTGCAGGTGCTGTTGAAGCTTGAGGATGAGGGGAGGACGGTTGTTGATTTGGACTCGGGGAAATGGAGTCTTGCGAGCGAGAGGTCGGCTTTGTGAGTTTATAGATCTTTGGGTAAATGTAGAAATGTCGATTACAGGGGTCTATGCATTTAAACCATCTCTTCATCTTAAAATAACATTCGACGTCGGCGCTCTGTCACTCATCATTCTGACAGACCATGTATTACGAGCCCAATGCGGAGTCAGAATGATCATCAAAACCTGTCAACCTAGAAAAGATCTGGAAAAATCTCCCTTTTTGAATCCAAATTGCATGGAAATCATAGAAATCTCCTTTTTAAAATGTTTTTCCTACAGTCCCCCATTTGAGCGATATTGAGGCCCACACGTAGAGTTCCAGGAATTCCAAGAGTGACGTTCGCATCCCGGTTCCCCGCTCTACTCTCACTCTTCACCCTTTTTTTCCCTTCACACTCGACTGCCTCTTTTGGTATTACTAGCAGTTATCTGCCTATGGAGACAGACTAATATTCTGGTGCTCATCCGGAGTGAAATATCCACTTGTTTCAAAGGTTGGTTCATCTTCGTCATGATCTCCAAGGGTTTCCCCGCCTACGAGATTGACTCTAACCGCATCCTATCTCGGAGCTACAGAGGCCCAGCTTACCTTGTCCACACCTAGAGCCCTTTAATTCCGATCTACTTTCATCCCCTATTTCTGTCTAACGTCCGGTCTATCGCTATGCCTTCCGTCGAGCCCAAGAATGAAGCTCGTCTGCTTCTGGTCTCGAACCGGCTGCCGATCACAATCAAGCGGTCTGATGATGGAAAATACGATTTTTCTATGTCCTCAGGAGGTCTGGTCAGTGGTCTAAGCGGCCTGTCCAAATCAACTACCTTTCAGTGGTACGGCTGGCCCGGTCTGGAGGTGCCAGAGCCTGAGATCCCTGTCGTGAAGCAGCGCCTCAAGGAAGAATACGGCGCTGTACCCGTCTTCATTGATGACGACCTGGCAGATAGACACTACAATGGGTTTTCTAGTCAGTTTCTCCTCCCCGCGAAGCCACTGGAACATACACTGATGTCTTGTTCTTTCGGATAGACTCCATCCTCTGGCCTCTGTTCCATTACCACCCCGGCGAGATCACCTTCGACGAGTCCGCCTGGGAAGCTTACAAGGAAGCGAACCGACTTTTTGCACAGGCGATTGCGAAGGAAGTACAGGATGGCGACCTGATATGGGTTCACGACTACCACCTGATGCTACTTCCTGAGATGCTGCGCGAGGAGATCGGCGATAGCAAGAAGAACGTGAAGATCGGTTTCTTTTTACATACACCGTTCCCTAGTAGTGAAATCTACCGAATTCTCCCCGTGCGGAATGAATTACTTTTGGGTGTCCTGCATTGCGACCTGATTGGCTTCCACACTTATGATTACACGCGCCATTTCCTGAGCAGTTGTGCGCGTCTACTGTTAGTATACCCTAACCAGTCTGGAGTTTGAATCTAATTGGATCAGGGGTCTTGCAACTACACCCAACGGCATTGAGTTCCAGGGCAAGATCATCACATGCGGAGCTTTCCCCATTGGTATTGACCCTGAGAAGTTCAAGGAAGGGTTGAAGAAGGAGAAGGTCCAGAAGCGCATTGCCATGCTAGAGCAGAAGTTCCAGGGTGTGAAGCTGATGGTCGGCGTCGACCGTCTTGATTACATCAAGGGCGTGCCCCAGAAGTTGCACGCCCTTGAAGTCTTCCTTAGCGACCACCCCGAATGGGTTGGGAAGGTCGTGCTTGTACAAGTTGCCGTTCCCAGTCGACAGGACGTCGAGGAGTACCAGAATTTGAGGGCCGTGGTGAACGAGCTAGTTGGTCGGATCAATGGAAAGTTCGGTTAGTATCCTTGATTGGTGCTCTGAGTCAAGCTAATCGTCTTTCAAGGCACGGTCGAGTTCCAGCCTATCCACTTCCTACACAAGTCCGTCAACTTCGACGAACTCATCGCTCTCTATGCCGTATCAGATGCCTGCATTGTCTCATCTACCCGTGACGGCATGAACTTGGTGGCCTACGAGTATATCGCCACCCAGCAGAAGCGTCATGGAGTGTTGGTGCTCTCTGAATTCGCCGGAGCAGCCCAGAGTTTGAACGGCAGTATCATTGTGAACCCCTGGAACACTGAAGAACTGGCTGGCGCCTACCAAGAAGCGGTGACCATGAGCGACGAACATAGGGCTCTCAATTTTGCTAAGTTGGACAGATACGTGTCCAAGTACACCAGGTACGTTACCGTGTCACTCCGCCAACTAGGCAGTCCCTTCTCTCACATTTCGTTTCCAGCTGACCATTTTCTAGCGCATTCTGGGGCCAATCCTTCGTCACCGAACTCACCCGGATATCAGCTCACTCTGCCGATAAATTCCAATCCAAGAAATTGGCGGAAGCAGATGCAAACGAAACTGATGTGCCACCCACGCAAGATGTGTAATAATCTTTGATGTTGTTCCTGGTTTCCAAGCTGCAGTCGGACCGGGGTCTTTCCATGAACCTTAGATGGCCTTCACGAACATGGATGAGGCGAAATGTATTTTCTTAGAGGTTTTTTGTTGGTTTCTGCCTTTGCTTTTTTCCCCCTAAAATTTGATCCCTATACACAAGTTGTTCCTTCAAGAAGACAGACCAGAATTGTTGGATCTGACCCGGACTAGTAGTTTCTCTGCGTTGGCGGGAAATTTGACCAGAATGTGACTACGTCCGCGTTGTGAAAGGAAAACATTGAGTGTGGGAATTAACATTGGAATAGCCAGAGGGAAATTCTTTTAGGCTCTTGTGCGCATGGGGCTACTTCCTCTTTGCTGCCATGTTTTTTTTACAAAGGTACTTCATCGCTTTAAACTAGAACTTGGTGAATTGGCGAAGCTAGACGGGGTTGACCTTTACGATATAAATATAGGTTGGTATGATCAATGACGTTCTATTTCCAATCTGTGCGAACAATGCTGAATAAATTTACAACAAACTGTGTAATTGTAAATTGTATGCGCGCGTCATCATGGCGGTCCGAGTATTTCCCGGGTTTTTAGTACCCTGTTTTCAACCACACTTTAGGCTGCTGCTACATATATATAATGGAAGTGCTGAGAATTAGACTCCTCATCATATCGCCGCTCTAAGGGATATAGCCCACAGTCAGAGCTCTGCCCAACTCATCTATTACAAAAACGCATATCTGAACGCGATCAAACGTTGCCGGAATATTCGCAAGCCTATAGAACCCTTAATAAAATTTTGTATTAGGAGGGAGTCCCTCAGCCTGGTCATCTCTCTGCATTCGTCAGTCAGCACGCTTAACTGCTTCCAACCTAGGGAGCAGCAGAGTCCTTGCCAGTGCTTCTCCAAACCCCTTCACCAGCGCAATTTCGTAGTCACAGCGGGCCAGCTGTTCAGGTCCAAAGTCGGTGAAGGTCGTTGCAACATCAAAGTCAATCCAGACCAGCCTATCAGGGTCTCCACGAACAAGGAGAAGATTTCTCGGGTAGATGTCTTTGTGGTGAACGCCCGCCCTATGTATCTCCTTCATGCCCTCAATTGCCTGAGGATAGAGCGGATCCGAGTAGTTAATGCAGTTGAAACTCTCTGCATTTGGGAGGTACTCTAGCAATATTGCTCTCGGCTTGAGCTTGTCTTGAGAGAAATGTTGGAAAGTAGGATGGAATGCTGCGGGGTCCATTCGATTGATGTAGCCGTAGAATTTTGGAACGAAACTGCGTGCACAAACACCAGAGGCGAAAAGCTTCTTATATGCATTGAGTTCGCAGCGGAACCGGTTTAAATCACGACCTTTTTCGCTATATCCAGGGTCGCCGTTGTCGTGGAAAACCTTCAAAGCATACTTTTGTCCATCCAGATCTGCCTCGAATATTGAAGACGTATCAGAGTGCGTAATCTCCCTGATAATATGGATTTTGGAGGAATCCATGTCCGTTAAGGAAGCACATCTTAGATGCATTGTTGTCCTGTTGGAAAGTTACATATATCAAAAGAGGTTGAAGCAGGTCAGGCAACAAAATATGGCCCAAGTCTTGGTTACTAATAGCCAGATTATGTAAGTTTGACTCTCCGGGTCATGTGGATCCCAAAAACCCCCAGATCTCGCGACTCAAATCCACTACGCTGCCGCTGGTAGGAGGAAATCTCAGAGTGGGTCGGTTTCAGTGGCTGCATGTAAAGCGCGCTTGAGGCCCCATCGACAATGGTCCTGATCCAGGGTTTCAATGAACGCTTTGTTTTTTTTTTTTCAAGACCTCTTGAATTACTAGATTCACCACATTTCTAAATCCAAGGTTCTCTCCGGGTTTCACTAACCGCTTTCTTTCGCTCTACTCATGCCAAGGGATGCACTTCAAGAGCGCTTGCTATATATAGTACAGTCACGCCTATCAACTATGTTTTGCTTGTTTAGTCCTACCATCTATATACAGATTCAACCGGTCTGATCTTCAGTCGCAACACCTACTTGGTGCAAGAACTTCTTCGAAATGACTATGACTTTATGAGAAGCAAGTAGAGTCTAGTGGTGCCGATCCACACGTGGTTTGTATCAAGAAAGGTACTTTTCTATCTACCGTGGCTTGTCTTCATCTCAAGCCGATTCATGTTAGGTGTCAAAATACCCACTTGCTTACCCCTGTCCCGTGAAGAGGCATCTAGATTCTCACCAAAAGGACTCACACGTTGAAGACGGAAAGCTGCTGCGAGTTGAAAGAATCCGAACTTCACTTGATTGGGCTCAAAGCCGAGCTATTTCCTGTTGAGTAGTCTCCGTATTCAACAAAGCCCGAGAATTCGTGTTCAATCTCTTCCACATCGCCTTACGGCGTTCAAATCCCTCCAAAAATGCCCTTACCCACTCGCGGCAAAACTTGGGCAGCTTGCGTCCCTTTCCCTCTACTCCCTCTCCGGCTAGGTGTCTCAGCGTCTCAAAGTAGTCTTCGAAGTCTGGGAAGAGCAGTGTAAACTTCACGCCGTCACCCCGAACCTTGATCCGATCCGCTTCCCATTTTTGCATCGCTTCAGCAGACGGTAGAGTGGCTCGACCGGCCAGTAGCCGTGCAGCTAAAACCGATTGCCATTCAAAGACCTTGAAGGTCAGACCAGCCGCGACGGCGCCGATAAACAATAGTGTCGGGTCTTCTTGCCACACAACGTGTTGGTACAAACCAGGGATGCGGTTATTGTGGACTGGAACGGACGGTAGGAATGGCAGCGTCCAGCTGTAACCTGTGCCGAAGACTATGTGGTCAACGTTGTCGATACAATTTCCGTTCGTCAAGTGCACAGTTCGGTTCGAGACTCGTTCTATTGATGGATGTTTTTGTATCTTCGGGTGGTTAAACGCCTCGTCGCCAAAGTACCCGTTGGGCGCATGGCCAATTGTAATTGCGTGGACTGGTGCCTTTGCCGTTTCCACAAGATCGACTGCGATGTCGGCTGCTGAGACGGATGCGCCCACAACCACAACTCGCTGGAATTGTCATGTCAGCATAATAGCCCTGGGGGAATATGCTTGTATCTGAGAATCTTACTTGCCTTGTCGACAAACTTCTCTCTCCCGCGGAAGTGTTTGCTGTGAATCACGCTCCCCGGTCTGGTCTTCTCCATTGCCTCCAAGCCTTCTATTTGGGGTATATAAGGCACCCAGAAGTGACCACTCGCCACAACAACCGCATCAAACCACTCAACCCACCAGTAGTCACTCTTGTCGCCATTTTTGCGGAGCATTACTTTCCACTCCGTCCCCACCTTCTCGACCAGTTCGACTGTGGTATTGTATGCAACAAAGTCGCCGTAGCCCCGGCGATCCACAAGACCCTCAATGTATTTTCGAACTACGTCCCACTTTCGAAATGGAGTCTCAGGTCCATGGTGAGATATAGAGAGTTTGCTACGCTCCGCTGGGAAAGGTTCCTGGGAGAACTGCATGGGCAAATAGTCAACATTGGTTTCCAAATAAGGGTAAACAGACGACTCGGTAAAACGAGGTTGGTCTGACTTTGGAGTCTGCGCAGGCAGCTTTTCAGGGACAGGTAGCGGTGGATCGGCTGTTCTTGTCGCTAGAGATACAAAGTCGCGGAGCGTCGGAGGCTGCGATGAGTCGCCAATCCTGTGATATCGTGTTAGTCACCGAAGAAGCTTCCGAAAAAAAAAAGGAACAGACCAACATCCTCCAGCTCCCTCCCGGCGCTCAAATACACGAATGATGTCAAAGGCCTGCTCTTGCGCCAAAGCATCTATGGCAATGGCTCCCGCCGGCCCAGCACCAATGACCGCGACACGTTTGACAGCCATGATCGAAGAGAAGTCCCAACCCAAATCTCAACCAAACTACAACAGTTATAGAATCATCCTGAGATGCAATGATATAAACCAGATGTCGCAAATGCCGTGTCGTTGATTATGGGCCCTATCACGCAATTTGGCGTGGGGCGATCTCGATCCAAAAGACCTCACCTTCCCCATTCGGGTCAAACCCCTTCAAATCCCGAACTTCGACGGGTTGGAAGAAGATTATATAGCATTTGGAATTTGGCGCGAGGTCCAAGAAATTCCTCGTAGCACGCCATATTGGAAGTTATGGTACTAGCGAATGAAGTTTAAAAAAAAAAATATCTGAAGACTGAGGGAGGTCTATAATTGATACTTCGCATTTGATACTTGCGATGTTCCTCGGATTTCTACTATCATTACCTTTCATACTGTAAGATTTAAACAAGGTCCCTTTTTACCAATCTCCCTCGGGGGAATGATCTATCATGGATGTCACAATGACCGATGAGAAGCTAGATCTCAAGGCTAGCGACTTGGGGCATTCAGCTTCAACGCTGGGCCAATTGCCAGAATGGGATCCTAGCCAGGAGCAAAAGGCTCGCAGAAAGTAACCACCGAGAATCCCAAGAAAGAGTATCTAGGATTCATTGCTGACCTGACTTTCTCTCAAGGATCGATATGACGGTTTTGCCTCTGCTTTTTCTCGGTCTTCTTGTTTTCCAGCTAGATCGCATGAATATTGCGAGTGCATTGACGGGCGGCTTCGCCGCGGATATCAAAATCTCACAATCAACAGTCAATTTGGGGAATCAGCTTATGTTTATGGGCATCGTGGTCTTTGAGATACCATGTAACATGGCCTTGCAACGGGTGGGTACATCATCACCTCGCTGGAAGGTCTGATCCTAACCCGAACCTTGACAGGTTGGTCCTCGCAAGTGGATTTCGGCCCAGGTTTTTTTCTTCGGTTTACTCGCTACGATGCAAGTCTTTGTTCGCAATCGAGGTTCATTCCTAGCTGTCCGGCTGCTTCTAGGGTTCGCCGAGGCTGGGTATATCCCCGGTGCCGTTTACACTTTATCATCGTGGTATACGAAAAGGGAATTGGCCAAGAGAGTTGCCATTTTCTTCTTTGGAATGTTTGGGGGCAATGCCTTGAGTCCTATCCTGGCCTCTGGTATCCTGAAATTAGATGGCCGACACGGTCTTCGAGGATGGCGGTGGCTCTTCCTCAGTATGCATACTACAAACCACAAGACCCTCATTCGCTAATGCATCAACAGTTGAGGGGCTATTCACGATATTCGTCTCATTCCTCCTGTCTCTACTCCTCCCTGGATCACCCGATCTGACCAGGCCACTATTAAGCCCGGGAATTATCAAGTTTTCCGACTCCGAGAAAGAAATCCTTCAAAAACGACTCGAACAAGACACTGGCGGAAGTGCAGAGGGCGCATATGGCGTGCACATTCCGTTGAAAGTTGTCTTCCGCACTGTGGCTTGCTATCGTCGCTGGCCACACTTCATTTCTACCTTCGTCGTGTTTTCAACATGGAGTCCTCTAACCACTTACACGCCAACTATCATCATGTAAGGATTCAATGTTCCCGATAGATAGATCGATCTCATCCAAATTGCTACAGGTCACTCGGCTTTGACAGAACGGCAGCAAACGCTCTAGCCGCAGTCGGCGCATTCCTGTCACTCGGAGTTGTGTTTTTCTTCGCCTACATGAGCGATCGAACTAATCTCAGAGGTGCATCTGTGGTTGCTGCTCAAGCCTGCTACCTCATTGCCCTGATAGTCAATCTCAAGGTCCAGCCCCATGCTGGTAAATGGTCACGCTGGGGACTTTGGACCGCTGTGAATAGTTTGGCTGTGGGATATCACCCCATACATAACTTCTGGGTTCAGATCAACTGTCGAGATCCGGGGGAGCGGAGTATCAGCATTGCGTGAGTTTTTCTATATTCTGACGTTCACAGTGACTGGAGCTGATGGGGTTCTGGACTGCAGGATGTGGGTTATGTCTGCAATCAGTGGTTTGATGGTTGGGACACAGTATTTCCAAGTGGGTGATAAACCATTGTAAGTTAAGCCATTCTCTGAAATTCTTTGTTCCAACAGCTGCTAAGATCAACAAGTTATTCAACAGGCCTACGTACCATGATCATCATGGTATCTGTAGGAATCGCGAGTGCCTTGACGCAGATTGTCATTTATGTCGTTCACAACCGGCGTGTTGCTCAAGGCAAACATCAGCCCAAGGATGGGTTGGCACCTATGGTGTATGTCCCTTGAGGGTAGCAACTCGTGAAATCTCTAGAGAAATTCTTTCCGGTTTCTTTTGTGTCTCATCCTAATATCATCCACTAACAAAGAAAGTGCTACCCGTAGCAATCAAAGAGTTCCTGAGACATGCATATGGCTGTTCCCCTTGGGATGATATGTGCTAGTAACCCTACAGTCCGACATAAAGTAGCCTAACACTTAGATCTTGGATGGTCATCTGCAGTGCAGACTCTCAATCTCACGTCTTAGGCTGGACATCCTCCTCCTGGCTCTGGTCCAGGTCAATGTCCTGGACGAGGTCGAGGTCTTGGGCTATCGACTGTTCCTGGGCTGAAATCGAGTTAGCAAGGATTGCAGACTGCGAGGAAGAAGAGACTTACTTTTCCAAAGCTCTGCATAGGTACCGTCACGCTCAAGCAACTCGCGGTGTGAACCCATCTCTGCCACACGACCATCCTTCAGGACCAGAATTTGGTCACTGTCGCAGATCGTACGTAGACGATGAGCCACAAATACGCTTGTGCGGCTCTTATCCTTAAGAATGCTGTGAATGTTCTGCAGGAGCGCCTGCTCCGTGTAGGTGTCTAGCGCAGATGTCTAAAAACAGGATGGTTAGTTGTCTTAATCCTCAACTCTGCGGCTAGCAGACGAAGTGATGGGATCAACTTACTGCCTCATCGAAGAACAATAATTGTGGATCCTTCAGGATCAATCGAGAAACTGCCAGCCGCTGCTTCTCACCACCAGAGATCATCATCCCACGCTCACCAACTGCAGTTTGGTAGCCATCAGGCAGACCCTCAATGAGCTTGTGGATGTGGGCTCGCTCTGCAGCTCGGCGCACTTCTTCGTCCGATGCATCAATCCGTCCATAGCGGATGTTGTGGGCAATCGTGTCGTTGAACAGCGGGGTGTCCTGCGGCACTACTCCAATTATCTTACGGAGGCTGTCGACGGTCACATTGCGGATGTCCTGGCCATCAATCAAGATGCGGCCGGACTGGACGTCATAGAAGCGGAACAGCAGACGTAAGATAGTAGACTTGCCGCAGCCGCTAGGGCCGACAATGGCGAACTTCTGTCCCGCGGGGATGGTGAAGGTGGCATTCTTCAGAATCGGTCGGTCTGGGTGGTAGCCGAAAGTGACGTTCTCGAAGCGGATCTCGCCACCGTGCGTCAGCTGCAGCGGCTTGGCGTTGGGTCGTTCCTGGATGGTGACGTTCACCTTCTGCAGGTTGAAAAGCGTCTCCATGTCCAGCAGGGACTGGCGCAGCTCCCGGTAGACTGATCCCAAGAAGTTGAGGGGGACGGAGAGCTGGAAGACCAGCTGGTTGACCATGACTAGGTCACCGACGGTCATGGATCCGTTCGCCACTCCATTGCAAGCTAGGTACATCATTGCGGCCAGCGCAGAAGAGAAGATCATGTTCTGACCAGAGTTGAGGAATGCCAGAGACGTAGTCACCTTGATTGATGCGTCTTCATACTTCTTCAAGGCCTTGTCATATCGTGCCACTTCGAACTTCTCGTTATTAAAGTACTTGACAGCCTCGTAGTTAATAAGCGAGTCCACAGCAACGGTTGCTCCGAGATTATCAGCTGCATTGGCCTGTCTCCGGAACTTTGTTCGCCATGCGGTTGTAGTGATGGTGAACGCCGTGTAAGCTATCATTGTTGCTGTAGTGATGGCAGCAAATTGAAGGCCATACTGGTAGGTCTATTAACTCGTCAGTCATGTAGGAACAAGATTTTCCGTTGTCGCTCTCTGCCAAACATACCAGAATACCGCAGACAAGCGAGATTTCGAGTGCGGTCGGAACCACATGGAAAACCATGGAGGTTAGGAGGAAGCTGATGCCCTTAGTACCGCGGTCAAGTGCGCGGGTCAGACCTCCAGTCTGCCGAGAGAGGTGGAAGTTGAGATCCAGTTGTAACAGATGGTCGAAAACATTTGACGCCACCTTCCGAATTGCCTTCTGCGCAACGCTGGCAAACACCGCGTTACGTAGCTCTTGAAATAATGTGGCTCCAATTCGAGTCACGCCATCTAAAACACATTAGCTACAAGAGCCTTCTTCGACATGTTGCCATCCTTACAAGCAATGATCATGGATCCAGCCACTGTGTAGGCAGTTCCGCCGAGGGTAGCAAAGTCTACATTCATGGAGTCGACAATGTTCTTGAAGTAGAAGGGGATCTCCACATTGAGGATCTGTATTTGGGCTCATATTAGCATAGTCTTAACATCAACACAGTTATAAATGAGACTTGCCTTTCCTCCAATAAGCAATGAAAGTGCCGTGCTGACACGAAGCTTTGTGCCCCAATCATTCTACCAGCTATAGTTAACACCCCGTTACTCTATACAGACAGCACTTGGGGATTACCTTCGGCCACAGATACTTGGCCATTTCTTTCATAATAGCCCAGTCTGCCTCCCTTTGTTCATTTTTTCCAGCCATGGACTCGCTCAGCAAGTCCTTCTTTGGTGGAATCTTCGCATTGCCGCTGTCTTCCGGCTTTGGGATGATGTTGGCATTGGCTAGTTGTGATGGTGCGGGAGTAGAGGTAGGAGTAGCTTTGACAGATGCAGGTTCTTTTTTGTCTGTGGACTGACTCCATAATGAATTGTTACTTGATGTGAACGTACGTAGGTGTGTTCCATTGAGTCGTGTGCTTCGTAGGTGGCCAGTGAGGCTTGGATGAGCGAATTGCGCTGTGCGCCAGCACGGCGATCGTGCGGCTCTGAGCAGCATGGCCGCTTCGAATTATAACCTCTGAGCTCCGGAGTAGTACGAGTCACCACAAGAGGTTCAGGGGCACATATTGGGAGTGAGTAAGAAAGACTGGCGCACAAGGTAGCTGTGTCTCCGATAGCTCGCGGGGGGGATAGCCGGCTTCGGAATTAAACCCGACGATCTTGATGCAATTTCTGGGGTGGTCGCAAATAGCCAAGGGAACAATGAGATGCAGAATTAAAAGGAAAAGTAACTCAGAAACCTCTTATAATGAAACCCCAAATGTCGCAATTCCTAGGTCGAGTTGTGTACTTCGTCGGCCGCATCGCTCTCGGGCCCACGATTTCCCGATTTCCCTTTCGTCACAACTGACGTAAATTCTCCTTTCGGCACTTGGTCGCTGCTCTTGTTTCAAACACCATGCGCCCCTTCCAAGGTGTCCGGCCTCTGTCATGGACTCGAGTTGTTCCTCGCGTTCACCGGCAAACGCGATGGGTTCAAATTCGCGCCGCGCCCTCGGGAGTGTCTCCCGTTCATGGCGATATTCTGCCACTCGCTAGCACGCCGAGCTCTGTTGAATCACGAGGTAAAAGCAATTCCTCCGAGGCCTTTTAATTGTGGTACTGATAGCGAGGACAATTAGATGCGCGATTCGATGTGGTCGGCGCCCCATACTCGCTTCTTTCCGTTTCGCTCTCGGCCTCGCAGAACCTATACACACGACGCGGAACACTGGTTGGATTAAGTGGCAAGGCGGATAACGTATGCGTCCTCGCCATTATGTTCTCCTGTAGGAATTATCACGCTAACGCATTCTCTGCGCAGGTTATTTCCACCTTGAGTGTTCTAGAACCTTTCCGGAGGGCTGTTGTAGGAGTGCCGTTCCTTTATCAAAAGGTAAGACGCGCGATGCAGATCAGGACCTCTAGACAGCGATTGACAATTCACTAGGTCTCTTCACCAACCCCTGTCACAGCTCTCGTTTCCGTTCGATCTCCCAATACCTCCTTCGCCGTCGTGGACGTCAATGGTTCCGTTGACTGGATGGTTGCCCAAAAACGGGCTCTGCTTGCATGGACGGGCCGATCACTGACCATCAAGCCGACGATCAACACAAACCTGGTGAGTGGAGCTGCAATTGCATGAAGGGAAACATCAAGCTAATTTACGCAGAGTTTGTCCCATTGGGGCAGCTCCGAGGTGACTGGCAGAGGTTTAATCGCGTTGGTTGGAAATGGACAGTTGTACTCGGTTGAATTGAAGGATGGCGAGCAATACATCGCGCATCCCAGGTATGACCCCTCTGCGATTGCGCGTCTGACGTCGCTAACATTCGATCGACAGCAACGTGGTTGCTTACACCATGGCCTCCAACCCGCCTCAGCCCTACCGTTTCAAATCCACCACGCTCACCTTCCAGGTCCCAGGTCTGAAGACACTACCAAGACTTCTCCAAAATGCCAAGTTCGTTCGTGATGTGTCTGATTCCAAAGCATACAAGTCCACTATGCAGTGGTTCCACAAGCTGCGCACCTGGTCTCGAATGACCATCTGGGGAGATCGAGTATGGTAGCCTCTTTGAGCCCTTTCATAGTAGCCAGCTAACCATGTCATCTAGCTCTTCTTGCAGTTTGATGGTCCCACGACGATCCTCGTTCAATCCCGCGGTCCTCGTATCAACGATGTCTTGTCCGCACAGGAAGTTAATGAGATTGCCAATGCTCCTAGTGGCTTTACCTCGCCTGCCCCTCGGTCTATCGAAGATGCAAAGACATTAGACGAGAAGCCAGAAGCCGACAAGACAGAAGCCGAAAAGGCCGTTAGCAATATCGCTGGCCTGACGCGCTCTGTCGCGGAACTCGAGCAGGAAATCCAAGGAACGAGCCAAAGCGTTGCGACGGTTCGCAAAGATGGAAAGGTCAAAATTGAGGAAGTTACTAGCACAAACTAAATGAACGACTCGCTTCAAAAGGGTCGGCTTGGAGTCCTCTTCGCCTTGGGTGTTGTACGGGCTAGAGTGGTCTCCAATTGGGATGATTATCACGTTGAATCCTGTACAGTATGGGCATTTCTTTTATCTTGGCAATCGCCAATCAATCTCATTTTTCTTCCCTTCTGATCTATGGATTCTATATAAGAGAGAGAGTGTGTGTGTGTGTGTGATAAAGAGGGCATTGAAAAGGGTACGGTTACGTCACGCCGTGGAACGGTTTGGTGATATGTGACAGCCAATACTAAATAGTGAGATTGAGATACGTATTGTGGCATATTTAAGAAACCCCAAGGACTGATAGGTTTAGGTCGGGGTTGATGCATGCACATGACCCTCATTTCCTATTTAGACCTCCGAATAGGAAGACTGTGTTGTTCTACTTCCTAGCAGAATTTCTTTTTCGATCTCTTTTTCGAAGAGAAAGCGTCAATAGAACTCTCCCTGTGTCTGTCTAGGCACGATGGATGTATCCATCACTACCATGAATGGTCGGCTTGTTCCATTCGGTTTTCATTCGGTTCGCAACTTATAACCGAACAGAATTGAGAATCTGGTTCTATTTTCATTTCCACGATGTCACTAAATACAAACAGCGACACACAAGCAGACCTCAACTCGGATCTGTTGTTTCAGGTTTAAAAAACAACTTGCCCATCTTCCCAAAGAGGTAAATATCCCGGGAGAATCAGCTAAATCCGGGCCATTGCAGACAAATCCGACGGTCCAAGAGGGGGGGGATATTTCCGAAGAACAATTGACCGTAAAAAGAATCATTCCATTGCTATCTAAAAATCAGTTCCCAGCTCGGATTCTCAGCTCGGATTCTCAGCTCGGATTTAGCCAGAAACCGATTGTCCAAGGTTATGACAGCTTCACTTTTTGACAGATTTTTTAATTTTTTAATTTTT
Source organism: Penicillium digitatum (assembly GCF_016767815.1). NCBI lineage: Eukaryota > Fungi > Ascomycota > Eurotiomycetes > Eurotiales > Aspergillaceae > Penicillium > Penicillium digitatum. Next base: position 3,255,451 of record NC_089387.1, read on the forward strand.
TTTTTTTTCCTTTAAATATCACCATGTCCCAAGTTTAATCGACAACCCTAAAGCTTCAGGACCAAACGGGTTGACAGTGAGGGAAGTTTAGAATCAAACTGGTCCAACACACAGTTTGGTTTCTTCATTTTTGAGATTTCCCGTCTTTATTGGAGATCTTGGAGATCTATAAATTGGTGATCGGATTTCAAAATCCAAAGTTCTAAATATCTCAAAGCAGATAAACAGATCAAGTCTACAACTCGAACCTTGCTCGCCGACAACGATGGCTCCCTCTGTCGATAGTGCCACCACCATTCCGGTTATGAGTGTGGATGGAAATGGGGACCCAGAGAAAGGACTCGGATCATCGGGAAAAGATGAACCACTTTCTGAGAAGGCAAGTGCTGCTGGGCCAGCACCAGCAACACCGGCGATCGATCCACCACCTGATGGAGGTGCGCAGGCATGGCGAGTCGTACTAGGAGCTTTCTGTGGTCTATTCGTCAGCTTTGGCTGGATCAACTGTAAGGTCCCATGTTCTGTCCGAATGCATGAGCCCAACAAGATGCTGACATCATGCAGGCATCGGAGTCTTCCAAGATTACTACCAAACTCACCAACTGAGCGAGTTCTCCACTAGCACAGTAACATGGATCACATCGTTAGAGACCTTCATGATGTTCTTCTGCGTGCGTAGACCATTCTCCCTGAACAGCTTGACATTTCCTCCCAGACACATCCTCACATCCTCCTCAGGGTCCAATATTCGGAACCATCTTCGACAGCTACGGTCCGCGCTGGATCCTGCTCACTGGCACATTCCTCCACGTCTTCGGTCTAATGATGGCTTCCCTTTCAACAAAGTACTACCAATTCATCCTCGCGCAAGGAATCTGCAGCCCGATCGGCGCAAGCGCCATCTTCAATGCCTCCGTCAATTCCGTCAGCACTTGGTTCGCTAAGCGTCGGGGTTTCGCCCTCGGCGTAACAGCCGCTGGATCCAGTCTGGGTGGAGTCATCTTCCCGATCATGGTCACCCAACTGATTCCCAAAGTCGGGTTCCCCTGGGCGATGAGAATCTGCGCATTCCTCATCTTGTTCATGTTGAGTCTCGCCAATCTCACGCTGAAATCAAGATTACCGCATCGCCCGAAGCCGTTTGATATCCTGAATTTCCTAAGGCCGTTGGCCGAGTGTGAGTTCGCGCTTACGCTTGCTGGTGCCTTTTGCTTCTTCTGGGGTATGTTTTTGCCGTTCACTTTTGTTATTACCCAGGCGGAAAGATATGGCATGTCTACCCATCTTGCTGGGTATCTGATTCCAATTTTGAACGCGTCTAGGTAAGTGGTTGACTTCTCCTTTCTAATCCATCCACCTTGGTCTTGTTGATGAATTAACCATTTCCACTTAGCATCTTCGGACGCACCCTTCCAGGTTATCTCGCCGACAAAGTTGGCCGCTACAACATGATGGTTGCAACAACGTTCTTCTCGTCTCTTCTCGTCCTCGCCCTCTGGCTACCGTCGAGAGGCAACATCCCAGTAATTGTGTTCAGCGCCCTCTATGGCTTCGGCTCCGGTGCGTTTGTCTCACTTGCACCGGCCCTTGTAGCGCAGATCTCCGATCTTCGTCAGGTGGGCGTGCGTAACGGCACTTTCTTCGCTGTCATCTCGTTTGCAGCCTTGACTGGTACGCCTATTGGCGGTGCTCTGGTGCCAGATATTCTCCATGATGGTTATACTCGACAGCAGATATTCTGTGGTGTTGTTATGATTGTTGGGTCGACTTTGTTTGTTTTTGCCAGGGGGGCTGTTGGGGGATTTAAATTCACCAAGGTGTAGTAATGTGAATTTGTGCCCTGTGTTGTAGCTAGCAGGAGATATAGCATGGGACTAGATATGTATTTACTCGATCCATCTTCATCTGGTGATGCCCAATCCAGTTTAATAGAAACAATAAAAAAGGGCAAAATCCACTAGGAGAATGCTATAGGCAACAGAATTCAGGACGTTTTCAACGGTACCTAGAAGTACACGATTGATGAAAAGAATGCGGCTTGGCCTTCCACCAAGGCGAGATCCACCGCAACCATGTCAAGCGCCCAACCACCCATCCCGGGGTAGTTGGTGCGCCCCACCAAACGCAAAAATTTCAATTTCTCATTCAAATAAAAATACTATTTACACGTAACCACCATGTCTATCTATCTACCAATTTCCACTGTGACTATCTCTTGCCACCATTGAAGCTTCATGCTCAGCTTCTAATAAATCCCTTGCTTCCTGGGCCCGTTGTTGGGCTTCCAATTCTTTGGCCTGTTTTGCCTGTAGCCGCTTTAGCTTCTTAGCATCGGCATCCTGTCTTTTTTACCATCATCCTATTTGCACATATAGGTGATAGGACACTGCCTTTAGTCCTAAGAAGCGATTTCCCATTTTTTGGTGTATTTGCAGTTGATTTGTGGAACTGAGCCTTCTTCAAAGAGGCCTTTAACAATTCAACCTCTTGGGACAAAAGCGTATTTGCATCTGCACTCCGTCGAATATGCCTCCGAACGCTTTGAGATAGATGCTCAATCTTCTTTAGATCATTGAGAAGCTTAGTATTAAGCTTTTTAACCCGCTCAATGGTATCTGGTGGTGAATTGGTGGCTGAGCTTGTAAAATCCGGGGGGGGGGGGGGGGTTGGCGTAAGAATCCTAAGGGGGGACCCTTCAGCTTCAAGATCTCTTTGGCGTAGAGGTTTAAGAATAACCTCTGGATCTAGGGGCCAGATACCCCTAGATTTAAAAGATGATCTTATTGTTCTTTGGGTAAAAGCTTCATCTCTAGCCGATTGAATGATCCGGAAAAAATCCCGTTTTTTGCTTGCACTTCCACCCCACATAACAATCTCATTATTCATCGTACGAAAATGATGTTTTAGGCTTTGGAATGCTGGGCCATCGAGCGGTTGACAGAGATGTGTTGTATGGGGTAAAAAGAAATGTGGGATGATGTTTTTTTGTGTGCAAAAGTCGATAAATTCGAATGTAAGATGGGAGCCATGGTTATCCATTAAAAGAAGCCTTGGCCTACCCTTCTTTACTAACTTAATAGTAGCTTCATGAAAGGAGAATAGCCATTGAAGGGCGGTTTCATCGTCAATCCAGCCATTGGTAGTAGGCTTAATTCGAAAATCGGTAGTAGTGATATTCTCATACCACTCCTCCATGTGGGTATTACCCTTAGGTAAAAACCATGGTAGCATCAACCAGCCATCGGCAGAGATACATTCAATACCAGTAATTGATTCCGACTGGCCTCCGGTAGCAATATAACTGGTTGTACGCGAGGTAATAACCTTACGTGCTTTACCTTCGCCAATTCGGTAGCCGGTTTCATCCCAATTGAAGATCTCGTGTGGAAGAAATTGGTGATGCTTCATAACCTGGGTAAGGTTATTAAACCAAAGAAGCAAGGCGCCGTAATCCTCACTATCAACCCTCGATTTCTCCTTTGGATGTTGGGTGATATAGTTGAATCCAGGGGGTAGTCTTGTGATGAAGCGATAGGCCCAATTGTGGCCGACAACCCGATCTTCACCAGCCTTCTTTAGAATAGCATTTGCAGCACCCTCAACCATCTCTGCGGTAGGTGATGTATACGCACTATCTAGGGATTGAACCCAGCTAGTGAGCGCCTTTTCTTGAATTGAATTTAGGGATCTGGTTATTGTGGCACGGTCGGTATAGGACTGACGGCCATGAATCCTAGCCCTAAGCCGATGGTATGGTACGTCCAATTCCCGCGCTAGTTGGGCGATGTTAGGCTTGTTAGCCTAGGAGAAGGCTTTGACTGCAAGCTGGATTTGGATTTCCATTTTTTAGTTCGGTCTGACGTCGTGGTGTGGTGTAAAATAGGTACAAAAGTGATAATAAATTGGAAATTTTGCGTTTGGTGGGGCGCACCAACTACCCCGGGATGGGTGGTTGGGCGCTTGGCACGGTTAGTGATCCAACGTTGTTCTACAAGACGATCCTCATTTCTCAGGAGCATACAGTCTTTCATCTTTAACGCAAAGAAAACACATATCCCCAACATGGCTTCAATCTTCTCAAGATGATATGATCTGTTACAGGCCGTGAGAGGCGCAAATGACCACATTCTTCACAGACCAACACGTTCCCGGCACCAATCTGACAGGACAATGGACCGTTATCTCCGGATCTTACAAAGGAGTTGGCCTTGAAGCAGCCAAATACTTCGCATCATGGGGCGCAAACATAATCCTCGCCTGCTGCGAACCACCCGCATGGGAACTACACCCAACAGCCGCTGTGGACGAATGCAACGCCCTCACCGCGGCGAACGGGCATTCGTCCACTATCGAATGGTGGCAGATTAACCTGGCGGATCTCAGCAGCGTCGAGGCTTTCTGTCAAAGATGGCTTCAAGGCGACCGCCCTTTGGACATCCTGTGTTAAAATAAATGCCGGCATTCCAGAATCTACCAAGCAACCCAATCCAACGAAGAATGGTTCCCAGCTAGTTCATCAGGTGCGTTTTTCTCTTGTCTTCTTCAACCTCCTGGGGCATAACAGACACTAACAAGCCCCTTCCAGGTCAACTTCTTGTCTCCTGTGCTACCGACCCTACGACTCCGACCATCTCTAGCTCGCAGTGCCGAACCTCGAGTCATCTGCACGACTGCTTTCACCAACTCGGGGCCTTCGATCTGGACCATGTCAATGGTGGACCCGGCCAGAAGGGCGACGATTATCTGAACAATAAGCTTGACTTCCAAATGTGGGTTGCAGAATTGCAGTCCAAGACTCCTCAAGAACCCCGACTCCCTCCATATCACAGTCAACGGCGTTCATCCCGGCTTTGTGGCTTTCGGGTATATGGGTCCGTCTTCAGGCCACGGGAAACGCCGCAAGTGGACTGAACTTGCTTTTGTTTCATGTCGCTATCACGTCTCAGGGTGGGTTAGCTATTTCTCATGCTGCTGCCGATGTGGAGTTTGGACCAGAGCCTAAGAGGCAGGGTGTTGGCGTGGAAAATGGGCGGGGTGGAGGGAGATACATCAATCGGATTTGGGAATGACCTGCTCAATCACCTTTTAATGACCCAAAAGCTAGATCCAGATTATGGATGCAACGTGATGAGGAGCTCAGGTTACAAGAGACGGATCTTCTAACAGGGCTGGATCTATAATGTGATGAACCATGTGCCACCATACAGTCCGAAGGGTAAATGCTTAAAAACACCAAGAAAGAATATCAGAGATTGTATTAGAGAACAAATTAAAAGAACGTCTATCTAACTGGCCGTGCCTGCTGGTCGGCCATAATTGGGAAAACGAAAAACTAAAAGGAAAGATCTTGGATAGTTGAGATGAAAAGGCTGTGACAACAAAAGGGAGCAATGAGGAAGGATTTTCCCAAAGTACCTAGGATAAATTCAAAGCATAGACCAGAATACCAAGCAAGAGTATAGACAAGAAAACGCCGTAGCACCGTCGCTGAAGGCTGATGCAAGAAGAGAGAAAAAAAATCCAACACGCTCCGGTAGATGTCGCCCAAAAATGCAGCAGTCACGCCAATACCCCTTGTCTCATGTTCTCGACCGTCTTGACCCCAACACCTTTCAGCTGGCTCAGTTGCGCCAGGCTGTTAACCTGGAATTGGGACTGGTCGGAGACGCTTCCACTGTCGGTTATATCCAATAATGTCTGGTCCATCTCGCAAAGGCAATCAACAAGAGCCTCTGCTTTCTTGGCGCCCACTCCTTTGAGCAATTTGATCTGGCTCACATCCCGCGAGTTGATGATGGAAAGGACGTGCAAAGTTCGGGGAGAGATGGACGGGTTCTCACTATCAAGGAGTTCGGGGGTTTCCTCGATCTGACTGAGCTTGGCTGAAGCACGCTTCTTGTGTCTTGGGCGAGGAACATCCTCGTCGCTTGAAAAGCCGGCTTGATGCTGGTCCATGTATTCATCCTCGTGGCTTTCTGCTTCGCGTTTGCCAAGGGTTTTTGTTGCGTCCTTCTTGAGGGAGAGCATGCTACCCGTGCTCTTGAGTGGGCAATGGACTTTCTCTTCCCAAGTCTTTGCAAGAACGCGCTGTTTCAGAGCAGCAATCTTGCCTGCCAGCTTCTCATTATGAGGGAAGTGAGGAGCTGCCAGTTGATACATTCTCAAGGCTGAGCTGTCTTCACCACGTGCCTGGTGTTGTTTAGCCATCAGCAGGTACGACAGGCCCTCGGCCCGCGCATCTTCTGTGCCATCAATGCGCTGTTCCAGTTGCTCCAGTCGCTTTTTTAGCTGCTCATTAAGCTCATCGGCTTGCGTCTGTCTCGACTGTTCGCTCACGGCCCGCACTGCTAGGATCTCCTCGACCTTCCTCTCAACCATCTCCTCAATCCTAGCAGCCGAGATGTCATCATGGCGCACGGTGGGTTGCGCACCGAGAGGCTGACGAGCGAGCTTCAGTGACGGAAGACCGGAGGGGGCGTTGGAGGTCGAGGTGCGTTTCGGTGCTTCGGGTTTCCGAAGCTGGCTAATAAGCTTCGGTTGCGGCTTGTCCGAATACACGCTGAATGCCTTCACGGGCTTGCCGTCTTCCTTTTCTGCGGAGTCCTTTGCAGCGGACGCCGGCATATTTACGTTCACAGAAGCAGTTAGTGCACGCAAAGGTTGCCGCGTGCCTATAGATGACCGGGTCGATGGTCGGGCCGGACCCTTGAACATGGGATCGTTTTCTACTTCGCGGACCTCGATCTTCCGTGTGCGATTGGCAACGTTCAGGGAGCTGATTGTGTCAAGATGGTAGGAGCGAACAGACGCGAGGTTAAGAATCATCACTGTCAAGCCATTGTTCTGCCCTAAGGACAAAATTCTTGTCATCTTAGATTCGCGGTATGGGATGCGATGCTGCTTCTTGTTGATAGCTTCGACACACTGTGCCAGAACAAACAGACTCTTGTTAATGCTAGCCGATTCAACCATGCGCTCTTTGTCATTTTCCGTCCTTCGGTTGTCTTCAGATCCTGCAAGATCAATAGCAGATGCAGTGCTGACGCGAACCTTGTCGGAAGAGGAGATGGTGACCTTCACGCCGAGAACGGCGTGAGATCGAGACGAATGGGCGTTGAGCTAAATTGGTATCTTTAGCAGGAGAGTATAGACTTCAATTTTGGCAAGTGATCATACCTTTGTCGCGGAGGTAGATCGGTTAGTGTTGGCCTGGTCATAAAGCTGCTCAAACTCCTTCAAAGTAGTACATGGCTTCTCACTCAAGCCGCAAACCACAGTTTTGCCGCCATTATCTCGGAGGGGAAGACCTGACAGTGTGCGCTTCTCGGGCGGCTCGAACAAGTCGTACACCTTGTCGTTGTAGATTTCATAATAGCTCAGGGCAACCTGAACCGTCGTCTGTTCATCGCTATCCTTCTCAATCTTCCTGCTGCGTCTGTAGATGCCACTGAGTAGCCGGGGAATTACACCCCGGTCTGCCAAGGTTTTCCCCCCACGCATTGTGTGTGTCTTTCCTGTTCCGGTGACGCCGTATGCGAAGATAGTCACGTCGAATCCGTTGAGAAGATGCTTGATCGTTGGCGCCACTGTTACTCCAATCAACAAACTGACCCATCGCAGTCCTGGTGAGATCTTAAGCACAACTCACCTTCAGCATCAAACAGCTCCTGCTGCGACACATCCGCATCGTATACCCCATTGAACTGGAACGCATACTCTTCTCCCTCATTCTTGGGGTTTGGAATCCGAACCACATTATCCCTGTCCCTCAATGCCGCCAATTTCTTGTCGCTTTTGTCACTCTTCTCGCCATTTATAGACTGACGTAATTTGGAGTCGGTGACAGCTGAAGATCCTGTTCGAACGATCACATCGGCCTCCCGTTCGGACTTGAGAAGGGGACGAATACGCGCAACAACTCGGACACTCATAGTGGCTGGATGTTCATTCAATTGTCGTCTGATGGTCTGGGTCTTGGACGTCAGGGGCGCGAACCAATCCAAATGAAACCAAAGGAATGACTATAATAAAATTAAAGGCCAAAAAAGAGAACAATAAAGTCCTCCACGAAAAAAAACAAAGAAACGAAACTAACTACTTGGTGTATGCAGAACTGAAGGTTGTGGAACGTGTGGAGGGGGGTTCTCCTGTGCGGCAGCGTGTGGTTTGTGTTGGCAGGGCAACGGCCTTGTGCTCTACAACGTACGGCGTTGTAGAGCATACATTCTTGAGAGTCGAGCACACCACAGTGGGGATATGCATCTGGTCTGATACAATTTGAAAAAGGGTATCATTTTGGAAATATCATAGTCTCATTACTACGACTGACAGCACAGTATAACCTATGGACATGTACTGAGCTTGGACCGAGGCTTAAGTGTTCATGACTGACCAGCCCAGATACCTAGAGATCTATGTAGATCAGCTCGATGGCAACAAGCATTGCATATACACAATTCAATAACTCCACATTGATATCAAACCCGTACGCTAAATATCAAATGTTGTCGCATATAAAATTACACGCCTCTCGTCACATGTCCTCTGGTCTCTGATTGGCCGGACCACTACGACCTAAAGGCCACCGTAGACCATCATCACCGCCTCTCCCACACTCTCTTGGTTACTTCTGGTGAGCTGTCATCTGCCTCGCCACTGCCTTTTGTGATACTTCTGGGGTTTCTAAAGGTACGGTCTTCCCTGTACACAACCAGGTTCGCTCTGTTTGGTTGACAAGAAATTGATTGTGGGGTTCCAGGAGCTGTTACCACCCGCCTCCTCACATCGATTCCACCCACCGACTTAGTGACGAGCGCAACCATCTTTTCCTCCCAACCCTTGAGTTCGACCAAACACAACCCTCTTGACTCTAATGGCAGCACCACAAGGGGGATTCCCTCCTCAAGAAGGGTATGGTCAGCCCGTTTACGGCTCCCCAGAACCCACACAGTCCCCGGTCCATGGGCAAGGCGCGCCAGCGCCAGCCGCAGGTGGAAAGAAGAAGAGAGCTTACGCCGGTGAGGCATTCGGTTTTGGCTCCGGTGCCAATGCTGCACTCGGTGGACAACCCACGGCTGGGGGTGCTTACGGGGCCTACACTCAACAGCCTCAAGTTGCAGGATATCAACAACCGGCCTACGGTGCGGACCCCAGACAGATGCAACCCGCAGCGCCGTCATATGGCGCACCTGTTGCCGCAGATGTCTCCCAGATGACACAGCAATTTGGTGGAATGGGCATGAGCGAACCTCACCACATGCCGCCCCCGCAGCCTGTGGCCCAAGCCCCTATGCGACCTCAGGTCCAGCTCAACCAGCTTTACCCCACGGACCTTCGATCCCAACCTTTCAACGTCGCTGAGCTGGACTATCCCCCTCCTCCAGTTATCTTGCCTCCGGGAGTATGTATATGCTAGATTGCATCTGGGGTTGATGTGCTAATAATTGATAGACCAGTGTTTACCCATCGCCCGAAGCTAATTGCCCTACGAAATACATGCGCTCTACGCTAAACGCTGTCCCCACAACTAACTCCCTTCTGAAGAAATCAAAGTTGCCCTTCGCCCTTGTCATCCAACCGTATGCCTCTCTTCACGATGCCGAGGACCCGGTTCCTGTGATACCAGACCAAGTCATCTCACGATGCCGACGTTGCCGTTCCTATATCAATCCCTTCGTCACCTTCCTCGACCATGGCCATCGCTGGCGTTGTAATATGTGTAACCTGACGAATGATGTGCCACAAGCCTTTGATTGGGATTCTACACTGCAAAAGCCCGCCGATCGTGCGCTGCGTGCTGATCTCAACCACAGCATGGTGGAATTTGTTGCGCCGCAGGAATATATGGTCCGACCACCTCAACCTCTGGTCTACCTGTTTTTGATTGATGTGAGCTATGCATCAGTAACCAACGGTCTTTTGGCCACCACCGCTCGCACTATCCAAGAGAGCCTTGATCGCATCCCGAACGCAGACCGCCGTACCCGCCTCGGATTTATTGCAGTGGACTCAAGCCTGCACTACTTCAGCATTCCCCGGGATGAGTCAGAGTCCTCAGAGCCCCGCATGTTGGTTGTCAGTGATCTGGATGAGCCTTTCCTCCCCATCCCCGGTGATCTCCTGGTGACGCTGAGCGAATGCCGGGAGAACATTGAGGTCTTCCTCCGCAAGCTGCAGGAAATGTTTCAAAACACCCAAAACAACAGCTGTGCCATGGGTGCGGCATTGCGAGCTGGTTACAAGTTGATCTCTCCCGTTGGTGGAAAGATGACCGTGCTGAGCTCATCTTTGCCCAACATGGGTCACGGAGCGCTCACTATGAGAGAAGACAAGAAGGTGCTGGGCACTAGCAAGGAATCAAGTCTGCTCCAAACCGCAAACTCCTTCTACAAGAGCTTTGCAGTTGAATGTTCAAAAGCTCAAGTCTCCGTGGATATGTTCCTCTTCTCCTCGCAATACCAAGATGTGGCATCTTTGAGCTGCTTGCCCCGCTACACTGGTGGTCAGACCTACTTCTACCCTGGCTGGAACGCTGCACGGACTGAAGATGCAATGAAGTTCGCCCGTGAGTTCTCTGACTACCTCTCTTCGGAGATTGGTCTGGAGGCCGTTCTCCGCGTGCGTGCAACCACCGGTCTGCGCATGAACACCTTCTATGGCAACTTCTTCAACCGTAGCTCTGATCTCTGTGCTTTCCCGGCCTTCCCTCGTGATCAGGCCTACGTGGTCGAGGTGGCCATTGATGAGACAGTTACAAAGCCAGTCGTCTGCATGCAGGCTGCTGTCCTTCACACTACCTGCAATGGTGAACGTCGTATCCGTGTCTTGACCTTGGCGCTTCCCACGACCCAAAATCTGGCAGATGTCTACGCCTCCGCTGACCAGCAAGCCATTGCCACACTCTTCAGCCACAAGGCCGTCGAGCGCACATTGAGTAGCGGCCTCGAGCCCGCTCGTGAGGCACTTCAGGCCAAGATCGTGGAGCTTCTGCAGACCTACCGCAAGGAGCTTGCAGGAGGTAGCGTCAGCGGTGGTGGCCTCCAGTTCCCTGCTAACTTGAGAGCCTTGCCCGTCCTGTTCCTTGCGATGATCAAGAACGTAAGTGTTCCCCTCTCTTTCTTTTGATCGGTGTTCGATGCTCACCATTTTTCTGTAGCTCGGTCTTCGCAAATCCGCCCAGATCCCCACGGACATGCGGTCGGCAGCTCTCTGCCTTCTGTCAACCCTGCCCCTACCGCTCCTCATCCAATTTATCCACCCGAGAATGTACTCCCTCCATGACATGCCCGACAATGCAGGTGTGCCTGATCCCCAGACCGGCGAAATCGTCCTGCCCCCTGCTGTCAACTTGTCCTCGGGTCGCCTCGTGCCCTACGGTCTGTACCTCATCGATGATGGTCAGACCCAGTTCCTCTGGGTTGGCCGTGATGCTGTTTCACAGCTTATTGAGGATGTCTTTGGTGTCCCTGACAAGTCGCAGCTGCGGGTGGGCAAGCAAACCCTCCCCGACGTTGAGAATGAGTTCAACCAGCGTGTGCGGGCCGTGGTTGAGAAGAGTCGGGATCACCGGGCCAAGGGTGTGGGCAGCATGACCGTGCCTCACCTGTACATCGTTCGCGAAGATGGCGAGCCCGGTCTGCGTCTCTGGGCTCAAACAATGCTGATTGAGGACCGTGCCGACCAAAGTGTCAGCTTGGATCAGTGGATGGGTTCCTTGCAGGAGAAGCTTTGAGCCCTGCTCTGGTCATAGTATCGGTCAGCACTGCCGATTTGTCCTCAGGTTGTGCAGTAATGAGGATGCTGACCGGTGGGTCTTGGTGGACCATGAAAAATCGTTTTTTCGCAAGTCCCCCCGCCTGTACCATTACGTTGGGGAAGATTGCGTTTGGGTTTCTATCACGGCGGGCATGTTTGGAGTATCTAGTACTAGTAGATCGCTGGGTTATAGTTGACCGGCGATAGGCGCTGATCGCATCTATGAAGAATTAACGGCATCATTTTTTCTACTTTTACTTTTTATTTTGGTACCATAATAATTTGATTAGGTCAATCAAATGAATTGAATCTTTCAAACAGTCCATGGGTGCTCAGCCCTCAATTCAGGGCTAGTCCTTGGGTAGTCGTCCAGTGGCATTGAGAACAGGCGCCACGTAGCCCTCCTGTTCCCTTTCTCCGTCTGTTGACTCGATGGTAGACGATTAATTGCCACCCCGCAATTGACTATCTTTGAAGTCAGGTTGTTCATTCAAGGCAATGGAAACTATTGATGCTATTGGTATTATGATACTCGAAATGAGGCCACAGCTCCAAGTTTGCCCACTAAGGATGCTGAGGCTAATACGCAGAACCATCCCCTAATGTATGCACGTTCAACAACAAGCAGGGTTGCACATCATTACGGCAATAGATTCAGTAAAGCTGCCGACATTGGCTCTGAGATGAATCACGAAAGGGAATGTTTCCGTCTTGATCAAACACTACCATTTTCCTACTCCAATAGCAAGAGATGAAAGCCTTCCACGGCATTCAGTAGGCCGGTCACACTTTCAATCATGACGTTGAACCTGTGCATGATGCGCAATTGCTTAGCAACCGTGATATCCACAAATACCAAGCCAGAAAGTCTGCCCAACTTCCTATACATACAATATGGTCTAAAGCAGTCATGTCTTCAGGTCGGGTCTACAACATCAGTTGTGCTGTGGCGACGATGTCACCATCTCTTTCGCTTCTGAGCATGATATATTGAACCCATGTCAGTGAATTGGGTAAGATCCACCACTAGCCCTTTCAAATTCTCTATCAATGTAGTTGGTGGGTGGAGAAAATACAAAGATCTTGCCGAGGACCGCTTATACTGGGTCATGAACAACTAAGAGGGAATCGTACGAAACAAGCCAAAGCCCGATTTTATCTCTGTGATGAGCATAACTCGATCAAGAATGGAATCCGCGCTTGAAGCACCTACGGAATACTTCTCACCCAACTCGGGAATGGCAATCCACCACCCTGTGTACGGATGGCAAGCTCGTCTACAAACACCCAATCTGAGACTGCTTATCGTGCTTTGTGGCAAAGCAACAGACATGAACGAATTCCGGCTCGGTCTTCTTGGTCTACCTTGGGTTTATGTCAAGATCTTCCTAATGAATGCAGATAGGGTGTCCACGTCACCATTGCCTTGCAATCGAGCTACCGAGAATCAGCACTTTCCATCCCTATGTCGATTTCTTATATGTGCAGGTGAACATGCTGAACATGCTGAACATGCCGTAATGCTTTGTCATTCATGAACTTCTAAAGCGACCCTCTCTGATACAATGTTTCGTTCTCTGATTTTGAGATGCTGGAACAAGCGACAGTGGATCTACCACAACATGTAGAACAAATTACGCGTGTTCAGTCGCATGGTCAGAAGTGTCTTATCTATCTCGGGAAGATCAACCATCCAGATCTGAATCAGTGTAATCTCATCGTTTAATTTTTTGGGGAGAAGAGGGGGGAGAAGGGGTTTGCAAACTGCCATGTTCTTTTGCCTCACTCATGAAATGAAGGGGAACATTCTACTCACGGACCAGGGACGCTGCTAATTGGGGACACTCCAGGTAAGCCCTTGGATCGAACCGCCTTTAGCATATACTGAATAAGCTGATTGTTGACCGGAGATTAGAATATTGAAGGTCCGTCCTCCGTAGTCTATATTTTAACAGAGACAAGGTTTCGAGTATTTATAGGCCACTAGAAGAGTCCACATGGTATTCTATTTTGAACAGAGCAAGTTTTAGCGCCTTTCCGTGACAAAGCGTAAGCTCTGAAATTAGTGCCATGAGTAACCGTGAACACCCTCATAAAGCAGCACTGTGGGAAAATTGCACGGCCCATAGAACATTTCCCCGATTAATGGGATACCCCTTGGGACTAGTGAAACTAGGAATGGTGGATTCTCCAATCAGGATGAAACTAGCACCTCCTATGCGGTAGAGCGGGCAAGTTGATTGTGACAAGTTTCGCCAGGTGCAGTAGCGCCGTCCATAGAGCGCGACATGTGAGAGACTTTGGCGCTGTGGCGGAGATCCCTAGATCGCTCTGGTATAGGTGTACTTCTGCACTACTTTGTGATATATGGGTGATATCAGCTTAAACCAAGTACCTGATAAGTAGTTGTGGAGATAATCAGTGATCCAAGGTTCCACGTCCATCAAACCAGAGAAAGCGGACAGGGGGGGAAACAGTAACAGACCACTCTCCCTCTACCTTGTACTTCCTCTCTCTACACTTCTCTAGGACCGTCACTCCTGTTTTTCTTCCTTAATTGACACCAATTCCCGTGGATTGCTGAATTGAAACCACTGTGTTTCACCACATTGCCGGATCTTCAAAGCTCTCTGCCCCACGACTTCCCATACGGCCCCGTTCTCCAGCTTCACCTTTTCTCATCATCTTCTCCTTTCTTCTCAATTTTTCTTAGCTTGCACAGAGAAAAAGCAAGAGGTAAGTCCCAGTCTAGCCCTGACCCGTTGTGATCCCGCATCAGAGGATGACCCCGCTTCGGAGCGTCTAGGCTCGTCCTCTCCACGCGCAGCAGCATCATCACCGTCAATTCCACTAACATACCACGTTCTTAGGCTCCAAATTTACTACCGTGTTCCTGACCTGGCACCGAAGCCCGTGATCTTCACATCCAACGCCCGGTCTCTTGGGTCTAGACGCTGTACCTGTCACATCTCCTTCACCCGGAGCTTCGTACGACCAGGGTACCTCTCTACCTTTTCTACTCCGCGCTTTGCATTCCCTGAGATCTCGCCAACCTCCGAATCCCAATTCTGTCGAGAGTCTGAGCGCCTTTGCGAAAAAAAAAACTAATTCGATTGCGGCGCAAACGAAAGTAAGCCTTATCTCCCGGTTTCCGTGAATTGTCGTTGCCTTTGTTCCCTCTGTTCCCTCGAGCTGGTACTTGTGGTCGAGTTGCTCGAGAATCTTGAGCGATTAGCCTTGGGTGCTATCTCTCCACGTTCCCTGGACTGTGAATCGCCAGATTGTGCGCGATTTTCCATCTACTGTTCTCATCCCCAGTCCCTGTTTCATTTACCCATGGATTGTGTTCGACCTTTTTTCCACTGGATCCCACGGATTTTGAAAGCTGACGATCACCCAAAGGATACGTTTACCAAAGAAACCGTTGGCAAGATGGTTCAGCCAAGCCCTCCCGCGGGAGGATCCCGAAAGATCTCCTTCAATGTTTCCGACCAATATGAAATTCAAGATGTTATCGGTGAAGGCGCCTATGGTGTCGTCTGGTAAGCAGTATGAGCCTTTTTGTCAAGGCTCCTCTAACTCCATGCAGCTCTGCCATTCACAAACCCTCGGGGCAGAAGGTTGCCATCAAGAAGATCACCCCCTTCGATCATTCCATGTTCTGCCTGCGTACACTGCGTGAGATGAAGTTGCTGCGATACTTTAACCACGAGAACATCATCTCCATCTTGGATATTCAGCGGCCCCGTAACTACGAGGGATTCAATGAAGTTTATCTGATTCAAGTACGTCGACGCTTGCCACCTGACAAGACGCGTATGTATGAAATATGCCTGGTTCACTAACGGCATGTAGGAGTTGATGGAAACAGACATGCATCGGGTTATCCGCACACAAGACCTCTCAGACGACCACTGCCAATACTTCATCTATCAGACCCTGCGTGCACTCAAGGCAATGCACTCAGCCAACGTGCTCCACCGAGACTTGAAGCCCTCAAATCTTCTTCTCAATGCCAACTGTGACCTGAAAGTCTGCGACTTCGGTCTGGCTCGTTCGGCCGCCTCCACCGACGACAATTCCGGATTCATGACAGAATATGTGGCCACACGTTGGTACCGTGCACCAGAGATCATGTTGACATTCAAGGAATACACCAAGGCTATTGATGTGTGGAGTGTCGGCTGCATATTGGCTGAGATGTTGAGCGGAAAGCCTCTCTTCCCTGGCAAGGATTGTACGACTCCACTTCTCCATCTGAGCGGCAAGAGCAAGAACTGACAACCCCACCTAGATCACCACCAGCTGACCCTCATCCTGGATGTCCTCGGCACACCCACGATGGAAGATTACTATGGCATCAAATCCCGCCGTGCCCGCGAATACATCCGCTCCCTTCCCTTTAAGAAGAAGATTCCTTTCCGCGCACTCTTCCCCAAGAGCAATGATACGGCTCTGGATCTCCTCGAGAAGCTGCTTGCTTTCAATCCGGCTAAGCGTATCACTGTCGAGGAAGCCTTGAAACACCCTTACCTCGAGCCATACCATGATCCCGAAGATGAGCCTACTGCACCGCCCATTCCCGAGGGATTCTTCGATTTCGACAAGAACAAGGATGCGCTGAGTAAGGAGCAGTTGAAGCGTGAGCTTACCCTTTGAATCTGGTTCTGGTCTTCTCTTGGTATCTCTGCTAACCTCCCTTCAGTCTTGATCTACGAGGAAATTATGCGGTAAATCTGGACGTGGCAATTTCACATGATCTTTGGTTAGTTAGGAGGATGCTAGATTCCATTCTGCACACACTTTAACTTGACAGCGTGATTTGATACATGTTAGAGATAGCAGGGCAACTCAAAATACGAGTATGAGTTTTCAAGTAAAACAGCTGACTTGCACCATCAAACCCTACACTGCCCTTTTGCTAGTTTCTTTACAAATGGTTCCAGCTCTACATCTAGGTATATACACCCACCCTACACAAGCACACAAAGTACATAGTTGGATACACCCCCATCTATATCAACCCCTCAAATCCCCACCCACAAACTTCTCAATACCCTCAAGCACACCCTCAGGACTAGGCCTCGGTGCACAAACATGCGCCTCAAACCCAAACTTCTCCCGCAGATGATCCCGCGTCGTAGGCCCAATCGTGGCAACAAAGACCCGTCTACTCCCATTTCCAGTCCCAGATCCAGTCCCAGATCCAGCAAAGGGCCCCAATCCAAGAACCCGTAACATAGCCTCACACCCCGTCGGCGAGAAAACAACAACCCAAACATCCCCAGATTCCTGACTCACCACATCGGCAAAATCCCCTTCAAAGGACTCCA
The DNA here is from genome assembly GCF_016767815.1 of Penicillium digitatum. Lineage (NCBI taxonomy): Eukaryota > Fungi > Ascomycota > Eurotiomycetes > Eurotiales > Aspergillaceae > Penicillium > Penicillium digitatum. The sequence continues at coordinate 3,272,538 of NC_089387.1, forward strand.
TCACACCCGTCTCGTACACAACGAGCTCCTCGACGTTCACCCGCTTCTCGATCGGTAAGGCTTTGTTCATTAGTGTTTTCGGGATGATATCCCGCCGCACTTCGCCGACAAGAAACAGGAGTGCTGGTTTATTTGTCGGGTAGAGGGAATCATAGTGGGAGAGGATGAGATGCGCGAGATTCTCTCCGGTTCCTGCGTCTGCGCCGTGGATGAGGGCGTCTGGGAGGTATGTGTCACGGAGGGTTGTGAGGGTGCGGGCTGTGGCTGGACCGACGGTGTAGAGGATTAGGGGTGGGGTGGTTTGGATGTTGAAGGTTACTATGTAATTGCCGTTAGTTGGGGTCTGGGTCTGGGTTGATGTGGGGGGGGGGGGGGGGGGGGGTGGGATGGGTTGTTGTGCACCGTCTTTTTCATCTTCGATCATCTGCGCGAAACCCTCGACTGCGCGCTGGCTGGTGAAGATTAGGCCGCCGTATTTCCTCGGGGTGGATACATGGTTGGTGAATGCCCCTGTGCTGAATAGATCGCGGACTTGGGTGAGGTTGTTTTTGAGGAAGCGGTGTTCTAGGACTGGGATGAAGTTGGGGGTGTAGTTTTGTGCGGAGAAGAGATCTTCGTAACCATCATGAGGGGAGGATTTTGTTTTGAGGAGGAGGATTGAGGTTGGAGGCATTTTGGGGGGTAGGTTGGGGTGTGAAAGTGAAGGTGAAGGTGAGGGTTAGGGAGGATTGGAGGTGGAACTGAGATGATGTGATCGAGTGCGGGGAGCTCTGGGGAAACCGAGCTTTTCGATCTTGGGTCTTTTGGGGAATGCAATGGGTTTGATCAAATTTGTGTTTTGAGTCTATGAGTCTACGAGGCTACTAGTCTACTGTACTGTGTTCATACACTCATCCAACAAAGGAAATCGACTTTGATCTAGGAAGGCTTATTTACACAATTTAAAACACAAACTACTGATCGTCCAGCACGTGCAGGTACCGCTTGTCTTCCTGGCGCTCGCGCTCCGTGGAGGGAGGGAGATCGTAGTAAGAGGCACTACGGTAGCCCTGCAGGTAGTGGAAGGTCAAGTTGGCCAGATCGGCAGTTTCCTCCATGCCCAGATCTTTGAAGGTCTTGGCAGTCGGGTCGATGACCTGGTCGAGGAACTCACGCTCCACCTCGTCGGCGGACAGGGTGTGCCACCACAGGAGCTTGTTGATGTAGTAGGCGAAGGGCTTGAGAAGGACCTTGGGAACGTTGATGTGACGGCGCTTCTTGATGATTTCACGGTCGACCAGCTCGGCGATCTCGGCGGTGGAGTAGTTCTTGGGGCCGTACAACTCGTAGGTTTGGCCGGCGGTGCTGTCGTCGTGCAGCATACGCTCCAGAGCGGTAGCGACATCAATGGCCTAGATAGGATTAGCTTAATGCAGTCTTGTCCACCCCCCGGGAGAATAACTTACGTGAACGGGCCAGTAGCGCTCCTGCATGTGGTTGGAGGTGAAAACGTTACCAATCTTGGCCAGCTTGTGGAGCAAGTTGTCCTCGAAACCGAACATTGGTGCAGGTCGCACGATTGTGGTCTCGGGATAGATCTTGCGGACGATCTCCTCACCCCATGCCTACATGTCATCAGCACTCTCATTCTTATAATTCCTGGTAGATATGCTGACCTTGGTGGCAAAGTACTCGGAAGGCGAGTCACGGCGAGCGTTGTAGGAAGAAACGTGGATGAAGCGGTCGACATCGTACTTGGCAACAGCCTCGGCAATACGCTCGGTACCATCGACGTGGACGTCCTCATAGGAGAAGTTCCTGGGGTTGTCAGGACTCACTTATTCATGTATCCCATAGACTATAACTCACTTGGTAGGATATTGACGACCGACAAGGTTGTACACAACATCGGAGTGACGAACGCTCTCCTCGATGGATTGGGTGTTGCGCAGGTCGTATTCCTATATTGAGGTCAGATACCCCCCTCAAATCTCACCACTTATACAGTAGGAAGGCTCCATACCATGAACACAACTCGTCCAAGATCACCAGTGACCTTCAAGTGTCTCTTGGTCATCTCCTCACGGAAGGGAATGACAACGGTGCATCCCTGGCGAGCTGCAAGCCATCAGTCTCTGATCCAATTGCAGTACAGCAGACTCTCTACCTACCAAGCTTATTGACAATGTAGCGACCAAGGAAACCAGTAGCACCAAAGACGGTCGCGGTGTGACCTAGAATTGTGTGAGCACGTCGGGACCGAAGCTTAGCATCAAACTGGAAAGACTTAGCTACCTCCAATGGAAGACCTGAAACAAGAGCGCGTCAGCGAACAAGAAAATGGACCCTGGCCACAGCACAATTGACCACTTACCGGCCACCTTGAACCTTCAGGAGGGGCTTGCCAGTCCGGGTGATGCGGACATCCTGAAGGTTGCGCTGAAACTGAAGCTGAACGCGCGGGACTGGCACAAAGGGACGGGCCCCCAGGGCGGTGTTGATGGTGCGAGACTTCTGCATGGTCTCTGGCTGAGTAGATCTCTCGAGACCAGCGAATTGGAGCGGAGTGTTGCCAAGAAGGGCGTGGTGATGTGCGAGGGTCTTTCGCAGCGTCAAGTCGGAAGAACCGCACGGGACTATTGCGCTAGTCCTAATTCGGGTATACGGACTACCACTTCATGATTCACTTTCTCGTCTTTCTTTCTTTCTGTTGTTGTTCGGTTGAAGGCGTGGCGTCTAGTCGATAGTTTGATTTAACGTTAGCCTATTGACTCAAATCCATGGGCTACGGTATCTACAACCTCTGTAGAAGCCCCCCCCCCCCCCCCCCCCCCCCCCCCCCCCCCCCTCCCCCCTTCCCCCCCGGTTTAGATCTGACAACACCTGCACTGTGATTGGATGTTCCCGGGCTTTCTTCATGTCGACCAGATGCCCATGTTTTTACGGTCTTCTCGACTTGATGATATTACAGCTAGTGAATAGGTTCTTTTGTTCAACATAATGGAAGTGAGCTACAAAATAGTAAGTATCGTGGAATACTATCTGTCCTCTCAATAAATCCTTCCCTGAGCCCCTTCGATCTAAAACCAACCTACACCCAAAATCCCTCTTTCTGAATGTGTATGACTAGCATTGCACATTAGACACAATACCATACTCTACCGCTAACTCAGAGCAAAAGTCAAGATGTCTATTCTGGCCTAGGGATATCCAGGTGAAGCCATGGAAATAGCTGTTTACGGCATGCGAGATTGGAATGTAGGTGGAACAGCAACCTACTTACTACAGGGTAGTGTAAGTCCTCAGGATTGAGAGCACCACTCTCTTCATTCAGTCCTCTAGGACTCTCTCCAGTTGAGATAAAATCAGGTAGTGTTCTCGACAGACAAATTGTTTTAGCCCATCATAAGCAGACTAAAAAGAAATGACAGCTGTGTCATTGTGTTTCCAAAGATTTAAGAAGAGGAGTCTTGTGGGCAAATCACGGCCATCTCTGGTAAAAGGCAAGAAATGGGTTCTGCACTAACTTGTCCCACTCCTCGGGTGTGTCTCTGCCAATTGACTTATATAGTACCCTCCTACTGTTTTCGGCTGCCGGAACACGGAACGGCCGGTGTTCGAAACTTGCCTATCGATTTATTATTTTTGGGGACGCATATTATTTTGGATCTGGATTTGGATCTGGACGTAATTGAGCTTCACTGCGAGATCATCTAACCAGACCTTTAGAGCTTTACAAAATGTCATCTGCTGCCTGTATCTTCTGCAAGATCATCAAGGGTATGTCAACGATTTACACTATCTAACTAGACATCTCTCAAGATTCAGTTTGCCACGTCATAACATGGGTTGACTGACAATACCTGGGTGGCCGTAGGAGAGATCCCTTCGATGAAACTCTTTGAGAGCGAAAAGGTCCTCGCTTTCATCGATATCCAGCCACTGAGCCGTGGCCATGCGGTGCGTATTATTCCCTACGATTCTTCCCCGCATCCGGCGTGTTCCTTGTGGGTGCCAGTGAAGTCATCCCTACCACGGCGATAGCCTCAGCCAGCAATTGAGACCAAACGAGACTAGACGAAAAAAAAATTTCAAAAAAAGAAAACCAAACTGACAACATGCACAGCTTGTCATTCCCAAGTTCCACGGCGTAAAGCTGACCGATATCCCCGACGAGGACCTGCTCGAGATCTTGGTAAGTCGAGGAGAGAACAACCCCGGACGACGAAGAGGGTGAGGAGGAAGGTTAATGTTTTCAATCTCTGATTGAAATCGATGACATCTCTACGAGGACCTTGGAGGCGATTCCACAAGGTCCCTCCGAGACCCGGAACTGGATTGGCGAACAGGGACGTAGCTAACCAAGATGTACGCTCACAGCCCGTCGCGAAGAGGATTGCCAAGGCCAGCGGCGCCGAGGATTTCAATATCCTGCAGAACAATGGACGCATTGCGCACCAAGTCGTTGACCATGTGGGTTTCAGAGGATTTTTCTTTTAGGTGTGATGGTGCTAACCTGTATTCTCGAATAGGTCCACTTCCACATGGTATGCTCTATTATCTTTCGAAGATGTGGCTCGATGCTAGGAACTGTCTTCGGAACTTACACTAACAAGACTATAGATCCCCAAGCCCAACGAGAAGGAGGGTCTGACTATTGGCTGGCCTTGCCAGGAGGGGGATATGGCCAAGCTCAAGGCTCTTCACGAGGAGATCAAGTCGAAAATGTAAACGGCTTTGGTTGTAGCCAATTCGATAACAAGAAAACCCGAGTTATTTCCAATTGGTTGCTGATTTAGAGCATAGCTGTAAACCGTACACGTTCTTCGATCGAACGAAGAAGCGTAATGTGAATTAGATCAGATGGAGTTGCCAGCAGCTCTGAAGTAGGCAGTCGGCTGGAATTACTCGGATTTTCATGCCGTTGAATGGACGTCAAAATAGTCATATCTCCTCTAGTTAACAGGAACCAAGTCTGTATGCTACAAACATGCAAAATCAAGACTCTAAGGATCTAGCAGGTAAGCATAAAAACCAACATTAGAAGCACCGCCCAAATCATGTACCCTGCTCGGCTCATGCCGACGTGCTCTCTGCCTCCTTCTTCGGGACAGGATAGAAGTTAATCGTCCCGTCGCTCTGAACGACATTGACTCTGTCGTAGAGCGAGCGAGCACGGACATATGGGTCAAGAACCCAGTAATGCGTACGCAGCTGCTCAATCAAGTCCTTCCGCTTCTCCTCGGCAACAGAGGCAGCGCCAGTCTCCTTCTTGGAGCTGGCGCAGATCCACTCAACGGTGGTATCCTGGATCTCCTTGGCGAGCTTTTGGCGCTCGGCCATCAAGGTCTCTCGGGTCTCCTTGTCGGCCATCTTGGGGTTCTCGTCCTCCGAGACCTCGACGTATTTGTATTCCCAGTCTTCATCGCCTTCGAGCTCCTTCATGATTTGACTGGGGTGGATGTATTTTTCGAGATCCTGGCGGTTCTTTGTGAAGTGGATCTTCGAGGCGACGACTGGGTCGAGCCAGCCCTTGATCACGGTCCAGATGCCTGGTTTATCGTTAGAACGGGGAAGTTTCGTACGGGAGACTGGGATCTGGGAGACAGACTTGAGAATACCCAAGGGGCCTTGTGGATGAGCACTGCTCCGAGACACTCGGGATAGTTGGCTTCAAAGCACTTGATCATGAATTTCACGGGGGTGTAGTCCTGGGAGATATTGGTATATAGCGTGGACGACGTTGAGACGAAAAGCTTACCATGTTGGCCATCCCGAAGTCCGTCATGTCAAAGATGATAGTCTGCAAGAGTCAATTACCGAGACACAATCCTCGCACTAGAGTACTTACCGCAGTCTCGATCGGAGGCACAAGCAATAAACGTGCAGTCTCAATGGTATAAACAGTGAACCGCTCCAACCCTTCATTGTCCTGATCGCCAGCCTTGTGCAGGCGTACACGAACAACGCAGATGGGCCGACCACCGCGGTCAAGGCCGTGTAGGAAACTCTTACCCATACGCATCTGCGCGAGGAAGTCATTACCCTTCTTCTTTTCCTTGGGATCAGAGCCCTGCGACATCTTCACAGCCGACGCCTCGCCGTTGAACATGATATCGTCATCGACATGCATTTCCAGCAGTCGCCAGCGCATCGTGGAAATCAACATAACAAGCGCCTTCTTAGTGTCCCACTTGCGCGCACGCAGGAATCGTAGAAGCAACGAGTCTGGATTATCGCCCTTCACCATGCTCCAGAACGCTGTCCGGATCTCCTCGGGCTTCATGTCCTCCAGCGCCTGTTTGAACTCCTTGGACTGGCCGTATTTGTCGTCGCTGTCGATGACACTGATGGAAGATACACTGGAAGCGACACCACTACTGGAACCGCTCTTCGTGTCTTCGTTGTCGGTACGGCTCCAGATTCCCCATCGACTCTTGGACTTCCTCTTTTCCTGGATTGGGGTGGGTGTTGCGGCATCGCTGGAGGCGGTGGACGGGGGGGTTTCAAGTCCTTCGAGTGTGAGGCCGAATACTTTGAGTGCAAGAACCCAGAATTCCTTCAGCTTGATTTCTTGCTCGGGAGTGAGGTTCCCGAGTGCTCCGGGGGCAGGTTCGGCAGGCATCGTCGCGAGGATATCGAGTCCTCCGAGGGAGGGTTTTTGAGGGAAATTGGGCTGCGAAGTGATTATGTCTTTGGAATTGAAGTATTTCTCCTGGATCCAAGCGCCTCCTCCAACGACAGCGAGTGTAAATGTAAGGGTCCAAAAGGATGAAGCTTTCTGTGGTTCTGAGTGTGTGGAGAATGGTCGCGCGAATGGATACCGAGCGACAGGGTACTTGGTTGAAGGATGGAGACGACGTAGGATTATACCACGCATAAGCAGTATAAATTCAAAAGATATGGGTGATCTGAGTGAGTACTAGGTCTTAACTCTGGGAGGAAGGAGGGGAGAAAATGTGACAGCGAAACCAAGAATATGATGGTGCGGGGAAGATCATATCCTAAAATGGGTTTTGTAGTTTGAAAGATTAAAGAAATGTAAGGTATCAAGTTTCTATTTACTTCGAGTCCATCTGTTATGAACGTACTAGACACTCCAGTTCTCATCTCAACGTTGCAAGGACAAAAGTATCGCGTGCGAGATTTTCGGGGAGATCAACAATCCCAATCACAACCCACTCAACATCACTCGGACAACCTACTGTTTAGCAGTAAACTCCTATTATCGTTGGCACACTATCTCGTCAAAACTCCGATCTCATTCTCAACCATATCATAGATATGGACGCACCTCGATCATCCTCGCGCCCGAGACCTTCATCCAGGCCCACAACCCCTCTACGTCCCAGCTCGCGATCTTCATTACGGGAGGCCCACGGATATGGGAATAGTATTGGAAATGCAGGATACACACAACCCGCCATCAATGCTTTGGAGCCGCAGTTCGCCGAGCTGGCTGATTCGATGGCAGATCTCGAGGCCAACTTCATGCACTTGCAGCTGATGCACGAGAGCCTGACGCGCTTCAGTGAGAGCTTTGCCAGTTTCCTCTACGGATTGAATATGAATGCGTTCTGTGTGGACTTCCCAGAGGTATGATAGCAGACGCATCGCCGACAGTGGAGGCAGTGGTGATAGTGTGCGACAGGGTTGCTGATTCGTCCAATTTAGGCTCCGATTCCAGACTCGTTCAAAAAGGCTAAGCAGGATGAAGAACAAAAGGGTATGTCGAGGGTTCTCCGTGGGAGCTACTTAAGTGTGGTGAATCGGATTCGCTAACAGCTATCCAGAAGCGGAATCAGAACCAACACGACCGATTGATGAAGGCGAGATGACATTTATGTGAGTATTGAGAGTGATGCGACAAATCCGACGTAACCGAACACTTGAACTAATGAGCTCTTGAGTTACAGGACTACGGATACGACTTTTGTTGAGAATCCCCCGAGCACCACCACCACCACAACCTCCTCTAGACTTACGTCCAAGTATGCTGCGGGCTCACGGGTATCTTCTCGTGGCATTGCTCGTGGTGCAGCAACCAGCCGGTATACCACACGAGGCACTGCGCGCGGTGCTCGTCCCAGCGCACTCCCTCGGGGTAGGGGGACTGGGACTCGTTAAAAAGCCGGATGTCTGGGTCCATAAAATGACCGGATTATGGGCAAGCATCTCATGTTGCATGCCTGACTATCGGTATCAGAGCTGGGCCTTTACCCATAGCTTTCACCGGCAGTGGGCTAGCGCATCTGTCTCCATGATTCCCTAGGAATGACCATTGAATGAAATTATAACTACACTATCAGAGGTGATCAAAAATGAAAATCAAACCCTATAGACTTAAATACTTAATGAAGATATCTCAACACCAAAAAAAAAAAAAACAAAAAAACAATGGCCTGCTTCTGCCTTCTGCCATTGAAGCCGTCCGATCTCTTATCCGGCGGTAAATCGGGGTCAGACGAAAAACCACCGCCCGATGGCAAATCAACCTCCCCACGACTACTTTTGAAAATCCACAGGGAAGCTTGACCCCATTCGGTGGATAATAGACCTTATCTTTATACATATTGTCGTTGAATAAGGTCCTATTATCTGAACTTTGGTTGTGAAGTCGAATCAGGTCATTCGCAACCCTCTGTGGACTGTATAGCTTCCTTCTGTTCGTCTGCTATTGTCCCTATTCACTTGCCTTCGTAAGTTCTATTGCTCGGTTACTCTCTGATCGATCATGTCATTGATGTCTGTTGATTATACAGTGCAATGCTGGCCCTATTCGGGAGGAGTCCTTGAGGCTGTACCTGGTCTCTTTATTACCAGCCTTTCTCTCTCCCTTGAATTCTCTCTTTCAACTTCCTCTTCTTGTCTCCACGTGGGTAGAAGTCTGGAACTTCTTTAAACGTGTTTTTACTACCTTTTTTTGTGTCGTGCTTCTGAATAACCCTAACTTTCTCCCTTCCACCTCATCTCTTTCTCTCTCTTCCCAACCATACTCATGTCGCTCACTATGGCAACCCTCGATTCTGTCCAGCTTCTTTCTGAAGCAGCTTTTGGCTGTGGTAAGAATTGGCAATTGCCGTGACCCATTCATGCCCAGCTGACCTCCCGCTAGTACATCTTGCGGCTATTCTCTCCAAGGACGAGAAGACTGCTGGCCAGTTCAGAGAGGAATTCTGCAGACAATACAAATTGCTAGCTCCGTTCTCAAAGACAGATACGGTAGCTGTTCCAACTACCGGTCTCCGAACGGTGGAGTCCCTCAAGCCGAAGTATCACTGCTTGAGTTGCACAGAAATATGCCTGGGATCGAAGCGTGCAGAACATACTGCAGCGACTGGGCATGCATTTTGTAAGCCAATGGATTCTGACTGATCAAGCTGTTTCATACTCACACAATGGCAGATCTTGAGTCTCGCAACCGCTTTGTCTTCTGTGAGAAGTGTGTCGATTTCATATATGACCACACTTTGGACAGACTTCGTGGCCCTTCTGGCAAGTTTGAAGCCATTGGTGAGTCTCGTGCAATTCCAACAAATCCAATTCACGAACAAATATTAACATCTGGTAGATGGGCGATCCATTTGGGCCGAAGACTCGGCCTCTGAGGTCTATGTCAAGAACAATGCCCACAAGAACCCATGCACTATCCGCGGCGCTCGTGGTGTCTGGAACATGGGCCAAACATGCTACCAATCTTCTATCTTGCAGGCCCTGCTGCATGACCCTAGCCTCACTGCCTATTTCCTTGGAGGTGGACATGATGTCCACACATGCAGAATCAAGGACTGTCTTGCCTGCGCGACAGCTGAAGTTTTTATGGAATTCAACAGCGCCGATAAGACCGAAGCAGTCTCCGCGGCCGTGCTTCTTCACCATGGTTGGCAGAAATCAAAGGTACGCTGAGGTCCAACTCAAACAACCGAACCGGCTAACTAGTCTACAGGAAATGCGTGGATACCGCCAGCAAGACGCCCACGAATACTTCCAATTCCTCGTGAATGAACTACACTCATCCACCCCCGGACACGTGGAGAGCTACGACAAGCCATGTAACTGCTTCTTCCATCAGATGTTCTACGGCGAACTGCGCAGTAGCGTCATGTGCCACAAATGCGGCCAAACCACAAACACCCACGATCCCATAGCTGATCTGAGTCTCGATGTCCAGCTTCAGCACAAGAAGCGCAAGCTCGGTCGCTCTACTTCTTCTACTACTGGAACCCTCCTCGGCTGTCTGGACAGCTTCACTGCCGCTGAAGATCTCCACGCCGACGCTGCTTACCACTGTGAGAAGTGTGGTAACACTCCCCAGCGGGCTTCGAAGCGTTTGCAGATCCGCAAACTCCCCGTCATGCTCTGCATGCAGCTGAAGGTTCGTTTGACTTGCTGACTGCCTTGAAATTAGACTCTTTGCTCACATTCGTATAGCGTTATGAACACTCTTCCAACTCATCTGAGAAAATGAACGGTCATATCGACTTCCCTTTGTCTGTGAACATGCTGCCGTACACTGTCAGAAAGGACACCATTCCCGTCGATATGTCGAATTATATGTACGACCTGTCCACCGTCATTGTCCACCAAGGAACAATGGATTCTGGACATTACTATGCCTACTCCCGTATTGACAACGACAAGGTTTGTTCTATCAAATAGCATTTGTCCCCTCTGTGTCTGTTCTTTGCTGATGAGTTGCCTTAATAGTGGGTCCTGACGGATGACAACAAGGTCACCATCGCTGGTGTGGCAGAAGTCCTCCGCCAGGATGCCTATCTCCTATTCTACAGCGCCCGTCATGTCCGAACCGACAAGAGGAAAAAGTAGATCCCTTCTGCACAGAACAGACCACCTGATAGGCTTTCAATACAATTAATAAGTTTCATACATCGGTAGTCACTTGGGTTCCTTCGCATGTACTAGTACTCTGCACTACGCTGTACTTTTATAGACTTGGACTGAAGTATCTTTGTAGGCTAAGCTAGCAGAGGACCTTCGGAGCCTTGAGAGACCCACGGGATATCAGCTAATCTTGGTTAGTGGGGACACACTTTAATTTGTGTACATTTCTTTCAGCTTCTAGCGCGGTTTCTTCAATGCTGCGATTGAAGCTGATAACCACAAATTCTACCAGTTCGAATAGCTTGAAGACCACGTCAGTCAATCGCTTTACTCCCTCTATCACAATCGAATTACACCCCAAGGCAGACTACTTGTGGCCTCCAATCAACGTTCTCTAGAATAAAATGAGCAGGTAGTGTTTGAGAATGGCGTAACAAAGCCGGTAGTGCCCAAAGACAAGACCAGAGACATAAAAAGGCGAGTGAAGTGCGTTGAATTTCGACTGAATGAAGACAAGACTTGAGGTCAGTATAAGGAGTGGCTCTAGTATCCTTTCGTCATACCGAATGTTGATATTCAAAGATGAAAGTAGAAGGATTCTATTTCCAGCTGCGAGCAGACAACTGAAATATGGCAAGTAAACAGTCAACTTGGTCACATGGAAAGACACCCTTCGATTTCTTTATGAACTGATAATTCATGGCCTTTTCAACCCCATGTTTCTTTGGACATCCACACTCGGCCCGATGAGAAGACACCAGAGCCGCGCTTATCCCGATACCAGGTATCACCATCAAGGATCAGCTGACCATTGCACCGACCGAGCATACTTGTTGCTCCTGATTCCGAGCATGAATTTGCAGAACCTCATTTCGCAGTAGCTAGTCAACCTAACCATCAAGTTCCAGCTCACTTCGGATATTTGGATGGCATGGCTAAATTGTATGCCCTCAATGTTTGCTTGGGGGGTTTTATCGAGAGCAGTTGGCTGGTGGAAACGGGGGGGTGAAATTTATTGAAGATATTGGAGAAAGAAATATAGAAATCCTGAGGTTCTGCCTCAGAAGATTTGAACTTGCAAGGTGACAAGAGATGAGGGGATGTGAAGGAGTTTTTATTCTCTGCACACGACCAAGGCTAGCTAAATCACCATTGACAACCGAGGCATATGTCTCAAAACAAGGTTACCCCAACCTGCAAGGTATCAGTGAATTAGAATGATCGGCTATCATATATGGTCTGGGCCAGCTGTTCCATGACTGTGGGGAAGAAGACACCCACCGATCTTTGGGAACGGAGGGAGAAATCGACAGAAGGACTCCGTGCCAAGAGCAGGAGAGTCTTTTTGGTTGTATATGATAGCTGCTAATAATTGACCATATTAATCGGGCACGTGTATTCAAAAGAGGCCAATGTGATCTTGCTGTCGCATGAATTGGGGACTTTGTGCACATCACCGGCCACGACAGGTGGTAACATTGGATTGGCAATAACAGCCCCAATTCTTCGCAAATTTGGATTTTACTGTGAGATCATTCTGATTTGAGCCAGACAATCTGTCAATGGCAACCTTCAAGCAGAGAAGTCGGGTATAGACATAGCCTTGAAAGTATTTGAAGTAGGAGACGTAGCCTGAGGCACCGAGACGTGGTGATCGCCCGGAAGTCACATGATCCACCAAAAAAGCTAGCGCAACTCAAGCGAGTTGGCCCGTGCCCTATTCCCCATTGGGGCAGCACACAACGCAAATTCCAACCCTAACTCTTGTCTCCGTTCTTAACGCCCAACGCCAGCGACCCTCGTCCCGTCAACAACCCCGTCAACTCCCAGGTCTCGCCTTTAAAACCTCAAGATGACTCACGAGAGCGTTTGGTACAGCCGGCCCCGCAAGTAAGTCGAAACCGCACGACGCACACACACCAGGCACTAGATCAAAAAAAAGAACGACCAGGCTAACCATCATTTCGATAGGTACGGCAAGGGCTCCCGCCAATGGTGTGTTTACCCTACTAAAATCCCCCGATGAACGATCCAGTCGACACTGAGAAAGAAACTTGGAGGAGGCCTGGATGGAATTGAAGATCAACACAAAAGGAACGGGCTTGCTAATAGTTGTGCGCCTTCAGCCGTGTCTGCTCCCACCGCGCCGGTCTGATCCGCAAGTACGGCGTAAGGAGAAACCGATCCCTCGAGCATAATGCATATTGCAAAGTGTGACGTGAAATGGACTTGTGTGGCTAATACGGATGGTTTTTAGATGGATATCTGCCGTCAGTGCTTCCGTGAGAAGTCCGCCGACATCGGTTTCACCAAGGTTCGTTTTCAATTTCTCGCTCGACAGTCCTTTCCGATCCCCATTGATACACCACACAACCACATTCTCCGACATCAAAAATCCAATCGACAATCGACAAATCTGCCACCACAACCACCACTGCCACACATTCACACTGCAGAAATCACAACACTAACCGCAAGTTTCTCAACCTACAGTACCGCTAAGCGAGCAAAAAAATTGACTCCCTCCTCTCGAACCGTTCGCATCCACGAAATCCATCTACGCACCCAGCTCGACTACGGTAGCGTCCAGTGGAGCAATGTTTCAGACGAGCTCAAAAATGGCGTCTTTGATGTTTTTGTGAATGGAAGAATAGACATCGGGCCTGCGTGTCCGGTGTTTCGGGATTGCGAATCACATTAGATCTTGGCTCCGAGGGGAGGATTTGGGGTTGTTGCATGGAGTGTCTTGAGAAACGAGGATTTATGTCATTTCCCTCATCCTGGTTTTTTTCTTAACAATTTCAATGACGGGATTTTTTCTCTGGGAATCATCTCTGCTCCGGCTTGCCGTACAACTTGCTGGTGATCTGGATGCGAATGGGCGTGCTTTCGCTCGTCTCTCCCTGTCCCTGGATTTTGTGTAGCTTTTTGATGTTCTAGCTGGGTGAGCCTCTCGAGGTGCACCAACTGTCCATAAGTCCGCGAGTGCTTCGTAGCGGCTTCTATGTCGGCGGACTGGAAATACCTTGTTCCCTCGGCTTGTTAAGCACGTCATGGGGCCTCGGTGGCACATGTGTTGTAAGGCACTACATAGCGCCAAGACAATCAATTTTAGGCAACAGGATCTGCACTTTGATCAATGAAGCTGATATGTTCGTAAGAGCTTGATTTCAACAGGGTGAGCATGTGGTATCAAAGTACGGAGGACCAAGACTCCGGGAACGCTACCCGACCTTGTGTATAAAATGCGGTTTAGCGGCTGTACTTTTAGCTTGAGAGTGCTCTTGGTCAATAATCCCTGACTACTTTGAACGTTAGACCATATTCGAGTCCGTGCCCCAGTCCTACACCTGAGCTGCTCACACGGGATCTAGAGGTACTGTTCATATCATGCTCATTGGTCGCCGTTTTTAAATCATGACCCCTGGGGAACAGCTAGATTAGAGCTGGGGTGCGGATAGCAGTTGTGCCGAACTTCCGTGTACTCACCAGGGCTTTCTCAACTTGGCAATCAATTTCTTTTTGGAGGTGTGCACATCCAATGTTTGATATCGGTGAAAGCTTGAAGAATTCCTTGGATCGTCCAGGAGCAAAGGTCTATGTTGTGAGGTTTGCATTCCAAGAGCTAAGGGTACTTGGATTGGGTTCACAAGCGGTCAGAATTCGTATGCAACATTTAGAGTAAGAGCTATTGAATTCGACATGAATGAAAATCCTAGGCATGCAGTGTGGCGCCAGGTCACACCATCTGATCATAACCGGGTACAGCCGCCATGGATGGTATCTAGAAAACCACAGCGTTAGACCCCAATCACGCTCCCGAGTCAGACTCATAGAGCAGCAGTATAAGGTTACCTGGTTTTACCAGATGAACAAGCATGAGTCACATGGATAGCTCATAGCTCATGTCCTGGTCAAACACGAGGAGGACGGAGACGTAAACTCCACTTCGCAAGGGTGGATGGACTTGCTAGTGGACTCGGAGCTCGGAAGTAAGGCGGAGTTTGCATTTCCGGCATAGAACTCATCTCGACTGATTACCAATTATTTAACGCAGCTCATTCAACAGAGGGACGTGCAGGTGCGTGGACATAAGATTTCAGCCTTTTTTCAAGTCCCACCGGATGCTCACGGATGCTGATTCACCAATCGCCAAGATCGTGCACGGGCTCGGCCTTGGCCTTGGCTCTGACTTTGATCAGTGGCCAGGTGCTCATATATCACTTTGCTACTGGGAGGAGATGGGTTATTGTGGCGCATCTGTAGATTAGAAGGCGTTCGTGGTCCTTCGTACGGAGTATAGTATAGTGGACTGGTGCACGAAGTATGGAGAACGGAGTACAGCGGGGCGCTTGGCGAGGGATGTTCGTATGTCAATTTGGACTCCGTACATACTTGGACCAGCGTTGTTGGGCCACATGACGATATATGCATCGGGTACATGTTGATACGTATTAGTGGCGTGGATCGAGCAGTCTTTCCCAACATGGTGATGTTCTACTATGTCATGATAGGTGCCGATTTTGTGTATCGGAGTTTTGCATTCGGATCATCACGGAGACAAGCGAGCTACTAGAGGCAACTACCTCAGTCTCCCCTCTTTGGGTAATAAAGCAAGATGCCGGATTTCCGCTTGATTTTGATGCCTACTGCCCTGTTTTCGTATATTCGGGTGAGAGTCCGGCATTCAGTTTCTATCATGCTATACCATCCCCACTACGACGAGACTAGGCCACAAAAGCAGCTCGGAAATCCAAGTGAGGGAGGCCGAGACAGGGATTCTGGAGTATGGAAGCACCCGACAAGGAAGGAAGTACATACACAAGTATGTTGGCTCTCGGTGATTGGAGGAACAGATTCCTCTGATGATCATCTGCTTCAACTGCAACGGCGCTAGACTGGTACCTTGTAATCAAGCTGGAAGTCAACCTGAAATAGTCTGGAAGCCAAGTCGGGCTGGCATATTATCATGGTCGTCCTATTCTCCATGACGTTGTATTCTATACATCGACGGGGTCAGAAAAGGCTGCTGAGAAGATCAGGCCAGTCACCGCCCAAATAAGGTAACGATCGACTACGTCATTGGCCCAGGCATTTATATCTCTGTACTCCGTCCTCCACACACCGCACACCAATATATGCGTATGGCATCAAATGCAGGTCTAGATACGTAGTACTCCGTACAGGACTTCGAATGGCAAATGCTCCCATTTTTGGGGTTCCATGTAGTCATAGTTCCTAACCTGAACTCGTGAAGTCACTAGAATCCACACTTCGAAGAGGCTCCCGAGACACCCGAGTGACAGGAAGAGCTAAATCTTTGGGGGAAGACATGTCAAGAACTCGGACTTCATATTCCATAATCCTCTTGATTTCGTGATACCTCTAATTCGTAAAATCTGAAAAATTTCACAGGAAGAATCTTAATCACATCAACTTACATGTAGGTAAAACAGAGACAAGTTAAACCCAAATTGGGCATATCAGCCCAGAGGGTCCCTAGTTCTTCCACGCACTTTTTTTCCCATTTCGGGAAATTCTCGAAAAGCAATGAAAATCGGCACCGGCGAGCTCCTTTTTCACTTTTTACATTTTTGGGGGGGGTTTTTTTTTCTAATTAGCCTTATTGGCAGTGCCCCGGTGCTTCATTCCTTGCCCCGCCTGGACTTTATATACAGCATTCCCACCCGAAATCTCATACTTCAGCCCTACAGCTTTGATCTTCCAACTACAAATAATCGAACCATCTAGTTCGTCAAACCCTTCCAAGTAGTCCCGTCTAGACTTGAAGGAGTATAGAAAACAAGGATAAATACGGGCCCAGACCATTTTGACAGGTTCGCTACGTCACGATTCGATAGAGCTTCGACCTCAACTGGTTGGAGCTCTATTTCTCACGACCACTTGCAATCTTGCACACACAGCCCAACAGACTATTATTTCTACAGTATAACCAATTTTTTTCTTCCGATGCGGCCTAAAATAACTCGGGTCGCATTGGCGGCAACTTTTACTCTGTTTCTCGCATCCCTTGCGACCGCGCTTCCACATGGTGACGATGAATCAATGGACATGGAAATGGATATGAATGCGGGCACCGCTACCCCGCAACCTACAACCACTGTGATGCAGAATCACACCAATGGACCGATGAGCTATTTTGCGTATAGCAAGCACTCTAGCACCATCATAGCTCACATTATCCTCATGGTTCTAGGATGGTGCTTTGTTCTTCCGGTCGGTAAGTGACTCCCGTGTCGTTGTGCTCTGTATGCGAAGAAAACGTGAACGAGCAGAAACTAATATCTCGAAAAGCCGTTATGCTGAGCATTGCACGCTCATGGCTTGCGCTTCCGTCTCAGTTCCTCTTTCTGGCCTTCAACGTTCTCGGTGTCCTGCTTGGGGCTGTCTACAACAGCCAGACCCCAGACCTCTACGAGAACAATGTACACCACAAATTGGGTTGGGTCGCGACGTGCATTGTCACCGCTCAGGTCATCCTGGCTTTGCTCTTTGCCTACGCTGGCCGCGGCGAGTCGAATTCTACTGCGCCCTCATATGAGCACGCTGCGTTCTTCGCTGTCCCGACTGACGACCATGACCATGAGCGGGTTTGTCTCACCGACGCCATGCGCGAGCATCGCTGGTCTCGCGATAGTGGCCAGGGCACAGAGAGTAACTCGTCTATCCATAGCCCTGGATCGTCTTGTGGGTCGCCGACTGAATACGATGGATTCGAAAAGCCCGACGAACTGCCCGCAAGGACTCCCCCTCAACGCGGCTGGATTCATCGCACGGGCGTAGGTCGCTTCCTGTCCAAGACCGTCCCTGGTCTAATTCCCGGCCGGGTTCTCCACGTTCTGAATGTGGTGTATAACATCGTTGACCGTGTCATTCTGCCATTCGGATTTGTGGCCATTGCAACTGGGGCTGTGACGTACGGGGGTATCATGCGGAGTCGTGAGATCTTCAATGGGCTTGCACACTTCATCAAGGGTGGCATCTTTTTCTGGTACGGTATCCTGACACTTGGACGCTATGTTGGCTGCTGGGCAGATTTGGGTTGGGCCTGGAATAAGAAGCCCTCTGCGTCGATTGTTGGTTGGAAAGCCAAAGTTCCCTCGGGTGAAGCTACAGAGTCCTTCGTCATCTTCCTATATGGCGCCTCAAATGTTTTTCTCGAGCACCTCTCCGGTACGGGCAAGGCATGGTCTGCTACAGATCTCGAACACGTCTCGATTTCCGTGCTGTTCTTCGGCGGCGGTCTGGTATGATTTCGTCTCCTTGTTTGGGGCTCTTGAGAGGAATCTTGCTAACCTCAAAACAGGCCGGTATACTGTTCGAATCTACTTGTATCCGGGACTGGGTCAACACCACCATCCTCCAACCCCCTGCTCATGCTACCTCGGATGAAGCCTGGACGCCCCCGAGGTCGCAGGGTGTTTCATTGAACCCCATGCCAGCCCTAGTCATCATGTTGCTTGGCATGATGATGGGGTCGCACCACCAAGATAGTATGACATCTTCTATGGTCCACAAGCAGTGGGGTAACATGTTGGTTGGATTTGCGCTGGCGCGCGGGATGACCTATGTTATGTTGTACCTCAAGCCACCGACTTCGTACCTCCCGGCTCGTCCTCCGACCGAGATCATTGCTGCATTCTGCTTGATTTCAGGAGGGCTGATTTTCATGATGAGTGTAAGTGCCCAATACATTTACAAGCGTTTGTACGTCGCCCCAAGCGCATGACTAATGTTGATCCAGACCCGCAATGTGGTTCAAGCGATGGAGTACTACAAACTGGACGCAATGTTCACCTTCACTGTCGGACTGGGCTTCAGTGCTTTTATCATGGCTTATGAAATCTTAATGATTGCCATCAAGGCCTGGGCTGTGAAGCGCGCCCAGCGCTCACGGCCAGACTTCCGCTTCAAGTGAAAAATTCACGACCTGTTTCCTTTGATACCCCCCTTTACAATTCTGAGGTTTTTGTTTCATGCTGGAATATACGGAGTCCTTTTTTTTCATTATGAATTCTTCATGCGACATAATATTCCCTGCAGAGAAAGATACCCCGGGATGGACAGATTCCTTGGAAGCCCTCGGATATGATCTTTTGTGACGTTCGATAATGAATGGACTAATGTGGTATTAATGGTTGGTGGGATTGATTACTGGATATCCCAGTCTCCCAAATGATATATGCAGTACAGATGTTCTTATGAATGCAACTACTACTCTTTCAAACCACATTCGACCAGGTTGGGGGTCGATTCACGGGACTAGCAGCTTATTCCCGAGCCTCTTGTGTGCCGACTGCCAAGCACCCTTTGAAGCAGTGTAACCCCCCTCCTGCGATATCATTGTAGATGGGCAGAGGCCCTATTTTCATTCAAACGCGACATCCAAAGTCACTGCAAAGACCAGTGAGTGCTAGTTCTGGAGGGTCATTCCAAGGCCGAGAACAGATTAGTGAGGGGTCTACGGAGTCGGAGTCAAAAGTGTAAGAGCTTCAGGGTTAAGTGGGGTCAGAAGACAATTACGAAATTGAAGAACCTGTCTGATTGGAAGGAAATGTTATCAAATGAGATCAGCCTTACCCGGAGGTAAGTCAAAAGGAGCAGGTCCGAAAATGATGTACACATCCGATTTCACATTTATAAGCAGTCGGACCCTCAAGTCGACACCAACTTGGAAAAAAAACTTCATTCCAATATACCCCTCACTGCAAAATGGCTTCCAACCCTCCCGCTGCCTGCTGTGCCTCCGGTTTCAAGCATGAAGGCGCTCCCGTTGGCGAGATCAAAAATATCAACGGAGGTAAGATGCGAAAATCCTGAATTCCAGCCACCTGAAGCCCCGCAGAACCATCAGTGGTAACCAAACGACTCTCCAGTCAACACCTATATCGTCTACCCTAAAGATAACAAGACCCCCGAGAAGGCCATTGTGTTCCTGGCCGATATCTTCGGCATCTACATCAACGCTCAGCTCCTCGCTGACGAGTTCGCCAACAATGGCTACCTGACTCTCATTCCAGATCTGTTCCAGGGTGACCAGATCAGTCTCAGCGCCATGGAATCTGGCAAGGTCGATCTGCCTGCATGGCTTCCCAACCACCAGGCTTCGAACGTGGAGCCCGTTGTTGAGTCGACAATCAAGTACGCTCGTGAGACTCTCGGCGTCAAGAAGATCGGCGCTGTTGGATACTGCTTCGGCGGTAAGGTATGTACTTGTAGTCTGGATCTAAAGATCCAAACTCCAAAAAGATACCCTGCAAGCCCTGATGCTAACAATGTTGCTTTAGTACGTCTGCCGTAACCTCAAGCCCGGCCAGATTGATGTTGGTTTCACTGCGCACCCCTCGTTCATCACCCACGAGGAGCTTAGCGCCATTAAGGGCCCCTTTTCTATCGCTGCTGCTGGTAAGTTAATGTTGGATAGACACCCGTTTGAAAAAGCAGCATCAAAGGCTAATTTGGCGTGTGTCAGAGGTCGACTCGATCTTCACTACCCAGCTTCGTCATGAGTCTGAGGATATTCTCATCAAGACTGCCCTGCCGTGGCAGATCAACCTATTCAGCGGTGTCAATCACGGTTTCGCTGTGCGCGCTGATCTGAGCGACCCCAAGCAGAAGTGGGCCAAGGAGCAGGCATTCTGCCAGGCCATCGCCTGGTTTAACCAGCACCTGTAAATTAATTGGAGGACTCTGCATATATGAATAGCAAAAGAGTGATCAACAGCATGCTGTCCTCTCTGATGAAGAAACCACTGTAGCAGCGAATGCGGAGTAAATCGAGATAAATTGATCATCGCCACTGTCCCCCCAGGGCCCAGAAGTTGACGGTTGCGTGGTTGGTCTTTATCGCCGGGCGTAATTTCGCGAACAAGTCGCCTTAATGGTCCGCATGTCTCCCTCGACCTCCGTTCGAGTTTGATGTTCCATTTAAGTTGTTCTGGATCTTGAAATTCAAAGTTCTTTTTGTTTCTAGCTTTTTGTTTCTAGTTAGGACTTGCTATTTTCTTGTTTTTGATTCCCGTCAGGAATCACGTGCGCCTTGTGAGTTATCCCTGGGACCGGCCCAGCAGTTCGACCAGCGAGGGAAACAGAATCTAACGATTGATCTTTTCTTTCCAGTCATTAATTGTTTAATCTACCGGCTGATCCTTGAGTACCGTGTCAACTCTTCTTGACGGCTCCGACCGCGCATCCTCTCCTTCAGAGTCGCGGTGCATCCCGACTCAGCCCAACCCTACTCCGGCCGCCCTGAGTGGTTTCGTCACTATATTTATCTGAGAGTGACAGTCAACGAAGTCTCATCAATCACCAACTATGGCGACTCCCGCCGCTTTACCTCCGTTGCCTTTCAATCCGGGTCGGATACGAACCTACCTCCTCCGTTTACCGCTGTTCACCCGACTGGTGCTGCTAGTGATTCTCGCCTTCTGGCTGCTTGAATTCCAAACAATTTGGAGCGTTGTGCAATGGGGTGCTTTAATTCCGGAGGAGATTAACCTGGGCACTAGTATGTTTGATTCCCTGTGAGAAGAGCATATCGGACGCATGCTGACTTGGGGGTGTTACTAGTGTACCGACTCAACACTTATCCCATCATCCACACTGGCTTCTTCCATGCTTTCTTCAATGCTGTGGCGGTTACACCGCTGCTGGAGCGTTTTGAGGCCGAGCATGGCACTTTGACTGCTATTGCGCTGTTCATTGGACGTGAGTGCTGTGCTAAAACGCAACACTTGTGGCCATGTTGACTAATGTTGAATGATTTAGCTCTTTCAACTGTCCCTGCTGGACTCTACATCTTGGTTGAGAAGTTTGTTCTACACAGAAATACTTCGGTGGTCGGTGCAAGGTAAGCTTTTGGTCACCAGTTTCAATGTCTCTCGGTAACTGACCTGCAATTCAGTATCTGGGCTTTCCTGCTTCTCGGTTCGGAAGCCATTAAGACCTACAAGTCTCACCCCAACTTCAGGTATGATTCACTTGGGAACTCATTACTTCAATCTTACTAACGCCCTTCAGTCTTGGCCCGTACAAGATTCCCACCTGGACCTCACCCTTGTTCGGATGTGTCGTTGTATCTATCCTCATCTCGAACGTGAGCTTCCTCGGTCATCTCTGTGCGATTCTTGTCGGGTATCTCCGTGAGTTCCCTTCTTTGACTCCTCTTGTTTCACTGCTAATTGTCTTTAGTCGGCCTCGGATATCTCAAGGTGTTTGTGCCCCCTGAGAAGGTCCTCCGCTGGATCGAGGGCAAGCTGAACCTCCTGGGACGCCTACCCCATTATGTCTCCGTCGACCAAAAGACCTACGGTCGCTATGGAGTTCTTCCAACCACTAACCCCGCTGGCGCCAATGGCAACCAAACACCCATGAGTTACTTGGGATCTACCCAGCGCCTTGGAGCATGATTCCGGACTTTGACGCATTCTTCATTTCTCAACTTTTAATGTATATTTTCCACTATAGTTTTTTTTTTATTGTTGCAGACTCGAGGGGACATTGGATAATAGCATAGCGTGTGCATACTCACCTTTAATTTGCACTGTTGGTCTTTTTCGGTTGACGTAAATCCCACTTCTCCGCGCGCAAGCAACGGAACTCTCGATCTCCACTGTTGCTTGAAAGACTACAGTTCAGTCCAATCATTCCGCTCGTTTAACAGCTTCGCCTTCGCGGCAGGGAAATCCATCTCCCGATGGTCACTACTCAATGGCTTTGAAATGTGAGCAAGCTGGAATGCCCCCTGTCCTTCCTGACAGCAGCACCCCAACTAACAAGATGCAAGCTGCAATCCGCAATTTGGGGAATAACCCCCACCTCATCTTCGTTCGCCTCCCGAATCTCCTATCTTTCATCTGCATTATCGTCGGCGTTGTCTGGCTGCTTCTCCTGCCTCTGAATGAGTACTCCCGACAGACCTATATTTCCGAGAATGCGCTCCTGCCGGGCCAAGTCCATGCATATTTTACGGGCAGCGAGCAAAATATCTTCCGAGGATATAAGAAAGAACTGGAAGGATTGTTGAATGATGGACAAGCGAGAGGCGGCCAAAAAGAGGATGCGGAAGTGACAGCGGTGTAGGTTGGATGAACACGGCACAGGCTGAACTACTCGCTGATACTACAACAACAGAGTCTCGGACAAGCTGCAGTCAATCTTGCGAGCGGCGGGCCTCAAAGTTGCCACGCAAAAATACGAATACATCTCTGCTGGGATTGCGCATCGGGGAGAGAACACTTATGCTATTATCCATGCGCCGCGCGGTGATGCCACGGAGGCAATTGTGCTAGTCGCGCCATGGCTGACAGCTGACGACAAGTTGAACCTGAATGGCGTCACTCTTGCCCTGACATTGGCGAGATATTTCAAGAGTGAGTTTCAATGTTGTCCTCCTTAATTCGGGTTGCTGACAGTTGATCCTAGGATGGTCACTGTGGTCCAAAGATATCATCTTCCTGATTACCCCGGACAGTAAAACTGGAACTCAGGCTTGGATCGATGCCTACCATGACATGCATCCGGCATCGGTGCAACCGCTTCCTTTAAAGAGTGGAGCGTTGCAAGGAGCACTAGTCATCGAATACCCGTTAGATCACCGGTTCCAGACGCTCCATATTGTATATGACGGTGTCAATGGCCAACTACCCAACCTCGACCTGTTCAACACGGCTGTAGCCATTGCAGGCGGCCAGATGGGTATTGGGGCTAATCTACAGGAAATGTGGGGTCATGACGACAGCTACGAGCATCGTTTGCAGACCATGTTCCGCGGTATGACCAAGCAGGGTCTCGGGTATGCTACCGGCGCTCACAGCAGCTTTATGGCGTACCACATCGACGCCATCACCCTGCAGACCAAGGGCGAGGGATGGGAGGACGAAATGGCCCTAGGCCGGACGATTGAGTCTCTTTGCCGCAGCTTGAACAACTTGCTGGAGCACCTGCACCAGAGCTTTTTCTTCTACCTGCTCATGCAGTCCAATCGTTTTGTCAGCATTGGAACCTATTTGCCCAGCGCCATGCTGATCGCTGGAAACTTCACCATCATGGCAATTGCCCTCTGGATCCGCACCGGGTATTACCCCGAAAGCACGCCAATCGCCAAGCCCAAGGATGAGAAGCAGTGCACCGAAGAGAAGGCCAATACGATCAGCATCGCGGAACGACATCTCGCTCTACCGCTCTCGCTTGTTGTCGGACTTCATCTGCTCGGCCTTGTCCCGCTCTGGATTTTTAATAATGTCTTCCACCAGGTGAGCGCCGCCAGCCTACAGCCACTATTGTAATAGCTGCTAACACACCTATAGTATTTCACACTTACCACCTACATATTCATCATTGTTGACATCATCCTTCCCCTCTTCCTCGCCGCAATCCTCTCCAACAGTCTCGGTCTATCAAAGCCAATCATTCCCCAACAGTACCACCTTATAAAATCCTTCTCCCTTCTGCTACTAGGCCTCTCTCTCTCCGCCCTCGTCACGCTCAACTTCTCCCTTTCGCTCATGATCGGTCTGCTCTGCGCGCCACTTAGCTTCATCACTCGTCTGCAAGGCTCCGCGCCATTCCGCTTGACAACTTCCAGTCTCGGTCTGGTGCTTCTCAACTTTATTTCCCCGCCAACTGTTCTCCTCGGCGTTTGCTGGTACCTGGGGGTCTCCGTCGAGGCTGTCCTTACCCGGGCGGCTTTCGGTTGGGATGTTTGGGGTATGTGGACCCAGGTCGTTGTTTGGTGTGTGTGGTGGCCAGCTTGGTTGATTGGCTGTGTATTGCTGGGGTCGTCGATGTTCTGATTAGATCGTTGTGCATTGTTTTGTCATGCGGTTTGCCGCACTGGTCTAATGTTATAGGACAGTAATAAATCCAAGTCCATGCTATAACTACCAAGGCAAAGAAACGAAGACAGTGACCAGGGCACTGGGTACCACAGGCTGATAGCAAGGAGTCCAAACCTCAACTGCGCTTGACATCCCAGGTACACGTACTGATTCACTGCGTATATATCAAAAACGAGTGAATCTAGCTAGGCACGTAAAATTGTGTTGCCACACTTGCTCAAATAAGGGCTCTGGACGAATGCCTCCCCTTCGAAAGGTTTCATGCCACACCGTACATGTATTCAAAGAACTGAGTCGATTGCTGATCCTTACTCCAGGGCGCAAGCGCCTGCCTCACGATGGCTACCACTTACGATCAAAGAACATGTGGCATTCGACGCCAGAAGAGCCCAAGGCGAGGTTGAACAAAGACCATTTCTAACTATACACACACCATATTGCAGAGGTCATGAACGGCTGATTCGAGCGAACAATGAAAACATCCAGGATGTCAAAATATCCCTGCGACATATTTCACCGAGTCTTTGTTTCAGCCCTTGAACAATGCTAGCATCTCACATTCATCAAGTGCATCAATGTTAGATTGTTCCTGGGTCAATTCTCCTGGGTCCTGCTGTAAATCAGAAACAGTGTTCTGTTTCTTTCAAGAGGTGCCTCCCTCGAGTCTCGTTTCATCTCCATGATTCTTCCCATCAATCTATATAAGAGTGACGAGCCTGATTACTCGACAAATGACTGTATCTCCCAGCTCTTCGCAACATGGCTCTCTTTCGAATCGACCTTCTTTCGCTATGGCTTCTCCTATTCCGTCTCGCGACAGCCGCCACTCCAGTTCCAACCAAAGACGGCTTTTGTTTTAAATACCTTATCCAAGGTTATGATACCTGTGCCCTGATTGCCAAAGCACACGACATCACCGAAGCCGACATCGAAAGCTTCAATAAAAACACCTGGGCATGGCTCGGATGCGGACGGCTATATCAGGGCGACTTCATCTGTCTCAGCGCAGGGAAACCTCCAATGCCAATGGCCCTTCCTCATGCCACCTGTGGTCCACAAGTGCCCGGAACAACACGTCCAGCACACTGGGCCGATCTCGCCGGAATGAACCCATGTGTCGCGTCTCAGTGTGTGAGTATATCCCCATACCCCCCCCCGTCTTCTAGATCTAGTCCTATCAACCTAACAACCCAACAGTGTGCTTCCTGGGGCCAATGTGGTGCCACCGATCTATATTGCCAAAACTACCGTGCACCCCCTGCCGGTCCTACAGCCACCGTGAAAGGAGCGACAGAGGCTCCGAAATCCACAGCTTCTAGCAATGCAAAGGCAACCGGGGCCAAGCTATCCACCGATACCGGCACCGGTTCAAACCCGACCTCCAACCCCGATTCCAATCCAAATTCCATGCTCAGCTCTACCACCGTCAAGGCTACGAAAATCACTACCGCAACTAAGCAAGCTACCACTACAATCGCAAAAGCAGCCCCTGAACCAAGCGTATCTCAATACCCTTGGACGGCACCGTGGGAGATCACATTATACAGTCAATTGGGCTGCGAGGGCGATTACTACCATCTCGAGGGGTATAATAAGGAATTCCTCGATGACAAAGGCTGCTTGGCGCTCCATGGTGGTCTCAATAGCAAGTTCACCGAGACGGGCGTTACCTGTAAATGGTGGACGGACAATAGCTTCACATGGAGTAGTTGTGATGCGAGCAAGCTTGAGAAACCTCAATCCTGGATCCTCAAGAATGGGTATTGCTCGGCCTTCAGTAAGAAGGATTGTGATTGCTTTGATGGTGTGACTATGTATTATCAACCAAAAGGGTGTCATAATAGGACGGGGATTGATACGCCTAATTTTGCTGCTTTGCAGTGCTCGATCAACGGAGTCTAAAAGGGGCCTTGGAGGGTTGTGTATATCGTTTGGGGGGTAATGTTTCGATTTCTTTGATTGGTCTAATGAATGTCTAGTTCTTGGAGTTCGAGTGATGAGCGAAGTAGACATGTAGGCAAGACACATGGAACACTGCATAACAATTTATGCAGATTGCAGGAATTACAGAAAAACAGACCATACTAGAACCACGATAGAAGATGACACCATTGTATTCATTATAATAGAACTGATCAGAACACAAGTGAGATGAGATATCTATGCAGCCCACACATCCTTACCCGCCCCCTCAATCCAATGACCGAGCTGGTTGACACCGGCATCCCATTCCTTAAGACGGTTTCGCATGCCATCAATCTGCTTCATATCCAGAACCTTAGGCTGAACCCAGTGGATCTGTGCGACCTGAGCAACCTGATCAATAGATCCACGCAGCAAACCCAGCGACAAAGCCTTCATAACGAGATGCTCGATCTCATCGGGCTGCACCTTAGTCTCGGACGCGATAGCCTGGAAGGAGAGAGAGCGGTCATGAGGGGGACGGTGGAAGACCATCTCCGTCAGTGCCGAGAGCGAGATCTTCTGGTACAGGAATAGCCGGTGTGACTCCAGTAGCTTGTTCTTGCTGATGTTCCCAGCCAGCACGTCGTAAGCAGCCAGGTCGCCCCGGTTGAAGGCGAAGAGAAGCTCGCGGAGCCAGTTGTGCGGGGTCTGGGTCAGTGAGTCCAGAATCGGGTGCAGGAGGAGCTCTCCGAAGTTGTAGATCGTCTCGGATACCAGGGCCGCTACGCTGAGGTTGTATGCGCGCGATACGCGCTCAGTCTCGGTGAGTTCTTCCAGGTCGATGCAGGCAAGGTAGAGAAGGGCGTTTTTGTAGAAGGATGCAAATTCTTGCTTAGACTGTTCGAGTGAGGTGTTAGTTATGACGTGAGTGGCCGTGTCTGGCTAAATTCAGAATTCAGTGAATCACGTACGTGGTAGTAGTCCGCGTTTACTTTGTAGAATGATGCGTGCACAACGGTCTCGACCGAGTCGAACGTGTCTAGCACCCGCTGGCAGGTGGCCAGGTCTATCTGTGCTCCGTCCAGATCCTTCAGCGACAGCTTGACGTTAGCCACGTCAGCGAGCGCATAGACATATGCATCCTGTGTGTCGGCCGTATCCGTCTTGGTAGCGAGGGATGTGAGGAAAGCCAGTCGTTCTTGGTCATCTAGAGGGAGATTGTTAGTCTGTGTTCACGTAACGGAATGCTCATCATGATAGAAATTGGAGCTTCCAGACTAGATTGCGGGCCACCAACCTGTGCATTCTGTTGCTGCCATCAACCCTAGTGACACAAACTTGAGCTGGTTGACCCGGTCGGCGAAACTGAGCACGAAGGTCTTAAACAGGGCTAAGCGATGCGGAGCACTCTCTGGCATGCGGAAGAACTCGACCAACGAGTCTGTAAGCTGGTGCCATAGTTTGCGTTCCCAGTAATCTTCGAAGGTGAGGAAGTAGGGTTGTGTCTCTGGGCTTCCTTGTGCTTGCTGCTCGAGCAAGAAGTCGGGGATCTTGGACTCCATGGTGGAGATCTGGGAGCTGTTTAGGTTGGATTCTCTGACAGATGGCGAGATGCTGGATCAAGAGAGGAAGGTAGGTAAACTCGGACGAAATTGGAGATGTTGATGGTTGTCCGCACTGCAAGAGAGCTGATATGATGTCCTCACGTCGGCAGTTTGGGGAGCTCTCACTCACCGCCCTAGTTTCCACGGTCTTCGATGCTCTGCTGTTTCAATGACAATTCTCTGCTTTGATTTTGATCATGTTTAATGTTATGTAGCTATATGAGCAGGAGCCGAAGCCGATAAAAAGAGGTAGTAGTTGCAGATATGCTTCTTTGTTGGTCCTTTCTTCCACCGCTCGTACTATACAACAGATATACACTAGACACCGAATGGAACTTTGCCCGTGTAATGATCCTACGGGTTATTAGTTAGTTTCCCGAATATACCTCTGCTTTAATTCTTGCTCAAGCCCGTAGGGCTTGTAATTGATGATATATCCAATATAAAGAAGAACACCAAGCAGGTTTGATACGAATGAGAAGGCATATGTTGTTACCAGAGAAAAAAGGTTGGATTCAGAGGACAAGGCGGGTATCATGCTGGTTGTCGCATCGCAAACAAGGGTCAAGGAACGGTCCGATAGAGACAGATGACACCTTGGACGGTGAACTTTTGATGTCTTGCGAAACGAGCATCGAGATCCAATTGATTGCCAACCGAGATATGTAATACCACGAAATGACGCTGCTTAACCAATGAAGTAAATCTGACACTTGGAGGCGGCGACGGGTTGCAAAAACTCGGAAAAAGGTGACGGTACAAGCTCCAGTATATCGATTGCGACTGGTTGCTATTGGGGTCTTCAACAAGCAGCAGAAGGCCTCAATGACAGCTGAAAACATACAGAGACATTGGACAGGGCACAGGAGAACGCGAGAGACGGGAGTGAGGGAGAGGAGAAGACTACCTTTGATAGTCCTGGACAACCAAGCAGAATCACATGATTATGATCTCAACATGAGGCTCTAGCCTTGCATTTTTCGTTGTTCTAATTTTCAGTTGAGAAGTAGAAGCAAGGTGAGAGATCAATCTCTCATAATGGATGGGCAAAGGGGCTGTCATAACTTCTTGGACGTTGAACATAAGCACCTTGTAATCAGACCCAATGGGTCTAGCGTCGAAAAGATCCTTGCCCATGGCATTTAACCTTGACTAAACCAACGCCCAAGGATTGTCATAAGGGATTGAGGTGGCTGTATTGGTTCCAAGTGGCAGATTGGCATTGTGTGACTGAAACAGGTCACTCGGGAAGCCAGCCAGAGACAGCTTCTGCAGTTTCCGTCACGTCGTGGTTCGATGGAAGAGAATCAGTCTCGTTGCCCCTCTCAACACGAAGAGCAGTATTCGAATTGGACATGTACCAAGCCCAAGATCTAGTGCTGATTTGAAGTGGCAACTCGGCTTCGAGTGATACACATCGTTGGGATAGGACTAACAGAAGTCCCACCAGCTGTCCTGTTGAGTATCTATTACCCCGGTTGTGGGCTTTCCTTTTCATGGAACCCCTGTTGCAAGAGCAACCTTGATCTGTTGCTCCGATTCGAGCCAGAACAAAACATCTTGCTTCAATTTGGTCCTTGAATCAGCACATCCTGTCTGAAGAATGATGGCCGGCCACTTCAAATCTTTTCCAGGTGCGTCATGTAAGGTTCAAATTTGACTGGGGATCCAATAAATCCATAAGAGGCTGACCTTGTCGATGCGACTCTGGGATCGGTGAACAGACCGCCTTCAAGACCCGCAGATACTCCGAGAATTTGCGGAGAAGAGTGTTCGCCAGTACTAGAACAGGCAGAGCAAGGTTGATACACAAATGTACAAAGCAAGACCTACAGTCATCAAGTCATTAAACGCAAGCTGGATCGAGTGAACTGACGGCTTCCCTGCCTAGTACTAATTAGATCATCGACCTGCACCATTGGCAAAACAGTAATCATGCCGAGCACAAACCAGCACGCGGGTTAGCCACCAGGCCCCAAGGGATCTTGAAACCATACGAAACCGGAGAACTGGGTTGTGCAATCGAGCGACCTTCAAATAACCAACCCTCTTGTCATGCTGCTCTTGATGCTGTTAGATACGCCAACTACAGTGGAGCTGATACTACAAGACTGAAACACACGTAGAAGGAAGCCCCAGAGGGAAAAGGTATTTTGTATTTTTTGTAAAACCCCGACCACACCCCAGCTGGGAACATGGAATCATAGATGCTAACGAAAAGCGACACGCTTATGCGTCATCGACGGTGGTGGTGTGGAGACCCTTGGGGTCCTTGACGTTGACGGCCTGGACGTGGGAGTAGAGACGCTCCTTGGCGTTCTCCTCGTCGTTACGCTTGCGGGAGATGCGGACACGGAGACGGAAGGGAACACCCTTAATACCGGCTTCCCAGACCTTCTTGTTCAGCTGGGGGTCGACGCGGACATCCTTGGTACCCTGTTGGTGAGTGAAGCATATTAGTAAACAGATTCCCAAATAGGGTCAGGGGAGATGAGAGCGTCGCTCAAACTTACCATAGCCTGCTCGGCGAAGGCGCGGATCTCCTTGATGGCCTTAGGAGCACGCTTCTTGAAGCTGACGCCGTGGCACTATAATTCCGGAAAAGAAGTTGCAATCAGTCTTCCGCCCGAATGCCATCTGCTAGAGAAAACTCTGCGCGATGAATGTTTCTGGTCTTTCGGCCATAGTGGACTTCATAAAACTAATTCTTCTTGTGTTCCGGGTGCGGATATGTGTGGATGCGAGCGAAGACTTTTTCAAGACCTTCTCTCGGCTGTCTCTATCGCGAAGCAGACAAAAGACAAAAGTGCCATGTCCTACCTGCAGATTTCTCCACAGGTCATGGCGAGGATGGTGGTGAGATACAAAAGGGGATTGGTTTCCAATTCGACCCTCGACGCACACACACACACCAACCCCCACCACACACAATCTTTTCCGTAACAAATTCCGTTTTACAGGAAAAGTATCTTGTTCTCTGTCCATTATATGCCTCCAGAACTGAATCGGATTCGAATCGTCGCAGGTAGACTGGGAAAGGGTTTGTATTCAACATACTCGCTTGTGCAGGTTGATGGTGTACTCGCGAGACACCACATCGGCGATAGCCGAGCGCTTGTTGCCGGTCTTGACGTTGGACATCTCTGCGGAGAAAGTTAGAGGAGTGTTTCGAAGTGATGATGGAGGAGACTGACTGAAGGGGTGGTCGACGGTGGGCGGAAGTGATCGATTGTCAGAAGGAGACTTCGTGGTCGATTTTCGAGTGAAATTCAGTGTGGTCTCGCTTGCCTGTGCGGGGTCTGATTGGACCAAGTGGGGCTGCACTATAGCCAATGATGTTTCAGTGGTGGATATTGGTGCCTCAGGCAATGAGGACCTTGTTTAATCAGCAAATTTGATACTTGGGAGGAATTGATTTAGTGACGTTGTCGTGAATCTTCTAGCTGTTTAGACTCATGATCTATAGATAAATTTGATCTAGCTTCTAAGAGATATCCCTCCCCGTCTCCAAAATTTACCCACATTACTTCTGGCCTGCGCTCACATCGGGGTAAAGGTCAAATCGTCGCTGGGTGGAGATAGGAATTCCACTGCGGATATTTGCAATCGCATCGTGATGTAAATCAGCATAAATGATGGTCTCTTTCTCTCCGGCTTCGGAGAGAACAGTTGCGCTGGGGTCAGCGACCAAGCTGTGGCCATAGGCTTGATAGGAGGCGTCCAGATCACGCGCCGGGCTACAAAGTGCCACATATGACTGGTTATCAACAGCTCTGGCACGAGCAAGGAGTGACCAATGCAGAGGACCGGTCGTAGTGTTGAAGGCCGCCGGGTAGACAAGGAGGAAAGCTCCCTGGCGGGCGGCGATCATCGCTCCCTCCGGGAAACGAATATCGTAGCAGATGGCCAGAGCGATCTTCCCGTACTCCGGGAGATCGATGACTGTTAACTGGTTACCAGGTGAAAGTACGTCGCTCTCCTTGAACTTTATCTTGCCCGGAATATCGATGTCGAACAGATGTGTCTTGCGGTGAGTACCGATCAAGGCGCCCTTTGGCGAGAAGACCAACGAGGTATTGTAATACTTTTTGGTAGAGGGCTCCAGTTCAGGAATACTTCCACCGACAAGGTATGCATTTGCCTCCACGGCGATAGCCGATAGGGCGTGGAAGGAGGGTGATTGTTCAACCGTGGGGGGAGAGGGAAGGAGGGTCTCGGCGTATTTTGGGAAGAAATTTGTGCCATAGGGCGAGTTGAAGCATTCTGGAAGGACGATTAATCCTGCGCCAGCCTTTGCAGCTTCGAGAACTTTGCTCCGAGCATGAGAGAGGTTCACGGCCTTGTCCGCTCCTAGATGGCTCGGTTAGCTGCGGGGGGGAAAAAGGGCAATCTTAGAGATTCAAACCCGATGCAAGCTGAACAAGAGCCAATTTGAGGGGCTTTTTCAAGAGGGTAGCCATGGTTGGAGATATGAAGAAGAAGAGATGAGGGGGGGGAGGTGGGAGGGGGAATGATATCGGATCGATTACGAATTGCGGGGGATGGCCATTTCGCTGATAAGCAGCATCGCGACCATACTCAAATTGTTCATCCTGGAGATCTTTATCTTGAGTAGATTCTTACTTTTTTTTCGGTTTTTTTGGCTTTGAATAGCTGCGGTTCCCCCCGATCAGAGATTGGAAGATGACGTTATAGCTGCATGCTCTTGAACTCTTGAAATAGCTTACACCAAGTGGTATTATAGGCCTCTTTCCAAGACGCTTTACATACGATTCCTTTTAAATAGGCAATCAAGAACAAAATTGCGCCCCTTGTTACAGTGTAGCCCTGAAGCACCTATAGTTTGGATCTTTACAGACCGACTTTGCTGAGAAAGTACACCATACCCATGCCAAGCGCGCAAGCGCCCAACACATCCTGTGTTGGGCGCTTGGCACAACGACTATGATACATTACCTTTATTGAGGAAAAAACATAATCAGGTCAATCCAATGAGAGGCCGTGAATTCTCTCCGGATATAAAAAGGGGGCTTACACAGTAGCGAGGCCCACTGGGATGTCGTTCTACCAATAGAAGATGCGATGGTGGAGTCCTGCTTTTTAATTTCTTGTTCGGACACTTTCGACTCGAGTGCCTATTAACTGCTGTATCTTGCTAATTCGATCCGACTCAACAGTCTTATTTGTGTATAAGATATCATGGAGGACGGAGCCTCGACCCGTCACCCCAAAGCATGCATAACCTGTGCGAAGGCCAAAGTACGATGTTTCCCGGAAATCGATGGTCCTTGCAAACGGTGAGTATAGATGGTTTCATACTTGATCTCTCTATATGTTGATCTTTTTTTTTTTTAGCTGTCGACGTTTGGGCAAAGACTGTGGAATCCAACTACCCGGAGCTCATCGCCGTGAAAAAAAAACAGGCGCAAGTAGTTCGTAAGTGTTCACCAGTCCGACAGTTCCCTAAGAGACCCCTAACATTTAAGCTAGGGAGGTTGCTGCACTCGAGGAAAAATTAGACCGCATGGTCGCTTTGCTGGCTGCCTCGGAACAACATGTCCGAGAACGATTAGAAAGTGGCCAAGAAAGGAGATCATCATCTACGTTTGAACATAACATCGCTGCTCCTGATGAAGCTGAAGGCCAGCTGTTGATGGAAGTGTTCTTCCGGAAAATGTTCCCTCTCTTTCCCTTCCTCATGATTCCCCCGCACGTCACCGCAGAGGAACTGCGCCGAGAGAAAACATTCCTCTACCTGAATCTTTCAATGGTCGCATGCCAAAAAGCTCCACGCCAGCGAGAGATTGCGGATTTAGTCCAAGAATATGTCGCCGAGCACATCGTCATCAGAGGGGAACATAGTCTGGATCTGCTCCAGGGCCTTCTTATTAATGTGGCTTGGTTCGTTTCAGTCAGTCGTTATCCGCGACTGGCTGACCAACCCCCTCAAGGGCCCAAATCGGAAGAACCTCAACATTTGGTTCGAAGCACTGCCCAGCTTGATACAAATGTGCACTTACTCGTGGCGCAATCCTTTAGTATGGGCTTAAATCAAGAGATGGCTTACCAGAAAAGCTTGAACTATCCTTTGACTTATTTGAAAGATACTACGAACGAGGACCGTCATAATCCGGTTCGCACACTGGAAGAGCGACGCACTTATCTTGGGTGTTACTATCTCACCACCATGTATGTGTACCCTTCATACGTGGCTGAAACATAAGCTAATCTGTGAAAGGCTCTCGACATGTGTGAAAGACTTGGGGCCGATAATTCGCTTTACAAGATACACAGATGAATGTTGCAAAGTGCTAGACCAGATCGCAGAATATCCCACCGATGCCTTTTTGACACAGCTGGTGCGAGCGATGAACGTCGCAGAGAGGATCCACCAAACACTCTACAACACCGAGCTCCATTCTTCATCACTCTCATCAGCGCCTCCGCCCCTTGGACTAAGCATACGATGGCTTGAGGCTGAGCTTAAGCAACTCAAAGCTCGCATGCCGAGTGACTCACCCAATTCTCGTGAGTCGTACCATCGTGTTTTCGCGGATAATTTAAACCTGACAACAACGACAGCCGTTTTACAGCTTCACTACATCACACTCGAGATACATCTTTATCGAATTGCCCTTAGTAGCGAACCATCCAAGTCGAACTATGGCGATCATCCTCTAATGCAATTGGATCTCCTTTTCCGCTGCCTGGAAGCGACAACCTCCTTTTTCCAAAATATCCTCTCCCTCCCATCTGATATCTTTCCTTTCTTCCCTTTCAGCATCATGTGCCAATTCGGAAAAGCAATCGTCACTCTCTCACAGCTCTCTCTTTACGACCACCCCGGATGGGATCGAGCATACGTGGACAGCATCATCGACTTCGACCAGACCGTCGATCTTTTAGCTCGCAAGATGGAAGAAGAACGTCCCGCATTAGAACAGGCTCTTGGAAAAGATCCAAAGTCTACCGAGTCGCCGGAGATATTTGGAAGGATGAGAAACCGCGCGCAAATGATTAAAAAGATGCATCGGCAGAGAAAAGAGGCACTGGAACAAAAATCCCTGCTCACCACTGTGGCCCCGATGGATTATGACTTCATGATGGATTGTCCCCTCG
The DNA here is from genome assembly GCF_016767815.1 of Penicillium digitatum. Lineage (NCBI taxonomy): Eukaryota > Fungi > Ascomycota > Eurotiomycetes > Eurotiales > Aspergillaceae > Penicillium > Penicillium digitatum. The sequence continues at coordinate 3,307,846 of NC_089387.1, forward strand.
ATGTGTTGTTTCCTTTTGGTGAAATAATTCCACCGATATATGGGCAACACATGTAGTTGACAATCGGCCATGTCTAGGCCCACTACGGACCGAACGGAATCCGCCGAGATCTGGGCAATTTAGATCTACTTGTACATACTTTAATGTTATAATGATTTATTTCCAACGATTCCAATTGGTTCATCGCGAGCGACAAACACCTATTGCTCATAGGATCTTCCCGCGATGTGTCCGAGACCGGCAATTCCAGTCAATTTCTCTTCATGGATATCGACAAACCGCAGATTAAGTCCTTAAGTTACCACCAACGCGCCATCTCCACGATTTCAAAGTACACGATGTGAAGAGAGCCCCGGCTCGGAGTCTTGTCAGGAGAGCGGGTCGCGCAGATTCAACGTTCACAAGGCATTATAAACACATAATCGAATCAAAATTACAAGACCATTACCCCGACCATAGCAGCTATCACGGCCATGATACCGGCAATGTTGGAGGAAGGGGTAGTAGCAGCATTCAAAGTGGACGAGCTGGCCGCGGCAGCAGAAGGAGAAGCAGCGTTACCTCTGTTCGAGGTCGACGAGGTAGAAATCTTCAAAGAAGAAGTGACCACCGTAAGACCGGAGGGAGCATCCGTGATCATGCTATCGGCAGTTTGAGTGCCGGATGGGAAAGAAGAAGAAGAAGAAGAAGAAGAAGAAGAAGAAGAAGAAGAAGAAGAAGAAGAAGAAGAAGAAGAAGAAGAAGAAGAAGAAGAAGACGCGAAGGATGAGTCCGACATCACCGACACCTCGGAAGTCTGTGTTGCAAAAGCGGACACAATCTCAGCCGTCGACAAAGCAGTCAACGCGATGGTGCTTGTAGAAGCAGCCTGTTTGCCATTGGGCCCCCAGCCTTCCAGGTAGTCGGGAGTAAGCGTTGCAGTCCCAGAGTATTGGGGACATCCTGGCTGGGTTGTCTTTGGGGCGCACGGCCGCCACCGCAGTCAAGAAATGAGCAGATCTCACCGCTGTCCGGGACGTACCAGAGGTAGCTGGCGTAGTAGTGGTCGAAGATGACTTCTGAGGAAACACAGCCTTCCAGGTCGGTGCGAGCTGTGGCGAGGCTGGCGAGGCCTAGGAGGAAACAAAGAGTGACAGGTTTCATTTTGGATTGTGAATGAGCGACCGAGGTAAGCTTAACGAATGACAGCTAAGGAGAGTGAAAGAAAAGGAGCACTGAAAGGGAACTCGAGCACTGGAGAGGATAGTCATTTCTTGGCGGGAATCAGTTCCCTTTGAAGCGGGGTCTCGGCCCTCGAAGATCAGCCTCAAGGTCTTTAGGTCTTAGTTGGATCAGTTGGATTGACTTCAAACTACCATGTTTACATAGAAAGAAGATCAATTTTTATCCATTTTTACCAAAATACAATGTAGACCCCATTATCTTCAGAAAAAAAAAAGGAAAATTCGACTTGGAGCCCGTGGTGCCCGGGGAGGTCCTCAACCGGAGCCTGACCGGACTCAAGGGAGACAAAGGGCATTGAGAAGCCGGCCCACTGCGTAAAGCCGGGCCAACTTTGTCCGATCTAGAGCCCGTGGTGCCCAGGGAAATTCTCACCTGGGCCCTAACTGGGCTCAATAGAAACACCGATGCCACTGGGAAGCTGGCCCACTGCGTAAAGCCGGGCCAACCTTGTCTGACTTGGAGCCCGTGGTCCCAGGGAGATACCCACCTGGACCCTCACTGGGTTCAGAAAGAAACCGATGCCATGGGGCTTGAAGCTGGCCCACTGCGTGAAGCCGGACCAACTTTGCCCCAGGTGGCTGGGGGGCCGATGGACAAAAAAAAAAAAAGAAACATGAGCAACAAAAAGCAAGAGATCAAAAAGAAAACCGAACCACAGAGGCAGTAAACGCATATGCAAACCTTCGCCATGCGCTTGAACATAAACTAACACTCCCGAAAGGGAGAACACAGATGGAGAAGATGTGGAGAAGAAATAGAGAAATGTCTAGTTCTTGATCTCGTTGATCAGCTGGTGGAACTCTTGCAGTCTCTCACCCTTTACTCGAACGGCCCAATGTTTGAGTTCCCCAGTCTCGTTGGGGACCAGGAACTGAACACTGTTAGTGGTGAGCTTGTAGTCAAACTCTTTCTTCAGGAGAATGTTCAAGGTGACATTTCCACTAGGGTCGGCACGGGCGACAATCCGTGCACGGCCAGTGACAGGGTGCTTCAGAAGGCGGACAGGACCTGTTCCTTTGGCGTACCACTTATCCTCAAGCTTGAACACCCGGGACTTGTCTTCAAACACAAGAGTTTCTTCTTCTTCGCCACCGTTGCCCTTTGTCAAATCGAAAATTTCGCCAGGTTCACCGTCCTCATCTTCAGTGGAATTGGAAATGGGCTGAGTAGGAGGGGCCGAGGGAGTGGTCATCGCGGGCTGTGCGGAAAAATTGGTCGAAGGAGCCAACGGTGCAGTGGAGACCTGTCCGAACATATTGGCGCCAACAGAAGAAGGGGGAGGCGAGGGCTTCGTCTTTTTTGCGGGGGAATCATCTTGGTCGTCATTTCCATCAACAGAGGCCTTGCGTTTCGGCGAGGCCGGTCTAAGCCCGCCGAAAATGTTCTGCTCAGCCGGCTTGGGTCCACCGAAGATGTTCTGAGAGGACTTCGGCTTTTTTGCGGGGGAATCATCGTCCTTTTCACCTTCATCTGCGGAGGCCTTGCGTTTCGGCGAGGTCGGCTTGAGCCCGCCGAAAATGTTCTGCGAGGCTGGGACCGGCTTACTGGACGACCCGAAAACCGAGGAGCCGGAAGAGGAGCTGGGAGGACCTGCACCAAATGCACCGAAGAAAGGCGGTGGGGATGCAGGCTTGCCTCCAAAGAGTGCGGCATCCGCAGGCGAACGCTGGGCTGTTCCGACGAGAGTTGAGAATTCAGAAGACTGAGGAGATGATGATGTAGGGAAACGGGGTTGGTAGTTCGATGAAGATAAAGAGGAAGTGCCGTTCGCTCCAGCGGAAGCGGCGGTCGAGGGAGCAACGAAAGGAGGAAAGACAGGAGGGGTAGAATTAACAGCACTCGCAGAGGGGGTACCGTTCGCTTCAGCAGAAGTGGTGGTCGAGGGAGTAACAAAAGGAGGAAAAACATGAGGGGAAGAATTGCCAGTACCCGCAGAGTCGCCCTGCGGAGGCGTGGCAGGTGCAGCAGATGTTGCAGGCTCCTCAGCGTTATCATCAGCGAACTTGAAACCCACACCGGGGACGAAAACGGCACGCTTTTTAGCTGCGGCTTCAATTTCAGCGCGCTTCGCGCGTTGGCGTTCCTCATCTTTGCGCTCCCACTCTTCCTCATCATCCTCATCAGAGTCAAACTCCAAAGCCTTTCTCTGTGCCTTTGCTTTAGCGATGGTCTTGTCCGACTCTGTCTTGAACTGGGCTGAAAAATCGATGCCAGTAGCTTTACCACCAAGCTTGGGAACCTGGAAAGCAGACGCTGCGGTTGAAGTGGCTGCACCATCAAACTTAGGAATCTGGAAAGCAGGGGCAGTGGTTGAAGTAGCTGCACCGTCAAACTTGGGAATCTGGAAAGCAGGGGCAGTGGTTGAAGTGGCTGCATCACCAGATTTAGGGGCTTCAATAGCAGAGGAAGTGGTAGAAGTTACTACAGCGCCAATTTTGGAAACTCCAAAAGCAGGGGTGGTAGTTGAAGTGGCCGCATCGCCAAACTTGGGAGGCTCAACGGCAGTGGGGGCTGCAAAAGTGGCTACAGGGCTGGCAGTGGGAGGATAAGGCTTAGCTGGAGCGACAGGAGCAGCAGAAACGGGAACCGCGGCCGGAGACGAAGGACCGGCAATCAAGGCGGAAGAAGCGCCAGCAGAAGTAGTTGCTGGAGCAGGATTCGGAGCAGAAAAGGATTGGGCGAACTTGGAGGAAGTGGTAGACCCACCAGAAGGCTTGTTAGAGGGTGCTGGGTGTCTATCATCATGACCAAGAGGTACAAAGGCCGGAGGAGTCGGGATCCGAGAAGGCGCGTTGCCATCTGCCGCTTCCTGGGCGTCATCGCGTTTGTTGATGGCAGCGCGCTTAGCATCTTCTTCGGGGTTGATCGACCCAATGGGGACACCGAGCTCACGTCGAAGTTCAGCGTAAAGAATAAGGACTTCGTCAATATCATCTGTCATGGGATCGCATTTGGCGACCTCACGCTTGAACGACTCAGTCAAGACGCCAATCTTCATAAGCAAGGCGGCTCGATCCCTAAGCTCATCCCGATTCTTCTCAGGGAAAAGACGTTTGAGTGGCATCGCGTCAAAGTCTTCAGTTGATACAGGAAATTCAATTGACACAGGTTGATCCGGTCGAGGGAAAAGACTGTCAGAGTCTGAAGCAGCGAAAGTGTTGGAAACAATAGAAGTTGAGGAGGAAGAGGGGAGGGAAGAGGAAGACGAGACAGGTAAACAAGACGAGCTCTTATGGTCGCGTGGAGACTGCGCGAACGACACATGAGGTGTCGCAGCTATCGTCGCACCTTCCGTTCGAGATTCGTTCGACACCTTAGGCCCAGCGGTAAATGGGCTAGTCAATGAGCCATTCAGAGCTGCGATGTTGGTGTCTTTATTGTTCCCAACTGCTGTACTTGCACCAAAGAGCGAAGTGTTCGATGCCTGGGGAGTTGCAGCCTGCTCTGTCGGCTTTGGCGCAAATGGATTACTGAAAGCGTTCTGCCCTGACAGGTTCGCGAATGGATTGCTAGGCGTCACCTGGGTTGTCTTTTCCTTTCCAGACTTTGACGGCGCAGGAGACACCCCGAACATTGAGCCAAATTGTGAGGTCTGGGCAGGTACAGGAGTCTGCCCTTCGCTTGTCACCTTCGGTGCAAAGATACTACTCGTCGCTAATTGTTCCTTCTCAGCCACAGGTGCTCCAAACACTGGCTTGAGCGGCTTGTCCTCGGATGATTTTGCACCCGTGCTCTCAGCAGCTGGCTTGTGCGAGAACAGATTGCCAAATGCCGGTGAAGCAGTCTGCTCTTTCCCGGCCTCCAAAGTTTTCGATGCTGTAGGTGTACCAAACATGGACTTGAAAGGCTGGTCCGCTGTAGGGATTGCAGCCGCCTTCTCAGCAGCTGGCTTTGGCGAAAACATGTTGCCAAATGCTGGTGCAGTCGTCTGCTCTTTTCCAGCATCCAACACTTTCGATGCTGCAGGCGTACCAAACATGGACTTGAACGGTTGCGCTTCGCCGGCCTTAACAGAACTTTCGGTCCCAGTAACATTCGGCGAGGACAAAGCGCCGAATGGGCTTGGCGCTGATAGGTTCGCGAACGGGTTGCTCGCCTTCGGTTCTTCTGCCGCTGGCTTGGGCGCAAATAGATTGCTAGCAGGCCCTGAGGGCTGAGAACTGGGAATTGACCCGAAAAGAGCGCCAAAGGGCTTTCCCGCTTCTGCGGGCTTTGCAGAAGTTTGCTCCGCTACCGTAGGCTTCGGGGCAAACAGGTTAGTGCTGCTGGTTGGAGCCTGCCCTGTCAGGTTCGCAAATGGATTGCTGGCTGTCGGCTGCTGTTTCTCTCCATCTGCAGGCTTCGAATCGGCGGGCGTTGATCCGAAAAGCGGCTTGAAAGGTTGTGTCTCGGCAGGTTTCTCGGCAGGTTTCTCAGTCGCAAATGCCTTTGGTGCAAAGAGATTGCTGGGAGCATTCTGCCCTGAAAGGTTCGAAAATGGATTGCTAAGTGCCGATGGACCTGCGGCTGGCTTCGATGAGAACATGGAAGCTCCCTTGGGCTTGGTATCAGGCGACGTTTGCATACTGTCATCGGCAGGCGAAGTCATTTGTGCGGTAGACTGCCCAAATAAGGCGGGTTTTGCTGGGGTGCTCGTGTTCGGTTGTGCTCCGAATCCACCGAATGACGGAGTGGACTGGTTGCCGGCATTGAATCCTCCAAAGCTGAATCCACTGGTACTTGACTGTGAGTTTCCACCGAACGATGTGTTTACAGAAAACGGATTGCTCGACGGCGCAGATCCAAATGAAGTAGGGCCCGCGCTGAACCCGAACGACGTCTGGCTACTCGCCTGGCCGTTAGTGCCCGACGAGAAAATCCCACCCTGACTGGGCCCCGAGCTTGCGCCGGGGAAGCTCTGGCTCTGAGTCTGACCAAATGTGAACCCAGTTGACTGGGTAGGTGCCGGTGCCGCGGCCGGTGCCGCGGATGCGAAAGGGTTGAATGAAGCCACATCAGATGCGCCTCCGCCGGTTGTGGGGGTTGGAGCCCGGCGTTTGCGGACGTCCTTGATCCTAGAGGGTTCAAAGAGATCTTCGGTCAGTTTGTGGCCACCCGCCGCTATTTCAGTTCTCACTTACTTTCTGCTGGCTAACTGGGCCGCTGTCGCCCGAACGGGTTTATCATCCGGGGTGCTGGCCATCCCAAAAATACCCTCGTCTTCTTTGGACCCTTGAGGACCTTGAGCTCCACGTTTCAACATATTGGCCGTATGAAATCACCGTTGGTTGTATGCTTGGAAAGCTCGAACTGCGCGAACTGCCTTATATCCTTCGTAATCTATGTGACTCGGTTTCGTGCGCTAAATCAAACCCGATGCAATACTGAACCTCGGGGTGACTGCGTGATGATTTTCCTCACTTGCGGACAATCGAAGCAGGGAGCTTTCGATATGCGGCGAGGCTCTTTTTGATTCCGCGCCGACTCGAAAAACAACAGCTTTGATGATTATCCTCCACTTAAAGATTATTAATTGTGGAGAGAGCAAAACCCAATTTGTCTCTAACGTCTTTGATGTGGTTGTTCGGTGGTACTCGCGGTTCCGTGACACGTCCGCGATCCGTCGCGCAGGAAGCTGTCAGCACAACGAAGGGGCTTTCAAGTTGGGAGAAGTGAGATCGAAGACAGATCGAGGACTTATGACTGTCCCTGATAATGTTTGTCTTCGAATTTCGATGAATCCCACGACGCAATGAAGGGAGGCACGACTATTTTTTTTTTTTCTTTTTGGAGGAAGCATCCAAGGCGGAAAAAAAGGTAATCACGTGATAATTCTTGGCATCCAAGGTCTATGCTCAGGACTTTTGCAAGCTGTTGTTTTACCCGCAGCAGACAAAAGGGGGATGTGATATGGCAATTTATTTTAATCCCTTTTTTTTTTCTTAAAGGACAATGCGGTTATTTTCTAGCAAATGAATTCAAAAATGAAGGACAATCTATCAGTGCTCAAATAAAACCCCGCTCACTTCATGATGTCGCCGACCTTGATTAACGGAAGAAAGATCCGCTTCAGCAAATAATACAAGGCACACTGGAGCCTGAGAAAAAGATCAAGGATAACGTTGTGTGAACCAGAGTCAGACTACACGCATAACAACGTTAGTTAGTTGGCTCAAGTATTTTCGAACCACCAAGCCTTTTGAAAGGGAAGTTTATGAAGTGACTACGTGATAGATGTGCACATTCGACTAGAGAATAAGAGGCCAATGAACAGGGTGCTGCCTGTCTGAGTCTGCCACTTGAGCATTTCCAAGTCCAAGTCAAAACCAAGGTGAGTGTGACCTCGATAGAAGTACCTGAGTCTTCAGTTCCGTCTCCCAATAGGTCTGTCTGCTGACCTTTTCATTTAAGTTGATCAGAGTAAGGTCGCTTTGGATTTCAAGGTTATCAGCATAGATCCCTAAATTGGTCCACCTGCTCTTCTCCCAACCGGTTACACACTCCGCCTACAACTTAAGTCACATATCACATACTCTGAAAGTGGCAATGGAATTTTCAACTAGTAACATTCCAATCCTATCGGGAAGCACCCACGATGAGCTAGCAGATTAGCTTGATGTTTCGTGATGTGGTGTGCTAGATGTCGATTGGCTATTGGCTGACATGCAGGTAGACTCCATCTCTTGTGGGGAAAGATCAGCGTTGGTTCACATTCTCACGTCCACCTGGGCGTCTTGATATCATGAGACAGAGAACATCGCGTGGTAAATGGACTTCCCCAGGAAAGAAATCACCAATATATATCCTGGTCCGCAGTTACTCGCTATGTATTCCCCAATTTCGAGCGGAATTTCGGGGGGATTCCTTAATTTGCTTTTCTTTCAGCTGCAGTTACAGGGTTCTTGACTCCATTCCAGTTCTGTTATGCGCATACCTGAATTATCCCATCGAGCCTATTGTTAAAAAAAACGCCCAGAGGGCTTTACATAAACCATGCTTTCCCCGGCCCTCGTTGCCCTTGCTCCTCTAGTCAGTGAGTCGGAAGCACACATCTTGCTGACTGGCCTCAGTAATCCAAGATCAAGATGTATTGCTCTCCTATGATCAAGTTTCTTTCTTTGCTAGCTTGTGCCAGTGCACAGCTACTAGAGATCCCCACTGTGGACGATATACTCAGTTCTGCCATGCTCCCCTTTGACCAGTATACGTCCTTCGGTCCAGCTACAACAAAAGTTGCCTCGGCTGCTGTAAGCTTCGGAACAAAGGCCGCCGTGATTGCCGAATCCACCGGTACAACAGTGGCAGCGGCAGACACAGGATACTGGCTAGCAGACATCGCTCATCAAGGAGTCGCAGCCTTCAACTCGAACCCGTCTGGCTATAAAGTCTTTCGAAATGTGAAGGACTACGGAGCTAAAGGTGACCATTTAAGGATGACTTCCTCCACTCAACAGGGCTAATGCAATGACAGGTGATGGTGTGACCGATGATACAGCCGCGATCAATGCGGCCATCAGCGCCGGTGGTCGGTTTGGCCCAGCAAGCCGACAATCCTCCACCACAACCCCCGCGATAGTTTACTTCCCCTCTGGGACGTACCTAATTTCAACGTCGATTATTGATTACTATTTCACCCAGTTGATTGGCAACCCGAATGCAATGCCCGTCATAAAGGCAACCGCAGGGTTTGTGGGACTCGGCATGATTGACGGGGACCAATACCAGAACGATGGAAACCAGGGCTGGACGTCGACGAATGTTTTCTTCAGACAAATTCGCAATTTGAAATTGGACTTGACTTCAATCCCTGCTGGTACTGCTGCGACTGGTATTCACTGGCCGACTGGCCAGGCTTCTAGCATCGAGAATGTTGTCATTACGATGAGTTCTGCTTCTGGAACGCAACACCAGGGTATCTTCATTGAGAACGGTATGTTGGCACTTGAGTTAATTTGGAATATCTGTTGATGAAATTATCAGGCTCTGGTGGCTGGATGACCGATGTGGTAATTACTGGTGGCCTCTATGGTGCCAATATTGGCAACCAGCAATTTACAATGCGGAACTTGGCCATTTCGAACGCAGTGACCGCAATTTCTCAGATCTGGAACTGGGGGTGGACTTACCAAGGTCTGTCATTGTCTGATTGCACAACCGCTATTTCGATCAGCAATGGTGGTGCCGGGGCCCAGCTCATTGGCTCGGTCAACATCCTTGACAGCACTATCCAAAACTGCCCTACCTTTGTCGATACCGCTTGGCAGACCTCGACGCTATCAACTGGCAGCCTCATTCTGGAAAACGTAGTTCTGAAAAATGTCCCGGTTGCAGTCAAAGGCGTCAGCGGTACTGTCCTTGCTGGCTCGACAGGTTCCACGACCATTGGTGCTTGGGGACAAGGCCACAAGTATACTCCAAATGGACCGACTAATTTCCAGGGCTCTTTCACTCCGCCGACACGCCCGAGCGCTTTGCTTGCTGGTGGGTCGAACAGGTATTTTACCAAGTCCAAGCCTCAGTATGAACAATCTCCAGTAGCTTCGTTTGTCAGTATTAGAAGTGCAGGCGCCAAGGGAGATGGTTCAACCGACGACACCGCAACCATTCAATCCGCATTGACATCTGCTGCGTCTGCGGGTAAAATTGTGTTCTTCGATCAAGGAACATACAAAGTCACCAGCACTCTTTACGTCCCACCGGGCTCTCGAGTTGTCGGTGAGGCGTATTCTGTCATCATGGCCGCTGGAAGTGTGTGGTCGAGTATTACAAATCCTGTGCCGGTGGTTCAAATTGGTAAATCTGGAGAATCTGGATCTGTTGAATGGTCTGACATGATTGTGAGCACCTCGGGCTCTACGCCGGGCGCTGTACTGATCGAATGGAACTTGGCGGCTATATCAGGCTCTGGGATGTGGGATGTTCATACTCGTATCGGAGGCTTCCAAGGATCTAACCAACAGGTTGCTCAGTGCCCAACGACTGCGGCTGTCTCTGCAGCCTGCCAGGCTGCTTACATGTCCATGCACATCACCAAAGTTGCCAGCGGTGTCTACTTGGAGAATGTTTGGCTCTGGACCGCCGATCATGACCTCGAAAGCCCGACAAATACCCAGATCTCGGTGTACACCGGTCGTGGTCTCTTGGTGGAAGGAAAGAATGTCTGGCTGTAAGTAGCGGATAATCCCTGCCATGCTCTCCCTTCCCTAACCCTTCTGCAAGATATGGAACGGGATCCGAACACCACTCGCTGTACCAGTATCAATTCTCAGGCGCAAGTTCGATTGTCGGGGGTTTCATGCAGACAGAAACACCGTAAGTGATCCTTACATGATACTGTCCCCATATCTCCTATCCTCACAAATTGCACGCAGATACTATCAGCCAAATCCCAACGCAGCTAACGGCCCATACCCCACCAACTCCAATCTCCATGATCCCGACTATAGTAACTGTCTCGGTGGAAACTGTGATGCTCTTGGTCTTCGAATTCTGAATTCCAAGAATGTGAACATCTACGGGGCTGGGCTATACAGCTTCTTCAACAACTACAGCACCACTTGCTCCACGTTCCCCCTTCCGGAGAATTGCCAAAGTATGATCTTCAGCATTGAGGGCAGTACAAGTGGACTGGTGGTATATGGACTAAACACTGTTGGGACAAGCTATATGATCGTGAAGGATGGTACTGCGTTGGCGACGGTTGGCGACAATCTGGCTACCTATGCTGCTACTATTGCGTACTTCACCTTCTAGACTTTCATAGCTCTTATGGAAGGAGCGGGTCGCGCGTGCTAGCTATTATCCAGTGTATATATCGACGCTATGTGGGGTTCAGATTCAAGATCTACATGAACTAAACTAAGTAATCTTGCTAAGGATATTTTGATTCGAATATAAATCTTTAAATTCATTAGTTCATTAGTCATTCAAACAATTTCCTCAATCTTGGTCGTTGTGCTTGACTACACTATTGCATCTCGCTTTCTCCCTTTCATTCACACGAGCAGAGAGTTCAGTAAACATCTGCTCTCTCTCTTGCGCCTTCCACTCGGGTGATTGAAATCGGCCCGGTGTCGAACAGAAACCCGTTTCCACCCACCCACCCAAATATAGCAACCAGCCGCCAGCCGATTTCCTGAGAGGAAACAGATTGCTCGGCTTGACTTTATATTCCACCCCTTTGCCGTACAGCAATCGGATATAGTCGAGCAATTCGCGCTTCATCTGGAGTAATGAATCAAGGTCAAGGACTGGCTCGTTGACACGCCGCCAAAGTGGTGTCCAGTGGACCTTTGGCGAGCCCAGCACAAGGACACCTGACTTGAAATCGGCGCTTATGATGCGAGGATGGCCGATTGGGGAGGGAATCTGAGAAAGTATGGATAGGACAGAGTATTCACGCCGTAGCGCGGCCAAGCTATCGGGATGGAACTAGTGACCAGGTGATTAATTCGGATGGATGAGAGACATGATGAGCTGGGGGGTGACTAACCTCGCAAACTATCCCCCTTTCATATTTTGAGCCGATACTTGCTAATTTCTTGACGGTTCGTCCGCCGGCAGAGGTCTGGAGGGCCGTCCGTTTTCTCGCGTGATGGGGATGCCAAGATGTGGACTCATGAGGACGATCCAGTCGTCTTCACTCTGGCCGTCGGGGAACTTGTTGTGGTGCAGCCATAATTGGCGGCTAGTCCACTGTGGGTGTCATCTGCATCGCAATCGTAACAAGGAAGTATACGCCGATTGATGAGGAATAGTGGTGAGCCAAGGAGATTCGTTTGGGTTTGGGTTTGGAAAATTGTAGGTAAAATGTAGGCTTTGCCACGACTTCCAATATTGCCTACAACATACTGTGTTGGCTAAATGCCGTATATTTGACCAGGCGCTTCAGGTTGCCCTTTAAGCCGATAAATCTCAGGGTATTTAATTGAAGAGCTAAGCAGGATCAGCGAGCGTAGCAGGTGATTTCACAAAAATATTAGGCTATCAAATGAGTGGGCAACCTTGAAGTGCGATAAAATACGCCAACTCACTTTACAGCACGAATTTCTCGCAGTCCAAATCACCCTCATCTTCCACCTTGTATCGTTCTTCACCTCGGAACTTACTATCAAGGGTTTAGAATCTCAGATACCTACACACCTCCTCACCCGGATTAATATATTGGCGCTCTGCTATTCATCTATACCCGCTAATCTCGGCCAGAAGACCTATCTGGCTTTGAGACTTGACGATTTCCTAGAGCCGTGGCACGGAGCTGACGCTGACGCGCTACGGCACACGCTTGCGGACGCAGCGCGGCCCGCTTCGCTTAGCCGATGATACGAAGAGCTTGATCAAATTGAAAGCTGGCATGAATTCAGCTCAGCCAAAATCTCTTTAATACCTGACGTGCGCACCTCTCTAGACTCAGTGCTCACACCTCGATGGAAGGCCTGGTTACCCGACCTCGCTCGTGTCATATACAATGAAAGAATGCCGGAGACCTTTTACTCGAGTACTTTGGTGACTCGTGTGAACATTGCCCTCCAATATGCGCTTCCATCAGCCCCTGCCTTGGTATTATCACGTGCCCGGGTGCTTTCGATAGTAATGGCCTCTTTTTTTCTTAACTATTGATCATGCGACTGTCTTTTTCCCGGATTGGATTGCGTAACCGACTCTACGGCCCAGGCTAATGTCAGGCTGCCGTCAACCCCATCTGCTCCATCGTCTGTTGCGGATGATTTGCCGTCAAGCCCTCCTAAATTCGCTGGGGAGCAGGCTTTAGAAGGCGCAACTCAGACGCTGCCATTCACTCCGAATAGACGGGCCCATCGATCTTCAAATGGTGATCTTAGCCCTGATTTGCATCGGCCGGCTCAAGTTTCCCTTGGGACGGATAGGAAATGAGGAAATAAGATTTGGGACCAGAGCCCGTTGAGATGGGTAGCGAGACAGAACTATGCATTATCCGATGAAACAATTTGACTCTACCCACTCCAGAGCCTTTCAGATCACCAGAAGCATCATAAGAACTGGCATTTGCATTGGTTTTCTAAAAAGATTCTCACCCTACAAGTCCTCATGATGGATTCTCTTTCAAAAATTTGAACACAAAATGTGTGAATCGAAGGAAAGCCTTAAAAATGCCAAACGGGAAATTGTATTGCCGCTCGGATTCATATCCGCGTGGAGAATCCGGGGATATGGGGGCTCATCGGATATTCGGGAGAAAAAGTCCTCAACTCCCCAAGCCTCATCTTACTTTTCAACTCAATTAAAATGTCCAAAGCAAGCAGTGATACGGTAATCCCATTCGACTCTCTCCCACTAGACCCAACAGGCCCACGAGGAAATGCCTGGGGTCGATTTGGAACAGAAGACCAACTTGGGACATTGAACCTGCTCACTCCTGAGCGGGTGGTTCAAGCCGCAAAGGAAATCCAAACTGGTGTACGGATCTCGCTTGACTGGCCGTTGAGCATGCCTTCGCATCCCAGCTTCAATCGCCATCCATTTAAGCAGGAGCTTGTTCTTCGGAATCCGAATTGTATTTATGATGACATCCTGACATTCAATAGCCAGGGGTCCACTCAATGGGATGGATTAAGACATTATGGTATGTGAATTGAGCGTCGATCGATTGTGTTCATCGGACTTTTGCTGACTGGGTGCTAGCAAATCAAAAGTCCCGACAGTTCTATAACGGACATACTACAGAAGAGATAGAGAGCTCGGATATCATTGGACTTCACTGTATGAGAGTTTACAATCTACACGACTAACGCCGCACTAACCAACAACTTTCGTCTAGCCATATGTGAACAGGGTGGAATAACAGGTCGCGGTGTCCTCCTCGACTACGCAGAATGGGCCACCACAAACTCAATCTCCATCTCCGCCCTCAAATCCGAGGCTATCACTCTCGAAAACCTGAAACGAGTAGTCAAAGATCACCACCTCAATTTCCAAAAGGGTGACATACTATTCATCCGCAGCGGCTTCACGGCCGCATACAACCAGCTGGACAACCAACAGCGAAAGGACCTGGCACTCCGATCAGCGCCTGATTTTAGCGGCATCGAAGCAACGGAGGGTATGGTGCGATGGTTATGGGAGCATCAGTTCTCTGCTGTTGCTGGCGACGCACCGAGCTTTGAGCGTGCGCCTATCAGGGGTGCTCATGCGGATCCGAATTTCAATTTACATGAGTGGGTGCTAGCGGGTTGGGGAACACCTATCGGGGAGATGTTTGATTTGGAGAAGTTATCGGAGCATTGCAAGGCTAGTGGACGGTATAGCTTTTTCTTGTCCAGTATGCCTTTGAAGGTAGGTGTCTCTTGAGGATTGGCCGTGTTGGGGGTTGTGCTAATTTAGAGTCGGTCTAGGTCATTGGTGGTGTTGCTAGCCCACCCAATGCATTTGCGATTTTTTGATTTTGTTTTTGAATACTCCGTACTGAAATCAACTATGATTTGAGAGATCCCCTCCAAAGTCCCCACACAAATGCTGGCGGGAATCTTCCGCCGAATGTCCCGCCGAGTGGAGAAGGACAACATCTCAAGGGAGATTGAAACTTAAGTTGCACGCAGTGGGAAGTTGGATCCGAGCATCCGGTAAATGATACAAAGGTATAAATAGTACCTTCTACATCTCCTCAATCATCCAAACCAACAATCCTTGAACTTTTTCTTCTATACCCATTTGCAAGACACATCTCTCCCCTTCCTCGCCCACCATGATCGAAATTCCCAAGGCTAGCTCCCTCAAGGACCTCTTCAGCCTCAAAGGCAAGGTCGTCGTTATCACCGGTGCATCCGGCTCCCGAGGAATCGGCTACGAAGCAGCCCGTGGCTGTGCCGAAATGGGCGGCAACATCGCAATCACATACTTATCGCGAGGCGAGGGAGCCGAAGCCAACGCTAAGGCCCTAGAGGAGGAGTACGGCGTCAAAGCCAAGGCCTACAAATGCGACACGTCTAAATGGAACGAAGTCCAAGAGCTGGTCGCAAACGTGATCGCCGACTTCGGCAAGATCGACTCATTCATCGCGAACGCAGGTCGCACCGCCGACGCTGGTGTGCTTGATGGCTCAGTTGAAGACTGGGAGAACATCATCCAGGCGGATCTCAACTCCGTCTTCTACTGCGCCAAGGCTGTTGGCCCCCATTTCAAGGAACACGGCAAGGGAAGCTTTGTGATTACTGCTTCGATGTCGGGACACATCGTCAATTACCCTCAGGAACAGACTTCGTACAATGTTGCGAAGGCTGGTTGCATTCACATGGCTCGCTCGCTGGCGAATGAGTGGAGGGACTTTGCTCGTGTCAACAGTATCTCGCCTGGATACGTTAACACGGGGCTGGGAGACTTTGTGCCTGCGGATATTCAAGATGGCTGGAACAAGTTGATTCCCATGGGTCGTCAAAGTGATCCTAAGGAGTTGAAGGCGGCATACGTGTACTTTGCTAGTGATGCTAGTACTTACACTACTGGTGCGGATCTGCGGATTGACGGAGGTTACATCTGCCGGTAAGAGGGTAACACTTCGAGGATATGGAGAAGCCATTGGGTCATTTATTTTTGTATCCAAACAAATTACTAGTAATCAAATCTTTCAGAAAGAACTGCCTTTTTGAGATTGTTTCGAGAAGTGGAAACAAGTAGACACATCTTTGAGAAGAACACGTTCAAGACAGGGAGAAAACAGCCATCATAAAATGCAAGTTCCAGGACTATGACACTACAATGTCACAGACTCAAAGTACCCCCACGAGCAACAACGTCATGATGTAGCGCCCTGCACGCTGACTACAAAGAAGCACAAAAGCCCCAGTGATCTCTTCGGGATCTCCCATCCGTCCCATTGGACAGCGGGAATCCCTAATCTTCCTAACATCTACCAAACCATCCCCAGCATTAAGAATAGTATCCATATACCCGGGACTAATACTATTCACTCTGATCCCATGAACAGCCCACTTAGCAGCCAAATTTCGAGTCAGATGCGCGACTCCAACCTGGCTCGCATTGTAAGTAGCTTGCGGCTGTGGGAAATTAGTACAATGTGCCGAGATCAACGTAGTGATTAAGATACATCCGCCTTTGCCTGAGGATTCCATGCGCTTTGTTGCCGCTTGCGCGCAGATGAAGGATCCATTCAGGTTGACGTCTATCACTCTGTTGAGTTAATCAGGTGTTGCTCCAAGGGACTGTTGGCAACTGGGGATTCCAGCAAAGCGGCAGAGGATATCGATGTCTCGCAGTGTCTAGTTTGCCTGGTCATTTGAAATGCAGCTTCTATTGATTTCATTGATGTCACGTCTAAGGGGATTTTGGTTGTATTGTCATAGGGGAATTTTGAAGCTAGTGATTGGATTTGTTCTTTCGGCGTCTCCAAGGTTCTGGAGAGATCCATAATCCACAGCGAGGAAAGACCATGTTCCAGAAGAGCCTGTGCAGAGATTAGGCCTAGTGCGCCTGCCCCACCGGTGACTATGGCTTGCCCCTGGACTTGAAATCGCGCTTCTGCTTGTAAGCGAGCAGATGTAAAGGGGTATTGGGGTGAGGGGGTTAGTGAGAGGACTTGGCCCCTCCGACAAAGTCATAATAGGAAGGACTCGAGAAGTCAGCGAGGCTCGCTGGTCCTCACTTGCTCCTGCTGAGGTTCCAGCAGACATGTTGCTTCCGTGTGGCTAAATCCCGAGAACAATCTTCCTAGAGATTAATGCACTAAAATAGAATAGTTCTCGGGATAAGGGGACAAGACTGTTCTGGACAAAAAGAATGCAGAAAGTGGAAACCATGTGGGGATAGTTGGAGTACAACAGCCAAGTATAGAAAAGGGAATCCCCTCGGCGATCACTGCAAGCGGTGAAGGTGAAGTACGTGCAGATGGTGGGCATGGGCGGCTGCGAGGCGGGACACCTCCGCCAAAGCTTCTGGACTCTCTGGCAGTGGGGACATCACCGGAGTGGATCCGACCTCGGGAGGATTGGAGATCGCTAACTTATAGTCTGATGTTTAGGGTTCTTTCTCATCCTCTCACCAAAGGTCTGTGAAGATCAGAAATCCGATGGGAAGTAATACCTTGCACTTTCTAGATGAAGGACAAGTTGCATACAAAATATAGCCTCTTGGATCCCTCATGAAGAAAAAGGAAACCCCTCCAAGTTACAACACGTCTCGATAACATATGGCAGGTGTAGAGAAACGTTATTGGAGCCGCATACTCTAGTGTTTGGAGCGAATTTCTCAAATCCTTGGGTATTATAGGATACAGGAGAAAGATAAGTAGATGAGCGTTGTTTGGACGACGCTTCCATACCGGCATCTTGAACGAGAGGCTGTTTGTGTTGGAGATCTGAATGGCTAGCTGCTGTCAACTTCAGCAGGAAATCTTAAGTGCGTAAACCAAGAGAACGGCTAAACTTTTAAATGTCCCGGATGTCCCAAACTACTGGTCGAAGTGGGACTTGAAATCGTCCTCGAGTGTTGACTCCACAAGCCCATTAAGGTCACTTAGCTCGTGGCACACAAATCTGTAAACAGAACCAGGGGCAAAGCGTAATGTGGATCCACGCGATAGTCTGGCATCTCGGGTGATCGGTGTTTTGGCAGAGGCGATTTCTCGAGTTCGCGACAAGAAACGGGTTGATGCTGGAAACCTGCCGTTCCCAATTCTTTTTACCAGGCAAATTTAGGAGCTGAACAGAAGAGTTTTCCGTTCACTTAAGGAAAGAGAAGCAAATTTCGAGCGAGGAACATTGCTAACCCGGGATTTGGTTGAAGATTAGTTTATCTTGGCATTGAGATTTAGCAAGGCTTCTAACAAGATTTCGGCAAAACCGTGGTTCTGAGGGAAGCTTGTGAGCTTAAATCGACCTAAGAGAGAAATGCATGTTGATCTGCTAAGAAAAAAGCTCAGGTCTATGAGCAGCCCGAGTAGGAGTAAAACAGATCTAAATATTAAACGGTGAATCCATAGTTGTCTGTCGAGGAGAAGCATCCTCCTCACGATTTTTGGTTTCCAATCATGCAGTATTGGCACAAGACCAACTTTTGGAAACGGAGTCATCGTGAATTGCGACTCCTGACACCCACAATCCCAACCCACACTGGAATTAATTAGCCCCCATAAACGAAATCGAGCAGTGTGATGCTTACAATAGCAAATGCAATAGCCAAGACCAAAAAATTGGTTATCGTCAAAACAGTCTTCTTCCAGTTCTGGAAGTAACGACCCTTGTTCATATAGAACCAAAAGATCGCAGGGAGTCCAACTGATTAAAATCAGCGTTTGTTTCGACTCTTCAGAAATTCAAAATGGGAAGCGAGAGTTAATCTTACAGCTGAACCAACTTCCAAATACCGCACTCTATAGTTTTCTGCATCAGTCAACGTTCTCAGTCAAATAAGGGTTGATAGAAGACTTACGATCAGACTCAGAAGATCATTGAATACAGGAATGGATTCCGCTACGACCCAGGCAACAACCCAAACTGCGAGGCAGATGCCGACCCAAGATCCAATCGATAGGAAGCTTCGGCTGTGCATCTTATCGGATCCACGGAACATGCGCACGTATATGTATTTGCACGCGACGTGGCCCAAGACAACTCCAGAGAGAATAGTCTACGATGAATTAGTAAGGTGGACATAAGAGACAAACGAACTAAACAGACAAACTCACAGTCGGAATTGAAAGACCCCAGGCAATCTTGCCCATCAACGGACTAAGGGAGAGAATGGCAGGCGATTGAACGCCGGGGCTGGTGGCTGTTTCCGGTCCCACGTAATGATAGATGAGCAGTGCACTCACAAGGTACAGGACAGTGTCGACGATTTGAAGCATGGCGAGTGACTTGTTGAATGTGCGTGGGTCTTCTGTCTCAGACATGAAGCCAAAGTACGCAACGTGGGCGACTATAATGTCGGTCCTCGGATTAGCTCGGATCACTTTGTTAGGTGCTGATGGCAAGCACCATGCGTTGTATCACGTACGGTAAGCAAAAATAATGTTTGTCACTGCCAAAAAGCCTTCTCGGAAGCTGACATTTGTGGTGGCCTCGTTCTTGATATGTCCTTTGCTCTCCACTCCCACGGTGACCATGGTCAACACCGTCGCAACAAAGACACTCAAGAATGCTTCGTACCGGTCAGTTGGATTCTTTTCTGAGTTGAATAGTGCCATGCATGCACTAGACGAGGAATGTACTCACAAATGACGGACATCCAGTAGACCTTGTCCATAGTACGAGGCAAGGCGCCCAAAAAGCAGATGATCAGTCCAACGACACCAAACACCAACGTGCAGGTACCGTGATCGGTCAATACATTCATTAAAATGTTGAACATCAAAATGTTGCTCGCCATGAGGAAAATCAACAGCAGAAGCTGACCAAGTCCTAGCAACTCACGGCCAAAAGGGCCCATCAAGATCTCGCCGGCATCTCCCATACTGTGAACCTCAGGGTGACGAAGTTTGAATTGGCCAATGACATAGCCGGTGTACCAAGAAAGAGCAGAGACAAACAGAATCATAATAGCAGCGCTGCTCAACAATGTTAGCCACGGGGTCTTGAAGCTGTGGAAAGAGAATACATACGGAACCATTCCAAGGGTAGCAACTGCGGATGGCAAGGACAGAATTCCGACAGAAACATTCTCTGCGATCATGACTGCAATTAATGTTAGGATATGAGGATTTCTATATGCACAAGACCTCAAATTTAGCTACTCACGCATTCCACAGTGCCTGTCAAAGCATGATGAGTGTCCATGATCGAATTTGCAATCTTCAAACAGAATATGATGACTTACCACCATTTCATAGTCCGATACTTGACCTCCGCAGTATCTTCATTTCCAAAAGGCTCCAATTGCTTCGCCTTCATTTTTTTCTCCAAATCATTTTCGAGAGGTCCATCGACCTTACCGTCCGCGGCATGCTTTCCGTCAAACATGGTGACTTTCCACACAATTCAAGCCAAGAATTTGGAGCCTGAATTGAGCAAATCGGTTATCTCAATAGTCTCAATAATTTTCAATCAGTTTCAGTATGCTTCAAAGACCAGAAGGAATCGAGCCAAGCCCTCAAAAAACTCTGAAAGCGCCCGGGGAACTAGGTGGAGCCGAGAGTTTCCCGAGAAAGATGGATCGGCCCGGCACAATTTCATTGCCGAATGGGGCCATGTCTCTGGCTTCAGATGTAGTGGAACGTGAATTGACGACTGAGCACATCACATGTACCCTGACTAGCTATCAGAATACCTATACACCATATCCCTTCTGAAAAACAAAGCCAAAGAAGGGCAGTAAACAGCTTTGATGTGTGTTTTAAAGTCGTCTAGTCGGTGGTTTCGTGAAAAGCAAAAAGTCAATGTACTCCGTAGATCTCTACCTCAAAGTGAGATCTTTCCAAATAACCAAACAAAATGAGATCGAAAAGCAACCTTAGAGGGGTGATGGCCAAATTTAATATCTTCCATCCACAGTACATCGCAAGCTCCGAAGGACCCGCGGGCAGGCAAGCGGGCAGGCGGGTGTGTCGATGACTAATGCAGAACAGAAGCGGATCCCCGGCGGAGTTTCCCGCCTTGCAGCAACATCAACCCCAACACGGTCCAGCTGGTAGCTTTGATCCTTCAAATCCATATCGCCATTACCATATGGAAAGCGGCCGTAAGCGTGCTTCTTTGGCATGCAACTATTGTCGGAGGCGGTAGGGTGGTACTCTTACCCCATGACCGAGTTTCCCCATGCTGACGGATAGGCAGGAAACGCCGCTGCAATGGCGCGCTACCCTCCTGCAGCCTCTGTGAGGATTCGGGCATCGATTGTGTTTATAACGAAGCTGATTCTTCGAGGTAAGAGACCTGGTTTGTCCAATGATTTACCAACCTTGTTAAACTCCGACAGGTCCCGAGGAGAGACCTCCTCATCGGAATTCTTCCGTCGTCTTGAGGCAATTGAGAACTTTCTGTGGAGTAGCCCGAGACTTCCACAAACACCTCAGACTGGTGAAACAAGAAGTGCTGGTTTTATTTTTCCATCCTCGTCTGAGCATGAAGGTGCGAGCTTTTCTCATCCCTCCACCATGTTGATCTCGCCCCCGTCGAGGCCCAACCCGGCGGATATCTCCCAGCTTATTAGTACAAATGCCTCTTCTTTCATACCACCTGAACATGACATTCCGCCCATGAGTATTCCCATTGGCCACACCACAACAACCGAATATATGCTACATATGAACAAAGTAAAAACACTCTTCGGGGAGTTTCCACCAGACCTGTTCATACGCGCAGAATCAAAAAGGCACATGCCACACCAACTATCTTTCGTCCCAGGTACAATTACAGCGAGTCAGTTGCCAATCCTCGATGAAGCGAGCATTTATCCACTGGTAGAGGCATATTTTAAGTACGTCCATGTTGAGATGCCGATCCTTGACAAAGACCAATTTTTGGGGCTTTGTGATCACCATACTAGAGCCGGTCTGAATGTTGACTGTGACTCTGCTCTATGTCTTGCAGTTCTTGCATTAGGATCTGCAGCTCTAGAGCAGGTTGACCCGACAAAGTCTAACTCTCCATACTGGGTGCCTGGAGCGGAGTTCATTTCACCTGCTTTGCAGATTTTGATGAACGAATATCTACTGTCGTTTTGTCCCACAATTACCCTTCCTCAGAGCTTGATACTCATCTCGAAATACTTTGGGTTTCTTTTGCGCCCCTTACAGTCATGGAAACTGATACACATGGCTTCTACCAGCATCCAATATTTGAATAGCCGGTTAGTTGATCCCCCCGGCCTATCATGTTTGATTTCAGCCTTATTAATCAAGTGCCTGTTCGGGATAGAAGCCAAGCTTCGCCAGATAACCATGAGCTCAAGTCCAGCATTATTCTCCTATCATGGGCAGCGTTCGACACTGAGTGGTTGGTTTCTTGGTCCCATCTGGAAAAGCCACGCTTATGCTGACATGGATGACAGTGATCTGATAGCTGAACATCATCTACCACGAAGTGGCATCGAACATGTTATTGATCTGACACCTTTCCCAACCTTTACGAATCATGATGCCCAAGAAACACACGTCTTCCTTGCCGAACTGTCCGTCCGCCGTCTGCTTAACAGAGTACACCACACTATGTACGGAAGTGACTGGACAAGGCGCAGCTTGGGCTTACAGCCAGCTTCAAGCGACAGCCCGTCTTATGACTTCCAGTCCCTCTCTACAATCCTGAATGTCTCTCAAGAGCTTGACCGCCAGCTCGATAATTGGTTTAACTTGTTGCCGGGTACAATCAAACCAGATATTAATGATCCGTCTCGATGTACTGGCCTTCAACTCAACATGCTCCACCGCTTTCACTCCGCGAAGGATATCATTACCAGACCATTTCTTCTGTGTGCAATTGACTCGTCACCTGAGAATGATCTTCCCCCAATGGTGCTCAAACAGTGCGAGTCTAGTATAGCCAACTGTCGCGAGTATCTGGATGCCTCAGCGCGAAGACTGATGGGGCCGTCATCTTGCGCGGAGATCGTTATTCATACGTAAGTCCACAAGATACTTCTTACTGGAACTCAGCTCATAATTAATTTTTTAGGATGTTCTCTTCTATACTTCTTCTGACCCTAAGCTCTGTTTGTCCGGCTTTGGCGCACTTGGTACCGGACATTGATGCCCTGCAGAAGAATACGATAGACAGTATCGAGAGATTTTCCGTCGAGGGCTCTTCGATGCAGGAAATTTATGGGATAATTGTATTATTGCACAGCAAAACACGAGTTTTCAGGCGGGCTATGTAGCCGTCTTGGGTAATGTTGCAGCATGGTACGGGCGTAACCAAGCAGAAGAAAACCCTCGGCTTGAACTATAAGATCCCTTTACCAAATCCTGAAATTATGCTGGAATGGGAAACAGAATGCCTCAAGATGAATGGCTAGACTAGCCAAATACTTGAATATGACATTCTTGTCTAGTTATATCTAGTTTATGGTGCCTCCCACACACCATGCACTCACTCGAAATGGCTTTTTGGAAAACCAAGCGGTAGTTTCTAGATGCACCATCGAAAAGGCATGGGCCAAATCGAGAGCGAATTCAACTCTGACGATGATATTCCGTGGTATGTATTGCAGGAGCATGGGCTTCTAATGGAAGACAAAATTGCACAGGCCTCGACAATCTCAAGCCCCAGAGTTGTTCCCTTGTCTAATCATAATGAGAATTTCAAAATCTGATGTTCGGATCTCTGATTGGAGGCAGTCCTCGTGATGGCCTTCGATGGCATGCTTCCAGGGCTTTGGAATCATTCAAATCCTTGCCACCCGATAATTTGAAGGCCGTATTTGTCCTTTCCAGCTTTCTTAATGGGAGAAATCCACCCAGAATTGAGACGATGTTGCCCAAGATTGGCCAATCCATTGTTATGCGTCGTTTTCTTCACGTTAATTGCGTGTGGCCAGGGGGAGGCATGTTTGCATTGAAAACTATGTTTCATGCTGGCGCCAATAGCATTGGTAATGTTCACCAGTCTTCACCTATTTATCTTAGTGACTTTTGCTCAAATAGAGTAGCCGGTGAGTTGGCAGGTCCACCCGGACTTTGTTGAGTGGGCGGCCCCGCGGCGTATGATCCCGTCACATCGGCCCGATGAAGCCGTAGACCTACCTGTATAGATGGCACGGGCCAAACGGATGAATATTGATCCAGCCCCACGTTGCTTCACGAAGGACACTACCCCAAGGCTACCGCGAAGAGCTAGCATTACTCTCCGGACCAAGCATGAATCAAATTGCGCTGGTCCAGAGTTCACCTCGATTCCAGTGTGACCGGTTCTGGGTATGAACTCATGGATCCCTTGCTTCGGCTCGCACCGGCTGACCAACCCAGGACTCGCATAATGCTTGGCTATCACCGTGTGCATTGCCATATCTGGCATGCATACCGGCCTTCATAGTATTGCTTATTGCATTAAGCCACGTACTTGGATACTTCTGCCAGCGATGGCGCCCCAAGTGGACTGTTCCTTTTATTTCCGAACAGCATGATAGCCAAGAGCTCCAACTAGATCACCCCAAGCAATCATTGCGATGGATTGTCCTTCTCCTCATATTTACGGCTACTGGGCTTGTAGCCGAGACAGTTCAGTTTGTTCCTCCGGGGATTGATACCTCGGCGTTTGTACTTGTTCTCTCATGGGTCGGTTCTCTACGTCTCTAAGAGTTTCAGTCACTGACACCTTTTCTTAGGCCACGGCATCTATTCTAGTCGCTGTCAAGCGGCCCAGATCATGTTCCATCTCGATGCTTGTGTATTATGTGTCAGCATTTGCAATTGAACTTTCTTTAGCGACTCACCCAGATGTGGGCCCGGAATTCAAAATTGTTGCTCGCTACGTTGCCGCAGCGGCGGCAGCAGCAGCCTGTGCAACAATTCTCCTAATGCCATTCCGCGAGCCTTCACTGCCGTCAATAGATATCAGCGCCGTTGGTCAACAGCCATCCGATGACTTCCGCAGCCCAGAAGATAATCTAAGACTTTGGCAATTCCTCACAGTGTCATGGATGGCACCGCTCATCTCAACTGGACTCAAAAGACAACTACATGAACAAGATGTCTGGCTGCTTGGATTTGACTTTCAACACAACCGACTACATGAAAGGTTTCGTCGACTTCGTGGTTCGGTCCTCAGTCGTCTGTTGAGAGCCAATGGAGTTGATGTTTTAATCATCTCTACCATTTCTCTTGTCCAGATGATATGCGGTATGGGAATTCAGATTCCCTTTTTTGGATATCACTAATTTAAATAATAGACTTTTCTACTCCCGTTCTATTGCAGCAACTATTGCGGGCCATGAAAGACCCGACCCGACCAAAACGTGTTCCTTTAACCTATGCTTTCATGTCTCTCGCTCTTAGACTTGTGGCCGCACAGTCTCAAGTGTTACTTCTGTGGTATGGAAGACGATGTTATGAACGGTCGAGGGGTGAAATGATCATGATGGTCTATGAAAAAGCCCTTTCACGAAAGAACATCTCTGGACTAATGATCGAAGGCAGCCCAGGACCATCCCACGAGGATGTAAATGGCAACGACGATGAGGCCTCAGCTCAAGATATCCATCAACCTTCAATCAAAACCGTGAGAAGTTTCTGGCAACGTATCATGTCTCGCAACCAAAAGCTCCCGCAGAAACAAGCTAAAGAAGCTGCATCACTTGGAAAAATCTTTAATCTCTTGCGTGGAGACGTTTATGAAGTTGCACAGAGATTCTGGGAGGTTGACTCGTTGATTGACAAGCCAATAGGGCTCCTGATCGCGACCTTCCTTGTTTGGACACTCTTCGGTCCATCATGTTTCCTGGGAATATTAGCGGTCATAGTTGCACAGATCGTGAACGCAATTCTAACCAGAGCTCTTTTCCGTTGGGAGCGGGTTAGAAGAGCGGCAACAGACACAAGGCTTCAACTAACTTCGCAGTTCGTGGAAGCAATCCGTCACCTGCGCTGGTACGGGTGGCAGAATCATTGGCTTCAGCAGGTCATGGATGCCCGACAACATGAGTTGAATATTCGAATTATTACAAGTCTGTGGAGCATCTTGATTCGGTTCACCAATTCCTTCGCTAGTGGCGTGTTTCCGGTGGTTGCGTTGTACGCATATACCCTTTTGGCCGGGCATGAGCTGCGGATTGATATTATCTTTCCAGCATTGCAGTTGTTTACCATGCTAGAGACCCGTCTTCGGGATATTCCTGGTCTTATCACATCGCTTATCAATGCCTTCATTGCCCTCGGGCGTATCGAGGACTTCATGTCCGAACCGGACAAGGAGAATCTGCCTACTGAACTGCTGCCGAATGAATTCCACTCTCGATGCAGTCTTGTTCGTTCGCATGGCCGGGAAAGGTCTCACCCGTCCTAGTTGATATCGATGTCACCATCCCCAAAGGACTGACTGTTGTCACCGGCAAGGTCGGTGCTGGGAAAACCGCGTTTCTGCAAGCTCTTTTAGGAGAACTTGATAGACTGGGCGGCTCGGTATGTATTCCGAACCAAATGGTGGGATATTGTGCCCAGACCCCGTGGCTGCAAAGTATGAGCATCCGTGATAACATTCTGTTCTCCGCTCCTTATCATGACCAGCGCTACAAGCGGACACTGGAGGCCTGCGCCTTGCTTCCAGATCTTGCTCAATTTAAGCATGGCGATTTATCGTTTGTGGGTGAGAATGGCATTGGGCTATCAGGTGGACAAAAAGCGCGAGTAGCTCTGGCAAGAGCTGTCTATAGCACATCGCGGGTTCTCCTTTTGGACGACCCCTTATCCGCACTGGACCACAATACCGCAGAAGCCATAGTCCGCAAATGCTTTTTGGGGCCGCTGATGAAGAACCGAACTATTGTGCTGGTGACGCATCGAACCACGTTGGTTCGTCAAATTGCGAATCAAATTATCAATATTTGTGAAAAACATGCCACTGTTTACGACAAGAAAACCATCAAGCTTGATGCGACCGAATCTTCCCTTAAAATGATCGACCATGAAAACGAAACAGAAGTTGAGACTACTTTTGAGGAGGAGACAGCCGCCGTACCTGACAGGTTCATCGAGGAAGAGCATCGAGCAGACGGGGGTGTCAAGGCTCGAGTCTACTGGAATTATATTAAGGCCGGAAAGTACCGATGGTGGCTTACCCTGGTCCTGATCTTGACAATCTACCGACTGATGGCCGTTGGGCAATCATGGTTTCTCAAAGGGTGGGGAGAATCGTACGAGCAGACAACTGTCCATCGGGGAGATACCTCAAACTTGAGTCCCAGGCCATCGCAAGACTTCTGGTCAGTCTCAAACTTGAGCTTGGACACATACTTAACGCCTCCGAGCCCTATCGATCAACTGCCGTCTCCACGTGAGGATGTGCGACCCTGGCTATGGACCTTTTTTGCCATCATTTCTTTCCAAGCGGCCACGCTCCTTTTCGCTCAGCTTCTGATGCTGGTCATCGTCTATTACGCGGGGCAGTCCTTGTTCCGAAGGGTGTTGGTCCGAGTTAGCCATGCGACTTTCAGATACTTGGGTAAGTTGTATAGCTTGACTCTAGAGAACACAGCTAACTGATCACTCTAAAGATACAATCCCCCTGGGGCGCTTGATGAACCGTCTCACATCTGATATTGGAGTTGTGGATGGCAATATTAGTGAGCAATTCCAGGTGATTGCATTCCAGGCTATCATTTGGATCTCTTCTGTGCTAGTAATTGCAACTGCCACCCCGGTGTTTTTGTTGTTCTCCCTAGCTCTCACAGTGGCATTTGTCTTGATATTCCTGCGTTTCCTTCCCACATCCCAGAGTCTACGACGTCTCGAGATGGTATCCCTAAGTCCTTTATTGTCCAACTTCGGCGAGCTATTGCACGGTCTAACCACCGTCCGAGCTTTCCATGCAGAGTCGCAGTTCCAGAACCGAGTTATATCCGTGGTTGACAAGTTCCAGGGAATGGATCATTTTTACTGGTCACTCCAGAGCTGGCTCATGTACCGATTTGAGGCTCTATCTGCTTTCTCGACCTTTTGCCTAACAGCTCTGGCCTTGCACACAAATACGACACCGGGACTAGTAGCATTTGTGCTTATTGCTTCTAATAACTTTGTCGAGTCCACGCATGCATTGTGCAAGCAGTACGGTCAACTTCAAATGAACTTTGTGTCGGTGGAGCGAGTCGATGAGCTCCTCCACATCGAAGAAGAAACTCCCGGGACCATCGATCCCCCAGCCGCCTGGCCAACTTACGGTAGTGACGTTGTCTTCGAAGATGCGACTCTCCGTTACGCAACACATCTCGACCCCTCACTTATTAATGTCTCTCTTCGCATCCCTGGGGGATCTACTACAGCGGTTATCGGCCGTACTGGTAGCGGCAAGTCCACACTGGCAATGTCACTTTTGAGCGTCATCAAACCTGAATCCGGTCGCATTCTCATTGACGGCATCAATATCACCGACGTCAACAGACAGGCGTTGCGTACCCGAGTAACCTTTGTCGCACAAGATCCCGTCCTCTTCCCTGGTAGTATCAGACTCAATTTGGACCCGACGGAAGATTATTCGGATGAACTGTGTACCGAAGTCCTGAAGCGTCTGTGTAGTCGGCACGGCTGGGATCTTGGAACACATATTGAGGCTGGAGGAAGGAATCTTAGCCAGGGCCAACGGCAACTTATTGCTCTGACACGGGCTGTCCTTCGTCGAAGCGCAATTGTCATTCTTGATGAAGCGACCGCTTCCGTTGATCATGATACCTCTCTTGAGATTCAGCAGATTATCCGGGAGGAGTTGCAGCAGTCTACTGTCATTACTATTGCGCATCGCATAGAAGCTGTCAAGGATGCGGATTACTTTGTGGTTTTGGATCAGGGGCGGGTTTCGAGACAAGGCCATGTGCGGGATCTGTAGATCTGGCATTCATCGATCCGAACCAGCGATGACCGCAGTCATCGGCACAAGTCTATCTGTATTCTCGAAGTTGGATAACCAAAAGTCCCAAAATGAACGGCCAAAAAATAGCGCCCTAGCAGAGAAGGTGCTTCGTATTTAATTTCTCAAAAGGGTATCTAGTCTTCACAGCTTGGCACCGCCCTGGGCCTTCTTCAGGATAGGCTCCATCTTGGTCGCCTTCATAATGTTACCCTTAATCTTTAGCTTGCCGCCCATAAACAATCGCTGAGCGTTGGCCTTGCCGGAGACGAGCTGGGCAAAATCGGAATCGGAGAGAGAAAGGGTCACTATTAATGGAGAGAAATTAGCATATATCAGAAAAACACGACACATCAACGCGGAGATCCGGAATGTACACTCACCATCAGCCTTGTCGCCAGCAGGGGCAACACCCTGTCCAACCTCGCCCTTGTTCTTGAGATCGAGGTACCAGGCAGCCTCCTCGCCACTGGAGTTCTTCAGGTTAAAGGTGAAGATGGCCTTGGCCTTGCTGAGTGCATCCTTGCGGTCGGCTTCATTGGCTTGGAGCATCTGGTTGATGACGTCGAAGGCAGCGGACGAGGGGTGAGAATCTATTTTTGGTTAGCTGGTACCGACTGGGATAAGAAGATTAAAAAAGGAGGTGGAGGGCATGCCTTTCTTGAGAGACATGGTGAATATAGCAGCACAAGGTGATTGGAACGTTGCAAAGGCGGGCGACTGACTATAAATGACAAACGGCCAGAACATGTGAGCTGACTGGACTGTCCGCGGGAGCCGAGGCACATCTTCCCCACAAGTTCTTTCGTGTGTTTTTTCTTGTGCTGTTTTGGTTCGTTTTCTACTTGATTCTTTGGGATTTTGCCCAGACTCGACTCAGATCTGTATTTCTCTTATTTCCGAGGTAGCAATCCTTTCTTCTACTCTTCCTCGTATTGACAGTGCCCACCCCAGGAATTTCAGACTCTCAAACCCGTGTCTGTGTTGCATTGGGACCTGAAGGTTGCACAAATACGGTGTTCACTGCGACACTGCTACAATCTTTCGCATGTGCTGATCCTTCCTCGGGGGTTTTTGCGAACCCCTGATGATGTCATTGCCAAGTAAACACTGAAGACCGCGGCAGTCGCTTCATATGATCCGGGCTCCACCACAGCAACTTGCGTGTCAGGGATCCTGCACTTGGTACCAGCGTGTGCAAGATACAGGCGAAACACCAAACCCCGGAATTGGACGCAGGTAAAAGGACCGCTCCTGGGTGGACTGATAACGATGAAAGAGTGTGGAGTTTTCTCAATGGTGCTTGTTCGATTGCCATTCGCAATGAGATCAATGCATAATCTGCTACACTTCAGCGGGAACGATGGCTTGGTAGTTGATACTCGCAGGAGATTTGCAGATGTTGCAAGTCACTCATCATTGTCAATGCCTGGACAAATGATGGGATGTTGATAGACGCATGGAACACAGGCGGATACTATTTGACTGAAAGCTCTGTTATTCGCCGGCTGTCATGTCTAGGATTGGTGCCACCAAATTAGACCCGTTGTGTTGTGTGGAAGATTGGTTGCTCTGTCCCCATGATAGGATCCAGGATGAGAGGTAAGAAGGTCTGTCGATCATGTGAGATCCTAAACGTCATGGCTTGGATGTGTCCCCCAATGCGCTCTAAAGCTGCCATCCGGGATGGTCTGTCTAAGGGTCTAGGGTGCTGCTGCGAAAACGGACTTTAAGGTCTGTGAACGGGATTGGTGCGATATAGACCGCGAGTTTGCGACATACTAGACGGTATGTTACATGGTCCTTGTTTGCCAGATGGCTCGTGAGAACTTGGTGAACCAGCTTGGTTTTCCATAGTCGAGCCAGTCCCTGTTCTGATGCCATGGTTTATCCTTCGTCCCGGCACGAGCACTTTGCGGATATAAATCACTGATGCAGCAGCTCGATCGATTGAAAGGTGAGCAAAATCCGCAGATAGTTGTGGTAAAACTTCAAGTGTATACACAGGCGATCGATTGCTGGGAGTCAATAAATACGAAACAAAAAATCCTGTCTCCGGGCCTTGCATTGCACGGTACATGGCATTTATCTCCCTTTGATGTACGTTTCAGCTACGTGCAAGAGAAATTTCCCCAGGCCTACATGTCGAAATTAGTTGCAACCTAAGCTGCATCGAATCTTGTGCTCCTGCTTGTCCTCTGACATGCAATTCGACAATGATTCTACCAGCGCAGGCACTATATGAGTTAAAACAACTCATCAAGTCATGATCAAAATATTGAAACTACTCCGAGATGGCCGAAACTAGACCTAGATGTCTTGGGTGTCCAGTGCCCAATTTGGAAAGTAGGGTAAGTGCTACCCAGCCCTATCTTCATATAGCTCGTTTGGCGCGTGACGCGCGTGGTCACGTGCTGATAAGAGCGCGTTTACATAAACGGAAGGATATGCAGTGATGCTGAGAAATCAGAGAATTACCTGCGCACTTCTACGTATTCATCTCTATATTATTGAAGAAACTTTCGTGTAAGACTTCAAATCTTCTGTATAACATTCAACCATGAATTAAATTACAGTGCCTGAAGGAGGCTCAAGAAAAAGTGTCTTGTGGAACCCTGGCAGGTGCTTATGGGTGCTGTTGTGGATAGCGGCCTCAAAAGACTTTCGTTTTAATTGGATCTTCGGACTGACCGCTGTCATCTCCGCCTTCTTTTGTGCAAGTTTTTAGCAACGCATCTAGAGCACTTAAATTAGTACATCAACGTCTTGATGAGAAAATTGTAAAGATGTAAGATTATGAAAAGATTTCAAGGATGTTTGAACACTTGAATTTTTTAGGTCACCATTAAAATGTCTTTAAAAACGTCTTTTCAAAACATTTCATCGGTCTTTTTAATGTCTTGAGAGGCCAGTTTTCTGCCGACAATAAATGTCAACAGGACCAAAGTCATTGTGGTCGCTATACCGCGATGAGTGACGACATCTTGGGCTAGAACTTCAACTTCCCCCGCAAGGTGAACACTTCAACCCCGGGGGCCAGCTGAACGGTCGCAAAGAGCACCAAAACTCTTGCTTTTTTCCTCCAGACCTTTTAAATTATACAAACGAGGGCTCTCTCATTTCTGCAATCGCCATCTCTTCGATCCCGAGGTCTCTACATCCGCTCTGTCATCCACAGATTCTCCCCGGTGAATCGTCAACACATCTTGATGTAAGTCTAGATCCTTTGCAAATACCCGGATCAGGTGGCATAGAGATGCAGATTGATAAGCGCTTCTATGCTTTCTTTCTGTTCCTCACTGTGCCATCTGCCACCACCCGCTTTCTGCCGTGCTGTTTGCTGATGAGAACCCAAGTTTCGCCGGCTGACTCTCCCAGAACACTTTGCTCTCCATCCTAGGCGCCCACTTGACATCATAGCTCTGTTGATTTTGGACTTTGAATTTCGCCCTAGCCATCATTACCGTCGCGGTCGCCGCTCTACCACACTTTCAACGATCGGGATAATTCGTCAGACATCTTGGTCTTGGAAGGTTTCATGGTCAGCGCCAGGTGCTCTTGAGCCATGGCTTCTTCGGTTGATCAGTCCCAAGAGGACCAAATCAAAGATCTTCTAGAAGATCTCGATACCTACAGATACATCTACAATGATTTTCTCGCCACGAGGGGTGCTTGTGCAGAAGCAGACGAGCTTCGTGATACCATCAGAAAAATGGAAGGCCAGGTTGCTGCGCTCCTTGGTGATCCTGTTCCTACTCCTCAAGCTGCCTCGACATCACAAATTTCGTCGCCCACTCCGCCAGTCCGGACGCCCGCGGCTGCTCCGCGAATATCGTCGAATTCTTTCACTGGAATCCCAGGGGATTCATTTGCATCCCCCCACTGGCCTTCGGCTGCACCCTCACCTTTCGCGGCTGGGTCTCACCATTCGACAGTGCTACCAGCTTCACCAATGATGCAGTCTTCAGATAACTCTCGTAAACGTCAGCGTCCACTATCTCACATCTCGCCTACGACACAGGGATCATCAAAAAGGATTGCTCCCTCACGGCCTGGATCTCGCAGATCTCAACTTGACGCGATAAACGCTGAACAAGAAGCCCGCCTTGCTGAGAATGACCGCATGTATAAGCAATTCATCGATGCGGCAGGTGACGATGCAGATCAACTAAAGGAAATCAGGGAAGAGATTGATGAGCAGGCGAAGTTGATTAAAGCAGAGATTCAAATGGAAAGAGACGCGGAATTGGCTCGCGCTCTCCAAGCCGATGAGAATCATATTCAATTCTCCATTGAGGGCTTCAATGAGCATGATTCATGGGATCTTCCAGACCGCACTCAACCGGTAAAGCTCGAACCTATCTCATCAAAAGCCATTCGCGCTTCTCAAACCTCTGCACCGATAGCTCCATCCAATAAACTCATTCCGTTCAATTCCGACGATGATATTCAAGAAATCACTGCTGATTCGTTCAATTCTCGATACGGCAAGCAGCCAACCCGCCAATCTGGTTCCTTCAACTATCCACACACGTCTTCTCTCTCTTCGCCTTACTCTAAATCGCCATACACTTCACATGCACCCCATTTCTCGCTGATGCCATACCCCTCTCAGTTGACATACTCCACCCAGATGACATATCCCTCCCAGTTGACATACCCCTCCCAAATGTCGAATCCTTCCCAAATGGCATATCCTTCACAACTAGCATATCCCTCCCAAATGTCAAGCCCCTCAAAACTATCATATCCCTCATCAACAGTTTCCTCCAGAGTTCTGCCCTGGGCGCGTGAACCTTCACACATTCCAATGCCGGGTGCGTTTGACAAATATGACAAGGCTGAAAAGGCTTTTGACGTGGTTCGTAACCAGACCGAAATATTCGATGACGATGCTGACATGGTGTATGTTCCGCATCTTCCCTCTAAAACAGCTAGTTCTGGTTCTAACCCGTTAAATCTAGGGCCTACAATGAGAAAGAGTTCCCAGAAGATATCAAGAATCTGCTCAGTGGTATCAAAGACATCCGTGAGGCAACTAGAGCGGACAATGAGGAGACACCAGATGCGCTTCGAGTCACATTGATGAAGCACCAGAAGATCGGCCTGAAATGGATGAAGGCCAAGGAGGAGAGCAGTCACAAAGGAGGAATCCTCGCAGATGATATGGGCCTCGGTAAAACTATTCAAGCGATTGCACTGATGGTTGCTCGTCCATTTGAAGATGAAGACCGACGCCCGACCTTGATTGTCGCGCCCAAGGCACTTATGGATCAATGGAGGCTCGAAATCCAGCGCCATATCAAGCCTGGAAGGTACCAACTATCGGTCTTGATATATCATCAACGGCGCAGGCCCTGGAAGGAACTCAAAAAGTACGATGTCATTATTACGACATTTGGCACCATCACCGCGCACTACAAAACATTGCTTGAGGCGGAAAAGCTTGCAGAGGAAGGGCAGCATGCCTCGTTAATCCAAGAACGCAAAAATGCGGCTGGTCCTCTCAATCCTGCCGCCAAGTGGCACAGAGTCATCATCGATGAGGCACAGAACATCAAAAATCCAAGTGCGAAATCCTCAACAGCGTGCTGTCGACTCAATTCTACCTACCGATGGTGTCTGACTGGTACGCCCATGATGAATCGTCTCGAAGATTTTCAGTCCCTTTTGGGATTCCTCCGGATTCGGCCTTACAGCAACCCATCAAAGTTCAAGGCGGTCAGTATCTCTATAGCTCACTAGTGGGACTTCTCTTGGTGACTAACATTCACACTTCGTGTAGGATTTTGTGAGACGCATCAAATCTGGTTGGGGAGGAGAGGATGTTATGAAGCAACTGCGCGTCCTAGTTAAGTCTGTCTGTCTTCGACGTACAAAATCCTCCAAGATTGATGGCGAGCCCATCTTGCAACTCCCGCCAAAGGTCACTGAGAAGGTCCATGTTGTGTTTGATGAGAGGGAAAGTCAGGTTTATGAGGAGCTCAATACGTCCACCCAAAGGCAGATTACCCGATATCTTGACTCCGGAACTCTGGGCAGAAACTACAGCCACGTTCTGGTTTTACTTCTTCGTCTTCGACAGGCATGCTGCCATCCACTTCTCATGCAGGAGTTCCGAAATGAACCTTCCCCGTCTATGCCAGGGGTGGATAAGATCGCCAACGCCAAGCTTCTGAGCGCTGCCGTAGTGCAACGTATCAAAGAAAATGACGGCGAAGAGGATGGCACCTGCCCCGTCTGCATGGACAGTGTCAAAAATGCGACTATTTACATTCCATGTGGACACCATGTGTGCTCGGAGTGCTGGATCCGCATTTCCGACTCTGCAACCGCAAATGGAGCTATCAATCTTGACGACGATGGTCCAACTGTAATCAAGTGCCAGAATTGCCGAGGACCAGTAGACCCTGCGAAACTCACCGACACCAATGCGTTCAAGCAGGTTCACGATCCAAGCGCATTGCCCGAATCTGACGCCAGAGGCGGCGACGTTTACGGGGCCAGTGACGATGAAGACTCAGAAGCCACAGCGAGCAGTGATGAGCACGACTCCGATAGCTCTACTGAAGAGGGCGAGGGTGGATCAAAGAAGAAATCAAAGTTAAGGTCTCTGGCCGAGCTGCGAAAAGACGCCTTGAAGAACAAGGCTGAGAAAAAGAAATACATTCGCCGCCTCGAGAAAGGCTGGTTCCCCAGCACAAAAATCACCAAGACGCTGGAGATCCTTCAAGCCAATGAAGACCGCGGCTTAGATGAGAAAACCATCATTTTCAGCCAGTTCACCTCCCTCTTGGATCTTCTCGAATTCCCCCTCGCCCACCGCGGCTGGAACCATACCCGCTTCGACGGCAGTATGAACCTGAAGGAACGCAACGCCGCCGTGACGGCTTTCACCAACGACCCCGCTTGCAAGATCATGCTCGTCTCTCTTAAGGCTGGAAACTCTGGTCTTAACCTTGTCGCTGCCTCGCATGTTATCATGTTCGACCCCTTCTGGAACCCGTACATCGAAGACCAGGCTGTGGATCGTGCCCATCGCATCGGGCAGGTTAGAGAAGTCTTTGTTCATCGTCTGCTTATTGAAAATACAGTCGAGGATCGTATTGTTACTCTGCAGGACCAGAAACGTGAGCTGATTAGTGGTGCTCTCGATGAGGGTGGAACTATGAATGTCTCCCGACTAGATGCGAGGGAACTTGCATATCTCTTTGTATGTTTTAACCTCCATCTCTTTTCATATTTTCTACTTTAACTAGCCTCTTTGCTAACTGCTCATTCGTCACAGGGTGTGAGAGACTTGTGATGCTCGATTGCACTTGTTCTATTCGCCGGATGATCTTGGTCTCGAAGACCGGAAACAGTCCGATAATTTGATTGCCAATTTTTCTCTGCCACATCTACGTCATTGGTGCTTAGCGCAGAAACCAGTTGTTTTTGTTGCATTTATTGGGGAGGGGGGGGGGGGGGGCTTCTTGTTCTTTTTTTTTTGGAAACCAATGATTGCTATACCCTGGCGTTGTTCTTTGTCTCGTGGAAAAAGGTATTGTGCTTTTCAATAATGTCCAAAGGCCAACCTTCGCAATCTTTGGAAATTTTCTCTTATTTACTTGTCGCTCACACAGTTTCTAGCGTTCAACTCAACGAGATCTTCAGGGATCTAATCGTATCTGTTTTGAGGGTCGACAGCTATTCGTAGGGTAAAAAAAAAGAGTTTGAAATCTTGTTGAAAGAGGACATGATTTGTGGATGTGCTCATTTCTGGGAGGAGAAAAAGACAATTGGGATGTGAGTGTCTAAGCTACTAAGGTTGGGGGAAATCAAAAAGGAAAAAAATGCATGTCTTCAAACCACGACTATCCCCCATCCGCTTTCATTGTATCGTGATTTCGGAGAACAGACTTTGCTTTTGCAGTGCAAAACCCAAACTAAAAAAAAATTGGCCATCCCCGGGAGTCGCATACTTCCTGTCTCCCGTCGGTTGCAAGATGGGACTCGGGGGAACGTAGGGGAGAACAGGGGATAGCAACTCCCAACTTTCATTTCGGATATTTCGTGGACCCGTTGTTGAGCGCACTGATTTACAGATCGGCATCGTCCTCGTCGGGGAGGGGCTGGTTGGCGGCCTCCTCCATCTCCTTGCGGTAAGCCTCGAGCTGCTTCTCGTCGACGGTAACCTCGGGGGGAGCAAGGGCAATTCCGGCAACGAAGTCCTAGAAGATGAGTAGTCAGTATGGATCGGCTCGTATTCGAATCAAGGCACAAGAATGACGTACGAGCTGGGGGTTGCCGACAAGCTTGCGAGCGAGCCAAAGGAAGGGCTTCTCGAAGTTGTAGTTGGACTTGGCAGAGATGTCGTAGTACTGGAGGTTCTTCTTGCGGTGGAAGGTGATGGTCTTGGCCTTGACCTTGCGCTCCTTCACGTCGACCTTGTTACCGGTAAGGACGATGGGAATGTTCTCGCAAACACGAACGAGGTCACCTAGAGGTTTATTAGTCATGACTGAGCTAAATCGGTTCGAGGATCAGAGACAGAATCACTCACGGTGCCAGTTGGGGACGTTCTTGTAGGTGATACGGGAAGTGACATCGAACATGATGATACCACACTGGCCGTTGATGTAGTAACCATCACGGAGACCACCGAACTTCTCCTGACCAGCGGTATCCCAGACGTCGAACTGGATAGCACCGTAGTTCTGTTCAGGCCGGATTAGCTCCAACGATCACACCATGGCACAGTTCGAAGCGGGGTTCTTCGGCGGGGTAGTAACATACGGTGTTGAAGTTGAGAGGGTGCACCTCGACACCAAGGGTGGCGATGTACTTCTTCTCGAATTCACCAGTCAGGTGGCGCTTGACGAAGGTGGTCTATTGAGATTCAGCGTGTTAGTAATGAAGTCGCGGTGAGGCGGGGGCCGTTGGGCAGATATTTAGTATCGTTGACAGGCGCGGGGGTAGAGGGCAATCATGAAAGAGGAGCTCAGTGTCCATGAATTTCATGAGATGGCCATCGCTGAGCAAATGGCCGCCACTCCGAGCCCACGCCCATCAACGATCAAATATCGAGGCTCTAATGCGCTTACCTTTCCAGTACCACCGTCACCGACCAGGACGAGCTTGAAGGTGGGGGTCTCAGCCATGATGAAAATGTGTTAGAGAGAAACTCGACGAGAAGAAAATTTCAAGAATTCGCGCCGTAGGGATGGGGCGGGTTGTTGATTGAAGGGAGGGGTGAAAGAAGGGGAATGAAATAATAGCGCTGGATGGAATTTTTGCCCCGTTGCTGCGGATCACGTGCCTGTTTGCCTGAGGCGTGACGTAGTGTCAACATGGAGCAAATATATCTGAAGTGGCTACTTTGAGTGACAATTTTCGATTGCAAGTGCAGGGATCGTGGTCACAATATTTCTACGTCTTTTTGTTTTCTTGTTGGCTCATTGGAATAAATGTAAGTCGTCAGGTCCTCGCCTGCCGGAGTTGAATTCAATGTCGTTGCGATGCGTACGGTTTCCCATTCTCTCTTTACAGAAACCCTGCATATTACGGTAAACAGGCAGAAAAGACGTTTCACATTAGTCATGAGCAGTACATATCATCAGTTTACATGGTGGTACCAAAATCTAGTTATGCTTGTAGGCTGAGCTGAAGTGCCCCTCCCTTTATAAAGGAATTAAGTGACATCCCAGAAGGCCACGGCCGCCCCAATTCTGGCGAGGGGTGAGCTGGAGGTCCAATTCCGTTATAGTTTCCGTGTTTGCTACATCCTTCCGAGAGACTTTGACAGATACTGCGCGCTGTAGAGAAAGAGGGTCAGGCATGTAGGTAATTTGATGGAGGGGCAGTGAACTGAACATACTCCTTCATTTTCTTGAACCACTTGAGCGACCTTTGAAAGGCGCTCGTGATTCAGCCAATTGATATTCCCGAAACTTCGAATTGCATCGCCAACTTTCAGTCCCGCCTGGTCTGCTGGACTTCCCGAAACCACGCTATTGACCTTGGCAAACGGTGTCCCCGGCGCAGTGTGATTTGTCAATGATTGCACAGTCGGAGGGACGTTGGTGCCATTCGTAGTTGGGCCAGCGCCTTGCGCATTTTGTAGGTTGGCGAAATGTGCATGGACACCCTTCTCGATAAGTTGCATTACCTCCTTGTGGTCATTTCGTAGGTGGATAATGCGCACGCGCGTTGTGCGAACTACAATCTCCGTTTAGCGATCTATCCTCATCAACTGGGGTGTGGTAGGAGCGTACCTTGCGCGATGTCGATATCATCACGGGGGAAACCGTCGAAGGTGGTCAGGGATGAGGTCATGCGTACTCCATGCTGAAACGAAAAGACTAGTTAGAAACTCCAATTATAGCTTTCAGGTCCTGAATCTTACCGACTGGAGGACGCTACTAAGAGCTGAGAGTTCCGTCTCAATGCGTTCTTTCTCCTGGATCAGATCTGGCATCGACAATTTGGACAGATCGCGGGGAGTACCCCCGGACGCCGGTCCAGAGGCAACAGTCGGAGCATGAATGTTATTGTTCATAATGATTGTTTGAGCAAAGAAAGTAAGTGAGAGAAGATGGTGAAGTGGGTCTGGAGCGCAGCCCTGAAGCTCCCACTACTTTATATAAGCGGTGATGCTTGGCGCTCGAAGTATAAGACCTTGACTTGTTCAACTTGCTAACTTCACTTTCAGAACATCACACGTTACATCTTTAATGAAACAAAAAAAAAAATTCTCAACCCCTCACCAGAAGATGAAAGAAAAATTTGTGATTTCGATTCCAGCTATCCCGGCTGCCTCACCTCATGACGTACATGGATGGGATTCAAATTCGCCATCCTTACTCTGCACTGCCTGGACGGCACTTTCCCCTGTTTTCTATATAAGCTCTTTCCAAAATCGGAGATGTAGACAAAGGCAGGTATTCCCCATTGCTCTTCCCTCGCCATGAAGTTCGATCCCGTTGTTTTGAGCAGCCGGTTAGGTCCGCCTCTTCTTTCTCCATGCCACCGGAACCTTAGTCCTATATTCTATTGGGCGGGGTCGCCGTTTAAGACCATGGCGGAGCAAGATGAAAAAAACTTGGAGAAACAAACCCTGCTGGATGATGAATCCGAAGAGAAAATTGAGAGTAGCGGCAGAGTGAGTCCGACCGAGAAGTCAACTTCTCGTCCATTCAAGAAATGGATGGACAGTTTTCGAGGACGGAAACACGAGTCTCCCATATTTCGACGGCGGTTTGTGGAGGGCTGGTCAGATTCATCTTCCCACGGCTCGCAAGGTCACCAATCGAGCGCTTCCGACTCATCGCAGCTCGGAACCGTCAAAACAACCACAGCAAGCATTGGAAGCCAGAGTTTGATAAGATCGAGAACAACCATCCAAAGTGCAACAAACCAGAGCATGCAATACGACGTGCGTCATTCTGGTGACAGCTCTCGGCCAACCTCAAGCCAACATGCCGATGAGGCTGCGGAAATACGGGCCACCAGACGACGGCATATCCTACAGGAACTTGTTGAGACTGAGTCAGATTATGTACTTGGTCTGAAGGCTCTTATAGGGGTATGTCATTCGAGTAATTGTTATACCTTTGCTTGATGCTGATGTGCTCTGTAAACCCACAGATTCTTACAATCTTTGACACAAGGCGCGAGATCTATGACAACATCCAGGAGATCCTCGGAATACATGAATTTTTTTTGACTCAGCTTCAGACGGCATCTCCCATGTCAGTGCCTCAGGCTCAACAGGCAGGTGTCTCTGAGCTTACAGCTCGGGGAATCACCAAGCGTATAGGGAGCATTGATCTGGGAAGTTTAAAGAATCTTCAACAACGATCTTTGAGGACTCGATCACTCAAAGCATCGGTGAATCGGCGCCTCATGGCACTCACTGCAGAACCAACCGAGGGACTAGAGGTTGCCCGTGAGCTTGGAAAATTGGTAAGCATCGGCACACCAGATAGAATACAAATTCTAACGGGGCACTTTTAGGCAATTTCATTTCCTGCGTATGATAAATTCTGCAGCAACTATGAGCTATTGACACAGGACGTTGCTCTCTTACGCCGTTCAATTGCCAACTGGACAATCTATGATCAGGGGATCGAGGCGCTCTCAAAATCGGTTGCGTCTACAGAGCGACGCAGACAAGAGGACAACAAATCAATGACACTAAATGATATGTTAATAAAGGTGTGAGAGTTAGATCTGGTGGATGGCTCGACACTAACAAGAAAATAGCCTATCCAGCGTCTTTGCAAATACCCCCTTGTGCTACAAGATCTGCTTAGGTCTACCCCTGTTAGTGATTGTCCGTCTTCCCATGACGGAATTCAACAAGTTTTGGACAGTATACGGGTGCTGGTAGCACGGATCAACCTGGTAGCTGGAAACCCGATCAACAAAGATCGCATCGACAAGACAATCACTCTACAAGGTAGGGTGGATATCTCGAAGTCGGTAGGCAACACAACATCTTCATTGACAAGTCGAGCTCTACTAAATCTTTTGGGTAGCACGTACTCCAGAGCATATATAAAGATTTGGGCCCATTGGTCATGTGTGGTGTGCTCCATATCACATATCAAACGGCGGAAACCACTCACGGGGAGTTCATGGTCTGTGTGCTTTTTGAACGCTACCTTCTCTTCGCCAAGGGAACTGATGACCAGCGTCGACTGGAAGCAGTGGCCTGTGTCTACCTAGACAATCTCAAGATTGATTCGCTTCAAAATGGACGAGGTGAGTTACTTTCTATCAAGACTTACGTTCGTATTAAATCTAACCCATCAGGACTGTATTCCTACGGATGCATATTTTCATGGAAGCTTCTGTTTGAAAATCAAGGGGAGAACTACGAATTCGTTCTCAGTGCATCATCGGCAGCGGAAGAAAAGCAATGGAATACCGAAATTCTCAAAGTGTCCGCCGCTTTGGTCGAAATGGGACATCCCAAGGCGTGGGAGCCAAGAAAACATTCTTTCTTGGCTATTCGACTGTTGCCCCTGGACCATGTTCAATACACAGTGTCTTCTATGGCGCGAAGGTCATCGATGGATTCAACGGCAATCTCCCGCAAGTCCCGCGCTCAACAGGTAGTCATCAAGAAAACGCACTACCCTCGCCACACCGAGGAACCAGTCGCACAGGCTGAAGGCGAGATTGAACGGCCCAAGACATCTGCTGATCACTCCGCATTGACATTGACTGCTCGCCGGATTGACCGCATTCGGCTGGAGCGACTGATCTCGGATGTCTACACTGAAGATCTCCTTCCATCGCCAGGCATGGTTCTTGGCAGGGGTGACCTCTTTCGACGTGGTCCGCTCATGAGACGGCTCAGCCTTCATCCGGGGTTCACCAAACGGTCGAGCTCCGTCGGCACCTTCCATTCAAGAAGAAGATCAACCGATATCCGGTCTGACAGAGAGAACGAAGGAATGGACAAGGAGGCAGTAGACGGCAGCGAGATAGGGGAGAATAAAGGGGAGGATAAGAATGTTGAGAGTGAGTTACCTCGAACACCCACCACTCCTCGGCGGTCCAAGACATTCCTTTTCAGGGGCTCACCCAAAAACCCCGCTTCATCTGTTTCATCACCTCGCAGTGACAAGCGACGAAGCCAGGATGGAAGTGCCGAGTCATCCCCTTCTTCCAAGAAGTGGTCGTCTCCCCAAAAATGGTCATCGAAGAATCTGTTTAGTGCCTTGGCACCCAAGAAAGTGAAAACAACCCGCTCTCACGCTGAATGAACTCCTTATTGTTAGATAGTTGGGCAAGTGCTGTCATTTTGTGATGATTCTAGGACATTCGAAGCATTGGAGTCAAGGGGGCAGTATAATTAAAGCGAAAACGTAATTGTGGCTTGGAGTAACTATGACTGATGATTAATTGGAATGCAAGAAGATTCTCCCTCCCAACTTACTGGCTCATTGAGAATTATCCCCACGTTTGGCGTCACAGCGGATCCCCCAGCGGGCAGGGGATCTACTATGACGTCGACTGTTGCAGTATTTGGCAACTCTCCGTGTGTAAAAGTGTCGTAAAGTGAGTTGCGAGAACCAATGACAAATAATGCTATCCACTGTAATTCACTAGTAGATTGTACAAGGTCAGATAGAAAGGATATCAACCTACAAAGAGCTAAACAAAACAGGCCAGCTTCTTTTTTTTGTTTGCATCAGCTCATAGTCTGACGTCACCAGTCATCATCACCTGAGCTCCCACCTGAGCAGCTATTAAACCAGCTTTTACCTCCTCGTCTTCCTTATTCAACAATTTCTCTATCTTCAAACCCTTTCGATCTTTTCAATCTATTCAATCTATTCAATCTATTCAATCTATTCAATCTCTTCAACCCTCAACCTTTTGGGCCCTTTCAAAATGGCCCGTGGAAACGAAACTGCTTCTAAGATTTTCTACAAGGGTAGCTCTGATGACTTTATTGTCTTCGTTGACGACCTTGAGATCCTCCAAAAGTGGAAGAACGATCGCAGCGTTCCCCTTACCGAAGTTCTCAATGGCTGGAAGATTTTCGTGACTCACTCGTAAGTGTTTTCGGCCTCTTGTCTAATCATCACATCAGATTGTTAATATCTGGATGTAGCCACGGAGCTCAGGGTGTCCTCGATACCGCTAGCCAGGCCGCTCTCCAGAATGAATTTGGCACAACTAAAGACGATGAGTGCATGGTCAAGATCCTGGAAGGTGGCGAATATCAGGCCTCCACGGTAAGTGCTTCAGTTACATGTCAGTGAATCAATTGCGGAGTTTTGTGTACTAACTTCACTTCCATAGGCACGCGAGCGTGAGGGAGGCAAGAATGACTCCAACGGCAGCCGCTAAATCTGTCCTACTCCTTTCGGGGCTAATGGAGAGACCGGGCAACGGTCACTGTTTCATTGAAGCATGCCCTAGCCAGCTCCCTCCCCTCCCCTATTCCTCATTTTGACCTCTATTGAGATATCCAATTTACTTGATCGTCCCTTGTATGGCATTTTGGCGCATGGTCCTTTCGGAAAACGTCTTGTAATGCTTTCTATCCTCAACTCTGGAATGGGCATGGAGGAAGCATTTGCCGCTTCTGGGTTGCATCTTGGTACTCACAGGCTTCTGCACCTGATATCATGAGATAATGAATGATGAGTGACTTCACTCGTCTACAATTAAACGCAAAATTTTCTATTCACCTTCATCATCTTGAACAAACGCATTTGTAAATTGGTGGATAAAAATCACAAGTCATAATCATAGCTCAT
The DNA here is from genome assembly GCF_016767815.1 of Penicillium digitatum. Taxonomy (NCBI): domain Eukaryota; kingdom Fungi; phylum Ascomycota; class Eurotiomycetes; order Eurotiales; family Aspergillaceae; genus Penicillium; species Penicillium digitatum. The sequence goes on from NC_089387.1 coordinate 3,351,785, forward strand.
AAATATAGTGTACGGTACAGCGAGCTAATCTATACCCCCAAAAAATATAAAATATATATAAAATATATAGCCATTCGCCGTGTTATACATCATCCTCAACTACCACAGGCTCAATGTCCCCTTTCCCCCCTCCTCTTCACAACCCAACTCCCCAACTCAGCCCAAACAGCCTCCTTCTCCGCAGGTTTCATCCCTGCCGCAAGCCCACTAGTAGTTGTGGCAACAAAAACAGGCGCACCAGCCCAACCGTCCCCACGACCCATATTCTCTACCTCCGCCTGCCACCCATACCGGAACTCCTCCTTCCGAATGCCTCTCCCATGTTTGACCCGCCAAACAGCCTCCCAAATGCTCTTCCCGACAAGACCAACAACCTCAGGCCTCTGTGCGGCAATCTTAGCCTCGAGCACAGGAACACCGGCATCCATCTCCGCGCGGCTGAGCATGCTCGCGTCACGCGTCGGCCGCTCCACAATGTTTGTGTTGCCTACATTGTACAACGCAGGAAGCTTGTATGTGTCGGCCGGTCTGTGGCGCACACTTGTTATTCCTGACGAATATAGAAGTTTCCAGAATAGGTTTGATGGGTGTGCGTAGGCGTACCCCGTTATCCCTGTCATTATTCCCGGATTCACACCCACGAGTAGGAGGATCAGATTCGGGGGGATTGTGTCACGGAGGAGGGACTCTGTCGCTGATGGGCCGGCGATTGGCAGTGTTTGTGGGGGATTGGGGGTTACTGATCTGCGTTTGCGTTTGTTTGGGGATGGGGGCGTCGTCGTTAAAATTGACTGTGAGCGGGTGGTGCGCAGGAGAGTCGTTGTGCTGTCGGACTCTGTTGACCGTGAGACTGTTCTCTTGCGCCTTGGACTGGATATGATGGCTTTTGCTTGATGTCCGGTAACGTGTGGTTTATTTCCGGTCTCGGCGGCGTTTATGCGGCGTTGCGATATAGTGGCTCTCGAGGTACTTGGGCCTTGATGCGCTGTGGTTCCACTATGCAGGTATTGTTGCAGCTTTCCATTGAAGCTGGTAATTTTGTTGACTGGAACATCCTCCACTGTTTCAAGGATGACCTCGTCTTCCTCGACTTTGGCTTGAATTCCTGTAAACGGAGGCATCTTGTTTGGTGTCAGTTTAATTTGGTTAGTTCTTTGATCCCAAGAATCCTGAGGTCGTCACGACATATGGAAAATGCGAAAGGCATTTATATTGGACCCGCTGGATCGTTTAATGTGGGAGTGAGTATTATAGTCAAGATGACGTGTTTCTTGAGTCTGTATAGACCGTCACGTGCCGGGCGAGGCGTCGTTGTCGGTGCCTTGTTGACAAGGCATCAATTTGCGAAATGCAACTACTGTAAATATCACGAGACGAGAATAGTCTTGTAGGTCTCAATTACATGAAGCGATAACTTAGATCTATGCGAGTTGAAACACAAGTGAGAGGGTTATTTGGACATTTTCCATGCATGCTGTAGCCCTCATGACCACACCACCCAGATGGCGAGCAATGACACAAGCATTTTAACTCGTTCACGTCGTCAAGTTTGTTATATATACTGTGTACATGATCTGCATACGCTGCACTCAACGCACCAGACCGAACCAGTTTGTTATGCTTTAAATGATCCATTCCGTTTCGGCAAGGTCCAAGGCTCCGGGCAGACGACCTGTACATCCTCTCATTAGCATAAGAACAACCTTTCCTTCAAGAAAAAAAAAGTGGAATCAACTACCTCGCCTTCACTATAGGCCCAAAAATAGACACCGATACCAATCAAATAATATAATGCAGGATCGGTGCCTTGATAAAGAAGCGCCGCGAAGAGAGCGCTGAGGGGGTATATGATGAGACGGAGTTCGATGCTACGGTGCGGTATTGAGCCAGCAAGTGGATTGAGAGGCCATTCCCAGGCTAAGCCGATGAGTCCCATGATGAGGTTTAGGATTTGGAGAACGGGCACCGGGGCGACGGCCGCATCAAGGTTTCTGGAGATAAAGTCCCAGAATACTTTGGGCCAGATGAAGCCCTCAATAGCGCTAACAACCTGGTCTGTTTGCATTTTATCAGTTCTGGCTTCGAGGTGGGAGGTTTGAGTGGGCAACGTACAAGCTGCCGCGGTGAGAATGATCAACCGGCCCCAGTGGTTCTTGATGAGCCTGCCCATTGTGCTGAGTGATGGGTACTCGATCGTGTGAGAACCGTGTTGACGTGCGTGGTAGAGCTTCGGCCAGCGAAGGTCTCGGAGGAAATTAAGTCACTTGGGTGTGAGTGACAAAATGCGGAGTTAATTCGGGCGACAAATGCCGCAAACCCCAAATAGTTGTAACGGATTCTGTGAGAGGATCACTTCATAGTATAGTCTTGCAAGAGATCAAGATGTTCATTGAGTTAAATAACCCAGATCGCATGGAAAGCGGATATTATTGCAAGGGCTTATCGTGGTCACATAATCCAGAATGGGGAAGAAAAAGCAGCATGCTTCGAGTAGCATGCTTGCAGGCAGGACCAGATATAAGAATCTATACTTAGACAAGCGACCCCTCCAATAAATCAACCGAAGTTCAGAACACACAGCCAGGATGTGATTGTCGAGCGCCAAAAAGGTGAATCGCTGCACGGGGTTGGTACACATGCAAGAAGGACAGGGCTAAGCCGTGATCTGCACGGATACAAGTATCGTAGACTAATCTTCGACGGAAAGGTCCTGAAATCCATAACAACCCCCTCTTCCTGAGCTTCTGAAGAACCGGCATAACTCGTGTGATTGGAGGGTGGGGGGATGTGACGGAACGGATTTCAAAGTGGATGTCGGCAAATCAAAGGCCGTGGCGCTTGGGCTTGGCGTGATGAACTGCAGGTGGCGCTCATAGCGCGCATAGGGGCTTTTCATTTCCAAGTCTCACTGAAATTCAACTTGCCCTTTTGGTTTCGAGAATTTCAACCGTAGCCTATATTCTCTGGTCTGTCTGGGATTGTCTGGGATGTCTCAGCTTTGTACCAGAGACAGTTTGGAACTTTCCAGGTCAGATGACTACGGTAGCCCTGATTCCAATTCAGTGCAACACACCGTCTTTGCGTATCTTCTGCAGATGCAGCCCGTGCCTGGTTAAATGGACGGTGCTTAGTGGAGACTTTTATCGGTGGAAATATCGTTGATGGGAAAGATAGCTCGAGTCATTCACTGTCCTATATTTGGGCGAACCTTCTACTCGCCAGGGACCCTGAACCGAAGGACAGGTATTTTCACCGACCCTCGGGGCTCCTGTGTGACGAAAAGACAGCGCTTGCAGGAGGATTGTAATAGGTCAATGTCCCAGCAACCTTCTTTCTCTGGTCTCGTTTAACTTTACCCACTCACGGTCCTTCTTGGCTACTCTCGGGGCATTAATCTCTCTCGAACTTTAGCTTCCACCAGTTCAAGCATATTATCCATTGTCAGAACAAAGAGCCGACTCAGAGAAGATTAGTCGAACAGGGTGTACTTCCGTTTTCCCGCTAGACTCGCTTTGCGGGGAATGTGTCATGGTGGTCAGACTCCGAAGGCGTATAAAATTCGTTTCTTGATTGGTGTGCCTTCTATAAACGATCAACAAAAATAGCAAATTTCTAATAGTATTGATTATAACTGGGTTTCAGGATTATGAGTAGGACCTTTGAAAGTCTTGAAAAGAATCAGCCAAGATGCCAGTTGAAAGAGACCAGGCAAAATCTGACGAGGATTCTTAGCGACGAAACATTCTAGCCTCTAGACTTACTCTTTTGGTTTCTCTACGACCCATTTCTAGGAGAAATTTAAAAACATCGACATTGTAGGCTTGAGCACTCCATAGTCTATTGGACTAAGATCTGCCGCACTCTGGTCGGTTGTACGGCGTAGTGCCCGCCAGAAGCGACGTAATTATAGATCCGCCGCCCCCACCCCTGCAGCTAAAACCACAACACTGGGATTCTTTGAACCTCCAACTTTCCTCCGGTCTTGTCCTTATTCACCTATTGACGTCAATTATGTCTAGGACAACTTGTTAAATATCATATCGTACCTCAAGTGTGCCACTAATCTCTTGCATTCGAGAGGACACGTGCAGGGGAATCCCCCGGCGAAACGCCATCAGCGCTCGCGACGAAGCACACAACTCAAGTTCGGGTTCTAAACACTTTGGCCGAGCATTTTCGCAAGCCGCGAGGCGTTCAAAATTATCCAGAACGGTCTAAAACTCGCTGAGGCTCTGATCTTCGATTTCCAAGTAAAATCCACCCCGGAGGTCCTGATTTACGCCAAATTCATGAAGAATCGACGACATTGACGAAATCCAAAGCCACTGACCTGTCAGCATTAACACTGGAGTCTTGCTACAAAGGGAGATCGGAAGATTCCACTTTTGACGGAACTTCGGTGAACAAAACCAGGTTGCTGGTCAACCGTTCGGACTTGTCACTCCTTTGATTGAATAATCGTTTATCACCTAAAATAACTTGTCGCGGGCCGAAATTTTTAAAAACGTGGTGAAAGAATGGCCGCAGCGCAAGATTCCTGGTGGAAGAAAGCGGACTTAACCGTTTCCAAGATCTTGTTTCATTTGTTCTTCTGGGGTCTACATATTGGTATTTTTGCTATAGGATGGTATGTATTCTAAAATCTACTAGCTCCTGGATTGCATTGCTGACATCCTGGCAGGTATGTTCAGGCATCAAATTCAAATTTGGCGACACTCAATGCTCTGAGCTACTCGGTCTGGATATCACGAGGCGCAGGTCTCGTCCTTTCGGTTGATTGTACTTTGATCTTACTTCCCGTTTGCCGAAACATCCTTCGATGGTTGAGACCTCAGATCAGATGGTTGCCACTCGATGAGTCGGCCTGGTTCCATCGGCAAATAGCCTACTCTATGCTAGCTTTCACAGCCATTCACACCGCTGCCCACTACATCAAGTAAGATGCTTTCTTTCTCATCCAGCTTTTCGTGACTACTTTGCTAACACCGCCCAGTTTCTACAACATCGAAAAGGATCATATCCGCCCAGAGCTTGCAGTTGAGATCCATTTTGCTCGCGCAAGTGGTATCACTGGCCATGTCATGCTCCTGTGCATGATGCTCATCTATACCACCGCCCACCACCGTATTCGCCAGCAAGCATATGAAACCTTTTGGTATGGGCATCACCTTTTTATTCCGTTTATGCTGGCACTATACACGCATGCCACTGGGTGTTTTGTGCGAGATACTGCCAGCCCTATCTCTCCTTTCGCAGGACGAAAGTTCTGGGATCATTGCCTTGGCTATGAAGGGTGGAGATGGGAGTTGGTCATCGGAGCTTTGTATCTCTTCGAGCGACTTTACAGGGAGATTCGATCCCGGCGCGTGACGGTCATCACAAAAGTCATCCGTCATCCTTATGGTACGATCTTCTTCTTTCCCAGATGCTAGATTACCCGCAGCTAATCGGTGACCTTAGCCGCCATGGAGATCCAGTTCCAAAAACCAAGCATGAAGTACAAAGCCGGACAATGGGTGTTCCTTCAAGTGCCTGATGTCTCCAGTACTCAATGGCATCCGTTCACCATTACATCCTGCCCCTTCGATCCATATCTCAGCATCCACGTCCGTCAAGTCGGAGATTTCACCCGAGCACTCGGAGATGCACTCGGTTGTGGTCCCGCCCAAGCCAAAGACCTGGAAGGCCTCGACCCCAACGGCATGTACGAAGTTGCTCTGCAGAACGGACAGACCATGCCCGCAATGCGCGTGGATGGACCATATGGAGCCCCCGCAGAAGATGTGTTTGACAACGAAATCGCTGTGCTTATCGGCACCGGAATCGGAGTCACACCCTGGGCATCAATTCTCAAGAACATTTGGCATCTCCGCTCAGGTCCCAACCCTCCTAGCCGGCTACGACGTGTCGAGTTCATCTGGGTCTGTAAAGATACCTCATCATTTGAATGGTTCCAAGCTCTGCTATCTTCTCTCGAAGCCCAATCCGCCAACGCGGCTGCTAGCGAGGGAAGTGCTGAGTTTTTGCGTATCCATACCTATCTCACACAGCGCCTTGACGCTGACACCGCTGCAAACATCTACCTCAACTCTGTTGGACAGGCTCTCGACCCTCTCACCGAGTTAAAGAGTCGGACGAACTTTGGTCGTCCGGACTTTAAGCGGCTTTTTACCGCCATGCGGCTTGGCTTGCTGGACCAATCTTACATGGCTGGTCTGCATAGTGCTGCTACCACCGATATCGGTGTATATTTCTGTGGTCCTAATACTGCTGCCATGCAGATCAGCGTTGCGGCCAAATCTTCATCAACAAAGGACGTCCGGTTTAAATTCTGGAAGGAACACTTCTAGTATTGTCTCTGGAGTGCTTTGGCTTTCTTCTTTATTTGTTCTATCGCATACGAACGAGATGAGTTACGAATCTCTCTTTTTTAATTACTTTTCCATGATTTCATGGACGACTTGGTTTTCCTTCTCTGCTACATTTTACATTTTGAAGGAAGGCATGAAGGCGTCTGCTCATGGCAGATGGATGAGCTGTGAGAGAAGCAATCAAAACATATTTGGGTACTATCGGAAAGGCTGGGTTGTAGGAATATATGGCAATAGACTTTGACAATGTTATTTTAATTATGTCTTCCTGCCTGGCTTTGAGCGTATTCGTAGGTGGCCATTTTACTTCGACTCCTGGAGTGATTTTTTTCTAATTTTTAACCTAGGGTAGTGCTCAACTCTGGGGCCCTAGCAATCCGACACTCGAGTCCTCGACTATGAAATGAGGACGACCGCATAGATTTGATTGTATTATCTTACGATGAAAACCATCTATCTACTCATGGCCGTTAAAAAGCTCACGATATTAACATATTCCCCGTGCTAGCTCAGGTCACTGCCTCGCTTCTCTGGCCGAGCTGGCAGCAGAAAATTCCGCAGATCTTCTTCTAGTCGGTAAGCCAAAACTCGAGGAAAGGTGTTAGATCCATCTTTATTTTCAGAGCGCATTGTGCGAGTTCTTGTTGCCAATGGCTTGGTTAAAAAAAGCCAGCTCCCAGTCCACCGCGGTATCCCGAGAAAAGACGAAGAGCGCATCGATCGAAGTCGTGAAGTCACTGTGAGCCGCTTTAAAAATTACAAAAAACAAAAAGCAATGTATACTAACATCAGCTCTATGAGTTTCTGCCCTCACTTCGCAATGCTCCCGAATTTCTCCAATCTATGAACTATCGCAACCCAGATGACACTCTGTTGGTCTCTGTCCAGTACAGATACGAAATGAATATCGATGGATTCAAAAGGCTCTACCCAGAACCTTGAAGCTTTGAATCGATTTTGATGCTTCATGGAAAGACAGTGGGCCGCGGTGAATTACCCAGATATGATTGCCGAGATACCACTTTTGGACTGCGTATGGGTGAAACAAAACACAGATCCAAATCTATGAATTCAGACCTAAAATTGTGTCACACAGGTCATGCTGACCTAGAAGCATCCCATAGGAGGTGAGAGAACTAGAGTTGACTTCCAAAAGACTGTATCATTCAAATGGCCAATAACGCTTGTATTCAGCTTTTTCCTCTTCGCTCTCAGCCAATTGCTCCAGTATCTGATCTTTGACTTCGTCGAGTGCAGCTTTGCAATCTTCGCATTGCTCGTATTCGATAAAGCCTTTGTCTGGCCACAAATCACCAATTTTCTCCTTTACCTCGGACACAAGCTCAGTTCCTGCTACCGCGTCATCGCTATCTAGCTTGATGCGCTCAAGATCTGTTTCGGAAAAGTCAAATGGGAATGGAATCTCGCTAGTTATGCCAGGTAGTTCTGTCCATGTATCTTTCAGATCAACCAGAAGCGATAAGAAGTGCGCTTCGCCGTATTCAAACATGTGGTGTGCAAGAAAAATCAGTCCATACGCTGCCGTCTTTCGAAATTCGACTGCCCGATACAAGTCTGGATTGTTGGTCTGCATAAGTGTTCGCCATCCAATGAACAGGTTTTGAAGGCTGTATTCGCGCAAAGCTGCTGACCGTTCTTCAGAGGAAAGCCTAGTCAGCGTCGGCTTTGGTGCTAGGTCAAGCATCTCAGGATCAAGGCCATCCCAGTCGAGGAAAGCTGGATCGAGATTATGGTTTGTGGGTGGTGAGATGTGGCAAGACTGCCAGTCCATGATACCCGTGATCTTTTCGGGGGTGTGTGGGTCTACGAAGATGTTGTCATCGTGCAAATCATTATGCCAGAGTCATGGATTGGTGATGGAGGTGTCCTTTGGGGCAAGAGCATCGATGATCTTTTGGTACAATGATAAAGCAGTAGGCTTCTTTTCAACGTCGGGTTGGTAGAGTTTTGGACCACAGAATAAGGCAATCTGTTTTGGTGGTTTCAGGGACCGGCTGGCTTTCATCTCTCGCGTTCCGACTGCATGAAGGTACTGCGTTAGGGTAGCCCCTACAAAACTATCAGTGGCTGCAAAAGGAAGATACAAAGCCTGACGTACATGGTACTCTCTCAATATCCAGGCCTGATCGGCTCGCATCAAACCAGTCTTGACCAGTGGCCGGGCCAATAGCAAACACTGAATCTTTGACGGCAGTGCCGTCCTTGATATAGTGGTTCCCTGCGGGTAACTGCACATCTCGTGCATAGTACAGGCCTCCATAATGCGAGAATGAAACGCTTAGCCATTTCTTCTGCAGACTTGTCATGGCAATAATCACGTTGAGTCTTTGTTGTAGTGGCATCGTGCTCCAGACTTGAGACGGCGGGACACCCTCGACTTTATCCATGATGATAAACTCAGCCCCAGCAGGATGATGTTCAGCATGCGAGTTCCACGCGTGGAAATGAGGCACTGGCGTGTCAAGAACTTTACTAACCTCCCAATCTAGTCGCATTAGCAAAATTCGGCGTCGATGAGGCCCAAAATGAATTAACGAATTCCATCGTGGCAACTTCACTGGCCGTAGTAGAGTGTGCAATGCCAGCATTGGGATTAGGCACCTTAGCTACCACTTCTCGGCCATCCTCCATGGTCATGAGGAATGCTTTGTTGAACATGCCGTCGGGGTACTTCGTGATGGAGATGTATTCAGCAGCGCCGACTGAATCTGCCGCAACCCTTACAAGCATGTTCATGTCACATGTGATCTCTCGCCTTCGGAGATCATCCGTCTCGTCTACAATAAACCGACCGCGCGTGAATTCGAAGAATTCATCGTTGGAGTTCCAGTCTGATACGAATGAGTGATACGTTAAATGACAGGCAGGTGGGCATTCTTACATGGCTGGGAATAGCGCACGCATGAAGCTTTCGAGAATGGCCGGCAGTATTGCTTCGGGCTCTGTATTATCTTTCGAAGGTAGCCTCGAACACGCGCGGACTGGGGTCGACACAGATTCCATGAAACGTAATGATTCTGATGGTGTATTCTTCCGGATATTAGCACCGCACTTGATCAAATTCAGATGGAATCATTCGGGAAAATCAGCGTTAAGGGATTGTTTCTTTGAAGGTTGCTTTGGATGTGTTGTGGAAGGGTTATTCGGGGGTGGCCCCTGTGAGACGATTAGTCAGCATGTGCACAACTGCAGCCTTCACATTCGCATTTAAGGTGTCAAGAGGTGGGCCAAGGCCGTTGAGCCGCATATCTTCTCCACTCTCTGTCTGTCTCTTTCACCTCACTCCAGTTTTATCTTTTCTATTGTCAAATCATTTTACTTGGGATCTCCAACGGAACGAGGCTCAAGCCCCTGCTCATAACTTCACTTGAAGTATCTACCTAAAAAAAATTGCAAGATCGAAACCAGCGCTACGTTGGAAAGTTCGACAATGACACTGAAACTGTCATCATGCCTGGCAACAGATGGGGGTCACGCTGGGGGTGTGAATCACCAAAGTGACGAGGAAAGCCCAAGTCTCCTATGTCTTCCAAATTTGTGCCTCAAATGACATGATAAGCAGAACTTATGACTGACAAGTCCTATACAGACCTGTCCCTTTTCCTTTCGGGCAAGATTTTACGAAGAAATGTTCTTCCTATCCTTCACTGCATCCATGCGGTATCAGTGTGTTGTAATATCAGATCATCGTTGAAAAATTTATCATTGGGAACATTTTGTTTCATCAATTACATCCACCGTTATAACTACAGCAGAAAAGATAATAATAACAAAATCTAAATGGATACCAATCTTGTACACAGAAAGTAGTCAAGGATAGGCTCAAGTTCATCTCTACTTGACCCTCCGTAACGGCCTGGACATTGTGATTTCGTCAACTCACCTTTCTGCGTGCCGTTGTCTCTATCTCTTAAGCCTCTCCTCAATCAGGCATCTTGCTTGTTTCTCCTTCTCTTCTTCTCAATGTTGGGCTCAACCATCTATGTTGTAGGAATCGCTCGGCAAACACTTATAATTTCATTGGCTGTTCCGTCCCCCTTGGGTCAGCTCGAACTCCCCTGCCTCCAGGCCACCCCTGTTTTTCAGTCCCTTTAGTGTAGCCCTTTTCTCGTGAAATCTTGAATATAATGTAGTCCCGCGGTTAAATATGCTCTGTCTGGTACCCTTTCCACTGTGCGCCCCAGTCCGCTTTGGCTTAGGACCCGTGTAGCGGAGGTCACCCCCAGAAAATGGGGGAAAAATAAAATAGCAAAATCAAGATTAAGCAGGACACCTCGTTCGAGAGATTCTTTTCGCAGTTTCGGTCAGGTGGACGTGAGCCACCAGCCCGAAAACTCGATCTTTACCTAGAAAGGCCGGATGGCCTGAGTGAGTTTTATTTCTGTTGTTTTCAAACGAATTTGCATAGCTGACCGCTCTTTTATGGCGCAAAGATGAAAGAATTTGTGAAGAAGACTTGTATCGATATACAAAGCATCGATGGCTGTAGGCATCCAAACTCTCCACAATCTAGTCATTGGCTAACTCAACCTCAATCCTAGGTTCAACGAAGAGAACCACTTTTCGCAACGTTACCTCAGATTTAACCTACAACAACTTGTCAGGGCTGCAATCAATGCATGCGATGGAGCCCATTACTGTACGATTTGCTATTGGGAATTTGCAAATGACCTGCGCTAAGACCAATAGGTACCAGAGTCACCAAATGTGTGGAGGGCTTACACAACAAAGCCTTCATTTTGGAAATGAACAATGGGTCGGAGGTCTGTGTGAAACTTCCGAACCCCAACGCTGGTCCTGCTCATTTGACTGTCTCCTCAGAGGTCGCTACGCGTGAATTGGTAAGGCGTCCGGGTTCCCCCTGAGCCGCCACTATATCCCTAATGCTCATTAGCTTCGCCAAGTTTTTGATTTCCCTGTTCCTCGGGTACTTTCATGGTCTTCCAATTCTGCGAAAAACTTGGTTGGGGCCGAATACATCATCGAGGAAAGGGCCCCTGGCGTACGACTTGGCTCTGTTTGGCATCAGTGGCCACGGGATCTGAAGCTTCAACTCATCACGCAAGTGGTTGACCTGGAGAAGAAGTTGACGTCCATTACCTTTGATAAGCACGGTTGCATTTATTTTAAATAAGACCTGCATTCTCTTACTGGGGAAATAGAAGACCTACACTCCCACAATGTGAATGATGATGCTCTGAAGGAGTTTTGCATTGGGCCGTTGACCACAAATGAATTGTGGAGTGGGACTAGGAAGGATATGAAGTTGGATCGGGGTCCTTGTGAGGCGGCTGATATTCGAATTCCCTCCGCCGTTTCTAACGTTCTGTTCTGTCTCACAGGGAAACATCCACGTGAATACACTCGTGCAATGGGCCTCAATGAAATGGCCTGGATCAAGTCACATGCACGTCCTCGAATGAATTATTACCGGTCGAGCCAGAACCGAGAGCTTCCTACAGATGGCGTTACGCTTTTGGAGAAATTCGTGGATGTATCACCTTACCTCATCCCCGACTCAAACGACAAATCATCAACTTCCAACGTTCTATGGCATCCAGATCTCCACCTGGATAATATTTTTGTGGATCCAAAAACATGCCAAATCACGCGAGTCGTGGACTGGCAGTCAGCATGCGTTGCGCCACTCTTCTACCAATCTGCTGTTCCTAGATTGTGTAGACATCCTCGACCTGTTAGGGAAGGCTGGGTCATCCCTGAACGACCCAGGGATTTTGAGAGCCTCAGCCAAGATGAACAGAAGAAAATCGATCACGATTTAGAAAGCGAAACGATCCACAAATACTACGAGGCGCAGGTGTTTAAACGTGCGCCGCTGCACTGGGATGTGCTCCGGCAACCAGCAATTCCTATTATCCGCAAACCAGCTTGGCTTGTTAGTGGGGTATGGGAAAACCGTGATCTATTTTTTCTCCGCGAAGCGCTATTGAACATAACCGCGCATTGGAACCGTTTTTTTCCAAACACCCCTTGCCCGATCTCCTTCGATGACGAGGAAATTAATTTCCATCTCAAAGAAGAGGAAAACATAAATGGAGTTGGACAGATGTTGTTGTTGTTCCGAGAGCAAGCTATTCTCCCTGTGGATGGGATGGTTGAAACGGAAGACTACGACGTCGCTCGCGAGAATAGCCGCAAGTTTAAAGACATCTTTATCGGATTGGCAAAGAACGAAATGGAAAGGGAGTTGTTCAGAAACCTCTGGCCATACCAAGAGTCTGGAAGCACTTGAGGGTGTCGGCTTCAATGGGAGTGTGCGAAGGGGGTTCCCGACAACCTTCGGTGAAGATCTTTCCTTTTGCTTGTGCCATTGTCTAACTATGGCCTGGATATATGTTTGAGCATTCTATAGCTTATGAACAACGGTAGGAAGGTGAGAAGGAAGGTAGATTCTTTAGGCAATTACTTCTCTGTTAGTCCCAATTAAGGTACGTCGTGGGCTTCAGTTATGTTAATCTTCACTATAGGGTTCACTGGGTCGTAACTCATTCTATTCTATTTGAAGGAATAGTCAACGTAACCTGAGAAATAAAAGTGGGATATAGTTGTTCTTGAGACGCGGTGGTCCTGTCACGTCGACATAGATAGCTCTAAGCACGCCATCTCAAGGCCAAGTGAGCGAGGCTTATAAATCTGCTTGGAAATACCATGACAGGGACCCGATTCAAGCGGGGTATATAAACATACACATCCTCATGTCAACCTGCGGTTATGACTCCAATTTGGCAATATCTACAAAGTCTAATCTGGACGACACAAAATCATACTTGAAGATGACTGACCCACAACCCAACCGCCAGCTGCACCTCACAGCCTTCATGCGGCCTGTTTCGCTGCATACAGGTGCATGGCGTTATCCAGGCTCCTATCCAGATGCCAACTTCAATTTCAAACACATTGCCCAGTTCGCCCAAAAGCTAGAGGCCGCCAAGTTCGATGCCTTCTTCATGGCGGATCACCTGGCCGTGCTGAACATGCCTATCGAAGCTCTCAAGCGCAGTCATACGGTCACTTCCTTCGAGCCTTTTACTCTGCTCTCCGCTCTCTCTTCTGTGACGGAGAAGATCGGACTCGCGGCAACTGCTAGCACGACCTATGACGCGCCGTATCATGTCGCCCGCCGATTTGCCAGTCTCGATCACCTGAGTAATGGGCGAGCGGCGTGGAATATTGTGACGACCGGAAACCCGGAGTCGAGTCATAACTTCGGCTTCGATGAGCATTTGGCCCATGGTGATCGGTATAAGCGTGCCCGTGAATTCTATGATGTCGTCACGGGATTGTGGGACAGTTTCGCCGATGATGCGTTTACTCGGAATGTCGAGACGGGGCAATTCTTGGATCCGGCGAGAATGCATGTGCTGAACCATTCCGGCGATGAGTTGAAGGTTCGCGGGCCGTTGAATATTGCCAGGCCACCGCAGGGGTGGCCGGTTATTGTTCAGGCAGGACAAAGTGAGCCCGGAAAACAGCTTGCAGCGGAGACCGCGGAGGTTGTGTTTTGCAGTCCGAAGGACCTGGAGAGCGCGAAGGCGCTCTATGCGGATATCAAGGGCCGAGTGGAGAAGGCAGGACGGAAGAGAGCTCAGTTGAAGATCTTACCCGCAGCAATGATCATCGTCGGAGATAGCAAGCAAGATGCGCAGGAGAAGAGACTCAGATTGGATAGCCTGGTGCATTACGACAGTGCTATTGCCTCGTTGTCCATCGCACTTGGCGTGGATGTCAGTGGCCTGGATCCGGATAGTTTGCTGCCAGACGACCTCCTCGAAACGAATGCTAGCAAGACGGCCAGAGAGGCGGTGGAAATTCTGGCCAAGAAAGAGGGACTGACCATCCGCCAACTTGCGCAACGCTATGGTGGATACTCGGGGCTAGCGTTCCTCGGTTCGCCAAGCGATATCGCTGAGGAGTTGGAGACGTGGTTGCGGGAAGAGGCTTCTGATGGCTTCACGATCACGTTCCCATTCTTGCCACAGGGTCTAGATGAGGTGACGGAGAGACTGATTCCTGAACTTCAGCGAAGAGGCCTTTTCCGCAAGGACTACACTGGCTCGACACTGCGTGAACACTTCGGCCTGGAGAGACCCGAGAATCGATTCTTTAGCGAGGAATCTTAAATTCATCCAAGATGAATTCCGTCACGACAATAACGGTGTTTACTCCTGTTGTCATTGAGATGTTGGCTCTGCTCGAATGGCACACTTGTTGTAACTACACATTTCTCCAATTTTACTAGCATGTCACCGAATAGATTTCAACTGAGAATTGAAAATGCCACCTTGTATTCAGTACTTTGCAGCGATATGGAGAGCGCAATGTCTGGGTTCGAGTCATAGGGAGTTTTGGTAGGTTCTCACCAATCCTCGTGTTTTTCCCAATGCTCACAACTGTTGTAACTGTGTCGGGCCTATTCTCTTCTCAGCAAACGGGACAGAAAGCTGATGGGCTCAAGCGCCTTTTGAGATTGATTCGATGCGGTCAAAGCCATGTTTTATTTGGGCATGCCTAGACCAAACCCGATACCGTGGCTTTCAACATCGTGCACAAGATTGTGAGAAACCTGAACATCCAGTTCTTACATCAGGTCCCTGCTCTGTGGTGCAATGATTCTTGTCAGTTATCGAATTGTGAGTAGATTAGTATTGTCTCATTTCCTCCAAGACACCAGTGTAGAAACTTTTAGAGGGTTGGACTGAAGTGCCGCCCTGGTGCCGTGGCAACCCCATCATGTCCGGCCAACTTGCAATACAATCGGATTCTGGCTCGTAGCTTTGATAGCGTCGGTTGAGGGGGCTTTGACAGGGTCACTAGTTTTCATACGCCAATCTGCTACTAAATCCCCATCGGACAGTTATTTGATTGAGGCGGGGAACTTTGACTTCTCAGTGGAATTTGACACTACTCTCACATCCAGGTGAAGGGGATCTGAGAGGCACCCCCTTCACCTGTTCGTAATCTGTAATCCCCACTATTCTCTCCCCTTCCTCCTCTTCCTCCCCCTCCCCCACCCCCACCAACAGCCTCCTTCTGGGCCTACTCGACCCAAGAGCTCTCCACATGACAGTGGACCCGAAGTCCACGGCGCAGCATCTCTGAATACAGAGCTTGAAGCTCTGCAGGGTCGAAGCCCGAGGGGTTGACCCCCCCCTGCCGGTTGGGGCGGCAGGGGGGCAGGCGGTTGGTCAGATCCGCCCGCAGGTGCTCGAAGGCGAGCAGGTACAGCTCCTTCGACCAGGGACAGGAGCGCAGGGCCCGGAAGTAGATCTCACGGGCGCGGCCGACGTTGTACTCCGCGTACAATTCGTAGAGGATGTACAGCCTCCAAATAGTGAGGCTGCTTTGCGCGGAGGTCGAGCTTGCCAGCTCGAAGGGACTCTTCCGGATCGGGGTCCGCCCGATCGGAACGATGCCATCATCCCGGATCGCTCGCTCAAAGGCCGCGCGAATGGAGTGCGGGGTCGAGCCGAGCATGATAGGGCGGCCCATCTCAGCGTAGATGCTGAAAAGGTGAGTTGTGACGGGCACACGGTAGATCGGGGCAGGTCCTTGCAGATCCCGCGCGGCCCTGGCCTTCGCCCCGATGGTGACGTCGAAGATGTCGCGGGTTCGATCGCTCATGTGCATCCGAGCCTCGTTCCATTTGAACAGCGATAAGAATAGGGTGTTGTGAGGCCACCATTCTAGGCTGTCCAGTAGCAGCGCGCGAACATCGGCAGGTCTGAACTGGCCACTTTGCTTCTCCACATAATGGTGCAGGATCCGAGCTCGGGATTGGTGTAGCAACTCTCCTCCAAACACCCTGAAATCATCATCGGTCCTGGGCAGGACTCGTAGGGAAGTGACGGCATCATTGTAGACCTCAAAGACTTCTTCAAGCTGCTCACCCATGAGATAGAGGGCAATAGCGTAACAGTCGGCGTACGCTGCGTATGCTTGCATTTTCTTGAACTTCAAGGCATTCTTCTGAGCGGCAAACAAGCACTGTGAATGGGTTAGCATCGCGCTCACTGAGATTAACGGATGAAAGCTTGCCTTCTTGAGCCTGAGAAAGGTGGTTTCGTTGATTTCAATCCCCTCAGCTGTGTCGTATGACAGCAAGTGGACTCGATTGAAAGGCATGGCCTGCAACAGGTATGATGCTCGATTCTTTTGCCCAGCATGAAGCATTTCCCAGATCCACGAGTTCCACAGGAGTGCAGAGTCAGTGAGCTCGGAAGCGCCGAAATTCTGGCTCATAGACAAAGCAGTGGACCACACATTGTGAGCAATATCAAGATCGCCAGTCCGCCAATACATGAGCGCAACGGCATTGTAAAGTCTTAAATTTGATGATCGCTCTTTTAAGAGTCGCTTACCGTATTTCATTCCAAGAGCGTTGTTGCACGCGAAAGTTACTGCAATGGCGTATTCAGCCAGTTGGCTGTCTCTGAAGACATCGGCAAGAGATTGAAGAGTCAAGAGTACAAAGTCGGAATCGATGACACAAGAAGCGTGGGAGGTGGTGGCAGCCCACTTAGTCAGAGCAGAGAACCACATCTTTGGGTCGGCGAAAAGAGTATCAGTGGTGTGAATGAAGGTATGGTGAGGGAATGCGAAGGGCTGACGGGTTGTGGTGGCGGCATATTTTTGAAAAGTGATCCAGTCCGCGATTGTGTTTCGAGGATCATCCATATATTCATTTCGCAGGAATTTATCACCAGTCCACAGTCGGCTAGTGTGCATATTCGCAGGCAAAGTCAAGTGAGGCAAATGGCAGAAATACATGAAGCCATCAACCAGGGAGCCAAGGCTTTGCTCCAAGTCCCAGAAGTACGGCAGGATTTGCGTGCAATCTTCAAGAAGAACGACTCGGAAAGCGTCGTTCTCTTTGGATTCGAAGGCATGTGACGGCATGCGATTTTTGAACATCCGCTCTCTTTCTGCAGATGCCCAGGTTGGGAACAAGTCTCGGATATCTGCCTCGGAATTGTAAACAGGCTCGTTGAAAGAAGCTCGGCGATTTTTTCCACTGTTCCAGGATTGCCAACCGGGCTCTCCAATCCGAGTGTGCCCAGGTGCCCAGAATCTTTTGAATTCCACCAGGGCCTCTTCTTTCTTTCCGATTAGATGGGCTGGCCGGAAGCATGTAAATTCGAGCACTGCTTGCCAAAGACCGACAGATAGCTCTACGTGGCCCGATTCTCGAAGGAACAGGGTCAAACGGAGCAGCAAATATGATCTGATATTAGTTTTCTGCGGCCCAAAGCCAACACGTGAATGGATCTTCAAACAGTAGGCATAGGTCTTAAAGCAGTTGTCAAAGTGGAAATCCTGACTGTCAGTCTGGCAGTAGTCAAGATACTCGATCCATAAAGTGATGAACTCAGGGTGGCGGCGGAGGACTCCGTCCCATTCCAATGCAAGTTTTGCGGAATCCCAAACTTTCGCACCCTCTTCCATGCGGCCCAGCAGAAGTTGGTCGCGTTCAGGATTTTGTGCGTTAGCCTTGATCGCTCTTTCATACACATACAGCTTGGCTCTTGCCACAACTTGAATATCATCTTGACAGGAGGTCCGATCGCCGGATCTAGCGCCAGTGATAGTAAGTTCCTGGTGCTCAGCAAGGCGGATCCATGCTTGGATATTATCAGGTTGTTGTACCACTGCGCTGTTCAACTTGGCATTGCGATTCAAGATCTCAGCTTCGAGAGCAAGTCGAGTGAAGGTGTCCGCATCAAACTTCTCAGTGATTTTTTCTTCTATCTTAGTCGGGACTTGGAGAGAGCGATAAGACAGTGGTTCATCATCTAAGTTAGCAGTTGCTGCAACGCCAGATTGAGATGGGACTGTTGTTGAGATGAAATTTTGTGGATCTTTGGTCTCAGCAGCAAGTTTGGCATGAAGATCAGACCGGACGCGAATGGGAAGATTCATGGACAAAGCGGACAGGGTTTCGGCGGAGAGAGGCTTGGCTGCAGAGGTTGCGGAGGAGCCTGAGTCGGGGCGAAGAAGCAGAAGGGGACCTTGATCATATCGCGTTTGGTAATCGATGCGCTGGCCGGGGAGCCCTAGTACAAAGCCATTGCCATTGCGATGGTACGCAGGGACCTCATAACGATCCACGCCGTAACGTGTGTTGTCGCGATCACCGCGGCTGTCGACGATAAATCCTTTGTTTGATTCATCGTTTGCAGCTTTTGCATCGGCAAACTCTTCCCCACTCTGGTGCTCCTTAATTTCTTTGCTAGTCACCTTTTCACGGTCACCAACTGAGCGCCTTCCATGGTGACGAGAGCGTGGGGACTCGGTCCGGTCTGCGCGCTCACGATGGCCCGGGCGACGCCGGCGGTGTTCACGTTCCGAGCCGGTAGAGGCAGCCGGAGGAGAAGTAGGGGGGGGTCGGAAGCTGGAGAATTGTGGGACACCCTTTGTTTCTGGTCAGTTGAATATCTACTAAGCTGTTATTGAGGGCCAACTAACCTGAGACCCAGGTGAGTCCATCGTGGTGGATCGATCTTCCTTATCGAGTCGAGCTGCGGGCTGATAACCCGGACGAACAATTATCCGATGGGCGGTCGGGCTGGCTGGCAAAAAAAAAAGTCAACCGTTTGCTCTTGGTCAAACCAAAGCTAAATACTTGCCTCAAAGTATCTGAACCGCCCGCTCTCGGTTCGCAAAGAAATCGAAAGGCTGCTACCAGGAGCTTTAGGGATATGGGTCACTGCGCAACTGTGTGAGCATCAATACGAAATACAAGAGAAGACCGCGGAACAGCCGCCAAAAGAGACTTCACCATGGCTTCGTCTCTCGCCGCGCAGCTGTCAAAAATTGCGGCCAAGTCGACACATGAGCTTGACCTGAAGGCGCAAAGGATTTCACACTCACAATCGCTTATTTTTGAGCCGAAGATCGCTGGCACTCAAGACTTTGATGCAATCTATGATATTTGTTATGACGGGTTCCGGGAGTTGTGCTCGTTGGACCCCCGGTTTGCAGAGTTTGATCGCACGATCTTCAGTGAGCAGAGCAAAGCGGAGGACCGCAGTCAGATGAACTTACTTCAGAACAAGGAGTTGGATACTGTTGTTGAAGCTTTCCTGGCTCTGGTTGGTGGCAGGTTACAGTTGAGTCCTGCAGTCAAAGCTGTGGATTGGCTTGTGAGAAGGTTCAGGTAAGAAAAACTCGTTAAAGGGTGGTGCAGATTGTGAAACGTGGTGGTTAACTTATGTGGCAGGATTCACGAGTTCAACACGACAGCCGTATTATTGACGTTTTTGCCGTATCATACGACGCCGCTCTTTTTGAACCTTCTATCTATTCTCCCGGAAACTCTTACGCCAGCATTTAAAGTCCTCACTCCATACAAGAACGGTCTCATTAATCCGCCAAGGCACCCGCTTGTTCACAGCGCAGCCACGAATAAGGCTTTCTTTTCCGAATTAAACGAATACGTCCTGAAAGTTTGTAGGCAGCAGGCCCAAAGCCATGCACTACTTGCGTTTTGGGCTGGAATTGTTACGGAAGCTGTCGCAACTATGTTGGATGGCGCTCGCTCAGGGAGACGAGAGGCCGAGAAGCAAAAGCATGAAGATATCCTTTTGCGGATTTTGCCAGTACTCAGTAACGCTTTCACATTGAAAAAGGTCTCTGAATTGATCGTCGGATGCTATATGATCTGTGTTGTGTTGGCACAGAAGGCGTTCCTCTCGAACGAAGTAATCGATGGCCTTATGGAGAGTGTTGTGGGTTCATGGACAGAAGAGACAAAGACATCTGGTCTGATCTGTCTTTCAGTTCTTGCACAGCAGAAGCCTGCTGTTACAATTCCGAAAAGGGTCTTCAAGGGCATTTTGCGCCTCGAAAACCCGATTGGCCAACTTTCTGAAATCGCGCCACAATATCAAACATCCAATCTGTTACTTGGAATCGTTGCTGGTTGCTTGACTGATCTTGACAAGCAAGACAATGCTCGCCTTGTACTTCTTGCCTCCATCTTTGAACGCAAGATGCTTGGCGAGAACGAGATTGCCAAGGCAATGAGCCTGGTTCTCGAAGCAGCTTCCAATGCAGATGAGACCCGCGGAATGTCTTTGGATGCCCAGACCCAGCTCGCGGAGCTGGTTCAAGGATTCAACCGGTCAGAAATTCTCCAACCCATTTTCCAGAAGACTTTGAATGCATCTTCAATCAACATCTCGGCGCTGGAACACAACCTCCAGACCGTTGTCGAGGCCCCCATTGTGGCACAGGCCATTGAAGATGTGGATATGGTTGATGCGGACGATCAGCCCCAGGTGGACGCCTTTACCCCAGCTTTGGAGTCTTTGGTGAAAGAGCCATTGTTCCCATACTCGTTCCTCTCCAAACAGTCTATCATTGAATTTGATAATCTGGTACGCGTTTTCGCTTTGGCGGTGGATTCCGAGGAGAATCTCGAGAATTTCACCAATTTGTCAATGTTGGGCAAGTCCCAGGCGACCAAGACCCCTCAGTTTTTGTCCTTCTTCATCAGAGTTGTTGCTGGCCACTACCCTATCGGAACCAAGATTGCGGCTTTGAATGTTGTATCATCTGTCCTTTCATCGGCGCCTGCAAACTTTGATCCTCAGGCACTACTACCATTCCTGTTTGTCGCTCTCTCTGATACCTCCGAACGGATTCGCCGTGAGACTGCTGCCGTCTTGGCTGTTATCGGATCTTTGTACAAAAACAACACCAGTGCTGGTGACAGCTCGAAGCCATGGGCTCATGATGCGATATACGGCAAGGGCAAGCAATCCACGGCTGTTGCCTGGCTAACCGCCAAGGATTCGCAAAAGGTTTTGGAGCGGGCATTGCTTCCAGGGTTGGAGGAGTCTATCCTTGACTCTAATCATGTCGGTAGAACGGTGGAAGCTACTCTACGGGGCAACGTACTGTCTGAAGCTTCGGGTGCAACCGAACTCAAGAAATCTCTCCGTCTTAGTCTCTTTGCTTTCATCTGCTCTCACATTGTCAAGATGCCAGTTTTCGCCCCCAAGATTAGTTTGCTGAAGTTGATCAACAGGGTGGAGAAGGTCTCTACTGCAACCCTGACCAGTGAGCTTCTCCCGGTGCTCGAGGATTGGCGTCGCTTGAGCGAGAAGGAAGTCGAGGAAATTTGTGGCAAGGAACGTATTGTCGCATCTGAGGTGGAGCATTTGATTTCCGCTATTGTCACATCTAAAGACAAGGATGCCGTCAATGTCCTTCTCTCCAATGTCAGCTCTGGCGATACTTTGCGCCCGTCCTTTGTTGCGGCTTGCTTTGGCCAAATCAAACACATCTGGTCCAAGATCTCCGAAGACCGCCAATTGGCCGCATCTGAAAAGTTGCTCGATATTTCCCTGGCAGGCTCGGCCAATTCTGCTTCCCTGTCAAACAACTGCCGGGATGTTCTTCGCACTGTCCAGCTCTCCGGTTCTGTTCTTCAACAATTTGTCCAAAAGATTCCTGTTTCTATTACAGATGTCGAGTCTGTTGGCCCTGCGCCAAAACGGAGACGTACTAGCCAGAGCAACATGATTGCTATGACCGTCAAGGATGAGGCAGAGCTTAGCAAGTTGATGGACAAGATGACTTTCATCCTGGAGATCGTGGATAGCTCCTCCCCTGAAACCCACCCCGAGCTTCTCGATGGATTGTTCCAGACTCTTGCTGCTCTTCACCACTTCAAGTCTCAGATCCAGTCTGGCATGAGTTATCTTCTCAGCCTGACTTTGGGAAGTCTCTTGGCTATCGTGAACTCATCCAAAGGATCTGCCAAGCCGCAGTTTGATACATCAGTCATCAGGGCTGACTTGGTTGTTGACTGTGTGCGAACAACTGACAGTCCGCAGGTTCAGAACGGGGCGCTTCTTCTCGTGGGAAGTCTGTCTGTCATTGCGCCCGAGTTGGTTCTCCACAGCGTCATGCCGATATTCACCTTCATGGGCACTACCGTTCTACGCAAGGATGATGACTACTCTGTTTCGGTCATTGACCAAACAATCGACCAGGTTGTCCCTGCCCTCATCCAATCTCTGCGTAACCAGAAGAGGGATGTCGTGTCCGGAACTTCCGAGTTGCTGCTCAGTTTCACTGCAGCCTTCGAGCACATCCCCTCGCATCGTCGTTTAAGACTCTTCCATGCCTTGATCAGCAAGCTTGGTACACAAGACTTCTTGTTCGCTGTCCTGGCAATGCTCGCCAATCGATACTCTACCGACAAGGATGTCCTCACTCTAATGACTGGTCTAGTCTCAGATACTACACCCGTCGTGGAGCTTACCACCTACAGCAAGTATTTGAACTTGGTCAGCGATTCTCTCAAGCCTAAGCCAGGTATCTCACAGGTCCTTCTTGGAATTGGCAGTGACGATGGACGTGACGCCCAGAACATCTGCGTTGATCTCCTGCGTGATCTTGCTCACTTGTTCAAACACTCATCTCTCAAGTCTAAGCTTGAGACGGCCTTTGAGTCGGACGGTGAGATTGCTGATCAGTCCCGCGGCTGCTTCTCCCGAGTCCTGACGCAGGTTCTGAGCATCGGCGAGGCTGTGCAGAGCATGAAGCCCGTCAGCCTGGCATGTGGTGAGGTCCTCGGTGCTCTGTTCAGCACTCTGTCTCTTGTCGACTTCCTAGATACCATTGAGGTTCTCCTCCAGGGTCCCAATGACGAACTTCGACGCAAGGTCCTTCGTTTGCTCGAAACCCGCCTCCGCCAGAATCCCGAGCGCGACAACCTGTCGCAGATTCGTGTTCTCGACTTCCTGCCCACCCTGGTTGGCATTGTCGAGTCTTCTCCGGATATTCTACTCAAGCATGCTGCCGTTTCGTGTATCGACCGCATCACCGACAAATACGGCCGCAAGGACCCCTCCAAGGTCATTGCTGCGGCTAGAGTGGTTGCCAGTGAATCTTGCCTCGGTCAATCCGATGACCGCATCCGCTACATGGGTATCCTGTGCCTGGCCTCTATGGCCGAGGTGCTAGGTCAAGCTATGATTCCCGCCCTTCCGGACACACTTAAGCGTTCCTTGGAATTGCTCGAGTTGAGTCTGGTTGCTGGCAAGGAGAACTCGCGACTCCACGACGCTGTCTTCACCCTTTTCTCCGCCCTTTTCGCTCACCTGCCATTCATGATTTCAGCTGGTCATCTGGACAAGATGCTTCTCCTATCCTTCAAGTCTGCGAATACGGACATCGAAGAGAGTAGTGATGAAAGCCGCCAGGAGTCCCTGCGGTTGATGGCCCGCAAGGTGGATGTTGGTGCAACCCTCAGCGCTGTCGACCGCAATTGGCAGAGCGCCGTCGAGGTCGGCCCAATTGCTGTGAACGAACTCTTGGAGGTTGTCACAATCGCCGTTGACAAACACCCCAAGTCGACCATTGCTAAGAATATCGGTGCCCTTACGAAGATTCTCTTCAAGGCCTTTGATTTGCGCCGTGAACAGATTGCCCTTGGCGACAAGGCTATCTTCGACTCGACTGCTATTGACGAGGCTGAAGTGGCGCTCAACGACGTTACCATCAAGATGATTTACAAGCTGAACGACAGCACGTTCCGGCCCATCTTCCTCAAATTCGTTGAGTGGGCCACTACCGGTGCCCCCAAGGACGAGCAGGCTCAAGTTTCGCGCCTCACGACTTTCTACAAGTTCCTCGAGGTCTTCTTCGGTACTCTCCAGGTATTTTTCCTCGCAGTTCTTTGTAAATTCATCACAATCCCTAACATCCGCTTTAGTCGATTGTCACCGGATACTCCAGCTACGTGTTGGAGAATGTTGTCAGTGTCCTGAACAAGTCAGGTCCCTCCAAGGCCCACAAGTCCCTCTGGTTGGCGGCCCTTCGTATGCTCCGCAAATCATTCGAGCATGATCAAGATGGTACTTTTCCTCTCTGCCCCCCATCGCCCTGATCCCGGCCATTAACATCTCCTGCAGAATTCTGGCAAAGCCCCTCCCACCTCGCCAGCATTTCCGGTCCTCTCATCGCCCAACTCGGCCACGCAAACAGCACAACCACCTCAAACCTGGTTATTGCCGATGTTGTGCCGACAATCACCGAATTGGCCATCGCCGCTGACTCCACAGATAACCACAAGGAGTTGAACTCCGCCCTGATGAAGTACCTCCGCCCCTCCTCTGCCCCTAACGCCCGCTTCGCCGGTGGCGACAGCCCCCACACTCGTCTCGCAGCCCTCAAGACCGAACAGGCTCTTACGGAGCAGCTGGGTGAGGAGTGGCTGGCGCTTCTGCCAGAGATGCTGCCTTACATCAGTGAGCTTATGGAAGACGAGGATGAGAGCGTTGAGAGAGAAGTTCGCAAATGGGTTAAGCAGATCGAGAAGGTGCTTGGTGAACGTCTCGATGATATGTTGACTTAGAGATTTGGTTATTATGATTGTGTACAAAAATTTGCATTTTCTTGGCGTCCATAGAACAGGTCCTGTGCGGGCCTTGCAGGTAGTCTACGGATAGTCTGTTCTAAAAATCGATTGTTCTAATTCTTTGTTGAACGTCGGTTCATTTCAATTTCTGTCTATCCTGTCACGTATCTGTAGCATTTTAGTTCTCTGGAATGATAGCCTCCGACGCATCCACACCAGCATTCCATCGGTACTTGGAAGCAGGGTGGTCTGCATGGGGTCCAGACTGGCCGGGCTGCCTAAATAGGTTCTCACGGTAAGTTCCCTTGGGCACGACATAGTCATCCCAGAACAGGCCTCGCTTGCGGAGTTCGGGAATAAGGAGATCAATGATATCCTGGAAGGAGCCGGGCTTGATTGCATATGCCTGCAAATCATCTTGTTAGATGGTTCGAGAGATGCCGGAGTGTTTCAAGATGGCTTACCAGGTTAAATCCATCCACATCGGCTTCTTGTACCCATCGCTCCATGTAATCGGCAACTTGCGCAGCTGTACCGACAGGAGTGGCACCCAGTCCGCCGACGGTGATATGTTGGCCGACAGTGGATTTTGTCCATTTAGCCACTTCCGGTGTCGCCTTGGACCACCCCTCGACCGCAGAACTAGACAGAATCCCGAGTCAGTCTTTTCCAAGCTGGAAGATTAGAAGGGTTGTTCACTTACCGCATAGCATTACTCTCAACATGTCTCAGCTCCTCGTCATCTCCATACTTGTCCAAGTCGATCCCTGTCCACCCACCAAACAGCGCAAGCGCACCATCAATGGATCCCAACCTGCGGAACTCCTGAAACTTCTCCATAGCCTCTTCCTCCGTCTTTCCGAGGATCGGGCAAAGAAGCGCAAGGAACTTGATCCTCTGCGGATCACGTCCGTACTCGCTCTGTGCAAGTTCCCGGATCTCTCTCACGTTCTTCGCTACGACGGCCGGGCTGTGGCCCGCCACGAAGATAGCCTCCGCATGTTGCGCGGCGAAAGATTTCCCTGCTCTTGAAGTGCCGGCTTGAAGGATGACTGGTGTTCGTTGAGGACTGGGCTGGCAGAGGTGAGGCCCGGGCACGTTGAAGTATTTACCGACGTGGTTGATTTGGCGCACGCCTGCTGGATCGGTGTAGATGCCGCGCTCGCGGTCGAGGATTACGGCGTCTTGGCGCCAGGAGGACTCCCATAGCTTGTAGGTGACTTTGATATATTCTTCGGCGATACGGTAGCGGTCATCATGCTGGGGGAGGAGGCGGGGGGGGGGGGGGGGGGGGGGGGGGGTTCAATTAGTAGACTATCGACGTCTAGGTGAAGGATGTGAGGTCTTACGTGGGGTTGCTCAGCTTGGCCCATATTACGCGCTGCGGAATCGAGGTATCCTGTTACCACCTGCGGATGACTATTAGCATGGAGTTCTTCCGGGTTCCTGGTCTTCGATTTGAGCGTGCGACTCACGTTCCATCCCAGGCTATCAGACAAATTCGTTAGCGGCACGTTTCCCCCCACGATACCTCAAACCACGTACCGTCCTTTAGTCAGATGATCGACCGTAGATAATCGTCTCGCAAGATGATATGGCTGCTCGTAGCTTGTTGTGACCGTCACTCCAAATCCAATGTTCTGCGTAGCCGCCGCCATCGCGGGAACAACAGCCAGTGGTTCATTCACTGGCCATTGCGCACCGGAGATGATTGCCGGATCGAGGTTTTGGGGTCCTTTATAGACATCGTATCCACCTACAAGGATCACTTGTCAGAATCACTCCCTGGAAGGAAGTCAGAATTACTGTGGTTACCAAGGACATCTGCGATGAAAATGCCATGGAACTTGGCCGACTCGAGTAATTGTGCCAGTTCGACCCAGTGGTCGAGATCATTGAAGCGATGCGACTCATCTTCGGGGTGGCGCCAGAGTCCTGGCGATTGATGGCCGCTGCCTGTGATTGTTAGGACTTGGGATCTTCCCCCGTGAAACGGGCCTGGGCATACACATTTCCACAAAGGCATTGAGGATGAGCGACTTGCGAGGCTTCGTCGCGTCTGGTGGTTGAGTAGTCGACATTGTAGATGTGTAAACTCGAAGCTATTACAGGAACGATGGTATCTTTTTCTTCGGAGCGAAAGGAGGGGGTTGTGTGTTCCTCTCCTATTTAACCAAAAGGACCCCCCCGCATGTGTCACTCTGTACTTGGTCATCGCATCACAGTGGACCATGATGGCGTGCCGATTATGCTCGCGAACGACCAGTTTAATTGGCTACAAAGACATTATCCTCGCGAGGCCATACAGATCAATTCCTAGGCATCACCCTCTCTCGCCCGAGAGAGGTCATGTTAATACATGGATGCATTATGACTATTGGCGAATAAAAGTGTGATTCCTCAAAATCTCCATCCCATCTTCTGACAAATCCATGTCCTCGCTATTGGGCGTTCGAAGATCCAATGTTTCCCCAAAGGTAGCTATCACTCAATTTTAGGAGAATTAAATCACTTGGGCATCAACAGCTGGCTGTTTAATGAATATCTTCGTTCTCTCTTTAGTGAACTATAAGAGATACAAGGACACGAAGATAGACCTTTCAAATCGATCTGCTTGTTGCGATGGATCTCATTCTCAATGGAACAAATTACATGCATGGGATGAACTATCCTGACCAGTGTCTCCCTTTGATAAAACCAAAGTACATCGGACAACCGCCTGAATTGTCGTGAAAAAGCACCTCATCAAGAGCAGAGATCAAGCCATGACCCTACATCCGTTGTTCCACCAAAAGATTCTGGTCCAGAGACTTAGTACAGTTGAACAGCATTGAAGCACACAGATTGAGTCCCTGTTTAATGTACCCGGTAGCATTTCTAGGGCTATTGCTCTTCTCGCTGTGTCGAAACAATACCACCCTCCTCCTAATCATCTGAAACGGCGGAGATCTTGTTCCTTCCTCTTTTTTTTTAACTAGGCTATTTGCCTTGCGCAGTTTCGAACTTGCATGTCCGCGAAGGCATTTCGGCCATCCAGCCACCCTCTATCATAGGCGGTTGGCTATCTTGTACTCATTGGTGTGATGATTGCTCTGGGTGAGTACTTCTAAATACTATTTCCGAGTATCCTGAAAGTGGCAGATACCGGAAGCACATACTACGAGACGTTCCCTGTTTCAATTAATATGAACTTCATCTGATCTGCATGGCAAAGTGAACCAAGGTTCGATCTTTGATCGTATTTTTGTGGATTTTTCAATGAACAGATCCTTTGTAAGATAGATGCAGAAGCAAGCGGCGCAATCCCACCCATCGAGGCTGATCGGATATGCCCATGTCACATAACAGCCACAATTGTCCCAATCCACATGTCAGCCAGATAGCTTCTTGCAATATCGACAGCGAAAATAATAAGCTAGCCTAGGGGAAACCATTCTTCAAGTTAACGTACTTGGACTCAGGGTAGTGGAGTTGATTGCCACTCTGCTCCAAAGCGCCAACACCTCCAAGTGTATCAACAACCTGTGTTCAGATCAGTAAAATGAGAGTTTGAGCCGGGTACCAATGCTAGAGGCTGACATACAGTTGTAATCAAACTCTCCCCACCCGTCTTGTCAGAGCTGCTCTCCCACCACATACCACCGCCAAGTCCGCGGGACTGGATGTACCGCGCCTTCTGACGCGCAATCTCAGGCGTATCATAGCTAACAAACAGACGGCTGTCTTGGTTGTAGCAGTAGCTTGCACCCGGTTGATCCAAGACGGTCACGGCACAGCCTGTCAGGGGCAGGCCCTTGTAGTCCCACACGCCATTCTCCCATGTGCCTGCTCCAACACCAGTGTACGACCTGCCGGGACCGTCGGTATTAGTAAACGCTCGGCCATACAGGGGCATGCCTAGCACAATCTTGTTGGCGGCGACGCCTTGCGAGGTGTAGTAGTCAATTGCTTGATCCGTGTTGAATGGGGTGCTGGACGGGTTTTCGGTCGACCCGTGGAGGTTGGAATTGTGGCCGGCAACTGTGTCCCAGCTACCGGAGTAGTCATAGGCCATGAGATTCCAGAAATCTAAGTACTGGTCCATCTCATTCAGGCGTTCTTGGCGGTAGTGAAGTGGGCCTGGGATTGTGTCAGCTCTAGTGACATGTTTCAACGACGGAGATACAACTCGCCCGCGGGAGATGCGGCAGTAAGCAGGAAATGATAGCCCTGGGCGTTGCCCGCGCTGTAGGAATTCAAAGCCTGAGTTTCATTTTAGCCAAAGCTCATGGATCTTGACGGGATCACACACCCCACGCAGTCTTCGGAGTGCGTCGACAAACTGGTTTGCCTGGTCGTCATTTGCAGGGTACTATAATTTTCATCAGCCTCAAAAGAATCTCCCATGGCAACTGTGGCGGACTTACCTCGTAATCAACATCAATACCATCCAGGCCAAGGTTCTTCAACAGCTCCGTCGCAGAATCAGCAAACTTCTGTCGTCCAGCCTCGGTCTCAAAGGCAGAAGCGAAGCTGGGAGAGTAGGTCCAGCCTCCAATCGACAGAAGAACCTTGAGCCTGCTGTTGTTCTTCTTGAGAAGAAAGAGCTGCTTGATACAACCATAGACATTGGTACCAGAATCATTCCAAGAATCAGTTGGGTAGTGCTTGTCCGTGTCCGCCCAGGCGTCCGATAGATAGACCTCGCCTGTGCCGGGGCGGATATTGGCAAATGCGTAAAGCACATGAGTCAGTCGCTCGACGGGGAGATTCTGGGGTTGGAAGTTACGACCGTAGATGGCCTGAGCAGTCTGATATTAGCGTGCCTTCCTTCTTTTGTATGTTTTAGATGACCTGTCTTATATCTCCAGTTTCATCTAGTGAGATCGAGTGACCCTACTCGTTCGGGTCTGAACTTACCCAGTTCACATAGTATGCCACCGAGCGGTACCCGCCAACGTCACGAGATACCATCCCAGTGCTGTTGGTGCTCAGGGCAGGAATGTAGGCAGCTTTGGCGAGCCAGCTCAGGCCTAAAAGGAAAGGAATGACAATTTGCATGATGAAGGAGTGGGTTGAGATAGTTTCTGGATGTCTCGGGCCAGCGAGGGGGGATGATGGTGTGTTGAACTCGAGGAAGAAGGAGATGACCTCACTATTTGTAGTCGAAGTCGACAAACAAATGATCTCCTCGGAGTATTGAGATGGACAATAGTAACTGTCCAGTCCCTTCAGTCCATTTGTCTACAATCCCAACTGGGTAGTTGGGACCCTGTTCCCTAATAGGGTGACTTGCTCAATACCCAGGGGTCTTCAACGTTTCAGTCTGGATATCGGAGGGATCAATGGGATTCTGGAAAGTTTTCACACTCAAACAACTTAGGCAACGGGTGGTTTTTTACATGGTCAATAGGAGAGTTAGAAGTTTCCGGTCGAGGGCCCACGACGAATTAAGCAGCACCACAGCTCATTCTCTTCACTGTCTCAATATCAGATTCTGGCATTTACTGTATATGAAGAGCCCATTCGAGAGTGGATGCTAACTGCAGGGCACACTATCTAAGTGTGTAACATTCTAGGATTTAGGATCCCTTTGCTACAACTCGACTGTCTGTCCTCGTGGGGGGCTAAAAGATTCCCCAGCCAATCAGTCCAGGAGACTCCTGAGGATGGGTGACACTGTCATATGCAATCCACTGCTCATACATCGTCAGTATGGAGGAATATAGCCCGGAGCAAATCAAATGATTCGCAACTAAACGCTCCATCTTTGGACGTTGCAGCCCACTCTCCACAGTAGGACCCGTGTTGAATGTAACTGAGTGGTAGTATCACGTTGAATGAAGTTGATGTGAAAGTTTCCACTTTAGGGTCGAGGGATATGCAGTCAGACAAAGATCAATGTACCCGGTTTGGGCTGCAGGAACGGTCCCTGTGAGAAGGATAAACGCCAATGTAACATGCAGAGCATGTGACGGGGATATGTGTCATAGGCTATGCCGATGGGTTGAAGATGCAAAGAACAGGATCCCATCATCGGATGAAGGGAGAAATTCCTCATGTGGCTTGACTGCATCTATTTGGTTCTTTTGCAATTTGGGGATTCAAATGTGACCGAGGAAACAAATTTATCGATTCAACATCTTAGAGATAGACTTGAACGTCAAAATTTCACTGCACATATACTAGATTTCTGGGAATATCCCCAAATAGAATGATGCTACATCCAAATGTATGCCGTGTGATCGAACAGGACTTCCACCATACATCGCCACAAGTCTGATGAGGTTCCAATAGCTCCAGCATACTCCAGCATACTCCAGCAAGCTCCAATCAAAGTCCCTCATTTCACAGTAACCCTCACCTCCCCCACCAAGGCGATTCCCATCTTCAGCCGATCCAGAAACTTATCCTCATCAGCAGTCATCTGAGCAGCGGCATCCGGAGCATATATCTTGGCCGCAAAGGCCTGATAAGCAGCCTGATTCGCGAACGTGAGTTCGGCGTAGGCGTCAAAGTCAAAGTCTGCCTGTCTCCCGCGCAATATAGTAGCCGGGGTAAAGGCGTTGCGTGTGGTGGAGCCATCTGGGGGAATCTCAATTGTACTGCGGGAGATATAATTTCGATGATGAGAAAGAGGGAAATCTGCGCCTGCTAGCTTCTTGACCAGTTTGATGTGCGCTTCGTAGCGCTTCTTGAATT
Source organism: Penicillium digitatum (assembly GCF_016767815.1). Classification (NCBI taxonomy): domain Eukaryota; kingdom Fungi; phylum Ascomycota; class Eurotiomycetes; order Eurotiales; family Aspergillaceae; genus Penicillium; species Penicillium digitatum. Next base: position 3,383,249 of record NC_089387.1, read on the forward strand.
CTTCCGGTGTCAGATGAGGGCTGCGGTACAGAAAGACGAACATCTTGACCGGCATGGTGGAATTCCAAGTAGCAAGTAAACCTAGTGGAGAGTTGGACTTGGGGTATGCTGGGTTGGAATCTTACAGGATTGAAGATTCAAATATACTTAAATGAACCGGTGATTCCTCGGGGGGGGAGGGGGGTCTCGGTCCTTACTTTGTACCTTGCAAGCAGTGCAACGCAGAATATGCGGAGATCTATGGAGTGGTATCTTCTTACATCCATAGACTTGTGTAATGCGAGATAACGGATCCCTTCCCTGTTTCATTCCAATCCATTTTCAATACTTGGCCAGGTGTTCCGGGTCTTATGGCAGTCATGGATAGCCTATTTCACAATCCGTTCGATCTCAAGGATCCGCTCACCTGTAGGTCGAGACTTGGGCCTGAATCAGCGTGTGGACGGGAGCATTCAGATCAAAGTACCTCTGCCTCGTCCATAGACGGCATCCTTTCTCCTTCTGGAGGCTGCTGAATGCTGTCCTCGAATCAGTCCTCCCACAACCGATACGAGTTTCCATTGATCGGCTTCTCTTTCCGTGGACAAACTGTGTTATTGGTCCCATCGAGATCAACTCTGAACCATACTTTGGTGTCAGGTTTTGGTTGACCCTTTCGTTTAGGGCTTGGTGCTCTCTTTGCTCGTCTTTCCGTGTGCTATCACTAGTCTGCTTTCGTTTCAGGTGTGTGGTAGTGGGAGTGAATGTGTGAGAATCACCGAGTTGGGTTGATTTAGGAGAGTCGAAGGTAGCCATGTGGCCTGCAACTGCCTGTACAACTGCGGACGGGGGGGTTTTACCACGGGCATTGTAGACCCTCGGACCTAGGAGCCCAAGGCTATGATCATCGGGTTGTAGAGGATTCAGGAGATAGATATAGAACAAAGATGTAGCAAGAAAAACAATTGTCCGTTCTAGTGCTCTATCACATTTCAAATACATCACTGAATCTTCTCTTAAGGTTGTACATGTGTTCTAATGCATCCCAAGCATTGAGGAATTTCGTTTTTGTTATCTCCAGCATGCACCTCGGACTTTGTCCTTTTTTAAAATCAACACACGCTTTACAGTAATGCCTTGTCTGCTCCCAGTTCAGTATCCTGAAGTTACGACATACTGTTTGTGATTCTAGCTTGGTAGCCAGCCAATCTTGCAAAGCCATTCTGTTCCCCCCCTTCATTTGCACGGTGGAGCTGGACGTAAGACTTCCTGAAGCATATACGTTTGAAAGACAAAGATCAAGACTAGGGCTATCAGCCATGTATGTGTGAAAGAATCCAACGAAACCAAGAGGAAATAAACAGGCTAAGATAAATATCTAAATGACCTCAAACAAGAGATTCTGTGAACCAAAGGGTATAATCGAAACAACGATTTCAACAGTCATAACCATGTGAAACATGTACAAAGAGGCTTTTTTTCATTGGCCAACGTAGATTAGGGGTATTGGTTGGCGATTAACAAACGAGCGGGAACATGGGATCCACATCTCGTATAATTTAGCGGGCTCTCGGCGTGCTCAATTGCTCCGAGTACTTCGGTGGAGCAAAGCCCACGTCAATCACATCACTACGAGCAAGATTCGAAAAATGGGTGGGAGAAGTCACATTGCGCGGGTAGAAGAACTCGTCTAGTTCTTGCTGTGTGACAGTGACATCGAGCGCAGTCTTTAAGGATTCAGCGCGCTTAGCCTGGCTCGTGACCTGGACCGGCAGACGGAGGGAGATTTTCGGTGTCATGAGGTTGGCTGCTGGGGTGTGATATGTCAAGGAGAGGTCGAGAGCGTAGGTGCGAGACATCAGACAGAAGTGGAAAGTCGGGATGAATGCTTTCGACTTGGGCAGGGTGATGGGGACAACGATTGAGGCGGTGTAGTAGGTGTCTCCGGTGAATGCGGAGGACGGACCGGCTGGTGAATCCGATAAGGATGAGTCGGTGGAGTCGTGGCGCATCGTGTTGGCGGCTGTCGATTGCTTGGTCCACTGAGCGGATGCAACACACATGGTCAACAGAGGTACACTTTCTGTGTACAGGCCGCATCCGATTTGGGCAAAGGGCATGCCGGTCGTCGAAGGGAAGTCTTCCCATGGGGCTGCACTGAAGAATGTATGGACGCGGAGTTTGCTGGTCAATTTTCCCAGTGGAGGAGGTTGCTCGTCGCCGACTGGATCGAATCGTAAGTTTACGGTAGCCACGGTGCTCACGGCATCAGTTGGCTCGCCGTCTGGAGGAAGCAATTGAATGGGTTTGGGCTGGGAAGATGCAGCGACAATCCGTCCCAACGTTCCTCGTAACGTTCCGCGCTTGACACTTTTCTCTTTGCGTGCGCAAAAGGATGGGCTTGTGGAGATTTCAACAGGAGGTTCTTCTCCGACAACTGGGATGATCCGGACTTTCTTCGCAGTTGCGGCGATAGCCACGCGTCCACGGCCGGCGAGTTGTTTTTGAAGAACAGATGCTCGAACCGTGTACCCTATCTGGGACATACTAGGTGCCATATCATCTAGTAGTGTCTTACCATTGCTAGCAAGGATGGGATCACCCACCGTTGGCGGAAGTAGCGTGTGGGCTCGTTGAATGTGAGCATTCTTCTTGGCGTGGGTGCAAACCTGGGGCAGCAGACGGTCTGGGACGACAAAGGTGAAGGGGTATTTATATGACCGGCCACTCTCTAGGACTCGAGGGGTCGGGTACTCCATTTCATCAATGGGCTGACGCAACTTGAGAAACATCTGTTGCGATCCCGTGCGGCCGGGACATGATGACCGTTCTACCGTAGTGGTAGAAACACCTTTTTATCAAATTAATATTTCCTTTAGGCCGGGTGTCAATGCTAAATACCTTCAAAGACAATCTCAATCTCATCAAATCGAGTCTCGTGGTCAACGGCAACGATTACACTGCCATCAATCCTCTCTGCGGTGGTGTAGGAGTTGACATGCCCTGGCTTTTGTCCTGCGATTTGGATTTCGATTTTAGGCTGTGATCGTCGGGTCCAGGCATCTAGCCTGTCCGAGCCAGCGCTGTAAATTGAAGTCGTCGACATGGTTTCACGGGTGAAAGCCAAAAGAGTAGAAAGGCCCAAGAAGAAACGCAAGGGGAAAATAGCAGCCGAGACGTCCAAATTGAGAGATGGGATATCCAAAAGAAGGTTCAATAAGGATCAGGTTCGATCGTAGAGAAGAAGGGAGGAAAAAAGAAAAAATATAGTAAACGGTGGAGCCGTTGACAACCGCAATGGAGTCCAAATAAGTGAAAGAATCCTGACAATGTGAGCAAAAGTTTCGCATAGCCTCATCAGACATTCTCCCAGGGTTCTTATCAGCTTTCAGTGACTCACAAGTCAAAAGACGCTACAATATACTTCGGATCACGGTAATCCACCCAAAATCTTAAACCCCCCCCCCCCCCCCCGACAGTATACACTTCAGTGTTCAGCCGAGCCAGAGAGTCATCGAAGCTCAGAGGGCGATTGGTCGGATGCGAGGATCCGTTCTTGCTCATGCACGCCCTTGGATTGACATTCCAAGGGCATCGAACAGAAAGACCACCACTTTAGTTCAAAGTGACACATTTCAATTGGGTTTCATCAAGGAATTGAAAGCCAGATCTAGACATACGCAAGGAATACTGCAATTTTCCTCTTTTCCAGACCTAGATTATCCAAACCATTCAGACTAAAGCCAACCGAGTCAACTTCCAAAGAAGTACGGAGTACAAACTCCATGGGTCAAGGGGAAAAAAGTGGAGTGCGCCTTACTACAACATGCACGCCCTTTGGACTCCATAGGCCGGTCCACATTCCCCGACGCCCAAGCTTCGGTGCTCGTAGAAGTAGCCAATCATCGTGATATGCCGTAGAACTCTATTAGAATGACCAGGGTCGATTTCAAAGCAAGATTTCGTTTGGCTTTGCTGCGTTGGCAACACTCTATAGTCCATTTTCGAGGCCTTCAGTTGCTCACACATGAAGGACAAAAATGAATATTTTTTTTTTCCCGCGGAGAAGAAACGATGGAACCCGGATCTAGCTTTGGCCCCAGAGATTTCCGGTCATAACCGAGAGTTTGGCTATGCCAAGTTTCTTTTATTTTCCCGGAGTATCGGAGTAAACAGTCGGAGAGAAAGGAGCTTCGATGGCGCAATTCGATAGAAGTTGTCGGGAGACCGACCTCGAGAACTTTGATCGTCAGGTGATCTGAGATTTGAGTTATGTACATAAAAGTTGTGCATTTGACCGCATTTTCCATGTGGTAGTTTGTAGCTCGTCACATCTTTCAAAAGACATTCATACATGTTGGAGAGTTATCTTACAAAGTAATCGTCCATAATCTCAACTTGGACAAGATGCATCAGACTCTTGAACGGACGTCAAAAGCCTTGTCGATGAGATATCCTTGTTGCTTTTCTACTTGCATAATTGACACCATCTACTTTCTAGCTAAACATAAAGAAGAGGGATGCCAAATTGATGAACTTGTCAGAATGAAACAACTGAGTGGAGATCGAAACTTCGCTCACGTCGAGTATTTGGAATAAAGTGGGTTTCATTTGGTTAGCCGTTTTTGAAAAAAAAAAAAAAAGATTTACAAGTTTGTCCCAACTGATAAATTACGACGCAGACCCGTGGTGCATTGCGGATCAAATCGTACTCAAAAAGCGTCGACGCGTTTTCACGCTTCATCTTGTCTCGTACAAGTCAGCACTTTTAAGTGACCGACTGCATCCAGCTCAAGATTAGCCGAGAGGAAACGGCAGACCGAGCGAGGCAAGAGACATCATGAAAGAATCTACGTGGCTTAAGATAGCCTGGGGGAAAGGGAGGTTCTCTGTAGTACACTGCGAAGGCAACCAGCGTCAGTCGAAAATTAGTCGTGGTTCAAAGCCGCACAATCATCATCCATTAACAAAGATGTAGGTATCTGAAGCCCGTATACAGGGCAGCAAGGAACGCCAACGGACGCCGCAACCAACCCGAAATCAATACGCCACCCGTGTTCGCATATCCTGGGAGATGTTAATAAAACGACAAGATAGAAACCAGCAAGAAAACTCAGCAAACTTACCGAAATCTTGCGCTCGATCTCGCGGACAGATCGATCGAGTTCGCCCGCAATCATCAACTTGGTATCATTAGGCAGCAGGAGATACATTTCGCAAAGATCCCCATCAATAACGCCCTTGACAGGGGCATAGTAGCCGCGGTACATCAAATGGTCTCGTCCAGCCAAAGGAGGTTGCTGAGAAGCCAGCTGCGTCTCCAAAAGCTGGAAAAAGTCGACATCTTCACGGCTGACGAAAGGAACAAACATGCCAATTGTGCCTTGAAGGCCGGTCCAGACAACGATGTCACGGCCTCCAGCGACTAACTGGGTTTTGTGCAGACTAGTGGGGATATCCTGGGCGAAGAAGTGGACCATCAACTCAAGACGATGGGGAGTTCCATGAAGATAACCCTTCTCGTGGATGAGGTGTGCCCCAGAGCCATCCTCGTCGGCCTGTTCAGAGATCTTGCTCGGGCAACGGACCAGCCACAAATTTCCAAACTTGTCACCACCAGCAGTGGTTTCGTAATCAACCATGGTTGTACTCGATGTCCAGCGTGCGATAGAATCATCCGCGAAGGGAATCAAGACGTTATCTTGGTACTTGTAGACGACGTAGGTGACACTCTCGCGGATATCACTGACAATGATTCGGCTGCCTTGTGTCTGCAGACCCACAATGGTTTTGGGAACCACGGGTGCTTGACATTTCCGTAATAGTTGCTTCATACCAAGGTCGTACACACGAAGAACGGGGCCGATGCCTGCTAGGAGACGGCCTTGGAAGCCAAGAAGAGCGAGAGGAGGCTCATCAACCTGGGTCTTGTGAATAAACTCCAACTCGCGACCGTCCTCCTGGAATCGATAGATGTGGATGAAACCGCAAGAGGACGAGGGAGGGCTGACTGTCATGTCCTTGGCGGTTCCCACAACCAAGAATGTTTCGTCGTCTTGGCTGGAAAACGATACCGCGGCAAGGCTGACTGCTGCCTCGTTGTCCTCAAGGTCAAGAGTAGAGATGACAGATTTGGTAGTGATTGGGTCCACGATCTGGACACATGAAGCCCAGTGGCCAGTGGCTCGGGGATATCCGAAGTCTGCGGGTGGGAGGTCGGCAACCTCGCCATTCTGAGCTTGGGAATCATCGATCAGTCTCTGGCGGGTGGCAGGAGAGAGGACGTTGTTGTCAGATTCAATGACATAGAAGAGGTGTTGGTCGGGATGCTTCACAAAGCGTCGAGGAGTGTAAGAGAGAGGAATAGACTCTTGGAGCATGTTGTTGTCCAACTTTTCAACCGTGAAAATCCTATTTTCAGTAAGTACCAGTCCAGAACAATTTGTAGTCTCAACGTAGTATGGTAGAGGATTGATCTCAGAAGGAACAATTGGAATTTTTCTTTTAAAGTTTCATCCACATAGAAGTTCGGATTGATTTTCTCATCATAGATCAAGGGGATTGGGGGAAATTGGAGATGGGAAGAACCACATACCGTAAACTGCGGCCTTGGATGCCGATCATGCCCTCCACACACTGCTCACTGGAGAAATTCCATCCCCACTCTAGTCCGACGTAATCCAAAGGAGTGAGCATGAAGCTCTTGGTTTGGATGTCAGAGTATCCGAGCCAGGGACGGGTGCTGAGCGCGAGAACTGCTGTTTGGCCCTTAACCGAAACCTGGGATAATTTCACAGGCTTGGCACCGATGAAGCGAGTTCTAGTGTCCGAAAGCTCACCGGTCACCTCGTCCAATACAGTACGAAGGTAGACACCAGAGTAAAGACCGATATGGAGATATAGAGTTGTTCCCCCCGAACTCGAGTCGGCCATAGCCATGATCTGCAAGGCAGATGGTGCAGACGTTAATGCTTGGACTGATTTGTTCTCGAGTGTCGAGTCCGGATCTAGACTGAGAATGCGGACTGTAGAGTCATCACATCCAACAGCCAAAAACGAGCTTCGCATACGGCCTTCAGGGACCTCTCCCATACTCAGGGAGGTGACGGTACCAGACATCTGTCGCCTTTCATCATATTCTGCCAATGTCCCGTCTGCATCCATTTCAAAGTAGACAATTTCACCCGAGCTGAGTGCAACTGCGACTTGACGTTCATTTGTGGCAGCTGCTACAATAGACCGATGCTGTGGAGCAGGCCATTCATTGACTCGCTGGTCTGCGAGAATGTGACGAATACCTCGAGGGTGAACTTGAACCAGAGAATCCTCGCCAAGTTGTTGCACGGCCAGAGTTGGAGCCGATGAAAGGAATCCTGTATCTGAAACTTCCTCAACAATTTCGCCAATGCTCAGGACGAGGGTTCCATTCGCAAAAGAGAGAATAATGTATGTGTGGAACTCATCGGCTCGCGTCAATTTGGTTGTCCATACAGCCGAAGGCACCTGCTGAAGGTCCGACTCCACGATCTCAGAGACCTCAAGTCCGTGTTTCAGAGTACGGAATGAGCTTCGGGCCCCAGAGCCACAGATAGTGTAGATTTGAGGTGCGTCATCTTCACTCAAATTGAGAATTTTACTGTCAATCAGAGGACTCAATGAGTTCATGCTTTCCATGAGGTTGACATTTTCAGCGCCTCGGGGATGAAAGAAGACTGGTGCAGAGGGGACAGAGTGATCAGCCGAGAACGAGTCGCTGGAAAAGAAGAGCTCGTCGGGATCGTCACCAAGCTTTTCGAATTGGTAAAAATTGTGATTTCCAGATTCACTGGCGGCATAGAGGAAACCGCTCTTCAGAATAAGCAGATTCGTTGACACAGGAATAGTGTCAAAGTATTTGATCGTCAATCTCTTCACTTCTCCAGTGGGTTGTCCCTGCTTATCTTCGACCATTTCCAGGTTCAACTTGAACAGATCACCATCCTCGGTTTGGAGAAGAAAGAAGAAAGCGCCTCTCATCTTGTGCATCACTCCTGACACAATCGAGCGCTTACGCTCAGGATTTTCAGTAGCTCCGCTGCGTCGCGGGATAGGCACGCGGAACGCACCTTGGTTGGAGTGGCGGTAGGTAATGTTATCTTCCCCGCACACCAAGACGCCACTGGGACCATCATCTCCTCCGGGTACTTGGAACAGCATAGATGCCGTGCGATCGACGGTGTCAGACCACTTGCGGACAACATGGTTTAACCCAAGATCAAGTTCATAGTACACCAAAACCTTCTCAATTTCTTCGTACGCTTGACCAGTGGGATCCTGATCCGATTCCGAGTAGTCCACCTCAAGAGCAGCGAAAACGGGATTGTCATAACCAACGTCCAAGCAGATCATGGCAAACACCAAGGTCTGGGGCTTGTGTGCCTCCAGTGGCGAGGAGATGGTAAGTTCCGCCTGCGAGTTGCGGTTGAGAACATAGACCAGCTTGTTCTTTTCCACAGAAGCAATAAGACACGCACGTCCCTTTGGGTCCACTGCGAGGTATTGACCCGGCACGACTCGACGAACTCCAGACTTTCCAAACGTCTCCATGTGGATGCGATTAAAGCGGTTCTGGGAGGGAACATATTCAACAATCGTGATCCGACCAGAGTCTGAGCCGATGATGATGTAATCTATGATAATCACTCAGCACAGTCCGTTGACCAGGAAGCATTGCAAGCATCAACGTCGCTGTCCAGGGCAGATCTCAACCCTTGAAGGGTCAGTTCGCAAGAGGACCGCGCTGCCCAGGAAGCTTGAAGAATCACTAAGTTGTACTCATATGGGGGCAGACAAGGGGTACAAAGAAAGCGACATACCTTTGTTGCTTCCAGCTACGCGGAAAGCTGCGAGTGAGCGAATGATGCCGAAAACATCTTGAGAGTAGAGAGGTGTGATCTTGCCCTGTGCCGGGTCAGGCCGATGAATGGTCAATTTAGAACCTGACGAGGTGACGATCTGCTGGTCCCTGGTGCCTGCGAATTGACCTAAGACGGCCTGTGTGACAGCAGTTGGGGGCTGGATCGTCAGGGAGTACATAAACATGTGCGATGTGGTGGCCATGGTGGGCGATTAGGTAGCGGTTTCCCGGTACCACTCAGAAGAGGTGTAAACTTTGTACATGCAATTGCAAGTCAGGGGGTATGAATATTACATCAGTCCCATCCCTGCTGGGTGGAGTTAAAAAAGGAAAACTCCTCAAGTCCACTTGCCACAGATGAAGAAAAGTGTAACCGTGTGATCACACGCGAAGAGTTGAGGAAGAGAAAATATTCCTTGCCGTGTGTGAGCTTTCACTAGCGCGTCCAGCACGTGATTTTTGATTCGACCGCCTTCTACGCCGCGCCGACTGATGCCAGGCAGATCAGATCACCTCCGCATAACGGCCTCACTGACTCCCTTCTCTCATCCTTCATCTCACTTTCGTGATATTAATTTAAATCACAGCAGCTCATCAAACACACGTTTGATCAACCGGCCAATACTCTCGTGGACAATTTACCCTTCATCTTTGGTCCGTCCCCCAGTTATCACCCTACTTGCTCTACAACAATCACACATCGTTTCGCCATGGCCGACGAGACGGCTACCGCAGAGCAGGCTCCCATTACTTTCACCGTCAAGTCATCCACCGATGCCAAATATACCTTGACTCTTCCCCTCACCACTCTTGTGTCAGATCTCAAGCAGAAGCTCTCAAGTCCCGAAAATGCCGATACCCCCGCAGAGCGCCAGCGATTGATCTATTCAGGTAGGGTTTTGAAGGACACCGAGACACTGGAGACCTACAAGATCAAGGATGGCCATACTATTCATCTGGTAAAAAGTGCTGCGAGTAACCAGCAGCGTCAGAACATTGCTGCTCAGCCTAGCTCGGCCACTGCGGCCGCTGGGGCAACCCCAAGCCCGGCAGCAGCCGGTGTCCCAATCAATCTTGCCACAGGAACTGGCAACAACCCACTTGCTGGTCTGACTGGTGCACGATATGCCGGATTCGCACAACTTCCTGGGGCGGGCCTTTTCGGCCCTGATGGCGGGGTAAGTGAGCTCTTGGGCTTGAAATAATTTAGGAATACCTGCAACATAAAGCTAACAGTCTTTGACCATGTAGATGGGACCTCCGCCAGATACTGAGTCGATGCTTAACATGCTCGAGAATCCTCAATTCCAATCAAGCATCAACGAAGCCCTACAGAACCCCGCCATGATCGACATGATGATCCAGCAGAACCCCATGCTTCGCGACATGGGACCCGGAGTTCGGCAAATGATGGAAAGCCCAGAGTTTCGCCGCATGTTGACAGATCCAAGCTCAATTCGGCAGATGATGCAAATGCAACGGGCTATGGGAATGGGTGGTGGCGGACTTGGTGGCGGTGATAATGCATTCCCCGCCCCGGGGGTGACCAACACGACGGCTGAGGGAACCCAAGGTCCCGAGCAACAGAATGCGCAAACAAATCCGTTTGGGCAGATGCCTCAGAATTCGCTTGGAAACGCAAACCCTTTCGGGGCCCTCTTTGGAGCTAACCCGTTCGGTACTCCAGCCCAGCCTTCTACCGCACCGGCCTCCACTCAGCCCGGCGGTACACAGGGTGCCGACTCCACTGATCGATCAACATCTGCTGAGGGACAAATCCCTCAAGCTGCTCAAACCCCCTTCGCATCTCTCCTGAACCCCGCTATCTTCGGAAACGCTGGCCAAGCTGGTCAGGGCATGAACCCGTTCAATCCTCAGCAGAATCCGTTCCTGCGTGACCCGGCGCTGCTTTCCCAGATGATGCAAGGAATGGGTGGACAGGGCACAGGAGGTGGAGCCGCTGGTGCAAACCCTCTGGCTGCTCTACTCGGCGGTGGTCTTGGTGGTTTCGGAGGTGGTTTTGGCACCCCTCAGCCTGCAGACACGCGCCCTCCGGAGGACAGATACGCCGATCAGTTGCGGCAGTTGAATGATATGGGTTTCTTTGAGTTCGAGCGGAACATTGAAGCCCTGCGTCGCGCAGGTGGCAGTGTTCAAGGAGCGGTGGAGTACCTCCTTAGCCACCCATAATAATTTCTGGGCAGCTTTTTTTCTTTCTAGCACAGCCTTACGATTACTTTCCTGATGTATTCAACTTCCACTGATTTTACGAGGTGGGCACGCTCCCTCGGTACCTATGAATTTCTCATTCCCCTTTTAGCATGCTTATCTTCTGTGTGATTCTTGGCTAGTTTTCTGGATATCTCGCCATCATTCCAGAGCTCAGAATGCCATGGGATCATTTCTAATTGATGCTTCTATCCTCCTCTAAATCCCTAAGAAATCTACAAATATGAATCTAGCCATAGCTGCATATCCCACCGAATTGGTATTATATCACACCGGAGCACAAGTAAAAAGGAACAGAAGTGTTAGATTTTTGAAAAATGGCCTTCAGTCTTGTAGCCTCGAGATACCCATGTCTTACAAGCATGAAGGGTCATGTACAAACATGCTTCCCGCCGAATTTCGTTCGGATGGCTAGAAAATTCGGTGTAAGATCTGAAAAGCCAGGCAATTTGTTCCCCCCAATCCGAATGGGTAAGATTGCTAGTTTGATCCTTGTCAAAGCGGGGCACGTGAACCGCTTATATTATGATTATAGCTATCCTTCTATGATTAGCCAAGGAGATGAACATGAGAAACACACGTGGAGGAAGGCATTGAGTCCCAGGGCCAAAAAAAAAAGCCGAGACCAAAGGACGAAACTTGAAAATGGGAAGAGAAACTTCATCAATCGCACAAGGGACGGAAGTCGACATAGACAAAACTCATCATTCAGCGTTCAACTTTACTCAGAATCATGTTGCCTGGTATTCACCTGGCCAACTTCGATCTCAGATATCATACTCATCTCGATGCCACGCGACTTGCGAAATGACCACTTCGCAGTATTCCGATGGCCATCAAAGCATACACCGGGATGAAGAAGACAACCCCGTTGTTTTCCATTGAGCTGCTGGATCCACCCTGTAGCTCTGCAACTCGGAACAAAGAACGAACGAAAGATTAGTTCTTGCTAGGGCAAGACATGGATTCAGTGTGAACAAGTGCCATGATATCGGAAGGAAGGGAAGTTTGACGAAATAAAGACTCAGCAGCTAAAAACGCTATCCACTTGGTGCTATTGCGGAGATCACGAACAGACACATAGATTTCATTTGAAGAGGTGTGGCCCATGGCCAAGAAGGCTTGTAAGGGAATGCCTAAAGCCCAGGTAGTAGAAGCAGTTGTCATGATGCGAGCTGAGAAGCCAGTTTCAATGAAACAAGAAGGAGAATTGAAGAGACTGGCTTTGGCACGTCTGTATTCGGCTGAAATCGACGGTTGCTACATATCACATGTAAGTATGGTGTACGTCGAAATCAAACTATTTTTTTAGGGCTGTTGAAGTCACGATACCATTGACTACATCTAGGTTTAGAATTTCAAAATTGCAAGAAAATGTCCATGAAAATTATCAAAAAAGATATCATTTTTCAAGGAAGGCTCCAGGGTCAGATACACGAGTCCACAGGCAGCAATTTTTGGCGGCTGTGATTTCTCCTGATGTAAGGTTTTTACTTGAATTCTCTGGCCGACTCCATAATCCTTGAACTCTCTTATTTCTTGCAAAATTTTTGGCATCGACTGTAGATCTCCTACCTCTGTCCCTAACCATAGCATAACCGCCTATGGCCGTGATCTTGGCTTTGGGTGGGGCCGAGTGTAAGTCTCCGAGTTGCGACGGCTTGGTCAAGCCTTTCACGATAACCACTTCCCTCTTCAGGCCTTCGCAGAAGGGTAACAGGTGTCGCCCGTCAAGCAAAACATCCCCATTGCAATGACAAATGCCATGTAGTGAAATCTCAGGTCGTAAACGTCCTCAGGGTCTCAATAGCCACACAGCGTAAGAGAGCCAAAGGTAAAAAGCCAGGAGTGCCAAGATGGATCTGTTCTAAAAAAATTAATAATAATTATCACCACAGTGAGTATTCATTAGTAACCTCAAGATTTTTTTGGCAAAAGGTGAAAGATGCCCAACGGAATTTAAGAACGGGGGTTTGAGATAAGAGTCCATAGCCAACATGAGGGGTGAATTAGGTAGCCTATCATACGGTTAGCTTTCCAAAGATGGGATATAGCTTTTCAGGCATGTCATTTTCTCCATGTTGACAAGAAGATTGGACGGAAATACAAAGGTACGTTGGAGAAACTATCGGAGACATGTGTAGATGGGGGTTGAACGCAGCAGAATCTGGCCTAGCGAGACGGTGAGGTAAATAAGCAAGCCAATAAAATGGTAGAGGACCAGTGGGCGGTAAATCTAGAAAGCTATCATAACACCGAGGAAAACTAGGCTTAAATAGGTGAACTTGGCGCTCTTGATCATGGTTAATCAACCCTGGAGCGCAAATTATTCTGAAATATCAAGACTTATCAAATAGGGTTGTCGATTTTGTCAAGGTGTGCATGCGTGGTCTATCCAGGCGTCCACGGGGTGGTATTCCGATTAGGTAATCCAGGGATACGTCTGGAGTAGTCCAGGGAAGCGCGAAGCTATCCTAAGCTCCCCACAGTCACTCAGCCCCTTTTCTCGACACACTTATATAACTGCTGTGGCATTAAGTGCCAGTTTCACTCGTTACTTACCTGTCCCTCGGCAGGTTGCGGGTGAGCTGAAGTAATCCGGTAACCTTGGCAATCTGCTATTCAACACGCGCTTCCGAGATCAAGTCCATTGTCGGACCGCCCATCGATCGTCTTGACAACGTATCCTTTTAACGAGAAATCCTTTACGAAGTAGTCATTTTGGCTCACTCGCTTCGATCTAACCTTTGCTGGTCGACACACCGTAATCCACCGACTTACAGCTCTCCATACTTTGTGTACATGCTGGCGCGATAGCTACCCGTTTACTCCGGGTCAAAGATCAAAGACCAAGCAGATCTATTTACATCCATTGAACATGGCCTTTGTTCAATTTCGTGTCCATCAGTGGGTGCTGTGGGTGCTGCTGCTCGTGTCCTGTACCGGTGCATTCTACGTCCCTGGTAAGCACAAAGGCGTATTCTGGTTGGACTAAGCATTTGATACTTACAGACTTTCCCCCCACTAGGATACTCTGTTACCCGATATAATGACAATGATCCGATCCCTCTTCTCGTGAACAAGATCTTCTCCGATCATACCCAGCTGCAGTATGCCTATTTCGACCTGCCTTTCGTCTGTCCGCCGAGCGGTAAAAAACATGGCGGCTCCCCGTTTGGATCGGGCCAAAGCATCTCGCTCAACATCGGAGAGGTATTGCGCGGTGACCGAATAATGACCTCCGACTTCGAACTTGCGATGGGGAAGGATGTGGAGTGTCAGTCGCTCTGCACTCGCGATCTTAGTCGGTCAAATGTGAAATGGGCTCGCCAGCTCGTCAAGGAGGGATATGTGGTAGAATGGATTGCCGACAATCTTCCAGGAGCCACGAGTTTTGTGACAGTGGATCGAAGCCGCAAGTATTACGCTTCCGGATTCAAGCTGGGCTATCGAGACATCTCTCCAATCACCGGACAGCATCGGTTTTTCATCAACAACCATTTCACAATCGTTATACGCTGGCGGAGCGCACCGGAAGGAGGAAAGGTAGTTGTAGGCTTTGAGGTGTACCCGAAAAGTATTACCGCCGAGGACCGCCTGGAAAACGGATGCCCCAAAGCTCTTCACAATAACAACGAAGGTCTGGGATTGTACATCGCACCCAACCTTTCGCGAATGCAAGAAAAGTATTCCGGGCTGTCGTATATCCCTGATGATGACGACGATGATGACGGAGCTACACTGAAGGTCCCTTACACCTACTCTGTCTACTTCCGAGAGGACACCAATGTTGAGTGGGCCAATCGCTGGGATTTATACTTTATCAACCAAGGCGAAAGTTTGATAACCCACTGGCTAGCGATCATCAACTCATTGACAATTTGCACCGTGCTGGGGGTGACTGTGTTTGTCATCTGGAGCCGCACAGTGCAAGGCGACCTTAAGGGTCGCGGCGATGGTGCTATGGACGATCGGAAGATGAAGACCCAATCTCGGCGCCGGAGTGGCAGGCCTGGCGAGCAAAAAGCCGGGGGGCTTCAGGATGACAGTGCAGATGTGGAGCGCGACGCAGACTACTCCTCGGACGAAGAGGCTCTCGAGGATACAAGCGGATGGAAGCTTCTCCATGGGGATGTGTTCCGCATCCCCGCTTATAGTGGTCTTCTTGCTCCCTTGGTTGGATCAGGAATGCAGCTCTTATTCATGGCTTCAGGCTTGCTCATACTCAGCTGCTTGGGAGTCTTGAACCCAAGCTTTCGTGGTGGCTTTGTTAGCGTCGGGATGGGTCTCTTCGTCTTTGCTGGCCTTTTCTCCGGTTACTTCTCAGGAAGGCTTTACAAAACCTTTGGCGGAACTGCTTGGCGCAAGAACACACTAATCGTACGTATTTTCCTTCAGTTATTCACGTGCCGTTGCTAATTTTTCGGCTTAGACCGCTTTACTCTTCCCTGGTCTGGCATTCTGCCTTGTGTTTATTATGAACTTGTTTGTCTGGGCTCAAGCATCCAGCACGGCAATTCCTTTCGGCACTCTGATCGGTCTTCTTGCAATTTGGCTCCTCATTCAAGTTCCGCTGGTATACATAGGTAGTTGGGCCGGCTATGTGCGTGCAGTGCCATGGGAGCACCCTCTGAAGACGAATGCTATTGCCCGCCAAATTCCACCCCAGCCGTGGTATCTCCGCACCCCTCTCGGGCCTGTGGTAACTGGCCTCATTCCATTCGCAGTTCTGTTTATTGAGCTGTTATTCCTTTTCAAGAACTTGTGGCAGGACAAGTCTGGCTATTACTATGTCTTCGGCTTCCTGAGCGTTGTCTCAATCGTTCTGATTGTTACGATCGTTGAGGTAACCGTGATCGCAACATACAGCCAGCTTTGCTCCGAGGTAAGACTGTTCTTGGCTTGCATTGTGAATTGCCGCACTAACTTCCTTAGAATTATCATTGGTGGTGGCAGAGCTTCCTCACCGGCGGTGGCAGCGCTTTTTGGATTTATGCCTACTGCATCTGGTATTACCTGTTCAAGCTCCACATTACTGGCTTTGTGTCAGGCCTGCTGTTTTTCAGCTACAGCTTCCTCGCTTGCGCTGTATATGGCCTCTTAACCGGAACCGTTGGTTTCTTGGCTGCTTATGCTTTTGTCCGGCGTGTTTACAGGTAAGACCGCAGCATTTTGAATCCGGTCAGCAAGGGGCTAATCATGAGAAATTTACAGTGCCATCAAGGTTGACTAAACGTTGACACAACTACAACATCTTCTTCTTCAAACTCTTCAATCCAGAAACTTCTCGTCCAAACCTCTACCTCTTCATTACCTGATCTGTCCGATAAGCATAGGTGAAGTCATCTACCACCACGGCGTATAGTGTTCTATTTTCTGTATCTTTTGGCCCGTCCGAAATCTGAGCCTTTGCTTCCCACGTCTGTGTTGAACACAAGCCGCCATTTCTCTTTCCTTGCCTTCTTTCAGTGCCCGGTAATCCAGTATCTCTATTACAGGTTTTGGCAAGGGCCTCTCACCTTGCTACGGACTTTTGTTTGCCGCGTCTGTTCACCCAAGACGGACAGGGCTTCATTAAAGACGCACGCCCAAATTTTAGTCCCCATTAATTCTAATGGATTCCCATGTGATAGATTGTCCGCTTGAAATACATCCTCGAATTTCACTCAGTTGACGATTTAAAAAACCACAGCAGAGGGTTCTTGCACATCATATCTTGAATGCCATCTTGGCCCAAATACATCAGATTGTTTGAAAGTCTTCAGTCCTCAAGGACAGAGACCGCATCAGTGGCTGGCTATTCTTTTACTGGAATTAAGGAGAGCTAGCCCGCTTTTCTGTTTAAAGTTTGACTTGACACTTACCATTTAATACGAGAATTGACTTGAAGCATTTCTCGTTTCATGATCAAATTTGGCTGACCTAAGAATTACTTGCGATTCACCTGCAGTGGAAAGAGTATCTTTTTCTCCAGGTTGCCAGCACTATGTAAGCTATCATTTTACCAACTACACCAGGTGAAAACATCCGGTGATGACTTGGAAATCCGCATGTTATACGTCAATGTCGACGTGGCCTTGTGGAGCTACATGCCTCCTACTTGAAAACAACTGCCTATGGTAGAAAACAGTGGTGACTATTTTCACCTTCAAGGTACGGAGCACATAAACCATCGTAAATCCTGGGGCGATCTTAGACCGCTCCGCATGGCGTGCTTGGAAAGGGGGATTGCTCATTGTGGAGCCATGATGCATCAGATTCCGTCTCCTTGTTTCGATACTGTCTCTTCGCGAGGACTGTAAGTAGATACAATAGCAGAGAAAGAGAAGAACTAGAAGGAGAGTCCCACTGGACTCCATCGCTTTCTTGGATCTTCACGAAGTCTCGTTTTCCTCCCAGTAGTGCCGAATCCTGCGGTTTGATTGGGCGTCAAGATAAGCAAGTGGAACCTCTGCTTCTAAGTCTCGCCTCTAACCTTGTTAGGTCATCCCAGATGAGAAACATCTCGATTTGATTGGTGAAGAATGCATTGACATGACTCCATGAAGCACAAGGTTTGACTAGTGCTCGGTTTTGGGGAATCACTAGGCTAAATCAGGTTAGCGCTTTGAAGGTCCTGTCACACTGGAAACGCTGCCGTGGATGTGGGCTATCCTGCCGTTATCCACTCCGGGGTCGAGTGCGCGTGTGAACTACACTGAAGGTAGACCTTGTACTAAATCCTCATCCTGTGGCACGGCATATTTTAATTGAAATTATTGGCTTAACGGGGGTGAGATATGTGGTGATTTTACATGCACGATTGGTATTACCGTTGTATTATGACCTTCCCAATGTGACAGATGCAACACCTGGACCCCATGGTGCCTGTAAAGTGGCAACTCCCTCGGCATTTGGCCCGATGGGTTTTGATTCAAATTTAGTTGGTGAAAATCACTAGTCTTGTGACTACATATTCGTATTTGCAATTGCTTATTCTCAGAGACCACAATTATGCAAGTGGGCAGGGAGAAAACTATAGCCTATGTGTGCCGTATTGCACTCCGGACTATCTAGTTCGGTGTTATATCAATTACCATACATGTTTTTCCGAAAATCACACCATCCATGCCTCGAATGATCCCATCGTTCTTGCGGGGGGAGTACGTCAGTGCCGGATCACCTCCCCAGATCTCCGTTGCAGGCGGGAATAACTTTGTACGAATCGGTTTGGGATGCTACATAACGCAATTACAATGCACAGCATTCTGCAGGGTACATGGTCAAATAGGAATACAAAATAGGATCGTCACTGTATATCGGGGAAATCTTACATTAATTACACGCACCCTTGACCCTTGGTCTTGGCCTTCATGTGTTCGCCTTTTTAGCCCCCAATCTCTTTTAGAATTATCTCCTTTTTTCCTCTTTTGGTCGTTTTTTTTTTCTTTTTCCTTTCTGTTCCCCACATTCTTCCTCAACTTCTTATATCATCTGCTCTCCCACACTTTCGTCTTTCATTCGACTCTCTCTCAAAATCTGTATTTAACCTCCAATCCAAACTGGCCGTCCGTTGAACCATATGCTCAATATGGCGACCAAGAAGCCCAATTTCCTCTACATCATGGCCGACCAAATGGCCGCACCCTTGCTGTCCTTGCATGACAAGAACTCCCCCATTAAAACCCCTAATCTAGATCGCCTTGCCGACGGCGGTGTAGTCTTCGAGTCAGCTTATTGTAACTCACCACTGTGTGCTCCCTCGCGCTTTGTCATGGTCAGCGGCCAGCTGCCCTCTAAGATTGGAGCCTATGATAACGCGTCAGAGCTGCCCGCGGACACCCCCACATATGCTCACTATCTGCGCCGCGAGGGATACCACACGGCCTTGGCCGGAAAGATGCACTTCTGCGGCCCGGATCAGCTTCACGGCTATGAACAGCGTCTGACCAGTGATATCTACCCGGGTGATTATGGCTGGTCCGTCAATTGGGATGAACCTGTACGTCTATTTTACGAACAACCGGTTGTGGCACCATACTAATTGAAACGTAGGACATCCGTGCCGACTGGTATCACAACATGTCCTCCGTGATGGAGGCAGGCCCCGTTGTCCGCACAAATCAATTGGATTTTGATGAAGAGGTAATTTACAAGTCAATTCAATACCTACACGACCATGTTCGGCAGCGCAACGAGCAGCCTTTCTGCTTGACGGTCTCCATGACTCACCCACATGACCCATATGCCATGACCAAGGAGTTCTGGGACTTGTACAACGATGTCGAGATCCCGCTGCCTAAGAACGGAGCGATTCCCCATGACCGGCAAGATGCGCACTCCCAGCGGGTACTTAAGTGTATCGACTTGTTCAACAAGGAGATGCCCGACGAGCGCATCCGTGCCGCCCGTCGTGCATACTATGCCGCCTGTACATACGTTGATACCAACATCGGCAAGCTGCTACATGTTCTTGAAAACACCGGTCTGGCCGACGATACCATCATTGTTTTCACTGGTGATCATGGTGACATGCTCGGCGAGCGCGGCCTGTGGTACAAGATGACCTGGTTCGAGAATTCGGCTCGCGTTCCTTTCCTTGTCCACTCGCCTAAGCACTTCGCCCCAAAGCGCATCTCCCAGAACGTCTCTACTATGGATCTCCTTCCTACGTTCGCTGAATTGGCAGGCGCCAAACTCATCTCCGACCTTCCCCTCGACGGTGTTTCCCTCGTACCGTATCTGACTGGCGGCGAGGGTCTCCGCACCGATACAGTCTACGGCGAGTACATGGGCGAGGGTACCCAGGCTCCTCTTATGATGATCCGTCGCGGCCGCTGGAAGTTCATCTATTCGACTATCGATCCACCTATGCTCTACGATCTCGTCAACGACCCAGAGGAGAGGACCAACCTTGCAGCCGGCCTACCTATTCCATCCAGCTCCACTCGCGCAATCAAGCCCACTAACTTGACTACCATGAATCTGCCAACTCCAGACGACACCCCACATGCATCGCCAATCCCTCAGCGTGCTACCACGGCAGACTACCACTTCCCTTCAAATACCCCCCCTCGCACTCCGAGCCCCTCCAAGCTCCCGCCTGCAGTACCCAACACCACCGATCCAACTAAAATTCTGGCATTCTTCCTTGAGGAAACATTTGCCCGCTGGGATCTGGAGAAGATCCACCAGGACGTACTGCGTTCTCAGCGCCGCCGCCGTCTGGTCTACTCCGCTTTGATTCAGGGTACCCAGACCGTCTGGGACTACGAGCCGCGCACCGACCCGAGCACCCAATATGTGCGAAACCAGGGCAAGGGTGCCCTCGACGATGTCGAACTCATCTCGCGTTGGCCTCGTGTGCTCCAGCAAGCTGCTGCTGCTAATGGGATATCTGCCTAGATCGCACAATCGAGTTTTCGTGAACATGGCCATTTGCTCGGATACTGGTTGAAGGCATCTAATGCCTTGCATTCAAATTTGTTTCGACTCTCTTGCATTTCAGCATCATCGTACTTGTTGCTCTTTTACGGCGTTCCTGGCATTCATTTCATTTTCGGCTCCTTTTTTTTTTTTTTGGGGATGTTCAAATTTTTGGTATTTACACATCTCTCACTCTCATAGCAAGGCGTGCGCTATTCCCGGGGCTTGTTTTCCTCATTTGCATCTTTTCATGCAGGTTAGTTATGGCTGCATGGATTTTTTGGTCTATAGCTGTGCTTTTGGTCCCCCGGGTTGGGTGTCTTTCCCTGCATGTTGCTGGCTTTGGACTCACATCAAGTAGATACAATATCCAAAGACTGTCCATTGGACTTTTACGTTATTCTACGTTTATTTCAGGCTACTTCGCCTAGCCCTGTGCTGCCAAATGATCCCTCAACTTCATATCCAGTCGAATCCTTCTCGCCAAGCGGCTGGAATTTGCGCTTGCATGCCGAAATCCAGCACATCCTTTTTCAAACTGCAAAGCGATAGTTCATGGAACGTAGGGAGCTTCGCACAGCTTCTGGCTTTCAATCCAGGCCACCTTGTCGCCAACAGTACTATAGCGCGTAGTCCTATGATAACGAGAAAATCCATCCTTTTGCGACACTTGAATCTCATGTTCCAGTCAGTTTGCCTTTATCAATAGGATGAAACTTCGAAGATTGTCAAATCAAATGGTAAACGCCAAACCACACTTTATTTAGAACGGTGGGCTAGCTCTCCACCTCTAGCAGGCATTAGAGTGAAAAGACACGACGACGTACTTGCCCTTGGCCTACTGGCTTGCCTAGAAGGCCCCCAGTACCTATCTTGTAGCTCTGACGCTCGTTCTGTAGCCCGTATCGCAACTAAAAATAAGCCAGTCAGTCTCAATCTGTGTTTAAGTCAAACCCTTAGCCACACATCAAATTTTTTCCCAAGTACTTTACAAAGAGAGGCATCCTGATCATATACGATCTGCAACATCCTTGCGAAAACACCAAGTGCTGAAATCACCCATCTTCTGGAGGATCACCAGATGGCCGGATATGAAGATGCTCAAAATCATCCACGCAATGCCAACGGTGGGAACAGAAGTCTATGAGTTTGCAACCATCACCGCTGAAAACTCCAGCAGGGAAACAGAGGCAATAGGTATAGCCTCATGAACCTTCCATCGGATCGGAAAGGTCTTTAACGTTTCTAAGATTTATCTCGAAATGACAACTGGAAAACGTGCATCCTGTGATGCCCTTGCAACCGTGGCAATACAAGCTGTTGCTGAAGAGCTGCCTTTGAATCATGCTCTCGCTATGTCCTCTCGGTGCATTAGAGGGGGACAGTGAGCTTGCAACTATTTCCAGGGCGACGAATCGGACAAAGGGTCCGACTTAGAGAGCGACTCTTTGATATTAGAAGTCTACAACACCTATATCCTCGTTTCAGTACAAAGTCCATAAGTACAGCCACGCTTTCAAGCATCCAAGGTTCCCCCTTCATAGCGATTTCGTCATAGTCCAACCCAATTTCCCTCCTCACGCCTCCTCGTCGCAACTGTAACCCTAACCCCAACGCCAACAGCAACCCCCAAAAATGCCTTATCTCACAGTCGCAGTTGCCCAGTCTCGCACACATGAATCCCTAACTGAAACCCTCCGCGCCCTCGAACGAACAACAGCCCTCGCCGCCCGCCGTGGTGTCCACCTCCTCCTCTTCCCGGAAGCCTATCTAGGCGGATACCCGCGGACATGCACCTTCGGCTCCGCAGTGGGAAGTCGACACCCGCGCGGCCGGGATCAATTCCTCGCGTACTTCAAGGCGGCCGTGGACTTGGGCGATACGCCGGCTGGGGCCGGGGATGAGTGGATTGGTCGCAGGCTGGAGATTGCGGAGGGGAAGCGGTTCCGGGGAGACGGGACGAGGGAGTTTCTTGAGCGCGTTGCGAGGGAGACTGGGGTTTTTATCGTGACTGGGTTGGTGGAGAGAGCTGGTGGCAGTTTGTACGGTGCTGTGATATATGTTGATCCTTTGAGAGGTGTTTTGGGGAAGAGGAGGAAGGTCATGCCGGTAGGAATCTCTCCATTTCTCCCTCTCCTGTTCGATTGTCGATCTAATTCTGGCTTTCTTAGACGGCCGCTGAACGCATCATCTGGGCTCAGGGTTCTCCTTCAACCCTCCGAGCCGTCACAACAACCCTAAACGGTATCCCACTAACCATAGCCTCCGCAATCTGCTGGGAGAACTACATGCCCCTCCTACGTCAGAGTCTGTACTCCCAGAACGTCAATATCTATCTCGCTCCTACCGCTGACGCCCGCTCTACCTGGCTTCCGCTCATGCGAACCGTCGGTATAGAAGGCCGCTGCTTCGTGCTCTCGGCGAACCAGTGCGTGCGCGGCTCCGAGCTACCGGATTGGATTACCGGTGGGAATACTGGTCGAAGCCGGAATCGAAATGCCAACCTGAATTCTCTTGCGAGCAAATCGCAGAATCCTCAAAGAAAACTGTCGGTCACTGCTGAGGGTCCGCATGAGATTGTCTGGCCACAGACTCACGGTGAGGCCCACGGTCAGGGTCAGGCGGAGTCGGAGAGTTCGTCCACACCGAGTGTTAAGCCATCCCTGGCTCCTTCGGAGTCGGTATTGGATTATGTCTGTCGTGGGGGAAGTTGTATTGTCTCGCCTCTTGGGGAGGTTCTAGCCGGTCCGCTCTGGGAAGTCTGCACGGATGACGCGCCGGATAGTAGCGATGCTGCTGTGCCTCATTCCGCTCCTGGCACGTCGGCTGCTGAGTCTAGTCCTGCCGTTGCGGCGGGTGATGGGTTGGCCATCGCGCTTATTGAGATGGACGATTGTGAGCGTGGACGGCTTGATCTTGATGTTGCTGGGAGTTATTCACGAAGTGATGCGTTTAAATTCGAAGTTGAGGGGTTGGATCTGGCACCGCCACCTTTGTAGGACGTTGATTTTGGTGGGGGTAGGGTGCATGGTTATTGATGGGAGGTGTCGAAGAGTCGAGATATGGACAGAAGGTAATGGAAAGGATATGAAGAACAGGAACAAGAGTCGGTGGATGAGCTACGAAGAATGCCGCTAAGAAACATCGAATTGAAAAACTGTCTACTCACAAAAGCACAATCATAGCAGAATCACAGCTTCCAGTCGTTTTGAGGCAAGGGAAAAAAAAACATCCAAAACCTCCACCCAAACCCCAACTGCAAACTGGGCTCCGCTGAACGACGGATACGCCTGGGGATATCAAGAATATTAACAAGTCATGATCTTCGTCACCGTCCAAACATGTGGCAACTTTGGCCGTTCTCTATGTACACGCTCTACGATTTTAAATTGAGAACCCCTGTTTGCGGTTGCCAATCTAAACCAGCTACACTTTTGTAGAGCAACTTATTCCACCAGCCACACGGGTGACTTGATCAGTACCGTTGCTGGGCCTTTGCCACGCACTTCAACCGCCAAGAACGATGCGAACCGGATACGTGGGCTGCTCGGAGCTAGCTCTGCAGGATCGCTCTTGTCTTCGGCTGGTCCAGGCGCCTGCGCCGGACGACTGATCTCGGTCGAGGCATGCTTGCGGCCTATCAACCCGCCAAAGATGGACTTCTTCGAGGGCTTTTTCTGGGCCGGGGAAGCACTCTCCATACCTCCAGCGGTTGAGCCGGATGGGCCATCTCCCTCTGCCGCGGCAGGCTCCTCAAAATGGTCTTGGTCCGAGGGTGGTGGGGGTGGGTGGCTCAGTGCAGGTAGTTGGCCTTCGACCTTCATATATTGCTCGACGAGGGAGACGCCCGGTGGGAAGTAATCGACGCAGACGTCACGAGCTTCGAGGGGAATCTTCTCGATAATGTTCACTGAGTTCTCAATGATCATGCGCACGCTTGCTTCTAGCCCTGCCGACGCGATTTCATGCAGCTGGGATCCCAGAAAGGCAGCGAGTTCCACTATAAGGTGCTCGACTAGCCCAGCGCGATTTTTTTGGGCATCTGGTCCGACTAAAGAATCATTCAGTCCGTCAAAGGTCGTGCGCCGCCAATAGGAGAGTCTCGCGGAGGCATTCTCGCGGTCTTCTTCGGATGACGGTCGCTGCCGTCGCAGGTTCATTTCGATATTCTTCAGCTGCACACTAAAGGTTGAATCCAAGGATGGATGGAAATAACGCTGGAACGCTTCTTCTACTAGCCATCGGCTGATTACCGCCCGTCCGACCGCGGTCATTTCTTTCGTGCCGACCGACAATGCATCGTCGGTGACCATGCCACGAAGCCAGGAGGGAATGCTGTGCCAAAATTTGCGCACGGAAAATGCTAGATCTTTGATCGCTCCATCCAGTCGCTGGAATCGGCTGGCATATTCATTATCGTCGAGTACGGTACGCGACACCGCCATCCGTTGGTGCGCTACCGTGTTCTGGAGATGCTGAACCTGCGCATCTTTTTCAAAGTAGTATCGTTTCACCTTGGAATACTTGGCCTCTGGTCGTTGTTAGTGATCAGAAAAATGAAAATCCGAATCCAGACAAAAGCCTTACGTAGTTCATCATGTTTCTGAATTAATGCCCGCAAGTCCACTTCCCCGGAATCCTCGCGGTAAGGTGCATTGGGTCCGGGATCAGGCATCTTGGTTGACTCACTACCCTGCCGACTCCGACTCTGCTGCGGAGAACCTGCGGATTTTTGTCTGTCCAGCGGCTGAAATTGACCCTGGTTCAGTGATGCCTGCGCGGAAGACTGCATGGCGTCAGGATAAACGGATTGTAACGGAGAAAGCGGCTCGAGAGTCTGCTGGAATAGGGGCCAGGTATTCAATATAGGATCCTGGGCAAGGGGGAAGGCCTGTCCCCGATGAAGACGTTGCGCCGCGTATCGTGGTGATTCGGGGACAATATCGGTAGGCGACAGTCCGACGTACGGTTCAAGCCGAATTGGGTCGGCGGTAGACCGCTGAAGTTGAATTTCAAGCGGCTGCACAGGTTGCTGTGACCGCTCAAGGTTGCTTTGGGCGTGAGCAGGATGGGAAGGTCGGGAAGTTCGGTAAGCCTGTTGGTAGGTGAGAGATCGCGGTGTCTCAGGCGAGTTCTCCGCGTAGGAATTCCGGGGATGCGGTAGAAACTCGTCGGACTCCTTCAAGGTCTTTGAATTGAAAAGTCCAGGTGAAGTGGGTTGTGAGATGGGAAAGGAAATTGGCTTGCCCTTGACAGAGACGCTGCGCTCGACACGGCCCTTTTTGCGATACGAGTCGACAGGGGCGACAACGTTGACAGTCGGTCGATCCCGTAAGGGTTTCTGACGTTGACTTTGTGACCGATATAGAGTCTGAGGCTGCTTCTGTACAAGACCAGGAGCAGAGTATTCAAATTGTGAAAAGCGCCGGTTTGAATCCGCGTTGGGTATGTTGGGGTCCGGTGGAGCAAACGCGGGGCTAGCCAACCGTTCGGCGCTACGCATAGAATGATGACTTGTCCGATCCGAAGGCGACTTGCTTTTAAAAAGGTTTCGCATCGCTGCTTCTGATCTTAAGAAAAGAAAACAAGGGGAGAGGGAAGAGCGGAGAGGGGAGAGGAGAGAGTGGGAGAGGCTGATTGAGTGGACCTAAGGTCGACGAGCGGTGATTGGAGAGGTTATTCTATATATAGGGTGAAGGGTGAACAATGGATAGCCCTGGTGGGCTTGTACGAGCAGTATACAGAGTACAGAGTATTTGAAGATGGAAAGTGATCTGATAACAATTCAATCATAGCATATAGTATCTATTAGTATCTAATACAAAAGTAATGTCAATTAACTGTGTGACCAGGCATACGTAGACACATCCTCTCTCCAGTCTATATCAGTTTGAACCACAGGTATAGAGGAATAGACACCAATCAAAGAAAGACTTTGAAAGAATAGCTTCCATTTCCTATCCCAGACAGTCAAAGTCGAATACTTTTAGATAAACATGAGCCATATCCGAGCCTCGTCATCTACAACATACCATACTTCGGTCATCAACCGCCCCCAAATTCCCCAAGATTAAAATAGAGAAAAAAAAAAAAAACAAGGTCCGCTTTTAGTGGCGTAGCGAATCAAAGAGTCTCGGACGAAGTACTCCGTACCATTCCCCATCCCAAGAATGGTGGAATCGAAATATGTGATGGAGCCCTCTTTTTCTCAGCCCCAAATCGACGCGTCCAGGCTGAGCACAAGCACAGACACGCGTACAACGTCGAAAAAAAGGTCGAAATCTGACTATCAAGCTCTCCTCCTCACATGAAAGCAAAACTGATCCTTCCGATCTAAAAATACAACCTTGTCCAATAACCTCGCTACTTCCATGATCCGCCTGAAATCTTCTAGTGGGCTCACAAATCCGTCGTAGTCATCATAGTGAATCGGGATGATGATGTTCGGTTGGATCAACTGAATCAATGACAGACTCTGCTCCGCATCCATAGTCACCGTCAACGCTAGCGGTTCCATCAGTCTTCCTACCAAGGTAGAAGGAACGGTCATGCCGCCGAGGTGGACGAGCATCAGGTCGATTGGTTGGCCTGCGTATCGTTCGGGGATTCTCCGGAGCTCGTCGAACATGAGGGTGTCTCCGGAGATGTAGATGCGATAACCACAGGAAAAGTCTGCAGGGTTGGTGCTGCCGTGGCCTAGCTCAAGCATCCAGCCGTTGGTTGGCGGAAACTGTTGGTCTGTTAGCTTGGGATCCACCGAGTTAGGAGCATCCGGAAAGGGAAACTCCACCCACCACATTGGCTACTGTGTTGAATTTCTCTACCACTCGGTTAGAAGGCACATGCTTCCCGGGCATTCCCGCTACACGCAGTCGGGGCTGTCCTGGCCCTTCCGTACCTTGAATGCTGACATTGATCTGCTCAAATGGATTGAGCACGGATACGGATGTAAACGGGTCCTGTTGCTTAGAAGTGAGATGCTTCTCTGCATGTGGTGTAGTGATAATAGGTAGATCACGTCTCAAGGAAGCCTCGACCCTGTCATCAAAGTGGTCCCTGGCAGGATCAATCTTAGTGATCCGCTCGATAACCTTGAGCCTCTGAGACCTACTCGTGATAATGGGAGAGAAGGACCAGATCAATCCGAGGGAGGTCATGCAGGTCGATAGCTGGGTCGGTGAGGCGCTCACTTGGCCCGCCTGGACCGAGGTGGACAGGGTCGCCTGTATGGAGGAAGTTGGGCTAACACAGTCAGTCTGGGAGAATTAGAGTCCCCATCAAAAGCTGACATCAGTCAAAATCCGTACTCCACTCCATTCTCTGCTTGAATCAGTATACGCGGATAAATCTCTACAACATAGATGTGAACAGACATGATTGTTGTGGCTGTTCCCACAAAGAACAGGGCTGCGTTCTCCTCGCCGGGGTTGAAAGGATGAAGCTTCGTCACCTTAGCTGAAGGAAGTTCAGCCGGGGTCGTAGTCAGCAGTGGAAGGTCTCGGTTTGGAGGCGTGTTCCTGCTCGGGTCAACTGAAATAGTCTTCATGATATAGAGGGGATCAAATGGTAGTCCAACCTTGGAAGTGTTGCAGGGAGTTACTCTTATACAAGTCTACGTCTACATGACATCACAAGATTAAATGCGCTTCAAGTTTTCAGGGCATTGAACTGGTTCGCAGAGGACAATGTTAGGGGTCATGCTAGAAAGCGATCGCACAATTGAAAACATGATTCAATAGCAGGATCTGATCCACTTTGAAAACTCCGCCGTAAGACCTTGGAAAATTCGCTGAAATCCCAGGAGTAAGCCAAGGTCATTGGAGTGCAATTTTGAAGATTACGCAGTGGTCTAACGCCAGGTGCAGATAGATGTTGGGAGAGAGTAGGAGCAAGACTGATACATTATTTACCGCAAGCGATCTCCCGCGAATCAGCGTGTGAGGTTGTCCCTCAGGTTCATCGATGTGGTCATTTCAATTTCATGTTCCACATGTGGCAGCTAGATATCAACCCAAGGGGTTGGATCCTGTCACAGGAACACAAGACTCTGCATGTGTGGCACCGGCATAATTCATCAAGATTTCTCGATCCAGGCCAAACCCATTTGCACATATTCTGAAGATAAACAGTAGACGTGTGGAACAACATGGAGAAATTAACAAACGCCATGTGTCTTGCCATCCTTGCCCTGCAGCGAGTGTTTCTCGCCCATGTAGTGATGGTGAACCCGCGAGTGGTGCCGAGGGTGGTTGCGGTGGTTCTGCATGTGCCTGTAGAGTTGTTAGTATGAAATTTGAAACATTTAGGACAGAAGAGACATACGTCTTGTACTTGGCAATCATGGACTTGTCCATGGCATCCAAGGTCTCGATAGCAAGCTTGAAGTCCTGGATCAAGCTGTCGCATCGGTTCATGCTGAAGTCTTCACGGATGACAACCCGCATCATCTTCAGCTTCTCGCTGTTGGGCGCCATAGTGTAGGCAGGCACAATCCAGCCGCGCTCGCGAAGCTGGTGGGCCACGGCGAATTCATCATAGACACGACTCTCGTTTGTAGGAAGGCGCCAGGCTACCAGAGGCAGGCCCCGGCCATGCGTCTCACTCAGGATGACCATTCCCATCTTCGCGAACTCCGCAGACATGTAGTCGCTGATGCGAGTCAGATTGGTCATGATGGCACGGTATCCGTGCTTGCCCAGGCGGATCAGCTGGTAGTACTGCCCAATGACATGAGAAGCACCCTTGGAGAAGTTCAGAGTAAAGCTGGCCTGGTCGGCTCCTAGGTAGTTGATGTTGAACACCAATTCCTGGGGCAAATACTCAGGAGAGCGCCAGATAATCCATCCGACACCGGGGTAGACCAGACCATACTTGTGACCAGAGACGTTGATGGAAACCACCTTTTCCAGGCGGAAGTCCCACTCAAGGTCAGGGGCAATGAATGGAGCGACAAAGCCACCACTAGCCGCATCAACGTGAATTGGGCAGTCAATGTTGCGCTCCACTAAGAGGTCGTTGATCGCCTTGACATCCTCGTATTCACCGGTGTAGGTGGTACCCAAGATAGCACAGATACCGATTGTGTTTTCATCCACCAAGTCCACTGCCTCTTTGGGGTCGATCACGAAACGGGTGTCGGTGCAGAAGACGTACTTTTCCTCGATGTCGAAATAACGAGCAGCCTTTTCCCAGCAGACCTGGACAGCGCTGTTCATAACAATGTTGGGGCGCGAGTAGTCCTTGCCCTCGGCCTTACGCTTGTTCTGCCATCGCTTTTTCATAGCTAGTGTTCCCAGCATGATAGCCTCGGAAGAACCAATGGTTGAAGTACCCATGGCATTCTCACTGTTGGGATCGGTGGGAGTGTTGAAGAGTCTGGCAATCATGTTCACGCATCGGTTCTGGATCTCGGCGGAGTGGGGATATTCCTCGTAATCAATGAAGTTCTTGCTGAAGGCTTCGGTCATAATATCCTCGATCTCATCTTCCATGTAGGTAGTGACGAAACTGGCGAGGTTGAGCTTGGGATTGCCGTCCAGACTCAGCTCATCCTTGATCATCCGCGCAGCAACCTGGCGGGGCATCTCTCGCTCTGGCATTTCATGCAGAGGCATATGGGCAGCGGCAAAGCGACTGCCGTAGACATTGGTATCGTAATCATTTGTGTCCGCGGCAGGAATGGAGTCAAAGTCCCGAGCAGAGGGGAGAACCTCATTGTCATTCTTAACTTTGGCGAGATGAACCATGATTGCGATTCAATGATATAAGGTAGAATGCAACGGACAACAGACAAAAAACAAAAGACCAAAAAAAAAAAAACAGTCAGGGGTTGAGGAACAGGAGGGTAGAAGTGCTCCGTAGAGAAACAATTAATACGCTTAGGTGGCCGTGCGGGGGCTTTTGATGACGCAGTGGACACACTGAGCCACTCAATCAGCCCATTCCCTTTCCTTCTACTCCGTATGGAGTACTTTGCTCCAACTTTTTCTTCCAATGCAACAATCTTTGATGTTTCTACCTGATTCAGTCCAGTTTCCCTCTTTTACTACGTGTTCACATCCACAAATTCCCCCCAAAGACCCCAATTTGCCAAAGCTTGGTCAAAGCTTGGCAAAGCGAAGTGACGATCCTAATGGACCCGGTTCGCCCCTCTCATATGGAGACACTTGGAATGCGAAGAGGCCCAAGAGTCCACTCAGAGCTTGCTCTCGCGCAACGTTTCCACTTGGGCGAACTGATAGTAGAAGTCCAAGCTTTTTGGGTTCAGCAGTGTCCCCGAGGGCTTGATGATTTGTCCCGAGACAATCTGCTTCACAGGGAGCTCCACCTTTTTCAGGTTGACCGTAGTCTGTGACGATACACGTGGGTCAGTCCCGCTTTGGCAGATCTTGTTTTCCTTACAAAAGTACACACCGGAATTTCAGGTGTCTCAAACATGAACATCGGTACATGGCGGGAGCTTAGCTTTGTACGAATTGCCCTCTTCACTCGTGCAACCAGGTCTGGTGTAAACGCTACCCCTGGTCTCAAGAGCAAAAAGAGCATCACTCTCTCGTCCGTGTCCACTGGTCGTCGTTGCCCTACGCATATGGAATCAACGATCTCTTTCGAAAATTGACCCTCGAGTACCCGATAGATCTCGGCCGATCCAAACCGTACTCCTGATGGGTTGAGGACCCCGTCGGCGCGTCCGTGAAACACGATCTGTTTTGTGATTGGATGGATCGAAACGAAGTCGCCGTGTGTCCACACATCTGTATAGAATTAGCGACCTTAGTGCATAGGTTGATGAAGAAGTGGAGTTTGCCCACTATCGAATCTCCCAAAATACGCATCATGGTACTTCTTGCCTCCCTCGTCACCCCACAGCAGAGTGGGCATGTTGGGAAAAGCAGACGTGGCGACCAATTCTCCCGGAACACCTTCCTCTACGGGCACACCCTTGATTCCGTTACCGCCCTCGATTGTAGAGTCGTAAACCTCCACGGGAATTCCCAGACTGCATCCGGCACATCCGCCAACATACAGCGGGACAAGAGGGTTACCGGTTCCAAAGCATCCTGCGATGTCAGTACCGCCAGAAATGTTATTCAAGCGAGCATGGGGTGGGAACCCTTCGTCGTAGAACCACTCGAACAATTCATCTCGCAGGACCATGCCGGTGCTTGTGACAACACGTAAAGAGCTAAGGTCAACTTTTTCACGAGGTTTGATTTTAGCCTGTTGTAGCTCATGGAGCCATCTGGGTGATATTCCCAGGTGGGTCACCCTGCAATTTTTTTTTTAGGCTGGGTCTGTAAAAATGTACAATTGATGTCAACAAAAGGGCAACTTACTTCTCTTGTGCTGCAAGATCAACCAACGCAGTGATACCTGGAATAAATGGGCTTCCATCATACAGCACCACCCGCACTCCTAAGAGCAAAGTCTGCAAGGCAACCACATACATAATCCAACCAGTGGTTGTGTATTGTAAGGTGACACAATCAGGGCCTAATTCACTATGCAATCTTCCCTCCTTACTCGAGTTCAGAAGCACGCCGCCCACGGAATGGACAATACATTTCGGCTGCCCTGTCGTGCCAGACGAGTAAACTATCAAGCAAGGATCTCGGAATCCGACTCGTTCAAATTCCAGTTTCTCGTTGCCACCCGCCTTTGCGAGAAATTCCGCGAGAGTCTTGGTCCTAGGGATGGAGCTGATATCCGCCGGCCGCGTAGAGAACCGAGGTAGTGAGATGACTCCCTCAAATTCAAGACCAGAGTCCATGCCTTGAACAAGTTCCCCAATCTTCGGTCGCAAGTCAATGGTCTTGCCTCTGTAAACCGCGAAGTCGTCCATGAACAGCCAGCGAGGCTTGATCTGAAGCAGTCTTTCCAGGACACCCTTAGTACCCATGTCGGTGGAACTAGACGAGAAGATCGCACCCAGAGCCGTTGATGCCAGGAACACAAGTAGTGTGTCAATACTATTTGACGCACAGAGAGCAATGCGATCACCCCGAACAACCCCATGGGCCTTCATAGCCTGTACCAGCGCTCCAGTCCGTCGTCGAAGCTCACCCCAGGTAAGATGAACGACGTCATGCGCAGCGCCTTCTCGGACTTCGCTCACGGCGATCTTGTCGTCTTCCTTGTCTGTTCTGTCGCCAGAAATACGCGAGAAAAGCAAGTTCTCGGCGAAGTTCAGACGCACACCGGCGAACCATTCGGGTACACTGTCCATTCGAGCGGACTCATCGACTACCCTTGTGTAGGAGCCCTCGTGGATCAGTTGGAAGTATTTCCAGGAGAAGTCCCAGAATTCTGAACGGCTCTTGATTGAGTACAGGTACATATCATGAAAGGACTGAGACAAGTTAGATGACATCTTTATACAGGCCAACTTCACTCACGTCGAACTTGCGTCCAGTGGATTTTTCTAGGTCTCGCTGGAATTGACCCATCTCGGTCGACTCTGGGGCAGGATGCTGCCATAGCTTACGCGGAAGGGATATCATCTCGAAGATGGTAACGTGTGAGGAATGTCGACTTTCCCTCTTCCTCCCACCAGATTTATGCACTTCTTTCAAGGTAACCGAGGTAAGCTTTGTAATCCACATGCGGGGACCCCGCTTATAGATTCAGCCAGACCTACTGTGCACATTGAACATCTACAAACACATCTTCAACTGATCTGAGAAACTACAAGCTATGAGCCTATGCTATATTTTTAGCTCCTCTGGATTTTTGCTGTGCAGACAGATTATCTCCCGGGCTACCTTGCTGCCTGACCTGTCGATCTTCCAGTCCCTTCGGCGCAGCCTCCATCGTGACTACTACCACCAATCCTACGACTGTTTTGCCAGCCGATACCCCAACGCCTTGGTCAATCCAGAAAATCTGCTAATGATTAGTTACAGTGTCCGATCACTCTGCGTGGAACGGTGCTGGATCTCTGAATGTACCAGATCAAGGAGGGCTAAGCAGTCCAGGTGATGGGCGGTTATGGCAGCTAGTTTCTGTAAAAGACTGTGAAAATGTAACGTTATAGTAGCGCACCAGTCAAGTGCTAGTTAAAATAGAGCATTTCAATACCACTATAACGCCCAGTCTACCGTATCCATGTTTCTCTAGTAACTTTTGAACCTCTGACCTGTGCGACTTTTCACCAGCGCCCGGATTAGGAAGATCCAATCCACCACTCAACCAAAACTTGGCTCGCATCCATCCTCTTGAAACATAACCAGTATTTTCCCAATCAAGGATCCCAATAGTGCCTGCCCTCGGCATATCTTCCCCAGCCATGTTTCCAGGACCGAGATCGGCATGGATCAAGACGAATTTCAAGCAATCCATACCCATCAGTTGGCAAACTTCAGTTGTAAGACCTAGACTAGGGTAAAATCGGAATATAATCTAGTCCCTAACTTAGTAATTGACCCGGCAGGATGTCTACTACTATACTACGAATATCGCGATTCGCCTAAACTGTCTATAGTGGCTAATATCTTTCCTATGCTATTCGAAAAGTATATATACCTAGGGGAGGAGATAGGTTTTACTAGACTGCGACATCGCCCGTCCACGGTAGGCGGTAGGCTAATTAGATTTTCGAGTGCCTATCTATAACGCCCACGGTCTACAGGTATACCTAGGCCTTGACAAGTCCCGCAGCACTAGGCCTTTGGTTCGGTGCTGCAGCACCAAGGCTTGGCAGCACCAGACACTTGGTTTGGTGCTGCAGTGCTGCAGCGGGAGTGCTACAGCACTGTAAAACAGTGTAAACACGACTAACCTCGTGAGATGCATAAGTTATGTAGAAAAGCCAGTAGTTTTAGTGTCAGGGTGCGGGCTGGCAGGACGGTATGACAGGAGATGACTGGTAGGAACAGGTCGTAACAGATCAGATTCCACTTGACAGGTACAGGCAGGAGCAGGCTATCATACAAGACGTAGCTCAAAGAGCTACAACAGGATCTAGAACTGAAGTTCAGATAAACAGGTCGGAGATCACGTGTCATGATCTTCCTCTTACTAAGCATCACGGTTCGCACCGTGACACCTACTCATTTCTAACTAAGGTTAGAAAATTAATAGTAGTATTAAGTTATTATACATAAAATTAAATTACTTAAAAACATGTAGAAAAAAAATGTATAAATAATAAATATCACGAGGTTAAGAAATTCTGCTTACTAAAAAGGCCTACGGGCGCCCACAACGCCCAAGGCCTATGGGCCCTAAGGGTAGGGCCCATTTCCCGCTTATATAAGGCGTGGGTAGTGCCTACCCGCCCGTCCATGGGCGATGTCGCAGTCTATTCCATACCCTATGGTCGTATGTGTTATACTGCTGGTCGATGGGGGTTATGATTAGAGATCTGCTTGAGTTGGAGAAGAGGCATAGGCTTAGTTTCGCTGCTGGTTAGTCTACACAATTGACCTTAGAGCAGCCGTGGATAACTGTGATGATGTCTAACCAAAAGCGGTATGCCATCAGTAAACTTTCGAATCTTAGAATACCAAAGTGAAAGCCATTTTAGATAAAATACGACTGTAACCAGAATTGTGAGGCACATAAGTAGGGAGACGATCAAGTCACTGCTGGAGATAGTGTACTATACTTTGACGCCTGACAAGCGGTGTACGTCAAATAACGAGCTTAGCAACTCGAGCAACCCTGAGGCCATCAACTTCGAACAAAGAGTTATGAGATTACAAGGCGTCAGGACCATGAACAATTAACACTATGATTCTGATTCTGATATATAATTTCAACTGGTGTATCATCAAAGCCTGACAAAAGAAAGAAAAACAAAGCCTGAGGCAGCCTGAAGTACCCCGCAAGCCCCTCACCCCCAATATCCCCAACTAGCGTACAGCGCAGATCATGCTCTTACTCCCTACAGCAAGTAGTTGACTCATTTGAACTTGCGCTTCAACCAGGAGATGAAGCCACCCTTCTTCTTCTCGACCTGCTCTGCTAAGGGCTCAGATTTCTTTTGAGTCTCTTGCTGGGCCTTGCCAGCCTCCTGCTTGACAGGTTCGGCCTTGGTCTCGGGCTTGGGTTCCTCAGCCTTGGGCAAAGGCTCCTCGCCACGCTTCAGGGCAGCTTCGGGCTTTTTAACCTCAGCCTCCTTGGTGATAGCCGGGGCGGCCGGAGCAGCAGCCTTGTCACTCTTGGAAGAGAGAATGGCAGCGTTCGCGGCGGCAACCGCTATAGGAGAGGAGGCAGGCTTGCCGGTGCCGGTCTGAGCAGGGGTGCTCTTGGAGGCGGATTCGACGGGGATCTTCTCCTCAGCAACGGTAGGTACCTCGACCTTTTCGTCGGAGACCTTCTCCTCAACAGCCTTGGGTGTCTCAGCGGCCACAGCAGTCTCGACGACCTTCGCTTCAACAGCCTTGGGTGCCTCGGCGGCCACAGGAGTCTCGACGACCTTCTCTTCAACAGCCTTGGGTGCCTCGGCGGCCACAGGAGTCTCGACGTCCTTCTCTTCAACAGCCTTGGGTGCCTCGGCCTTCTCCTCAGTAATCACGGGAGTTTCGACCTTCTCCTCAGCGATCTGAGGGGTCTCGGCAAGCTTGCGTGCCTCGGCCTGAACAGGCACAGGCTCAGGGGTTGTGAACGCAGCAGTGGAAGCGGGTCCAGCACCGGCCAAAACCTCAATAGTCTTCTTGTCCTCCGCCACGCTGTGGGCGAGCGCCTCCTCGTCGGTCTTGGGCATCTTGTGGGGTTTCAAGTTCTCCTCGTTGTTGAAGATGGGCTTCTCATACGGGCGCTTGGGGTGGATAGCATCGGTCTCGACGGGGGCAGCAATAGGCGCGGGCGCAACAACAGCAGGAACTTCGGTTGATGCCGCAGTCGTGGGGCGCTCGGCCAATGTCTCGGGAATGCCGGTCGCGGCCAAGGAAGCGGGCTCCTTGGTGGTCGTCTCCGGGAGGACAGCTGCAGTTTTCCAGGTTAGTTGAAATCTATGTCGCCTTTGTGCTAACACGCGTCATACCAGTGCCGGCGGCAGCGCCACCTTCCAATTCGCCCAACTGACCGGCCTTGGAGGCCTGCGCCTTCTCCACGGCCTCCTCCACCGTACCCTTGTTCTCTGTCGCGGGTGCTTCCTCAGCCTTGACAGCCTCCTTGGTCTTGACTTCCTCGGTCTCCACCACAGCTGGGATCTCAGTTCCGGAGGCCTCGGTCGCGGGGGTGGGCTCGGCAACGGTCTCGGAAGGTTGTGTTGCAATCTCGGGCGTCTCTGTCGGCTCGACGGTCTCAATCTGGCCTTCAGTGTGGTTGGTCTCGTCCACAGTTTCGTTATCGGGTTCACTGAAGAATTAGATGGTGATATGGCATGATTTCGAAATTTTCAACTCACACCACGTCCTTGACGTTGTCTACAGCGGCAACAGCGGGCTTGCTGCCCTTCTTGTTCTTCTTTCCTCCTTTCTTGGCCATGGTTGAGAGTGAATTGATTCTGCGCTAGTCAGAAGGTGGAATATGGAGGACAGATAA
Source organism: Penicillium digitatum (assembly GCF_016767815.1). Taxonomy (NCBI): domain Eukaryota; kingdom Fungi; phylum Ascomycota; class Eurotiomycetes; order Eurotiales; family Aspergillaceae; genus Penicillium; species Penicillium digitatum. Next base: position 3,420,246 of record NC_089387.1, read on the forward strand.
GTTAACTTACAATAGTGGTGAGGTGCAGGAAGGAAGAAGTCAAGTAAGGGATGACGCGGTATGTTCTCTTCTCTAGGGTTCTTGGATCCGTGGTGAGGACAGTTCTGGAACATTAAAAGTGTCACAAATTTAATCTCTTTTTTTTTTTTTTTTTTTCCTTCGTCTTCGACTTCTTAGTTTTGTCGGCTATTATTAGATTCGAAAGATTCAAATGCATTCGATTTCCCATTCAAATTCACGGACTTGAAATCGTTACGTCTGTCTTTCTCTTTCTCTTTCTCTTTTTGCTCTACATTCCTCCGCATGCAATTTCTCTTTCATAGTTGTCTGGTCGTGTGAGCTTGGGCCAGCCCTAATGTCTGCATTGGGTAAATAGGGCTGTGCCTGCACAACTAGGGCGTTCAGGGGCAATTGATCAGGTTAATCAGGGCAATCAGGGGGCTCACGGATGATCTGGGGAAAGGCGCAAAGCCGACGTCTGCCGTTATTTTTGATTTTTTACTTTTGAGACCGGTCCTGGAGAAAGGGTCCAGGGCAAAAGAGCAATTACATCACCTCTGAAACAGGACTCTGTAAGAGACCACAAAGGACAAAACCATTGTGATCATAAAACAGAACGGTAAAACAAAAAAGGCAAAATGAGCAACATGCAAGATCCATGGCTTTGAAAGGACCTCCAATAGAGTCAGAACTGGCACCCCCACTAGGTCTACTTTGTGTACGATCTATTGCGCGACAGTGGGTTGAGGCGTTATGGCATGCATGTCCAGCATGGAACTCAAATCAGGCCAACTTGGTCTTTGATTATAAACTATGAGGTCATCAATGTAATGTCGGATACGCAAAATAAAAAAAAGTTAAAGAGGACACATCAAAAAGACAGACAGAGCTGAGATCAGTTGATCGAGAGAGGAGGGGGGGAAAAAATGAAGTGACCGACGCAGGGATCGAACCTGCAATCTCTTGATTCGTAGTCAAGCGCCTTGCCACTGGGCCAGCCGGCCTGAGGTATAAGTTTTGGCTCCAAAGTGTTTTATTAACCACTTTTCTCCCAGTGGACAGGCAAATGCGGCAAGAACGTGCCGAGTGGGGGCGGTCGGAGCCAGGCAAGATCCACTCCGATTCCGGTTTATTCCCGTCCGTTGGCAATTGTCATGACATTTCGTGACACATTTTTATTGTTCAACTTTTTGGGAATGATGTAACTATGAACCTCTCCCCGAATTTCTGGAAGCCTTCGCTGCAGTACGCCACTGGACCTCTCGGATCATGTTCTACTATACGGAGTACTACTGGGTTATCCTTGATGATCCTTAGTCTGTGACATACAATGTGAAGGGTGAAGGATCCAGTTACCACTATCTGCAAGTCCTATCTGTGTCCGGAGTAATCACTGCGATTTCTTGACCCAGACTTGACCGTTTCTCGGGTCGAGAGGTGCTCGGGGATTAAATCTGTCGAGGGTGCCGAGATCCATACACACAGTAATCCGTACTCCATCCATTGAATCTACACACTACATCGGAGAATGTCTTGATGAACGTGATGTACCAAAGCGAGCAGGGCGAATAGGATAAATGATCTATGTCTCGCACAGACAGTGGATTCCATTTGAGGAGGCCAATACCATCTTGCCCCAATATCCTCACCGGATATGGACCGGAGATGCTTCTGGGGAACGCGGACCTCCATCCCACCCTGGCTTATCTCTGTTGCCGTTGCATCCACATCAAATGTCGACTATAATTCCCACATTTCCCTCTCTCTTGTCGCCTTTTTTCTCTTGTACCTTACCTCCCTCTCTATATTTTAGTAGAATGCTCAAACTGTTACTGATTCCAACCCCCCGCTCTTCGTGCTTGCACACCCACCGCGTCCGTTCCCAATCCGGGAGTGGTATGCACTGAGGCCTTTTCCCCAGGAATTGCCCGCATTGATCTCTGAACTTCTTGAATTTGAATCTTGAATCTCTTAAAAAGTTCACAGTTCTTTTTTTTTCAGTATGACGTTCCGCGAGAAGGTCAAGCGGGTGTTCCGCTCCTCCAAAAATACTGCGAAGCCCAAGATCGAATATTACAGACGACACGAGTGTCCTCCCTCGAAGTTTCGTGGTCCATTCGATCGTGCTCACCAGAAGAGCCTAGCCGCGTGGTCCTTCCAGGGGGCGATGGTCGAACGACCTCGTTCATTTGAAGTCTCCCTGTCGCCTTTCGCCACATGTGAAGGATCCGACGGTTACTCCGGCCCATCCGAATCTGACAACTCGGTGTCCCCGGAGGATGTGGATCCAGGTACGTAGTGCCCTTATCGAAGTCCATGCAATATTTTTTTTTACGTTCTGACCCTTTTTTTTCCCCGACAGTTTCCTCCAATCCCGAGATCCCTGCTGAATCATCGCCACGCGGCCCTGGCTCCGGTTCTCAGTCCTCTACCATCGTCGACCCCTCTAGCTATAATGGCTCAATGATGACCCTCATCAACGAAGGCTCTATCTACGAGATCCCAGAAGATTCAAAGGACCCCAAGTTCTTCCTCAAGGAGTCCATTCGCTACTCATCCCCCCTCGTCCATGCTATCTCGCCCGCTCTAACTCCGTGCGTTATCTCCGCCCGGAAGCACCTTCCTTTCGCCCCCGAGGATCTCGCCCGCGCCTTGATCGCCATTCAGGTCTGCGCTTGATCTATACCTCATCTCAACCCTACTTTCTTCACCTCCAGGATCCTTTTTTTTCTATTTTTTCCAACATCCCTTCCATTCCTCAAGACTTGATGTCTTCTACTTCCTCGGCCCTTTTTTTGGTTTTGCTCCCTTACCACGGTCGGACATCATCTTCTCAATACCAGGTTGAGTATTGATGTCCGCCATCCCTGAACCTCTCAACATGGACCGAGTTACTTCCTGGCTAGATGCCGAGGACTTCCGGGCCACAATGGTCTTTCCCTTTCACATGTCATGCATTTGCATCTAAGCGTATACCCGTTATGGATTTTTATTGTTTGTTGTGTCTTTTTTTTTGTGGGGTCTGGTTTTGCTTGGATGATTTGAATCCATTCACCCCCTGGCACCGTGAGCCATTGCTTTGATCACGATATGCACGTTGCGAATGTCTCTCTTAGATGATCTAGAGAAAAAAAAATCCACTGCTGCTTCAGAGAAACTTTTTGGTTTTTGTCTCCACGGTCTCCCTCCAAATGAGTAAATTTCCAAAAGTACGCACCACCTAGATCGATTGCTCTAGATCCCAAGGGTTCCAAGTGTTCTCGAATCTCCAATCCCCCGCTCAACGCCAAGCTTTCTTCACCCGCCCGGGGCATCAAAATCTCGGTGATGGGTCGGGGTCGGGCCCCCTCACGGATTTCGACCTCGGATCTACCTGCGCTGGAAATCGACCAGGATTAGGGATATCCAGGGTAGATGAATGGTTTCTGCTCTCGGGGAATTTTATCGTGCTTGAGGACATCTAGCTTAATCAACGATGTCAGGATCACCCACAGCAATAGAGGCCGGTTCTTGATCCAGCATCACCAAACCCCATCTGGTTCATCGGATGTTGATTTCATGGCACCTTGAGGTTTCTTTATATCTTTTTGCAACCCAGAAAAAAACGGCCTCGTTCGATGTTCCGCTCCCTACGTAAGGAGGGGGTTCCCAGATTACATCATCTCGTGCCCTGCATCCCGGTGAGATTAAGTTCCTTCCGGGCAGAAATCCGCAAGGTTCCAAGAACTGGGTTAGAACGAAAAGCAGTCTGTCCTCTCATTTATACGATATTCAATTCAATGATCAGCCGTTGGACCGCAGCTCTATCGCTTGATATAATGGCCACTCCCAGGCAAGTAATCATGTCAATGAGCTCCATCATGGGGAATCCACAAGGGTTTGCGGAAATAGCCGATGTGCACGATTGAACGATCGAGGGACGAGGTTTGCTTGCTGCCTGTCCCAACCTAGATTTCATTTTTAGCTGACCGACTGAATGCTTGCCGCGGTGGAGTGATTTTTTTTTAAATCTCGGTGTATCTCTCCAGTCTTGGAGACAAAGGTAGAGACCCCTTAATTTGTGCTACAAATTCTCTGTAGTCGTTCGAGATACCGAGGTGTTCGTGCAACATCTTCGCATCCCGATCCCTATGTTGACCACAGAAATCCTACCATTTCATTTTTGGCCAACAGAAACTTCCTTCGCTTGAGTGGTTTACGGCTGAATAGCCCTGCATCAAAGAACGCCCAAGAAAAGAATCCCCCCCCCTCCCTCCCTCCCTCATTGACTACGTGGTTGAGTGCCCATTGGTTGAAGGTTATCCCAGAAGGTTTATCCTATCCGGATCGGTCTCGGTCGATCTCCATGAATTCGGTCCCTGAGCACCATAGAGTACAGAGGAATCAAGGGAAACTACTTCCGCTGAATCTGTGTGGGTACCCGCTTATCACCAATTGTATGTATGATGTATCAACGTGCTATGCCGGTGAAGGCGACACGGAATTTAAAATACCATGCGCCAACGATAAAGCTGCTGGTTGGAGCATTGTAGCTCTGTCTCATTGAGACTGGGCAATTTCCCCCATAATTTTCGAAGTACCGGTTGATAGGGGGAATTGAAGTTGAATTAAAAGATGTGAGAGAGATCCGTGAATATGGCCCATGGGATTTTCGAGAGTCGACCAAATCCTTCGAAAGACCTTACGGTAATGGAGGGAACGAGAGACTAAAATCACGTCAGGGATGAGGCCTCGGATAAGGCCTTGTCACACAGCAGAGATGGAATTCTGCCTTGAGAGGCCCCTGAGAATCAAGATGATTGGCTTGGATACCAAAAGGAGCTGGACCCCTGCTAAGTTGTACACCTCACCTGCCGAGATGGTATCTGATAATACTTTAGTGGGCCTACGATCATCATTTGAGAAATTAGTCCTGCTGTCCCCACTGCGATGGATTGCAGATAGATGGATGTCGATGATTTGAAATGACAAGTCCACTCCATGTGAAACCCAATCGTCGTCTCGTGATCGAAGTAAGATTCTAGACAAAGATCCCGATGAGCAGTAAGCTATCGAATCTGGGACTCTGAACCGTCATTGGGTGCCCTGTTCTTCTCGGCGGAGTCTTTTTACACTTTTCGATGATGGATACAGATGGAGTGGATCTTCTCTATCACTGGTACATCACAGAGACATCATTTCGCTAGAACAATAGACTTAGTGCCCTCTTCGATGAGATGGGTTTCTCGCCCCCACTGTGTAACATCACCATACAAGCCATCTCTCCCTCCCCCTCCCCCCTCCAATGCTCTCTCTACTGAAAGAACGAGGCCGGAAGAGCCAATGCGATCATCTGGTGAGCCAAGAGAGGCAATTGGACTAGATCGGACTCCCCAATTCAATGGGCTTGATGAGCTGAAGGATACATACTCCGCATCTAAGGCCGGGACATCCACACTGTACTTAATACACCTCTCGCCCACTGGAACCATGGCCTTTCTAGTGCATGGTCGGATACTTCCATTCTCAAATTGATTCTCTTTGTTTTCTATGGCTCCTTATGCTGTGTTTGCCAACTACACTGAAACATCCATCCAACTTCTACTTTCGTCCAAAGGAAAGATCACCTCATGCTTCGCTCTCTGCGCCTGTTTCTCTGCTTTTCCTCCAAATCATGTGAACCCACTGATTCCACGACGCAGGGCTCAGAAAACGTGGAAGATTCCGTTCGCGTGAGACCTGAGGATAGAACGGTTGTGCAAGCACGAGTTGCGAGTCCCGGCGAAGGGGAACTGGGCCGTGTACAGTCCAGGGTGCCTTCGACTTCTCTCGCGAGCTGCGATAGCAGCACACAAACCGAATCGACAAATGCTTCAGATGGCGAAACCAGAGCAACGACAGCATCCTGCATCCGTGGAAGCACTTCCACGACCGGGTCACCGGCCAAGCTTCTCTCCCCATCGCCATTGAACATAGTCACACCGTACATCCCTATCCTGCAAGTAGATGGCAGTCTGCGGGCCCCGCCGGTCACATTTGATGGCTACGGCTCCTATGGGGGCCGGTTCGCTCCTGAATCTATCATGGGATTCCTATACGAGCTGACATCATTCTTCGAGGCCACCGTCTCAGACCCTTCGTTCTGGGAAGAGTATGCCACATTCCAGCGTGCCCATGTCACACCACTACAGAGAGCTCAGAATTTAACCAGCCTGGCCGGAGGGGCTACCATCTGGCTAAAGCGCGAGGACAAAAATGAATACGGCAGCCATAAGATCCGCAACATCCTCGGCCAGCTCCTGCTCGCTCGCCGGATGGGCCGCTCTGAGATCGTCACAGAGTGCGCCTCGGCTAAACATGGCAAATTCACCGCTGCCATGTGCGCACGCCTGGGATTGCGTTGTGTGGTCGTCATTGGTGCAGATGATGCTAGTGCCCAGGAGCAGGATATGCGAGAGATAAAGGGGCTCGGCGCTAAGATTCTGCCGGCTCGCACCCCCTCCGGCATGGGTAGTCTACGCGCTGCTATCACAGAAGCACTGCGATATGCGGTCTGCAATCACGAATCTGCCTACTACCTCATGGGTAGCCCGGTGGGGCCCAGTCCACTGCCGACCCTGGCTCGCACGTTCCAAGCCCTTCTAGGCGAGGAGGTTGCAGCTCAAATGCGCGAGGCAGTAGGTGGCCAGCCGGATGCCCTTGTCACCGCCATTGGCAGTGGTAGCGGTGCAATCGGTCTCTTTCGACCGTTCCTTCATGACTCATCGATTCGTCTAGTTGGCGTTGAAGCCGCCAAGGCAGCTGCCCTAACAGATGGTGAGCTTGGCGTCCTGCAGGGTGCCCGCACTCTGCTCCTCCAAAACCAAGATGGCCAGATCCTTGACTCGCATTCCATTTCACCGGACATGAACTTGTCTACCGTGAGCCCTGAGATCGCTCATTGGAAAGACTCTGGCCGGATTGAAATTTCCACGGCTACCGACGCGGTTGCCCTGGACGGATTTAGAACGCTTCAGCACCGCGAGGGGTTCTTGCCTGGTCTTGACTCGAGTCACGCGGTAACCAAGGCACTCGATCTTGCTAGAGAACTTGGTCCGGGTAAGAATGTGGTTTTTTTGGTGACTGGATTTGATCATATTGGCGTACCTGGGTTGGACGTCTGAAGTGCTCGAGGGGCGAAAAAGCGAGTCATGAGAACCCCTGATTGCTTTTCGCGTTTTGTCGGGAATCCTCCAACTCGTCTCCTTCGTGGCGCCGGGTTTCGTGCTTTTACTTGTCTATATCCTAGTCTTACTGTATCATATTTGTTGTTGTCCTCTTGGTGTGAGTTAATATGCCCCAAGGCTATTATACTTGAAATTTACTTGAGATCCTTGCCTTTTTCCAAGGTTCCAAAGACTATCTCTTGTGTTAAGTGGCTTTTTTTTAACGAGCTGGTGGCTGATGCCATGCGTTTTGTTTTCGTTCGTTGCAGGATGTCTTCATTGTTGAACTGCCGTTCATCTTTGCTTTTTCCACGACAAGAGACCTTCTTCACCTCTACGCTGCAAGAAGAGAAGGAATGGGATGGCCATGTCTAAATTCAGTATGTTTCAAGACTCTGGTTTAATTTTTGGTCATCAGTCATATCGGTATATCATTTACAGCACAGCCCCGTAGAGAAGTCAAACGGCATGATTCAATCCTCATGTGTGACCGACATGTCCAGAACCTCAACCCGGCCTCTTCCACGGGTCTCATTGCTCACCAACTCATTCAATCCCTTGAACGCACCGGGCTCAGCAAAACCGACAATCTCCCATTCATCCCCGCCAACAACTTCTTGCGATTCAACCGATTCGATGAAAGCCATAATTTTGTCTTTGACGGTGCTCGGGGCCTTGGGTGCAGCTTCCACATCAGACTGACCAGCCTCGACGTCGGAATCATCCTTCTTGGCAGATTTCTTCGCTCCCTTATTCCCCTTTTTGTTTTTGGGGCCACCGGAGGAGGCCTCCTTCTCCTTAATCGACGCAGGACCTGAGGCTGCCTTGACAGACTGCTTCAGCAGCGCCACTGGGCAGGTCACACGAAGACGCATGCGTGCCCGCATAACAGGGATCGGCTGCCAAGCGATGAGAGCCTTCATGGCATCCAACGCTTGAATCTTCGCCGAACGGTTCGCCGAAACTCCCGTCCAGAGCGGCTTCTTCGGCTGGGAGGGCTTCTCTTCGCCATCTCCATTCGCCTCCCCGCTCGCTTGAGTCTGTTGTTGTCCGCTGGCTGAGGTGAGTTGATCCAACGCCTTGTGAATCATTCCAGGTGTGTACACGCGCTTGGTGGACGGGTCGACTAGTCGGCCTGACACGATATCCAGTACTTCCTTCTCCACTCGCTCGAGGATGTCTTTGCGCTCCCGCTCACCGACTTGCACTTCGCCTTTGCGGAGGATCTCTTGGAGGATTTCTTCGCGAGGGGTACCGGCCCCGAAGGCTTTTGTTAGCTCTGCCGATGGGGCGGTTTGTGCTTTAGAGACGGAGAGGAATACGGTTGGGACTTGGAGGACATTGTCGAGGTCTTTTTCAGCGCCGGATCGGTATTCAAGCAGTTTGTTCTTATAACAGGCGAGTTCGAAGCGCTTCTTGCCTGTATTGAGGTACAAGGTTAGAAAGGTCAAAGCGACATAATCAAGACAGAGGCGTACCCTTTTTGAGTCGGACGACCGACACGTTGGTAAATTTAATTTGGTTGGAGGGTTGGTTGATAGGCATTTTGGGTGTGCGAAGCCGTTGAGGGCTGGTTGCTTCCAAGAGAAAAACCAGACACCAGAAAATGCAGTAATATTCAAGGGCAGATTTTCCAACTATTTTCCAAATGGATGACACTGTCAGGACTAAAGGGTATCTGTAAACTGAGTATGGTATATTCCAAATTGATTTGCGCTCCGAAATCTAAAAAAGATCAGTCGATAAGCTCGTGCCCGAGTCTCAAAGGGGAACTATGCATCACGTGATATGGAGTGGTCTTTCCCCCCACCATAACCCTCTGTAGCACACCTTTTCTTACGGTTGTAGGTTGAAACAACTTATCTTGGAGGGAAGGTGACTTCAATGGAGCGTTCTATACAGCCTGAAGCCACCAGATCGTGTTGCTTCTGGACCTTTTGGGCATATAGTTTCATGCTCTATGCAACCTAGGTACGCAGGGGATCCTCATGTCGTAGAACTCGAAACATCTATGGATATTATTAGAAAGGAGTTATGGCAGTTGAAATTTATACAATATATGATATCTAACATTGCATCATTTCACTTTAAGATACCTTTAGTTCTCACGTTTACGACTAAAGGTACTTGCATACCTACGCGCTTACTTTATTTACATTGTACGAAGATGTTTTATCCCGGCGCTGACCAAGTTGGCCCGAATCCTTAAAATGATCAGAGGGAGGTTATATGTAAGAAGTCCAATGTTCTTTTTGGACGTTCCTTTTGGATGCATGTCAAGATGGTGAAGAGCATGCACTGTCTAGAGGGCTTCCCCTGGGGAACAGATCAGGACGTCATCATGAGCTGGCACCACATGCCATAGCCTGTGAATCCCATCCCTCCCATATTCGAAGCCTGATCTACAATGACATCTCTAATCGTTCATGAGCTGAGGGGGCTTTGTTGAATTGCGCTATTATTATATCTTCGCCTGACGGGAAATCTGATTTTAAAGATTTCTCGCCAGCGCTCATTATATTTGCAAGGACGCACTGCCTGAAATGCCAACGAGGACAGTTATCGGATACCCCTGTTTGGGTCATTTTCCTTTTGGAAAACAGGATCAAGGATTGTAGTCTTCTTGTAGAGTTGAAGGCATTCAGGGGAAACTACGACAATGTAAATAGTCTATTTGTTTTCGCCCCTAAATGGTGTATGTAACGATGACAATGTTCTATTTCCGTGCACCTTTGAGAAAGTGTAGTTGTTACCTTCGTACCTTCAAAGAAGTGACGAGTTGACTTTTGGAGTGCACGGATGATTCTCGTGACTCACGCTGACTCATCCATTCATGGGGTCGGGGCCCCCTCTTACAATCACCTGATTGGCCCAACCGTCTCGTCTTATCGACCGTCCCCGGAGTCATCCCAGGGACCTGCTTCTTCTCACTTCACAAGCCCAGGACATCACTGTCTTGCTTCTTCTCACCCCCACAACTTTATTTCAATTATCAAATATCCTGTGGTATCCTCAAACTGTGAGTGAGTGTCTTCCGTTGGCTTCTTTTTCAGCGCCATTACCGCAAACGGTCACTGATAAGAGGTCCCTTACCCTCAGACCTCAAGGTACCCGTTCCTCATCAGCAACTCACCACTAGCATCATTCTATCTGTGAAACCCAAGCACAGTTTACAATGAGAGTCTTGTCCGCCACTCTCTTGGTGGGAGCAGCTTCGGCCGCTACCCCATCCTTCCAGCAGGTCCTTGGAACTCACAGCGAGCATGCGGAGAACGTAGCCCAACAGGGTGCGGATGCATTCAAGCCCCTGCAACATCTTCAGGACCAGTTCAAGTCTCTTTCTAGTGAGGCTCGTCAGCTCTGGGAGGAAGTCTCTAACTACTTCCCTGAATCTATGGAGAGCGCTCCCATGCTTTCCCTGCCCAAGAAGCACACCCGCCGTCCTGACTCGCACTGGGATTATCATGTCAGTGGTGCCAAGGTCCAAGACATCTGGGTTTCTGGTGCGGGGGGCACCAAGGAGCGTGAGGTTGATGGCAGGCTGGAGGACTACGCCCTCCGCGCGAAGAAGGTTGACCCCAGCTCTCTCGGCATCGATCCCGGTGTGAAGCAGTACAGTGGTTACCTGGATGACAACGAGAATGACAAGCACTTGTTTTACTGTGAGTTAACCTACGTTCATTGTATTTTAGTTTATCTAACATACAATAGGGTTCTTCGAGTCTCGCAATGACCCCAAGAACGACCCCGTCGTTCTGTGGCTGAACGGCGGTCCTGGCTGCTCGTCCCTCACCGGACTTTTCATGGAACTTGGACCCAGCTCCATTGGTGCTAACATCAAGCCCATTTACAATGATTTCTCGTGGAACAACAATGCCTCTGTCATCTTCCTGGATCAGCCTATCAATGTCGGTTACTCCTACAGTGGCTCCTCCGTCAGCGACAGTGTTGCTGCTGGCAAGGACGTCTATGCCCTCCTCACATTGTTCTTCAAGCAATTCCCTGAGTACGCCACACAAGACTTCCACATCGCTGGCGAGTCCTACGCTGGTCACTACATCCCTGTCATGGCTTCGGAGATTCTCTCCCACAAGAAGCGCAACATCAACCTCAAGTCTGTTCTCATTGGAAACGGTCTTACCGACGGTCTTACTCAGTACGAGTACTACCGCCCCATGGCCTGTGGTGATGGTGGCTACCCCGCTGTTCTGGATGAGAGCACCTGCCAGTCTATGGACAACTCCCTGTCACGCTGCCAAAGCATGATCCAGGCTTGCTACAATAGCGAGAGCCCCTGGGTTTGCGTCCCGGCCTCAATCTACTGCAACAATGCCATGCTTGGCCCCTACCAGCGCACAGGCCAGAACGTTTACGATGTTCGCGGCAAGTGTGAAGATGAGAGCAATCTTTGCTACAAGGGCCTGGGCTACGTCAGCGAGTACCTTGGCCAGGAGAGCGTGCGCGAGGCTGTCGGTGCTGAGGTTGATGGCTATGACTCATGTAACTTCGACATCAACCGTAACTTCCTCTTTAATGGTGATTGGTTCAAGCCTTACCACCGCCTCGTGCCCGGTCTCCTTGAGCAGATTCCTGTCCTGATCTACGCCGGTGATGCTGACTTCATCTGCAACTGGCTTGGCAACAAGGCCTGGTCCGAGGCTCTTGAGTGGCCCGGCCAGAAGGAGTTCGCTTCCGCCGAGCTTGAGGACCTCAAGATTGTACAGAACGAGCACGTTGGCAAGAAGATCGGTCAGATCAAATCCCACGGCAACTTCACCTTCATGCGAATCTTCGGCGGTGGCCACATGGTCCCCATGGACCAGCCTGAGTCTGGCCTGGAGTTCTTCAACCGCTGGATCGGTGGTGAGTGGTTCTAAACACTCGGCCCACTCGCTCTATGATATAATGCGTTGATGAATTAACAATTACAATACGTGTTATTGATCTTGTGACTAGCTTTGGGGCACAAATTTGACATTTGATCGTCTGGGAATTTCAGAAAGGCCGCATACTCTCAAGGTTGGTGTCATCTGTTTTCCTGCTGATTTTTGGTGATTTCGCTTTTGTTTAGTATAAATATCTAGGCAACTCTGAATTTAATCGATCTTGGATAGACTTGAACATCGAGCAAATAACAAAGGTTGTCAGAGAAGTCTTTCTCCACATTTAAGCCGATTTTACCGCCTTAATTCGAGCGACAACAATAAGCAAGGGGAAGATATGTAATAAAGAAATCTCAAAGATTTTCAGAGAGTCCTGGTATGGACCTTGGACTAGACTACCGAAAAAGATTCAAAGGCATTATGGCAGACTCTTATAAATGGTTAATCAGCAGAAGGGTTGTTTAGCTTGGTGCACGCATCTTGCGTGTAGCGCAAGGCATCTACAACAATGGAGGTATTTCCAGCAAGTGCGGGTGTGTTTGATAGGTGTGAATACGCGCAGACACACATCCACAACCCGTGGACCTCAGTACCCCATAATTTCTGATCGATGGCTTAAGCCTTGTCCCACACCGACGGTCTGGGACAACCCTGCCCCACAGCAAATTGATCCCCGAAGTCTACCACGGAACATTGCAGGATATTCTACTCTACGAGAGCCAAAGGATTGGGACGGGATCATCGAATATGCAGATTGATCCAAAACAGACAATCCCATCAAACCCACAGCCAAGAGTAAAAGTAAATGCATCGAAGAGGATCGGATCATTTCATTGATATGGTTCATTTTCAATTTTTTGACAGCGGGGAAAAGGTCCCACGAGTGCCCATAGAAACACACCGGAAATAACGGAATCCCTCCAAGAACCCCCGGCAAAAAAAACGAACAGATTGATTTAGCCCTTCTTCTTGCTGACACCGACGGTGCGACCGCGGCGGCCAGTGGTCTTGGTGTGTTGACCACGGACACGGAGGCCCCAGTAGTGACGCAGACCACGGTGGGAGCGGATCTTCTTGAGACGCTCAAGATCCTCACGGAGCTTGGAGTCGAGACCGTTGGAGACAACCTGGGTGTCCTTGCCATCGGTGATATCGCGCTGTCTGTTGAGGAACCACGAGGGGATCTTGTACTGAGTAGGGGTCTGGAGGATGGTCACGATGCGCTCGAGCTCTTCGGTGGTGAGCTCACCAGCACTATTAAAAAGTGTCTTGTCAGCTTTGCTGGTCCTGTGATCTTTGTGCGATTGTTGTGCGATGTTCCGTGTGTCGATTATAGTCCAAACTGCTCCATTGTCTCTTTCAAGTGTTTCCTCCAATAACAAACGGATGGGAATATTTGGATGTGCGATGGGGGTTGTAGCGAACGTACCGCTTGGTGAGGTCGACATCGGCCTTCTTGCAGACCAGGTTGGAGTAACGGCGACCGACACCCTTGATCTGGGTCAGCGCGTACATGATCTTCTGCTTGCCGTCAACATTGGTGTTGAGCAGACGCAAGATGAACTGGAAGTTCGTCTTATCGCCGGTCACGAGCGCTATTATCGAGAAATCCCCATGTTAGCCAACGTTCAATATCGCGAACGGCCGTATCTGCCACCGTTTCCTGCTTCTTTTTTTTGGCAAAATCGTGGTTGTGTTCATATAAGGCTCTCAGACTGAAAGGAGGGGTCGTCACGTACACATGATGGGCGATGGGCGAGGATCGCGATGGGTTGTCGACAGAGGGATGGAGAGAGGAAGTCCAACTGAATGACTTTGCTTGTGGGATCGGGTAATTGGGACACTAACCCGATTTGGACGAGGGCTCGCTTGATAGAGGCTAGACCGAAAGTGGCTAGGTTGCAAAAGCATATCATGTGAAGTCACGTGGACATTAATTACAACGTTAGATTCAGGTAATTTGCGTTGTTATTTACACGTATCTTACACTAAGCCCTGACAGACGGCTTTGTTTTCCTCGACATGAAACTGCGATGAACCCAGTCCTTGGAGTTATCAGCAAGTATCAAAGTGTCTCTTTGTGCTTCGAGTAATCTTTCATGAGTTTCCATACGATGATTTACTCTGTGGCTCTGTCATCTCTTTGACTCATGGTTTTATCTTTCTTTCAATCTTTGATTGAGCATTTCGAACGCGTCTCCAAGTCTATTGTCGCTCGCAGGCACTTATGTTCTTTGGCTCATACATTTTTTTTTTCAGGCCGGATAATGCTAAAATTTCTGACTCTTTTTGCTTTGGGGGCACCTTGAGAATTTCTACTTCGATGCTAACCTCGTCCGCATTTTGAAGGTCATCTCTAGACTCCGGTGAGGTTTACACAAGATAGCAGCAACATGGTCACAACATCCTCTAAACATACCGAATCTGGAACCCTGATCTATACTAGCATCGATTCAACTATTTCTGTTCTTTGTTTTGTCAAAGAACCCCAGGACCCCACTGATGTTGACATCTAAATTGCCCATCTATTTTTACTCGGTTCTTTGATATTCTCTGGACTTGACCTCTACCGAGATGTTCTGAATTAATGTGACAGATATAGGATTCCCCACGCTCATGTTGCCCTGGCGTTAAACCTTGGAATGGAAATGCTTTGTTCATCAAGAAATAGGAAGTTGCCATGGGCACTCGATTCGGGACGCTCGGTGTGTTCTTTTATCTCGTGCTTACCGTCTACAATATGCCACTCTATCTCTTTCAGTTGGTAAAGATGGCATTCAAGCTGGCACATTGGACAATGTATGTTCCTCGTTGTGCATTAAAGCACTTGGTTCGCACCGTTTCGGCCTTCGGTTGATAGTTTCCAATCTTCTCAGACCCAATAGAGGATACCCTAATGTCAGGACATTTTTCTTGATAGCGCCTGTCGTGACAGATTTTTAGACCCCTTCACTTCCAGTTTGTCGCGATGGGTAGTTTCTCTCCACTCGAGATCCCTCCCCTTTCGGATTTCCCCTTGAAGGCAGAGGACCTCGAACACCCGCCTCCGCCTTTGCCTCTTTACGATTTTACCCGTCTTCCTGATCCACCTAATGACTGGTCACATTTCAATGTCAAGTTTGAAACCATTTTACTGGGTCACAGTCGTTCCTTGAAGCTCCCACAGGTGCAAGTGTTGATGAAGCATTACTTCTGGGGAATTCACTATGAGATACCTACTCACACCCCCATGACAACAAGAAAGAAGCCAAGTCTCAAAGCTCAACAGATGATGCTGTTCAAGCTCATCTACTATATGCAAGAACGTCATCAACCGAAGACTTGGTTAGACATGCTCAATGTGAACCGAGATACTGGGCCACGACTTTTGAGGTATGACCTCAATCCACGCCCAAAGCCCCTCAGTAGGTGGTACAACTCTACTCCGGATGTGAGCACACATATCTTGAATGCGTATATACGCCCTCATGACGCGCCACCAGACATGCCCGACTACCTTATTCAACAGTACATGTACTCAGTTGACAGCTTGCATACACCACCTCCACCTCCACCACCTCCGGCGCCAACACTCGCCGCGCAACAAGAGGAGATTCTTCGTGTGCAACTGCTGCAACATATGAATCCCGGAGTCAATTTTACGCCGACTTTTTCATTGACCGATCTGCCGGGCAAGAAAACCTCGGGCCCTGTACCAGGCCAAAAACGGGGTCCAGACGACAAAGAACCCCGTCGCAAGCGTTCGAGACAAATCTCACCCGGTGCCCCTGCTTACCGAGGTCGCCCTCGTTCCCCAACTCCGCCGTTTCAAGAGCCCGTCTTTGCTGCTGATGATATCACAACTTTCACTTGGACGCCTGGTCTGGCACCTTCCTATACAGTGGCTCCCACTGGAAGGCACCAATTGAGCCCTGTTGTCGCGAAACCTTCAGGTCCACTTGACGTACGAGTGATTACAGACGCCGTGGAACGGGCAGTGATGCAGATCGTGTATGCTGATTTAGATCGTGATCCCACCATTCCGTCCGTTGAAAAACCTGTCCGACACCGGACTGCCCAGTCGTACCAAGATATGCTTACGCTGAAACTTGGGTCGTTCCCTACCACGGCGCATGTAAAATTGTCACCACTGACTTTTGATTGGGATCCAAATGGCGCTGTATTTCCGGCCCGGGGCCGCGGTCCTATCTGGGACTCAATGTCTTGTGCAACAGATGCCGTTATTGTAGCGGGAATGCTACTTGACGCTGGTTGTACCAAGATAGATCGTGCAAACAATCGAGCAGCCGAGTTCAAAGATATCGAAAAAGCATTCATTGAAGTGACAATGGCGAGCTGGGAAACCTTCGACGATAAAACTTCCATATTCGTGCGTGACGAGTGGCTCCGTCTGTTTATCGATAGCTCCCCCGGCTTGAAAATGGGACAACCGATTCCTCCTTGGGCGGTTTGGTCAGTGGCTACAAGAAGCTTCGCTCAGTTCCGCTATTTCCACGTTGAGCGAGTGACCCCTTGCCAATGCAAGCTCGGGACTCCGTTCTACAACTCTCATCAAGGGTCCTGCATTTTACCTGGTTACCAACCGGGCGACGAAAAAGGAGTAGATCTGCAAGTGTTGATCGAGCGATGCTTCTACCCACGGAAGTCTTTCAGGTGTGATAAGTGTGGTGATCCGACGGGAGTAACTGGAGAACGAAAGATCGGTCAACTCCCGCTGCGTCTAGTGGTAACCTCCGATCTCAAGACACGAATCCGAAATCACACGGAGAATCTCAAATTCAACTACATAGACTATGAAGACAAGCAACAGGTCGCACACTATCGTTGGCTTGGCGGTATTTATAACAACGAATCCCATGCTCGCTTGTTCTGGACAGATACGCAACGGGGCGAGAAAGATGATGGGAATATTATGATGTACGACAGTCAAGTCAATTCGGGAGTCATCATCGGTGGAATCCCGGCATTTCAACGCGAAGAAAAAGTACCCACCGAATGGGTCAGCCATCATGCTATTCCGCTCCTTTTCTATGAGCGAATCATGAATCCCACCACCGACCTATTAGCAAAGGCTAACCATGCCATGTTTGAGTTGAGCAATTGCCTCAACGCGAACAAGAACATTCTCGAAGAGCACATTCCTTGGAAGCGATTAAATCCTCCCTTACAGCGGGAATCATGGCCTCGCATACTTTCGCGCAATGGTGAACGCTTCAGTAATTTCAACCCCGGCTGGGCAACAGCAAGATCGTCCCCCAGCTCAGCTACTGCACAGACTGCTGTGGCTCCTCTGCCACCCATTAGTATTGACCCAGCGCTTCTTGATCCCTTGGTCATTGACCCATCGCTCCTTGATTCATCCCTCTACTCCGCCACCTCGCCTCCGGAATTCGACTTGACCTCATTCTTTGACGTGCCAGGCCTTGGTGCCCCGTCGATCGTGGATCAAGGAATGACTGGTGATTCCACCAAGGACCATCTATTCAAATCGATGATGCAGAGTCCACGCTGGCTCGCTCTAACCCCCGACATGTGGCCTTCAGGTCTGCCTAATGAGGAAGGAGCTTTGGACTTCCCTGAGCTGCCTATGTCACCCCAACTAGGCAATCGCAGTGGTACTAGGTGGACAGATGTCAGCATGCCAGATGCGGGGGAGACTGGGCCTGAGCTTCGAAGCCGAATTTTCCGCAGTACGCACGGCAATGGACTCAAAAGGTCTGCGATAACAAACTATGCTATTTCAAAACAGGCCCTGAGTTCAAGGGAGAAACGGGCCTTGCGTGCAGAGACTCTGTATAGATTTAGTGCAACGCACAGATTTAGTGATATAGAGGAGGAGGAAGTGGAGAGAGAAGAGGAGGTCAATCGAAGGAATAGAGGGATCCAAAAGAAACAGGACCAAGAGCAAAAAAGGAGAGAGGAACGACAAAGACGAACGGAGCTCGAGAAGAATCGGCACGAAGAGCGGGGAAAACAAAAAGAGCATGAAAAGAAGAGAGACGAAGAAGAGCACGATGAAAGTCAAGTACAGAAGAAAGACCCGAAATGGACGAGAGAGGATAATTATAAACAGCAACGACAAAAGGAGGCACAGAAGAAGCAGCAAGAGGCGAAACCCAAGGTATCCAGAAGGCCGGGATTGAGGAATTCGAAGAACATCGATCCAACATGGAAGCCGGGTGATAGTGATGGAGATGAAATAGATCTGTCTTGATGTGTAATCATTTTCGAATCATTTTCGAATGTTGTTCGTCTTCATTTTCATAGATTCGTTCAAGTCAATCCGGTGATTTGCCTGAGGCCCGAATTTGTACACCGCACGAGTTCGTACATCCGTAGGACAGGTATTATACAGATTTAGTACTTAGTCCCTTTTTCCAGTTGCTCCGTGAAATATGCATTACAGGTTTAGATCGTACATGGTATTTTTCATCTTCCCCCCCCCCCCTTGTCCCTGCCCGCTTCCCCGCAATCTACACCCCCAGACTTAGGGCTTCCCCCTTCGTTTCTCTTCTAGTTATCATGTCACGGCTTCAAAAATTACATCCTACAGAGTTATTACTAATAGCCATCCACGATGTATCTTGGCAGCATTATGTGATCTATGATCTTTTTACACGTCCGAGTCTTACTGCAGTTCCAGATCTACCAACTCGGTGGGGAATCAATCCTATAACAAAAAAGCAACCCCACAAAATTCTGACAATCTACAGACGCGCTTTGGGCGGACCGGTAGCAGTGTTGCTCTTCTTCGGCGCCGACACATACCCGCCGAGGGTGCCGTCAGTGTTTGTCACCGCACCCCGAGCATCACGCCGGATGCCAAGTTCAATCAACTTAGCAAACACCTGGGAGAAGTGATCAAAAAATAACTCCTTATCCTCAGCATACCGCTTAGTCCACGGGGCAAATCCTGGATCCGTCGAGAGCGCCATATCAGTCGGCAGCATCATTAATGGCTCCTCGTCCTCCTCGGCATCGGGGTCCTCATACACAAACTGCGTGTAACCCGACGCCAGCTTCCGAGGCTTCCAGTCAAGCTGGAGCAGTAATTTGAAAAAGGAGTTCGAAAATCGCGTCGGATTCGTCACCCACGGGCCCTCAAATCCACTGCGGTCGCCGTGGCATCGGCCCAGGTTGTGTCCACCAGTCAGCGCTACGATCTCCTGGTCATTGAAACCCATGCGGTTGAAGATAAACCGCAGGTGGTCGGCACCCTGGGCTCCATCCGGCAGACGTCCTCGAGGCGGCAGCTTCGTCTCGCCGATCAGATCGGTCCGTCCGCCTTGCCAGGGGATCTCCGGTCCTCCCAGCTCCTTGATCGCCACTACGCCGGCCAGCGTCCACAGATCCGAGTATGTGATCCAGGGGTGCTTCTCCTTAATCGGCTCTAGGAATGCCCGTCCATGCTGCAGACCAGCGTTGGCGGGATCGCCACCCTCTGCTTCGTATCGCATGCCAGCTCCGTTGGAGCCACCGGTATCGGATTCGACGTCGTACGTGCCGGACGAGTGCCTGTTTGAAATCCTTGTCAGTCACATTGCGTTGGCAAGGGCTGATCGGGGTTGATCCGAGCCCCGACCGGGAACTGATAAGGCTTCATGAACCACATGTACTCACCATGCAAGTCGCACTAGGACGGGCCCTGCGCTGCCATCGTCATACCCCGGCTTCTGCAAGATAGCGGCGATGTCCTTGCGGACGGCGTCATAGTCGTGAGTGCTCATTTGTCAGTTATCAGCCGATAACGCGATCCGGAGTGTGTTTACCGGGAAGAAACTAGACTGCTCAACGTCGGCTTCCAGATAGATTTGAGGAGGTTTGGAATTAAAAATCAAAACGTTAAAGAAAGTGAAACGAAAAGAAGGAAAGGAGACGCGAAAAAGAGACCCCGGACTTTCCACATGGAAGAAGAGGTGGATCCGCCGAATCAGCCTACGCCTATTGAAGATGCCGAGGTTGGACTGGGACTTGCTGGTCTGTGAGCATTTGGAATTCGAATGGCCATTTCCAATGAAATTTCTCGGTTTCAATCTAGATTTTTTCCCTTCAAAGACGCCATCACCTTATGCTCAAGTGAAACCACCCGAAAATACAAAAGCGCAAAGTCACAGTCGCCATCCATTGCCGATTTCAGACCTCGGAACTCAGTAGCCGACCTTGTGGGTTCGGATATAGCACTTATTTTGAAAGGCAAATCCGATGCTAACTACTGTAACATTTGCTAGGTCCAGTCGAAATGAGTGTCATTTGGGACAAAAGTCCGATCTCTTTCGCCCTAGTAGTCAGGCCAAACAAAGAAAAGAAAAAAATGTGAAACGTTTTCCGGGAGAGCTCAAAGAAACAAATTCTACGCAAAGAAAACAAGGAAACAAGGAAACAAGGAAACAAGGAAACATCTCAGAAACGTGTCATGGACCAAGATGTCAAAGGTGTCCCTCCTCCCCTTCATCAACCTCGAATTCCCCATCGACATCCTCATTTGAGGCACCCTCCTCAATGATCTTCTTCTTAAAACACGCTT
The DNA here is from genome assembly GCF_016767815.1 of Penicillium digitatum. NCBI lineage: Eukaryota > Fungi > Ascomycota > Eurotiomycetes > Eurotiales > Aspergillaceae > Penicillium > Penicillium digitatum. The sequence goes on from NC_089387.1 coordinate 3,440,837, forward strand.
GCAGCATATCCCGCTCCTTTTGTAGACGGGCCACCTCGGCCTGTAACTCTCGTAGCGAGATTCTCAAATTCTGTATCTTCGTCTGATATGCCCGACCCAGCCCGTCTGCCTGGCCTGCCAATCGTGAATACTTCTTCCGGATCCATTTTCTCTCTTTGCGCAGTCGATGTACTTGTCGATCGAGCAAGTGTCGCTGCTTCACATCCGTGTCGCGGATCGTCTGGATCACATTGTCAATCACCCCAGTGTGCCGTGCTTGGAGTGTGCCGTCTTCGGAGTACTTGGCGATGCTGATGAATGTTGCGCAGATGTCTGCCGCGATTGATACCATCAGCTCGCGTTTTGTCGCGGAGGGTTGTTGGTCCAGGTTCTCCAGACGGAGAGCACAGAATCCTGGTTTTAGTTGCTGGCTTGGATGGTCTGGTACCATCGCTGGTGTGGGTGAGGTGGTTGGCTTCTTGGATGACATGCTGAGTGCTTGGTTTCTCGTGAGAGACTCTTCTTGGTGCCTCCGTGTAGTTATGGGGCCTTTGGGCTTGAAGTATCTAGAATCTCAGACATAGAGAGGAAGAAGAATGGAAGAATGAAATGTCTCTAAGATCATGCTCCTCTTAATTATACCTAGCTAACGTTCGGAAGAATTAGGAAATCAGGTGTATTATCTAATTATCTTTCAATCCTAGGTCTTAGCTAACAAACATTACCTTTGATCGGTTTCTTTCTTTGTTGGAGTTAGATTGTTTTTGGCTAGTTTGACGTATGTGTTTTGGGCTTTAAAAGCAATTGTTGATAGAGGTATTCCTGGATTCTATGTTGTAGCGTAGATGCCATCGTATCGCCCACTTCTTTAGTCCTAGCTTTACCCTCAAGGTCAGGCGTCCGAAGCCTTGGGTCCAACACGTTTTATACTGCGTCCGCTATACATTGAGCCGTATCTGCTATTGCGTAACATGATCTCGATATTATTATGCTAATGTTGAGCCAGACAAGAGTGGAATGTATGTAACCCAATCGCCAAATCACAGACTGTTATCCAACCTAGAAACATCCAATTCATCGATAATTTGAAACCAAAAACCATGCAATAATAGTCTACTGTCTTTTGAGTCCATTGTCTTCGCAAATCTTGTGTTTTGGGATCTCACCTCTAATCCAACTAATCCGGCAATAGGGCTTAGGGCCGATCAGACCCCCTCATATTTGCACTGTTTGCACTGCGGGCATCATTTCTAAGCATTTGGACGATCTCCAATTCCAAGCGCAATACATTTTTCCTGTGACAAATCCTCAAGATGTCGCGCATTGAAGAACTTCCAGATGACTTTGATGAGTCGCTCAATCTCAACAAGGCCCCTCCCGAGGTCGCCCAGGGCCTACCCCAGCCCGGGTTTGACGCCTTCGCTCCTACCAACGAAATTCCCTTCCCGATCAACGAGGAGGCATTGAAGGCGCGCCAGACCGACCCCAATGCACCTGAACTGCCGCCGGCTATTGCGGCCATTCAGTCGCATACCTCAGAGGAGTTGATGGCAATGATGAATAAGACTCCTCTGTTCATGACCGATATTGAGAATGCGGGTGATGAGAGTATGTCAGATCATTACTTGGATCTGGTCGTTTGATTTTACTGACAGCGGTTTGTAGAGGGTGAAAATGTCCTCCTAGATGCCCTCCAGGCTCTGCAGAACGAAGGTACCAGAGGTGAGGTTGCGAATACCTTTAAGGGACAAGGCAATGAAGCTGTACAGGAACTCAAGTGGATCGACGCCAAAGAGTTCTACACAAAGGCTATTGCCGTCATTAACGCCAAGGAGGATAAGTGGGAGGTGCCTGAAGATCCCGAGGAAGAGGCGGCGCTGTTGCGCAAATTGGAGGAGGCGTCGCACATCAACCGGGCATTGTGCAACTTGGAGCTAGGTATGTGTTATCATCTTCCTGGCCGCACTTGGACATTGGCTAAAGTATCACATCTGCAGGAAACTACCGTTCTTGTACTCTCGACTGTGCAGCCGCCCTCAAGTTCAACCCTAAAAATGTGAAGGCCTTCTACCGATCCTCCTTGGCACTGTTCAAGTTGGACAAAGTTGCCGAGGCTGAAGATGCTGCAGCCCGAGGATTAGCAATTGACCCAGAAAGCAAAGCTCTCAAAGAATCTGCCAAAAAGATTGCCGAGCGCAAGGCCCTTTTGGAACGTGCTGCCGCGAGAAAGCAGGCCGAAGAAGAAAAGGTGCGCAAGCAGAAGATGGTCCTCAGCACCGCCCTGCGCGCCCGTCAGATCAGAACCCGCAAAACCGATCAGCCTCCGGATATGGAAGATGCCAAGATCCGTCTTGTCCCTGATCCTCTCTCGCCGGAGAGCACGATCGAGTTCCCGACCGTTTTCCTTTACCCCATGGAAGCCCAGTCAGACTTTATCAAATCGTTTTCTGAGATGAACGCTATCGAGGATCACTTGAGTTACATATTCCCTCTTCCTTGGGACACCAAGAAGGAATACACCGTTGAAGGTGTTGAATGCTTCATGCAGACTGTCTCTGGTGGTTTGATCAAGGCTGGCAAGAAGTTGCCTTTGTTACAAATTCTCTCTGGTGGTAAGGTCGAGGTTGTGGATGAGCTTGTCAGCATCCATGTCGTTCCACTTTCCAAGACCGGTAAATACATTGCAGAGATGAAGGCTCGGAAGACTGGCTGAGCGGCATTTCATTAATGAAGCCCACCTCTTAACCTACCAAAGATCCCGTGGATTTCCTCTGGACCTTGTTTCCACAGTATCATCACACCCCTGGAAGGAGTGCTGCCCCCCTGCCCATCAACCTGTGGGTCTGGACTTTAGCCACAACAGTGGTACCTAACCACTCTTGACGCTCAGCTCTGGTCCTACTGCGGAGCAACCTGAGGTTATAAAATGTATGATACCCTTTGAAAGTGCCAGTCATATGTACATAGATGCATTTGCAGATTCTTATAGATGTCATAGGCAACAATGCCTCCGCTGGGAACAAGAGGTCCCACCTCTGATCATCATCCACCTTCCATGGCCATCTGAAAATTATGCAAGGTTGGCCCAGATTAGTTATAGCCGTCATTTGAGTGACCTTGACCGTACGATGTGGATCGCAAGTCATGATTGCATGGTGTGTGCTAAGCGCTAATGTACGTTCACTCATCCGGAAGAGGGGATGTGCACCTGTCTAGCCTGAATGAGAGCATTGTGGGAGCGGTCTTCCTGAATCACCAACCTCGTTCGGATATAGATTCGGCGACATTGTAGTTTCAAAAGATGGTCAAGATGCACAGACAAGTCGAAGGGGGGAAAAAAAAGGTTAATCGACAGACAGCCTTGAAGATTCCCCGGATTTGCGGAAGCGGAGAACAGTATTTTGACCCGGTCTCTTTCTTCAGCTTCATGCAGAAAAGATGAAAAAAACAATGACTCTCTTTTGTCCGGAAGATAATACGGAATTTGCTCCGCTGGCTCTCTATTCGTTTCTGTGTCATGTCCCCCAGGTGGCGCTGGACCCGGTGTTAGTTATCCCTGGCTAAAGTGACGAATTCTATGCACGAACTAATGATCATTGGGCATCTAAGTAGTGATCAAGCCCCTGCAACTATTCCAAAAGGCCGCGACAGTTCCGCCACGGTCTATCGGTCCGGAAAAGTTGACCATGTTGCCAAATGGGACACTACCAAGTGCCGCGGCCCTGGAAATTGCAAGACCCTAACAATTTTAGCTGTCGCTGTTTATCTCCAATTATTTAAAGAGCATGACCCTTTCGATTCCTCACTTCAGGTCGGAATTGTGATCAATTCAATTCGTGACGTTGACAATCTTTTCGCCATGGTTTACTTCTCTACTATTGCGCTGGCAGTGGCCAGTGTTCTTCCACAGCTGTATGGTTGATCCTTCAATTCCCAGTATGCTTGAACGGTGATTGATGTCCATTTCGTTTCCATAGGACCCAAGGAGTTGGCTTAAATACTGCTGCCGTTGCAAAGGGAAAGCTATACTTTGGATCAGCGACTGATAACCCCGAGTTGACCGATGCTGCTTACCTTGCCCAATTGAGCAACACAGATGACTTCGGTCAAATTACTCCCGGCAATGCGCAAAAGGTTGGACAAGTCTTGCGGTGCCATTCTATTCTTTGCTAATTGTTACTAGTGGGATGCAACCGAGCCATCTCAAAACACCTTCTCCTACACCAAAGGAGATGTCATTGCCAACCTTGCTGCTACAAACGGTCAAAAGCTGCGATGCCATAATCTGGTTTGGCACAGCCAATTGCCTAATTGGGGTCAGTACCGTTCTCTCCAATGCCTTTGAATGCGTGAAAAGGATCTCACGCGGAAATAGTCTCAAGCGGCTCTTGGACTAACGCCACTCTGCTGGCTGCCATGAAGAACCATATCACCAACGTGGTGACCCACTACAAAGGCGAATGCTATTCTTGGGATGTAGTCAACGAAGGTCAGTGCCGACCCAAAGAGACTATGAGACCATCATCGTCAAGTAGCTAACAGATAGATGACTAGCTCTGAACGAGGACGGTACCTATCGCAACAATGTCTTCTACCAACACATCGGCGAGGCATACCTTCCCATCGCATTTGCAACTGCAGCTGCCGCAGACCCAGATGTCAAACTCTACTACAACGATTACAACATCGAATCAGCCGGTTCCAAGTCGAACGGTGCCCAAAGAATCGTCAAGCTCGTGCAGCAGTATGGCGCCAAGATCGATGGCGTCGGTCTACAAGGACACTTCATTGTCGGAAGTACTCCTGGTCAGAGCGCGCAAACTACCAACTTGGCCGCATTCATAGCCCTGGGGGTCGAAGTTGCCTACACTGAACTTGACATCCGTATGACTCTGCCCTCAACTGCTGCCTTGCTGACCCGGCAGTCGGCCGACTACCAGAGTACCGTTGCGGCGTGCGTGGCAAATGCAAAGTGTGTTGGTGTTACTCTTTGGGATTACACTGACAAGTACTCCTGGGTTCCTAATACGTTCCCCGGTCAGGGTGATGCGTGTCCTTGGGATGCGAACCTGGGGAAGAAGCCGGCCTATGCGGGCATCTTGGCTGCTCTGGGGGTTACGTCTTCTCCCACTTCCACTACTACCTTTATAACCACCACCACTACTGCCAATCCGGGTGGGACTGTCGTCCCTCTCTATGGTCAGTGTGGTGGCTCAGGCTGGACTGGAGACACCATTTGTGCAAGTGGAACCTGTAAATACGTCAGTGAATGGTATTCGCAGTGTATGTAGGTTTACCAGGGCAATGATTCCTGATGAAAAGGGGGGGGGACTAGGTCGGCCGGTGCCCATCCACCGTTGTGTCCCCATCTCTGGGAATTTCACAAACTCGAGCTCATTGCTGATTACAAGTTTGACTGGTTCCTTTCTTTGAAAGAGGCATCGCATTGCCTTGGGATTACTCTGTGAAGAATTATTCGGGTAGAGTTGTCTTGTTCCAGTGCAACACGAACAAAATTCATTATCGTAAACATTATATTGAACCGATCCATGCTTAGGCACTCAATAGTTGAAATAGTAGGGATGGCAGCAGGGCATCATGGTCTCTGTTGACAAGTTTTCTCTCGAGGTCTGGGTAATTGGAACGCCTGCATCCGGGGATATGTTAGGAGCACCATAGAACTGCATCGGGGCTGGTGAAATCCCAGAAATGCAAGGGAAGAGATAGTCCGTCATGTTAACGGGACATGTCTGATCGATCAAATGCACCCCGGCAGATAGTAGTTCGTGTTTTGACCTCAATTCCAATGGCGACGTTGACATTTCGGTGGTTCGGTCGATGGACTGGTAGTGGGTGTTTGAGCCCAAATGCATTGCTGGGCTATAAGGATTGGAATGATCATAAGTTGGTGCACTCGGCAGGTCTCCGGGGGTGACTTGGGTTATATCAACGCCAGCGATTCCGTCGCTGCACTCAGACTCAACGATCTTCTGAGAAGGCGCTAGTTCACTTGGCGAGCTTTGTCCGCTGGATGTGTCTTCTACCATTTGAGGAAGATTGTTGCGAGATATACACACAGAATTTCCATCTATATAACACCTGTGAGTCTTGCAGAGTGTCGAAGATGATGCGAGGAACTCTTTACCTGAAAGCCCATCGAGAAATTTTTCCTCCTCCTCTCGAACTCGATATGCCTCGTCCAGGATTTGTAACCGTTCAACCGGAAGGATTTGCCGACGAATGGGCTGATCGCATTGTTTTAATCTGGCAGTTGTGATTCCGTGGGATTCGCGCATCTCGCAGAGCATGTGCACCAAGAGTCGAATGCGTTCTGATTATTGTCAGCTGAGTAGGACCTTCGAAGGCATCATTCTCTCTTACCAACTTTTGGAAGATGATCCGGCTCCCTATGGCTCACTCCACGCGGCCACCACGGTGGCTTTGTTGCATCTGGATCCAGCTGTTGGGTTCTCCCTTCAACAATCTTCCGTCCATTGTATGGGTAGTTGACTTGCTTGCGCGGTTCAATTAATTTGATGTAGGCTTTGGCGATAATTCGACAGTTTGTTTGTTGCAGGTTTTGAAAGATTTTCTCATAGTAGAGACGCACGAGACCTCTGTCTTTCACAGAGATAGAGGCTCTTTGGTGTGGAGCCAGGTTGAGGTTTCGACCAAAATCCGTCTTGGGTTGTGAGCTGGCTTGTAGAGACCAAGAATCGCTTGACGGCCACATTTTTGGCTGGAATGAGGACTCCGATTGAGCTAGGGCTAGTTTCCGGTATCGACCACCCAGACCCATTTCACTATGGGCCACCCCCTGTGACGGGGCACAGTTGTTGTTGCTAAATGGGGGGCCCCCACTAGACGGCACTGAAAGATCAGGAGAAACTGTTCTAAGATCAATATTTTATCTTCAGGTGGAGTACCTTGAAACATTACATGGACTGTGTGTTGCGTGGGCTTCTCTCGACATTGCCACTGCTCTGAGGAATTCGCCCATGACCCTAGGAGAGAGAATGGTCTCGCGGCTCTCTGAAATGGAATCGGAGGCTCGTTGACAAAGATTCCCATCCTTATCCATATAGACCATCGCAAAATGGGCATATTCAGGTTCCTCTGGGGATCGCCTAGACATCTTTTCCGAGGGCCTGGCTAGAGTCAGCTCTGTCCAAGTGATTGGTCAGACAAAAAAGGATAGAAATACCCTATAAGATGAATCTAATGGCTGGCCTCAGGTTTTTATATGACAACCTCGCAAGGTTTAGCCTCCAGACCACAAGGGGAAGGGGAGGAAGTGGGGGTTTTTTCTACAGGAAATTTCTGATGGGAAGAAGTGACCAAGTGAAGACTACGCGGCGATGGTCACACAATAGTAAGGCCTCTCGCCAGCTTCCGCCGATCAGTTAGTACCTCACTACTCCATTAAAGTGCTCTAACATGAAGATTTCTCAACAGCTGTGCTAATTTCAGGTGTACCAACTACAGCGTACCATGTATGTAACTAACTACATGTAGCGCGCTAAAAGTGGAGGTCTAACTTCAAAGTACTAGTGGAGACTCGCAAAGCACTCCGTACTTTGATCTGCAAAGCGTCAAAAAGCAGATATAGTATCGAAACCGAGTAAACTAGGGCCTGGACTCGGTTTTGCGGTCTCGGTTGCCAATGGGCAGGGCACTTCCCCGGACGACATGATCCATTTGAACTTGACAATGCCATTCTCAGCTCCGTATGTCATGGTGTATCAACGGCATGCCATACGCTTACGCTATGGGGTGGAGTGGTTAGGATACTTTCACACAAAAGTCCCACGATTCAGTCCATTGAAACATGCCCCTTAGAACCTGCCGCTAGACGTTTTGCTGCAATATTGATCATACCACAGCAGTGCAGGAAGAAACTTGTGGCAAGTTGCTGCAGGATGAGAATAATCATCACCCTCGATTGGTCGATTGGTCGATTGCCCCGTTGGACCTAGGGGTGAAGATCAATTGATAATGGACGTAAAACAGGGGGAAATAAATCGACACATGACAAGAAGAACCAACCCCCCCCCCCCCCCTTTCCTCCTCCCCCCATATTATAGACCAACATTCATCCACAGAAATCTTCCACCCCAAAAAGATCAGTCCGCAGGCATCTGTGGCGAACTTGTACCCACCGGGGTTGCCTTCGGCCAACCACAGTATTCCCATCGTAAATGTATCACTCTTCCCATCTCCTTGCTTATCCTCCATGGACTAAGGGGCAGGATAAAGTACCGATTAAGCATCACGTCCCTCCAGTACTAACAAGGGTGGTGGATCCCACCGTTTACCCATCTTGATGAGTTAGAAGAATACGGGCACATTGTAACGCGTGGGATACTCCGTAGATGTCACCCTGTCACTAGAGTTGTCTATCCTATCACGGGCTAGTCAGCTTCACAAGATCACTCAAGAGGTTTTGATCGACTCCATCGTTGTCGTCATGAGTCGCAGGGAGTTGAAATACAAAGTTTAATCAAATACCGAAGGCCCAACTTTGGAATCCCGAACGAATTTACCGGCCGGCCGGGCTTAACTCGGTCTTGTCTCAAACGCCTCAAATTCAGCCCTAGAGATCTGCACATCAAATATCGACCGGGCTTGCTTCTTGTCTGAAAGGCCCCAAATTTAGACCCGAGGCTTTCAAGTGATCGACATGTACTGGCTGAAAGGGGGAAAGCACCTTGGAATGCGAACCCAACAATATGTAAGAGACGATTCAAATTGCCACTGTGCTGTTTCGCTGAATACAAGCGTGAATTTGGTACTATGTGCGAAGTACGGAGTATGTTGTACGAGGTTCGTACGTATGGAGTACCTTGTAGGTGCATGGGCCTTATCTGTACGGAGTACCCGTACTCCGTGGTTGTTAAATATAACACAACCCTAGACTTGCTCGGTCAAACCCCGATTCCCAAGTGGAGCCACTCAAATTCTGTGAACGAACGCCCGATTAGCTTCACAATTCTCGGATGTTCCCTTGTGGGGAAGAGGGTGTTCTTTTTTTGGGATCGAGTCGAGGTTTGGTGGGGGGGAGAAGAGCCGGGGGGGGGAATATATCTGGGCATATATTGAGGTTGATGGGCATTCGAGTGTGTGCTTTCTCATACAACATAGACATTTTACCATGAACAGAGTCCATACCATACGAGTCACGGAGAACATTCACCCAAGAACTCCGTTCATGCACTGGGAACCGTTTTCGGGAGCAAAAGTAAAGTTTATCGTCGGGAAGGAGATTGAGTTTAAAGTTTGGACTCGTCCATTGGCCTTGGGACATTCGTACCGAGTACGGAGCACGGAGTACTCATATCGATCTACCAAGTACGAAAGGGTTGTCAGTTACCATAGCCCCAGTCGCATAGACCACGCATATCCGACTTGCATTTCCTGGAAATGGGGTCCCCTCATCGAGCTTGTGGCGCTAGATGACGCACTGTGGGGTCCACAGTTCCTCTTTTGGCGTTCTACATGTTCGTAGCCTACAGCTTATGCATGAAGAACTATGCACAAGAACAGATAGCCGCTTATACGGCCTTGTCTGGTCTTTGAACTTGACTTTTAACCGTTTTTTTTTAAAAAAAAAATTTTTTTACGTGAAAGCAGCCAAAAAGAAGCACAATGAGTGGAAGAGACTTTTCCATGGATGACCAGGGGGCTATGTGTGTTTCTAAGTAGGCTAGTTCAAATTTTTCAAAAGTTGGTCTCCCCATTCATACCCAGATTTCAATGGTACTCTTTATCCCCTACAGCTCGTATACGCTGCACTCGCACACATTGGTGGTGTGGACCACTTAAGGAAGCTGCACCGATTGAACTTAAACTTTGGTCATGAGATCGTCTTGCGATCAACCCCTTATAGGGAGATTGTTTGATGTGTCGCTTAAAGGGTCATTCCTGACACATCAATTGGAGGGTTTGTCAATCCTTCCTAGAATTCGTCAAACCCTTCGACCCCCTTTCCCATGCATGTGCTTCATACTGTGTGCCCAAATCCCCGAACGTGATTAACGCTGTAACCACAGAGCGTTAGGCTGCAAGCTCTAGAAATACAGCGAAGTGCTAAACTTGGTTAAGAGCTTGTCATGACGCTCCCTTTGACAACCTTGCCGGGAAACTCAAGGAGCCTTTGTCCGCATGAGCAATCTTCCCAGCACTGCCCCGTAGATGTGAGCAGTCGGCAGTCTCAAATGAGGGGTTCTAACGACAGTATGGACCAAAGTACGCCGTGCCTCTAATCAATTTGGCAGTGAGGTATGAATACCTACATGTAGGAATGAGAGACCGAAAGGCGCTATGAGAAAAACGTCAAAGGGCAGGAAGCAGTGTCTGACCGAAGCTGGCGTAGGTGGAAGCCTATAGATCAATTTTCACCAGTCATACTTGACCCATCATTTTATGTTGGATGACATTTTGGCCATGTTGCCCTCGGGTATTCTGTTTTTTTTTTGCCTAGGCTAGATTTTCACACATCTGGGGGGAACCGGGATGCAAAAAAGATATGGTACCTAGTGAGTACATAGTTATGTGATTTCTTCTATATAACGTGTCTAATATCATCTCTAACCAATTCGATTTGTACTAGGACTATTCAACCCTGGTTTTTTTCCATTAAAGATAGAGGCAACGTAAACCAAGGATTCCTAAGTGATGCGAAAAAAGGAAGCTGAGTGTCGAAACATGTGATGGTTTTCCTCCAGAAATTTTAGGCATCAAGTGGTGTTGCCTAAGGCTTGAAAAAAAAATGGGAACCCCGTGACCGTCAAATGTCACTTTCATTGTGGACACCAGTAACTCCCTCTAAACATCAAGTACAACATACACTCTTAGAACTCTGAATCACGAAATCAAGTTTCAAGCTTGAGATTTTGCCACTATCGTTCCAACATCATTCCTTCGAGCCTGTGTCTCCACCATTCCAAAAGGGCTCCGCTGCATTAGCCCGCCCACGGCTGATCGCTCTGAATCTGGGTACCAAAATCTGTCTTGCTTCGAGTCGCAGTTCGCTGTGGAGGCTGTGTCCCTAATACATCCTTGCCTTCTGGTTGAGCCAATCACCGCTGTCTTTTTTGTTCCTAGCAGTTTCGGGTCTCGCCAAGTCTCCTCCATCCCTGGATTCCTGGTCAACAGGCGCCGTTGGGCCTTCACCGTCTCGTCCGTGCGGCCATCGTAATTCAGCCACAGTAGCTTCCCTAAATCGAGGGAATCGCAGGAGAAAAGAAAATTTACAGGGCGGAAGAATTCCTGAAGCCACCCCTCTACCGTGATGGTCCCTCATTACACAATGGATCCCAATACTGGTTATCCCGCAGGCTATCCCGTCCCGACTCAGAGCCCCCAAAACCAACAGATGTCTTTTTACCCTAATGCTGTTCCCCCATACCCCCAATCAAAGACACCGTCGGCTCAGCATTTTGGTGCTATGCCCATGCAGCCTGGTCCTGGCGGAGCTATGATGCCTTCAGGTTTCCAACAAGCTTCCGGTTCGTTGCCCCCTCTTCCTTCTTTTTTGGTTGTTATCATTGGCACGGCGCACCTGTCACTCTTATCCGGCGGGGTGGAATTGTTGCTCAGATTCCTGGGGAAAGGAAGGGGTCTCGTGAGGCTCAACGTCGGATTGAATAATTTCTACTCGAGCCCCTCTCCCCCCCTCTCAATGCTTGTATCACCCGCCCCTAAGACAACCGGCTTAGATGAAATTTGCCGTGTCGCTAATCACCCTTCGCACTGTCTGTCTTTGACCATTTGTCTCCTATCTACTTTTACCTAATGTCCAGGTCACTTTTGTTTTGGTTGGGATACTTTTGGACTAACCATTTTCTTAATCATAATAGCAGCACCTATGGATAGTTTCTCAGCGCCCTACACTCAGACCCCCATCCCTACCCTCATGGGCCAGTTTGTCCCCGCTCAAGGCACATCCGGCGCAAACATGCCATCTCAAGTAGCGCAGACCTTCTCTCAAAACATGGCTTCCATATCAGCGAACAACCTACTCGGCACACAGCCCAAACCCCCTTCTCAAATGAACTCACCCCAAACCGGTGCTTCTCCCGCAGTTCCAAACCAGGCACAGGCCCAAGCCCAAGCTCAGGCTCAATTTGCAGCGCGTGAAAAGGCCCGCGTCACGGCCCTCCTCGATATCAACTCAGCCTTGTTGCAAGAGGTGGTGAATCTACAAGCGGCCGGCAAGGCTGGCCCCGCCTCCAACCCAGATACAAATTCACCGTCGTCAGAGCAACTGGATGCATCCAAAGCCCACCAGAAGCCAAGCCCTGAATACATTGAGTGCATGCGACGCCTACAAGCCAATCTAGCCTACCTCGCGACTATCGCCGATCGAGCGAAGAAGGCGGGTGGAGTCGTGCCCCAGACGCCAGCGATCATGACACCGCCTCCCAACCTTCCCACTGTGAATGAGCTATATGCTAGACTTAACGAGCTCTTCTCGCGATCTGCAAAGGCCTCTACTTCGCAAAGACCAAGTCCTCCGTCCATGCAAGGAAATGGTGGACCTAGCCCTGGCGCTATGGCCGAGTCGATTATCTGAAGCAACAAATGGGGAAATATGCAATCCTCCGCGTGAGAAGGCATGTCACAGATTAAATCGAATTCCTGATTTGTCCGCCGCCGCGAATCAGGCGACCATGGTTTGGGCCACCAATATGGGCTTTGCGGGAGGCGCCAGCTCGTCCTCTTCCACGCTATGTTTTTAAAAAGCATGGACCTTCCACCATGCGCACCATCTCTGCCGGCTGAACCCCCGAATGCATAACCAGTTGAGAACTTTGAAGCAGCCATGATCTGTGTGATACCTGACTGGGAAATATCCTGGGCTCCCCGAGTTCCCCTCTTTGGAAGAGTGGGAGCATTTGGCAAGAACGAATCTCGTGTTGAGTCAGTCGGGCTACCCAGCAACCTCCAGATTTGTACATTAGTTGAATGTAACGTAACCTCTGATGTATCCTATTTATATGTAAATCAGGCAACGAGGTACTCCAAGTCATCTTCACTATTAGGCGCAAGAGGCGGCCCTGAGATCAAGTCGTGCAACCACATAACCGCCTATTCTCTCCGCTTTCTTGAAGCTTGACACCCTCTTGTTTTCAAGGCGCAGCAGTATTTCAATTCTGGGTGTGTAAATGTGCACCAATGTTCAGCCCGACATGACTTCAACCTATCAGAACATAAAGATCATAGACAGGTGTCCTCCGTAGGTCTTCGGTAAATGGTGGCCTGGCTTTCTGCCCGCAACAATCCAAAGATGTGAGAAGCAAGGCCCTCAGCCAATTATATGACGCTAGTACTTCTCCGCCTTTGGGACCTTGTTGGAGGGTACGTTTTGCCTTGGATGTCCAGGCGCGTACATATTTTCCCCAATCATCTGGTGGATGTATTGTTCTTTGTTGGCTGTATGCAGAAGGAGCTTGCGAATTGCCACCATCTCCCCTTTGTCCTCTTATCGAGCTTCAAAACAAACATTCACTCCTTTGAGGTCTCTAGCCACTGATCGGTCATTTGCGTCACATTCCCTAACTCCGCATCGTCCGCACCTTCACGTGTTTCAATCGTCTTGTATCCCATTCTCTGCTGCCCCGTTAGTCTCAAGAGGCTCCCGGACGATCTCATTTGTTGCCAAGCTCCTAAATCCCCGTCCATACCACCTATACACCTCGCATCTACTCACTATGGATGGCAAGGGCGACATGGGTGCAAAGCGAAAGCGTAGCACAGCGGCCAATGCTTCCGAGCATCCCAACAAGCAACTCAGACCTGAGCCCGCAGTCTTGACTCCCGACGATTCGACACCTGCCAACGGAACCATCTATGAGGTCGAGGAGGATGTAGATGAAGCTCCCTCGCCAGTCGCCATCCCCGCTACAACAGACTCGCCTGAATGGCAGGCTACCATCGAGAGGGTCGTGAAATGCGCTGTCTCCATTCACTTCTGTCAGACCTGTTCGTTCGATACGGAGCTCTCCATGTCCAGTCAAGCAACTGGTTTCGTGGTGGATGCAGAGCGTGGCTACATATTGACCAATCGCCACGTTGTCGGTGCTGGTCCTTTCTGGGGATACTGTATATTTGACAACCACGAGGAAGTAGGTCGATTCTGCGCCATGGTCCGGTCAACCCACTTGCCCAGTTGCTAACCAAATTGTCCCAACCACAGTGCGATGTTCAGCCTGTATACCGGGACCCCGTTCATGATTTCGGAATCTTGAGGTTTGACCCGGCGAAAATTCGATATATGGATGTCACTGAGCTTAAGCTCCAGCCAGATGGAGCGCGAGTTGGCACGGAAATCCGTGTTGTGGGAAACGACGCTGGAGAAAAGCTGAGCATTCTGTCTGGTGTGATCAGTCGACTGGACCGAAACGCACCGGAGTATGGAGAGGGCTACTGTGATTTCAACACAAACTACATCCAGGCCGCAGCTGCAGCCAGTGGTGGTAGTTCGGGAAGTCCAGTGGTCAATCTCGCTGGCCATGCAGTTGCTCTGCAGGCTGGTGGTCGAGCTGACGGTGCTGCAACAGACTACTTTTTGCCGCTGGACCGCCCGCTTCGCGCACTGGAGTGTATCCGCCAAGCTCAGCCTGTCACTCGTGGTACAATTCAAACACAATGGGTCTTGAGGCCTTTCGACGAGTGTCGCCGTCTTGGTCTGACCCCCGAGTGGGAGGCTGCTATACGTGCCGCATCACCCACTGAAACAAACATGCTTGCAGCGGAGATCATTCTTCCAGAGGGGCCCGCAGATGGCAAGTTGTTGGAGGGAGACGTGCTTATCAAGGTGAATGGAGAGCTCCTTACGCAGTTTGTTCGTCTCGATGACATCCTTGACTCGAATGTCGGCGAATCTGTCAAGTTGCTTGTTCAGAGAGGCGGCCAAGACGTTGAGGTCGAGTGTCAAGTGGGAAATCTTCATGATATCACCCCCGATCGCTTCGTGACAGTTGCTGGCGCCAGCTTCCATAATTTATCATACCAGCAGTCACGTCTGTATGCCATTGCCACACGCGGAGTCTATGTTTGTGAGTCAGCGGGCTCTTTCAAGCTGGAGAACACAGTGGCAGGGTGGATCATTGATTCGATTGACAAGCGGCCCATCCGTAACCTTGATGAGTTCGTTGAGGTCATGAAGAACATTCCCGATCGCACTCGCGTGGTGATCTCCTACCGCCATATTCGCGATCTCCACACTAAGGGAACTAGTATCATCTACGTTGATCGTCACTGGCATCCTAAGATGCGGATGGCGGTCCGTAATGACGAGTCTGGTGTCTGGGATTTCTCCGACATCGCCGATCCCATTCCTGCTGAACTCCCTATCCCAAGAGAGGCCAACTTTATCCAATTAGACGGTATCAGCCAGCCTGCTGCTGCCGAGATTGTCCGTAGCTTCGTGCGTGTATCATGCATCATGCCCTTGAAACTAGATGGATATCCGCAAGCAAAGAAGACTGGATTTGGACTGGTCATCGATGCCGAGAAGGGTCTAGTGATAGTATCACGAGCCATTGTTCCCTACGATCTTTGCGACATCAACATCACTGTGGCCGACTCCATCATTGTCAGTGCTAAGGTTGTCTTCCTACACCCGCTTCAGAACTACAGCATCATCCAATACGACCCCAGTCTCGTCAAGGCTCCGGTCAAGAGCGCCCAGCTCAGCACTAACTATATCAAACAAGGCCAAGATACTATCTTTGTCGGGTTTAATCAAAACTACCGCATTGTCGTAGCCAAAACTACCGTCACTGATATTACAACCGTGTCAATCCCCGCCAACGCGGCTGCCCCTCGTTACCGAGCAATCAACCTCGACGCTGTCACTGTGGATACTGGGCTAAGTTCACAATGTTCCAACGGTGTGCTTGTCGGCGAAGACGGTGTGGTACAAGCTTTGTGGTTGAACTATCTCGGTGAGCGCTCTACAAGCTCTCACAAGGATGTCGAATACCACCTGGGCCTTGCCACTCCATACCTGCTTCCCGTGATTTCCAAGATCCAGCAAGGGGAAGTCCCAACATTGCGAATTTTGAACATGGAAAGCTATGTTGTGCAGATGAGCCAGGCTCGCATCATGGGCGTTTCCCAGGAGTGGATTAACAAGGTCACTGAGGCTAACCCATCGCGCCACCAGCTGTTCATGGTACGCAAGGTTGACAGCCCTCCGGCAGGCATCATCCCCGACCCCAGCACCAGCTTCCAAGAAGCCGACATCATTCTCACCCTAGATAACCAGATCATCACCCGCGTTTCAGAGCTAGATGTCATGTATGAAAAAGAATTCCTGGATGCACTGGTCATTCGAAATGGCGAGGAAGTGCGCATCCGCGTCCCCACAGTGCCAACTCGGGATATTGAGACAGATCGTGCCCTTGCCTTCTGCGGTGCTGTTCTACAGAAGCCCCACCATGCTGTTCGCCAGCAGATCTCCAAGGTCCACAGCGAGATCTACGTGAGCGCGAGGGTGAGTTTTGATGCCTCAGTTCTATCCATTGGGATGTCACTAACCCTATTCTTCAGAGCCGTGGTTCCCCCGCTTACCACTACGGTCTTGCACCCACCAACTTCCTCACTGCTGTCAACAGTGTCTCGACTCCAGACCTGGACAGCTTCATTCGGGAAGTCCGCAAAATTCCTGACAACGAGTACTTCCGTATTCGTGCCGTGACCTTCGACAACGTCCCCTGGGTTGTCACCATGAAGAAGAATGATCACTACGTGAGTCCTTTCCCCTACACTTATCCACCGAAACAAAAATCTTCAAACGGCGTGCTAACCTTCAACAGTTCCCCATGTCCGAATATGTCAAGGATCCCACCACAGAATCTGGCTGGCGCACCATCTCCTACGAAACTCAAATTGGGGTGGCACCCGACGCTGTGAATCTCAACCCCGATGCCATGGATGAGGCTGCAGATGGAGGAGCTAGTGAAATCGAACCGGATATGCCGTAAGTGCTGGGCCTGATGACGATATCAACTGCATGGAGGCTAGAGAGTCTTATATTATGTTTTTCTCGGCGCTGCCGGGGGGGTAGGTTCGGACTGGGGTTTTCATTTGGACTTTTTTTTTTCATGTGTTTTTCACTGCCATCTCATGGTGTATGTCCCCCAGATGGGGGGGGGGGGGGGGCTAGGTATATGACCCAGTATAAAATCATTAGCAATGCACATGAGCATAATCTTTGGGGGTTTCCTTTTGGAGTAGGGTTGCACAGGGTTAGATTTATAGGTTGGGCTGTCAAAATGTCCTGCTATGATTCCATGATCTCTAGGGAGGCAATTTCCAGTTATAGTGATCTTTGATAACTCGAGAACCCCTTCGGATCTTGTAGAGGATCTGTTTCTTTTGACGGGTGGGGTTCTGGAGGGTGTCTCTGTCTCCGTGGTAGATGTCCCATTAATTATGTGGTGAACAGTCATGTCAGACCCCTACCCTCGGGGGCTCTGTGGGCAATAAAACACTTGGTTCTTGCTTTTCTGGTACATCAGACAGCCAGTGAATAACAGGTTGGGCATCAACACCTGAGGGATGCACTGTGGGTGTAAATATGTCACCACATTTTTTTATCAGATACGACAAAGAAAAAAAAATGGACGCCTCTTTAAAACTGGCAAGGAATTATTGAACATGAATAAGGAAATTGAAAAGAAGGTTGAAAGATTCAGAAGAGATAGGAGCCTGCAAAGATCACACTAGACAATGATCCGAGAGGAGAAAAAAAAGAAAACAGTCGTGCATCATCCGTGAATCGAACACGGGCCTCGTCGATGGCAACGACGAATTCTACCACTAGACCAATGATGCTGGTTGATGTAAGAGTGAGTCAAATGATGCAACTTAACGCTGCGCCCAATCTCAGCCCTACTTCTTCACAGTCCAGGTGAACTTCAACACAATGCCTGCGTGAGAATATCCAAGGTCACAATAATAATTCATTAACCCCATGTACCGATGGATACAACTATGCAGCTGCTCTCTAGGACCATAAACAGAAGTGACCCCCAAGAATAATACAACAAAACGCCATCAAGTAGATGATACACCCGTAACACCAAACCATGTCCACCACCAAATCCATAACCCAAAAGAAGGCCACCGCCATTCAATGTACAGACCAATTTACAATCCATGAAAGAAAAAATTCACACCGTTATGCTGATCACTAGCTGTTGAAGCTCCAGCCACCATTGAGCCGCAACCGCTGTCGTTCGGCAACATCCTTCCGAATCTCCTCTTGGGTCAGTCCATCGGGCCCGGACCAGTTCGCACTGCTGGTGCGGTCACGGTATTTCTTGACCTTCTTATCTGCCTTGAAGGTGTCTTCGAGAGAGAATGGCGCTATTGGCCCGAAGATCGAGTCAACTTCCATACCATCCTGCTGCCGAAGAAGACCCTCCAGCTCCTTCGCCTGTGCCCACTTGGGTACTGGGAACATCTCGGAGTCGGAGTCGTCATCATCTTCACTATCAGTGTTGATCTCCGGCAAGTGAATATTCTCACCACTGGGGTACTTAGGAGATGGCTTGGCTTGTGGGCGCTGGGCGGAGTTAGGCGCAGCCTTGTGGGTGCTTGGTGGAGGAGGTGCATGATTGGGCTCGGCAAACGGTATCTTGCCGTTCGTGTACGTGACTATCGGGTGAGCGGGTCGCTGAGGTTGGGCATTTCTGTAACTGGAAGAGGTCGACTGGGGTGCAATGGAAGACTGTCCGCGACCAAGGGTAGAAGGCTGGATGGATTTCCAAAGTCAATGATTCGTTCGTCAGGAAATTCAAGAGATTCGGTATTACTAACCTTTCTAATATTCGATTGACGGATAGGCTGCGCCATCGTGCGCACAGGTGGCAAAGGGTTGTACTCATCCTCCGTCTTTCGCCGTTTAAACTCGCCAGTTGATTGCACGTTGCTGGGTTTAGAGGGCGCAGGTCGGTGGTTGGCTTCATCGTTGGCCCTCTTCGGCGGTTTGGCAGGGTTAGGCGCTGGTGGGTTGATGCTGCGGCCACCGAATGGCTGAATAGAGCTACCCAAGCGAGAAGCAGGGCGGGAAGCGCCCAAATCACTTCGCTGAGAAGACTGAGAATATGACTGCTCGTGCTGTAGGATTGGCCCCTGACGACTGTTAGCAGGGTGGAAAACCCCCGATTGACACAACGCGCTTACCTCACTGAGTATCTGCTGGCTGCCTTGCCTCCCATGCTTCCGAGCATTCTCTGCTTGTCGCTTCTTGATTGCCTCCATACGGGCGGCTTTGTTTGGATCCTCCTGAGCCGACCGGTCGCGGCGCTCCCGTTCAGCCTGAAGGTCCCTTTCAGCCTGGCGCTCCCGTTCAGCTTCAACACGACTCCTCATCTCCTGCCGACGGGCCTCTTCCTGTTGTTGCTGCTGGGAAGCACGTTTGCGTTCTAGCTCACGCTTTTGTTCTTCCTTCCGGCGTGCCTCGCGTTCTTGCTCCTTCTTGCGGTCGCTGGCGACTTGAGCCTTACGCTGGGCTTGTGTTTGACTGGAAATAGAGCTCTTGAAGCTGCTTGCAGAAGATGCTGTATGCAAGGATGTATTGCTACCCTTCTTTTTCAGAGTTGGCTTCGAGGTAGGAGCAGAGGACGCAACCAATTCCTGAGTACTCGAAGACGATGGGACAGGGATTTGTTGACGAGACATGGTGCTGCCAACACGAATAGACATGGGTTGAGGCGTTGGGCGTTTCATGGGCTCGCGAGTGGGTTTGAGAGGACGGCGGTCATTTTGCTTCGGTTGAGGGATGGCAAATCTCGAGTTAGACTCCTGAGCCAATTCAGGTTCGC
The DNA here is from genome assembly GCF_016767815.1 of Penicillium digitatum. Classification (NCBI taxonomy): domain Eukaryota; kingdom Fungi; phylum Ascomycota; class Eurotiomycetes; order Eurotiales; family Aspergillaceae; genus Penicillium; species Penicillium digitatum. The sequence goes on from NC_089387.1 coordinate 3,460,654, forward strand.
GGGATTGTTGACGCTGTGAGTGGGGGGCCTTGTGTGCTGCTGAGCCTGACCTTTCTTCTGGCTCGACCGAGGAATTTTCCTGAGCGGCTTTAAGCTTAAGGGCTCTTTGCTTTTCTTGTTCCCGAGCTCTTTCAGTACGCTCTTCTTCTTCTTCTTCTTCTTCTTCTTCTTCTTGATCCCCACGCTCCTGCTCTTCCCGTTGATGCTGGCGCCGTTTTTCTTCTTTCTCGGTGGAGCTTCGTGTCCGGCGGCCTTCTGGACGCTGAGGACTGATAATAGGAACTGGTTGGGATAGATGTTTGGCCAGTTTTGTTGATGGGTCAGCACTTGGCTGAATGCGCGCCTGCTCAGGCGAGTGTTCTATCCGTAGCGTGCTGCCAGTGCTTGAGAATAAGCCCTTGGCAGATTTCATAATCGAGTGCAGTTTCAGCTTTGAAGCACTGATGTGACCATCGAAGCGTCTTGGTGAGCCTGTTGGAGTAGTAGAAGCATCAGCAGCAGTATGAGACAGAGAAATGCTTGGTTGGTGACCGTGCGGTCGGGGCGAAGAGAATATTGAGGTAGAAGATTTAGGATATGCAGGCTCTGTTTGCCATGTGTCTATCTTATTGATTGCTCGCGGTTTTTCGATTTCGGCAAGCTTCTCCTTAACAGTTGTGCCTTTGCTCTTGAAAAGCTCTGGTTTCTGGGGAGAGCTTAGAGGCCTGATCCAGTCATCATCCACCGACATTGGCTCTGGAGCTGGAGCCTCATGTGCCCTTTCGTTAGATGCGTCAGATTTTGACTCAGCTTTGGAAGCTGGAAGGTCTGGGTAGGAAACCTGGCCAGCTACTAGCCCAGAAGCGGATGGAATCGATTTTCTGGGTCGGGATGGCTGAAGTTTGCCTAGCATGCTTATTCTATCATGCAATGACTGTGTGGACTTTTTGATGTGCATCCTGGTAGCCTCGTCAGGATCTGCTTCTTCACTCGGTTCTTTCTCAGGTTCAATTTCCAACACTCTGGAACCGGAACTATCCTCTGCCGCAGCTTGCGGAATCCTATGGCCACCAGTCTGCCTGCCAAAGTAACTGGGACGCCCAGCAGTGCTCATTTTCGCCAGGTCAACATAACTTGTACGAGTTTTCAAAGGTTCTCGCGCAGGAAGGGTGGCAAAGCTTAAGCTGCTCTTCCGAGCGAATGGTCGTTCTGGAGTAGAACCATCCGAAGGTGAGCCGATTTCATCAAGATTGTCCAGAATTGTGTCGTCTTTCGTGACATTCTCCATATCCTCGTCCTCTGGGTGAGATTCTTGCGTCTGGATAGGTGCAGCTACCGGGGATACTGGGGCCTTTTCTGGGGATGGCTCAGGTTTGGAGACAGCCGGAACACTCTTCTTTGGCTCAGGTTCCTTTTTCTGTCGGTTTTCCAACATTTTGGCATCTAGCGTCGATTTTCTTTTCTTAATCGGAGTCGAAATGACTCCAGTATCAGATTCTTTGGGAACCGATGCGATCGGACACGCTTTTCGCTCTTGGGTTGGAGTTGGGTCCTTGTTCGGCTCGACGGTCTCTCCGCGGGCGCGGATCTCTTCCCGCGCAGAGTGGAAAGATTCTTCATTCGTTTGCTGACTAGCCAAAAAATTGACCTCTTGTATATCAGGATTCATGGGCTCGTCCTGTTCGAAAGGCTGGGTAGAAGCCTGAGATTCTTGTTGCACGACAGGCAGTACCATTTCATCGTCTCCGGGCATGCCATGATAGCCTGAGTCAGAGTTGTGTTTAGGGGATGAGTTCAGATTTTGGGTGAGATCGGGACATTCGGGCTGCGAAGCTTCCTCCTTCACGATCTTGGTGCGGGGCACATGTGACGCCTCAACGGGTGCGGGTTTAGAAACAACACGATGGATGAATGGACTCGTGCTTGCTTGGTTCTCTAGTTGTTTCTGGGCGGATGAGAAGATTTCGCTCAAGGGCTGTAAGGGGCATTAGACGAGAACTGTTGGAATCACTTCGAATTGGAGAGTACTCACCACTCGAGACTCTTCCGGGTTACGTTTGCGAGCGGTTCGGGGCGTCTTGCCTCTCATCTTCCCGGGCGTCTTGAAAACATCTGCGAAGTTGCTGTGTGATTGTTAGCACTGAACAGACAGAGTTCATAGTATGCGGTCGCAACTCACGCCTGGCCCTTGGAGAAGATCTCGGTCATATGTTCATTTAACCAGTCCATTTCATGTCGGACAGGGTATTCCACCTCTTCCATTTCTTGCTCCACTAGCTCGGCTATGTTTTCCTTCTCTGCTGCAATCCATGGCGCTGAGCCGACGGGCTTCTGCGCCCTCGCGCTTGCCACCATGATCTAAACAACGCGCCGTTGGTGGAAGTGGAGAAACTTGAACGAGCAATTAGCGGAGTATGGATAGAGTTGTACGTTGTAATAGTACAATCATGGAGATTGTGGGTGGTGGGTCGCGCTGAGTTGTCGGGGAATGGAGATGTCGAGAATCAAAACAGACCTAATCGGGTCGATAGCAACGCGTGGGTCATGTGATTCTCTGTTTATGGCAACTTCGTCTCTCCATTCTATTCTTTTTTTTTGGGGTAAAATGTGAATTTCGTGAAAATTGAAGAAACACATTGAAATACAACTCATTCCCCTTATTGATCAAAACCCCCTCCAGATTCCTTGTCGGAGTTGTCGTCAGACCTAAACCCATACTCCTATCCATTAGAGTCCAGTTCCTCATCACTAGTATTAAATTCATACCCATTGGTAACGCAGTCAGCAACCACTTGCTCAGCAGGAGCTCTCAAGGATATTCCGGTCTATTCCAAATAGGATTCCTTGATATAGTTCCAATCTAAGTCTCGAGGTAATGGACGGCTCCAATTGACTCAGGTGGGGGATTTAAATGCCGCCGATCATCCAAGGGCTCTTGCGAAGGCCGCCAACCATCATAAAATAATACTGGAGCTGAGCTGATTAGGCGCCACTTCATTACGCACCCAGCGCCGTCCGCTAAGCATGGAACTACCCATGTATCTGGTACTGTGGTATGAGCCTTAGCTGCGACCATGTTGGTGCTATTGGCTCGCTGGAATCGCCATTGGTCGACCGTTTCGCCCGCAATGTAGTCCACTTCGTCTTTACGTCGCTCGATGCTTTCAATGTCGATACAAAACCTGGTGACGCTAGAGGGCAGCTCCAACCACTTGCCCCAGGCCTCTTCGTTGTGTAACTGCTCGGAAATTTCCCACATCCAGGTGTCGGTGTATCGGAAGTGATAGCAACAGGCTTGGGATGAAAATGATGCATGGTGAATATCCTATCGAAACTCGGGGTGCTCTCGAGCTTCCATAGCAGAGGAAATACTCGAAGATGCCCGTCCTGTAATTCGTTATGTCGATCATAAATCAAATCTAGGCCTTGCTGCATTTTCTCGACAGTAGTAATTCGTTTGGAAGTGTGGTCCCCAGAGGCCATCCAGACTGCATGCTCCGAACAGATGAAGGGCATAAACCATGCCTCTATGTAGACTTTTTTGCAGGTTTGGAGCAGTTTTGTGTAGGTCTGACGGCGGTCTCATACCCTGGTCGCGTGCAGTATCCATCTTGCTCAGGTGGTTGTGTGATGCCTGGGGCACTTTTCAAAGAGTAGGCGAAGATCTCATAACTAGTCTCCGGAGGGAGAAGTGTGAACAGCTTTGGGGCTGCTCGTTGGACTTTGTAAATCAAGTGGGAGAAAGATTTGGCTCTGTCATTTTGACTAACAAATTCGGGTTTGGGTTTTGAGAATGGGACTAAAAGAGGAACCCCTGTCTATTTATTCGACAACTTCGGACTCCGATGAGGCTGAGGCGATGCTACCTACGATGCTAGTGGGGATCAGCCAACATATATCGGTATTGATACTTAACGCAGAAGTGGGATATTGACTATAGTCGCACTGATAGAGGTCGTGAATATACCATTCCCATGACCCTGTGTCTTAATTATCCGACCAGCAGCTTGGGTAGAAAGAAAAGCACCATCAAGATTGACCTTCAAAGTCTCGCTCTATTGATCGGAGGTGTAGTCTTCAGTGGCGATACTCGAGATAATCCCAGAGTTGACGACCATTAATCAAGTTTCCCAAAGTCCTTCGCCACCGGCTGGACAGCCGCCTAGATCTCAGACTGGATGACCACATTGGCTTTGTATGTTGCTGCGCGTACACTGTTAGTAGATGCAATTTGGATGCAATTGCACTGGCGGTATTGGGCGTATGATAGATCAAGGCGACGTTTGCAAGGTGCTTGATGGCTTTGTAGCGTCCAGTAGGGTGGCTTACATTTGCACCAGCTTCAGCAAATGCTCTCGAGACTTCAAGATCGATTCCACGAGCGCCTCCTACGATAGATTGTTATTCTTTACTCTTTCGATGAATGGGACACACTGCACCAGTCACAACTGCGACTTTGCCCGTGAAATCGGATGCTTTCATAACGTGCTGGTTTGGGGGTTGTGCGAGTACCATTTAATCACGCTAGTAGGCCGTCGCTTGCACTCGAGACAAAAGTATGAAATTGATCAGAGTAGCAACGAAGAAAAATAGAACGGATGTGAACCATGTCCTCCTCGATACCCGCATCGGGTCATCTCCGACATGTTCTCCAATCCTCGTGACTTTAAAGATTGTAAGGCAATTCCTAGCGAAAACGACGTAACACTGATGATACTGGCTCAGTCTGACTCTTTCCATGGTCACGGCGAGCCTTAATCCTTCGGCCGATGGTCACCTTTCTCAGTGCTTTGATGTGAACCGTTGGCACAGCTAGCTGAGGAGGTTGGGTGAGAGACATTGAGATGTCGACTCACTTTTCTGAGTCCTTTGAACAACTGCTTGTTTTCTCGGTTGAGCTCGTAAGCCCACAGGAGGGCGAGGGCTTCGTTGGACGTTGCATTTTCCATTGTCAAAGATGGGGAGACGTGCAAAGATGCAAACCAAGGAAATGAGAAGAATGGCCTTGTGACGTCTTAGTCATTTTCAAAAAACTCATAATCCCTGCATTCCCCCCTTTTTTTTGGTGTTCTATTGGTGTTCTTTAGACCAAGTTCAAACGGTATGAAAGGTGCAAATGACTGTTCCTATGTAGGACCTTTGAGAATATTATGACCCTAAAACTAGAAAAATAGCCAGGGCTCTACTTTACCTCTTACTCTATACCTAACTGGCTCAGAAGCCAGAAGAAAACTCAGAAACAGCAAACAAGTACATTTTAAACCTCATGTACTTTGTGTGTCTGGTCAAATAGCGAGGAGACACCGAGTATTCAAAGATGTCAGTCCTTTGGGGTTCAAAGGTTCTCCCCTTAATCACTCTTGGCATCGCCCTCGTCCTCGGTATTGGCATCGTCGGTCTGCTCCTTGGTCTGAGACTTATGGTCATCATCGTTTTTGGTGGAAGCTTCCATCTTGTCAAGGCTCTTCCTCAGACGTTCGAATCTCATTCGAGCGGCATTGTTCTTGATTCCAAAGTGTTTGGCAACGGCTGGGATGTCAACCTTTGAGTTCATGTTGTTAACGCAATTCACATATGAGATGTAAGTGAGATGAAGCAGAAAAACACAAAATCTACCAACCTGGACGTCTGAGATCTTGTAGCAGGCCCACAGGAACAAGAGCTGTCTTTTCACATCGGATTCTTTGGGCTCTTTTGGTTTGGATAGGCTTTTTCCAGCCGTCGGGGGGGATTTGGTTCGAGCCATTGATACTCAAAGAAAGGCGTGATGACTATCTGGGAGCTCTTTGAATGTAAAAAACGAGTTTGTTAGAAAAGAAATACCAGTGAAGTTGAGGGAAAGGGAAGAAAGGAAGAGAGAGAGATCGAGTCCGAGTTCGAGTTTAAATAATGGCATTAGCAAACAACCGACAAGAAAGCCATGTCTTTTGATAGAACAAGCGTATATGAATATGCATTTGGTTCATTATCTTGATCTTCTATACGAATTAATCTATCAACGTTGGGGTTATTGCCCACAGTCGAAAACAAAAAAGCGCCGAGAAGCGCTTGTTCAGGCGAAGAATCAAACCCCCTTTGTCTTTACAGATTCGAGGTTCTTTCGAGGTTCTTTACTGGATATAAAAAGATAGGGAGACAGAGTCGAGGGTTTTCCTTTTTGTCAAACCTCAAATACGGCCTCCCTAGGCCATAAACAGGAACCTTGGTTTTTGTTATGGTCTAGTGGAAAGTACGCTGTATTTCGTTCAACACTTGTCCCACTGCACACGATTAGAATTGAAATGCGACATGGACCACAAAAGCAAAAACTCACCTCTTCCGCGCCGTCATAGCCCAGCCAGGCTCTGTATAGCTTCTCTGCGAATTCAGAGTTAAACATGAACGTCGTGTTGTATATGATATCATCATGTTGACCCCAGCTCCAGATGCTACCAAGCCCAGCGTTGACCTTGCCAGGTTCACCTGGGTTGACGCGGCGATTTAATTCCTCGGGGTCCCATTTGGAATTATGGTATACCGGTTGAGGAACCTGGACCGCCTTCAGACCATAGTACAAAGCCCAGGATATAGGAGACATCTCGGATGCGAGACCAATCCCAGATTTTACCCTATTCTTAAGCAACGTGCTGAGAAGTCGCGCCGAGATGCAAGACATTGCCACGACAGCCGCCCGGCGTGGGGTCTCTTGATCTTGAGGGAAATTGAAGACGCGACCACGGAAAGGCCCGTCCGTACCAACTGGGTTGAAATGGGGTAACCAGGTAATGAGATCAGCTTCTTCACTCACACCCCAGGTCCCTGGCTCATCTCCTGGGCGAGGCACGGGGGGCAGAATGGCTTGCCCTTCGATGTCGATGCCTTCTGCGGGATGAGGGCCCCAAACACTGCTATTGTCATGACCAGGCATTTCTTGATCAATCTTCTTCATAAACTCTTCCCAAATGCCATGAACAGCAGGAATATAGAAGTGAGAATTCCGTTCCCACAGATACTTGCGTGGTCGCTGTTTCGCAAATTCTGTTGCCTTGTGCAAACGTTCGTACATATGGCCGGTATATCGTGAATCTATCTCGAACTGCCAGATGTAGTCGTACTGAGGGTGTAGTCGAGAGAAAATCTGCGTAGGCTGGAAATACTGTAAGATCCCTCTATTACAATGTCAGCAGGGTAGGTCTAGCTCAGAGGGCTGTAACATAGACATGAACATCAATCTCCGAATATCAATCCTTCAACATATCCGCGTTAAACCATGCCGCCAGGCTGCGCAGCTCCTGTGGCAAAAGTTTCGCTTTGAATGTCTCCCAGGCAGCATGATCAGTTTCTTTGGGCATTTTCTCGCCCTGGCAGTCACTGAGGAGGATAAGCTCATATTCTGCACCCGAATAGAGCGACGGCTCCATAATCATAGATCGAATGTGATACAAGTCGTTTTCAGTGTATTTAATGCCGATCCAAGAGCGCAGTATGACGGCTGCCCGGGGATGAGCCCTGTCTGTTTTGTTCAAGGGCTCACGAGACTGTACATTGAAATTCAGTGACTTGTACAGAGCGGTTATCTTCCCTTCAGATTGTTGCCTGCGATATCGATCGCTATTGCGCTGCAGGCACTCATGTTGTAGATGTGCCCAGTCCACTTGCTGCCAGTCTATTTCGGCGGGCTCGTTAGAACCAAATGTACCATTCCAATTGTGGATTCGAGTAGGTTCATTACCGTGAAGGTAGCCATATGCACCATATCGAGAGTAGCGATCGGCACAGAGACTCTTGTTCAAACTCCACGACTCATGCGATCCGAATATTGGCTTGGGGAAATCTAGTCCTTGATGATTAGTCTGCCGTCGACTCCTAAACTATTCCTCTTCGCACCTGTGGTATTCCAGTGAAACCCGCTCATCATTAAATCTTCATCCTTGCGGCTCAGGAGTCGCCCTTGGGGTCCAATGCATGGCTGAAAAAGATCAGAATGAACAAATAAGGGGAAACGAGAAAAGAGGCTATCTGCAATCACTTTGACAGCTTCACTCGCAATGGAACTACTAGAGCTTGTCTGGAATAAGGAATTAAAAAAAAAACACCAGGCCCAGGGCGGCAAAGGCGAGACAGCGCCTTGAACCGAAACCCCTCCGCAGTGCCACGAAGAAATTCATGAATATCTAAAATCTGCAAAATCCAATCCTTTATCTGAGAGCCTTGCCAATTTTGCAGCTCTTGAGAACCGAATGCTAGTGGCTTGGCTCGGCTTGGGTTTCTCTACATATGTGTGCGGCCAATCGAATAGAGCACAATGCATGGCTGCCGAGAAACCTGAACAGGAAGAGAAAAAAAAAGGGAGAAATGGTTGCTAGAACCAATTCTTTGCATACCCATGTTGTAGTCTGTTGGGCTGCCGTTTCTTTTGGGGCTGTTGTATTTTCTTACCTTGGCCAGTTGGAGACCCGGATCCGCCCAGATCTGTCCATCTTGTTGATTTTTGAACAACAGATCGACTACTTTTGAGATGAAAACTCCAGCCAATATGTGTACTCTTAATAGGGATATCGCTATGTACTCAAATACTAAATCAACAAGTTCGCCTACAGACGCAACTCCAACATCAGCCCACTGTGATAAACATTTCCAACATGGTTATACGTATTTCTTCCAGAATCCCCACGATTAGATTAAACTAGTCAGTCGCAGTTCGTCGACCCCATCCACTGAAGAATCCCCCATTGTTGCTGGACGGTGTCCCAAGATTCTTTGAGACTTCGATGGGAGATTTACTGGCCAAGCTGAATCGCGACTGCGATAATCCAACACAGGAATGGCGGTTTTCAGGATTTGCTGCGGCAGCCTGGGAGGCCTTGATCATTTTCCGGAATGATTCCAACTTGCCCTTTACTTCCTCAAGCTCTTGCCTAGCAACTGCCTCTGCTGTCTTAGCAATAACCAAGTCCATGAGCAATGCTTCTTCAGCGGCGGTTTTGTTACTCTCCGTCGACATCACACTCTGGAAACCTAGACTGCTTGTCCGCCTGTTATATGTGGGACTTTTTGTGGAGTTGGTGCGGGCTAGCTTGAATTCGCGCAGACCACTAGTGGGAGATTGGTTGTCCCCAGAGTCGGCAGCAGAAGAAATTGTCGTTTCTAGCGGTGTTTCGGATAGAGGAGTTTTGAAGGTACGCAGCTCCCGGTTCAGACGCTCGAGCCGCTGTCGCTCCCGATGACCATCTTGAATCCGGCCCCGAGCTTCTCGTAATTGTTCCTTGAGGGACGAGTTCTCCTTTTCAAAATCGTCGATGCGCCGTGTGAGGTTCAAGCAACGGCCTGCTTCTACCTCATGCATTTCCTTCCATCGAATAACATCGTCATTGAGCTGGAGCTTGGTCTTAGTGATTGAAATACGTTTCGGGTTGACTGATTCAAAGCGTGCTTGGGCTTTGGTTATCAATTCGGCCGGTTGCGTCTCAGTCAGCAGCTCTCTGATATGGTTCAACATCTCCTTGGCCAGGGCATGGTCTTCCTCTCGTTCCTCCCTCTCCTGTTGTAGCTCACGTGTGAGGCTAGCTTGTTGGCGCTGAAGATCGCTGAGCGCCATCAAGAGTTCTTCAATCTGGGTATGGAGGTCGCGATCTTTGTGATGCGAAGACACGTTAGATTTCACGCGTGATTTTTGGATATCGACGCTAGCTGCAGCCGCCGATAGTTCGGTGGCAGCAGTGCTCGCGTCAGATGTAGTTTCAATGGAGTTGAGTGTGGATGTCAGGCTCTGCTTAGAAATAGAGCGACGAATGGTACTGTTCTGACGTGACGGGCTAGTATTCGGATTGAGTGACTTGGCCAAATTGTGAGAGTTGGACGAGCCAGCCCATAGTCGCCCAAGGAAACCAGAGGCCGTTGCCTGCATTTGCGGGAAGGAGGGTCCGGATGGTGAGCCTTTAGATTGGTTGTAGCTGGTTTCAAGGGCTTGGAGACTCTCTTTCGTCACGAGAGAGGTGAGAGACACGAAATCATTAACAAGATCATCAGCATTGAAGGCGTATCTGAGTAAAATGGGTTAGAAGAGTTCTTTGTTTCCTAAATTTGCTTTGTGCGATGCCCAAAAACTTACGTGTCCCACAAGCTTCGAGATAACAACAGTTGCATCACGTCTTCAAATTCGCTGCAAGACAAAATTCTCTTCTCGTTGCGCTGCATCAGGGAAAGTGCAACCCGCATCAGAGTCTCGCAAGCTCCTTCCAAAAAGATAACGTCATAAATTCGGAGAAGCATCGGTAACGGACAGGCCACCGCAAAGAACGATAGGAACCACTGTGATACGTAGACCGGCTCAACGTGGAGTGCTTCGAGATGTTGGAACAGGACCGGCCTGTGTCGTGCTAGAAGATTTTGGAACTGATAAACATGAAGGTGGAGACCCGAGAGGTCTGGAAGATAGCAAGATCGGAGGTTGTAGTGATCCATGAGACTACAATACGTAACACATCAGTATGGCTTCTCCAAGGTATACATGTGTCTTCCGGCAAGGAGACTTACCGGACAAGAACGCAAAAGGCCTCAGCATCTGTCATGTGCATGAGCAGAGGGCCTACCACAAACCCAAGACCTTGACAGTAGCCGATCTTGGTATCGTAAAGACTGAAGCATCGCAACACTCGACCGAGCATTTGTTGACCCTCGCCGTTCGGGTCGCGAAACATTTCAACATTAGGAAAGCTGCGGCCAATATCTTTTCCAATAAGCCCATCGTACGGACTGCTTTCACCCGAAAGTCTCTGGAATTCACTCAACAGATTGGGATCTCGTGCACCCGCCAGGCTAGGCCACACCACTCCTCGCAATGGCGGAGGCACACCTTGTTTAACTTTGTTCGATGTCAATGTTGGCAAACGCTGGGCAGTCTGGTGGTAATCGGCAACAAGTGCAGCCCAGAACTCCAACTCGGTCATTGGAGGAGGGGGCAACTGCGAGTATCGTAGCTCTGCCCGAGTGGGATCCCTAATAAGTCGCTTGATGTGGTGTAGTGACTCGGCCCGGGACTGCCGCTGGTGTATCTTGCCCTTAGGAACCTTGGGTATCCTGGACTTGGGATTGGTCGCCAAAGCATTGTTTTCTTGTTCGAGTCGAGCGAGGAGTAGGGCCGTGGACTAAAATTAGATGAAGAATGTTAGCACCCCCCCGTCTCCCAGAATTCTGCGGAAGCTTCTCACACTTACTTCGTCAGACCCCTCCCCACGCGGTTCTTGTTCTTCTGTCTTATCTAGTGTCTCCCAATCCGTTTCATTGTCAAACATGTCGCCTGTCTGTCTCCCCCTGTCCGCGCCTAGGGATTGGGGATTGGGGGTGGTCCTCGCCAGTGGCGCCGGTTCCAAGGACTCCTCACTCTCCTTCTCAAGATGGCTTATCTCCACTGGGGTTGGAGGGATGTCAAGAGTGCGCCAATCCGGTTGGATGTGCTCTGAACTGGATTGGTTATCGGACAACGCGACGGTGACCATCGAGTCATGGTTAGGTGCATGACTGCTGCTGGGAGATGCTGGCTCGGAATATTCCATTGTGACGCGATAGGAAATAGAAAAGGTGCTAGGAAGGGTGTAAACGCGTTGTTGGTGTTGACAATATTGAAATCGGAGGATTGCAGGGGGGGTTATTTCAGGCGGGTTTCAACTGCATAGTTATGCACTTTCACGCACGAGTACGTATTCAAGAAACGAAGTCCTTCTAGCAGAAGTGGGACCTGAATATGAATTTAGACTTGAATCTAGCACAAGACACAAAGGCTGGAGAAAGGGAAAAAAAGGGAGTCAGGAGAGATCCCACCAATTTCGTTAGCCCCCTTTAGCTTTCCCCTCGTGGAGTCTCGGTCCCGTCGATCATCCTCATACACCGACTGTTTGACCATTGAACTGAATATACGATTATCGTACGAAGTACTGATATATCGTATATTTGATGTTGTTTTAAATATGAGAGAATATAGCAGTGCTAAATTTCTTGACTTTTTACCTGTGTACTATCAGCGTCCGTTCCCCACACAAAGAAATTGGCATCGGAAGGATTGCGAGTATATTTGACTAGCACTAATCCATATGTACGGAGTAGTACTAGTACTATGCTTGGAATCATGATCATCTCGAGTCTCGATATTTGAACGACATTGCCTGCAGGTACGAAGTACAGCCTCCCACATTTGGAAAATTAAATGTCCAAGGGGCACTATAATCGTACCGCCATGTATCTTTGATACAATCCTTCATGGCTTTCATTAGCTGGTACTCCAAAAATGACTGGTTTGATTGGTTGAATATCGGAGCCAAATGTTGAAATACCAATACCACCCCCTGGCTTGCCTGTTTTACCTCACTTTGTATTGCTGGCCAACATTATGTGTTAAATGTGTACATCCTGCATCATGAACTCGAAAATGATGATGTACTGGGCTGAATGGCTACTACATGTATTCCAGGTCTCTGTATCCCTTGGAAGTCACACCTTCGACTGCTCATAGAGATCCACAGACTATGGTCCATGCGGTCCGCCTGTCAGAACTGGGATGGTTTCCAGCCCACTTTTCAAGATTTGAAGGAATCTTTTGGACTAGGTAGTGCAGAGTACGGAGTACCCCATATATACGTGGCAGTTACCGCTATTCAGCTATATGTGAGTGACTCGTGGCTTTCAGATTATACATCGTGTTCGCTAGGTGGTTCGGTTATGTTCTGCGACAACAATGTCGTATGTCTTCGGAGTGGATGTAATCCCATCCCGTAAGCAAATCAGCCCGCTAGTTATTTAGTTAGTTAACTAGGCCAAAAGATCACGAGGACAAACAGAACGTCTATTTGTCATTGCAGCGGCAAATAAACTAGGCCATGCCATTCGTTAGGGACCACATAAACGCGATGGCTATCTGTGTTCACCTAAAACCTATACCTGCTAGAGAGAATCATGAGACAAGAGAACCGTGCAGAACAACAACGTATGAATTTGTTTTAATTGAATGGCTATGGCCTACCGCAGTCATTTGTTGCATCACCGTTGATTCTATGCATTGTACAGAGGACTTAGAGTCATAAAAAGGTAACGGCATCCCCACAGATGGGCTTAGCTACATGAAACTTACTACCAGATGATATTGTCTCTTTAACATGCATTCCTATTTGAGTAGTACACCAAGCGTATAATGTTGCTTAGGTAGTCAATTTACATCCAAGTGTTCGATGTATAAGGTGAATTGACATATCACCTGTGAAGAATATGAGAGATTGCTCAAGTCTCATGTATGTGCCAGAGGGAAGAGAAAAACAGAATTCAGTTGGATCTGACTCTATGCTCTGATTCCAGCGCCCAAATATACTAGAAATTCACCATTGGCTATGAATTTAGAGACAATTGAGCTAAAAGAAAACAAGAAAGCTGGTATCTTAAAGACATGTCATTTACTCCACTCTATGTATCCATGGATTGTAGGTACGTGTAATTATCTCAAATTTCAGTAAATTGATGTGATGATGTACAACATCTGAAGTAAAGCCGATTTTGGTTCGTTTGTTTGTGAATTGCCTATTTGGGGCGCGTTTGCAGGCGGTGAGGAAGAATGATGATCCGAGTGGTCACAGACTGCCCACCGCCCCCTGTCAGTCGCGACTTCCCCGGGCAAAAAAACAACAGGCGCTTCCCCTCCGCCTACTCTCTCTCCCTTCCTCTTTTGTGCTTCTTGCGTGACCCTTTTCTGGCTTGAGCATGCTGGAGCTCGATTGATCCGTTCTTTGACATTGAGAGATAGCAATCATCTATTTGCTTCAAGTTTGAGGCCTGATTTGGACTTCTTTCTTCCCCAACTGCGCTTCTTCGCGCTTCATCTATTTAGTCACATTCATCATGGATGACTCCATGTTGGAAGACTCGGTCTTCGATGATGACGGAGGCAGCTCTGACTTTGCCCCAGAGCCTGCACCGGTAGGAAATCCCCTCAAAATGCGAATTCCAACGCCACTTAACTTTGACTGCTGACATCCTACGTCCTCCAGAAACCCAAAGCCAAGGCGGCTCCTAAGAAAGCCGCTGCCGCTAAACCTGCCACTAAAAAGACCACCCAAACCACACTCAAGGTCAAGCCTGCTGCTAAGGCGGCTGCGACGAGGAAGAAGAAGGCTGACAGCGAGGACGAAGTGTCCGACATTCAGATGTCCGACGATGACTCTCTGCTCTCCCACACCCCCCCCAAGACTAAGAAAACGGCTGTTTCTAAGCGAGCTGGCTCAAAGCCTCTGGCCGATGTCGAAAATGAGTCCCACGGAGGTGACGCTGCTGCCGACAGCAAGACTGGCAATGCATCAGACAAGTATCAGAAAGTAAGTTTCCGCAGCCTCTAGGATGATTTTTTTTTGGGCAGATACTTATCTCTACTCTTCAATATAGCTCACTCAACTGGAACACATCATCAAACGTCCCGATACCTACATTGGATCTACAGAGCGCACTACGCAGCATATGTGGGTGTACAACTCCGGAACCGAGGCGATGGAGTATCGCGAAGTCTCTTTCGTCCCTGGTCTCTACAAGATATTCGACGAGATTGTGGTCAATGCCGCCGATAACAAGCACAACGACTCAAGCATGAACGAGATGCGGATCACGATTGATCGCGAGGCCGGTGAGATCAGTGTGTGGAACAACGGACGTGGTATTCCTATTGAGATCCACTCCAGAGAGAAGATCTACGTGCCCGAACTCATCTTCGGCCATCTGCTTACTTCTTCCAACTATGACGACAGCCAGCAGAAGGTGACTGGAGGTCGTAACGGTTTTGGTGCCAAGCTTTGTAATGTTTTCTCCACAGAGTTCACTCTCGAAACCCAGGACTCCCGCCAGAAGAAGAAATATAAGCAAACCTGGACCGAAAACATGACGAAGATGGGCAAGGCAAAGATCACAGATGCAAAGGGAGATGACTACACCAAGGTCACCTTCAAGCCTGACTTTGCCAGATTCGGCATGGATGGCATCGACGATGACTTCGAAGCCCTTGTCATGCGCCGAGTCTACGATTTGGCGGGTACCGCCAATGTTGGTGTCAAATTAAACGGCACGCGCGTCCCTGTTCGCAATTTCCGAAAGTACATGGAAATGTACACCAAAGCCATTCGCAAAGAGCGTGATGATGATGGTCCTCCATCAAAGGATGAAATTATTACGTGCCAACCCGATCCTCGATGGGAGATTGGTTTTGCTGTTTCGGACGGTTCGTTCCAACAAGTTTCATTCGTGAACTCGATTGCAACAACATCGGGCGGAACGCACGTCAACTACATCGCTGATCAGATCTGTACTCGCTTGGCCGACCAGGTGAAGAAGAAGAATAAGTCTGGAGCAACTCTGAAGTCAGCACAGATTCGGAACCACATCTTCATATTTGTAAAGGCCTTGATCGTTAACCCGGCCTTCAATTCCCAGACCAAGGAACAGTTGACTACAAAGGCCAGTCAGTTCGGTAGCAAGTGTTCCCTTGATGAAGATTTCTACAAGAAGGTTTTGAAAACCGAGGTTATGTCAAATATCCTACACTTCGCGGAACAAAAAGCCGACCAGATATTGAAGAAGAGTGAAACCGGTCGACGCACGCGTATGAACAATCCAAAGCTGGTCGACGCCAACAAGGCTGGTACTAGAGAGGGTCACCACTGTACTCTGATCTTGACCGAGGGTGATTCAGCCAAGGGGTTGGCCATGGCAGGCAGAGCGGTTGTTGGACCAGACTTGTTCGGTGTTTTCCCCTTGCGCGGAAAGCTTCTTAATGTCCGCGACGCTTCTTTTGACCAGATTTCAAAGAATGTTGAAATCCAAAGCATCAAGAACTTCATTGGTCTACAGCACAAGAAGGAGTACACTGAGACCAAGGGACTACGATATGGCCATATCATGATCATGACTGATCAGGATCACGACGGTAGTCACATCAAGGGTCTGCTCATCAATTTCCTTCAGGCGCAATTCCCCAGCTTGCTCAAGATTCCAGAGTTCCTCATTGAGTTCATCACTCCTATCATCAAGGTTTGGAAGGGTGATCCGAAGAACCCGACTAAGCAGAAATCGTTCTTCACCATGCCCGAGCATGATGAATGGCGTCAAGCTCACAAACACGAACGCGGCTGGCAACACAAGTACTACAAGGGTTTGGGAACCAGCACTACGGAAGATGCACAGGTCTATTTCCGCGACCTCGATCGTCATTTGAAGGAGTTCCACACTATGCAAGACGGTGAAGCTGGACTCATCGAGCTGGCTTTCTCCAAAAAGAAGGCAGATGAGCGTAAAGAGTGGCTTCGTCAATACAAACCTGGCACATATCTGGACCACTCGGTGGCGAAGATCACATACACTGACTTCATTAACAAGGAGCTCATCTTGTTCAGCATGGCGGATAACCAACGTTCGATTCCTTCCGTTGTCGATGGTTTGAAGCCAGGTCAGCGCAAGGTGCTTCACACCTGTTTCATTCGTAATCTGAAGAAGGACATGAAGGTGGTTGAGCTGGCAGGTCACGTTTCCGGAATGACAGCTTACCAACACGGTGACGTCTCCCTTCAACAGACTATTGTTGGTCTTGCCCAGACCTTTGTTGGCTCCAACAATATCAATTGCCTGGAGCCTAGTGGAAATTTTGGTAGTCGACTTCAAGGTGGTGGCGACTGTGCCAGCGCTCGTTACATCTATACTCGCCTGTCCCCCTTTGCACGCAAGATCTTCCATGCGGCCGATGAACCACTACTAACATACAACGAAGACGATGGCAAGAAGATTGAGCCCGAGGTTTTTATTCCTGTCGTCCCGATGATTCTGATCAATGGTGCGGACGGTATCGGAACTGGTTGGAGTTCTTCTATTCCGAACTACAATCCCGAGGATGTTGTGAACAATCTCAAGCGCCTGATGGCTGGCGAGCCTACTGAGCCAATGCAGCCTTGGTTCCGTGGTTTCACCGGTGAGGTTGTGGCTGTGGGTGGAGATCGATATAAATTCAGCGGTATCATTAGGGAATGTGGCGAGAAGGAGGTCGAGATCACTGAGTTACCTCTTCGCACCTGGACACAGGATTTCAAGGACAAGCTGGAGGAGATAATCAAGGCCGAGAAGGTGCCATCCTTCATCAAGGATTACAGGGACTACAACACTCACACCAAGGTCCACTTCATTATCCAACTCGATGAAAAACACATGAAGGCTGCTCTGTCTGAAGGCTTGGAGGAAAAATTCAAGCTGACCAAGTCGATTGCAACAACCAATCTGGTGGCTTTCGATCCTGAGGGCCGCATCACCAAGTATGCCACTGTCGATGACATTCTCAAGGAGTTCTATGTCGTCCGTCTCAAATATTATGAACGACGCAAGCAGTTCCAACTGTCAAATCTACAGAGAGAGCTGGAGAAGCTGAGTAACCAAGCTCGCTTCGTGCAGATGATCATTGATGGCAAATTGGTCATCTCGAAGAAGAAAAAGCCTGTTCTAATCACTGAGCTTAAGGAAAAGGGCTTCAAGCCAATTGCCAAGGTAGCTGAGGCCGCCAAGATGGGCGAAGACGAGGCTGTAGTAGAAGAGGGCTTAGAGGAAGGAGAAGATGAGTCAGATGACCCTAACGCTGAGGTGCTATCCAGCTCATTTGACTACCTTCTGGGTATGCCCATGTGGTCACTGACCCAAGAGCGCGTGGAGAAGCTCCGTAGCCAGATCGGCGAGAAAGAAACCGAGGTCGATGTCTTGATTAAGCTGTCCAAGGAGGACATCTGGAACCGCGATTTGGAGGAGTTCATCAAGGAGTGGCGCTTCCAGCTTGAAGATGAGGACCGTCGAGCCCGCAAAGAGGCTGGCTTGGGCTGTCGCGTCCCGACCAAGCTGGCCACTGGTGGCGGTCGTGTCGCGGCTTCGCGCAAGCGTAAGGCAGCCAACGGTGATGATCCAGACGACGAAGACTTCGGGGTCCCAAAGGTGAAGAAGGCCGCCGCAGCTAAGAAAAAGGAGCAGCCCAAAAATAGCTTGATGAATTTCCTCAGTAAACCCCCGAGCAAGTCATCACCATCTGCTGACTCGGACGATGATTTCAACATGGACATGGAAATTCTTCCGAAGAAGAGCCGTGCTACCTCGAAGCCTAAGACTCTTCCCAAACAAGAAGACGACTTTGTCGACATCGACAACGTTCCCCAAGCCTCGCGGGCATCAGCTCACCCGGCTGATGATACCATGGACCTAGATGAGGATGAGATGCCAAAGCCCAAAGTAGCAGCCAAGGCAGCGGTCAAACCAGCTGCTAAACGAGGACCCAAGCCCAAGCCCAAGGTCGAAGAGGACTCGGATGACGATTTCTTGGAGATTGCCAAATCTGAGGCCTCCAAGCCCGCAGTGCAGTCTTCTCGCGCTCGCAAGCCTGTGAAGTACTCAGTGCCTAGCGACTCTGATAGTGACAACGGTGATGATCTTCTTGGAGACGTTAGCATGATGGTCAAGGGCATTGGTGGTGACCCGACCGCTGATTCTCGACAACTCTTTTCGGAGCGCCCCCGCTCGGAAAGCGGTGCCAGTGTGAAGACTACCGCGAAGACTTCCAAGGCCAACGACGATTTCGATCCGGATGAGACGGACTACAGCAAGCTTGTTCCTCAAAACTCCCCACGGCGTTCCATCCAGGTCAAGCCCAAGGACGTCAAGCTCGATGACAACGATGAAGACGACGAGGAGCAACCAGTCAAGCCAGCTGCTCGGGCTAAGGCTGTACCCAAGGCCAAGGCTGCGCCAAAGACTGCTCCTAAGGACGCAGTTATTGAAGACGACGATGACGAGGAGGACGAGCCGATCAAGCCGATTGCTCGGGGTAAAGCAGCACCCAAAGCCAAGGCTGCCCCGAAGACCGCTGCCGCTACCTCGGCACCAAAAGCTCGTGGTCGCCCCAAAAAAGAGCCAGCTCCGAAGCCCGTCCCCAAGTCTGCTCCCCCGACTTTATCCCCGGCGGCCAAGGCCTATGCTTCCAAGCAAGGCAAGGCGAGCAAGAAGATTGTAGATGATTATTCGGAGGATGACATTGATGCCATGGCTAACGACATTTTGGATTCGCCAGCGGGCAAAGTGAATGTTGATATTTCGGAGGACGAAGAGCCCGCTCCCGCCCTCCGTCGCGCGGCTGCAAGCCGTCCTGCTCGTCGTGGCGCCACAAAGCAGAAGAACTCCTATGTCATTGAGGATGACAGCGATGAAGAAGCATCAGCCGATGATTTTGACGAAGACGAAGATGACAGCGACTAAATAGTGAAACAGTGAGGATCAGAAGCCCTTTTTGCGATGCTCTCTCTATTGTGTTTTTATTTTCTTTCATCTCCATGTCTTAATTCATTGGTATTTTATGGAGATCTGGCAGAGCAAGTGGCATGCAAGGCGAATACGAGATGTTTAATTCTAATTGTTTCGATCTCCATATCTTTCAGTCGCATCGTAGGCACCAAAGCTGGTAAAGAAGATCAACACGAAAGAACCACCTAAAATCATAACCTCGTGTCTCGAATTCTCAATGAACACCGTCCAGTCTAACTCATTGCCATAAGAATCAAATAAAACGAAGTTGCATTCTAGCCATGGACCTCCAGCGTCAACTTGTCCATCGAGATCCTCAATCATATTGCATGCGAATCGAATAAGAAGGATAGTGACTTGAACATCTAAAGGCCTCAACTCCTAGTAAAGTCATCAAATCTCACAAAAATGCCTCACAAAATGCATCGAAACAGTACCACCACACCACAGCCCTCAGATCCTAGACCGTAAACGCCATTCCCATGTCGACTTTGTAGCGCAGATCATCAAAGCGAAGCTCGACGTCGCTTACGACTACGAGATTCATCGCCATCAAGAGAGCGAGAGCCAGAAGGCGACGTCATCTCGTCATCGTCCATCTCCGTGTCAGTTCCCGTGTTTTCAAGCTCATTCAAGTGCAGACGAAGAAGAGCTTCCGCAGCCCTGACCTCGCGGGTGAAGGGTGGCGATGGCTCAGGACGGGCAGCTCGGGATGTCCGGCTGGGATACTTCTTAGTCTGGGATTCGGGACTTGTAGAACCGTGGCCAAACGAAGCTCCACCAAGGGTTCTCTTGAGAGGGGGTCCGCGGTAGTCCTCATCGTGAGCATCGTCCATTTGCCAATCATCGTCCGAGTCGGTTAGGTCGTCGTAGTCGCTTGGCATGGTAGCTGCTTCCGACGTGGCGTTGTGCTCGTCGAGGTCGCCGCGCTTGTCGGTTTCCATCATGTGTTCATCCACGGAAGGACAGTTTGGAGTGGAATACATGTTGGACGAACCATCGCTGTCGGTGTCGCTGTCTTCGCTGATACCCCCGGGGACATTCTCCGGGCGTATAGCATCTGAGATGGCTCGGAGGGTAGTCCGGGGTGACTCGACCCGCGAGCGAGGCACTACATTGGAGTTGCGCGGGGGGTTGATGGGGGTGAAGTTAGACGTGGGCGACTGGCTTTTAGGCGACATGTAGTAAGGCTCCGTAGAGGAGTCCCGCGCACTGGTATTACTCTCGGCGTATTGGTGACGCGGGATCTTGAGCGGGGGCAGTGTCAGGGACGAGTCTTGTCGGTCCAGTAACCCCGTACGATCCAGAAGAGTAGGTGTTAAGGAGGGGGCATTGATCGCGGGGGTGCTACCTACGACCCTAGACTTCATCTCCAAGGACCGATAGTGGTTGGAGGTGTTGGTGGCACGCTGCACAATTTCCGGAGGGATGACCATGCGGCCATGGATTTTGCGGTCCGTTGGGGGGATGCACATGGCTGGAAATTCTGTGCCAAACAGTGGAGTCAGGGCGTATCGGATTCTCCAGCAGAAGGTGGCTGCCATGGCTCTGGCGGCTTCATATGGCATCCAGTATCCTATTTGAAAAGCAAGGTGGTTAGATTTGACCATCTGAGGAAGCGGTTCACAGAGGAAGAAGGCAAGGAGATCTTACCTTGAGCAGAAAGTGCTCCACCGGTGATGCTGTGACAGATATCGCGGAGACCAGGGTTCTGGTTCAGCATCTTGGCCGGGGTGGTCTATAACGAGTTAGAATTCCCGAAGACATGGAAGAGCAAGACCTCTTGAACTTGCCTTGGAGTAGCCGTTGCATTTGAAAAGATGTGTAATCCGAACAATGCCGATGTTGTAGTCCCACATAACATGCCATTCCTTTTCTTCGCCAGGTATCTGGAATGTGTATTGAAAAACTAGATGGAAGAGTCAGATGTGAATATCAACGCATGTTCAACGGCACATACCATGGAAACTATCTCGGCCGGTCTTTTCCTGGAAGGTTTTCTTGTCACTGGCATAAGGGATATGACGAGGATAGTCGGCAATGTTGCCCATGGGACGCAACGAGAGCTCTCTATGAGCCTTCTCCAGCTCTGCATCTCTTTCTTCGCAAGGAGGATAGCGGCACTCGCCTTGGATCTTGCCACGACGGAAGACTGGGGCGTCCTTGGCCATCTTCGGCCGCTTCTCACGGGCAGGGAAGGAAGGATAAGGGTGCCGCCTTTCGGGCTGAGGATTCAGTAGGGATTTGATGGATAGCATTAAGAAGTTCAAGTGCTATCCTTGAAAAGAGTTGAACTGCAAAGTTGCTGGGGGAAAAGAAGGAGCTTAATGTCTCTTGGAACAAAAAGCTGTCCAGAAAGATAGAGAAGTCAAACCTGCAAGAAACAAAGTAAAGCAAGACAATCCTAGATCTTTGTTCAAAGGTTTGTCACAGCTTCAGAGAGCTTGGCAAATACGGATTTTCCAGAAGAGACGGATCAGTGACCTGAAGAAATGGGCTTCACCGGTTCTTTTGCCTCTGACCCCAAGGGGGTGAAGTTGGACGAGTCCACGGGCTGTTTGTCTCTCCGCGTGGAAGTGAAAAGTTCCAATGATCTTCGACTTTGGACTGACGGTGCATTTGATCTTCTATGCCCCTGGAAGCAATTACAAAGTTACAGAGAATTTGAGACTTGTGTCTTCTCTCGAGGCCTCACCTGTTTCATCTTCACAGCGACTACGCCTCTTACCCCCAGTTTAGGGAAAGAAAAGCATGACCCGTTTCAGGGATCATGTGGATATCCTGGATTTCATTTAAAAAGGTAGAGAGGCACTGCTGCAAACAGCTCATTATAGTCACAGGTACCTCTAAAGGGCTATAGTTATATGTTACTGAATGCCCTAATATCCCGGGGTGGAAGAGCTCACCCGTTATCCCACCTTTCGTTTCAACTTCTCATTGAAGAAACCATGTCCGATCTTTCTTGGCATTACAGCCAGGGTACTGCAGCAACCGGAGCATTAGGATACCAGTTGAATGGTCCAATAAGAAGGTATATACCCCACTCTACAGCTTCAAAGAGGTCTCAGACTCACGGCAAGTTGCAGGGCAACTTACTCCTTGTATGATGGGAAGCTGCATTGGGCGAGTCCGCGAAGTGCATCTGAGAAAAGCCGCAACGATAAACTTCTGATATCAAAGATACTGGTAAAGGTGACAAGGATCTTCACTTGGGTACCACGCTTCCATGCCTATATAGTGTACCCTGCACAAATGGGTTATACATTTGAGAGATGGGCTAAGGCTGAATGGCATGGTCAAACCAATGGTGATCAGGTTAGGAAACAAACTGGGGTAGTTCTTTCCTACTGAAAATGCACTTATACACTTCACTTCTTCTCTCTGCTGCTTTCTTGAGTGAGGACCCCAATCTGAGACCCTTCACCCTTTCAACTAGAGCACTGATTGAAGTCTGAGAGCGTGGATATAACAGAAACATGGTCTCTCTGGAGGCGAAAGAGACATTACAACGACTTCAAAGAACTTTCCATGCATCCTTCTATGCAGTAGTCTGACACGTTGGCAGCTGCTAGAGCCCACTTTTCAGGTCTTTATCCTTTGCTTTTCTCTCCTTGAACCGACCTATACCAAAGTGTCACACTGACTTCTCCCGGTCCGTTTTTTAATCCGCTATTGTACCCACCTGCCAGTCTAGGGTAGTCTGCATAAGACTTCCAACAGGTGCAAGGGGCCCTTCCGCCAATCGGTGCCGGGCCGGGGCAGCATTATAGAGTACCGCAGAAAACGGTGCATATAGATGCCGGCAGGACGCTACGCAATCTGGTCAGAGACTGTAAAAGTCGAGGACTGGTGAACTAGATGTCAACACAACTGGGCTAGTTTTCGAGGAGGGATAGGCTCAATTGCATTGGAGTCGGTCTGCAAAGAGTCCCAACAGCCGAGACCGATATGAGAGTCCAGAAACGAGGACTGGTTTCCAATGTCTTAGACACTCTGGCGCTGACTTGACATTCTCTTCTGCACCCCCAAAGAGCGGTAAACCGGGACATGCGTGTCCCTCATCTGCGATGCGTCTCAGATCCCGAGCTTCTGGAAAAGGGGTAAGAAGGGAAGCCATGTCTCAATTGGGATGCTGCTGTTGGTGTTTAGGCCTTTTCCCAAGCGGCGATTTTCTTTCCTCTTCATTTTTTCATCAAATCTAAGCCTCTCAGTGACAGTGACTCTTTCAAGTTGCCCTTGGGGGGTGTCTCTTTTTACATGTTTATCAAGAAGTCGGCAGAGTCATCGTTCAGATGAGAGCCGCGCAGTCTTGACGATGCTGCGGTATCATGACAGTAAGGTCTCGATCTCAACACTGGACAAGGGAAAAAAAAACGGAGTGTCACACCCCACATGAGCCTGCAAGACTCGATACTAAATCCAAGTTTCAACTAGGTAAGAGACTGACTTCTATCACAAAGAGATCCAGATCTCGACCCGTTGAACACAGAATGCAAACCGAACCCGAACCCAGACTCGATTCAAGAGGCTGGAGACTCAGAAGGTACCCCTCACCCGTAGCGATTAGACAACATTGCGGAATCTGTGCCACAGCCCTCGAATCCGGGGTATATGGGGTGTGATGAGGTGAAGAGGAAACACAGTTCCGAGCACGACTGAACAAGGCAAGCCTTCGAGGGAGAGGGGAAACACAATGAAAGGGAAAATAAAACCGTCACAGGCTAGCCCGAATCGCAATGCGGCGAATAGGGAGCCGGGTCGGTAGACCGGGATGAAACTCAACGGCTGCCTTGCACTGTTGGGTGATCAAGGCCACTTGCATGAAATTGTGAGCAACTACCCAAGTGGGTTGGGTCGAGGCTTTTTTTTCCCTAGGGTATGAGAGGTGGGAGTCATGGCGCACGGATATAGCAGGATGTGGACTGGATCTAGTTTCCTGGTGAGTAGTACGTATACAATATTTCGTGATATTTGCCCAGATAGTGGTCGAGGTCACTGCGCGAGGCTCGAGGACGGGCAGAGATGTCTGAATTGGGATGATATATGAAAAGCCGAGTTAAGATCATAAAATTATGTAAATGAGATTCCATTAGAAACAATATGAACTCAAGAAAGACATAGACAAGGGGTGTTTGGAGAAAAGAAGTCGACATGTAAAAAATGTCCAGAGTGTTAGGGTTAGAGGGTGAGAGGGAAAAAAAACGAAAAATGGGGGAACAAGAGACATGACAGCTCAAGAATCGCTCAAGAATCGTCCTTCTTTTTTTGTGTTGGGGGAGGGGGGGGGGGTCGTCGAGACACAAGGATTTTTGACGATCATGGATTCTGAAGGTATCCCCAACAAGAAACAGGTGGCTCAAAAACAGATACCACGTGCCATTTGGCACATCCAGCAACTAACACGGCCAGAATAATGATATCCAGTCACCCAAGAATATTCGATTGAGGCTGAGATTTGAGGGCAATTAGAATTCCCGGTTAAGATGACCTAGTATCATGGAGACCTATTCAAATAGCCAGAAGAGGCTCACGGTCACCAGCCTGCTCTGCCGGCTCCACGGACGCAACTATGTCCGACTCAAGAGCCTGGGCGATAGGAGCAGCCGTGGGGGCCTCGGGGAAGTCTTCGTGCTTGACGGTGGGCTCGACAATGGGCTCGACCTTGGCAGGCTTGACAACGGTCTTACGGTTGATCGGGCTCACAGGCTTGGTCGTCCGCGGGGAAGGAGAGCGGCGGGTTCCAATGTAACCCTGGGCCTTAGAGCTGTACTCATCGACATACTGCTTCATCAACTCGGTGGCGTGCAAGGTACGCTCGCCAGCCATGTCCCGAAGCTGGTTGGTCTGGAAGTTGATGATTTCCTGGGCTTCGATAATATGCTCGTCAATGAGCTCACGGTTGTTGATGTAGAAAAGGGGAGCGAAGTATGTGGTGGTCGCGGCAATCACAGCAAAGCCCCAGAAGGGAATGAAGCGGATCAGCCAGTAGCTGATGAAAGCAGCAGTGAAAGCCTTAAAATCCGTTAGTCTCTGTCGTTTGATTTATGTTCATTGGTGACCAATTTAAACCTACCAAAATGGTGTGGAGGATATTCTCGACAAACAGGATGCGTTGGAACTCGATCAGGAAGAAATCAACCAGCTGCTGAAGGTCCTCGAGGACTGCCTCAAAGGTCTCCTTGGGGACAGTGTAGTAACGACGAGGGCGGAATCCACTAGCGACTCCGCGCTGGAAAATGAAATGGCCAGCCAGCTCGACGGTGGCAGTCACTGCACACAATTGTTAACCGACCCCTCTGTCGACCGTGGGTCACGCGACCACTCACCTCCCAACGACATGTACAGGAACTTGAAAACCCAGCGAATGAGAGGCATAAACCGAGCAGCGAATATGAGACAGATCACGCTGGCGTAGGAAACGGCGGTCGCACGGGGTTGTTCCCACTAGAAGCACAGAAAGATTAGCATGGGCTTCTAAATTGAAGACTCGGACGACAACTCACGCTCAAAAGACTGTACATCAAAGAGTGGTAGTCTAGATACTAGTTAATATCCCGCGGCCCAATCTATCCAGTTCTCGAGGCATACAGGTCAATGGTTGACCATCGGCGGTGGTGGTTAAAGGGGTCACACGCGAGTTTGTCAGATCGCGAAACTCATCGCCGGTGCGGGATACTTCGGACTTCACATGATCGACAATTGGGCCTATCAAGAAACTAGTCAGCATGCTTTGGGTGGCTTCGGAGGCTTCCAGATGCTTATTTACCCTTGGTAATAACGTCGCTGATGCCTGAGCGCAGGTGTCAATGATAGTTTTTCCCAGGGAATTGAGGAAGGAAAAAAGAGCACAATACTACAAGATGAGTGGGTTAGCATCGTCATTAGAATTGAGGTGAGCTGGTGATCTTCTTACCTTACTGCCCGTGTTAGGGTAGGTCACGTCACCAGAAGCCATGGCAGTGATGTTTGTGAGCAGGTTAGGGAAGGAAGGGATTTTTTAGATGCGGGATTAGAAATTTCGTATGAAGCGTATCAACTGGGTCAAGAAGTGAGTTCTTGAAGCGAAATTAAAAGGGGGAAAGGGGGGAAAGAGAAGAAGAATACAGAAAAAGATAAGGGTCAACCAAGGTTGTTGCGATGCTGTCATGTGCGTTGCCAAGACCAAGCAGCTATGGATCTCTTTTCTGTGGACGAAGTTGCTATTTACTCTGCTATTTCTTTTGAAATTTCCTAGGTAGAATTGGAAAATATTAATATCCTGCTAGTTTATGTTGTAAAGCACCCTACAAGTACATTTGTGTACGCTATGCTCCACATTGTATTATCAGGCCACCTTCCAAAGACTGTTATAACATGTTAATTAGCTTTATGTTCACTTCTCATCGCCATACACCGAAGCTAGATATATACTGAAGTTCATTGATATTAAATATAGTTCTGACTTTCATACACTTTGTACACCTAGTCTCAACAAGCACGGTCGGCCACATAGATGGCTTTTTGTAACACCCTTTTTGGTGGGTTTTTTTTTTCTAAAAATATCTTGCCCCCCTTCTCAGTTTCGTGGATAAATAATAATAGAAAGAGGCGCTTCACTGTGATAGCGATTTTTTTGTACAACATTTCACTCCACAAGTGGAACAGGGATACCCAACTTCTACTTCCCTAGGTAGTTACTCAGCGAATGCTAAGGTTGATAGTGTTAACAATGCTCTAGTTATGTCCACTCAGTCGTGCTCACTAAGTACTGTACTTCGACTACGCTTGGTATGTTTATGGGGTGATCTTAATTGAAGAGGTACCTGAATGAAAATGGCAGAAATTGCTTTGATTGATTTCTTTTCTAAATAGGGAAATTTTGTGTTGATAGTCCACAGCTGTTGGATGTTGGATATTAATTAGTCACCATTTGAGGGCTTAATGCGTTGTTCTAATGCGGAGACTACCGTGCTCTCCCAACCTGAAGCTATCTATATTTGAAAAAAAAAATTTAAATTTTGAAAAAAATTGAATTAAAAAAAAGTCAAGAGCTAGTTATGGTGGATTTTTTTAGAATAACATTTGACATGACTTTGGGAGTGTACTGATAATGTAATCCTTAGAGCGTGAGTTTTAGGCATTTAGTAAATAGATTGATAGATAGCAAGGACTATCCTGAACTGCCACTCTCTCAGCACAATTGCTCCTCAATCCTCAATCAATACTTCAGTGATAATCGCTCAGACTCGGCGGGAGATCCTGAACATGAGTTCCCCATACACTCTCCTTGGGACCCAGCACAAGTTCAAGAATACCACCATCAGCGAAGAAGTCATGGGTGATCCAATTATTTGTCCACGGTTTGTCGTTCCACTTGGCACTCTGGATATAGATGGACTTATAACTAGGATCAAAATTGATGTTGCGGATAGTGGCAACTTTTCCGGTGAGGGCGTTTCGTATGCTGACTTCGTTGAAATAGGGCGGAGTGATCAGGTAAACGTCCTGGCCGGGCACTGGCCACAGACCCATCATGCTCAAAACAACAAATGAGCCCATGGCTCCGCTATCGTCGTTGCCGGCGATACCATTGACTGTCGTGTTGAATTGGGATGGAATGTAAAAGTGGCTCTGCTTTGCCGAGAGACCTGGCCGTCCCGAGTAGTGGAATTGATAAACGGGTAAGAAGGCCTGTTCATCTCCCACGTAGAGCAAACCAGAGTCATGAAGATAGCTTAGCCGAGAGGTGAAGGAGTTTGCACCGCCAAGTGTCTTGATAAGAGCGCCCATGTCGTGGGGGGCATAGCTGCAAGCAACGCGTTAGATTAGAAGCACAAAGCAGAAGTGAGCACCTACAAGGTATACATCCATGCACTACCTTCATAGGTCTCATGGCCATCAGGATTGAGGTAACATGAGGTAAAGTTCAAAAGAGGACTACAAAAAATCGGATCCTGATAGCCCCATGTGCCGTTCGTGTATCGAGGTTGTAGAAATCCGGTGAAGTTGGTGTCGACCCCCTTGATGCTTGACTTCTGGTCGGGCTTGAACATGTGAGCCCAGTTTTCAGACCGTTTCCTGTATTTCTCAAAGTCAGACTGGTGGCCCATACCCTGTGCCATCTCGGCAATACAAAAGTCATTATAGGCATATTCCACTGTCCTTGATATACTCCGAGTGTGTGTACCTTCACCATCGGGATCATAATCATCAAATGGAATATAGCCGAGATTTTTCCAGCTCCGCAAGCCACCACGGCCTTCTACATCCCAGTTTTGGGGCTCTTCTTCTGCATCTTTGACAACGGCTTCATATGCAGTATCCCAGTCAATACCCGGAACCTTCTTCAGGTACGCATCTGCCATGACCACATCTGCGTTGGACCCGCCTTGCGTGAATCCTTTGCACAGCGACATGCGACAGTCAGGTAAATACCCCTCGTGTCTATAAGTGTCGATCAAGCTGCGCATCATGAGAGATTGTGAGAAAGGATCAACCAGGGTCAGCAGTGGATGAATGCTGCGAAAAGAGTCCCATATGCTGAGCCATCTGGTTAGCATGTTAGTCATCTATTTCGAAGCGGGATTCGCTCACCAATAGTAGCTATCATAGTACGGCTCATCACTTTTCCAGACAGGGTTTTCACCAGTATAGTCCTGAGGGCTAATGAATGTCCGATATGCTCCACTCCAGAAAACCGTTTGTAGATCTGATGAAACTTCAGCAGCATTCACAGAGATAACGTCCATCTTCTTTCGCCAAGCAAATTCAGCAGCGGAAACGGTGCTCTCGAAGTCAAAGTCGGGTTGTTCTCGCTCCGCGTTTGAGCAAGCCTGCTGAACACTGATGAAGCTAACGCCAACGCGAGCAAGAATTCTGTTATCTTTGGGAGCGTGGAATCTGGTAAATGTACCTGCCGAGAGAGTGGACGATGCGTTAGACCCAAGTGTCAACGTTCGTCTGTCAATGTTTACTTGGTTTTTCTCCCAGGTGCCTGTGCCACGAAGCTTTGCTCCTTTGAAATCAACGCAGACATACGACTTGTAACTGCCAATACCAAAGCTCGGGCTGAAAGTGCCACTTGCCGTAATACGCCCAGTCGACTGATCCACATCGGCACTTCCACTTATTCGAGATTGCGGTAAATCCATCAAATCCAGAAGGACCACTGGACTGAGTGACTCCCCGGAGGTTTCACTGAACGTAAACCGATACAAAGCAGATCGATTTGTGGTCGTCATCTCCGCATGAACACCATTCGCCAATGAGATGCTGAAATACCCCGGGCGAGCTTCAGGTGACTTTTGTTCCCAGGCAGCTGCTCTGTCTGATTGTTGCCATTTGCACTGTTTAATATCATCATGCGGGCAATTTCCTTGCGCGAAAATGGGAAAATTTCCCATTGATGGAGACTTTGGAGCCAGTTAGATACATGACATGATCTTCAATACTCTGCAAGACTTACGCCGCCAGTCCCAGAGTCATGCATGTGTGAGAACCCGGTTACAACCTTCGTATCGTAAGCGAAGCCGGCTTGATTCTCACCTGTTGTATCCGCCACGGCT
Source organism: Penicillium digitatum (assembly GCF_016767815.1). NCBI lineage: Eukaryota > Fungi > Ascomycota > Eurotiomycetes > Eurotiales > Aspergillaceae > Penicillium > Penicillium digitatum. The sequence goes on from NC_089387.1 coordinate 3,490,497, forward strand.
TTAGCCATACCTGCAATTATTAGCCTTGCTAGACAACACGAAGCAAGGTATGAATTACCAAACGGCAAAGTCGCGCCAGCAAATACATGGCCTGTAAGAGTTTTCAGCTTTCGGCGACGGAAAAGCTCGTCCTATTCAAGACAAACCTCCATTTGCGGTGCCAATCAACGGATCGACATATTTCAAGACGTCGAAATCATCTAAAGAGTCCTTTGTGGCTATCGCGTTGGAAGCATAGAGGGCTGTTACGATGCCACCGAGGAGCCCCATACGGAGGGAGGGATGATGTGATGGCATAATGGGTCTAGGGAGTATCCACGACCATACAAAAATATGATCCAATAGCTGTCCAGTTTAAAAGTGAGACTAGAAGAAGCGTTCCACTTCAACATTCAAGCTCCTTATCAAGGGATTGGCAAAACGTCGTGGGGAAAGCATTCCAACACAGATCGGCATGCGAACTGCCTTTCGAGGGAAATGAGGGAAAACGGGGAAACTGCCAGTCACATCCTTGGTATCCTTAGACTTTAGACCAATTGACAATATGCAGGAGCAATGCACCAATCCACATAGTATCAACCCTCGGCCAAGGTGGTGTCACATCTATTGTATCTGGTCCGGAAATACGGAGTACACTCTGCCACGCTCGTTTGCTCCCCACAGGAGGAGAGGTCAAGGAGCGAAAAGCGCGAAAATGCGCAAGGAAGATGCTTGAACAAGGCTCCAAGAAAAAAAATCCATGATGACCTGGTTCCTCTGACTGGCTGCCGATCGTTGAGGTGGAGGGGAGCCAATTACCCCGAGCTGCGGGGAACGGTGTCTCTCTAGACGATCCGTCCGTTCCGAGGGCCAACAAGTCGATACTAAGCCAGAGCCTTCATTTCATGTAACCTTCTTCCCGCCTTTTTGTGTCAGACTCATGGAGAGGGTGAAGATGATATGATCAACAGTATGATCGACCGGTCGGGAACCTTTCGGCGAAATTTGGGATTTCCAACATGCATCAGAAGGTCGAAAAATGATGATGTTGGGCAAATATCATGGCCATTCAAAGCGATCGTGTCGGATTAATCGAAAGCCCGAGACATTCAATGTTTGTTCTTTTGCTGCAGTTAAAACTCTTAATCATTACTTCCGTTTCCTTTATAAATAGAAGTCAAAAAAAAGCTTCGTGTAGCCAGGCACGGCCGGTCAGAACATGTCAATAGCAAGGCTATCCCAAGCCCTCCCCCTTTGCTCAGACGCCGGTCTTGAGCTGTTGCGTGAAGCTGTCGAAGGATTGGGAATGGCAGAGTCTCGGGGTGAGTGCCTGGAATCAAGATACGCTTTGATTTGTGCATTCTCGCACTGTAATCGCGAAAAGTCCTCTTGGATATTCACCTTGTCTCGTATTGATGCACGATTTGATTCAATCTCTTTTATCGCCATTCTCAGTTGATGCTTGAACTGTGACGATTGGGTATGGTGATCTGTCTCAGCATCTGGTAGCGCTAGATATTCCAGAAGCTGAGGGTACGTCTCTGCAACAGGAAAAACCTCAGCTGGCGTACCGCGAGAATAGGTTTCATCACCAAGGTTCAAATTAAGGGGATTCACCATTCGCGGGGCCGCCGAGGATATACGCCGTGATGTTGTTGGTGATAAATCGCCACGAATTGAATTGTTTCCAGATGACAGGTCTGAATAGCTGCTTGGAATTGTCCTGCCAGTATTTGGGACTGGGGATGGCACGGGAAACTGGGGTGGTGCCTGATCCCAAGCTCTTGCCCGGCACGACGGACAATGAAAGTTATCTGCAGAACGAACCACGTCCAATAGACATGCAGTATGATAGGATCTACAGCATGTCTGGCAACCAATCAGACTGTCAGGGAGACGACACTCCCAACAAACTATGTTATGAGGTTTTCCAGCATCTGCGATATTTAGTTAGCAGATATCACCGGTCAATTTGATTTGGTAGCACACCAATCCATTCGTGATACACGCGAATTTGTTCAGGGCCTGAAAGAACAGGCTGTGTTGAAGATATTGAGCCCCATCGTATCTGGTTGTGATCTTCAATAGACCGGACCAATGGAGTAGATGAGTCATATTCGCTATCAACGAGAATTGATGGTCTCCGAAGCATGATGGGGTTTTTGTAGAAGTGAAGTAAATGACGACAGGAAGTACAAGGGAAAATGAACCAAACTCCGAGTTCCAAGCGAGAAATTCCCGGGCTTATATAATCACTCCTTAAGCCCGCCTTGCACGCATCTTGCATCGTTCATTCTAGATTTCCTGCCCTCCAATTGCATCTTCCCTCGATCTGTTTTCGAGATGTGAAGTAACTGTGTGTACAAAAAAAGACGCAAAGTGGTACTTTTCCTATAACCTCAAAAACCGAGCACTAAGCCCTGGAGATCACGACACTGGCACAAAACCCACAATGCCTGGGGTGCCATCTAACAAGGCTTGCGAGCGTTGCAAAAAGAGGCATCTCAAAGTTGGTTTGACATCATTCGAACAAGAATTTGCAGATCATCGCTAACATGTGGCAGTGTGATGAGACTCGCCCTCATTGTCAGCGGTGCACCACTGCAGGGGCAGAATGCCCGGGGTATGTTCAAACCCGCAAATTCATCGACCAAGGAGCCACAGTAAGGCGCCGCTATGCTCCATATCAGGAGCCTCATTCAAAACCAGGCCCTGCATTCAATTCAAGCAAAGTAGGTCAAACTACCAATTTATGATTCTACTCCGGGCACTCGTGCTTCGCGATAGGTCCCCGCAAAGCTGATATCAAACCCAACGCAGCCAAAAAGCTCACGAGTAGGACGTGATGAGCAGATTTTGCAATGGAGCCACAATCAAGAGAAAGACAATCCAGTTTTTCATTTTCATGTGGGGGAGACAAGGTTAGACTCAAGTAACCCGGTGATAATAGAGATGCCTGGTCCTTCTAGCCGCTCAGAGGTTACTATGGGGAGTAGCCAGCAAACAACTATGCATGCCCCAGAAAGCCCGGCTATCTCTATTCCCAACTCCAACTCTGGGATCGAGGAAGGCAGCGGATCTACAAGAAACACGATTTATAACTCGACTTCACCAGCTGCGGCCCCAGGAGGATTCCCGACTTTTGATAACCCCTACAACCCAATTCCATATAAACACCCCGATCACCAAAGGGTCATCTCCGAAAGCTCATCACATCGAAGTGAAAAAGATGAATTCCAAGATATCTTCTCTGAGCTCATGACTGGAACTGAACATGAGATTGCGTTCCTCACTCGACATTACTCGGAGATTATAGGCCCATGGTACGTACAATAGATGTTTCTCTCTGCTTGTACAATGTATTGATAATGCAACTAGGTTGGATTTGTCGGATTCTCGGAACTTCTTCACTGTCCATGCACCTATTCGAGCCATCAACAATCTGTCCGTGAAGTATGCCATTGCAGCACTAGCAGCCAAACACCTAGCTCGTTTGAAAGGGATTAAGGCTTCCACGGGGGGAATTTTCACGAGCCCTGCGACTACGGAAACCTACCCAAATTCAAGTCAAGTTGACTGGTTTCTCAAGGCTGCCAATTACTATTACCTAGCAGCTTCGGATTTGAATAACATGACGTCTGATGGCTATACCACTGTGTCCAGCTCAGCTATTTTGGAATCCCCCTTTGAGATCGTTGGTCGATGGATCAGCTCTGGTCAGACTCAAGCGAGCATGAAGCCCGGGAGCGAAGATCCAAGCGACGTGGCAGTCATTCGAAAGACAGAGGAGCTTTTGGCGGCTGCTACGCTTCTTACCATGTGCAGACTTTTAGATATGCCCGGGGACGAGTGGCACATGTAAGACATCCTCATTGGCGATTTTTTTTACTACTAACACTTAGACCCAGGCAACTTGCTCGTATTCGTCCTTTGTTTGAGTCTATTCTCAGTTTACACTCGGCAACATCCGCCCTGTTTTCTCACGGCATTCAGGCTGCATTCTGGAATTTCGCTCGCCAAGACTATCTCGGTTCTTATTTAACCCGATCACCTACACACTTCGACCCAGAAAACCTGGCACTCTGGCGGGCAGCAGGAATTTCAATTAATGACCAGAAAGAGTTTCATCTTATCCGAAATGGGTCAACTCTATCACAGGAAGATCAGGCTGCTAATGGCTTGATCTGGCTTGTCACGAAAGTCATCAACTTTCTTGCCAGGTCTAAACAATTACAGCTCGCGCAATGGACAGGGTCTTCGCCGGGAGCTTCACCTGAAATCCAAGGTACAACACCAAACACCGCTCAACTACCATATCCGGACACAGATACCTGGCTCAAACTATCTTTCGAGTTTCAAACATGGTTTGAAAATGTGCCTGAAACGTTCCGTTCTTCTGTGCGGATCGAACGCCCCAAGGATAAATCAAAGACTGCCGAGGGGAGTTATTTGCCATTCCCAGAAATATTTTATAGTTTGACAGCTTGTGCTGCTGCCATGCAACATTACCATTTCGGGCGCATCGCATTGTTACTCAATCGCCCGGCAGACGTGATCAGTGCACCATCTACAGCCTTTGACCGCTTACAAGGGTACCGGGAAGTCACGAAAGAGGTCGAGTTTCGCTCCCGTGAAGTCGGCGGCATTGCATTGGGCCGCCCCCAGGGTGGGGTTCGCATATTCATGGTTCCGCTTCTTGTAGCTGTTGGACAGTGTCTTGAAAATTACGAGGAACATCAGATTATTGTTGATCTGCTACGGGGTGTCGAAGCTGACTTGGGATGGACCACTGAATATGCCATTCGGAAACTCCACGACTATTGGAATCAATAATTTTTTCTTGATTTCTGTTTCTACGTCGGGAGAGGCCATGGACTACACTGTGTCTAAATTTCTATATACCTTATATGCTTAATTCCAAATATTCTTTTGAGCAAAGTGCACTGATTAGTTGATGAAAATTATCGCCTCTTGTGCTTCAACGGGAATGATTTCCGAGGTTTTGGCTATGACGCTTGATGGGATGATGGTATTCTTCCATCACGTATACTTAGCGTGTGATAGTAACTTCATTCCAAAATTTCTGAAAGCAAGTCCATTGTAGCATTGTAACATTGTGTCAAAATTGAAATAAAGACAATTTTCTAGTCTAGCAGTGATAAGGGACTAACAGAAACAGAGATCAACGCGAATAATTTCTCCATAAAACCAATGGGAAACTTTTTAATGCAACCGGTTCTTATATCCTGTATCAACGAGGCATACTCTTTCTTTCCATCGCTCTGATTCAAATCCCAACCCAACCCTCGGCGTAGCTAGAGACATATGCCATCCTCATGTTTCAAAATGCGGTTATTCTGAGGAACTTGACAGATCTTCAACCGGATCTAGTTCTGGTCTCTTCTGATGAACGTTCAGAGAGATATCTTTCAACGGGATCTGGGTCACCGGAACCACAGGAAGAAACCCTTCGGCCAGCTTTCTTTCTGTCGGAGGCCAAGGTCTGCGCGAATGGTGACAGTTCCCGAATCCTAGGGCCTTTCCAATAGAATATGTATATTGGAATGGTGAAGAGAATCGCCATAAATCCCAAGAAGGTGGAAGGCCATTCAAGGTGGTGTGTCGTACCCATGTGTGTGTACACTTTATTTCGCGGTCAGGGGATATTCTATTGTAGGATTGTGGTTACTCACTGGGCACTGAATACATCGCTGCAATGCCGGCCAAAAAATCACGCGCGAATCCGTTTCCCCCTGTGGCGGAGGCTGAATATGGACCATACGCGGCAATCATGTAGTCAATTGTGGCCATGTAGATAGCGTACTTGATCAACAGAATACCATATCAGTCTTGTATTATTGTAGTAAGGGACAGAGATGTTATTCCCTCATCACTCACATTGGCAATGGCAATCAAGGCCGAGAATATCATAGGTGCAATCCAATGGACATGAGGTGGACCCAGACTTGTCCACGCAAATCCAAATAGGCCGATTGTCAAGAGAGGAGCCACTGTAGCGAGTTAGTAATGAGAGAAAAAATGAAGGAAAGTCTGAAGATAAGTACCCCATAGCAACCAGTAAAGACGAGCTTCTGGCTGAAGAGCATCTGGGTCTTTCTCTCTAATTTTGCGATGTTTATGAATCCATGGAACAAACGAAAAATAGGCAATGAAATAGCCCACCAGAAGTCTGTCAAATCATCAGAACCAGCCTGAATTCAAAGTCGTGCGTACTCACGGGAGGAATGAAAGTCCAGTTGTAATTGTAGTGAAGTGCCATTGCTTGTATACCGGCGTGTAAGATTGGAGGAAAGTGAAGATGAGAGAATCGCTGAAGCCGCTGAGCAGAGATAGGCATAGGACGATAGGCTCACGCATGAACATAACAAACGGTCGTATCCAAACCATGAACACCCAGCGGAAGGACATGCGAGTTTTCTTCAGCTCGTCGCCACTCCACACCATATCCCCATTTTTCCGCCTCCGCCTAGCCTCTCTCGTGATAAGAATACTGCACCTGGTCTCGGGAATGAAGAAGTGCAATATCTGTACAAAGCCTCCAAGAATAAGCTGTAGCCAGAAGTTCCAATGCCAGCTCAGGAAGGTTGCCACAAAGCCCCCAACGACTGGGGCAATGACCGAGCCTGCCACAGAGGATAGCACAATGAAAGCCACAGCATATTGTTGATCCTCTGGCTCCCACATGTCTGCTACCATGCCGAGTGTTACAGAGCCCCCCGCGGAGGATAAACCACCGAGAATACGGCAGATAACAATGGTGCCAAAGTTGGGAGCCAGAGCGCAGGGGATTTGCCAAATATTGACGAAGAACAAACTGAGCTGCATGATTGGCCATCGACCAAACTCTTCGCTGAAAGGTGCCCAAAACTCACAGCCAAATGCATAGGCAACGAGAAATCCCATCTGACCAATACGTGCGGCCTGCTCTGAGATGCTGAAGTGTTTCGCGTACAGGGTGATGCTGCTGGCATAGAAACTAGCATTGAAGTTCATGGATGTTTGGACAGCAAAGATGACGGAGAGGATACTCCATTTCTTCCACCAGGGATAGGAATATCCTAACTTGTCGTAACACTCCCATTCTTTCAACTCATCTCTGGCCTGCCCATCGACAGCTCCATCTGCACCCTCTTTCTTTCGGCGGCTGGGCCTAGTAGTACCCCCAGGAGAACGGATTTCACCATCAGTGTCATCTTGCTTCTCCGCATCTCTATCTGCCTGATCTTGATTGGAGAATGGGTCTTCGTGGTGACTCATTGTAGTGAGGTATTCGACAAAAATGACTCGAGAGCTGCCAGCAGAATAGAACTCAAAAGAACAAGAGCCGCCATTCTGAATATCAGGCATAAACCGGGGCCCCAGGCCTAGTTAAATGCTTTTTGGGGTTGTCTAGAGAAGTGTCAAGGGTCTATTACATCGACTCTGTACATAAACTATCGATGTTTCCGATTGGCCCGGGTGACCAACACATTCTGGCTCGACCAAGCTTTACCAAGCTTCTTCGCGTGTTTCGTGGTGTGGAGGTGACATCCGGGGATCATGACTCTATCGATCATCATTGGGCTCAGCGATATCCTCCACACTCTAGGGGTTTGAGGATGAGGCCCCAGCCGACAGGCCGCAATTCTAATCCGGCAACGCAGACATTTTGGGTCCAGCCTCTTGAAACTTTTGAAGAGAAGGAGCTAACAAGTGAAATGGCTCGGAACATCCTCCGGCGTAGTACTACATATTCCTAATGAGGGCAACAAGAGGGCCAGTCGATGGCGAAGCCGGGATAAAGATCATAAATTACAATGGAAGAAAGAAAGGTTTACAGAGAAAGGCTCTGGTAAATATAGCCAAGGTAGACACGCATCCATAGTCTCAAAGAAGTAAAATTGGAGCATACTACTACACACTCAACTTCCAAGATTACCTAGATCATGTCCGCCACTCTTAGTCCCAAAAATAGTCAGGTCTCTCAATGCGGAATGGCACCAAGCGGCCTCCAAACTCGGCACAATGCCGTTGAGAATTTGCCGAATGGTCTTCAAAATAAGCCATTAAGACAGAGACATCGGGAGTATGAGAATAGCAAAAAAAAGCTGAAGGTGCTTAGCGCAATGAATCTGAAGGACTAGGAGCCCTACGGAGCAGAGATGGAGGCTATTTGCATGCCACTTTGACCGGAGCCCTGCTACTGGTTGACCTCGAAATGCGATAGACACATCAGGCTAATGGGCACAGGGCTATTCTTACCATTGGTAGCTGATCACCTTGCTTTCCCGGTCGAGTTCTGCCCCTGCAGAGGTCTAATTTTTCATCTTGTACTTGAATAACAGGGGGCCCCAACCTGACCACACGATGAGAGTAAGACTGGCAAACTCTCTGGGAATCGCCTTCGACTCTCTAAGCGACTTCGTGTAAAGTCAAGCTTTAGGGATAAGTAAAAACTTTTATGCCCATCAGATTGTGGGGGAGCGAGTATGCACAATGGTATGACCATGTGCCAACGTACCAATATGGCTGCGTATTGGAAATTACCACATCCAGTGTCAGACAATGTTGTAGGCTACGCAAAAACTAAGGCTTTTATCATGGTCTAGTAAAATGCCCTGTGCACAAAAAGGTCAAAAACAAAATGCTCACACTCGGAGTCGAACCGAGGATCTCATGATTACTAGTCATGCGCTTTACCACTAAGCCATGCGAGCTGATTGGTGGACTCTTTTCCCAGTGTGGCCTTACATATCACAAAAAGAAGAGGATCTCACTATTTCTCCATAGCCTCGATAGCTCTGTCTCTGGTTGTAGCACGCACTAGGCGAGGGAAAGAACGCGATTCGGACGGGGTGCTTAGAGTGGAGTCTCTAGAATTGAAGGAATATTAGTAAGGAGGAAATTGGCAAGCTTTCAATGATTATAAGATATTTGGGTCGTCGGGTATTAAATAGATGTCTCTTGATCAGATGCCTGCAATGAGGACTTGAGAAACACTCCAGCTAGTTGCATGTTATGAACTAGATTACGAATGGCAAGCTTTGGTATTCGAACTGAGCTGATTATCATCCACTCGAACACATCGGCAGGTGTAAACGACATTCGCTCTTCTGATATCACCATAGAGGAAACCAGTATTTTTCATACTGAAACTTCCTTTCGAAGTCGCAAGGGACCTGTCTTCTACCTCCTAGCACTAGTTTAAAGAAATATGCCGACGTTCTCAGTCTGTTCAAACTGCTATTGTATTCGATCTATCGCTAAAGCCGACACCGACCCAAACAACAAAATTTAAGTGATACTGTTTCCGGGGGACTTGAAGGCTATATGCCGCACATATCCCTAAAAATGTAGCATTCAAGAGATTGTGTCCGAAGAGCTCGACTCAGATATCACGGATGAAAATGATGATGACGACGACCAAACAAGTCCAAACCGTTAGCGCTTGGCAAATTTACCAAGGCCATCATTGAAGAGATCTGCCCGCTAAAAAATTGAGGGTGCTCTCAATGATGCGCTGACCCAAACGCGAAGGAAGATTCAAAAAAGCCTCAATCAGAGTAGTTGAGCATGTTCATAATTATAGTAATATCAGTTCCAGCAGAAACTGACTAAGCTTAGATTGGTCAATATCGGAAGCCCTAAAAGAGATGAAGGTACGGAGATTTATCTCCACGTCACCAAGACAGATATTCTGTTCCATTGGTATGTAAGAGAGATGATGTTCAGTCTACAAATGAAGCTGTAGATGAAACTGGAGATCTCTGGATGCGTTGTAGAAGAGAGAAGCTATCTACAGGTTTAGCTAGACTAAGTACTAGGAGCAAACAAAGAAATCATGTGACTTCTAACAGTGTGTTAAATTTCTAAAAAGTACCAAGGCTGTGGGGAAACACATATAGTAATGCCCCGATTTTGAGAAGTGGCCATTTTGGGGGTAGTGATAATACGCATTACTGGTAGGGACATATCCGTACACACGCTAGACACATAAACATGACTAACCTTCAGCCAGAGACACATCTCATTCATCTATTCCATCATTCCACGTCAAGTACCATATGGCTCTCGAGAGTAAATTCCTGGTCAGCTTCGAAAACAGCTCTGATTTTGTTTGCTGGGTAAGTTTTCATGATTGAAGAGTCCTAGATACGGGGAAAGAAAGTTGATAGAAGGCTGCATCTCATGGATCTACCCGGTCACCAATCCACCTACAGCGAGGCTACTGGGCGAAACTTCTGCTAGCTTCAACTTCACCGCCAGAAGATCTCATCTGGCTGTTCAAGAAGGGCTTAATCTTTCATTGGCTGGTCTTCTGTTCCTAGCCGGAAGCTTTGTCATCCCGATGTTCATGCGGCAAAATTCTCGGATCGCATCTTGAGAGTTGGTAAGATCAACGATACTCTAGGTCTGACAAGAAAGCTAATCGACCTTTTTCCATGCGAGCTAGAATCGTTTGCGCTGTAGAGTCAGTAGGGTTGGAGCTAAACAATGCGGTTAACATGGTCTGCCTCTTACTTATGGTTTGGATTACATGCCCGGATATGGGTGCATCAAAGAGCCGGCTGTGAAACTTGGTAGATTCTGTTAAATCCATGGTTAGGGCAATACAGCCAGGAGAGTCCCTAAAGCATCAATTCATAAACTTCGAGACTAGATTGAAAATAAATGAACGACAGATCATCGTGATGCCTCGTAGTTCAATGCGCCATTATGGTACTAAGAAGACAATATCAGAAAATCGCTGGACTGACTCATCGGCTTCTAGGTCAAAATCCTAGCTCTCATTTGCTCAGTTGTTAGTCGCTTGGTCTCCCATCTGGAAAGCGGACCGAGAGCGCAAATTCGCTCCAGGCCTGCGAATTTAACGCACCACAAATTCAACCTGTGTCCACAGTGTTACTGTTGGAAGGTCGCGTGACCACCACTGTTTGCTCCCAGTACTTAGTCTCAGTCATAGCATGTAGATGGTTTCTCTCTCTCTCAACGCATCAAGAGATTTCCAGTTACATCTACATTCATCGTGGATCTCTAGTATCTCTAACAGTTACGTAGATTATGCATTTATGGCCGCGAGTGTTTTCTGCCTAAGGCGACATGCCCGGAGACCGATTAGGGCAAGTTCCATCATCACTTCGAGCCCAATGTGACCATAACTTCGCCTCTTCTTTAATCAGAAAATGGATCTTCTGTATCTTTTTACTACATACGCGGCTGAGTTCTGCTAGGGAGGGAATCATATCGTTAGCCTGGGCTTTAGGAACAAAACCGCTCAAACGGAGAACCTCTTCCCAAGGTTGACAAGATCAACATTCCTGTCAGTTTTACCCTTGGTGATAAGTATAGTTACGAAGCTACCAAATATGAGACAGATGAATGGCTGTTTGAGAATGAAGCTAAATCAAAAAGGGAGAGGAGAAAGTTTATAGACGGGCTCATGGGTTCTGTATGCGGGCTGACATGCAAGTGCAATTATATTGTAAGCAGCATTCTTCCACTTTATCCAAAGCATCCTCTTAAGGCAGTCCGTCAGAACAAGACACAAAAAAGAAAATTACACTTAACCGACGGGACTTGGGGTCGTAAGTGAAAACAATACCACCAAGCCACGCGAGTGGCTTGTAAATTGGACACAAAGCTTTTTGTGGAAAAAAAAAGAAGAAGATGCTCACACTCGGAGTCGAACCGAGGATCTCATGATTACTAGTCATGCGCTTTACCACTAAGCCATGCGAGCCGTTGCGTGGACAAAAATTCCGAACTCTGCGGTTATACGCCTATCTTTGTGAACGATCAAAATTCGTGTCCGTCCATGCAAAAAAAATCAGTTACCTTCGGCTCATGAAGCCTCGTTGAAGATGGAAAGCCGAAAGCTCTAGCACCTCCATATGGAAGAGCTATCTGTCCAAATCTGTGCATTTGTATTTATGTCACCTCAACATATCTATCACTATGCATCTAGATTTGAACTTGATAGAGATGGTGTACTGGCTACAAAGGAAGTTGTAGATGTAACTGGAAAATCTCTTAATGCGTGGAGAGAGAGAAACTATTTACAGGCACTAGCCAGACTAAAGTACTGGAACAAACAGAGAATTCACATGACTTCCAACATAACATTTGTGTTCTTGACACAAGTTGTCTGTGGTTGCTAAATCCTATAATTTTTTGGCACGCGCAAACCAAACTGGCGTGAGATAATTAAAGGCACAATCCATTCCACCAATTAGCTCGCATGGCTTAGTGGTAAAGCGCATGACTAGTAATCATGAGATCCTCGGTTCGACTCCGAGTGTGAGCACTTTCTTTTTGGCCTTGGAAAAGAAGATAGTCGTTTGCTTAATAAAGCTAGCAATGTGATTTTTCTTCATAAACAGTCTATCAACTGTATATATATTTGCAATTCGATTTTTTGCTTCCATTTAACAGAGGGTTTGAATACTTTTTTTAAAAAAAGGTATAGGCCAATTAGTTTGTGATTTCTTTTGTGATTTATCCTATATACAATCCGTTGTGTAACGGATAAAGGTTCTTATAATGACGTGTTTCACCAGTGAGCTACACACACCATCGAGCTACGCACCCTACCTAAAACGCGTCCAGGAACTAGATCTTACTAAGTTTAACCACCCACTATACCACCAATTCGTACTCAATCTTCTCAAGATTCAATAGAGAGAGGGTAGTGTTACCAGCCAGTTCTTTAAACAAAAGAGTGCATTTCAACGAGAATACTAAGTACAGAGAGAGAAGAAGAAAGAAAGAAAGAAACCTGCGAGACAGGAACCTTTTATGGGGTCCTGTCACGATCCAACAATCAAACAATACAAACCTCGTCAAGACGGAAACTTCCGGCAGAAATCCTCCCAGATCGTCACACACATTACCTATCTCTAGAGTAGGTATAGCAGTTTCGAATATAAGTCACGTTTACAGTTCTCTTCAATCATAGCAGCCTCTTCAGCAAGCTATATAAACTCAGCTAGGAAATCGGTAAAGCTATCCTTCAGTTTTATCATTAACTTATGGTATATAGTGTAAGCTTTAGCACGTCGATTCGGGTTCGCAAAAATAGTCTTTAGATAGACGATTATATCTTCGGCGTCTATATGTAGATTACTAGAATCAAAACTTATTCGAGGAGCAATATATAGCTAAGCCTTTCCTTCGCAACGACTCTGTCACGGTGCGAACCGTGACACTCTTCAAAATTCTTTTTTTTTTAATACGAAAGGCGGTAAACGAAACCCTTCTATTAGATTTCTCTAACTTCAGAGTTGAGTATAATGGCTAAAACGGTCCTTGTTTTCACATGTCTGCTCGCATGGCTTAGTGGTAAAGCGCATGACTAGTAATCATGAGATCCTCGGTTCGACTCCGAGTGTGAGCATTTTTGGCTCTTTTTTGCACAGTTTGTCCAGTTTATCACCCTCTCTTAGACAGAGTACTGTCCATGTGGATCTGGCAAGATCACGCTAGTTTTTGCTAGCGCGGTGTATTGCACATAACCGTGCCAAGCGCCCAACCACCCATCCTGGGTAGTTGGTGCGCCCCACCAAACGCAAAATTTTCAATTTATTATCACTTTTGTACCTATTTTACACCACACCACGATGTCAGACCGAACCAAAAAAAATGGAAACCCAAATCCAGCCTGCATTCAAAGCCTTCTCCCAGGCTAACAAGCCTCACATCGCCCAACTAGCGCGGGAATTTGACGTACCATACTGTCAGGGTGCGGGCTGGCAGGACGGTATGATAGGAGATGACTGGCAGGGACAGGTCGTAACAGATCAGATTCACATTGACAGGCAGGTACAGGCAGGGGCAGGCTAATATACAAGACGTAGCTCGAAGAGCTACAATAGGATCTAGAACTGAAGTTCAAGATAAACAGGTCGGAGATCACGTGCCGTGATCTTCCTCTAACTAAGCATCACGGTTCGCACCGTGACAGTACCCCCTCCCTTAGAGCCGAGCTCCGTCGAGGCGAGGCTTGTGCGGGTATCTTCGGTGGAAGTTCCGTACGATCTCGCGGGCGTGGTCCAGGTATTCAGCAGGCTCTTCAGTGGGTTCGTCGTAACCAATCCATTTGACGGTGTACTTCAGACGCGGGCCTCCTCGGCCTCGTCGTTCCCAGCGGGAATCTAGGATGTCTTCAACTTCCCATTCTTCCAGTCCTTCGACTTCGACAGGCGGTGCGGGTTCAGTAACTTGTCCATTTACCGGGTTCGTGGCGGCAGGCTGTAGCAGGCTGACGTTAAACACAGGGTGGATCTTCATACTAGCAGGCAGTTCGAGCTTGTAAGCGTGTGCACTTATAGCTTCTAGGACCTTAAAGGGGCCTAGGTTCTTCCAGTCCAGTTTCTTCTGCGGGCGGAGGGTTCGGATATTCCTGGCGTTCAGCCAGACCAGTTGTCCAGGACGGTATCGGCGGGCAGGGGCGCGGTGACGGTTCGTTTGTTCTTCGTATCGGGCTTGTGCGGACAGTATCTCGGCGCGGACGTACTCAGTCAGTTCTTGCATTCGTGTAGCGAACTTTTCCGCGTCTCGGGTCGCAGGGTGACTGGCAGGCTGGGATGGTTCGAACCCGATGCGGGGGTGGAACCCATAGTTCGCGTAGAACGGAGAAACTCGGGTGCTCTCGGAGTAATGAGAGTTTGCAGTGAATTCGGCCAGCGGGAGCCATTCAGACCAGTCATCCTGTAAGTAGGACACATACGCTCGGAGGTATTGTTCCAGTACGGCGTTCGCGCGTTCAGTCTGGCCATCAGTTTCCGGGTGATAAGCGGTTGACAGCAGGTTGGTGATTCGCAGGCGCTTTGTCAGGTGTTTCCAGAATTGGGCCACGAACTGGGGTCCTCGGTCAGATACAACGGTATTCGGCAGGCCGTGCAGTTTCCAGACATGACCGGTGTACAGGCGGGCGACTTCTTCAGCGTTGCAGGTTCCCTTGCAGTGTATGAAGTGCTTCATCTTGGTCAGACGGTCTACCACGACTAGGATGGCGTCGTAACCGTAGCTCAGGGGCAGGTGCGTGATGAAGTCCATGCTGATATCTTGCCAGGCTCTCTCAGGTACGGGCAGTTGTCTCAGGATCCCTTGACGGACTTCTCGGGCGGGGGTGATACGGCGGCAGGTATGGCAGTTCTTGGTCCAGTCGCTCACGTACTGGTATACTCTAGGCCAGTAGTATTCTCGGGACAGCAGTTCATAGGTCTTCGACCGGCCAGGGTGTCCCACGGTGGGCTTGTCATGACACAGGCGCAGTATTTCAGCTTTCAGTTCATCGTTGTCAGGGACGTACAAGCGGTTCCGGTAGTAGAGGTAGTTGCCTCTTCGTTCGCAGTCGGCAAGTGTAATCTCAGGGTGACGGCTAGCGTTCTTGTCTAACGCTTCCAGGATAGATTGTACTACTTTATCTTGGTTGTAGGCTTCCAGCAGTAAATCCTTGATCGTAGATGGTGGTTCGGGCAGGTTGTTCTCGATGAATCGGACTCTTGTTTCAGGAGCAGCGGTGATGGGCGGATCGGCAATGTCGGGCGGAACGGTGATAGTAGGCGGGACTTCAGCGGTAGCAGGCGGTTCTTCTGGCAGGTCTGGCAGTTCAGGTGGAGTGGTTGTAGTGACTCCGTTTCTCTGTCGTGTTGTGACGTTTATCTGTAGGTTTTCTTTCTTCAGAACAGTCTGGCTCTGATGCGCTAAGCGCTCATCCCCCTCTTTAGGGATATCCTCTGACCTCCTGGTCAGGGCGTCGGGCTTTGCACCTTGTTTTCCGGGACGGTACGTGATCTTGAAGTTAAACCGGGACAGGAATTCAGACCATCGGGCTTGGCGGCGGTTCAGGAGTTTCGTTGTCGTGAAATATTCCAGATTGCGGTGGTCAGTTATGACCTTCACGGGCGAGGGTGTGCCCTCCAGTTCGGGACGCCACTCTTCGAAGCAGCGGATTATGGCTAGCAGTTCTTTATCGTATATCTCATAGTTACACTCGGCGGCGGAGTGTTTTTTCGAGAAAAATGCGATAGGGTGCAGTATTCCAGCGTCATCGTACTGAGACAGTACACCGGCAGAGACAAAATC
This sequence comes from Penicillium digitatum, assembly GCF_016767815.1. Taxonomy (NCBI): domain Eukaryota; kingdom Fungi; phylum Ascomycota; class Eurotiomycetes; order Eurotiales; family Aspergillaceae; genus Penicillium; species Penicillium digitatum. The sequence continues at coordinate 3,506,562 of NC_089387.1, forward strand.
AGACGCGTCTGTTTCCAGGACTATCTCCTTGGACCAGTCAAACGCTTTCAGAACCGGGGCAGATGTAAACGCCTTCTTCAAGGCTTCGAAGCTCAGCTGGCAGACAGGTGTCCATTCGAAACGGACGTCTTTCTTCGTGAGTCTCACGAGCGGGGCGATGACTTTCGAGAAGTCTCTGATAAAGCGGCGGTAGAAGTTGCCGAAACCAATAAAGGCTTGCACATCAGTCAGACAGGTCGGTGTTTTCCAGCTCACGATCGTTTCGATCTTGTCGGGGTCCATACGGATACCATCTTCACCGATGATAATACCAAGGAACTTCGTCTCGGACACACAGAATTCGCATTTCGATAGTTTTGCGAACAGGCCTGCCTCTCGGAGGCGCTGGAGGACTTTTCGTACATGTTCTATGTGTTCCGCACGCGTGCGGCTGTAAATCAGGATATCGTCCAGGTAAGCAGTACAGAAACAGTCCAGGTACTCTCGTAACGTGTCGTTGATAAATCGTTGGAAGGATGCGGGGGCTCCAGTTAAACCAAATGGCATCACCAATGATTCGAACAGTCCTAATCTCGTACGGAAGGCAGTCAGGTATTCTTGTCCCTTCGCAATTCGCAGATTGTTGAAGGCGGAGATGATATCAATCTTCGTAAAGAACTTCATCCCTTTCAGGTTATTCAGGGTTTCCTTGGTCAGCGGCAACGGGTAACGGTCCTTAACAGTGATTGCGTTCAGTGCACGGTAATCCACGCAGAAGCGGAGACCTCCGCCGGGTTTCTTCACGAACAGAACAGGCGAGGCAGCGGGCGAGGAGCTGGGCCGAATGAACCCTTTCCTCAGGTTATCTTCGATCCAGTCTTTCAGGACCTCGAGCTCATTTCGGGACATGGGATAGAGGGGCCCAAAAGGTAAGGGTTTGTCCTCTTGTAAGACCATCTTGTGGTCGTATGATCGGTGGGGTGGCAAGCGCTCGGCTTCCTTGGGTGAGAACACTTCGGCGAAGTCTCTAAACTCTTCAGGCAGTGCAGACACGGGGTCAGGTTCAGTGTCGGTCTTGGGGTTCAGTGCAGTCTCGATGTCCGCGGTTGTAATTGCGAACATGCTGTATTTCTTTCTTGCATACGCAGCACACGCAGCTAGCGATACGGCTGCAATGTCTCGTTTCTCGAGACCAGTTGGTCGTGCAGGCAGGTTCCTCGGACGGGACTTTACAGGTAGCAGGCGGTTCTTCAGTGGTAGCAGGCGGATCTTCAGTGGTAGCAGGCGGTTCTTCAGCGGTAGCAGGCGGTTCTTCGGTGGTAGCAGGCGGTTCTTCAGCGGTAGCAGGCGGTTCTTCAGCGGTAGCAGGCGGTTCTTCGGTGGTAGCAGGCGGTTCTTCAGCGGTAGCAGGCGGTTCTTCAGCGGTAGCAGGCGGTTCTTCGGTGGTAGCAGGCGGTTCTTCAGTGGTAGCAGGCGGTTCTTCAGCGGTAGCAGGCGGTTCTTCAGTGGTAGCAGGCGGTTCTTCAGTGGTAGCGGTCTGCTCAGGACCGGGTCTACCAGAGTTCAGTTCGGGGGCTTTCGGGGCGGTTCAGACATTTTCAGACAGTCAACTCCTAGGGGTAGGAGCTACGTAGTGTCAGGGTGCGGGCTGGCAGGACGGTATGATAGGAGATGACTGGCAGGGACAGGTCGTAACAGATCAGATTCACATTGACAGGCAGGTACAGGCAGGGGCAGGCTAATATACAAGACGTAGCTCGAAGAGCTACAACAGGATCTAGAACTGAAGTTCAAGATAAACAGGTCGGAGATCACGTGTCGTGATCTTCCTTTTACTAAGCATTACGCTTCACACCGTGACATGACTAACTTTAAAACGCTAATTATCCGGAAGGCCGTTGAACTATCATTTAATAAAAACTTTACCTTTAAAAATCATGTATAGAGGAAGCGCCTATCTAGAAGCATTCGTATATTTAACCACTATCACCTATTCACAGTTTCTAGGTTATAAAACCGGCCTCCGAACGTAGTATTCACTCCTTATAATAACCTTCGTAGTTATAGTTAGGCCTATTGCGCAACCAGTCTCGTCAAAGTTATGGATATCGTTTATTAGTGAGTTTAGCCACGTTATAACTAAATCACATGATATATACCGAGTTACTCCAAATCAGGTAGCGAATCACGTGCTGAATATACTATTGATTGCATCAGGTACTAAACTAGGCGCTAAGCTAGCTATTTAACTTGTTACGAAACTAGATACGAAATTATATGCTAACCTAGTTACTTAATGCTAAAATCGATACTAGCATCGATACTAAGCTAGATGCGAAAATATATATGAAACTAGCTACGAAACTAGATTCTAAATAAAACCCCACCACCTGTCACGGTGTGAACCGTAATGCTTAGTAAAAGGAAGATCACGACACGTGATCTCCGACCTGTTTATCTTGAACTTCAGTTCTAGATCCTGTTGTAGCTCTTCGAGCTACGTCTTGTATATTAGCCTGCCCCTGCCTGTACCTGCCTGTCAATGTGAATCTGATCTGTTACGACCTGTCCCTGCCAGTCATCTCCTATCATACCGTCCTGCCAGCCCGCACCCTGACACCACCCCCACGCGAAGCAGCCCTTTATCAGATTTGCACCCAGTTGTACGGGCTCCCAACTATATTGTGGGTGTTAAAAACCAGGGCATCAAGTTAGAGAGATTCTGATTTCCCTAAAATTAATATAATGAGGTTATGGTGGAAATACATGAATTTGAATATAGTGTATTAAATTTAGTGGACCACTCGGCAGTGAAATACGTTGGATGTAAACCTCCCCGTTTCATCTCTCTCGGTTAGTACACAACGTAAAAATTTCATGTGTGAGCTAGTCACTCTAACACGTAAAGTGTGTGCGATAAGTTACAAATTGTAACTTATAATTTGATCTCTTGAGAGGGTTGTATAGGGGTTTCCATCTAGCCTGGGATTTGAGAATGTTTATTCTCTTGGTAATACAGCCTTTTGGTTTTATAGGAATTGACATACCGTGTTTTAAACCCCTATCGATAGCGATTTGCTGAGTTACATCGAAATCAAACCATAACGTGGTTGTTGAGACACAAGAATAACCATGTGTGATGTCCAAGACTAGTGCTTTTTACCAATCAACACGCATAATCATGTGCAAGTTTAACTTATTAAAGATTCGTTGATGCCTCTTTAGCTCAGTGGTAGAGCGTATCACTCGTAAGTAATCTCATTACTGAAATGATAATGTCGTCGGATCAATCCCGACAGGAGGCATTCTTTTTTCACACCTTCTTTTTGGTTCTCACTATTAATATAACTTGGTTCATTCTTTGGGACACGTGAATGTGAAACGCAAAGCCAAGTTTTCTACAGATCAATTTCATACAACATGTGTTATTTTCTCCTAGACACACTATGATACATGGTGTTATGTCTGTTTGTAAATTGAAAAATGTACAATACGGACATTACACTAAGCAGTATGTAACAAAGGGATTTCCTGAAGATTCTTTAGATCTTTCACAAGAAAATGAATTGCAAAACTCTCTAGTCTCTTCATTTCCTCCCTGTGTGTTCATCTACCCCTCATTAACTAATGGGAATTTATATTGAGAGAATCAGAAAGAAGAAGAAGCTTCAAAGAGCGGTGTTAGGACTGAACACTGGATTCTCCCATGTTCCATTTGACTAAATGAAGCCTGAATGGAAATTTCATCCTGCGATACAGAATACTTCATTTTGGTTGGCAAATATATGTCGGAGGCGTCAAACCATATTGACGCTGCTAATCTTGATTCCGTGGGAGCTTTTGGCGTATACAAGAAAAAAAAATCCAGGGTTCAGGGTTGAAAAGATCCAAAGCTTGCTGTTTTGATCGGGAGTTTCATAGGATTCGCCAGCAATGGTCTTACTTCGGATGGGATCCTCATCAAGGCGTTCGAGAACCTGAGATGTGTTTGCCAGAAGTTTTTCCATATGTTTTGATTTCGATTACGGCAATTTCATAACTTCATTTATATATCAGTGTAAGTTGGACTGGAAAGTGAATACAGCCATCCCTTGCTCGGCGGGTGTTCAACTGATTGATCGATGCATAGGTGATCATGGTCTTCATGGGATACACTACGGCAGACATCCAAGTTGCAGCCCTTCTGGATATGACCAGCACAGATGCGGTTGACAGCTACAAGTCCGTGGCCGGCTCGATTTTCGTGTCTGTCACTGTTATCAAGAATGTCTGATGCTAAAGCTTTCGCAAATCCCTCACCTCGTGGTTGATAACCAAAAGTCCAAGCTAACCATGTTAAATAAATCATCGATAGCATTGTGGTGTTTCTAGGCACCCATTCTACGTATGTAGTAAGTCGGTCAAGTCTTCGGTCTATAAGATGCAATAGCCGTATCAATATTTGCAATGTGGAGTCAAACTTGGTTGAAAGAAAAGAATCTTAAATGGCTTTTGATGCTATTATAGCTGGTATCACTGTAAAATTCGAATGCAACGCCCGCTTTTAAAACACTCAATCATCATCTTCGTCGGGGTCGTAGAGATCAAGGTCCAGCATCGCCTTGGGTTTTGGTTTCGGTGCCAATGCTGAAGCATGCGCCCGCAACATTCCGGCGGCGGATGATCCAGCTTGAACTGCAGCCTTCGCAGCCTCACCCGCCTGTTTCGTGCTTTCCGCGGGTTCCACCGGTGCTGGCGGTTCTGCGGCCCCAAGACCCTCAGCTTCGCGTAATAACCGCTCCACTTCCTTTTCGGGGTCGTTGCTAGCAGTAAGCTGGATTTGACCCATCAAGCCCATCCGGATCCGTTCCTCCATCGGGTAGGGCAGCATGTAGACCTGGCGCGTAACATTCGCGGACTCGTCCAACCACTGCGTTGCGTTTTTGGTGACAGACGCTACTGGCTCGGCGCCCTCTGTTGGTTGTTTTCCATCTGTTCCTGTCATCGTCACATCTTTGTCGGCGAGGGCATTTCCTTGTTCCTGCCGTTCCAACGCGCCCGTTGCAGCATCGGCTGCTGCTTCGTGGTTGTATTTGCTGATGCGACGCGCGAAATCCAAGAGCAACTTATAGTCAATCTCTTTGATTCCCCGTAGCAATGGTTTCTTTCCCCCAAGGTCGTCATCGGAGTCAGAATCGAAATCGCTGTCGCTATCACCGTTGTCTCCACAGGCTGTGCGGATCTCTTTCTCGAATCCTTCGATATCCCTGACGATACCCTTGACTCGGTCCTCCAATTGCTGTGCCTCGTTTCGCAGTCGAAGGATCCTTGCGTGGTTTTCTTGGTGCTGTCGAAGGGTTTCAATGGCGGAGGTTAGTGCATCGTCCGCAACGAGCAGGGCGACAGCTGCTGCAGGGGCTCCCGCAGCAGTGGGGGAGGTTGTGAGGCTAGTCAAAAGAGCATTGAGTTTGGATTCGACATCAGTCAGGGCAGACTGGACAAGTGCGTTCATTGTTGGGTTGTGCTCTTTGGACAATAGTTCGCGCGTGGAAATGAACGGATCGAGCTCCGAGGGCAGGTCACGTGGGTTGGAATATCTTAGATAAACGCGAGGATCGCAATAATCACACAAAAGAATTTCTGGCTTTTTTAAATCTCTCAGTGTGTATTTGTTGCACAGCTAAATTTGACCCTTTTTCTCCTCTTAGTGGGGGTAACAGAGGCCCTCGGGTATACATAACGATCGCCCGGCTACTTTGAAACCCTTCGAATGTCACTTTCACTCAACTTCCAAATTCTGTCTGACTGAAAAATGACAGAGTCAAGTGCATCTTCTACTCAAGTAGATCTGAGTCCATATGTGATCATCCAGCCACCTCTCTCCCGCTGTGGACACGGCCCAGGGCTAATTATCATACGACCTCTTTGTTACGCGACATGTCAGCGGGACAACAAGACCCTTGATCCAGAGCCTCTCAAAAAATGGGCGGAGGAAAGCTTCACGGTGGCACAGATTACTGTGGATGAGAAGTCTGTCATTGATAGATCTTCTGTACGAGAGCTTCTTCAGGAAGCTGAGCGTGGCTTAATAGAGAGGCTGGAGTGCGATGCGAAGGAAAAGGTTGGATTGATAGGTACAGCAGCGCCAACCTGACTATTCCACTAATTTCTACTGATTTCAAATCAGTCTATGGATCGAAGAAAGATTATGCTCCTCGATTCGAGGATGGTCTGCAAGGTGCACTAACTCAAGGTATGGCTCTGATCGCAGTAGTTTTCTTCGACTCTTGGGACATTCCTTTTTTTCAGTCAGCACTTTTCCAGCTGTCTAGTCCAATGGAAAGCAAGAAGGAAGGTCAAACTATACACATATACTCCGACGTATCCTCCCCCAGCTTCATAATCCCCGGCCACCCGGATTTCAAGCTATCGACCGCAGGAGTAAGTCATACGCGGTGTGTTGGATTTATTAAAAAGTACATGGGTGGCCCACTCTTTGACCTTGAGAAGATCTGGGACGAGCACACATATTATGAATTTGAAGCACGCTCGGTTGAAAAGACAATGGCGACAATGGTCTCGGAGCCTTATGTCAATCATGTGCCAACTTTGACAGGAGGCATTGGAAGAGCTCATTTAAGTCACTTTTATCTCCATCACTTTATCTTCAACAACCCCGACGACACAGCTTTGGAGCTTATTAGTCGTACAGTTGGCACTGACCGTATTGTGGATGAGTTTATATTTGTCTTCACTCATGTGACGCAGATGGACTGGATGTGAGCGTTTTGGTTTTTGATTGATTCGAGCAATCGACTGACGTCTTTACCCCTAGGATCCCCGGAATTCCTCCTACGGGCAAGCATGTTCGCGTTCCATTCACGTCTGTAGTTAACATCCGCGGGGATCGCTTGTTTCATGAACACATTGCATGGGACCAGGCGACAGTACTTGTTCAGCTAGGTCTGTTACCCAAATATCTGCCTTTTCCTTATGCACTGCCTGATGGATCCGTGCCAGCGCACGGGAAACGATTCGAGTACCGTGTGCCAGCAGCGGGTTCCGAGAGTTCCGCGAAACTCCAGAATGAGCATGAGGTGCCTTCTAACCAGATGTTCGAGTATGAGATTCGTGAGGTCGATGATTGAGGGATTAATGCATGTCATCGTATAGCAAATGAACTAGGAAAACAACCCATTTTAGGCAACAACAATCCATAGCTTTCGAAATCTCCGTATCTCCGTCTGATGGGGCATTTGTGAGGTTGCAGTTCTCGGAGTAACCCCGCGGAGTCTGTGCTCGCCAACAATTGCATATGGTGGCGGGGCTCAATCTCAGAATTAGTGCAGCGTTGCACGTTGGGGCAGCTGAACGGGGGTTTAACTAGTGCAAAATCAAGTCAGCCATATTTAAATTGGGTACGGTAACCCCTATCAAAACATCAACCCGGCACAGGTTACCCGTCCATTTTGTTATAATTTTTCCACTTGTGTTGTTTTCACATCCCCTCTGTGAATCCTTCGGCTCATCGATTCTTCCCCAACTACACAACATCCTACATCATCTATCTCTCTATAATCCACCCCTTTGAGATGTATTTTCTTACTACGAAAGGATGATGAATCAGATGTAAACGGTGAGATGAAATGTCCGTAAAGATGGTGGTGGTGGTATAGATTCAAATTTCTTGTTTTAGCATGTTCTCTGTAATATAGGCAAGTATACAGAGTACTCCGTGCTCCGTACACAGATGGTAAACTATAGCTTTAGTGATATATAGATATCGGGTGCAGTTTAGTAGTAGACTTGCGCCTAGGAAGCTGAATGCGGACCTCGGGCAAAGAGCTCGACTACATAGTAAAAGGGATGGGTAACCTCTGGCATCTGTTGTACGTTGTGTGCTAGGTTTATAGGGGTGACCGTAATCAATTCAAGTGTGGACACTCTAGCTCAGCACTAGCAAGACCCGTCAACCGACCCTCATGCACATATGTTGTAGGTGTGTATGGGTGGAATTCACCCACCTTAGTGCACAAGTGCACAACGTTTTATGCTGTATTTGATCAGTGTTATTACGTACTAATACTAGTCAGAGAGCATGGATATAAGATCAGCCATTTTACATGTTGATGTACGGAATATGGTTTTAGTATAACCACATCAATTCAATTCGGAAGGGCGAATCCTCCTTGTATGCCAGCTAGTTTCAACGTCTAGTAGGCCCCTTTTACGGGTCAATGACTACCGAACACCTACAAAATACCTCACGATGATGGAATGATTTCATTGCTTTGCAACAGTGCAGTAAAACCTATTTATACCGAATGTGGATATAAAGAGTACCCGGTTTGAAAGAACCAAAACCGGTCGTAATAACGAATTTTTCTCGTTGCTAGTTCATGATTCCTACATTGTATATAAACTTCGTTGTGTTGAGACTGAATGACGCTATTTCTAGCGGCTTTGAACCAATCAATTGCCTTATCGCTCCCTCACGTGATAACCAGCCCAGCTCAACCAATCAACAGACCCTACCGTTCGATCCGAACCTTCCAGAAAGGCGGCGAATTCAACGTAGCTAACTGGTGCGCTTAATAGACGTGGTTCGTACAGCGCAGAAATCAGGGGTGTAAAAGCAGGTTGATTCTAGGGACCTTTGTAGAGTATAAATTGGCACGTAACCCTGAAATACTACATATTCATAGATGATCATATACTGGATCTGGCTTTGGATTTGAAGATTTTTTTTACCGCGAATCAATTAATTCATTTTCTATGGGCTCACTGTACGGAGTACTATGTTGTACAGAGTGCTAAATCCAATTAGGAAGTGGGCAGGGGAATCCCACCTAAATATTGCACAACAATTTTTGTACTCCACTCAGCACTAAAGGGGGAAATTCAACATAGATTACTTTTATCCATAGCTCGGCCTGACTTCGGGGTTTCTGGCTAGTATTAAAACAAACCCAGAACCTCTACGACGCAGAGATGCTCTTTTCCTCGCGGTTTGATCTTGCTCTTCTAGGGTCAAGATGGTCGCTGTATTACTGCTAACGCTGGCTTCAGCATGTCTGGCCTCCCAATTACCCGTGGTTGACCTGGAATATGAGCTACACCAAGCAATTTCATTTGATGTCAGCTGAGCCTTCTTTGGTGTTATTTTGCAGAACTGACATTCCAAATAGAGCTCCCATGATCTCTATAATTTCAGCAATATCCGATATGCCGCACCTCCAGTCGGTGACCTGCGATTCCAGGCACCTACACTCCCAAAACAGAACAGAGAACAGATCCAGAATGGCTCGGTGGGCAGGATGTGCCCCCAGGCAGCCCCATTGTGGTCGGCAGATGTCCAACAACCTTTCCTTCTGAGCTACTTCTACAACCAGTCCTTCTCAGTCTCCACCAATATCTCTTCATATGAGTACAAGCCGGCGGAGCAAGACCCACGCACCTCCGAGGACTGTTTGTTCCTTGATGTCGTTGTCCCCAAAAAGATCTTCGAACGCACAAAAGCCAAAGGCGCAGCATCTCGAAAGAACTTGGCACCGGTGCTGGTGTGGATCTTTGGCGGAGGGTATGTGGAGGGAGACAAGTCCAACACAGACCCCACTGGGTTGATCCAGCGAAGCAGGCTGGGAAATAAGGATGGGATTGTCTACGTTGCCTTGAATTATCGAGTAAGTCGAGCAATCCTTGGGGGGGGGGGGGGACGGGGGGTTTCTTTTCTAGTTTCCCGTGAGAATGCTAATTTTTGTTAAAGTTGGGTGCATTTGGCTGGCTTGGTGGTGACAGCATCACAGCAAATGGCACCGCCAACGCAGCACTCCACGATCAACGCTTTGCTCTTGACTGGGTTTACAAGAACATTCACCTTTTCGGTGGAGATCCAACTCGAGTCACAGTGATGGGAGAGTCTGCTGGAGCAGGATCAATCCTTCATCAGATTACCGCCTACGGAGGTACACGGGGTGCTTCACCCTTCAAGCAAGCGATCTTGCAGAGCCCGGGCTGGGTCCCAATCATTGGCGAACAGCAACAAGAAGACACGCTGCAGCAGTTTTTGGAGATTCTTAATGTCAGCACGGTTGCAGAAGCCCGGAAATTGCCATCGGACAAATTGATCGCCGCGAATGCGTACCAGGTCGCGACCAAGTCTGAGTGGGGACAATTCACCTACGGTCCCGTTGTGGACGGCAACTTCGTGCCTGCTCTGCCAGGGAAACTTCTGCTTCGAGGCGATTTTGACCACAACCTGAACATCATGGTCGGGCATAATTCGAACGAAGGGTTGGACTTTACTTCGCCGGACAGCGTGAACAGCACCGGTCTGGAAATTCAAATGAAGACCTTGTCACCGAATACTCCAGCAAACGTGTCCGACTTTGTCTTGAACGTCCTCTATCCACCCGTCTATAACGGCTCCTATGGGTACACCAACTCGGTCGCGCGCACAGCACTCGTCATCGCGGATCTCGTCTTCCAGTGCAATACTGATTACATCAACCGCGCTTTCTACAATGAGACCTACGCATATGAGTTCAGCGTTCCACCCGCGCTACATGGACAGGATGTCCCATACACCTTCTACAACAACGGGAGTAGCTCGAAGGTCGCTAATGTGACCGTGGCATTGGCGATGCAGGACTTCTTTACTAGCTTTGTCCAGCATGGCGAACCTAAATCCCATCTGGCCCCGGTCTTCAGAAAACATGGCCAGCATGCACAGCTCATGAACATTGGCAATCGTGCCATCCAGCCGGCGCAGGATCCGACCAACAACGCACGCTGTCGGTTCTGGCAGACTGCGCCCTACTATAAACCGACCTGAGCCGGAATCTAATAGCAACGATGTACAAAAGATGTTTCATAAATAGTCAAGGCCACTTCGGGATTAATATAGGGGGGGAAAGGCAACTTCTCCTTCACATACAGACTCCGTACGAATGCACATGGTAGATTTGAGGCCGATTACAATCTGAACCTTGAAGTTCCACATAGAACTTGAACAAAATTGCCGACAAAAACTTGGCATGCAACCGTAGCTCGTCTTGTTTGATCCGTGCCAGCAGCGAAAATTCCCATTGGAGCGCAATTGCACTAGACAATGGGACCAAGGCGTAATAGCTAGAGCTTTTTTTTTTTTACTCCATCCGAAGAATTCTCACATGAGCAGGGGTTTTGGACTCTGAAATTTTGCATTTGTATTTGTATTTGTTTTGGTTTTTCTGGGGGGGGGGTTTTTTTCCATCCTCTCCCCCTTCTTAGTTAACGCTCATAATTTCCTAGTGGCCATACGGAATTTTCAGGGTCCTAGGATGGATACATTTTCAATCTCTACACGACCACTCGTGTCTGTAATTTTTGATTCCTTGATCACTTGCTTTCGTTGGTCCTCGTACATCTTGAATTGAATTTCGAACTATCGCCGTAGAGGAGTTAGAATCCGAGGAGCCTGGACAACAGTAGGAAAATCGTATAAGGGAGGTTGTACCACCTACACTCTACAACGCCAAAAAGGGGGTACTATAGCTAAACAGACTAGTTAACAAGATGTGCCTGACTGTTAGATATTTTTTTGAGACCAGGCCTATTCTCATATATGTTAATCTATTCCATACGCCGTCTCAATTTTCTTATATGTGCGCATCGAATGTAAAAAATAAGAAAAAGCGTCTTGATATGAAATTGAAACTACTCCATATAGAGGCAAAGATACTAAGAATAGTCCAAAGACAAATACGAGTGAAACCGGCCCAAGTGGGGGAAGGAACCAACGCTAAGCTTTTTCTCTTTTCTGTTGGATGTAGGAAGTACGGAGTACTTCTGTTTACCCCCCCGAGCTTAAAGTATACCTTATATCTCTCTTCTCTCTCTTCTCTCTCTTCTCTCTCTTTTGGTCTTTCTTTCAACTCTTGTTCATCCACTTCATCTCCAATCGCGTTCATCATATCCTGAATTTCTCACTATGAAGCTGCTGTGGGTAGCCCTTTGCTTAGGTAGTGCCCTCGCTTCCCCCATCCCCGATTCTCATCAACTCCGACTTCCGTTCGTTCCAACTTCCGACAGCCTTGAGAATGGCGTCCGATCAAGACTCGTAAGTGATATGTGAATGTGATCATTTCCATCGATAGTCTACTAACATGGATAAAGTCTATCGATTTGTTTATTCAGAATGGAAGCCTATACGCCAATGAACACCAACTATATCCTCCATCGGTGACAATGCAGCTCAATGCGCCCCTGTACGAAGACACAGACCAAATCCATCCCAGTGACAAAACCGCCGAATTATCCTACACCCTTGTGACTCAACCAATCCCCACAAACGCATTAGGATCCATGGCGGATATGATCCGCGTGCGAGTCGAGCTGTTCGATCTACAGGGCAACCTGGTGTCACCGGACGCAGTGCTCGTGGACCTTCTTGTTTACCAAAATGGAAAGTACGGCATGACCCGTATCCGTGTCGAACCAGCTCGTGGCAGCGATCAGGAAGGTACTTTCTATCAAAAGAGTCAACTGTGGGTAGTGAACTACTGGAGGACCCAATTCGGTTCCATTTTCGATCAGTCCAGGACTAGGACGATGGGGCTACCCCACGATTCAGCCCCGATTATGGAACCCTCCGCCCACAAATGCGCGATCAAGGCCATTGGCAGTGGCACCGCAACCGACTCTACTGCCAAGACTCGTTTTTTCTCGTTCTGGGCTACTCCAGCTCATCTTCACCACCATACTGAACACCGTCCTCACTACAGCTACCATCACAAGGATTCCTCTGTCCGCACCGTCCGTCCCATCATGATTCCTGCTTTGATTGGCACTGCCGCTGGCCTGATGGCTTGTTTGATCGGGTTCTTCGTCGGAAGCCTGCTGATGTCCTTGGCGGTGCGCCTCGGATGGCAAATGGTACTAGACCATAGATCACGGATTGTCTCAGTCGAAGAAGGCATGGTCTCTGAAAAGGCCGCCACAATGCCGCAAGATTACGTGACAGTTATCTTCGAGTCGAATATATGACTCGGTCTGGACGATATGGGCAGCTTCTGATTTTCGACTTCTTTGACGGCGTTTTCTTGCATTAACATACCCTCATACCACTTTTTCCCCCTTTCTGTTTATTATTCATATCTTTTATCACTGACTATTATCTATGACTCGATTACACATGTCTGGAAATGAGCATCAGCTGATTGATACATTCCCAACAAACAATTTATTTCCTATCTAATACACATTTTGGCCCGTAATCCACAACAAGCATGGCCGGCTGGCCCAATGGCAAGGCGCTTGACTACGAATCAAGAGATTGCAGGTTCGATCCCTGCGTCGGTCAGTAAACTTTTGCTTTTGTCGGATGGAAATTTTTGTTCGGACTCCACCGGACCCAGCCCGAGCCGGTTCGGCATCGCCGACAATAGAGGATTTCCAGATGTTAGGCGTCCGCATTCGTTTCGCGTAGCCATTGAGGTATCTAGTCCCATGAAATTTTTTCATAGGCTTCAATTCACATGCAAGGTAATTCCATTTCTCAGAGAGGGTCGAAGTTGAAATGGTTGATTGTGTCATGTTGCGAATTTGGTGTCGGGTCCACTTTTCCACTTTTCTTGACTTGGGATATAAAATTACTACACCTACTCCGTAGATCCCACATGCCACATACAGCAATGAATCTTATAAAACTAGTAATAAAGAAATGGACAAATCAGCCAAACTGACAATCAAACCACATCTTCACCCCACCTAAAAGCGGGCTCCACATCCACTGCCTATTGCTGTGGCAATTCCATCCGAACCCACAATGAATTCCGTTGCATAGTAACTAGAGATCCTATTTTCTTGAATAGTGATGCACCACAAAACACTCGCTGGCCTGGGCGAGAGAGAGAGAGAGAGAAGGGCAGGTACAACACGGTCTAGTAGATCTGCAACTAAACCCCTATTTCCGAGGGACGGAGCGATTAAACCGTGCGCAGGATGCTTGTATCTCCCCGCATTCTAGTTTTATGGCAGAGAATGGAAAATAGCGGAATCAGGTCGAGGCGGATAAATCCGTTCGATGGCTTCTTCCATACACTCAGGGTTATCTTTTTTTTTTTTTTTTTTTTTTGGCAATCGTCGCCGGTCCCCGAGCACGGGATCCCTGATCCATCAAAAATCCGATCCAGAAGATGTATGTAGATCTTCACTGGCGCATCTCGGGCATGGATCGTATTACCCATCATAGCAACGTCAAAGCCCTTGCTCGGTAGGAAACCCGCTATGATACCGAGTCCAGGCCAACTTCTACCATGCCCATAGAAAGGCTCGCCGCGGTAATTGCCTAGATCTCACCCTAGGGTATTGGTCTAACAAGCTTATCCTAATTTATGATCACGGTGCGCGGCTTTATATATGGTTCTGCGATGTAGGTGGGTTGTGTCTAGGACCTAGGTGTAGCCTCGCACGAGTCGAGGACGAAGAGATAGGTCCCACGAAATAGATACACGTTGCTACGAGAGAAGGGAGCGCGGCGTGTATAGGCTATAGGAAGATATTATAAATGCCGAACCACTTTGCTATGGGATCTCTGAGGATACGCTGAATTCACACCAGTATCGTGAGTTGATAGCCCTAAGCGGTGCGATAGAGTATCTTCTGTGGTAGTTTACATTGTGCTGTCACTATTGTTTAGCATCATGTCATTTCTTAGTAGGGAAGGCCAGTGGTGTGTCTTAGCGAAGGGGGGATTCGGTATTCTTGCTTTCGTTAACAGCGAGAGATATGGCCGCTGTGGTGTATACTTTGGTGGTGCTTAAAGTCAAGAAACGAGAATCGATAGTCATCTTGCGATTAGGAAACTTGGCAAATCCATCCTAAGATGTGGTTTAGTGCTCTATAATCATCACCTAGGTTCTTTATGTATGTCTCTAGTTGTCCTATCTACTGCTGTCCTAAGGTATCTAACTCGGAGGTCATAGGTGAATTAGTATTATTGAGAAGCCTTTTGATAAATCGAGGGGTTGTAGTTGTCATCGGTGGGACCCTATTACCTATGGATAGGTAGCTCTGGAGATTTGAACATGGGAAGTTGGAGAGGGGAAGTCTAGATAAGCGCCTAGTCCTCGCAGTAGTGTTGGACTCGATGTAATGCTAAGATTGTGAGTCTATGTTGGATTGGCGAATTGGCCCTGTAGGATAGAGATGGCAGACTTGTGCCAACATCAGGTCGTTATTCTTCGCCGTACAACATACTACCCTCTGGAGGGTCTCAGAAGTCATGGATAGCGGTGTTTAAGATTTGCCAAGGGACCAAGACAAACCGTATGCAGGTTTCCAGGCCACCTGTCAGATAGCGTTGAGATCTGCACGAATCGGAGCTTCACTCGTCATCGGCTTAGACGGGAACATGTCGGTGAGTACCCGTGGACGGAGTACTCCGTCTAGCTAGCTGCATTTACTACATATGTTGTATGTTGTATGTTCTCCGAAGTAAAAAAGATACATGCTGAACTTGGTACATCATCCTGGACTAGATCATTATGCTCATGGCACTTGCCATCATAAAAAGTTTGGAGTTCATACCCCCCCCCTCCCCCCCCCCGGGGCTAGGGTGCGGCATTTAATATTCTCATCTGGAAGGACGGAGTCGTCCTCCGTCCTCCGTACTTCTGTGCATTCTCTGGATGTGGAGTCGTATCTTCTACTGTGGATGTTTTGATTTTGATCTAAAAGATTTACTTTGAAGAGAGAGAAAAAAAAAAAAGGACACAAAAGGAAACAAAAGGGACCCCCCCCAAAAAAAGGAATTCAAACAGGAACCACACGGAAGGGGTTCAAATCACCGTCTCTCCAATCTCCTTTCTAGGAGACATCCCTTGATAAACCCTGGACGCATCACGATATAACGAGTATGGTGTATAACGAATGTAGAGAATACATAATAACGATGCGTAATCGTCGCAGAGTGTGGCTGAACTCAGCCACACAGTCGAATTAAGTTTTCCAATTTCAATAGTGCGATCGGGATGTCTCCGACTCTTCGACTGACTTGACCGATTTGGATCTATCGCCACTGGTTTGGACCTATGTTCTACACGAAGAATTGACGAACAGGAAACCACAGTCAAACTGGGTGTACCTTTAGTCTTTCAGAGTACTCCGTACTCCGTACTCTGTATAACATACTGCTCCTTCGGTTAAGTGGTTCAATGAATAGAGAACATTGTGGAAAAGCCAAAAAAAATTAAAAAATAAATTTCCTGAAATCCGATTCCTGAGGGGGGCCCCTAGTGATTGGATGAACCTATGAGATCGACATGGAGAAGTGTGAGCTATCTCCAGGGCGATCATCCCCCATTTCAGAGAGAAGATCCTGGAAGTGAATGTGATGACTTCAAAATGGGTCAGGCCATTGAATTTCGCTCCTCTAATCGCCACGTTGAGTCGAACAATCCCAACTGGCCCTGGGAAGCAATCCACACCTATATGGTGATTGGGTTTGACCGTTCGTGTCGTCCACTTTCGTTCTTTTTGGTCCACAATTGGAGCTTGCAATTTATTAGTCTGGGGCAGGTGGCTGGTGAATGTTGATGCACAGTTTGCGTGGGTTTTCTCAGGCCTGTCTTATAAAATGACCCCCAGCTCCGAATTTCGTTCGGTTTTTCCACCTGGCCCATAAAATTCTTTCTAAACCACCCCTCCAGGATTAATACTCTTCCCGTACTTCCCCAATCATGAAGTCTTTCTCCCCCGTTGCTCTGGCCTTGATGGCCGCCTTTGGCATGGTCGCCGCTGACACTGCCGCCTCCGTCTCTGATTGCGCTGTCAGTTCCACCAACTTCATGATCTGTTGATGCTCAATGCTGATCAAAATGCCTTTGTAGTCCATGTGTCTCTCCAACATGAACGCGCAGGCTTCCCAATTGGGTTGCAACTCTGGTGACCTCGCCTGCCTGTGCAAGAGTGACAACTACAAGTTCGGCATCCGGGACTGCACCAAGGAGGCCTGCCCCAGTGACGACCCCGAGCAGGTTCTCGCTATGGCCGTTGCCAAGTGCCCTGGTATGTCAACATCATCAATCACTTGCTTCCCTGTGGATACAGGATGCTAATATGAAATCGCAGGCGGTGTCGCTGGCTCTGACACCAGCTCCAGCTCTGTTTCCGGATCTGAGTCTAGCTCTACCTCCAGCTCCGACTCCGCCACCACCTCTGGCTCTGACTCCACTGCCACCAGCTCCGACGCCAGTGCGACGAGCACTGGCGCAGCGGTCTCCACTGCCACCGGCACTGACGTGAGCGTTACTAGCACTGACGCCTCTGGCTCCAAGGCTGCCACCGGCACTGACGTGAGCGCTACTGGCACTGACGCCTCAGGCTCAGGTTCTGGTGCCAGCGGCTCCGCTACCAGCACTGGCTCCGTTTCCACAATCACCGTAAGATACGCTTCTTCTTCTTCTTCTCTCTGAATACCACGCTGACCATCTCTTTTTAGAGCACTGACGCCTCCAGCTCCATGGTGACCAAGGCTAGCACTGGCGCATCTTCCACTTCCACCGGCTCCAGCGGCTCTGGTTCTGAGTCTGGCTCCGGCTCCGGTTCCGGTTCCAGCTCTGACTCCGACAGCTCTACTTCTAGCTCCACGGCCGGCGCTGCTGCTTCGACTACCAGCCACGGTGCCGCTGCTGCCATGGCTACTGCTGGTACTGGTGCTATGGGCGTCCTCGGCATGCTTGCAATCTTCGCGTTGTAAAATCTCACATGTGAAGGCGAAGAGAGTCCGCTCTCTCATTTCTGTGTCAATTTATGGGTCACGATTCTTGTGTCGCCGTCTGACTTGTATAGGTACACTATGGAACAGGTTCATGATGGAAACGATCATGTTTTGTCTTCTCTCAGTTCAGAGAGCTAATCTAATGTCAATCGAGCTTAACGAATGAAATCTGCATTATGGCATCTAGTTTTCCCACAGTCTCGGGGCAGTTGTCCAAACCATTGAATGCTAAATCAGTAACTTGAGCCATCTTGATGGATCTTAATCATCAGAGATGAAGTTTTTCATCTACAGTCTTGTACTTGGATGTGTGGACGTGTCATGGTTATACGGAGTGGTGCTGATATTTGGTAGCGTCCCACTGATGAACGCAAGTGCATTTCCAAGTGATTTCCAACCGTATTTTCACGTGCGTGCACATCAGCAACGATGTAGGCACTTCATATCTGCCCTTTACCGATGCATTTGAGGAAGGGCTGTAGAGAGATGAAGTAGTAGAACCTAGTCCTAACCTGGCCATCCGTTATTCCGGGGGAAACGCGGAGTGGTTGAGCTCGCCCGTTCACCCGGACTGACGCGCTCAGAGGCCACCGACATTATAAGAAGAGCAAGCAAAACTAGATTCTCCGAGGAAATTCGCCAAATGATTTCAAATAACTCTCCACCATCTAGTACTACAGCACTCCGCACTGTAGACTACTTTGAAACGTGCATTCTGCCACGGGAATCTGGTTTCTCCGCGGCCGAGCCGAGGCACATCTTCGTCCGGGGAAGACCAGTCGGCTTCGGTCTGTCGGTGTCTATCATTTGGAGATCTTCAGACTTAATTTTCTTACTGGACTATTGTTTCTTTAACATCTTATTCTTGGTTGCTGTCCTGTCTCCTACTTCTTCTTTCTCTTCTTCACCCCCCATCTTCATCCCTACCTCTTTCCCCGCTCCAAACCGTCCACCATGTCCCCCTCCATCCCCTCCACCCAGCAGCTGAAAGAGGAGATCAAGGTTGTTGAGACCAAGGCTGTTAATCAGACCATTGTACAGCTGCGTTCTCTCGCAGCTGGTGCCGCTGGTGGTCTCTGCGCTGTGGTCGTCGGTCACCCGTTTGATCTGGTGAAGGTGCGCCTACAGACGGCCGAGAAGGGCATTTACTCAGGTGCCATGGACGTGGTCAAGAGGACAATTGCCCGTGAAGGATTTGCTCGTGTATGATCAACAAAAGCACGTTGAATATCAGCGACTGAACTGAGAATGGTTTCTATAGGGATTGTATGCCGGTGTCTCCGCACCGCTTGTTGGAGTTACTCCCATGTGTAAGTTATCTATCATTAGTTGTATTGGGCTCTCACATGAGCAATTGGTCGAGACATGAGTTAATTCAGTTCTGTCTCACAGTTGCTGTCAGCTTTTGGGTACGTTTTTTTTTTTGGCTCCTCTTTTCTCTTGGAGCCTAGAGCCAGCCGCGATTGCCCAGTCGGAAGCAATGCTAACAATACATTAGGCTTACGACGTGGGCAAGACCCTCGTGGAAAAGCTCTCCATCGTCCCCATCAAGAACGACACCCCACAGTACTCCATTGCACAGATCTCTTCTGCGGGTTTCTTCTCCGCCATCCCGATGACTCTGATCACGGCACCCTTCGAGCGTGTCAAGGTCCTCCTCCAGATCCAGGGCCAGAAGACTCTGGCCCCGGGTGAGAAGCCCAAGTACTCTGGCAGTATGGATGTCGTGCGCCAGCTGTACAAGGAAGGTGGTGTTCGCAGCGTGTTCCGTGGCAGCGCTATGACGCTGGCGCGTGATGGTCCCGGCTCGGCCGCCTACTTCGCGGCCTACGAGTACATGAAGCGCTCCTTGACTCCCAAGGATGTTCAAGGCAATGTGACAGGCGAGCTATCCCTATATGCCGTTGTGTGTGCTGGTGGTGCTGCCGGTATTGCCATGTGGATTCCTGTCTTCCCCATTGACACCGTCAAATCCCGCCTGCAGAGCGCATCGGGAAAGCCTACCGTGGGTGGCGTTATCCGCTCGATATACGCTAGTGGTGGTTTCAAGGCCTTCTTCCCTGGGTTCGGACCGGCTCTCGCCCGTGCGGTGCCTGCTAATGCCGCCACTTTCCTCGGCGTCGAGCTGGCACATAAGGGTATGAAGAGATTGTTTGACTAAACTTGATGAGAATGCTTCTGTGTGTACATACCATGATTGATCTCTATTTGCAGCGTTCTGTGTCCCATCCACGGATGGTTATCAGCGACCATGATTTGATTGGTTCGCA
This sequence comes from Penicillium digitatum, assembly GCF_016767815.1. NCBI lineage: Eukaryota > Fungi > Ascomycota > Eurotiomycetes > Eurotiales > Aspergillaceae > Penicillium > Penicillium digitatum. Next base: position 3,526,551 of record NC_089387.1, read on the forward strand.
TCCTTCTGATCACGTCTTGTGTCATTTTGGACATTTAGTTGATTTCTAATATTCTGTAGAAAGGCCTTTTTTCAAGGTGTGATCTCTGGGAGTTGGCCATGTCATATCAGATCTACAATGTACGCAAGATTTGCCCATATTGATAGAAGCAAATTTTGTCAGCCAACAAAATTTATAGGAATTTATCAATGGGATTTAAGCAGGATTTAAGCAGCGTACACACATTTTCCCTGAGACCATTGAGGCTCAATCGGGTCTACTTTCCCGCTCTATATCTGCGCTACCTCCGAATGCGGTTAAGCAGGGGGCACCGGCATGTTAGCGCTAAGTCCAAGCTTTAGAGCACGTTCATAGGCGAGGCTGGTTCGGGGGCGATGCCTGGTCGGAGGAACTGGATGCCGACGATTTAAGGGGGTTCTATATTTATACTAAGTAACCAGGATTTGAAGGGTTGGAAATCAAATAGTCAACCTATGTTGCATGGTCATTTTAGCAGAAAGAAAGGAGAGTGTTCAAGTTCCAACTGCAACTGGGAATGAGGCTGATCAAAGGGGTACATGACAGGTACCTCAACTTGTAGATGAAGCACCAGCAAAATTTAAGTACTGCAAGAGTATCCGTCGACTCCGGCGCTAGTGGTCTGCTGCCTGCCTTTGTATCAAATAAAACCCATCTTCCTCTCCATCTCATCTTTACTCTTCCAAATTTTCCATCTAATTTCCATCTCATTTATATACAAATTTATTGGTTCACTCATAGTGTTGGCTTCATTATGTCCGTCACGAATGTCCTGATGCGTCGGGGCACTGAGCTTGCTGTCACTCATGTGCAGTCCGGCAAGCTTGAGCACCAGCAGCCTAATGAAGGCTTGGTGGCTCTGTTTGCTATCACTGCTATCTTAATTGGTATTGGTTTCTGGGCTGTAAGTCAGAAATGATTCTCCACAGATATAACCTCGTGGAACTAATACCCGACAGGTTGAGTATACCTACGGGATGGTGATCTCCACTCTGGCCGCAGTTGAAGATACATACCCTGATATCTACGTGCGCATTGTTCCCAATCCCGATACTATCAAGCCAACCGACGAGGAAGATCTTGAGCTGGTTGCGGCTACCCCTCCAAAGCCTATCACCAGCAAGCTGCGCACTACTGTGAAGCACCTGCGCTCCCGTGCGGGGTTCTGGTCTCGCTTCCGTGGAATGGGTATGTTTGTGGCCTACACCGCAGCCCGTGGCTTCCTTTCATCTTTCATCCCCGTTTCTTCCACTTCATACCTGAGCCAGTGTATCATCCAGTCTATCCTGAGCGTTCTCCTGGCTACTTGGCAGATGGCGTGGGTGCACATTGTCATCTCTGAGCCCTCCCCAAAGCGCTTCTACCAGCGCATCCCCAGTTGTAAGACTTGGATTAAGATTGCTCCGGCTGCTGCTCTCCAGGATGTTCTGACTGCTGCTGCTTTCTTCATCCCCATGGCTATTGCCAATTTTGCTGGCTTGCTCGATGTTGTCAGCGATCAGGAGGTCCCCCCTCTGGTGGCCCTCTATCGCTTCATGAGTGTCTGTGTGATTCCTGCTATTCTGGCATTTTTGATCTCTATGCCTGCTCGTGTCATCTTTGTCCGTGTGGCTGCCTCCATGCTTCCCGAAGAAGATGAGACTATTGTACCATTTGATCGCTCTTTCGGGGGTAAAGTCAGCCCTACGATAACCGGTGGCAGCGGCAAGATTGGCCTGATGGATGCATGGACTACCTTTGACTGGGCTGCCCGTGTTCGCTTTGCCAAGGTTGTAGGTAAGACTTTTGCTATGGAGGTGGCGCTTGGTATCTTCGCTACTTTGCTTCTTGGCGGACAGGTCTTTTGGATTATCAAAACTGCCAAGCCCGTTGACTCTGATGCTTCTGGGATGCAAATTAGCTGGGAGTAAAAAAAAATAAAAAAACGTTCAGATCCGATGAATCTCAGGGGGTAATTTGTGAAGAATGCTAGGACGTAATTAATGCCTTTGCTTTATCTATTTCACTGGAAGAGATTGAAATAACTGCCCCATACAATGATCTTTGAACGTCCTTGTGGACTAGATCCAAATATCCTGACGTCCTAAGGTCCTCAAAACATGTAGCTAATTACGTGCCCATGGTGTATACCGCCTCCCCATCCAGGCCATTTAAAACCCCGCTTTGGCCTTACCGCTTTTATTTCTTTTTACGCCCCTCACCTTCTGCTCTTTGCCCTCCCCTTTTGACATTGAAGTCGGCTTCGGATATCATCCGAAATCCACATCTCCATTTGTCTGCTTTTTCTTCCCCAACCATTAGCATGGCGACCTCTCCCGCTGGGCGCATGCTGTCCCGCCAACTGCAGCAGATGCAGTCTGATAAGGACATCCCCGGCATTAGTTGTGGCTTGGTTGATAACAACGTTTTCGAATGGGAGGTTATGCTCATGATATCGGACGATGTGAAGCTGTATGGAGGTGTGTCACTATTTGGTTATATCTGGATTTGAAGTCGAATTCCGGGGCTGGTGCCGTGGCGATCACAACGCCGCCTGGGAAGACATGTTATCCTGCCACAAGTTTGTTGAAGAAAACTGACAAGTTTGCTTATCTAGGTGGTTTCTTCCGGGCTCGACTCTCTTTCCCAACAGAATACCCTCATCGGCCGCCAAAGATGAAGTTCGAATCTCCTATCTTCCATCCAAATAGTATGTGGCTCCGGTTGAACCAGTTGTCAAAGACAAATTACTTACAAGTCACTGCGCCTGGACAGTTTACGAGAATGGTGATGTTTGCATTTCGATTCTGCACCCACCTGAGGAGGATAAATACGGGTATGAGTCGGCTGCAGAACGCTGGTCTCCTGTGCAAACCCCCGAGACTATCCTACTGTCTGTCATTTCTATGCTTTCTAGCCCGAACGATGAAAGTCCAGCGAATGTGGAAGCTGCTCGACTATGGCGAGAGGACCCTGCGGAGTTTAAGAAGCGCGTCCGTCGGTGTGTCCGTCTCACGTTGGACGACTAGTGCACGATTTAACATTTCACGGCAATTTAAGATGGCGGGCTACGATCTGATTTAACATGGGGCTGCCGGGGTTCCTTTTTTTTTTTCTCTTCCTTGTTCAATGTACCGCGGCGAGCGGTGGTTCTCTTCTTTGCATAGAGTGAGCAATGCTTTGCCATGCGCTCGATCTCATGTCCCTTTGCGGTGCATTTCTTTGCGATTTTTCATGACGGCTGGAGTTTCACCCCGAAATTTTTGTTTCACTGATTTGGAATCATCACTCTTTTTTTGGCAGAAATTCAGGATTTTCAACGTAAATATCATCACCAAAGCAGAGTGGTCATTGATTCTTGGATATTCATTCATGATTACCTGATTAAGCAGAATCCACATTGGCATAGCAAAACTACTGGAAAGACAGAACCCAAAAGAAAACCAAGAGGACACGCAACAAGAGGAACCAAAGCGACTATGTGCGGTTCTCGGGCACGAATCGCAGAGAAGGGAGGAAGATTCCGGGATGGAAGATGGTGAAGGTTAGACAAGCCAGAGCAATCATCCTTATTAAAGCGTCAGACGTGATTTCCAAGAGTTTTGAAACGAACCAAGAGACCACTTACATTCCATCCAAGACAAGGAACTCGTTCTCCTTCTGCATCAGTGGGTTTCCCCAGCCACCAGCCATCTCCGGGATACTAGCTATCGTGGTCAGCAAAGTGCCTTATTTTGGCCTCGGAACATTGGCTCATACCGGTAAATGCACCGAATCAAGACTGTGATGTAGGCAATGACCTCGGCACCCACGACTAACGGCATCCACCTGAGAACAGTTGGTGACACATCACGGCTCTTCTCACTGGAAAACCCATCGCCATGGTTGAAGATCCTCCAGAAGAAGACCACCGCAAAAAATCCACACACAACCATGGTTGCAACCTGGAAGGCGATACCAGCGATGATGATGTTGTCACCTGTCTTGAGCATTGAAAAGTCGTCATTGCCAGCAGCCGCAGCGACACCACCCCCTGCAGCCTGCAAAAGGAGAGATCCAATATCGCATCCGATGAAGACCCAGGTGAACAGACGTGGCTTCAAGATTGAGTATTCGGGTCCTAAGCTCAGAATGATATGCTTCAATGTTAGGTAAATACCCGCCGCAACGAAGGTCGGCGCGAGCACCAGACACACAATCTGAAGCTTGAAAGCAGATCCAGACCATGGGTTATTATGCATGAGCACTCGGCCAATGTATCCAGCCATTTCCATAAATGTGCCAATGAGGAGAGCCGTCAAGAATGTCCATGTTCGAAAGTAGACGCCGAGACCGGTTTGGCATATTCCGAGCAGGCCAAATAAGACGGTCAAGAAGATGTTTCCGCCGAAACTGGGGTAATAACCGTATGTTGTGAGTTCAACAGGACAGAGGGGGCCTACTTCAGAGCAAGTAGCATAGCTCGCCATATTTAGTGAGAGACTTGTATTTATAAGGAAAGAAAGCTGGGGGAGAGGGTGTTAGACCTAGGAGTGAGATAATAAGACTAAAAGAAAAAAAAAAAGGGTCTATAGTCTCTCATAACTCAGCCCAGAAAACCCCGGAGGATTTGATATCAAATCATAAAATCATCATCTTCCGCGGTGAATACGAAAGGACCGCAACAACAGTTCTAGTAGGTGGAGCTCTGTATTAAACTCAACAAGATAAAGACTCCAAACTGCTATTGGTTATTGTCGTTCTTGCCCGTTCTCGTTCTCGTTCTCGTTGTCCCCACGTCGCTTACATCGGATCCACTTGCTTTTCGACAAGGCGCTTTGATCCTGTCGGAGAATTACTCCTTTTGGTTCAGGATCTTTTGGAAGATCGTTAAATGATCAATTTCTCTGTCTCGAATCCATCGATTTCTTTAAATTGTCGACCAGGATTGAGTTCATGCCCTCTCTAGGGCTCTATTCACACATGTGATCAGCCAAAGACTGATGCCTACTTGCGTACGGAGCATTGGTTGTTATAGACAGCGACAGCTTTTTGAACTATCACGTATCAAATGAGATCAATCTGACAATTGAACAGAAGACTGAACATGTTTAAAAAGAACTAAAACACACAGAAGAGAGGAATCAAGACATTACCCTTTTTTTTTATAGTTCCAGTCCACGTGACCCTTCCGCATCATCTTCTTCTCTCCCGCGCTTTGGACTCTTCCACATCTTAAAGGATCTGAGCCAATCGGTTACATGGACCCTCAGGTATCGAGGTTTCTGAGATGCCTCCTCGCCGAGCGCATACAAAATCTCGCCAAGGCTGCGACCAGTGCAAGAGACGTCGCGTCAAGGTTAGTGATGGAAACTCGGGATGGCCCCCATAGTTCGCTTTGGGCTCCATCAAATGACGAGACTGACAACTGCAGTGTGACGAGAAAGGGCCACCGTGCTCCAATTGTATATCGCGGGAACTCTCATGCACATATTTCAGAGCGCCATCCCGGCCCGATTCACGAGTAAGCCAATCCCCTGGCCAGTTGGCTATTCTAGACCCAACTTCCGTGCGGCCGAGGATTCCTAGCCTAGCAGCTTCCTTTTCTCCACCCATTTCAGGGGTGCGAGATTTGGAGCTTATGCATAAGTTTTCCACCGAAACTTTCAAAAGTCTTTGCTCTTCTGACTCGGAGCATTTTGTCTGGCAAATTGCCATTCCTCGCCTGGCTCTTCAGCATGATTTCTTAATGAATGGCATTTTGGCCCTGGGGGCACTTCACATTGCCGCAACAATTGAGTCGCCGGCATCGCTAGTCTACATTGACACCGCTTTGCAATATCACAATCTCACATTTGCGCCCTATCGCGCAGCTGTTGACAGCATCAACCCACTAAACTGCGAGGCTGCGCTGGCGCAGTCCATTATCACCACCGTTATAGGCATTGCTCTGCCAAGAGTTACTGCTGCTCGTGGAGAAAGCTCAAGCCTAACGGAGAACATTGTTGTCGTATTTGAACTCTTGCAAGGTGTGAAGAAAATCCACCGGATTGGTGAATCTTGGAGCAAATTAGAGCTCTTTTCTCGTCGAAGAAACTTTTGGGATACTGGATCAGTCAGCCTAGATAGCGACACGCGGGATGCCCTGGAGCGACTCGACGCCTTGAATGACAGAACCATCGCCAGCATCGGTCCCGATCAGCATCAGGTCAACAAAGATGCTATTGTCTACCTACGGCACTTCTCAAACAAAGTTGCCAATTTCGTTGACGCTGCCAACGTCCTGGCTTGGCTCGCTATGATCGACAAGGAATTTGTGGACAATGTGCGACGCCGACAGCCTTTAGCATTGTTGATCCTCATGCATTGGGGCGTGTTGCTCGGGGAGCTTGATGGTCAACATTGGTGGGCTCGAGACTCGGGCCGGGCATTGGTAACCGAATTATTGGATGCACTACATCCCGGAGACATGGAATGGGCTAACGCTGTGGCTTGGCCCCAGAAAAAAATGGGACTCTGACAAGATTTTCAAAATCAGATCGTCAATGGATTTGGAGCCCAAATTGCTGAAATCTGCCAGATACTTCTTCCAAAATAGTATATTCCGAGCCAACGGCATTATTTGATGTGGCACTCCAATCAAAGACTCGAGGCACGGGAATTTGAAGGAAATCTCGAGCCTAGGTTAAGTGAGCTAGCCGCCCTTGCGATTAACTGGTTTAAGGTAAACTTACAAGCTCCATAGTAGCGACTTCAGATGCGGTCGTATAGAACGCTGGACCGGCATTTGGGTTTGGTATACGAGCAAGGACTCTTTTTCCATCATTCATGATCAAACGGAAGACCTTATTATATCCTCCCTCGGCCAGCTTCGTTATAGAGATGCAGCTGTCTGATCGAACGGCTTTGGCCGCGAGGCTTTGGAGCCCAGCAACGTCAAAGGCCTTATACCTATCCCTGAGCTGTTGTTCTTCATCCCAGAGCCATCGTCCACTCGTATAACGGAAGAAGTGCTCGTGATCAGGATTTAGCGTTGTCATTTGCTCAGAGAGACTCGTGATCGTGCGAACGACGCGAAACGGAAGGGTAGTGGTCGTTGATTGTAACCGCGGTAGTGGCGAAACGAGGAGGGCAAGTATTCGTGGTTGAAAACAACAAGCTGAAAGTGCACGACGTCCCATGTCAATGTTCATTGCTCCTTGTCTGGTTGAGAACGGTTCAGAATCATTTGCGCCGGAGGCTAGGTGTAGCCGCTGAATGTCTTGGCGCTTATATGTCACATAAGCCGACTGCAATTAATTTATAATAGTAGAACAAGAAAACGAATGCAACCATATTTACAGGGATGGCTGCATGTGACGGACATGAAAGGGCCTACAATGTGATGGAATCGACTTAGCGTATCACTTTTTTGATGTTGGTCATTCCGGTGACGCTTTGAACGGTCAGCAACTAATTGCGGAGGATATTGGGTCTAAGGGTTATTCGTATTCAATTGAAAAATGCGTTGGAGTATTGAGGATGCAGTACCGTAGTGATCCATCAGCAATATTTGTTTCTGGTGTATTGATTAGATGTCGCAAAAATGCGTCGTTTTCGTTGTGTGGGCTCATCGTTGAGGTTGTTCCTACCATCGACGGCCGCTGTCCAAGCCTGAATAACTTCGATCAGCATTGACTCCCCACCATGCATCTAGATCTCCCCTCTGACCTGGTCTGTTTTACGTCTGAGCCCTGAACGGTAAGGGAGCTATTTTGATTGGCCTTCAATGTGACGCAATATCTAGAAAGCGCGTGGGCTGTAATTAGCACCAACTTTTAAAGTTAAACACCATCTTTTTTTTTTATCCCATCCTAAGCGCCCAGGCATTCTTTGGCCATGTGTTTAGGAATATAAGATTTGAAATGTTCCTATTGAGATTCAGGTAAACGAAGTTTTTTTGAACATTCAGTCGGTGATATTCTAGCAATACTTCATCACAATGTAAGATACAGCAGTGACTTCGGGCGATCCAAAAATATAACGTTGCTAGATGCCTATTTCCATTAAAACCCTTCGTGCATTCACAGATGGAATACCTTGGGTGAAGATATTTAAGAAAGCTGAAAATACGATGTTCGAAATCAGTGTTAACTCCACACTCTCTCGCTCTATTTGCCAGAGCCCCACCTGGAGTGCACTAGTCCAGATTAGGATAGCGGTCCGCCCAGATCACACCAACCAGTGTACTTTGATAAACTACGGTAAATTACTACAATTTCATTACTAAAAAAGACATTATTCTTGGCAACCACCGGTTTCTCTCTGTTAGAAATTGACAGAAATCTGACTGTATGAAATGTATTGGTTGAAATGACAGGTATCAAAATTCTCTAAAATATCTAAGAATGACGAAAATCCCTATTTATGCAATCTGTGTGGGATCTGGATTACGAATCTTCGTACTTTCGTTGTGGGATAGCCGAGTCCACCGAGGTCACATGTGGTTTCCACCATGTATTGCACCTGGTGTTCTGACAACGTAGGAGTAAACAAAGAAGTCATGTGACTTCTAACAGTGCTCTATAGAGTGCGGACCTTGTCTACTTTCTATAGGACGATGTGGCCATTGAATCTGGAACAAATGCCGAGATTGTACGCAAACGAGGGAGTTGTTTTGCTATGTGGAGCTTACAGAACTCAGAAAAGTAGATGTAAAGCCTCTGGCTAACCTTTGTTCAATTTCCTTTGGTTATTTCTCATCCTGGCTACGAGCAAAAAATCATTGGACCTGCGTTATTGAGGCACTGGCCCAGTCCGTTGCAGTAAACTTGGCTTATTTGAATCAACTAGTGCTTCCAAGCGGGAAATTTCGTCGCAAGGATAAATCCAATAAAGAGTGATTGAGTACGCGCCACGATAGGCGTAGTGGGGACTATAAGAAGGAGGTATCTTGGGGGAACCATATTGGTCCCAACGTCTCATGTATCTCAAAAAGAACCAGAGTGACAAGTCTGGTGACCGGTCTGCAACCTCCATTTCCCCCCGAACCCCCATTTTTAAATCCGAGCTCTCTCCCTTCCAGTCCCGAGGACATCATGGGTCCGTGTCAAATTCAGAGCATCTACCTCATGCTTACACACCTGAATGCTCAGTGGTCCACTCACCTGTTTGAGCCAGTAAGATCTCCCACAATCAAACAACCAGTTCCGAGTTCCTACTTGAATCAACTCAGCAAGAAAGCACTGCGGTCTGCTGCGATCTTGGGTGAAGATGATCTTTGGAAACTCCCGCTGGACTGCAGGCGTGGCATTTTCTAGGCCCAGTCGAAAGACATCATCAAAGGTAATCGGGTGATAAAGCTGGGAGCCAACCTGGACAATGCCCGTCGTCCGTGCTGCTGCGTGCAATAGACATGCACTTGCTACAAGGTCCACGGGGATCTCGTCCAGGATGTTGGTGCCTGTTTGATATCCTTCGGTGGCATGCCAAACTTGTGTGGCACCCCGATCAGAGAACCAAAGCCTAGTAAACTTGGTGAGAGGCGTGGAGTCCTCCGATCCATATAGCGGGTAGGGATGTCTGAGCGCAGGTCCGAAGATTGTTGGCCGTAATAGTAGAATCGGAAGAAGAGGGAAGCGGTTGAGCAGCAGACGCTCCATAAGATGCTTGGCTTGGGTGTAGGTAGACGAGAATTTGCCCGCGTGTGGTGATGTCCCCAGCGTCAAAATGGATGCCAGCTCTTCTTCTGGATCTTCTTCGCCTCCCAATTGATAAATCCGCTCTAAAACTGAACCATCGGGAAGATGGCTATTGACATATGACGTAGAGATCTGGATGAGGAGTTTCAGTCGCCGGAATCCAGAGGCGATCCGTGCCATTTCTAACGCAGGGAGGCAATTGCTTTCTAGAGCATCACGAATAGGACCTTCAAGCTTGATCTTGGCTGCTGCGTGAATGACCAGTGTCACTTGATCTTGAAGTTGCGCGAGGACATCGGGCTCAATACCAAAATCGACCATTTTCATATCACCAATCACAAAGTCGACTTTCCTTGTGGCTAAAATAGCCTGTGCATGATTTGGCATCGATTCTCTCAATTTTCCAACTGCCTGCGAGGAGTCCCCTCGAACCAAGACGAAGATCTTGCGAGTGGGCAATTGTAAAGCCAACTTGTACAGGAGACAACCTCCTAAGCACCCAGTCCCTCCAGTGAGGAAGACTGTATGGCCCTCGAATATCTTTCCATATCCTGCTCGCACGACTTCGTCGGCATGTGATATTTCTGCGGTGGAAGCTGATGACATTGAATAGACTGGGTGAGAGATCCGGGTGTAGAGTGTTGCTAATGTCTCTATAGAAGTATCTGTAAAATAATGACACAAGGGAATGGCTGGAGTTGCGATAATGTCGGAAGGTAATTAGAATGCCGTAGCATCTTTTATTCAAACCTGGAACTCGACTAACTGGTAGGACAGGACTTGATGTAACTCTTACATTTGTACAGTCTTGAATGCTGGGGTTTCTTTCTCTGGAGCCGCAGCCCGATGGTGTGGCCATCGGCCCTGGTTTGGCCGACAAGGGTGGCAACCTCCTGGGATATGGAACGGGGGTTTCGGTCTTAATTAGAATAACACAATGGCCCTGGAGGCAGATCTGTGCTTTCGCGCCATTTGCTGCCGAGGTTCAATGTGATTGTGTGACATGAAGAAGAATTGCGTCGCAATTCCTCAAGATCTGGCCCAAGGGGCACAGCTATAGCTGCATTCCATTTGCCAGAAAAATGGCATGCTCGGAGCAAGTGCATCCATTCGGAACAGCCCACAGCTGATTAACGGGTCGTACAAGTCCTCGTCCTGAAAAGATTCCAAGAGAGATTCCGCCTACATATGATGCGATGAAGAACTAGGTTTCGTAATTGAATCATTGAAGTATATGCCTTCCACTTCCGATGAACGCCGTGGAGAAACCTATGTGCTGTTGATTGGTGTAATACGATCCAATCCTATCTGTACATGAAAGATTATAGACATCGGCCGGGGCAAAGCGATATTAAGTGCGCCAAAGAATCTTGGCTTCTCCCTTCGAGAGTAGTTGATAATGGGCGAAACAGTTGTCACCAATCAGAAGCCCTTGCTTCCACCGCTACACCAGCAGCGTACATCTCCGTCACGCTCAATCTGGACGAGAGTATCCGTATTTTTCTCTCGAAGAAAGTCGACAGTTCGTTGACGAACGTCTTCCAAATCTGCACCGCGAGAAGCGATCACGTGGATCACCCCGAAAATGTTCTGGGCTTTTTTCTCGTGTGTATGTTCGTGGCCGTGGTGCTGCTCATGATCATGACCATGATGATGATGATGATAATGATGTTGGCTGTGGCTATGGCTATGATCATGGTGATTCTCACAATCCTCATGGCTGGAATGATCATGTGAATGACTATGCCCGGAAGACACCGCTCCTGTATCATCAAGCCAGAATTTAGGCGCCGTATAACTAACCACGCCTCGCAAAGTGCTGACTCCTGCTAGTGTTTCCCGGAGATTATATTCGGTGTCGGCTGGCAGAGTGAGTAGGAGTGTCTTGGCCGTACTGCAAACCAAAGGAACGGCCGAGGCGAAGATCAAGATGGCGATGAAGCATGATGCCAAAGGGTCGTAACCGGCCCAGCCGGAGTAGTGCACGAGAATGGTTGAGATGACAACTGCCACTGAACCAAGTGTGTCGGCAAGAATGTGCAAGAAAATGCCGTGCATGTTCTCATTGCCATGAGAATGATCGTGGCCATGGTCATGGCCGTGATGAGCATGCCCATGCTCGAAGCTGAAGATTCCGACCAAGTTGACTGCCAGGCCAGCAATGCTGACGATCAATAGCTCACCTAGACGATGCATCTCACTCCCCGATGAGAGCCGTTCCACCGCTTCGTAAATGATCTCCACGCTGATAATCCTGCACATTGTTAGGATTTGACCTTACGCACCGCGTTCACAACAACACTCACATGAGGAAAATCCCATTGGCAAACCCTGACAAAGTATCAACTTTTCCATAGCCGTAGGGGAATCGAGCATTTGGGGGCCACTTGCTCATGACAGCGGCACATAAACCAACAACAAGCGCAAGACAATCAAAAAACATGTGGATACTGTCACTAAGCAGCCCCAGTGATCCAGTCAGGAACCCATATGATAGTTGAATAAGCATAAAAGTGAAATTCAGGCTGCAAAAAATTAGCTGTAATTTAAGAGTGACAGCCTTTAGATTTTGAAACTCACCACATAAAGTAGAAGATGCTACGAGAGTCCTTCTCCTTGAGAATGCTGTGCAGTAACGGATATGGTTCACTTTTATGGAGAAGCCACTTTGATACCCGGGAGGATTCCAAGGTAGTGTGTGAATGTGAATGGCTGTGCGTGTGGTTATGCGCATGCGCATCCATATGCTGATGAATATCATCCCTTCTAGAGGCGAAGAAAGAGGCCGTAGCCAAGATACCACGTATGGCATAAACCATGAGCAAGTCATCCTGAGCATGTGGGGAACAAAGAAAAGCTGCGGCTGCAGCGCAAATGGCGAGTCCGATCTTTTTGGGAGAGCGGAGACTCGGGGACAGGGGAATCATGAGAGAAACGGCAAAAATACCCATAGGTATAAGAAGATACATCAGCTCCAAGACACTGAAGACAAACCCTCGGTTGAAAAGCATGGTGAGAAGTGCAAGGGAGGACCCGGCTATCACGGCCAATGGTGCGTCAGTTGTGACCGTAACGGACGAGTGACCCGAGTGTGAAGCTTTGCTTTGTGCAGCAACAAGACCTGGCTCAGGAATAGTTCCATTGCGACGGAGCGAAGGGAATGGGGGTGGGGCAATAAACACAGATGCCAATAGGGCAGCATATCCACTGACCGGGGAAATATCCCAAGGATGGTTTAGCCCGAGGATGCTCGACGTAATGACCACCAATAGTAGGGCAATGGATAGGACCTTGCGACTGTATTTCTCCTGAGTGCGCGAGGCCCCAATCATGATAGCTGGGACCCGCGATGCTATCGCAAGGAGCAGTGAAAGCGCAACCAAAAAACCTCCGACCTTGAGTGCTGCAAATATTGGCAATGCCACAGAGACAATTTGCGAAAGTAAGGCTTGGACGCTTTTGACATTCAATTTCGGCAAATTAACGGACAAATTTGTGGAAGAGCCAGCCTTTTGGTAGTTGATCCGTAGTATTTGACCACAGCCGAAGAGGATAAGGGTGGTCGCTGTTAAAAGGCAGGTCTTTTGACCAACTTGTCCGATAGACATACTCGCTGTCGTACCAGGTATAGCTTCACTGGATAGCTCTTGTATTTGGGAGCATTTTCTCTGGTACCAAGAAAGCACAACCCACGGCAGCACGATGAGTGTACTAGTCAAAACCTCGTGGCTGTGACTGGGGTCAGCTATTACTCGCCAATCACATTCTAGCCCACATACATTTTCTCTTTATTGTAATCATCGTGTATAGTGGTATCTGTAGATAGGATTCCGTAAAGACCATTGGGATCTTTTAAATGGTGGTCATCTAGCACATCATGGTGAAGAGATGACACACTATGGTTATGATTGTGGTATGCACTAGAGTGGTGCGAGTGCGTATGGTGATCGTTGCTTGATGCTTGATGTGTATGTCCATATGAATAACTTGATTTGACAGCATTGATTGGTTCGGGGTGTTCAGGAAGGTTGGCATTGTCTTGCTGTGAGAGGGGAGGTGGAGGTTGCGCCCAGTGGTTAGATCGAGAGTGGCCATGGCTGCGACTATGACCATGGCTATGGTTGTGTCCATTGGAGCGTGGTGCGAGGTCCACGCTCAGCGACGGTGCCACCGTTGACATGGTCTTCAGATGCTGACGATGCGCCCAGCTGCAAAGACCAGCAAACAAGATAGGAGATGGGGCACTGCCAAGATATCGAGGGTGGAGCGGGTGAGAGCTCAGATCAGCGGGCAGGTTGTCAGCAGATACAGCATTACGGAATAGCCCTGAAGGGCTAGAAAGGAAATTGATATGATTGGGAAAAGTGAGCGCTAGTACAGGCTCAAACAGATTGCCACTGTCTCCGGGGAAAGCCCGTCATCCCCAAGGTTCTCGAAAGGAGAGTCACGTGAATCCTTATCAGATTACGTATCAACCATTTTGACGTGCTGTTGATGTTCCACCTTGAACTAACCCAACTGCTGTTGAACCCCTCATTGGCCATTGATGTTGTTGACAGTTGGTAAATACCATGAGTCAAATACTTAAAGTACCATTGCCATCATGATCGAGATCCTCGTCAGCATAGTGTTCTGCCTGTCTAGCGCCCTCACTGTGTTGATACTGTCACTCCCTTCGCAATATCATCCAGAACGAGCAGTATTTCCTTCAAGCTCCCATGAGACCAAAAGGCGCAAGATATGTGTTCAAATCCTTGTTCTTGGCGATATTGGCCGAAGCCCACGCATGCAGTATCATGCATTGAGCATTGCGAAACGTGGCGGGGAAGTGACGATTATTGGGTATAATGGTTAGTGTGAATGTCTTCACAGAGATTATCAGATAGGATCACTAACTTTCTTTTACCAAACAGAATCTGATCTTCACCCTGACATCATATCTAACCCCAACATCTCGATTGTTCCGCTTCGCCCGCATCCCGCTCTCCTACAGACTAGTCATAAGCTGCTATTTATAATTTACGGGCCCTTGAAAGTCTTGTTTCAAATTTTCTGTCTCTGGAAGTGTCTCGCATATAATACAAAACCGTCTCGGTGGCTTTTGGTTCAGGTATGTTTGTGAAAAGAAGGTCCCTCGATACTCATTCGAAGTGCTGACAGTCTCTCGCGACAATAAAAAGAACCCGCCTTCCATTCCTACGCTGGCTGTGGCCTCTCTTGTTTGTTTCTTGCGGCAAACAAGGCTAATCGTTGATTGGCATAATTTTGGGTATTCCATACTTGCGCTGAAACTTGGCCAAACCCATCCATTGGTGAAAATGTCGACATGGTATGAGAAAGTGTTTTGCAAATCTGCTTCGGCTCATTTGTGCGTCACCAATGCTATGGCGTCCGTTCTCAAGAGAGATTTCAACCTTACAGCCCCTATCCTGCCACTGCATGACCGCCCTGCCAGTCACTTCCATCCTATCCTCGATCCCAATGCACGGATGGATTCCCTCATAACCCTACCGGAAACTAAAGATTTTCAGTCATCTTTGAAAGCAGGGTCTCTCCGGGTTCTGGTCAGTTCAACGTCATGGACTGCAGATGAGGATTTCTCGGTTCTTATCGATGCCCTTCTTCGCTACTCTGAATTGGCTACCACAGTGCAGGCTCACCTCCCTGAGGTTTTGGCCATCATAACGGGAAAGGGCCCGCGAAAAGAAATGTATTTGGAACAGATTGCAGCTCTTGAAAAGTCTAGCAAGCTACAGAAAGTCACAATTCGAACTGCGTGGCTGACTGTACCAGATTATGCTCGGTTATTGGCATCCGCATCTCTAGGGGTCAGTCTACATACTAGCAGCAGTGGGGTGGATCTTCCTATGAAGGTTGTAGATATGTTTGGGGCAGGTCTCCCTGTTGTGGGATGGGATCGTTTCGAGGCATGGCCCGAGTTGGTTACTGAGGGCGTCAATGGGCTGGGCTTTGGAAGTTCAGAGGAGTTGGCCGAGCACTTGGTCGACCTGTTCGGCGAGAATGACAAATTAGAGAGTCTTCGCCTAGGTGCCCAAAAAGAAAGCTCTCTGCGATGGGATGATGAATGGGATCCTATTGCGGGATCCCTTATTGGGTTGACATAGATAGCTCCATGTAATAACATGAGATGTGATTCTCCGTTGGAACAAATTACGTGGCATTGTCATATTACATTTCATGCAAATACCACGTGCTTTTTGCAGCCGCTGGCCATCAAGGAGTCATTGCACATTTTACTCGAGGACTTCTAGTAACTGGCCTGGAATTTGGCTGCGCAGTACAAGCAGACATCAAAAGTCTCAAACAGAGCATCGAATGTTCGACCTTGTTTTCCCCCACGCATGCACGCCACGCGTTCTTCATCGAGGGCTTCTTTTCGACAGGCAAAACAGTACTTGGACATCCCGGGTTCTTGAATGGCAAGGAAGGACAACCCACATCGTTCTTTATGAATTTAAAAGGTCAGCATGTTAATATAAAATTTGAATTGTAATGTGACTTACCCCAAAGATGGCCATTGGCGCACTGAGCCAACTGGGCCGAGGGCCACCCAATTCCCGCATCGCAAATTTCGCACTTCTCGTAAATGTGACCCCCTGGGCCAGTAACTTGATCCATGTTCCTCGCAAATATCGGAGTGGGAATGCTGTTACATTTGGAAATCTCATCGCTCAGATCTGCGCCTGTCACAAACGCTAGACGCTCTAGAGACCGCCGAGTGTGAAGTCTGAGCGACTTGTCCTCTTCGCCCACAATGGCACGACAGGCAACGGCATAAATCAGTCGTTGACTCTCCGTGTCAGGTTCAATATTACCATCTTCACCAGGTAGAACGAAACGTATCACTTCTTCCGTCTGGTTGTGGTCGGAGGTTTGACCATCGGGTATGTGCGTTGCGAATAGGGCTTGAGTGTTCGTCGTGGGTTCACCTTCCTCTGAAAAGACAATCATAGACCTGTCGTCAGAAGTGATGCGATACTCGATCATGTCCGTGGGATGCGAAGTGAAGATAGCCGCAGTCATGTTGCGATAGGCTGCGAGTCCCCAGATCCTCGAGACTGACATTCCTCCCAAGTCGTGCTCCAAGTCATAATCATCCTGGAACTCTTCAATCATGCGTTTCCATTTTGGCTGTTGCATAGCGCTGTCATTTTGGAGTTGGTGAAGTTCTGTAACTAAGCCAATACCACCAAGTGTACCTAGGTGGAGCTTGCATATGTCGCTATGTTCATTCACGGAAGTGAGCATTGCTATGGCAGGTCAGCAGTGCTAAGATGGCCTTGTATGGTTTGCATAACATACCAAAAATCGGCTCCAGGTGCCTTGCTTGGTGGCCTTTGTTGTCCTCGGTTTCTGGCTCATAGATCGGGTAATCACGGAACTCGAAGACATCCGAGTTGGCACCGCTACCAGTGTACGTAGTGATAGGCATGGATATGGTGATGAAACCTGCCATGGCGCCCACTGCCAGAGCAATGGTTGTGGATAATCTCTGTTAGGTTTTTATTAGCGAAGCAGCCCATCCTAACACGGATTTAAGAGATATAGCGTACGGCATGTAGCCATCTAAGAGGACCAGCGATGTTGTGATATGCCCATTTCTCATTCGACTGATCCAAAGGATGTTCTATCAAATCTGTGACTAGCTTGTACTGTTGTGAGGTCTCCCCGAGCGAGCTTCCGAGAGCGACTTGAAGTTTCATTAGCCGAAGCTGTGTTCCGCATACCGCAGCTATCATGGCGACTGCGCATCCAAAGTTGCCTGGGCTGGTCGCGAATGAAGTCTGCCACGGACCACAGGCGAGCGCAGTAGTGCGTTGTCTCTCTTGGATTGCCGTCTCAAAGAGTGATCCAGAGCAGAGCGGACTATCCTTTGTTTCCAAATTCGTGAGAGAGTGAAGCGCCAAAATCTGAAGATCATAAGGCTTGGAAGGGCTGTTTATTGGGTCTGACCTGCGGACTTGCACCAGCATGACTTCATTAAAATCATTCACCACCGTTAGGAGTGGGATTCCCCAGCGACTTTCGTGGGAATGTAGAAAGGAAGAGCCCGCGGTAGGCGTTGAGGGCTTTAATGACTCGCACCAGGTGAAAGATCGAATGTTAACCTTGCGGAAGGCATGGCTATTTGGATCCTGTGATAGCTGTAGCTGTGACCAAAACACATGATTGGCGACAGCAACCCTAGTCCATTGCTTCTTAAGGCCAATGGGCTCCCAGAGGGACAATACTAGATTCGACGTCAGCACAGCTAGGACACTACGCCGATATTTGCCTAGTCCTGCTGGTGACCAAGCCAGACCGACGACATTGCTTTCTGAAAGGTCTGCGGCGACTGAAAAATCATCTCGATTTCCCGGAAGGTAGTTTGGCCATTCAGAGTTCGTAAATAAGTTCGCTCTAACACGAGTCATGAGCCAATCTTGGGTTGAGTTGGGGGCAGAATCACCATCCCTGCTGTTTTTTGGCGTCTGTAAAAAAACGTTAGTTATGTTCAGGCACATTAGATAACTAACTATAAGCATACCAGGATTTGGAAGTATTCACCCGCAGCGATAGCAAGCTCGCCGTCCGAGGACCAAGAGATGGCATCATGACAAGATGGAGATAATGACAGGGCCACAGGGTTCAACATGTTGTCAGATATCAAATCTTTTCTGTGCCGGCATTCCTGGTAAATAAAGGGCTTGCGAGGTAGAACATGAAGATATGAGGAAGAGAAACCAGAGATCTGCTTTTGTTTGGGTCGCATTCTGCAAAGTTGATTCCTGAGGAATCAGGCGCCAACAACCATAGATCTTGAGAACTTCAAGGATCACTTCAAAATTGGAAAATGGCAATTAACAATATAGAAGATACTGAAGACAACGATCAAAGGGGAGGAATGATAGACCAGTGGGTTTATGGAGATATTGAAAACACCTAAAAGAGGAAGAGGAGAAAAGAGAGTGAGAGAGTGATGCATGGTGTGCATCTACTTGGAAAGGCTCGGAAGGAAATAGGCGAAGAGATTGTATTTAAAAGCACCCCAAAAGTACAAGGCAATTGAATTGAATTGTGGCCAGATTTGGGCCAATCTGCTAGTATTCCAAATCGCAGGAAAAGTACACGTTCTCGCTACACGGGATGATATCCAAGCTTGGATTGTTCATTTTAGGGTATCAGTCATAACTTGTCAGCGAAGGCACTGCACAATTTTTGCCGAAATCAGTTCACACGATCTAATCTCTGCACAACCATCGCGGTCGCAGCACCGCCGCCGTTGCAGATCGCAGCCACCCCATACTCGCCGGGCTGCAACTGGTGGAGCAAGGTGACGAGGATACGCGAGCCTGAGCTACCGAGAGCGTGCCCGAGAGAGATGGCGCCTCCAAGCATGTTCACTTTGGCATTTTGTAAACCAAGAATCTAAATAAGTTAGATCTGATGTGGAGTTTAGACAAACACAGCACTAACCTTTTCGTTGGCTTTGATAACAGCCGCAAAAGCCTCGTTGAACTCCCATACCGCCACCTGGTCCTTGGTGATACCGGCACGCTCCAGTGCAATTGGAACTGCTTTGGCAGGGGCCACTGGGAAGTCCACAGGGTCGATTGCGGCATCGGCTGTAGAAACGATACGGGCCAAGACACGGCTGCCAATGCCATATTCGCGAGCAATATCCTTGCTGCCCAAAATTAAAGCAGACGCTCCGTCATTCATGGTAGATGCGTTACCAGCGGTTACAGTACCAGTCCCATCTCGTAGGAAGGCGGGGTCCAAGCTCTTCAACTTGTCGGCCCGCAAGTTCTCGAAGCCCTCATCCCGCTCGATTATGGTATCCCCCTTTTTACCTTTCACGGTAACTCCAGCTAATTCATCAGCGAACTTGCTCTCCTTCCATGCCTGCTGGGCCCGCTCATAGGACTGGATAGCATATAAATCCTGGTCCTCCCGCGAGATGCCATACTTCTTCGCGGTATGTTCTGCACAGATGCCCATATGAAACTTGTTGTAAACATCCCATAGACCATCCTTGATGAGACCATCCTCTAGCTTGATATCACCAAAGGGGGGCAGTTGGCTGGCACGTGCCATATAATAAGGGACACGAGTCATGTTCTCCATGCCACCAGCCACCTGTGCCTCTGCCAAGCCTAGTTGAATGTTTTGTGCAGCAAGTGCCACAGCCTTCAAGCCAGAAGCGCAGACTTTGTTGATTGTCGTAGCTTCGACGGTGGAAGGGAGACCGGCAAAAATCGATGCCTGACGGGCAGGCGCCTGGCCTACTGAACCCTGCAGAACATTTCCCATATATACATCCGTAATCTTCTCAACAGGGACCTTGGATTTACTTAAGGCGGATTTGATTGCAACAGCGCCAAGCTCTGGTGCTGACACGGAAGCAAAAGAACCATTGAACTGAGCAATCAGAGTTTAGTGAATTGAGCATCAAAACATCTCTTCGAGTGCACAAACCTTTGCTGTTGGTGTTCGAGATGCACTCAAAATGTAAGCTTCCTGAATCTCCTGACATGCCGGGCGTGCACAGCTGAACTGTCGCTGGGTGCGGAATGCGGGGAAGGCCCGCTTGGGGAAACGAGCAGACACGCCTGTGCAAATCATGATTTCTCTGAGATAAGAAAGAGTTGCAAATTGGCAAGAAGAAAGAATGGAAGGGTTATGGGAGGAGAGTTAAGAAAGAAAAGCTGAGGATTGCTCTTGAATGTACTCCGTACACATATCGGAATTCACCTGGGCATCCGCCCATCCAACCGCCTATAACCGCCACTCCGCTTGAACCGAGGCTCCCAAGGCGGTCGCCGCTACGACATTATAATTGCTGAGTCAAGAGCTCCCCGGAGCGCTCTATCACAATGCAGCCTAGCCCCTTTGGGCTTGTTTCTCCATTAGGATGTTTCCTCCGATCTTCCCCTCCATCGCTTCGCTGCACATCGCCTACCGTATCATTGACCTTTCGGATTTCCTCGCCTCCCCCCCATCCTCTCTTTTCCTTCTGCCCTGATTGTCTCTGCAAAGCTTCGAATCCTAGATACATACACATTGCTTTTAAACCCCGTTATTATCGCTTTACGTCTCCCGATTGTTCCATCATGTCTACATCCGCCCGCCGTCGTCTCATGCGGGACTTCAAGGTACGCAATAATATCATCGCCGCACCTTGTGTCATTTGAAAATTTCCATTGTATCCGTATCTAGCCTCAGCTAAAGCTTTTTCTATATTTCTTTGATGCTCAATTTCCTTGTTTTTTCGGTCCAAGATGATCCACCCCGCTAACACTTTGTGCTCACAGCGCATGCAAACTGATCCTCCAGCTGGCGTCTCTGCATCTCCAGTCGCTGATAATGTCATGACCTGGTATGTTCTTTCCGCAATATGTTTGAGGCTCTTGACAATGATTCTGATGAAACGTCAGGAATGCCGTCATTATTGGCCCGGCCGACACACCGTTCGAAGATGGCACATTCCGCCTGGTCATGAATTTTGAAGAACAATACCCAAACAAGCCACCGGGTGTGAAATTCATAAGCCAAATGTTCCATCCCAATGTATACGGGACCGGTGAGCTCTGCCTTGACATTCTGCAGAACCGTTGGAGTCCGACATATGATGTGGCGGCTATCCTTACTAGTATTCAGAGGTAGGGTGGGTTTGGTCATGAAACATCACCATTCAAATTCTAACATGCGGCCTGCCATATCTAGTCTTTTGAACGACCCTAACACATCATCTCCGGCCAACGTTGAGGCCTCGAATCTCTACAAAGACAACCGCAAAGAGTACACCAAGCGAGTGCGAGAGACGGTCGAGAAAAGCTGGGAGGATAATTGAGCTTTCAAACTCGCTCAGCCGAGTTTTAAGGGCTGATAATCTTGTGAGTGAGCACAGCGGTTTGATCGTTTGATCTGCACAGCATGGGGTTTCCGGCGCTTGGTATCTTATTCTTTCAGGTTGTGTATTCTTTGCCTCACCCGTTTTTACTTGACGTCATCTTTTTTTTCCTCTCTCTTTTTTCATCTCTTTTTGGATATCTCTAGTTCATGATTATTCATCCCTCCCCAAGTCATGCCACGCAAGTGTATGTTTTACAAGATCAGTCTCATAGTTTTTAGTGCATAAGCCTTCCTTTCTTGCAAACCTTGTACTTTGATCCCTTGGCACATACATTGTAGAAAATATAAATGGGAATGCAAGTATTGAGATGTTCAAAAACATGCTTCCATGTATAGCTCCCTGTACATTAAGCTTATCTGCAGGGTGGTTGCATATCCGAGTCCGGGGGCGGTAAGCCCAAACGGGGTGACTGTCAACAGTTGAAATCCCACTCTTTCGCGTCAATCCCCTCCCCTGCAAATTTCCGTTGTAGGTCTTCTTGGTTTGGCCGTCCTTTCTTTGCGGCCTGACTGCTGTTTTATCTTTCTCTCCATTCCTGGAGTATCTTGGTCCACGGTGCACGTGGACCCCTTGGTCCTCTACCCCCTCCTCCGAGCCATTGCACACCGCAACAGACGAGTTTCTATTTGAACCCCTCCGACGAACTCAGAGGCTCACTTACCCCTTTTCGAGGTCTCTCTTCTAGCTTGCGCTTGTCATAGCCAAGTCACACTCTACAAATATGGCGTGAGTATAAATTCGACCCCATCGTGCGTTGGCCATCACTAATATGGTTTCACAGGTCCGCGGGGTCGAACACCATCAAGGGTATGCACAGACTGGCACAACAAAACAAGGCGCATTTTACTGGGATTGAGACTGACATACATATATAGTGGTTGCTAGGTTTCGTCCTCAAAACAAAGTCGAATTGGCCTCTGGGGGTAAGCCTATCGTCGAATTTGAGAATGAAGAGTCGTGTAGCATCAACGTGAGTCGAAACTAAAGCTAAAACCCATGACGACTATATTGACAAACCCTTTAGTCCCGAGAGGGCACAGGGGCCTTCACCTTTGACCGAGTGTTCCCTATGGACACCGCGCAAAATGACATCTTCGACTTCTCTATCCGACCGACCGTGGACGATATTCTCAATGGATATAACGGAACTGTTTTTGCCTATGGTCAGACTGGTGCCGGAAAATCATATACGATGATGGGTTCCGACATCGATGATGACATAGGGAAAGGTATCATTCCTCGCATGATTGAGCAAATCTTTGCCAGCATCCTGACTAGCCCGAGCAACATCGAGTACACCGTACGGGTCAGCTATATGGAAATTTACATGGAGCGGATTCGTGATTTACTCATGCCTCAAAACGACAACCTACCAGTTCACGAGGAGAAAGCGCGCGGAGTTTACGTCAAAGGATTGCTGGAAGTCTACGTATCTAGCGTGCAGGAGGTCTACGAAGTGATGCGCCGAGGAGGAGCAGCACGCGCTGTCGCTGCAACCAACATGAACCAGGAATCGTCTCGCTCCCACTCCATATTCGTTATTACCGTCACCCAGAAGAATGTCGAAACTGGGTCCGCCAAGAGTGGTCAGTTGTTTTTGGTGGATTTGGCTGGTAGTGAAAAGGTCGGAAAGACCGGTGCAAGTGGCCAGACTCTGGAGGAGGCCAAGAAGATCAACAAGAGTTTGAGTGCACTAGGAATGGTCATCAACGCACTGACCGACGGCAAATCGACACATATTCCTTACCGTGACTCCAAACTCACTCGTATTCTCCAAGAATCCCTCGGTGGTAACTCTCGAACGACCTTGATCATCAACTGCTCGCCCAGCAGCTACAACGATGCGGAAACAATCTCAACTTTGCGTTTCGGAGTGCGCGCCAAGGCCATCAAGAACAAGGCCAAGGTCAATGCAGAGCTGAGCTCAACGGAGATGAAGCAACTGCTGCGCAAGGCGCAAAGTCAAATGACGAATTTCGAAAACTACATCTCAGCGCTTGAGGGCGAAGTTAGCATGTGGCGTAGCGGTGATAGCGTTCCCAAGGACCAATGGACTCCCTCGCGAGGAAGTGAACTTGTCAGTGCCGCGAAGACTGAAGCTCGTGCTCCACGACCAGGCACCCCCTCCCGTTTACAGGAGACTGCACGTTCGGAAACCCCGCGCCCAGATTCACGGGTTGGAGATCGGTCCAGCACTCCGAGCCTGGTGCTGGAGAAGGACGAGCGTGAGGAATTCTTGCGCCGTGAAAATGAATTCCAAGACCAGCTCTCGGAGAAGGAGTCACACATTGTCAACGTGGAGCGCAGCCTCCGCGAGGCACGCGACGAGCTCAGGTCTATGAAGGAGAATGGCGCACGAACCGGCAAGGATAATGAGCGCTTGGGCACAGAGGTCAACGAGCTCCGCATGCAGCTCGAGAAGGTTTCCTACGAGAGCAAGGAAGCCGCCATCACCATGGATGGCCTCCGGGAAGCCAACTCGGAACTTACAAGCGAGCTAGATGAAGTGAAGCAGCAGCTTCTGGATGTCCGAATGAGGGCAAAGGAAACCACTGCGGCACTTGATGAGAAGGAAAAGAAGAAAACCGAAAAGATGGCCAAGATGATGGCTGGATTTGACCTTGGTGGCGACGTGTTCTCCGACAACGAACGTAAGCTGCAGGACCTTATCCAGCGCGTCGATGCTCTACACCGAATCAGCTCTGAAGGTGAAGTGATTGCACCAGATGACATCCTTGACATTCGCACGAATCTTCTTGAGGCGCAGGGCTTTATCCGACAAGCCGAGCTGACCGTGAACGACCGAAGTGACTTTGGCGAGCTGCAGGACAGCCGCCGTGCAGACTTGGAAAAGAGACTAGATGACCTTCAACAAGAGTATGAGGGTCTCTTGACACGCAATCTAGACGAAGGCGACGTGGAAGAGATTCGAGAACGGTTAGAGCAAGTTTACGTGACAAAGAAGGAGGCCGAGACTGCGGCGGCCGATGATCTTCGTTCTGACATTTCGCGCAAGGACGAGGAGCTGACCAAGTTGCGACAATCGCTTGTCGACACCCAGTCCCGAACCTCCACAAATGGTGCTGCAAGCAAAACTTTGCAGCAGCAGATCACCGAGTTCGATGCCATGAAGAAATCTCTCATGCGTGACCTGCAGAATCGCTGCGAGCGTGTCGTCGAGTTGGAAATCTCCTTGGACGATGCACGAGAGCAGTATAACAACGTCCTTCGATCATCAAACAACCGGGCCCAGCAGAAGAAGATGGCCTTCTTGGAGCGCAACCTCGAGCAATTAACGCATGTACAGCGTCAACTCGTGGAACAAAACAGTAGCCTGAAGAAGGAGGTGGCAATTGCCGAGCGAAAATTGATTGCAAGAAACGAGCGCATTGCCAGCCTGGAAGCCCTGCTCCAGGAGAGCCAAGAGAAGCTTACCCAGGCCAACCACCGGTATGCATTGACTCGTCTCGCCGGATTTTTGCCTGACACTCGATACTGACTACGCTGATAGATTCGAAGCTCAACTCACCGCTGTCAAGGAACGCCTCGAAGCAGCGAAGCAAGGTTCTACCCGCGGCTTACCGAGCATGGATGGGAATGCGAGTTTCAGTTTCGGGGGTTCACGCATCGCGAAGCCACTACGGGGGGGTGGTGACGGGCCGGGGAATGCGAACGTCTCGGGCGCACAATCGCAAGAAGCGACCGGAAAGCGCAGCAGCTGGTTTTTTGATCGCCGATGATCTTAACCCACTATCAGAAAGCTGCTCGTTCCTTGCACAACTGCTTCTGAGGCTTGATGGCTGTCTGCCGTGCGCCCTTGATCTCGTGCAATTCGCGCTTCTTTCACTAGCATGTGGTTGATATTGGCTGACGTTGATCTATATTGATTCCTCTTTACGCTGTCTCACGAGTTTCTTCTTTACTTCTCTGATCATCTGATCAGCAGGCTTTTCGTCTTTTTTCTGATGTGATTTTTGATACATATGTCTCGTTCTCATGTTTTCTTGCAATTTTCATTCCAGTACACTAGATCGCGCCCTGCTTGCTGGAGACTGGCTCTTGCGCCTTCTCAATACCCTTGTACATCAATTCCTGATAGAATGGATAAGAGCTGGTACTTGGTCTGCAGGCCGACTTGAGTGATTTTGATGTGACCTACTACTATACATGAAATGATTATGGCTTGATTATATCCCCGTCAAAGCCAGCTAGCTCACTATTCTCACTCTGCCTTGAGACTATAATGTAACTATTTTGTAAGGCTAATGTCAAGTAGCACACAGTCCAAGTCGGATCAAAATCAAAGTCCAAGGCTAAGCTCATAGACATTGTATACGCACACTGCACCAGTTACCAAGATCGTACTGTACTTGTCTCAAATGTACAAAGATACAAAGACATGAGGGGTAATCGAAAAGATGAAGACAGGAGCACAAAATAAACTAAAGAAACAGAGAAGATAGAGAAAATAAAGGAAAAAAATTTGGAGAATGTGCAAGCATCCCCCTCGCCCGTCCAAAAGAGAATGCCTCTCATTGCGCCAGTATCCGCCCAAGCAACAATCTAAACCAATCCGTCATAAAGCGACAAGGCACTAACGATGGTTT
Organism: Penicillium digitatum; assembly: GCF_016767815.1. Taxonomy (NCBI): domain Eukaryota; kingdom Fungi; phylum Ascomycota; class Eurotiomycetes; order Eurotiales; family Aspergillaceae; genus Penicillium; species Penicillium digitatum. The sequence goes on from NC_089387.1 coordinate 3,552,731, forward strand.
CATCCCGTTTGCTGCCTTCTTTAAATTCCTCAATGTCGAGACTGCCATTCTCATCCTTGTCCATCATCCGGAAGATCTTCCGTACACGTTTCTCCGGGGTATCTTCATCTTCGGGGAGTTTCACCATGGATCCAACCTGCATTCTCGTTAGTGAGTAGGATATTGAACTCACAACCTCGATGTTACGTACCATCTTGTAGATCGCCTCGACAATGGCCAGCATTTCATCATAAGTGATTTTTCCATCGCCATCAATATCATATAATTGGAATGCCCAATCCAGCTTATCCTCCATCTTGCCCCGCGAAGTCACGGAAAGGGCGCAGATAAACTCTTTGAAATCGATCATACCACTGTTATCCGAATCAAAAACGCGAAAGACATAATTGGCAAAGGAGGATGGGTCGCCAAAGGGGAAGAACTGCCGGTAGATTTTCTGGAACTCTTCCTTGGTCAGGGTACCGGACGGGCAGTCCTTGAGGAATCCTGGAGACGCCCACAATCAGCTATCGCTCTTGTAATTTGTCATAGATGTGATCCGTTATTATCTGCATACCCTTATACCATTGCTGTAGCTCCTTCTTATCAAAATGTGTTGCCCTTTGCAGCTCCTCAAGCTGCGTTGGCGAAAGCTTTGATTGACTGCGGGACACGGGGTCAGCGCGGGGTCTCTGCAATCAGGTTCGCGTGATTTTCAACATATCAGACCGAAGGCATAGGTCTTTTAGTCCTGACTCCCCTTGAGATAAACGCGTATTCTGAAGTTCGCGGGTCGGTTCCACCGCTATTTCAAAAAAGTGAGAGGATGATAGAACTTACGACTTTCCCATGGTCAGAAAGACCCCTCGAGAACAGTACCAAACGCCCCAACTTCAAACCAAATCGGCGAGAGACGGCCTTGCAATGGGCTCGGAGTGGTGACGCGGGGTAAAAACAGGCGGGATCTGTGACTGAGGAGTGGCTAGTTGTATTACGCAAGGGGTGTCCCTAGCGATGGAAGATGAAACAGGACGACAAGTGAAATACCACAAGAATTTAGGGCGGTTCTAAAGATGGAAAAGAGGTTGAAGATGAAGGTGGCGAGAAGGAGAGAACGGGGGAGTCCAGAACATGCCGAGGCCCTGGCCTTGGCACTTTGCTATCAACTTGACTCTCATTATCGGCGTATATACATATCAGTCCACATTCATTTCTTCACGGAATAATTGCAATCTAACTGCGATGAGGCAGACCTCTCCAAGCAATGAGGAAAGTGCTTTTTAAATGAAAAAATGAGAACCAAAAAAAAACAACAACAACAACAACCGAAGAACAGGGAAGTCTTCTCCCGTGAAGACTCAACATGCAAGGCTTTATGTTAGAAGCACCAATAGGGAGACCTTCAATCCACCTTGATTGAGCCATAGATACGGTGAATGAATGCCCAACTGGCGAAGAAGCCAATAGAACCTGGACACAAGTCAGCAAAAAAAGAACGCCCATCCGGAAGACGCGGGAATGAAAACGTACCAGTCAGAATGAACACAACGAAGGCGATTAACGCAGAATAGCCCACATAGAGCACCGCTCCCGTCAACCCACCGAAGCTGACTCGTGTCGCCCAGAAAATGAGCGCATTCACAAAGACATATCCTCCGGTCATGCCCGCGCCTATGAATGCGCGCCAGTGCCACCGGTAGTTCTCTGCACATAGCAAGAAATACACCAGTAAGACGGTAGTAGCTGCAGAGGTCATAATCATCAGGCCGTAGCAAAGGAACAGGAACCCGAACATGTAGTAGATCTTGTTAGTCCAGAGGGAGGTCATTATGAAGTACAGCTCGACGAAAATTGCACCGAAGGGAAGAATTCCGGTAAGCAGAATCGACGGAATTGTGCGCAGACTACCGGCCATCGGAGGAATTTGTCGGGGAATTTGATTGGTCTTTGTAGGACCCTCAAGTGGCTGTTGCGAAGAAATTAGATATTTGGATGTCAGCATATTGGGGGGCGGGATGATAGTACCGGTTGCTTGAAACCCAACCAGCTGCCTGCCACGCTCAATGGCACACTGATAACAAACCAGATCAAGACCAATGCCAACATGGTTCCAAATGGTACCGCACCGCTGGATCCCTTTGCCCAAACAAAGAGATTCAGCGTGAAGAAAGTACCAAATATAACGCCAGGGGTGAACAAAGGTGTCATGATAATGTTGCGCCTCCAAGCATCGCCACCGAATGTCTTATACACTCTCGCTGACACGTAACCACCGATACCACCGAAAAGGGCGGAAATCAGGAGAATGGCAGTAGCGAGAAATCCACGGTTGGAAGGAGAAAGTAGGCCAAGTAGGGCAAATGCTAAAGATAAAGATGAGTACCCAAGAAGACAAGAGCATGAGTCTGACTACCTACCGACAGTCACACCGGTCATCATAAACAGCTGGGCGCCGTTGCCAACCATCACACTCAGCAGCAAGGGAGACTTGGGGCACCGGAAGACGTCGCCATGGACCAACTTCCAGCCAGAATCCTCCTGGACTCCGTCTTCGATTGCAGCCGAAGTGCTATCCAAATCCTCCAGGTTGAACGAATCCAGCCGGTTATAACGAGCAATGTCCTTCCTAAGTGCGCGGACTAGAATCATGCTGACCATACCCACGAGGAAAACCACAAAAACAGCCGAGTTGATGAGAGAAAACCAGTGAATCTTGGGGTCATAGACATGAAGATATTTATCCCACCGGGTAGCCCAGACTGTGGGGGACTCCTTCCAGTATACACTGTACGTCCAGGTGACTGTAGTCTCCCCATCCTCGTTGAGCGTAAGACCATTGCCCTGGGTACCACATTCAGCGGTTCCACCTTCTAAATTCCGAGAGTCTTTGCGAGACTCGGGCTGGACAAGCACTCCAACAACGCGATATTTATCCTTGCCACCAAAGCCCACCTTATGGTAATCAATCACAATATCGTAGTGATTGTTGAGAAGAGCCTGCCCGCTGTCATCTAGCTCACCCAGAGAGAACCCGGGGTTGTAGAATTTCGTCTTGGTAACACTGTCATAGTTCAACTGCGCGGCTGGCAGCCCATCCACAATCCAGTTGATGTTGTAGCCCTGAGCGATCCGACGGTTGGTCCACTTGGCGCTACGGGCATCAAATTTGGCCTCTGCACATATCGATTTGCACGTCTCGTTCTTTGCCATGCGAAGCTCGAATGGTGAGGTACGGATTCGATCACCGAATAGAATGCTCCCTAGAGATTCCCTCACATCTTTAGGACCGTCCGCAGGTCGGCAAAACCCAAATGCCGGATGGTAGTAGTCATATGAAAAGACAGAATGAAGCTGATCATCGCGAGAGAGGCTGGGGGTGAGGTGGTTGACATAAAGTGGAACTGCTTGTTCTTCGTCATAGGAGGTCGGTGCAACGCCTGGCAGGTAAAAAGCCGTAGTCAAAGAAAGAATTGCTAGTAGAGTTGATGAGATGAAAAAGGCTCGATCGGTGAACCGCATGTTGAGTACCTCTATAGAATTTGGGAGCCTGGAAATCAGCCTCAATTGTTTGCTTGGGAGAGGATAGGAGTAGAGCTAGGTCTCAATAGGTGATCATGAAGGAAAAGTGGTTTGCTTACAGCGAGAAGCTACTCAAAAAAGAGAGAATCACGGTCTCATCCGTGAGAAACTTGCGATGCTCGAAAAAAGGTAAAACGGCAAAGCAACAAATTGCAGGTGACGGACTGGCAATGACGATCTAAGCGTGCCTGGCTTGATGCCTTGGTGCCTTGAACTTATCTCATGTGACCCGGCTTATCGTCCAAGCGGCCAAAAATTTTTGTTTCAGAAATTATTGTTCTCTGTAAGGCATCGACTCTCAATCATGGCTACAGGACAGGCATCTGCACGCCCTCAAAGTCTATCGACATTGCTCGAGACTCTAAATACATGTCTGTCGACAACTGCATCCTCTCTGCCCAAGTCACACAAGGATGCGCCTTCCGATGTTACGATCGAGCCTCCCCAAGACGGCATCTCTCTCCTCGACACCAAGAGCGAAATCCTCCTCTCCTACTTGCAAAACCTCGTATTCCTGATCATATTCCAATTGCGAAATGTTTCCGCGAAACAAATCCCGAAAGAAAAGAGCCAATCCATGGACAACTCCCTCGAAGATGATATTCGCAAGAAATTGATCGAGCTTCGGGTATTCCTCGAGCGTGGTGTTCGTCCTTTGGAAGGAAGATTGAAGTACCAAATAGACAAGGTCATCAAGGCCGCAGAGGATGTGGAGCGGACAGAGAAATCTCAGCCGACTAAGACTAAGAAAAGCCGCAAAGCCGCGACGTCAGAAAGCGAAGCCTCATCCAATGAGGACGAAAACGCGAGTGGTAGTGAGGATGAAGAGGACATCGATGAAATGGCCTACCGACCTAATGTCTCTGCTTTCTCCAAGGGAGTGGCCGACCAGAAGAAAACCCATCCCTCGAAGGGCGCTGTCGAAGGACCCGGAGATGGCATTTATCGCCCCCCAAGGATCATGCCAACTTCCCTGCCAACGACGGAGCGTCGCGAACGCCAGGATCGCAGGCCGATTCGATCCAATGTCATCGACGAATTTGTCAGCGCTGAAATGTCGTCCGCGCCCATGGCTGAGCCCAGTATCGGCAGCACAATCATTGATGGTGGCCGAACAGTCAAGTCTAAGAAGGACCGAGAGCGCGAGGCAGAGCGTACCACCTACGAAGAGACCAACTTTGTCCGCTTGCCGAAAGAGACTAAGAAGGAATTGGCCAAACGTGGTCGCGGAAAGGATACTACGTACGGTGGTGATGAATGGAAGGGGCTCAATGAGGGCGCAGATAATATTGAACATCTCACCCGGAGAACCAAAAGCAACGGAGCCGCGCTCGAAAAGAGTCGGAAGCGAGTCCGCAATGAGGACGGGCAGCGCGGTGATGGTGTTGGTATGGGTCAGATCTTCGACAAGCGACGAAAGAAGGTTGACAGCTGGAAGCGGTAAAATGTGGTTGCAACCGCTGATCATTCTGTTCAAAGGCGTTTCTTTCTGGAATTCAATCACTTTGGAATTTACTTGAACACCCAAGGTCAATCTTGACCAATGCATATTCACTATCTACATTCTGCGACATAAATTGAGCGATGTGATTTTACCAAATCAATTCAGTCTATGGCTGTGTATGCATGTTCACCTATGTATAATCATGCCTCACCGCCGGAAGATGTTGACTCGGCATGCCGACAAAGACCGGCATCTGGCATATTCCTTCTAGGGCGGACGGAAATAGTACATCTATGGCGTGTTTAAATCATGTTAAATCGATCATAATTCCACACTCGTTCAAGAGGCGCTATGTTAACCGGATGGCTCCCAACTTGAGGTGACAAGGCACGATACATGACATTCACATGTTAAAAGGGCTGAACAGTCGAGCATGACGTCATCTCCTCCGGATCCAACTCTTGACATCTTTTGTTTTTTTATATCCAACAACGCTCATTGAACTTTGATCAAAATGGAAAATCCAGGTACGCTATCAGTCTGTTCTTCTATACTTACCTTCTGATCATCCCTACAGTGGCCGAAATACCTTCCGTTATCCAGCGTCTGACACAGTCGCCGCCGTCTTTGCAAGAATCCGTCCTTGAGCGGTATTTCACCAGCAATGCATCTTTTGTTCATCCATTTTGCCGAGTGCCCAATTTTGAAGGTAGCAGATGGTGGGTCTCAAGGATTTTTCAATGGTATAAGATCATGTCACCCCGGATCGAGCTGGAGATTCATTCTATTGGTATGTCAATACGAGAAGTTTCAAGGTTGTGGATGGCATAGTTTTGACAGAAAACTCTGACCAATCCTCTAGCATTTGATGAAGATAAGCTCAAACTCTATGTGAATATGTCACAAATCTTCTCCATTTGGCTTGTTCCATTCCATGTCGCCCCGGTGACTCTCACAACGGTCTTGGATCTGACGTACGACTCAGTCAAGAGCGATGCTGTGACCAATGGCGGCCATTTGCTGTACTACATTTCTAAGCAAGAAGATCTTTATCAAACATCAGAGTTTATCAAGTTTGTCATGCCGCATATTGGGTATTGGATTGTTTTCGGTTGGCATCTCATTGCAACCCTTTTCTGTGCCCTGGGTGTGACTTTGCTATGGCCTATACTGTGGCTGGAAGAGGAGGGTTATATCCCAGGCCGCTTCTTGCGAGGGGGCAATTTGGCTTACAACATGGAGAAGAAGATCCCAGAGATTGAAGGGCAGTGATAGACCTATATCTCTATCTTCACGTGGAAATCGTTGACTACAGTACTCTTTGTCTGCTTTCGTATCAAACACTTCTTGGCAATTGTCTTCCAGACCATAACCACCAACAAAGCATCTCGTTCACCTTATGATGACCCTCTTCGCTTCCACTTATCACACACATCCTTCATCACGGCATTGGCCAAATTTCATAGAAAACCCAGTTCAGTGAGCTTTCTTTGACTTGCGTTGTTTCTTTAGCCCCCTGCGGAACGAGTTTTCTTGTTCCACAAATTTCAAGGGTAGGCCTCGACCAATGCCAAAGAACACAAACAAAGCCCACTTCCAACGGAACGGGTTGACAACAAGGACGAAGAAGTACCAGTAGATCAGTTCAGCATACGTAAAGAAGTCAAATGCTGCTGTGGGTGCCAGACACTTCATGAACCTGGTGAAGTCAATCCAGGTCTTCATCCACCCCTCAGTAGGTCTGGTCAATGGATCGGTCAAGAACATGAGCAGGAATCGCGTGTAGATTCCAATGTGCATATTGCCTACTGTACCAATCGCGTCGACGTAGGTGCTGTTGTTTGCGCATATATCCGGGTACTTGGGTGGGAAGACTTGAAGATACCAACTGGGTGGTCCGTAAGGTTCATCGAAACACTCATCGGGCAAAAAGGTCAATGAAGGCCGTTTAAACCCAGTAGCCATGACGATGATATCTCCTTCGACCAGTCGCTCGTGGCCCAGCCCCCCTTTGGGGACGCCTTTAGATCGATAATTAAACACCACACCCTTTTCTTCCACAGAAACGATATCACCTCGCAACCAGTGGGCTTTGCCCTCGCGTATCTGGTAAAATAACTCGTCATTGGCCATCGGAGTTCCGGTAAAGATCCCCTTGTCTGTTGGCGCAATGTCTTGAAGATCACGATAGAAAAATTTGCGCAGGAACCATTCGGGAATCCACGAAAGTGATGTTTCCTGGCCGAAGATATTGCTCGCTAGCAGTGACTGAACGAGGATATTTCGAGGAATAATCCATTTATCGGACCGAGAAAGAACATCAATCTCAGCAGCCTCATTTTTGACAGCGAACTCCAAGGCCTCGATGGCGCTGGCACCTCCTCCCACAATGAGTACCTTTTTGCCTGTGGCATTTTTGCCATCTAACTCAGAGGAGTGGTAGATTTGGCCCTTGAACTTTTCCTGGTTGGGCAGTGGTGGCATTTTAGGATCTCCGCACACGCCTACTGTGGCCAAGATGCCATCAAAGCGGCCATACTTCTCCTCGTCATTATTGATAATCCACTGGCCTTTCTTGGTCTTTTTCACGGACGTGACTTTAGTATCAAATGTAGTGCGTCTTTCCAGGTCGTATCTCTTCCAGACATCGACGATTTGCTCTTTGATCTGTTGCTGGGTGGGATATGCGCTGTCGAACTGGACTGAAGGATGGAAACGGTACATGACACTGTGGACTTGCAATGCGGAGGTAGAATTGACTCTCTACAAAGGCATTAGCAGGAATTTTGATTTCACTGAAAAGTTAAGTAGAACTCACACTCCAGATGCCTCCCAGTCCGTGTTCTCTAGATCTGGATTCAAACAATTGAACGTCGAAGCCATTGCCAACACAGTGTGCAGCCGAGGAAACACCAGTCAGGCCTGCACCAATGACTGCAACTCTCTTTTGAGGCAGATTTGCATTTCGAGCGGCAGGGGGTGGGGGTATAGGAGAAAATATGTAAACCAACACGGCTTGCATAGCCATGTAGAGCCAGGTAAAGGTCTCTACGAATGGATGCCGGATGAACGCCGAGAGCGCCGAGACAAAAGACTCAAACCCCATGGTGTTGTGCGTGAAGATTGAGGACAATTGAGAAACAGAACGAGGAAGCAAAACATTTGTACTTCCAGTGCTGTGACGTTATGACGTTGTGCCTTCTGTTACATGTGATGGTCCAATATGACATCATATAGAAGTGAACCTGGATTTTTTTTTGGCAAAAGAGGATCAAGACATATATTTAATATCTCCCTAAGTAGAGACATGAACCCTTTAATATGATATAGGAACAGTGTATGTTTTTACTTGATTTCTTCTCTATCAAAGTCTCCGCGCACGGAAAATGTCATGTGAAAGTGGCGTACCTGACCCATTTCACCAAAATCGACCAGCTTTGACAAGATTTGTCTAAAGCAATCCAAAACCTGGTAATCAATAGGGTGTCTGTAATTCTAAAATTAAAGGGATTGAGCCCGCAATGATCTGAGTGTGGGAATTTGAAGGGAATTAAAGTGAGAGTTACTCCGTAGTCGAACTATAGCTGACAAGTAGGCATTGACCTATTTAAAGTAAATGAGAACCACTGTTGTAAACCATCTGATCAAATCTCATTGAAATGCTCCAGGACTTGGCACACTTGAATACAATTGGAAAATGTTGAAACAACTCCCCTCACTGGACTTTCGTAGATGGTTGTGTACAAAAAATGGCGGTCACGGGTTCTGCCATCAATGTCATCAATAGATGAGCCTCTTGACTCTGCAACCTTCCAGGATTTGGTTTCTTTGACCGTTGAAAATCTTCCACTGACAATGATCGTGCAATCAAACTAATTCTTCTGGTGCGACTCTACCAGTCAACCTAGCAGTTCGCTCTTTCAACATGGGTCAAACCCCCGTCCTCGACCAATTCCTCGGCAGTTTGCAGGAATTGGTTCAAAAGCGCGATGGTGCTAAAGTTCAGGACTTTCTTCAGCTCGAGCCGCCGCTCTCTGACATTTACCAGCGCATGATCAGTGAATTGCGAGACCACTATACCCTGGGTCCCAAAACTGACAACGAACTTCTCCAACGATGCGAGCCTCTCGTACCGCGATCCAAGGGCTCATGGACGGCGTTCCCAACTTTCGTCAAGCTCTACCTGACCTTCCTACGCGACATGAACACCGATAACCTATTGGAAACATACAATCAATTGAAGGCGCTGCTCAAGTAAGTTTTGCTGCCCTCGAGGAGAATTTTGAATGCACTTTGTGATGAGGATGCTACTCATATCTTCGAGCTTGAAAGCTGACTCAACCTTCTCCTCAACTGCAGTCAATGTGTGCTCGCCCTCGGAGATAGTCAAATGGGTATCGTAGTTCTTCCTACTGTTCTCTACTTGTCCAAAGTTCTGGCAAAATTGGCAATGGGTCTTGATCGTCGACCGGACCTGATTGCGCATATTCGACGAATGGAAGGTCTGGCGGATCAGGACGAGAGCATTGAGAAGGTGACTTTGGTGGAAAAATCGGCCAACGTAGTGCGCGAAGCCTTCATCAAGTGCCTCACTGATCGCACCGGCACCCCCGGCCCCTCTGGTAAGCCGGAGGGCAAGCGCATCGGTATCTATCTCATGGCTAATCTCTGCCTCAAACTGCTATTCCAGGTATTGAGAGCTATCCCGGACTATCTTGCCCTCATTCAAAGCTTGGTGCTAACGGCACACAGTGCGGTAAACTACGCAACGCCGAGCAGATGTTTGCAAGCATTAGCGCCCAATCACCCCCTTTGGCCTACTTCCCAGCCTCACAGCGTGTCACCTACCTCTACTACCTCGGGCGATACCTTTTCGCCAATAACCTCTTCTTCCCCGCCCGCATCGCTTTGCAGGCCGCCTATGACCAATGTCACCGCCAGGCCGTAAGCCAACGACGCTTGATCCTCTCATACCTCATTCCGTGCAACATTATCTTGGGTCGATTTCCATCTCAGGCACTCCTCCAACGACCAGAAGCACAAGGATTAGCAGTACACTTTCAGCCATTGTGTCGATTGATTGTCAGAGGAGATTACCTGGCTTTCCGACAACATCTCTTCTTGGGCTCGCCGACCGCCCAATGGTTTGCATGTAAAGGAATTCTGTTTACCCTCCGAAATCGATGTGAGATTCTCGTGTGGCGATCTTTTGCACGCAAGGTTTTCATGTATGGAGGTTCTTATGGAGGCCCGCAGGCGCAGGCGCAGAAGGGACCTCCACCAGTCCTCAACCTTAAAAAGCTCGTTATGGCTATACGATGGTTACAGACACAGCACGCATTATCCAGAAATGGCACGGCCAGTGCTGTGGTGACACCCAACCTTTATGGATCACAAGTCGTTTCCGAACCTCCAGATATCGACTACGCTCGCCTGGATGGGGCAAATGGAAAAGCCAGCCCCGCCACCGATCAAGAAACACTACGAAAATATGGAGATTTTTTAGCCCCGGATGGGTTCTTTACCGAAGAAGGGCGATTACAGTCTAATGTACCGGGTCTATTGGTAGATGGAGACCCAGAAGAGAATTATGGCGACTTCGAACTGGATCCATATGCGTACAATCTTGACGACAGAACAGAAGCAGGGATATCCATGATGCAAGAGATAGAATCGATTTTCGCGTCCTTGATTACACAAGGGCTGATGGGCGGTTACCTTCTCCATCGTGAGCCTCGATTCGCGGTTCCCGGTGCCAAAATCAAAGGCATCTTGCCAACAGGATTCCCCAACGTTTGGCAGACCATCTCTGCCCGTGAAAGTCATGATTCCAGTGTTCCCGGTTGGGTACAGCCTCGGGCGCCTACAGCTGGATCAACTGGAGGTGGTAGGGTAGTCAATCTCACCGGAGCACGCCCAGTTGGCCTACAATAAGACTGGGGTTTTTTTTTACATTTCCTCTTTAATTTCGTCTTTTCTTTCATGTTGATGATACCGATACTGTAGTTCTGAATTGATTTCATACAATACTGCATATAGTCAGCTTGAAATTCGGAGACCTCGGGATATTCTCCTCACTCTCCTCATTTCATTTTTTCCTCACTGCTCTTGTATATTACCTTCTGGCTGTTGGTCATATTTCCTTTTTCTTCCTACAATGGATCATACTGCAGCCGTGAAAGAAATATCAGAACGGGTTGCCGACTTCCACAGTCGCCAGCAACCGTTTCGTATACATCATGGTGCCACCAACAGCACTCGACCCTCCAACCGATCGCTCTCCAATACGGTCAGCACAGAGCCTCCCACCCGCATCCTCGAGATCGACGTCAACCGATGTACAGCTATAGTCGAGCCTAATGTCTCTATGGGTGCTCTGGTGGCTGCCACAAAGGCCCATGGCTTGGTCCCTTTGGTGGTTGTCGAGTTCCCAACCATCTCGGTTGGTGGCGGATTCAGGAACATCAGGGGAGAGTAGCTTTTTCCGTGAAGGATTCTTCGATCATACAGTCAATTGGATCGAAGTGGTCCTGGCAGATGGTCAGGTGGTAAAGGCATGCAACGACCGCGTCGAAACCAGTTCGGAACTGGCGGACAAACATTCGGACTTGTTCTGGGGCACTGCGTCTTCCTTTGGCACCTTGGGAGTGGTCACCCTATTGGAAATTCAATTGAAAAAGTCACAGCCATTGGTGGAACTGAAATACTACGTCACTTCCAACATGAAGGATGCGGTGCGCACCTTTGAAGAGGCTAGCGCTGATCCAAGCACTGAGTATCTGGACGGTATAGTCTATGCACGGGACAAAATCGTTGTTTGTGCTGGAAGACAAATCGAAACAACTTCTAGTATGAAGCTTTGACACTTCACTCGCCGACAAGATGATTGGTTCTATTTGCACGTCGAACGAATTTCTCAATCCAAGATCAACATCTCCGACCGAGAGAGTTCACCTCACATACCAGATGCAGTGGACTACATTCCTCTCACTGACTATCTTTTCCGTTATGATCGAGGTGGTTTCTGGGTTGCCCGTTATGCTTTTCACTACTTCTGTGTTCCATTCACCTTCTTTACCCGCTGGCTTCTCAACCGATTTATGCACACCCAGGTCATGTATCACGCCCTACACGTCAGCGGGCTTGCGCGTCGATGTATCATCCAAGATGTCGGTGTACCAACATCCACTGCTGCCGAGTTTCTGGACTGGCTGGACCACCCTGAAAACTTTGGACAATATCCGCTTTGGCTCTGTCCGCTACTACCAGGAAGTGCCGGAGGGTTGGAAGGAGCGTCGACTGATGACGCCAAGGGAGTCAATGTGGATATACACAGAGGACCCAACTCCTCAATTTTGGAATCTGGGGGCCTGCTGCTACCACGGATCAGGCCGGATTCGTGGCTCAAAATCGACAGCTTGAACACAAAGTTCACAATCTAGGTGGGAAGAAATGGCTACATGCACATACTTACTATACAGAAGACGAGTTTTGGAACATCTACAACAAGCTGGGTTATGGTTCTCTACGGGCAAAGTACCATGCACAGCATCTTCCATCGCTGTATGAGAAGGTCCGAATGCGCGAATCCGATCTCCCTAGTCCGCACCGGGGAGAGTTCGAGAGTGGGTGGAAGGGATCGGTAAAGCGTGCTCTTTGGGACGTCTGGCCATTTTGCGGTCTTTATGGGGTTTACAAGGCCTGGAGAGGAGGAGACTATCTATTGCAAAAAGAGATTCTCAAGAAGAAGACCGATTGAATAGGATAGCTCGAAAACATTGAGGGTATTGATGCATTACGTCCTGCCAGAAAAATCAGGCCATACAGCGCAGATGCATGATGCAAAATTGAACAGCAACCATGGCTAAGCTTAAGAGGACAAGAAAATTCCCGACACTAGAAGAAAATGGAAGAAGAACCCAAAAGAGAAGCTATTCGAAAGAAAAAAAAAACCGAAGCAAAGAGCATGCCTACTCTACCACAATGCGTCCTTCCAGTCGAGGAGAGATTCCCGACGTCCAGGCCGGAGTGAATTCCCCTTCGCCGTCCATAGTATTCAACGTTCTGCTCTGCAGACCGGCGTGCCGCATCCACTTTCGGACAACTCGCCGTGCAATTTGTAGACGATACTCCTCTTCAGCGGATGATTTTGCTGGCTGAGTGACGTAATTTGTGATTGGTCGCGAGGATGTGAGGATGTCTGGATCTTCATCTGAGTCGGAGTCCATGACATTGCTATTCGTCTCGCTTCCGGTGGTACCGTCGGTGCCCTGTTCGACTTCTTCGGGAAATCGACCATAATAGTATGCTGCCCGGGCTTTCCGTCGGACACTAGGCTGCGTGTTCGGTTTTTCGTCTGCTTTTTTCTCGGTTTTGGGAGACGCCGGTTTCAGCCAGCCTTCACCATGCAGATGGCGATGTACAGTGCCCCAGTGTCGGCCCAAGCTGGCGCTCCACCGGTTCCATTTCCCGAGTACTTTGAGACTTAAGAAATACTGCCGTAGGATTGTACTGATGAGCACACCGTTTTCCTCAGATACAAGCTCCTCCACATCACCACCTTCGGCCTGGATAAGCAATGACGTAAACCCGTCTTTCCCCCGGGCCATGTAGCCGCGTGTGGCAAGAAGATAGTCACGCTGTAAATCAATGGGCTCGCCACCAACACGAACGAATGTAATGCGGGACCCCGACGGTGCATCCAGTTTAAACCCGTAGTTGATATTAGATACTTGCGAGAATCGGCCCTCGAGCGCAGGAAGCTGACTAACCCCATTCTCGAGAGCAGCCAGCAATGCATGACCACGAACGCGCAACAAAACCACGGGGTCTTCGAAAGGGAAGCAGTTGAGCAGATCCTTCAGCTTCAGTATCCCCGGCGGGTAGATCTGATCGCCACGGATTGTACCGCCGGCCATCATGGCACAATCAGCCGCATAATAGAAGCGCATCAGGTCACAGACAAAATTACCCAAGTTAGATTCACGCTGCCGCACAGTGGAGAACCGGCCATCAAGCGGGCTGACTGTAAATCCGATTGGCTTGTCTAGCTTGGCCTTGAGGCTGGAAGTAAGCCGGGCTACCATTCCCACTGTATCAGGATCTTCGGGAATTGAGCGAACGACATCTCGCCGCACAATGTTAAAATCCCAACCAGGCAAACCGTCAGGTTTGCGGAAAGCTTCGATGTAACTCAACTGTTTAAAGTCAGTTCCTGACCGCATGACATGGATTCCGTTGACAACAGCGTGGGCATAGAAGTGATCATGGCCTCCGAGAATGATATCCACGAGGTCGGGTGATAGGTTATTGGCTAGCTTGTAGTCATTCGGTTCACGTTGGTGGGTGACAGCAACAACGAGGTCTGCTCCCTCATCTCGAAGCTGTTTCGCAAGCACCTGTGCTGTTTGAGATGCGGATTTATAGATCAGATCAGGCGGAAGAGAGTTTATTGTGCCGAGCCTAAGGTAGCGTAAGCAACGAATTAAAATCATCAGAATAGGCATTTCAGGAGCGCATACCATTCTCTTTCTCCAAGACCTAATACACCAATCTTGAGCCCATTAGACGAGGTCAACATGCGAGACTTTCCGCAGTCAGCTATTGGGGTTTCCTCTCCTAATGCCGGGTCAAGAACGTTCGCTAAAAGCCAAGGAAAATGACATTGGCTGGCCAAATGGCGGAATTGGACGACTCCAAAATCAAGATCATGATTCTAGATACCTAGATTAGCGGTGTACGTTTGGCTGGAGGATAGCTGGTTGCCATACTCACACCCACACACGCTACATCGGTGCCCACTGTGTTGAGGAATGGTACCATATGCCTGCCCTTTGTAACTGTACTTTCGATACTCGGGTTGAAAGCATCGCCGGAGAAGAAGGTCAGGATGTCAGGCTGCCCGGCGAACTGCGGGTGATAACGGTAGTGATTAACAAGGGATTGGAACCGAGACATCCCGCCGACAGGCTCTGCAGAGCCAGATCTATAATGAGATGATTTAACATCACTCCAAGTTGAAGTTTATCAAGGTAGAGGGAGGAAAGGAAAGAGAGATCACTGCATACTCGACGTGGTAGACATCATTGTAGTGGATCAGCCGTAGATCCGGGGACCCAGTTCGGCCAGTGGAGTAAGTGACGGAGAGACCGTCTGTTTCGATGTTTGACATGGAAGTCTCGATTTTATGTAAAAAAGAATAAAGAGATACTTAAAAGGAGGTTGGGTGGGGGGAAAGAGGAGAGGAAAGTGAAGAAGGGGGGGGGGGGGGGGGGGGGGGGGGAACACAAACATGAGGGGAAGCCGCGGCACTCCAAAGTTTATGCCTGAGTGCCTGGCAGATGCCTGAGGGTTTCAAGATTGGGTGGGATGTTGCCATAGTGATATTTTGAATATAGAAAAGCAAAAGAAAGACTAAAACGCCATGCATGAGGTATCCTAAATTTCAATAAAGAGAGTGATTTCACAGCTTTTGTTCCGCCACTGTCCATCGCCGTTTCGTTCCACCTTCACGATCACCCAATGGCTGAGCACTCCCCCATAGACCACGCTGAGACAGAGCCCGTTGTGGTAACTGCTTCGTCCAGCCCAGATCTGCAGATGGATCAAAGCTACCAGAGAGTGCTGAATCCTGACTGACCGGCCGGTCACCAAAGTTCGGCACAAGATTGTCCTCTGCATCGACTTTGCCAGTGGGTGACGAGATCGAGTTCCAAAGCCCAGAGGCACCTGGAGAATTAGGTGAACCAGTTGAGGGGCGTATTGCTAGCATCCATGCTCGAGGGCTAGTACTAGGTGGCCCATTTGTTACTGTTTCTTGAAGAAGAGATGGGCGAGCACCAAGACGATTCCGATAGGAAGGAACCGGAGGTGGTGAAAGTACAGGGACGGGTGATGACAGCGAGATGAGCTGCGAGGGGTTTATTCCCGGGCGCAGATGATCTGTCGACGCCACAAGCTGCAAGCAGTACTCTCGTGATACGGATTGATTCTCTGGGCCCGGAAATATAGGCGTATCACCCACGTCATGCATGGGTTTATTCACGCGATTACGTCGCACAGCCATGGTGAGTGAAGCTGTGTTAATATCGAGTAAGACTGAGTGCCCATTCAACGAACTAATCAAAGCATTGCAGTCCGCGCCATGTGTGATAATAACGAGGACCGTTTGTGCATTGCAGTCATTTACCTCGTTCGGCTCTGCTGTGAAACCGTGTTCAGATAGATCCTGTTCCCGGTACCAGTTAATCATGTGCTGAAATCCATTGTGCACCCGTTCGTGCATTGTACTCCATTCCTCGCCGAATTCGCCCCCTGTGCCCCAATAAGGCGTGCGCATGCTGTCCCACTGGTAGTCGATCCTCGCACATGCGTTTCGAGCATGAGCAACATATCCTGTAGGAATGGGATCCGAGGTGGAAACGGCGTAGGTGGGAGTTGGGGGTACGTAAAATGTGTCTAGAGTAGGCGGCAAGTCTGTTCTCAGGCGATCGAGAGATTTCTTTGCATGTTTGAGACGGATAGGGTTCTGGAGAGTACCATGAGTGCTGGCACGCTGGCGCTGGGATGTTGCAGAATGCAAGTGGTGGTCTTCAATAGCCGGCGAACTAGGGTGTGACTGGCTGCGCCAACCGCCAGGGAAGTGGCCCGACAACGCCCTTGCCAAACCATCGGTAGTTGGGATGACCTCGGCACGACGGAGTAATTCCCCTTTGGCGGACGCCACCATTCTGTCAGAGCCCGGCGGGGGTGTGATCTGGTCAAAGTAGTCGGGTGATAGCCACTCGCCCAGAAATGCGTCGACACGGAGCAGACATCGCTGGTCAGCGGGGGATGAAACTGTGGGGACAGTGGGAGCTGAACTAGTTGATTCGGATGCTTCTGTGTCCGAAGGTTGTTGGTGGATACCAGCACTAACTCCTATTGCAGTTTGCAGACATCGAAGGTAAGGAGAGGTATGGATAATGACGTTATATCGGCGGGACAGATCCGAAGATGCGGGGGTACGTTTTGCCTGTTTTTCCGAGGTCGGATAATGGCTGTGCTGATTCTCTGGATCTTCCCCAGTGAACTTTCGGGATCTTAAGAGACTTCCTATACGTACACCAAGTGCCCGGGATTGAATCCATCCACCGTAGGAAAGAGGTGGATCGAAAGGGCATGGAGAGGTCAAGTGCCAATCTTTGTCTGCAGCGTCAAGGCGGGCGCCATGTCTAAGCTAGTGAGAAGCGGAAGCAGTGCAAAAGAAGCAAGTACTCACCTGGCAATAAACACTATAGGTGGTGATTTTTTCATGAAGGTCAATATGTGTCCTTGGACCCCGCGTCACTTTTTTGTTCCGTCACTTTTGGTTCGCGGGGAAAATGCAGCTTTAACACTGTCTGATTGGGTTTGCAGAGCTTGAAACAAGATGGGAAATGGCGAAAAAGTTTTTATTAGAGAAGAAGCCCTATGGCTGATCAACCAGGCATCGCAACTACCATATTGAGACTAGCAATGAAAGAATGTAAAAGAAGAGCGAAGCGAAAGTTTTAAAGGGCCAGCCTGCGCAGCCTGGGGCAGCTGAGGCATGTGATGCTTACTAATAACCCCTCACCTAGGCCGAGGCCCCGATAAATAGCACAACGTTGAATGGTTATAAACTGAACATATGGACATATGGCATCCAATTCGATGGAAGGGGCTAGATTCAAATCTACTAGAATCTAACCTGTCTTTTAAAATACTTAGCAACCTATAAATTTGACTATGTTCGCATTTACGCCAACAAAAAGGACGACCGACTATAACTACCCGTAAATCTCCATCTCCCTCATTGGATATCTATAAGAGAATGCTGCCGAATGAATAAGAGCTCCTTTCGACCATTTTGAGAATTTCAGCTCACATTGACACAGATTTTGAATGGCAGGCCAGCATAGACCTCTTGTGTTAGTCGATCCTCGACAACACGGGACTTCATTTCCTATTCCAAAACTTTTTAAAAAAAAAGAAGATCGCCGGAAACTCGGAGACAATATCTATACAATGATAACCATGACAGAACGAGTAAAACAATTTGGCGATCGCCTTTACCCCAAATAGACATAGCCGCGCCGGAATGAGTAACCGATCGGGGCCAACTTCAGGGCCGCTTCCCTTATCTGATCTTCTATACTTGAGTAGCCTCCAAGTTCACTGTTCTTTTCTTTTTCTCAAGCTTCATATCCTAAGCTAGGGAGATAACTCAGATGGCAAACAAAAACATCCTTATTTTCATCTACTTGTCACCATGACGGACTTTGAGAAGGTTGCGAAAAATGTCCTGCCGGAGAAGTCTTGGGTTAATGCATCAAGCTCAGCTGCTACGGGCCTGTCAATGAAAACCAATCTCGATGATTGGTCTCTGATCAACTTTCGCCCTCGGATCTTGAGGAGTGTTGATTCAATGGATACTCGGAGGAACATCTTGGGCACACCTCTCAGTTCCCCTATTTCGTTTCGGCTATGGGTACACTGGGCAGCTCACACCCTGGCGCTGAACCCTTGCTGGTGAGAGGAGCGACCCGCAAAGGCATGCAAATTATGATCAGCACAGCATCCACGAAGCCGCTTGAGGAGATCATGGATGCTTATCTGGACGAACAACGGCTACTTGAAAATCAAAGCTCTTCAAGCTTGACATTCTAACTCTACGTGCATGTGGATCGGACAAGAGCCAACTCACTAATTCAAAGAGTCAAAGGAGCCGGATATCAAAGCTTGTGGCTGATAGTAGATAATTCAACGATAGGAAATCGTAGTGCAGATCGTTACCTCCAAAAAAGCTCGGCGCTGGTTTGGCCGAAAATGCAAGAGACAGTCACGGAGAGAACGACTTCACGCCAGAATTCGGAAGTTGGCAGGTTCCCGGTTCGGTAGATGGTGGTCTTACTTGGGTGGACTTGGACTGGATTTCGTCAGAATGGGATGGGCCACTGGTGCTCAGGGGGATTCAAAGTGTAGAGGACGTGAAGCTGGCTGTCCAACATGGTGTGCAAGGAATTCTGTTGAGCAACCGTGGAGGCAGGCAGATTCTTTTCGCCCCAAGCTCATTGATGCCGTTCTTAGACAATCGCACATACTACTCAGAGGCCTTCGACAAGCTCCAGGTGTTTGTTGACGGAGGTCTTCGCGATGGAGCAGACATCCTCAAGGCGTTGTGTCTCGGAACGACCGCTGTTGGAGTGGGCAGGCCTTAATAATACGCCCTCGCGGCATACGGCGCCGAGGAAGCGTAAAGATATACAGACAGTAAGTTGTAACTGGTGTTGAAATCAATTCCAAGCTTGCACAATTGCAGTCCTTGCCGAACTTGAAATCACCATGAAGATGCTTGGAGTCTCTTATATAGACCAATTGGGGCCAGATATGGTAGACACCAGCCGGCTAGCAAATGAAATGTGGCGACCCGTATTTGGAAAATCTAAGCTGTGAAAATGGCTCTTTGTGGATTCATTCATGATGACCAAAAGGACCATTGCATCATTTCTACCTGTGTACATAATTGAGATGGGCATATCAGAAATGCTATGCTCGATGTACAACCCATTCACACAGCACCCCAGCCACCACCACCAGGAGTATTGATCACAACCCGGTCGTGTGTCTTCATTGAGACAGTATTTTTGCCGCCGATGTTAATGCGGCGCTCAATTCCAGTGTCTCGATCCCGTGAGATCCACAAGTTGAATCCGGTCTGAGCATCCTGGCCACCTTTTAGTCCATAAGGCCGATGGACACGGCGCTCAGATAGAATCGAACATTGTATTGGGGATAGGAATTCGATATCACGAATCACTCCCTCACCACCAGGGTTCTTGCCCTGGCCACCAGAGCCCTCACGTAGGGTAAATTGGCGGAGCATTGTCGGATAGCGCTTCTCCAGGATTTCAGGATCGGTGATCCGCGTGTTGGTCATGTGAACATGTATACCAGACTCGCCCTTCCAAGTGGGGCCAGCACCACTTCCACCAGCGATAGTCTCGTAATATCCAAATCCTGGCTTGATGACAGCACCGGTGGACGGATCAACCTTGGCATCCGTCCCGAAGGTCAGGTTGTTACAGCAACCCTGAGACGCGGCACAAGCCTGGAAGGCTTTGAACACGACGTCAGTGATGCGCTGTGAGGTTACAACATTGCCACCAACCACGGCAGCAGTCTTGCTTGGTGACAAAATGCTGGATGATGGGACACGAATGTCAATTGGCGTCAGGCAACCCTGATTTAGTGGCACATCTGCATTGATCATGCAGCGTAGACAGTAGATGATGGCTGAATGGGTAATGGCAATGGGAGCGTTCCAGCTCCCATACACCTCAGGGCCTGTGCCCTCGAAGTCGAAGATAGCTGATCCATCGCCACCATCGATGGTGACCTTCAATCGAATAGGGGTGCCATCATCCATGTAGTCGACTGACTCCAATGGCTGGCCGTTGAACTTCTTGTATAGCTCCTTGAGAAGATTGCGCACAGCGGACTCGGCGGTTGCCTGTATGGCATACATGTACTTCTGCACGGTCTGAGTTCCATATTCGTTGAACAGAGTTTGAATCAAGCTGATTCCGCGAGTATTGGCGGCAATTTGGGCCTTCAGATCGGACAAATTGTCGCTGATGCAGCGTGCTCCAGCGCAGCCGGGGTATTGCGAGGGCTTTGTTACCAGCAACTCGATCAAACGTGGTTCATCCAAGATACCATCACTGACAATCTTCTCGCCTTCGATTGCCGCACCTTCTTGCCACAGCTCAGTGGATTTAGGAGGCATTGATCCAGGTAAAATGCCACCAATATCAGCGTGATGACCACGGGAAGCCACGTAAAACATGATCTCGGAGCCACCAGGTCGGTCAAAGACCGGTGTTATGACCTGTGAACATATCAGAATTTGATGACAGTAACCAATAAAATATCACTTACTGTGATATCGGGCAGGTGTGTGCCTCCGCAACTGGGGTGATTGGCCACCAGAACATCACCATCCTTCAAGTTGCCTAGCCACTTCTCATGCTGATATCGCACGGCAAATTGCATCGATCCGAGATGAACCGGAACGTGGGGTGCGTTAGCCACCAAACCTCCATCGGGGGAGAATAGAGCGCAAGAGAAATCCAGTCGCTCCTTGATGTTAGTCGAAACGGAGGTCTTCTGTAGCGTGCGACCCATCTGCTCAGCGATGGACATGAAGCGATGTCCAAAGATAGTAAGTCTAATGGGATCAATTTCCGATGACATTGCACTTCCGGAAAATGTTGGTTCGTCAATGAGATCGATGACAATGCAGGTGTCAAGCAGGTTTGCGACTGCATTAGGAGCCACGACAATGGTTTGGGTTTGATCAATGATTACAGCCGGTCCATAAATACGGGAATTCTTCTCCAATTCAGCAAGAAGGTAAACTGGTGTATCGATCCGACTTGACTGGCCAAAATAGGCAGAAGTGGTGTTGTTCGGAGCCGTCACTACATCTCGCATATTCGCTTCTTTCAGTTGAACCAAGGGACTTTGTTCGTTCCGCACCTTGGATGAAGCGATAGATCGCACTCGAACGTCATCAACAAGAACAGGTCGGTCAGAGTTGAAATTGAATTCACGGTGATGGCGAATACGGAATTCCTCCAGGAAATCTGCTGAGCTCTCGGGCTTCAGGATCATCAGACTGGTGTCAGAACCTTCGTAGCGCATGTTCAAGTATTGCTCATGGCGCACTTGAGTGGAAAAAAAGCCTTGAGATTCCATTTCCTTAGTTGCTGATGCTGACAAGCTATCGAGGTGTCGAAGAAGAGCAGATTGTGAAGACAGGTAGGTGGATGAAACGGGCTCCTGCGACTCCTTGACAACCTCTGCCAAAGCCAGGCCGTATGCCGACAGAACAGATGAGTACTTGTGAATGATGATACGGGAGATTCCGAGCGTTTTGGCTACTGAGCAAGCATGTTGGCCACCAGCACCTCCAAAGCATGCCAAATGGTGAGATGCGGTCTCAAAACCACGAGCCTCCGTGAGATTACGGATTGGTCGGGACATAGACTCATCCGCAACATTGAGGAAACCCAGTGCGACTTCCTCTGGGGAAAACTCCGACTGACCTTGCTGTCGGCGTTCAAAGTTGACTTTTTGTGTGAGTTCAATGAAAAGACGTGCAGTCGTTTCTGTATCCAGACCTTCGTCCTCATTAGGGCCGAAGATCTTCGGGAAGTACTCCGGTAGAAGACGGCCTAGGAACAAATTGGCGTCTGTCACTGTGAGAGGGCCCCCCTTTCGGTAGCATGCTGGACCAGGATGAGCACTCGCAGATTCAGGCCCAACATAGAATAAGCCATTGCGCCAAGTGAGAATGGAACCACCACCAGCAGCGACAGTGTTGATATCAAGCTGAGGGGACTGGATCATCACGCCTGCAACCTTGGATGCAAATACATGTTCAAGGTGACCATCAAATCTGGAGACATCTGTGCTAGTTCCACCCATATCGAAGCCAATGACGGGGATCTTCTCAGTGGGATCCCAACTAGTGACTGCAAAGCCGACCACGCCAGCTGCGGGGCCAGACAAGATCGCTTTTAGCCCGCTGAATTTGCGGAAATCGACCATTCCACCATCTGATTGCATGAACTCAAATCGGCAGTTCTGCTGACTCTCCAACCCACCTTCAAAGCTCGAAGATATGGAGTCGATATATGTCTTGATAACAGGTGTAAGATAGGCATCGGCGGCGGCCGACATGCTGCGAGGCACGATCTTGATCATGGGTTGAAGTTTTGAAGAGAGGGTGACCGAGAAGCCCATCTCTTGAGCAATCTCGCCGATTTGATGCTCGTGCTCAGGATATGCGTAAGAATGCAGTAGTGCCACAGAAATTGACAAAATTCCTTGCTCCTTCAGTCGTTGGAGCTCTGCCTTTACCTGAACGAGGTCTAGTTCTTGCACAATGCAGAATTTCTCGCCAGTAATTCCCTCTACCACCCGGCAATCGGAGAAGCAATCGCTATCAGCGGAAGGATGGCATGACAGCACACGTTCGTTTACTTCGACGACACTTTCCGGAAGTACTCCGGGGCGAGCCATTGAGAGATCAAAAATAGCCGGGCGGGATTGGTCGCCAATTTTTAATAAATCTCGAAACCCCTTGGTTGTGAAGAGTGCTGAGCGAGCGCCCTTGCGCTCGAGCAAGGCATTGGTTGCAACGGTTGTGCCCATGCGTAGACAACCAATGCGGTTGAGTTTCAATGGTTGACCTCGGGGATGTGGCTCCCCGGTGGCCAGTTCTAAAACCTGACGAATGCCCTCAGTCGGGGCATCTTGATAGTGAGAAGGATCGACAGATAGAAGTTTCAAAATAATATCGGGACGGCCAGGTTGAATCGCGTGGACATCAGTAAATGTGCCGCCGCGGTCGATAGAGATGGTGATCTTCTCTGAGTAAGACATTGGCGCTAATATGAGTTGCAGAATATGTGAGGTGGGTTTAAGAAGAGAAAAGGAAAGAACGACAAATAAGGATAGTCAGAAGGGAACTGGATTCAATCATACCATAGAGGTCATCCCGATATCCCAGCACATCTCCAATCATTGATGTCACGTGTCGGGCCGACACCTTCGCCGATAAGCTGCGGGGTTTTAGATTGAGGACGGAGGGGAAGATAGGACATATCTGATCTACTGATGTCCTGATGTACTGATCTACTGGCGATAAGAACAGTGATAGTTGGCAAGTTGTGGAGACATTTCAGAGCATTGGGGCCTCAGGCACTAACTCTGAAAATTCTCAGCATTAAGCACACATTGCAAGTAGAACTAGAGGATGGGTTTTGAGTATCTGTTTTCTCTTACCGCTTCAAAGTGTTCCCAATCCAGTCCGTGTCCGTGTCAATGTCGATTTGATCCAAAGCCCCTTCCCAGAGTGCTGGATCATCGTGTTGATCAAGCTTGAAAGCAACATCCCGGAAAGATGGGAGATCTGGCCGTTGTGGCCAGTTACAAGTGAGGAATTGCGAATCGGTGTAACAGGACCCTTTTGACTTGTAGCAAGAGACCTTGCCGCTTCGGTTTCCTTTTCTTCGGCTGGTCTAAGTCCAATGGCCGCCTGTAATTCCAACAGCAACGAGTGACGCGAGTCCAGATATGTATTTCCTCGATCCGCCATACTACGAAGAAGTTTCAGTGCGGTTTCCTTGGCCCAGGCGTTGATTTCATAAGGCGGACACGCGGCTTTCACCATAACCAGCAGCAGTGCAGCAGAGAGGATGCATTCACCGTCAATGTATCCATAGGTAGCTAAAGGTTCGCTTGATTAGACGATTTCATAACAAAAAGTTGGCGTTGTGTAGCGATCGCGTACCAATGAGATTATATTTTGCAAATGCATCCATGACTACTGTAGTTGCTCGCACAGCCGTGATGCAGCTGTCAATTATGGCAACGGTATCGAGGGACAACCCTTCTTTCCAAGCATCTGTGGCGGATCCAAGCGCTTCCGCGTCGAGTCGTCGTTGGATGACATAGAAGACCAATGGGCGTGCAGTCATGTTCATACACGAGTAAAAATGCAAGTTGATTGAGACGGATTCACATATGTGTATGGAGTGTAGTGAAATCGATCCGGAGCCGGTCTGGTACTGGTCGCAGCCAGCCAGAAAGGTCATTTGTGATATTCTGGGCAGAAGCAATGAGGCTGGATCCGGATCCAAATTTCTCTCTATCGATCTCTGATGTGGCCATCTATGTCAGCTTGGCAGCGCGGAAAAGAATAGGGAGGGGTTTAACCTTCCCCAATCCGTCCCAGTATATGGGATATTTGTGTATAATGGGTAAGAACGGTTGATACCTATGGATCGAAGGTTGGTCCACCCTAGATAGAAAAAACCGAATTGGCTAATACACAACTATACCATGGAAGGAAGCACAACAAAGTTGTGGGCCAAGTTATCCCGATGTCTTTTATCGTGAACTGTAATAGGATTATTAGGCTTGACCGAGAGTAGCTTGTCCATGACGTGAGACTTTTATTCAGAAACAAGAAATTGGCCAAATTAGCGGTACAAGCTGTAAATAGACCACCAAGCACAACGTCGACGGTTTCGATCTGATTCACTTATTGAGGGATCGGACACCTCTTGATGTAGGCCTAGGGAGATAGCCATGCGCAGAGCAAGTCCGATCTAACGTTGATGGCCCTACGGCGGAAGGCCAATGGATGTACCATGTACGTAAAGAAAGGCAGCGTCCCGTCTGTTCAGATTCTGCATATAGTATGCCACATAGCATAGTACCTCAACGAAGAGAATCGAGCCCTCCGTGGACATCTGGCAAGAAACGTAATGCATGCTTGAAATACTTGAAGCCGGGAGGACCTTCCTCGCCAATCCACTGATTCACACTGTACATCAAGCCAAAAGAAATAACCAGCCGTGTCTGACAGTATACTATACAAGACTCACGATGTGAAAAATCGAATAGTTGGCGATAGACTAGATCAAGCCGCGCTTCAAACTCCGAGGGTTAAATAAAGAAGAAGATTGTGCCGAGGTAAGCAAATTGCACCCAGAATAGTCGCTTGGCAAACTCGAAAGGTGGTTATTGAGGCAACAAGCCACCAGCTGGCCTTCTCAATGATAACGGGTCATTGTAAAGTGGGCGCACATCCCATGCAAGGTTTATGGAGCCGGGGTTGAGCCGTTTCGCGAGATGCGTGGTGGACGAGGCATCCACGGAATCTAAAGAAAGTTGGCAGAAAGATGGTAGAAACTACTTTTTCTTCTACCTTAATACGTACGATATTCTCCCAACCGATTTAAGAAAAAAATGTCTATCCCTTTGTATCACCAGTCGTCGAGTTCTGGTGGACCCTCATCACTGTAGCGATTTGATATCGATTGCTCATCTGACAATGTCGGATAGTTACCTTCTATCCTAGTAGGGTTAAATTGTGCCCAGATGACTACCTAGGCGCTTATGAGCCTACCTCGTGATGCGGAAGCTTGCGATTGCAGTTGACGAGAGTAGCGGCAAAGAGATGTCAGCATTGGCTCTCTTCAAAGACCTTGGATCGACTTCGCCTCTCCGTTATGGAGATTCACTTTTCAGCCTCTGAATATACACATGCTGCACAAGGGTGGGGTGGATTGCCAGCGCAGCGAGTTTTTCTAGGAGGGCAGCGGTTACAGGCTACCATTGACCTTCTCCTGTGATCTTCTGCCCGGTGTGAGATATAATTCTACGGGTTTTCCTGATGTGAGATCCTCGACATGTTTGATCTGTCCGATCTGCATAGATAGATGAGACGTGGAAGACAGTCCACAGCGGGACAGAAAGCCACGGATTCTCCACTTGTCTTGTCAGCCCGACCTCCCCCTAGATGGTACGATAAAAGTCACCTACACATGTAAATATATTACTCAATTTGTGAGACTATCCATGGGTACGGTGTCTAAGTTCAAAACAGATGGTGCATTTTGATATTTTTTTAGGACTTTCAGGCTTCTTTGGAGAGGCTCATTGCTTTCACACGCCACCCCCACATGCATTCTGCGTTATCTCCAGAGTTAGGCCGTTGAATATGACCAAGAATGAAAACAAACTCGAAAGAGGTGATCAAAATATAGCCACGCCATTTTGTGACTTACAACCTCACCGAGAACCCGATGAAGGTGGCGAGTTAGGAATAGGAGTGGAATTTGTGACACATTCACCGGCACGCCACTAAAGAAAAAAGCTCCAGCGACCTCTATTCCGACATTCCTGGCTGAGTTCGAGATCAAAGAATTTCCCGATTGGGACACCGCAGTATGTATGGCCTTTGGAGGATTCTACCCCAATCACAGGAGGTGCTACAATAGTCGGCCAGTTGCTGACATTGAGCCTGGGACAGCTATTCTTGCGCTCGAGTCCAACCCCTGCGGATCAACAAGATGATAACCCGGTCGACATGTGGTATTCTGACTAACAGCTACCTCTTGGAGTACAGAGGCTGAGATTGACCGGGTTTCAAGAAGCAATTAACAAGCAATTCACATCTTTCCTACTTGCCGCTGCTCAGCCTGAATCCAAGAGAATGCCTCGTCCAGCGATATCGCCATTTTCAACCCATACTGAAGGAAGATCAAAGATAATCGAGGGTTTAAGTGTTGTTTTCGCCAAGATATCTTAAATTTGGGTCAAGATCATTCAAAAACAAGAAAACGTTGCATCTCATGATTTAATCATAGGAACTCGATGAGATCAGACCTGCGGGAATATATATTCAAGGGGAATTTGAAATTTGACAACTTCAACTTTGGTGGTAGGAGCCAGGGAGCGAAAAATTCAAATCGATCACTATAGAGGCACCGAGATTTTCATGTGTTAGATTTCTACCACTATGGGATGCAAGGCTACATACATAATAACTTGTGTATACATAGATCACGGAGCACGTGATGCGTAGACACATGACGGGCATTCCTCGCACGGCATTTCTCTCTGTTGCTGTGGTAGCGCGATTTTTCTCTTTTTTTAAAAAAAACTCCCCACATACCTGTGGACCCTTGTGAGCCAGTTGCAGATTCAGAATTCAGCCCCCCCAAGAAGATGCGATCGTCTCCTGACGCCTTGTCGTCATCCCGGCAGTTGCCACCCAACCGCTGTGATTGCTTGGCAGAGAGGCCTTTCGCAGGTGCTTGCAAGCATGGATTACTCTGTCCTCCGGACTCCATACAGTGATCCAAGATTAGTTCCCCAGGGGGGTGTCTCAGATGGTACAAGGGATGTGTAACAATTTACACAAATAATAATTGGGGGAGTCCGTGATGGGTCATGGGAGACGGCTGTTGACCAATGTTATGGCGCATTGCATCGTCGACCCGCAGCTTTTTACATGTTCGACAAGTTATGTACAGTCGCAGCAAGGCTCGAATCACAGAGTCAGATTCATACCCGTACAAAATCCGGGAGAAGAACATTTGAAAATATGAGGAAAAAAAACAATCAAGGGGATTATTCAATCGGGGTTGATCTTGCAGCCCCCGATCGTTATGCGATGCATACGCAGGGGAAAAGCGGTTGCCAACAATATGTATGTGTCTTGTCTTGGACGGCTCCACGGTGGATCCTCAGAAAGGGTGGATAACGAACAACAATTGCTGATGTGCTGGGGTTCCACCTTAGTCGCCCTTTTACAGCCCGTATCGTTGGCACCTCCAATCAAATTCTGCACCAAAAATATCTCCTGGATAGATGGCATCTGGAGTTCTCCTTCGCACATCTCTTCTTTGAACCTCCACCATCTATTCACCTCTACTGGGGTTTCACATTGTTTGTCACATAGGTTTGATCACTGGATAGGTCGTCTGCCTTGCTTTCAACCTACCTGACGAGCTTATTGCTGCACAGTTGCGCTGTTGCCATTGACGCGCCGGATCATACTTGGAATTGAAACTTCTAACCTGGATTTTGCTTTTGATTGTTGAGATACAATCATATGAGATAGAGTTCTATTCCTATTTCATTAGAGCGGTTTCACCAGAGCCGGAAAACGAACACAAAAGTCACGCATAATGTCTCTTCCTCAGAGAGGCACATCGCCTCACTCACCTCACTCACCTCACTCACCTCATTTACCTATTTCACCCCCTTCTGGCATCTCATCTCATTCACCTCAGACGAGCGAGGCTGGCATGTATGGTCAACGAGAGGTGTGTGACAAGTCACTCGGAACAGAAGAAGAAACCTATCAATAAAGCAACGGATGCTAAAACAATCTGTTCAGCAGCAAGCGTACGGCTACGAGGAGAAACCCGAGAACATCGACAGCCAGCAGTCTTTGCTCTACCGTAGCCAGCCTAGCCCACTCAATGCTTCCTTCGATGACCGATATACCTCGACCGATTCCCTACGTCGCTACACACTACAGGATCCCGGAGTCACCATCTTCCCCGATGGTCCATACCAGGAGTCCTTAGGAGGACTCAACCATCGCTCGGGTACTCAATCACCGATGTCGGAGACTGCCTCGGAAGCCTGGCAGAACCGACAGGCACCTGGGTCAGGACTGCGGCGGTATGCTACTCGAAAGATCAAGCTGGTCCAAGGTTCTGTGCTTAGTGTCGACTACCCGGTCCCGAGTGCCATTCAGAACGCGATTCAGAAGGAGTACCGGGAATCGGAGGAGGGTTTCCCAGAAGAATTTACCCATCTGCGTTGTTAGTCTTCGCGTAAAATGTTGGTGATGGGAATGGAGCTGATTGCATTCAGATACTGCGGCCACCTGTGATCCCGACGAGTTCACCCTACGCAACGGATACAATCTGCGACCGGCCATGTACAACCGACACACCGAGCTTCTGATTGCCATCACCTATTACAACGAAGATAAAGTCCTGACGGCACGCACGCTCCACGGTGTCATGCAGAATATTCGCGACATCGTCAAGTTGAAGAAGTCCGAATTCTGGAATAAAGGTGGCCCCGCCTGGCAAAAGATCGTGTGCACCTTGATTTTTGATGGTATCGATCCTTGCGACAAAAACACTCTCGACTTGTTGGCCACAGTTGGTATCTACCAGGATGGTATCATGAAGCGGTCCGTCGATGGCCGGGAAACCGTCGCACACATAGTGAGTTCCTACACCCCTCCTGGTTTAGCCTGTCAAAACCATAATCCCTCTATCCCGGTATGTCTATAGTCGAAGAAAAATCCATTAACAAGACCTCCCTATGCAGTTTGAGTACACCACCCAACTCTCTGTCACATCCAACCAACAATTGATTCGGCCTCAGGGCAACGAGTCGTCAAACCTTCCTCCTGTGCAAATGATCTTTTGCCTGAAGCAAAAAAACAGTAAAAAGATCAACTCCCACCGCTGGCTCTTCAATGGTTTCAGTCGAATCCTAAACCCTGAAGTGGTGATCCTTATTGACGCCGGAACCAAGCCGGGAAAGAAATCACTTCTTGCTTTGTGGGAATCCTTCTACAATGATAAGAACTTAGGTGGATCTTGCGGTGAGATTCACGCAATGTTAGGAAAAGGATGGAAGAACCTGATGAATCCCCTTGTCGCCGCACAGAATTTTGAGTATAAGATCTCAAATATTCTTGACAAACCGCTAGAGAGTGCCTTCGGGTACGTTAGCGTGTTACCGGGTGCCTTTTCCGCCTACCGCTATCGTGCTATTATGGGTCGTCCCTTGGAGCAGTACTTCCACGGCGATCATACACTGTCTAAGCAGTTAGGTAAGAAGGGTATTGAGGGTATGAACATCTTCAAGAAGAATATGTTTCTTGCTGAGGACCGTATCTTATGTTTCGAGCTCGTGGCAAAGGCTGGATTCAAATGGCATCTGACCTACGTGAAGGCTTCAAAGGGCGAGACTGATGTGCCAGAAGGGGCAGCTGAGTTTATCAGCCAGCGCCGTCGTTGGTTGAACGGTTCGTTCGCCGCCAGTTTATATTCTATGATGCATTTCGGGCGGATTTATAAGAGCGGCCACAACATCCTGCGCCTATTTTTCCTCCATATCCAGATGATATACAACTTCATGGGTCTTGTCATGACCTGGTTCTCTCTCGGTATGCCTCAAATCGTTCGTTCTTTAGTGAATATTCATACTAACTTGTCACGACATAGCTTCGTTCTGGTTGACTACTACTGTTATCATGGATCTTGTCGGAACTCCTAGTGATTCTAACAAGAACAAAGGATGGCCTTTCGGTAATGAAGCCTCGCCAATCGTGAACAACTTCCTGAAGTACGGATACGTGTTCTTCTTGATGCTGCAGTTCATCCTAGCGCTGGGAAATCGACCGAAAGGGTAAGTCTGAATCTGAAGGAAGTGCCCCACCGCGAAAAATCTGACCTTCCATACAGTTCACGTCTCGCATACACGCTGTCGTTCCTCTACTTCAGCATCCTTCAAATTTACATCATCGTCCTATCGTTCTATCTTGTCAAGAGCGCCTTTACTGGAGGCACACTTGATTTCTCTCTCGACGAAGGTGTTGGCCACTTCCTCAAATCTTTCTTCGGCTCTGACGGGGCCGGTATTGTCCTGATCGCTTTGGTTTCGACTTATGGGATTTACTTCCTCGCAAGTTTCTTGTATATGGATCCCTGGCATATGTTTACATCCTCCTGGGCGTACTTTGCTGGCATGACCTGTTCAATCAACATTCTAATGGTCTACGCTTTCTGTAACTGGCATGATGTTTCCTGGGGTACCAAGGGCTCTGATAAGGGCGACTCGCTTCCCGTCGTTGAGACGAAGAAGGATGAAGCCAAGTCCAATTTCATCGAAGAAGTTGACAAACCGCAGGCCGATATTGATAGTCAGTTTGAATCGACGGTCAAGCGAGCGCTAGAGCCTTACGTTGCGCCTGAAGATAATGACGAACCCAGCATGGACGATGGTTATAAGGCTTTCCGAACTAACCTGGTGTTGATATGGATTTTCAGCAACCTGATCCTTGCACTGTGCATCACCAGTGAAGGAATCACCCGTCTTTGTCTCACGGTATGTATTTTGTCTGACTCTAGGCTCGGGACTCAACTAAAAACCCTAGAATACTTCTACCATTCGCACCTCCAAATACTTCGCCGCTATCCTGTGGACGACCGCCGGTCTGTCTATTTTCCGCTTTATTGGATCCCTCTGGTTCCTGGGCAAGTCTGGTATCCTATGCTGTGTCTCTCGCCGTTGAACCCTCTAATAATTGCTTGTTGTATATTCCTTTGGCCGGCGGTGGTTTTCTCTGTCCCTGTTTTGATTGACATTTTGTTGGTAAGATGTTTCACGCCCTTGTATTCCCCACGTTTGCAACCGCAACGCTATCGAAGACTTTTCTTGGGGCTTGAATACGCAGTGGAAAAGAGAAGAAGGGGTGTTGCATTGGTTTTGAATCTCTGACAGACCTAATTTACTATTCTGACAATGCGTTGAAGGGGTACCATTTGGCTACACTATTGTCCTTTTTCCCCTTCTCCCCGCGCTTTCCCAACTTTTCGCCTCCCCATATGCACCCATATCGGACATCGATGATCAATTAACATACGATTCTACAATGTACTTAATGAATTCGACCCGGATCTCTGAGACGCAGAGTAGCCAAAATCTCATTTTCTTTACCTATAATCACTGCCACTTTTCAACATGTGTCTAGGCTGTTGGGGGACCTATGAGGAACGAAACCAAAGCTCTGATCATAGGATTCTGACAGGTCCTTACATAGATCAAGGAAGCCATTGCCAATTGCCCAGGTGTTAGCCTGGTTTCCCCCTGCACCTGTGCTTTGGCCTCGCATTTTCCATCTGCACGCCAGCGTCATTGACGAATGCCTCCCCGCATCAACGTTGTTATCTCTTATGACTGATCACTCCAATAATCCTGGATTAAATCTCCGGCAAGTGTCTACTGAAGAAATGCGGTGACTCATTCCACCTGGAGGAAGAAGACATGCCCCCACGCGCCATTTTTCAGGCCACCAATGTCACCAACTTTTTATTGGGATTGGCATTGTTTGATCTAGCCTTTTAAGACCGACAAGCGCATTGATCATGTCATTTCGGTGGGTATCTTGGAAATAGAGAATTGGCTTGCGATTTCACTAACGCTGGAGACCGTCCGCCAGGTAAGCTATTATTAGGCATAAGACCGCGGAGTAGACATGTCAAGCGTATCACTCTACGATGTCTCATAGCCCTTAATCGGAAGGGGGCCGTAGCTATATAAATAGAGGTATGTATAGTTCGAATCTGATTGGGTTTTGATTTCTCGAGCTCGAAGACGAGATTGTGAAATCTTGAAGGGCATTTATAATTAATAGTCAACGCGATCTATCGTATATGGAACTGGACCAAACGAACAAAGCAAAAGACGAGGCAATGCACATGGGAAGGCGTCAATTCCAAAAGACTGGACCTGTTCCCTTTCTATGATCGATAGCTTGGATTATTTGAACGACTCCCTTGTGTGAACACGGTCAACGTCGTAAGGGTTGGCTTCATATGTAGGCACCCGATGAATGGAAGGGGTGGCATCGGTGGAAGTGCACGAAAGAGTGTGATGAATTGACTGAACGTCCACGGGGGTCTCCTTGCTGTGAGGGAGCGATGCGATGGTGTCGTTTGCCAATGTAGGGGGGGAAGTTTCAGGCTTAGTCTCGACAGGCTCCTCGGCGGCCTTTTGCATGCCCCGAAGAAGATTTTGAACAAAGGCCTCAGACTGCGCAGAGTACTTGCAGTGCTTTCGGATGGACAGTCCATACTTATAGAG
Source organism: Penicillium digitatum (assembly GCF_016767815.1). Classification (NCBI taxonomy): domain Eukaryota; kingdom Fungi; phylum Ascomycota; class Eurotiomycetes; order Eurotiales; family Aspergillaceae; genus Penicillium; species Penicillium digitatum. The sequence goes on from NC_089387.1 coordinate 3,585,996, forward strand.
CAGGAAGGGGAAAGGTACACATGCAAGAGCCAAGAACGCCGGAACACAGGAGGCCCAATGAATTCCCAAGTTTTCGTACATGTATTTGGTGAACAGCGGGAATGCAAATCCGAACATCGATCGCAGTAGCGTGTTGGCTGCCAAGACAGAAGCCGCAAAGATGGTGTAAGCATCGATCAGGTAGTTGAAGACACTGAGGAAGACGAGCAACATTCCAAAGCCGAACGGAACTCCAGCAGCGACGCTCACCAGCCAGTGGACGGATGGAGAGTTGGTCCATGCAAACCAAAAAAGTCCTATCGGCAGGGCGATAGAGCCTATCATACACGGCGGAAGGCGGGCTTCTGGAGGCGCATAGCCACCGTTCTTCTGCAGGAGTTTCGCGTAGCGCTTATTCTCGGGAATTGAATACGCAACGGCACCAATCATACCCATCATGACACCGATAAAAGCTAAGCCGCCGACACCTTGATTCCATCCACGGTGGAGCTGATATACAATCGGGAAGGCGCCAAAAAGCATGTAGAGGGTTCCGTAGATGATAGCAAGGTAGATCGAGAGCAGCAACACGATGGGTTCTTGAAGAAGAAGTATCATGGGTCGTGAGAGAGAGATTTTCAAGGCGGCTTTCAATGTGAGACGCCCTTGGTCGATATCTAACTTGCTGAGGTACACCTGACCTGTGAGCTTCGAGAGAGTTTTTGCACGCTGGCGAAGCAGAACGGGGGCATAGGTTTCCGGCTTCAACGCAGCTCCTAAGACCCACATGACAGCACAGAGGATACCTAAGAGACCCATCACCCATTTCCAGCCTCCGCTTGACATACCCAGGAAGCCACCCGCGATAGGCCCAATGACTGGTCCTAGGAACGGAGCCAACGCGAAGGCCGATAAGGCCAGTCCTCGATCACGAGCCATGAACATGTCGGCGATGACACCGCCTGAATTGGTGAGGGGCGAGGAGCCGAAAGCACCGGACAAGAATCGGAAGATCAGTAGGGTCGTCATATTCTTCGCGCCCGTACACGCGGCACAAAATATGGTCAACCCGCAGTAGGTTGTGACGAAGACAAGTTGACGACCGAAGATTTCACTCATCGGGGCCCAAATCAAAGGACCCAGGGCAAAGCCCAGTACGTAGAGGGACACACCCAATGTTGCAACCTCGGTAGTTGCGCCAAATCGTTCTTGAATTTCAATAATACCACCAGTATAGGCGGACGAGACCAGAGCGACGACCAAAGTCTCGATGGCAGCGACCACGGTGATAAACCATTTCCTGGACGTTTTTAATTGAAGGGGGTTTCGAAAGTCCTTGGGCATCCATTCCACGACATAGGGATCTTGTTCGGTCCCGGAGCCGGCATAAGGGTGATCAGCAACTTCTTGGGTGATGGCACCGGGATTGAGGACGAGTCTCCAGAAGGGAATGGAGTTTGGCAACTGTAGAGAGTTGGTAGACTCGGAGACCTCCATTGTTGAAACACAGAGATCACCAGGATGAGGATAGATCTGTGTAAATTTTATAAAGGTCCAAGATCAAAAAGAGAAAAAAAAAAAAAAAAAATTTAACAGAGATTCCCCAAGTCTGAAGAGACTGCAGGATGACTTATTATTATTATAATTATTATTTTCTATAAAAAAAAATATATGTTGTACTTCATATCGGAGAGACTGCTTGTTTTAGTTCTGGTGGAGGGGGGACATTTAAAGTAATCAGCTGTAATCCGCTGCATAGAAACCCCATTAAAGACCCCATCAGAGAAAACAAGTAGGAACAGTTCTTTCATTGGCTTTGAGATCCTTCGAGATCCCGACTATCTCCACTTAGTCCCGGCCCGATCAGTAATCCATTTCTCTCGGCCAGGCCGATGTGGAAGAGTTTTTCAATTTTTTTTCATTTTTTTTTTTTTTTTTTTTTCAAAGAGCCGAGGTTGTTTGAGAAGGTTCACATTGTGCAGTTAGGGCTATCTCGCCTCTTTTCTTCTCTTCTTCTTCTTCTTTTTTTTTTTGCCAAGTCCCAGAACGATACGGAGTACCTCCGGAAGTCTCACTAACAACTCAACGGAGTATCTACGGAGTATTTCCCCCTCTATCATTTATTTATATATGGTGTGGCTGATCACTGAGCTAATCTCAAATGCCTATTGGGCCGATTAGGGTGTGATATATATATTGCATAATGTACGGAGTGCATATGCACTCCATACTTAGCGCTGTTAGCCGCTGGAGACAACACCTTGGTAACTGACCCATCGAACCTCTCATGTGAACAACGGAGAGCCTGTTACAAATTGTAGATTTGAGAAACTACGGTGTAGATACTAAATGAACTGGCAGGATGAGAGAGGTACGGGCAGGATTTTCCCTTGGTAGATGCCCAAGGCCATTTGAGAACTCCCGTTCCCCCCCTGATCTGTGGTCCCCCGTAGACATATGTAGGTTGGATGCACTTTCAATATCTTCATCACAGCAAAATAATTCCAGAAAAAAAGAAGAAAAACAAGAGAGAAAAAAAAGAAATTTCAGGTCTCGTCTTCAATGTGACAAGATCTAACTTGAATTACAGGCTTTTTTCGATCTCAGCAACTTCGGCCATCACCTCTCGGACTGCGATTTTGGCCCCCTCTCCCACCTCTTCGTAAGGGTGTCGAGGGGCCAGATTACTGGCTGCATCCTGAATCCCTGCCAAAGGAGCGGAGTAGCATGCAACTGCATGCTTAGTGGTCGCAATGCCGCTTTTAATGACACTTTCGGCGAGCGCCGCTTTCCTTTGGAGCTGCACGGCTTCCTTAATCTGGCCCTTTTGATACATCGCATAGATCCGAGCCGTCACCTTGGGAAAGACATTGGCGAAGGCGGCGATGCACCCAACGCTTCCTGCAGCTAGTCCGCCAATCAAGAAATCCGATTGCCCACCAAAGATCGCAAAGTCCTCGGGCGCAAGTGCTGCAGCCAGTCGAGTGATCTTGCCCACGGACCCACAGGTCAACTTGACCCCGACCACGGTGGATCGTCCACTGGCGTTCGCAGACGCCGATTCTCGTGTGATGGCGGTGATGGTCTCAGAATCGATGTCCACCCCGTTGCACACCCCCGGGAAATTATAGATCACCACCGGGAGAGGTGACTGGGCTGCCATTTCAGAAAAGAAGCGCTTGACCACGTTCATGTTGGTAGCCTTACTGAAGTATGCCGGAGGGAGGACGAGAAGATAGTTGGCGCCGGCAGCGGCGGCATCCCGTGCGAGCTCGAGGGTCTGCTTGGTCGAGTGCGCACCGACACCGGCCATCAGGGGGAAATCAGGCCCGACGGCGGCTCGTGCAGTTGAAATGAGCTGAGATCGCTCTTCGCGAGTGAGGAGGAAGGCTTCCGAGTTGGTCCCCAAAATCACGAGACCCGCTAGTCCGGTGTTGGACAGATAGGCAAAGTACTTGGACTGAGAGGTGAGATCTAACGAGTCGGTAGCATGGTGGAAAAAAGTAACCGCGGGGCACCAGACTCCCGATGAAGGGACATGAGGTTGGGGAGAAACAGTTGAGTGAGAACCCATTATAAGAGATGGTAGAGGTTGGATGATGGACTACTCCAGCAGTTCTAGTCATAGGACCACTCTTATGTATGATCTCCACGTCCGAGATACTCCCCTCTCGGATCAAAGTGAAGGGCCGAACGGCCATATCACCGATTCATACAAGCTATTTGGCCGTTGTGTTGACGTCCGGACTGCCAATCCATGGAGATCGGATGCTAGAACCGACGAAGCCAATCTCGTACACAGGTCAACCTCAATGAGTCCCACTCTCGGGCCTTCCGCCCGATCAGCGAATAATAGGGTTTGGTTTAAATCCCATTTGAATCTGGTTAACTGGACTCGCCCCCCATCCCGAGAGGCATATTTCACCCAGGCGGAGTTGTGCAAGTGTGGGGGGAGGGGTATTTGGACAACTCGGCCGCGAATCCGAGGATGATGTCACGTGAAAGAATCCCGGTCTCTCTGTAATCCCGAAGACAAATCAGGCCGCTAGATCTTCGGGACTACATCTATAACTACAGCTTCCTAGTTATACTAAAGAAGACATTCCAAATTGACACGGAACTCTTTTCGCCACACTGCCTAAGCGAGTTGGTTTTATACAATGGCCTCTGAAACCATCACCCGGAACGTTGCCACTCAGTCCTGGTTTGATCAAGCTTGTTTCATCCTACCCGATGCAATGTTTGCATTAACTGCTCAGTACATCACAGATTCATCTCCCACGAAAGTCAACTTGGGCCAAGGTACGTACCGCGACGAGCAGGGGAACCCGTGGGTTCTTCCCTCGGTCAGGAAGAGTCGGAAGTTGCCATCACAGGAGTTGAACCACGAATATCTCCTTATTGTTGGTCTGGCAGAATTCTGCAAAGAGGCTGCAAAGTTAGCCCTTGGCCCAGAGCTCTTTCAAAAGAAACATGAAAAAGCATGAAAAAGCATGAAAAAGTACTACAACCCAGAGACCAAAAACTTGGACATTGATTGTTACTGTTCGGCATTGAAGTTGGCCGAGCCCCAGTCTGTGTTTATCATCCATGCATGTGCTCACAACCCAACAGGGGGTGATCCGAGTAAGGAGCAATGGCAAGAACTTGCGCGTCTCTTTAAAGCGAGGCAGTTGTTCCCACTTTTTGACGCCGCTTTTCTAGGGTTCAACTCCGGCAATGTTGATAGTGATGCCTTTGCCGTTCGACTATTAATCGAGAAAATGAGGTTGGAAGCTGGAGTGTGTCTGTCTTTTGCGAAAAACATGGGTCTTTGTGGTATCTACCCGTGCCAGGGTCAGTCCGTTGTCGAAACGATGGCCAATAACATTCGACAGGGGGAACGAGTCGGCTGCTTTTTTCTGGCAACGAGCACCGAAAAAGCGGCGATGAAGACCCAATAAATGCTTGAGATGCTTCAGCGTTCCGAAGTCTCGAACCCTCCAGCCTATGGTGCGAAAATCGCGAGCACCACATTAGCCGATGCTACTCTTTGGAAGGCTTGGCATGATGATCTGATCGCAATGAGCAGCCGCATTCGCTCTATGAGATCTGAATTATCTGATAGTCTGGTGTCCTCTGGTAGGCGTCGCCTGTCCGGAACAGACGACCTAAGATCTTATTAACATGATCAGGCGTGCCTGGCTCTTGGGAGCACCTAATCCGCCAGTCCGGAATGTTTGGATTTCTGGGACTATCCCCGACCGTCGTGCGAATGCGTCGTGGTTTGTTCTGTCATTGCAACAACTGTTTTTGTGATATACTGACATGTGAGGACCTCAGAAAATTTCCACATCTACATGGCCAAATTTTCCCGAATCTCAATTGCTGGCTCAACAAACAAGAATGTGGGCTATGTTGGAAAATCAGTCACTGACTGCTTGAAGCAAGAGTGCTCGTCGGAAACCACTAGAGAATTGATATCCACGGGTGGCAGTGAGGTTCTGATAATTTGTCAATTGCCAGTGCAGTATGTGAAAGTAGGAAAATCAGGACCGACAAGTACTGTTGCATAAAATAAGCATGAGACGGTAGATGCTTATTCTAGAATCTGCTGTTGCCTGTCAAAAGAGCCAATCATCGGCACACAAGAGTGATTGCGTGGATTTTATGATCGAAACACCAGAGAGCAGGAGCAGGTTAGGCTTCACAATGATTGATTGACAAGTACTGCAAATGTGGGAATTCAGTTCAAAGGGCGTTCTCAGTAGCTATTTCGTGCGTTGGCGGCGATTGCGGCAAGGTTCGATCATGCACGTCTGTACGGAGTACCTATCTTGCGATGTTCAATGTTGCATGATCATCAGACTGCTAGCACGGCCGCCGTTTGTTGTAGATAAGAAAAGGCGCTTGAGGAATTCGTCCCACTTTTCTTTGGACAGCCCATTGCTCCAACAGCGCGATCGGAGTCTACAACTATACTTCGGACGGAGTGGAGTCCGTGGCGGTCACTGACACGGCTGAGAGGAGTGAGGCAACTGAAGGAAGATCGTCACGGTCGGGAGAGGTCGCACGCGAAACACGGAACGATATTTTTACAACACAATTGGCAAGTATTTCTGATTGTTGTCCTCCGTAGCTTCGGTGGAAACACAAAGCAAATGCCGAACTGAATAGATCCTTAACATTAGATCGCGCATGCGGTCTGCCGTGTTTCAGGTTTGAGGGTGCATCATAGGCCGAGATGACCCGCAGCTTCCGTATATTCTGCGGATCTTTGGAGCGGATTTCTCTATAGGCACCCATATAGGCAATTGACCACGAGAGAGGCACGGAGTACTCCGTACGGAGTACAACGTTATCGAAGCGAAAATTGGGCGAATGGAGTTCAGTACGGAGTACGTATGTAGTGCAAAGGCCCTCACGGGATCCCACGGATGAGTTGGAGTCTGGCGGTCTATGACCAACCGTATCTCAGGGAGACCTATTCTATCCCATTTGAGATTTCGGACAGCACGACGAATCATGAAGTCAACATTTGCGGTGTCTTCCCACGGACTCTAAACCGAGCGCCGTTGGTGGCGCTCCGCGGTCTCCAGGTGTAGCGCATCTGACCTTGGAATTCGGTTTGGGAGAAGGATTGCAGTTATTTCGCATGACAGTATACAACATACGAGAATACTAGCTATTTGAACCTTGTACTTCGTATCATCTGTAAGGAGTGTACGGAGTACAGAGCACGCAGCAGGATAGTGTAGGGTTGCCTGATGTGAGATCAACCCCGATTTGCTCTGTGTGTTCCATCACGTGACTCCTCCCGATATCTTATCGGCCGCCAAGTCTTTCATTGGCAAGTCGGCTCTCGGGATCTTCTGTGGCGTGATTAAGGAAAACCTTTAGAATTTTCTACAATGTTGTTTTCAGGTTTCTTTCTGTTCTTTTGTTTCATAGATTGCTCCTCCCCCCCCCGCAATCAGCAACGCGGGGGGGGGGGGGGACTCCATAGTGTGACAGTGTCAAGGCACTCGGTGGCCCTCAGGTGGCCCTCAGGTGGCCCCTGAACAATGCATTACACCAATGTTGCATTTCTTTTACCTAACCTTCCGAACCTTCTTATCGTGTAACGGACACTAAACTGGGGCGCTGGGCGGCGTTTCGCCAAAAACTCCACTGTCATCCACTTCTAGCCTGCTTCCAATGATCTCGTTGGGTGGCCGATCAAGTTGAGTGGATCAGCGTTGTGCTCCACGTGTTGAAGCAGCCAAGCAGAGCTCACAAATCATTGTTAGTCATGGAAACCCTGCTTTGCCTCCTGATAGTGCCCGCATTCGAAGTGCGCAGATTTTGCCTTCTTATATTCCAGGTTATCTCTCTTCCGTTTCACCTGGCAGACTAGCCTCACTTCCAAAATCATCATGGGCCTCGAAAACATCTCTAACAACCATGATACCGAAAAGGTGATGGGAACAGATGGCGAGAAGTCCGCATATGCTTCCCCACCGCCGTTTGAAGGGGACATCGTCGGGGAAATGAGCGAGGCCGAGAGGAATATTTATGACCACGGCATCAAGAGGTTCAATCGTCTTGGCTGGAAGCGACTCACTGTCGTCCTCATCGTCGAAGCCATTGCACTCGGCAGTTTGTCGATTCCCTCCACCTTTGCAACGCTAGGCATGGTCCCAGGTGTGATTTGCTGTGTGGGCATCGGTCTTATCGCCATCTACACCAGTTATATTGTCGGAATGGTCAAATTGGCCTTCCCCGAGGTTGCCAACTATGCCGATGCGGGTCGATTGCTGGGTCACCGATTAGGGTGTGGTCGCTTTGCTTATGAGCTGGTCAACGGGATGCTCGGACTCCAACTGATATTCCTGACGGCCTCGCACTGCCTGACAGGAACCATCGCATTCCTTGACATCACCAAAAGCGGCATTTGCTCGATCATCTTTGCCGTGGTTTCCGCCATTCTCCTGCTTTTACTCGCCATTCCGCCCAGTTTCACCGAGGTGGCCATTCTGGGTTATGTCGATTTTGCATCCATCATCATTGCCATTGGAATCACAATCATTGGTACGGGTGTTCAGGCGACTGACTCACCCGGTGGACTCTCCGGAGTCGCATGGTCTGCATGGCCGAAGGATAACCTTTCTTTTACGGAAGCCTTTATCGCTGTGACGAACATCGTTTTCGCTTACAGTTTTGCCATGTGCCAGTTCTCTTTTATGGACGAGATGCACACTCCTCGAGACTTTATCAAATCGATCTGGGCGCTAGGTATCACCGAGATCATCATCTACACGGTGACTGGTGCCACGATCTATGCCTTTGTTGGCCAGGATGTGTCCAGCCCTGCACTCACCTCTGCTGGAACTACCCTTAGCCGCATTGCATACGGCGTTGCTCTCCCTGTCATCTTCATCAGTGGTTCGATCAATACCGTGGTTTTTGGGCGTTTGGTTCATGGCCGTATCTTCGCCAACTCCCCCATACGCTTCATCAACACCAAGATGGGATGGTTGACATGGCTGGCAGTGATCACAGCCGCTACAATTGCGGCATTCATCATTGCCGAGGTGATTCCCTTTTTCAACGATTTGCTTTCAATCTCCTCTGCTCTTTTCATCTCCGGATTTACCTTCTACTTCCCTGCTATGATGTGGTTCCTGCTCCTCCGGAAAGGCAGTTGGAATGAGAACAATAACTTGGTCCTGGCAGCCGTCAACGCAGTGATTTTCTTGATCGGTATGGTGGTGCTTGTCGGCGGAACCTACTCCAGCATTGATGACATCGTAAGTTTTTTTTTTTTTTTTTTCCCCATGAGAGTCTATCTTGTGGCCGGAAATGTGTTGCTAACTCCTCAACTAGGTCCTCAAGTACGACAGAGGAGAAGTTCGTGGTGTCTTCTCGTGCGCTGCCCCCGAGTAAGGCCTTTTGCTTTGTTATTTTGTTAGCATATTCCAACATGCGTTATGAGCGTGCTCAAGCTGGTGCTTGCACAGAAATATTACCTATTACCTTCAATCCTGGTTTGGTTCGAGATCTGGAAATTCATCTCTAGGCGTTGTATCTTCATGGTTCATGAAACTGTTGAGGCAAGAAGCGAAATCTGTTTATGTATTATAGTATTCATCTTATTCAATAATCATGATAAGCCATGGTACTTCTTTCCCAGATGGACAGCACTTCGTATTCAGTATTCCCAACAATCGTAATGCACTCCGCCCCTGGAAGCAAATGATTTTTTTGCAAAGGAGAAATGGGGAGCCACTCCCGTGCTATTTATAGATCCTCGTCAAGAGACCCGCCAAGAGAAGTGAAATGCCCCAAACTTGGGCACGAAAACCGGTTTAAACACCCCGTCACCTATTAATGTATGGTATGTCTCTCCGGTGCAAAAATATTATTGGGCACTGATTGGCCTGGATTCGGATATCGTGGGTACTGGTACAAGAGAAACTCACAGAAATGTGGGGAGCAATGAAGTCATGTAGGGAGTTACTTTGCTGAGGGTGTTCAAGCTGAGAATTGACATGAAAATGAAATGCAAATCATTCAAGAAGGGCTTTCTCCTATACGTGATAAATAAGTCATGATCTGGGATATTCTTCGGAGACAGGGCATTCTGCAACGAGTGCTCCGTATGTTGTTCAACATAATCAGGGATAAGACATTAATAGAACAATCTGAGAGATCCACAAGATTGCCCCACAAAACAGTCACGCTGATGTCAATTTGCGGGATATCGATGCTGTACGGAGGACTCCACAGTCAGATGTATGTTGTTAGTCCGTTGGCATTTGAGAATAGTCTCCATAGCTGAGACATCCGTTTTCGCCGACGGCAGTGGCGCTCCAAAGTATAAGAAGGGGCACTTCAACTTCAATCCAAGAACTCTCAACTACCATTCCTCTCAAATCATTCTTACAACTTCTCAACCCAATCTTCTCCTCTCCATTCACCGCCAGTATGCAGCTCAAGAACCTCGCCATTGCTGCCTCCGTCAGCGCCGTTGTCTCGGCCGCTCCTTCCACTCAGTCCAAGACCTTTGGTGTCGTGGCTATTCACTCTGGTAGTGGCGTACAGTACTCTGCCTTCAACGCCGCTGAGAGCAGCATCTTTGCTGGTCTGCCTAACCAGGGTGCCAGTTGTGATCGCCCCGAGGAGCAGCAGGCTACCTTCTACATCTATGACGGTGCTCTGTACCTCTATGACCACTCCGCCACTCCCCAGGAGATTTACGTTGATCGCTCTGGCATGGGTATGTCATCACTCTCGCAATCGCACTCTTTACGTTGGCAAATAACTGATTTTGATATTACAGGTCAGGGTAGGATTGGTTACACCACTGGTGCTCAGCCCGCTCCTCAAAACTCTGAGCGCAAGGGCTGGACCGAGAAGGATGGCCACCTTCAGTTTGCAGGAAATGATCTGATTGCTTGCCCCAACAGCATTGGTGGTGCCTGGAGTATCTGGGCCTCTGCTGGCGTTGCCAACCCTGCCGGCAACGCCGACTGCGTGGGCATTGCCGCTCGTGTTGTTGAGACCACGAACCCCAATGGCTGCAGCTACACTTCTTAGATTTCCCTATGGAGCATCTGTTGGTGAATTTGTCTAATACCTTTACTTCTTTGTTGAGACAGATGATCTGTCTTGATATCTTGATGTCTGACTTGTCCGGGTTTTACATCGCTCTTTAGCTAGCCTTTGTTTGTAGAGAATTAATTCTTCTTCTCTATGATTTGCTGTTCTGTCACTTCTTACAAGTGTGGCTTTATGCCTACAGCGCCCCTAGATTCGTTGACGCTTGAACATTGAGCCGTGCTACTTCGATCATCAGGCGACTCTTAACTCACCAACTCGACTTGTAGGGCGATTGAGACTTGATGTGAGGTATAATGGTACAACATAGGCTACAATCACCTTGGCCAATTAGCTCAACCAAATATACATCTGTGGAGATGGGCGGAGCTCAGGCGGTTTCCCGACGGGACCAGGTTGCTTAGTCGAGATAAGCTTTTTTACCCTTTCCCGTGTCCCGTTTCTCTTCCCCAACCTCTGTGCCAGTTTCTTTTTGAATGATCAACGAAGCTTATACAGATGAAAATGGTAGTGCTTCGAAGGAGTCGGAGGCAACTTACTGGGATCATATGCGAACTCTATGTTCTTTGAATTCCCGATTATCGTTTTTGGGAGTTGGCGCCTTTACCCTGAGTGGCCAATATGCTACGGAGAGCAAGACTTGAAGTCGATTTTCTGGGCTAGAATTCTATGACTTCCTAAGAGTGATTATCATTCTGGTAACCACGGCTGACATGCTGTTTAGCCTCCTCTGTTACTCCATAGCTTTTTTTTTTTGAGGGTGATAACCCAGTCGATTGACACGCTGCTGGTCTCAGGGAGTCGCTACTACTACCTGCTCTTATTATTCTCTCCCAAAACCTTGAAAAAGCTCAACATGACGAAGGGCCTGTCCTCTGTCTTTCGTCATCTTTCCAACTATCTACGGCATTAATTCTTGCAAATCTCCAAATTCAATCTCCACGGCGACCAGACATTTTCTCCCCAGAAGGACGACCCATAGTGCATTGGGTGTGGTTTGCTTCTGCTAGAAATAAACCCAGTCTGCTTAACCAAGTCTTGAACACACAAGTCCATCCTCACAAGCTGTTTGGCAACAGCTTCTCTATTTTGTTGCTCGCAATTAAGCAAGAGCTACGCCATGGCCCGGAAGCTTGACTTGCAACAAATCTGATCAGAAAGCCTAAGTTAATCACTCCCGAGAAGCTACATCTGTTGTCGATAATGAGACGGACTTGTGGATTCAAGACACGATTTGAAACGAGTTTAATCGCACTTTGATTGTGGTTGCTCATTAATTGAGAACAATTGCGTCTTTTGATAGTGTGATGGTCATCGACAATGGGCGTGTTGGGGACAGTGAAACTTCAGCAGAGCTTTTGAGAGCTAACGGATTGTTCTATGATCTCGTTCAACAGAGTCAAGACAAGGAAGTTGTGACCAAATCTGCCTTGAACGAATGCAACATAACACCTTGCGGCAGTAAGCCAAACCGTATTTTTTATAAGTACTAATTGCACACTGTAAGACCCGCCGATCTCCTCGAAGGGGGGTACGTGGGATAAATGTGGAATGGGGAATTAGAGATGACAAGGGATACAATAATCGCCCTAGCAAAGACACTGTCCTCTGGTCGTGAATGTGAGATTGGGTTGATTGTTTGATCAAAGCTTTAAGAACTCTAGTTACTCGGCCCCTTTGTTCAAAAGTCGATGGGATGTCGTTGTCTGGATGAATTCTAACCCAGCTTGACAGAGAAGATCTATATCCTTTAGTTCTCGCAGAGCCTCGCCGATTTCAACAAAATTATTATCAAAGCTGGCGTCCGCTCCTTTCTGGTTGATGAAGAACTCCCCACCGATAAAAAGGGGTACCGATATAAAAGGATGAATCTTTTAGATAGTTCAAAAATTGTCAGTAAAAGCGCCAAGGTGAATAGAAGTCATCAGCAACCTGCCTTGAGAAAACTAAGCTGGGACAGATATTGGGAGAGCCGCGCTATCTCCTGAGCCGCCGTTGAAGCCCTGTGTTCACACTGTGCCAACAGATCGCCGTAATCATGGGCCTGCCATGGGATAAGTTCTGTTGCTGCCCTCAGTTGCAGGACAGCCGCCTGCGCGATCATCCTCGTAAAAAGTAACAGAGGGTCCATCCAATCAAGTTTTGGCACAAGGTGATACAACTGAATCCGCTGTAGGAGCAAGTTGTCGAGCCATACATGGCGATCCCAAAACTCGGTAATCGGGCTGCCACACGCCTGCCCGACACTGGACTGCTTCCGATGGCTCAGCACTCGCCCCCACAGCGTGCTGAAAATTATACACTCGCCAAATGGGGTCTGGATTGTGAGGTCACTCGTGCACATCATGACATCAGATAGGAATGGGGATAAGGATGGGGTTCCAGTTTGAAAATCCACTTCTGAGGAAGGTAGTCGTGTGGTGATCTACAGCTTTTAGTCAATCAGTGATTGTTAAGGGGAGATGAACCGGGATTCAATCTACTGACAGTGTGTTCGTCCACTGTAAGTGCCGAATTGCTTAGAATGCAGAACAAGCGATCGAGACAGTACGCCATCCAGAACGTTCGTCGCTTTTCTTCCGTTTCAGTGACGGTGTAAAAAGTACCCGAAACGTCAGGTAAATGCTCAAGCGAGTCAATTCCATTCCATTTGAGGAGTTGCACTAGGCGAAGCGCTCGGCCTGTACTCGCCCAAGTACGTCGGAATGACTTTTCCATGAATTCATAAACGGCGACTAGAATCCACGCCTGGGCTTGCTGGGTGTAAAAAGCATCTTCTTGGTGGTATTCCTCACTCTCCAGTGTTTCGAGCATCTGCCGTGTGTCATGGTATAGGCCATCTCGCATGTGTTGAAATTGTGGGGAGAGCGACGCTGCCACAGTCCACACTGCATACTTTAGACATAGGTGTGATCCTGACGGCGAACACTGCTTTGCCCAGGAGAAATAGTAACCCTGTTGCAGAATAGGAATAAAGGGATAGACGCGATCGAAGTAAAGTTGATTTCTGATCCACCAGTCAGTCATAATCTGGCAGCAAGGGGGACTTGAATAATGAAAGGTTTTGGCTCATACAGCTCTGCTTGGGTCAATTTGGGAATTGTGCCACTGGTTGTGCTAGCCAGAAGTGCCTCCGGGGAGGACGTGACATTGGGCGCCGTCATTGTGAGGAGAGGAATTGAGTCTTCGGTGAGATCAAGCTCGATCTCGGTCACGCTTTGTTGCACTTCATCGTCTGGATTGAGATTCAACCCTATCTCATCTAGTGGATCACCTTGTGCACGCAGACGTCTTTCCAATAGTGCTGTGCGAATCACAAAACTATGAGTAGAGTTCTCCACCAACACACTAAGAAACATGGACGAGATACCAATTCTGGACCGCAGGTCCTTCAGATGTCCTCGCTTGGGTCCGCGCGATGGGCGGTCTGTGTTGATGTGACAGCGCACTCCGGAATTCACGCACGCACCGCAGGGCCTTTTCCTGTCGCATCTCAGTTTCTTTCGTTGGCATTCCTGGCAAGCCAAACCTGGCTCTTGCCGGGGACGCAATGTGCTCATCTTGCTATCGATATCTGGTATCACCACTTTCCTCCAGCGCTAAGAGGTTCTTAAACAAGCTCTGATCGAGCAGCTACGATCCTTGTACGTGGCAAATCTCGCAAATAAGTAGCCGACAAAGATTACTCCTTGAGCGTTTCATCTCGCCCGCACGGATTGTGCTCCTGCGAATGAAAGGGTCAGCAGTTCGAATTCCGGGTAAGCCGAACGTCTATCGAATCTCTGTACCAATTTTCTCTTTGGCAGAGTTTCAAGGAGACCTCAAATGATGATATTGCCCTAGATAGCCTGGGGGCCATTTTGCAACATAACAACCAATCCGAGAAAATGAGAAACACACCCCATTGGTGGTTACCATGCAGATAGCAAAATTCCAACCTGATCCATACACAATGAATCACCTTGAAGGGCACTAAAATCTTACGGGTACCGCATGGTGAAATTTGAACCCATGCAACTGGAATCCAACCTGCATACTGCATATGCAAGTTTAGTGGCTCCATGGAAAGTCCAACTCTTTCCAACCAGCATAGCTCATATTTTAACTATTTCCAGTAGGTGCCGCTACGCAGAACGTTACACTGCATCATCTTACGCGCATCGAATACATTTGCATGAACATGAGGATCTCAATCAAACTTGGCGACGGGCTAGGCCATAGATAGAGGAGTCTTGGCTTTTGTTACGGTTGAGTGATCAAAATCGCCTGTATTTCTTTCTCGCAGTCTCAGCCCTCGCATGAACCAAATGATTCAGGCCCTTGGCATTGGGTCCAGTTTCCATCTTCGCCCCCCGTCAAGAAGTTGCTGCGATCATGCATGCCTGCATGTGGATTGGCTCGCATGTTGACAAATTTCCCGCAGTAGCAACCTGCAAATCACCTCAGCAGTCCAGCTGGAAGGGGGTTTCACATGGAAGCGACTCCCCTGTACATCCTGACAAAGCTGTGGGAATTGCCTTCAACCCCCTCTGTGAAACGTTCGTTTGACTCTGTTCGGTCTAGTCTTATCCAGACTCTTCCTTAACAGCCACCCATACCTTCCATTCTGCCAAACTTCGTATGGTCTAGGTTCCGCAACATCCGGGGCAACTCTCAAAAGAAAGTCCGAGAAGCTGCAGGTAAGCCCAATACGCGATTAGCTGCTTTTGCAAGGAGTACTCCGTACAAGTTTTCCCAATAAGCGGGGTATGTCAATTTCAATCAGAAGATCCCAACTCCTACATAATCATGGCTCCGATCTGATTAGACATGGTCTAGATTCCGTATACTACCTCTATAAATACATCAATTCATCTATCTAGCTATCTGGAGCTCAGGCGAGGAATCACTTGCGGGGACCACAAGGGCAGTACTCGGCACCCATTTTTTTAGGGCCTCGAAAGTTAGTCATCACGACCTACTCCGCATATCTTAGCAACTGATTCTCAAGCTATTTCTAATATAGATCCTCTCCACACTCCAGATCAGGTTAATCTCTAATCTCTACTTACATATATCTACCTGTTATGCATAGCGGAAATGTTCAAGCAAGACAAAAGACGGGAAGATGTTGAATGAGAAAAAAAATGCAAAAGACCCCACGATCATCACGTACTTCGGCCAACTTGGATGAACGACTCAATAATTAGATTAATGTGTATTCTACTCCGTAGAGTATCTGTTATGGTCGCCCTTTAAAACCCCCCCCGCGGATTTCGGGGAAACTGGGGGAAGGGTGATTCAGGCGAGAGAAGGTCAACCCCGGCACATTCGATTGTTCCAGCAAATTGAATCGGCATTCGGGATCCGACCTGCCACTTTGACCAGCGATCGTAAATCTAGACTCTGGACACGGTACCGAAGCCCGAAACACTGTCACGGTGCTCTTGAAGCTACGAACTCTCTCTCCCCCCTCCCACAACATGCAGTTTCACTTTTCTTGATACTAAGCTGTGATATGCAACCTGTTTCCTTCGTGATCAAGTCTTCACATATCAACTATGCCACCCAATCGAGCAGCCTGGTTAACAGCTAAATCCGTGCGACCACTGGAGGTCAAAACCGCTCCCTACACGTCACCTGCGACCAACGAGATTGTCATTAAGAATGGTGCGATTGCCATCAACCCGGTAGAATGGTCCAAGCAGCTTGTTGGAGACTTGATGTTCACATGGATCAAATACCCGTTCGTTCTCGGCAACGACCTTGCCGGCGAGGTTGTCGAAGTTGGCTCGGGAGTCACACGCTTCAAGCCCGGTGACCGCATCCTGGGCCACGCACTCTCGATGGATCCCAATGTGAATAAAAATTCCGAGGGCTCGTTTCAGGAGTATACTGTTGTGCGTGCGAACATGGCATCACCGATCCCGGATACCCTCTCCTACGAGGAAGCCTGTGTCCTTCCCTTGGGACTGTCCACAGCCGCCTGCGCTTTGTTTCAAACGGACACCCTCGCACTGAACTATCCCGATGCGTCGGTGACTGCGTTAGGCAATTCCAAGAAGACCGAAAACGAAGTGCTCGTGATCTGGGGAGGATCTAGCAGTGTTGGATGCAATGCCATCCAGCTTGCCACCGCAGCGGGATACGATGTCCTCACCACCGCATCTCCAAAGAACTTCGAATTTGTCATCAGTCTAGGTGCCACTCAGGTATTCGACTACCGCAGTAAGACTGTTATTACGGATATCCTGAAGGCATTGGAAGGGAAGAAATCCGTCGGTGCGATCGCCATCGGGAACGGCTCCACGGAGGCGTGCATGGAGATTCTTTCCAAAACCAGTGGATCGAAATTTATTGCTCAGATCAGTTTCCCATGGCCGGAGAAGATTCCAACTACCACTTTGGCCCTTTTCGGTGCTATGATGGGACTTTTGTGGTGGAATCTGAGCATTTTTATCACCTCAAGGTTGAAGGGCGTGACGGCAAAATTCGTCTTTGGGAGCAGCTTGTACAATAATGAAGTGGGTGGGATCATCTACGACGATTTTCTGCCGGTGGCGTTGGCGCAGGGAAGCTATGTGGCGGCTCCCAAACCCTTGGTGGTGGGCAAGGGATTAGAGAAGATCCAGGAGGCTATGGATTTCCATATGAAGGGGGTTTCTGCTAAGAAGGTGGTTGTTTCCCTTTAGTCTTTTGTAGATGTGACTCTTTCAAATCTTTAATCGCCTTGAATCATCGCCAGAAATTAATGGAAGTCGCAATAGATTGAGATATCTAATGTTTCTCGAAGAGACCTTGAACATGTATTCAATGGGGGCACCCTTCATTCTATTACCTCTTAAAAATTCACCAGAGAATGAAGATGGATAGGCAAGAAGAGCTACCACATAGGCACAAGAACTATTCCGAATAAGCCCAGTCTATCCGTTGGCTACGATCATTCCTCGGTGTTGAGTCACCGACATGCCGTCTCAAATTTCAACTCCGGCTGTGTTCCAGAAGGGGAACGGGGTCCGAAATCCGGCCTCAGAATCGGCCAGGCTACGGGAATATATGTAGACCATTACAGAGGATGGTAGACAAGTAAGAACGAAAAAAGAATTGACCATCGCTCCCGATTCCTCATTTCGACTTGTTCTTCCTCCATATACAATGAGACCGACACCAATCAACAAAGCAGCATGGCTGGTGGCTCCCAAGACCCCCCTGGTCGTTGGACCTGCAGAGTACACTCCCCCCGACGCTAAGCAAGTTGTTGTCAAAAATGCTGCGGTGGCAGTCAATCCGCTCGACTGGGCAAAACAACACGTCGGCGACAAAAAATGGGAATGGATCACCCACCCATTCATCATTGGCCAAGACATTGCCGGCGAGGTCGTTGAGATCGGATCTGAAGTAACCCGCTTCAAAGTCGGTGACCGAGTCATCGCTCACGCAGTGGGCTTCTACCTTTACGGGAACCGGGCCGCCGAGGGCGGGTTTCAGCATTACACGATCGCACGCGAACATATGGCGAGTCCCATTCCCGAGGAGCTGTCCTTTGCGAAGGCATGTGTGATCCCCATGTGTTGTTCCGCTGCCTCGTGTGCGCTCTACCAGAAGGGCTATCTTGCCCTTGATTACCCTACTATTCCCGCGCAGCCGGTGAACGGAGAACTTATTCTCATCACGGGTGGTTCGACAGCCGTGGGGAGTAATGCGATTCAGCTTGCCAAATTCAGCGGGTACACGGTGGTGACGACGTGTTCAGAAAAGAACTTCGCTCATGCAAAAAGCCTCGGCGCAGACTTGGTCTTCGATTATAATAGTCCCACCCACGAGGCGGATATCACGGCAGTTTTGCAAGGCAAGAAGGTCGCTGGGGCATTTGCCGTCGGGCCCGGTTCGGTGGAGTTGTGTATTCATGTGCTGGGTCAGCTGGGCGATGAATGTCGCAAGTTTGTTGTCAAAGCCAGCTTCCCATGGCCCAAGGACGACCCGAAGGATGACGAGGAGTATTGGGCTTATATGAAGTGGGTGGATGAGTGGAATCAGGGGATCATGGCCATGGCGAATGAGGTCGGAATAGAGACAAAGTATGTAGAAGGTGCAGAACTGGGCAGAAATGAGGTCAGTCAAGCAATTTATGTGGATTTTCTGCCTACAGCCCTGGCACGGGGATTGTATATGGCTGCCCCAGAACCGCAGGTTGTTGGGCATGGGTTGGACAGCATTCAACAGGCTCTTGAGATTCAGAAGAAGGGGGTCAGCGCAAAGAAGGTGGTTGTGAACTTGGAGGAGTAGGAGAAATGAAGCTGCACTCAACACATATATCCCAAACACCCAGCACCTTCGTAGCAAAAGACACGCTCCAGAGAGATCCTCCACAATGACAGATGATTGAAGGAACTGAGTTGAGGATACACGCAAAGTTATCTTAGAATAGAGTAAGTATAATTCCCGTAAAGATGTGAATGAAACTTTCCCAAGCAGCCATCTATCCTGTTTCCAACTCGTCCGCTCTAGCATAGCTACCGGCGACGAGTCTCATGTTTTTCGCCAAGACATTAAGGTGTCGCTGGATCCTCGTCCTTTGCCCTATGTTTTCTAATATCCTGCCATCCCATTCCCCAGGCAAAACAGAATGCCGCTGCTGCAGACGCACAAACCAGGTAGAACACATGGTCAACACTCTCGCTATACGCCTTCAAGACACCGACCAACTCATCTGCAGAAACGACACCCCGAAAGCCGGTCGCGCCAGCAGCGATGATAGCGCTCGCATCTACACTTGGTGCATAGTGTGCGATCGCAATAGGGAGACTTTGGCTGAAGTCTGTTTCGGCGAAGGTGAGAAACGTAGCCCCACCGAAGTTCAAAGAAAAGACGAGGATTGCCATGGCCACCGAGATTTGGGTGTGCGGAACTAGATTCTGGACGGCGACGAAGGGCTAGATCGATCAACAGGCTGTTAGCAAGGGACTCAGCCGTAGAGAACAAAAAGAGGATTAAGGATTTACCATCGCCGCAGCACTACCCAGGCCTGCACCAGCCAATATCTGGAATCCAACACGGTTTGCAGTTTTGTATGTTGGTGTGAGCATCGTGAGCAGTCCATATCCAATACTCGCTAATGCGGTTCCTCCAACAACCCATGGCAGGTAAAAGCCGAATCTCTGGACTATAACTCGGAGTGTCAACAACCCGTACCCCACGTAGCCCAATGATCGTCAGGGTAGCCGGGGGAGAGAATCATTACCCATTATTCCCGATAACATAGCCATGGTGATCTGCAGCAGAATATTGGGCAGATAATAAACACCGCTCATGATCGGTGATGCTCCATGCACCGCCTGGAAATAAATCGGCAAATAGTACGCGCCACACGTCAACACACCCGTGATAAAAAACATAGTCAGGCAGCTCGACCAGATGATCCGCTTTCTTAGCATTGAAAGTGGAATCATGGCATTATCGCCGCGATAGTACTCCCAGCCCAGAAACACTAGAAACGTTATTCCTGCGCCAACGAGTAGGCCAATCACCGTGGGACTGCCCCAGGCGTATTGACTCCCACCATATTGAAGGGCAAGGAAGAACATGATTGCGGCAGGGGCAAAGATGCTGAAGCCAAGAATATCGAGTGTTGTGAAAACAGTGCGGAGAAGGGTTCGCAGGTCAGGCTTTGCGAAGCGGTCGGGTATGTCAAGGGTAGCAAGGAGGGCGAGGACGACACCGCCGATAGGGAGGTTGATGTAGAAACACCTATTTTTAGGGGATCTCTGTCAGTCACCAATCGGATTCAGGTTTCGAGAAGAATAGAAACGAACCAGCGCCATGTCACTTTTTCTGTAAACGCCCCTCCAATAAGGGGGCCCAGAGCTTGACCCAACTGTCCAACTAGATTGATGATTTAGACGCAGTAGTGATGTTATGACGGGATGCTTACTGGAAATGATCATTCCCATGGCTGCTGGACGTTTATGCTTGGGCAAACAGGCGGAAATCATCGTCAGCCCTCCATTTAGCAGACCCGAACCACCTAGACCAGCAATTGCACGTGCTACAATCAACATCTTGGAAGATTGAGCAATGGCGCA
Source organism: Penicillium digitatum (assembly GCF_016767815.1). Taxonomy (NCBI): domain Eukaryota; kingdom Fungi; phylum Ascomycota; class Eurotiomycetes; order Eurotiales; family Aspergillaceae; genus Penicillium; species Penicillium digitatum. The sequence goes on from NC_089387.1 coordinate 3,606,614, forward strand.
AAGTAGCGATCCAAGTTCAAAAACGAAGAAGAAGGCGAAGAATGTCCACTGGGATCTGTTAGTGATAGTCTGCTGAATGTTGCATGTAAACTGCTCACCTTGATCCGCAAGTAGGTGTATAGCTTGCCGGTTAAAGGTTGAAGAGCAGCACTGCCAATTCTCTCAACTTTCTGTGTCCAAGTCCTTCGTTGATCCTAAACCCACCTGGCCAATTGGTATGCGCTTCCATACCAACCCACATCAAGAAGAGAATGAAACTCATCCGTGATATACGGAACGGCCTGAAAGATGTTTAGTATGCCACCATACTCTGACAACCATTGGAGTCTGGATATATACCGTAGCAATAATAGATTGATCCAGCATCATAACAAACTGGACAAGAGTTCCCGAAATCAAAATCGCCCACAGCTTGAATCCTGTGATGTATTCTCCATCTTCCTCGTCATTGGCATGGATATTATCTCCCTGTGGAGGCTTCTCGGATTCTGTTTCCACCATGGTAGTAGGAATGTCAAGAGAAGAGACCTTTGTCGTAGTCGTTGCCATGGTAAGTGATGATTGCTCTTGCCCTCTATTGATGATATTAGCATACGTCTGAAAACCCAACACAGAAATATACACATCAACTGTGATCACCCCTTCTCCGCCCCAGAGGAGTCGGGGTCGGCACACCGAATACCGACCCCGAGCGGTAGGACAGTACAGTAAACTCCGATCCGGAGTTGCCGAGTGTTGATTATGCTCAATCTATAGCAATCCCAGATTCATTTTCCGTTTCCTTTAGGGCCAGGATATTATAACCCAAAGGATGATCAATGGTGAGTCCTGCATGCGTGCAGGAAGTTAAAGGGGGAAATAACATTGTGGAATAGCTTATAAAATATCCATCCAGACTCCGAATTCCAATTAAATCGTAACCCCTAAGCAAAAGCAGTCAGAGAAATTCATTCCCTAAGAGTACATTAAAGCTATCCCTCCACCAAGCGTCTTCGAGAAACAATGCTTCGAGCTGCGTGCCACTGCTTGCATCCGGTTGGAAGCCAGTATTCCGGGCATGTACGCCTTCGACACCACCTTCCGCCAGTTTTGCTGCACACCAAGTTCTAACCGACGTGAAAATCCCCGTCGATTTATCCAACGGCCCCCCCCTACACTCTTCGCCATCCGCCGATTTGGCATGCTGGATATTGTTGATCAATTGGTCAATCACTTGCAAGACGTCCACCGTTGACCGTGCCAGGTTGTTATCCCAGCTAGGGTCGTTCAGAGTTGATAGCTTCGACAGGACAATGAGGTAGCGAGCAAGCTGAGTAAAGAACGGAAAGGAAAGGCCAGAGTATTCGACAAGCGGAATCTTGAAGAAATTTTCAAAGGCCAGTTTGACCGTGTTGAGACATGTGTAGAGATAGCCAATTCGTTGAAAACCAGGGCCCGACACATTTTGCTTAGACAATGCCAGGCCGCACATGCTTAATTCGGTGTAATGTATGGAAGCTAGGAGTGGCGCTTTTTGATAGTTAGGACTCTCGTCATTTTTCAGGCGGGTATCTGGTCACATGAACTCACCCTCTTGCTGCAAATGTGGTGAGATTTGTGCCTTGACTTCATTCACCTTGTTTTGAAGAGCGGTCAGATAGAAAGCTGTCGGGGATGTCGTTGTGCTTCTTACGCTTTCCACCTCCCCTGCAATGCGCTGCAGTCTAACCTGATGTGCAAACATCTCGTCGTAGGGAGATTCCGTACTTCGACTCAGGACATCCAGGCATTCTTCCATATATGGCGTCCACTGCATTGCATCGATCTGCGCAAAGTACGAGGAAACACTAAGAGAGTCAGAAAAATGACGCTTGCAAGGGCGAGAAACGAACGTTGAGCTCATTACGAAACACCCCAGAACAGCACGTCTCTCTTCGAGAGATCTAGCGAGACCGTTTGGGACCACGCAATGTCCCCCGACAGGAAGCATGTTGGGATCATCTGGAAGTGGCTTGTTGAGACGAAGGTCAAACACCAACGACATGGCCAGCTGGGTAAAACGCGACAACCTCGCCGCAGTACCGTGGAGTAGATGGTCATGGCCCCACGCGAGAAATGTCAATAGACCGAGTAGCAAATCGATGTTGATAGCGGCCGAGTCATTGTTCAGAAACATACGTTCTGTTAAGGTTTCCTTAATTCGTTCTCCAAGTTCAATCTTCGTCTGCGTCGATTGGGCAGACACAGCCATGATACAGAGGAACAAGAATGGTCGTTCTCGGCGGAGACATTGTGCATCGACGGGAATATGCAAAAAAGCGAAATGTTTGAGGGCGTGGGTACGAAAATCCGCTAAGCATTGTTCCGGCGACAGATCCAATGTTAGAGATGAGGGTACCGATGAGGCTCCACTTGTAGTGGAGAGAGGGGAGATGGCAATGGAGGTGGAGGCAGGTGGGGTGAGATGATCAACACCTAAATTGGAGGCATTGTTCAACGCGACTGGCCCGCCACCCAAGAGCTGGACAATGCCATCGAGTTTTTCTTCCAAGCGGGCGATACGAGGGATGGGGTTGTTCTTTTGAGCGTTCGGAACACGACTCGAGTCGCCAGGCAGGCAGGGTTTCTTTAAACGATAACATCTCTCGCAGCCCTGACCACCGGGTCTTGTAACACATTTACATTTAGATTGGGAACAGTTCGCACAAGCCTGACTTAACTGTCAGCCACTCTATCCGAAAGCACTATGACGGGATGTGAGGGGGTAAGAGAGGAAAGGGTGAGGACTTGCCCGTCCGTACCGCTGGAGGGCGGGAGTGCGATCGGGCGGCATCTTCAGCTAGATCCACACTGAAACGATGTTGTGTTTTTTTTTTGTTGGCACGACAGAGCGTCATACGGCATCCGGGGCCGATAGGGAGAGTAAGAGTATAAAGCACTTCTGTGACAGAAGAAAGTGTGATCCCAGTCCCTGCCCGTGACCTAGACCGGAGTTCGGAGACCGAATACCGAGATTGTGACAGGATTCCGGAATCGGACACTTGGGCTATTTTTGTTTGTCTGTGACCAGCAGAACTCGATCGTCTTTGAAAAGATGGAGTTTAGATTTTGATCTTACAATAGCTGTATCAATCCAAGGGATCGAAAGTCATTGAATTGGGTTTACTTGAGGTCTTCAACATATCTATCTCCATCAAGCCTGTCCAGCATGGCAGGTAGTATCGGGCCGGCCATCCACCAAATTATCTCCTTGGTTCCCATCTGGTTCATGGTGGCTTGGGGAACAATCGTGACTGTCGTCTTAATCCTATTCCGGGCCTACAAAGACCCGCTGTCTAAAATTCCAGGTCCAATCTTCTCGCGATGGACCGGAATAGTGGAAACCTCGTACTATGTCCGCGGGCATAGACATGACTACGTTCATAGTCTTCATCAGAAATACGGTTCGAACTTCTCCTGAGTGGAGCGGATGCTCAAATCTCATCGGAGCTGAGTTGACCATCCAATCGATAGGACCCATTGTTCGTTACGCTCCTGGTCACATCGACGTCTCCGACATTGATGCCGTGCGGATCATCCACAAAGTCAACAAAGGATATCGCAAGTCGGGTTGGTACCTCTCATTGGCTCCTCCGGGAGTCGAGACGCTTATGAACCTCATCAACCCCACTGTCCATACCCGTTGGCGTCGTTTGCTGGGTGGTCCATTCCAAGACAACTATCTTCAGAAACTAGAGCCTGTAGTTGCAGAAAAAATGGCCATAGCGCTCTCCAAGATGGAAGAGGAGCTAGAACAGAGAGGTTGTATTGACGTTTTAAAATGGTGGATCTACATGGCACTCGACATCATCACCGAGCTAAGTTACGGCGCCAGTGTAAACATTTTGGCGGATGAGGAAGATAACCGGTATATCATGGACTATCTGGAGGGACTCGGTCCTATCCATGCAGTGAGAACCACGATGCCCTTTGTGATCACGATAGCCAACTGGCTCCGGTTCCCGATATTCAACAAGCTTCTCAACGCGGGACCCCGTGCGGCGATATGGGCGGTGGAGACAATCAAGGCATATAAGCAGCTACTTGCTGAGGAGAATCCCAAGCCGACCCTGTTCACTCCTCTCTTCGATAAAGGCGACAAGGGCTTTACAGATACCCAAATCACTCATCTTGCCGGATCAAATATCACTGCAGGCAGCCACACAACAGCCACCGTCATGACCTTCACAATCTGGGCCGTCTGCAAACATCCCGAAGTACGCGACAAACTCGTGGAGGAAGTCTCACAGCTACCAGAGGGATTCAAGCATAACGATGTGCGAAATCTTCCATATCTGAACTGTGTCATTCAGGAATCGGTCCGTCTCTATGCCGCCGTTCCTTCTGTGCTACCTCGGGCTGTTCCAGAAGGGGGCGTTGAGATCAGCGGCTATTTCATTCCCGAGGGGACAACAGTCTCCACGCAATGTTACAGCCTTCACCGGAGGGAAGATTATTTCCCCAAGGCTCTCCAGTTTAGTTCTTCCCTCTGGCCACTTGTGGCCTGTACACAACTCATGCTTTACTAACTCACTTTTTTAATATAGATTTGATCCCGAGCGCTGGGTACACCCAACCAAAGAGATGGAAGAGGCCTTCATGGGATTTGGCGCCGGCACTCGCTGTACGAGACCTTTGACTTGTTTTGCCGTGGCCCGCGTGGCATATGAGAACTAACAAATTTTCTAGCCTGCGTTGGCACTAACCTAGCACACACGGAACTGCGGCTCGGGGCGGCCCATTTTTTCCGCAAATTTCCGAAAGCCACGGTTTCGACCAAAGAGGGAATGACTGATGATGACATGAGGCAGAGGGCTTGGGTCTTCATGTCTCCAGTTGGTCATCGGTGCTTGATTGATGCTTGACGTTTTTGAGAGGAGTGGCTTTTTTTTTCTCCTACAACAACAAGATCAGAAGGCAACGGGCTGCAAGTTTGGATTATGCTAATTTCGGTTGGTACAGAATAACAGTGGGGCTGTTTTATATGAAAAAAAATTATTTGTAATTGCATAGTCGATTTTGGCTCTCTGTAGTATACTGCAATCTATCTTCTTTACAGTTATAAGAGAAGTGAGAGGTGAATATGGTAGATTTTAACATCGTGTACTTCAGCTCGACGACACGACATGTTTATTTTAGAGAATTACCAACTTTTGTTGAATTGTTTTAAAGTGCACCATTGAAGACAAAAGCTCAGGGTCTAATAGATGAGCGTTTGTAAAAAAAGATCCAACCAAAAAAATATGGAGGTGAATCGGGGTCCCCCCCCCCCCCAAGGTTAAGAAAGATAGTTCGATAGTTCTCCTACGAGGAAGGCCAACAATCTCTCAAAGGGAAAACCCTTTATTTTAGGAAGCGTTAGAGTTACTTGAAAAGTGTGCTAGATTGGTTCATCGAGATGTTCATGAGAGTAATTACGAGAATTTAATTTCCTCATGGATCTCTCCATAGGATGATGATTCTCTCACTGCCCCACCGCTGTGACTATGCTACAACTATCCCTTCCACTAACTCTCGTTGAAAATAATTTCTTTGTCTTTTGAATCAGCCCATCAATATCATAATCCCAAATTTGGCGACATCGTGACTCGGCCTCAGCAAGGCCTTTAACAGTATCACTACCTATCTCTGGTACCTGCCACTCATACATCTCACCAATGAACCGACTGCTCTGGACAACCCATTGGGTACGTTCATGGCGTATATCCTGGTAGGTAGAGAGGGCAGCTTTCAATACCAAGTTTTTCCGAGCAACAGCATCAGATGACTTTTGCAGTATTGCTGCAGCATCCTCTAATGCGACTGCTATTGCCAGGGCATCTTCGATGGCACACCCGGCGCCGGCACCATGATGGGGAGCTGAGGCATGAGCGGCATCACCGATGAGACCGATGAACCCTTTTTCAGAGACATATGAAGTCACCGGGTTATCAAATAGGTCGAATATCCCCCACTTATCCAGCCTGTCATCCAGCATCTCCATGATCGCAGTCACGACAGGACCAAACCCGGAAAAGTAACAAAGTGCTTCATCCTTGGTGGCTGGTAGAGTGAATCGGTCCTTGCTCGGCCATTCCCCCGGATCGGTGACAAATGCCACAACATTGAGGATCGTGCCCATGGCAACGGGAAACGTGAGTACATGGCCATTCTGGCCCAGGTGCATATATCGCGTGGATGATTTATCTTCACCAAGAACTTCTCTTGCCCGCTGCATCGGAATAAGCCCACGAAAAGCAAACTTGTGACTGTAGGATGGCTGAGAGGCAGGATTGTTAACTCCGAGTATAAGCTGGCGGACTTTTGAGCGCAAGCCATCGCAGCCCAGCACGATATTAGCTTCTGCTACTGTGTCGTCACTAAAGTGCAGAATGGTTTTTTCATTCTCAATTCCGCCATCACCTCCTTCCGTTACAGCGATAATCTCCTTTTTGAACTCTATGCAATCCTCGGTGATCATTTCAGCGAGCCCGGCAAGGAAGTCGGACCGTCGACAACCCTCAAACCCTCGATTTCCTAGATAAATTTTGAACAGTAATTCCTCTCCGTCGCCATTCTGCGAGTTATTGAACCCATCGACGTATTGAAACCAGTCCTCCGTGTTCGGGGTAGCGAGTCTACGGAAGACCGTATGGATGCGCGGGTCCAAGCTCAGCATGGCTCGCTCGGCATTCGGAGACATGCCGATTCCGGCACCGATCTCGTGAAAGCATTCAGCTCGTTCGTAAAGTTTGACGGGGATTCCCCTTGAGAGGAGACCAAGGGCGACTGTCACGCCGGCGATTCCACCGCCGACGATAGCGACGTTGAAGGGGGCAGTTGAGGATGAACTCATGGTTGGGTTTCTTTTTCTAAATAGTTGAAAAAGACAACAGTTTTGATGAAGAAAACCTCGATTTAAATAGGTGATAAGACAGAAATCACGTTCTCGATGGTGTTGTCTGACAAGAACCGGAGTATCGCGATCGGAGTTTCTATTTCTAACCACCACACAACACGGACGCTCGCTGTTTGAATCACTTTTGATGGCATCGCATGGCCCCTCGCTATGAGAGGTTCCAAATGATTCCTATAAAGATAATGAATCAAAGTTGCACATTCGACAATCATTCCCTCTGATTCTCATCATTTTCCAAGATGTCGATTTACCAGGACATGATCGGTCAACTCCCCATTCTAAATACATATAACCATGGCACTCTGGGTTTCAAGCTAGACAGCGAGACTCCTCAAGACAGCATCATAGAAGCATTGAAGACTGCTGCTGACAAGCTCACAGCAAGCTTTCCATGGCTAGCCGGTGCCGTAATCAACGAGGGTCGTGAATCGGGCAATTCCGGACTGTTCAAGCCTCTTCCGTGGCCTCCAACAGCCACTTCTTCGAATAGCATCGTGCGCATTAAGGATTATAGAGAGAATCTTCCAGCCTTCGCGGATTTCGTCAAATCCGGGGCGCCGTGCTCAATGATCGATGGCAAGCTAATTGCCCCCTACCCTGGATTTCCGGTTAGTTATCAGGGCTCTCCCGAGAACCCGGCGCCGATTATCGCGATCCAGGCCAACTTTGTGCAGGGTGGACTGCTGCTGAATTTCTCCGCCCAGCACAATGTCATTGATGCCAGTGGCATGATGCAAGTCATCCAACTGTTTGCAACAGCCATGCGAGGAGACGAATACTCTCTCTCAGCTGTAGAGGAGGGCAATAGAGATCGAACACGGGTGATTCCCCTGATTGCCCCGGGCAACCCAATTAAGGATCACAATCATCTCAAGCTTCCAGAGGGTTTCACTCGACCCGTACCTTCCTCTGGGACCATGATGCCAAAATGGGCGTATTTCCTCTTGGACGGATTGGCCATTCCCGGCATCAAGGCCCTCGCCTCCAGTCCCGAGGGATATGACCCTGCAGTCCCTTATATTACCAGCAACGACGCGTTGAGCGCTTTCTACTGGAAGATCTTAGCCGGGGTACGCGTACGTAATGGCCGGTCGCCAGATGCTCTCTCCAAATTCGGGCGTGCCGTTGACTCTCGGCGGGCAATGGGTGTCTCACATGAGTATATGGGCCACATGGTATACCACTCCGGGACGCGGATGACCATGAAGGAGCTCGAGGAAGCTCATATCTCATCCATTGCCTGCAAACTGCGGAAAAGTCTCAACGACATCAATAACGAGTTCTCCGTCCGCAGCTACGCGACATACATCGCTAACCAACCTGACAAGACGCAGGTCATGTACGGAGGAATGTACAACCCAGACACTGACGTTGGCGCGTCGGCCGTACCTAACGCGGACTTCTTCCATTCATTTGGCTCTCTGCTCGGGGTGCCGCATTTTGCCCGACGTCCGAATCTTGCGCCAATTCCTGGTTGTATCTATTTCATGCCTGCGGAAGGTCAATTTGTGCCTGTTCTTGTGTGTTTGAGGGATGATGACTTGGAGGGGTTGAGGACGCATCAGGAGTGGAACAAAATTACCAAATATGTTGGTTAATGGTTTGTGTATAGTTTGAATTCTAGGTAAACTACATACCAAATTGGCAGTTAGATCTATCTGATTTTCAAATCATCACATTGTAATATTGGTTCATTGTGCGGATGTTGAGACCCTCTGGGAGTGTCTAGTGAGAATACTACCTATGACAAGTTCAAAATGTTCGATAAAATCATTGAATCAAGCTGGGATATTAGTTACCTCGCCGGGTCTTAAATTGAGATATCCATCAGGCGTCATTGTCCCTGAGCTCATCTCATCGATTGATCTGGCAAAGAAATCAAAGGAGATGTCGACCAATTACCATGTCCAGCCCTTAAGATATATAACCATATGTGAGACAGAACAACCACTTCAAAGACGGACCTCGACTGCAATCTTGTTACATTCTTTCTTATCACCTTAAATTCCGAATACATCGATATTTACTGGAGAGTGAAACATGCACTACAAACATTTCAATGTACAATTTGCGCTGGAAAGCAGGGTCATGTGACCCCGCTCTCGCTGAGATGTCAATCTCCTGCGAAGGGGGCCAGAGTGGGTGACTCCACACTAACCGGCCCGTACATTTTTTTTTTCAAAAAAATACGGACCCTCGCAAGCGAGGGTCTGCCACCTATTTGCAATACACCACCCAAATGCAAGTTTTTTTTTTTACATTTTTCTTTTTTACTTTGATCGTCAACCACACCACCAAGAATGCCTAAAACCAATAAACACACAGAGAAATAGCTTCAGCTTGCTCTCGATTCTCTATCTAAGCAGACAAAGCCCAATATCACGAAAACTGCGCGAGAATTCGCGGTTCCTATACACCGACTACGCCGGCGATGGAAAGGTGGAAAATCCCTTTTTCAACGAGCACCTAATGGTAGGAAGCTCAATCCTAAACAAGAGCAGGCTTCATGTGATTATATTGATTACTTTGACACGGTCGGAGTATCGATAAACCGACGCCAAATTGCTATTGCTACCGATTCAATTCTTGAGAATGACCATACCGATCCCACAGAGTCAAAACGCGTCCATGAATTAGCACTTAATTGATTCAACCATCCACCATGCCACCAATACGCTCTCGAAGCTCTTAAACCCCAACAGAGCAAGAGGGTAGGATCTTGTTAGCTATACAAGCTATAAAAAAACAAGAAATTACCTCTATTCGGAAAGCAGCACGGGTATTCAAAGTGCCAAATTCAACCCTTTCTACGCGTCTTCTTGGCATTCAGAATCGCGCAAATTCTCATAAAGTAAGTGAGATTGAAGAGGAATCACTTGAAAAATGGATATTCTCTATGGACGCTCGTGGTTCAGCTCCACGACCTTCAATGGTGCAAGAAATGGCGAATGTTCTACTTTCGCATCGCGGAATCAACCCATCATCTACAGTCGGCAAAAATTGCGTCACTAATTACATTAAACGACATCCCAATCTATCCTCGAGATTCTCCAGACGTTACAATTACGAACGTGCTAAATGTGAAGATCCAAAAATCATTGGTGAATGGTTTACACTTGTTCAAAAAACGATTCTTCAATACGGCATTGACAACGATGACATTTATAACTTCGACGAGACTGGTTTTGCAATGGGGATTAACCGCAACTGCTAAAGTCATTACGAGATCTGAATACTACGGTCGGCGATCACTTTTACAACCTGGAAATTGCGAATGGGTGACTGCAATTGAATGTACAAATGCTTCAGGTTGGGCACTACCTCCACGCATTATTTTCAAAGGCAAAGTATTCATTGAATCTTGGTTCGACAATCTTCTAAATGATTGGCGCTTTGAAGTCAGTCCTAATAGATGGACCTCTGATGAAATTGGCCTTCGATGGCTTGAAAAACTATGCATTCCATCGACTTATTCACGGACAAAAGGTCAATATCGACTTTTGATACTTGACGGACATGGAAGTCATTTGACCCCGAAATTCGATGAACTTTGCGAAAAAAAAAAACAATATCATTCCAATCTATATGCCTACACATTCATCTCATCTTTTATAGCCACTTGATATTGGTTGTTTTGCGGTATTAAAACGCTCTTCCGGTAAACTTGTTGAAAAGAAAATGCGTCTTGGCGTCAACCATATCGACAAACTTGATTTTCTTGAAGCATATCCAGTTGCACGACTTGAAGCTTTCAAATCAGATACTATTCAAAACAGCTTTACAGCTACTAGTTTAGCTCCTCTTTATCCAGATCGAGTGTTATCTAAGCTTAATATTCAACTTCGAACTCCGACTTGTCACGGTGCGAACCGTGATGCTTAGTTAGAGGAAGATCACGGCACGTGATCTCCGACCTGTTTATCTGAACTTCAGTTCTAGGTCCTGTTGTAGCTCTTCGAGCTACGTCTTGTATAATAGTCTGCCCCTGCCTGTACCTGTTAATGGGAATCTGATCTGTTACGACCTGTTCCTACCAGTCATCTCCTTTCATACCGTCCTGCCAGCCCGCACCCTGACACGACTCCCCCATCAAGTCGAGGTAGTGAATGGGAGCCAAAAACACCAGCAAATCACATTCAATTATTGAAATAAGTATCCTCAATCAAAGCATTACTTCGTTAAAGATCCCGAAGCCCGCTAAGTCCACTCAATTTAGCGATAAACCAGGTTTTGAAAGCTTGCCAAATAACGATGCAATCAGCAGCGATTCTTAAGAAAGAAGTTCACGATCTACGATCGGAAAACGAGAAAAAGAAGCAGAAAAAAAAATTAGAACTCGAAAGCAGATACCTGCTACAGAGGGCTTATCAGTTCAGGAAGCTACTGCTTTAATTGTGCAACCAGAGGAAGTGATTGAACCTCCCCGCCCCCAGGTCCGCGCGCACAGGGAAGCACCTTTATTACCAAGAACAAGGGCATTACCGAAATGCGGTGCATGTGGAAATCAGGGCCGTAGAAGAGATGCATGTCCAGATAGACCTAGAATTTAGCTGATTGAATTTAATGGAGTTTTGGTTGAAATAAATGCGTTTAAAATTAATAGGCTAGGTGGGGTGTCCAGCTCGCTTGGGAATTACGTTATTTTGATTTAAGAACGGCATAATTCAGGCATCAACCCTACAAAACAGGCATTTGATCTTTGGCCGCTCTGCCCCTTCGTAATCTCCTCTCCTCTTCCCTTCGTCTCCTTTCAATGTCTCTTAATATAATAGATCGTACCAGACGCGCCAATAACGTTCAGAGTGACTATCGAGAATTTCATTTGCGTTGCTGTAAAACATGGCAAGGTCTATGGCTTCAAAAAGCCAGCCACCTTCCAGGCCTCGACATATTTCCGAGCAACTTTAGCTTCCACCGGCCCTACATTCCTGAGTGTTTCTGATCGTGTACAGGCGAGGGTAGTGTCTAATAACAGCCCACCGCACGACATGCGAGTGTAGTCTTGTTCGAAGAAGTCAATGAGCTTAATTGCCGGGTTTTCCCTTTCGACGGGACCAGGGTAAGACCTGACCCTACCAACCCACTCTTGGAAGGGAATGAGCTTGGCGTCAATTGAGTCGGCTAACACCGAAGCTATCTCGCTCCATGGCTGGCGTACTGGGTTATCAATATGGTAAATCGGGTGCGGGTCGCTGTTGTCGTGGAGAAGAAGCTCTACCAACGCGGCCGCAACATCGTTGACTGGGGTCCAGGACATCACGCCGTCAAGCTTGGGGAAAACCCCAAGTGTCTGCGACGACTGGACCATGAATGTGAAGTGCTCCATGTGATTCCAGTAGCCGCTTGTTCTGGACCCCGCAATCTGACCTAGTCGCACTGCCATGGCGGTGAAATGCTGGGGGTATCGATGAAGTGTCTCGTCTAGCATACGCTCACAAACCCACTTCGCATCACCGTAACCATTCGGGAGCACTGATGCAGCAGTGTGAATTCTCTCTTCTGGGACAAGGCAGTGATTTGATCGGGTAGAAGGGTGATGGCCCACGACGGCGATGGACGAGACGAACTGGAAACCGATGACCGAGCCGCGACTAGACACTGCCGCGCTGGCCAGGTCAACAAGGTTACGCATAACCTTAAACTGACCCTCAAATCCCTTTAGTGGTCGCGTACCACTCATCGGCCAGGCGTTGTGGATAATGTGAGTGACCGTGGCGACGAGTTCGTTGTATGCCTTCTGTTCAAGACCTAGAAGCGGTTTCGACGAGTCAGCGTCGATCACTTTTACCTTTGAGAGCTCCGTGGAACTCAGGTCTCGCGATTCCAGAGCCTGAACCTGGCGAAGGTACGCATCTATCGTGGTTTTCCTATTCAAACAGACCACTGTCTTCACATGGGGTAAGTGCGATAGATAGTCCACAAGGTGCGACCCTAGGCTCCCCGTGGCTCCTGTTACCAGTATACATATATCCTTGGCCGGGACTGTAGTTCTTGGAGCAGGGGATGGCGCAGAAAAGCTGACAGTGTACTTTTCCACATAGGAATCAACCATGCGCTGTCGGGCTTCAACTTCAGCTGCAGAGGGAATTCCACCGTCACCACTGCCGTTCAAGGCGAGGATAATGCGCTGAATGGCCGACTCTGGATGATTTCCGTCAGACCAGTCGACATGGCTGTACCCGACCGAGTACAGGTCCTGCTCCCACCGGGACTGGTCTGCGATTGCGTGACTGCGGCCATCGTCAAACAGCCACCATCCTTCCAGCAAACCGAAGATCATGTCAACCCAGTAGATGGTCCTGGTCATTTCCAGAATCATCATGAAGCCGTCTGGGCGAAGTGTCTTCCGGATGTTGCCCAGCGATTTAGTCAAGCTGTGAGTCGCATGCACAGCATTACTGGCTAACACCACATGCTGGCTATTAATGAGTTCTGCGGGGGGGTCTTTCTCCACATCGACCGTTTGAAACTTCATGAACGAATACTCTTTCCCGAAACGTTTTCTGGCAGCTGCCACGAACGAAGGGGCGAGATCACTAAAACAATATTCCACGGGGATACCCAGCCCTGCTAGAAGGGGAACGATCCATTTCGTAGTTCCCCCAGTCCCAGCTCCAAGCTCCAGGATCTTCAGTGGATTGCCATCTGCTGGTAGTCTTGAAACAAGTCGTTTCAAAAAGTCTTGTATCTGTGCATACGACAGCTTGTTCAGGGGGGAATCGGCATAGAGACCTGAGGCCAAATTCCTCCCTTCCTCTGATCCAAAGATGACTTTAATTCCGTCAGATTTGCCGGACAAAACGTCTGCAAGCCTCGAACCAGCAAAATGTGTCAGTTTATGAGGATAGAGATGCTGGGGAGCGTCGCGAAGTAGGATATGCAGCAGCTCAGAGCTGGAGATCGTCGGAGCCGGGACTGCAGTGCGAATGATCTGGAGACCATCAAGCTTGACCATGTGTGCTTCTTTCTCAAGCATATCATAGAGATAGTTGGCCAGTCCATTGAGCAATGGAACATGAACAACACGCTCCATTACCTGACCTGGCTTCGCTGCCCTAAGGTCACAACCGAGCTCTGCGAATGCATCAAGGGTGAGCACAATGCACATCTTGGTTTGCGTTGGCATCACCCTCTCGAGATAGCTGGTGCAGCCAAATTCCTCTATAAAAAAATCCGTCAGTTCCTTGCACTCAGCAAAGGCTTTGAGCACTACCGAAGATGGAAGTTCGAGAACAGGCTTTTCAAGCTCAGAAATGTCTTTGACCCCACTCAAGTCAAGAAAATCCTCTTCTGCAGATTCTGACGGGGTTTGAAGGCCTGAAGTTTGCGCTGCTTCGTCACCCGACCCGGCGGAAGAATCTGCGCTACCACTGGCGGAGGCAACACCCGGCTCGAATCCAAGGATTGACCCAACACTCTGAACAAAGGCTTGGAAGGTGTCGACTTCCATCAGGACCTCTGTCGGAACAGTGCAGTTAAAGGCATCTTCAATCTCACGCGCAAGCTCCATACACATCAGAGAGTCAATTCCCAAATCAGGTAAATGTGCATCATCCTTGATCTCAACAGCGTCGAAGCCAGATAGATCTGCAATAATGTCCCTTAGCCGGGGCTTCAGATCAATTTGTGGGCTGGGTGACACTATCGATTCTCGGACACCCTTATCGACAACTTGTACGTTGGGCTTTGGATCAAGCGTACTTGTAGTGCTCGGGATGTTGTCTGTCAGAGAACTTGTCATCACGTCGATCGTCATTTGGGTGGTGAGCCGGGAGATCAGCTTGCTCATGGACACCTTTGATACCTTGGCATAGTTGATACCTAGGATGACTTCGGCCAATGCTCCAGTCCTGGGGTCAAAGATGAAAATATCCGTGAGAAAGGCATTATCACCACGCTTCTCGTGGCATGCAAGAACGTCCCAAAATTCAGGCCGAGAGTCACCGACTCGTAGTTTAGGCGACCGAACCCATTTTTCAAACCCGTTGGCAATGTAAATTTCTCCAGGTGTTCGGTTAGCCATGCAATTGACCCATATACCGCCAACTTGACTAAAGCAGTCTGAGAGATGGGCGTCGAGCCAAGTTTCATTTTTGAATTTCTTGACAACTCGTCCAGCAGACTCGCTTTTCGCAGATCTTCCCACTAGCCTTTGCAGACCTTGATATTGGTTTCCATATTGAACAACGTCATCGAACATTCTATAGATACTCGAACCCTGTAGAATGTCGTCAGAATCGTCATTACCGTAGAGGACATCTAGGCAGCGTTGATGTTTAACCAAGCGTTCGTATCGGCCGAAATTCATTTGTAAGTGTGCATCATCGACTGGAGAGAAAATTATCTGACCTTCCACGTGGACAGTCATGGATGCACTCTTTCCAGGAACCTCACCGACAAATTTCCATGTCCATTTACGGGGGACCTTTGCATCAGTGTCGATGGCCATGAGGTGGACACGAAAAACACGTGATGAGTCGAAACAGATAGGGACATGATTGCTGACGTTGGATATATGTGGCTGCAGTGTGCCATCTCTAAACTCAACACGCAGGCTCATCAGGGCTTCAATTGCGATATCTACTTCAACTGTCGCCGGGCAGATAGGCGCTGTCTGTGCAATTAAATGACCAAATAAGAGGTCTTTGTACAGCTGCGAGTCGGCATTGACCCGGAAACGGGCAGATTGCTGCTTGGAGTCTTGGTACCCCTCAAACAACCAGAGAGCTTGATCTTTTTCGACCACCAAAGCGGACGAAACTACCTTGGGTGGGACCTGCAAGTCTAGCCAATGTTTGGACTTCTCAAACTGATACGGTGGTAGCAGTAATACAGGATACTCGGCAGTCTGCAATCGATGGTGCTGCCAGAAAGTGATGTCCAGACCGGCTTTCCATAGGCCGAGAGTCGTGGATGTGAGATGAGATATTGAATTGTCGGTAGTGATATTCATAGGCAGGAAGACCTGACAGGCTGAGTTGTCGGAAGATGATGCAAGGGCCCGACTGGCCATATTGATGACCGTCGAATTCGACCCTATCTCAAGCCAGACACTGGAAGGATACTTCTTGGAAAGTCTCTGCACAGCATGATTGAAATAAACAGGGTTGCGCATATGATCTGCCACGAATTTTGGGCTCAGAGACCTATGGGACTCTTGCTCGGTGGCAAACTCCACCGGTATGACTGGACTCTTGAATTGCAAGTCACATGCCATGTCTTCTAGACTGGGCTTCAAGCCCTCAACTAGAGTGGAGTGGAAGGCATTGGTGACGTTGAGCTTCTTCGCACGCATTGAGGAAAATTTTGCGTTAGAAGAAATCAGCTGTGCAGCGTCATCGATTGCTTGAGCGGTCCCAGCAATGGTGAAGCTCCTTGGACCATTATAGCAAGCGATTGACATTGAATCGCCAGATTGGATGACCTCAGTAACCTGGTCCAGTTCAGCCTCAACTGCCATCATCGCCCCCTTTTCAGGTCCCCATTGATCTCTAACAATCTTAGCACGACCGGCAATCATCTTCACTGTGTCCTCGAGGCTCAAGGCCTCTGAGACGCAGAGCGCAGTGAGTTCTCCGAAGCTATGGCCGACCAGAGCTGAGGGATGGACACCGCAGTCAATCCAACTCTTTGCCGAAGCGTATTGTATGGAGAAGAGACAAAGTTGGAGCTTCACATGGTCCTTGATTGCCGCTCTTTGAAATATATCAGGGTAAATGCTACCGAAGCCGAGAGAATAGCAAGTTTTGTCACAGTCATCCAAGTGCGAGCGTAAGAGTCTTGTGGCTTCTAAAATGCTGCGGTCCAGGCCAACAAACGTAGAAACTTGGCCACCAAAACAGAGGACCACTGGACGAGATGAAGGCCGATCAACGATGGACAATTCCCCAGAAATTCTATCACACAATTCCTCAATCGTTGAACAACTAACCAACATAGCTCGACTGAGCTGTCGGTTTGACTGACGCGAGACATTGAAGGACACGGTTTTGAGAGAAATCTTGTCGATTTTGGACGCCAAAAAAGGTATTAGCTTGCTGAATTTGGCCCGGAGGCTCTTCTCATCGAAGGCAGAAAACCAGAACGGGTACTTGACTTCCCCGGTAGCCTCGGACACAGCAGCATGATGACCGAGTGGCTTGGTCACGATCATTGAGGCATTTGATCCGGAAGCACCATAATTGTTTATAAGTGCCGCCTTGAATTCATCGCTCCAGGGTTTTGAGGATGTCGCGATTGCAACTGAGCTGCTGACTTTGATGTGTGGGTTCATGGTACTAAAGCTTGCCTGTGGAGGAATGGAGTTCTGATGCATCATCAGAAGTACCTTTATAAGCGATACCAGGCCAGAGGTACTCTCTGTATGGCCAACAAGACCCTTCACTGAACCGAGCTGCAGGGCTTTGGCCCGCTTAGGGACGGCAAAGACCTGACTGATACTTTCATACTCTGCAGGATCACCTACAGCTGTTCCAGTTCCGTGTGCTTCAACATATGAAATCTGCCATGCTTCCATATGCGCTTTGGACAGAGCCTTCAGAAAGAGGTCTGAAAGAGATGGCGCGTTTGGTACAAATATAGGTGTGCAGTTTTGATTTTGAGAAACCGCGGTGCTAGATATAATCCCAAAGATCTGGTCACCATCCGCAATTGCTTCTGACTTTCTCTTTAAAAAAACAGCAGCAACGCCCTCTCCGCGGCAGTAGCCATCTGCGTTGGCACAGAAAGGCTTACACTGCCCAGTGGGGCTGAGGAAGGATGCGGCAGCAAGGTTTTGGTACGGTAACGGCTGCGAAATGATGTTCACACCTCCAGCAAGAGCCATTGCACACTCGCCACTAAGAATTGCGTTGCAAGCCTGGTTTACAGCGACGGCGGCACCTGAACAGGCGGTGTCGAGAGTGAGACCTGGTCCAGTCCAGCCAAAATAGTGACTCACTTTGCCTGCAATGAATCCACGTAGGTTGCCAGTTGACGAAAATGCATTTGGGGCATGGCAACCCACATTGCTTTCGTAGTCGACAGCACAGGTGCCAATATAACAGCCCACATCCGGGGAGGGGGTCCTATTTCGGAAATATCCAGATTGCTCTACAGCCTGGTAAGCCACCTCCAATAACAACCTCTGTTGGGGATCCATCGAAGCCGCTTCTCGGGCTGATCTTTTGAAGAACCGGTTGTCGAAGGCATCATAATCTTTGACAAAGTTACCATACCACTTCTTCTGCTGGTCGAAATCGCGAAAACTGGTCTCAAATGAGAATCTCGACTTGGGAACCTCAGTATGCTGAGACTGCCCTTTGCAAAGAATATCCCAGAACTCGACTAGATCATCTGCCCCAGACACCTTGCAGCTCATTCCAATGACGGCAATGTCATTATCGGGGTCTGCTAGTGACTGCACCGGGTGACTGGAATCAGACTTCGCAACAAAATCCGCGAAGTGTATGAACTGGAAGCCTAATGGGACTCTATGGATCAATGACGGAGGTGTGCATCGTTCTGGCCCAAGAGTGACAATGGTTGCAGCTTCTTTTCCAACCGAGCAAAAAGACAAGAAGGTCTTCCACCATTGAGATTGTTTTACGAGTAAAGCCTCTAGGGCAATAGCTGAGAGATTGCCAGTCATGATGTTCTCACCCGTCTCAGTTACATCTCTCCTGCAACGAATCCTTAGTTCCGATGCCGCGGGGAGCCGGAAGGCCGGGTTTAAGTCGCAAAAGCGGCTCAGAGGCTCTAGCAAATCCCCATGGATGTCACTGTGGAAACGGCCCGAGAGACCAAGTTCCTTCATCGTGATGCCGGTCAAGCTGGCATTTGCCAGCAGCTCCGGCAGGCTGCACCTTGAAGTTGTCACCGTCACTCTATCTTCATCATAACGAACGGAGATGTATGCCTAGCGCATAGTATTATTAGTGCGTGTCAAAAATTAAAAATCTTGAAAGACATACATCACTTGAGTCGAGAAGTTTCTCAAGGGTGTCTAACCCATTAGGTGCTTTCCAAACCGCGGAGACAGATATTGACCCTCCGTCAGTCGCATCTTGGGCATCTACGACAGCTCCGACTAGCATGGCCAGGCGCAGCACCGTAGCACCGTTGCGCGCGAATTCGGTCTCGGTATCGCTCAAGGATACCGCTAATGCGGTCAGAAGGCCGGTGCAAAACCCGACAGTCTCAGTGTTTGCCAAGGTGTGAGATTCATCCAAGCCTGGATCACACAACTCGAGATATTGAGTGTACGCAGCCAATTGTGACAGAACGGAGATCAGAGTCAAGACGATGTTCGGTACATGTGGTGATATGGTCAGACCAGTCAGGCTTCCTGTAGCTACCCACTCGGCCAAAGCTTGGAGAAGTTGTGCCCCGCGCACAAGGTTGAGCTGAGGAAATTCCGTGGTGACTTTCCCAAAATAGTGCGGGAGTTCGGCCATGGCGTTAGGAACCCAGCTGAGAGCCGGTGAACTTGTAATACCGGCTCGCAGGTCGTGGAAGGATTTCTGGTTGAATGAAAGAGCCTGTGGTCCAAAGACTAACACCGTCTTTGGGGAGCCTGGCCGAGTGTTCATTTTATCTGAGTAATGCCTGCGGCAAAAGTTTCCAACCCGATGATTGTATGAAAATGAGATGATTGATTTGTCTGAGTTAATAGGAAGGTCAATGAATGTTCCAAATAATATCTCTCTTGGAATACTGATCCACCACCAAAGGAAACTGATGAAAATAGTGTAGAGAAATACAATCTCACCTCGAATCTATGATGTCCACTAATCGAGTTAGAATCCATTTCGAGGTTCGGGGTATCAGTCATAAGCTGAACATGAACATTCAATGCTAGTTTCGATGCTCACATTGGTCATGGCTGCATCTACTAAGAGATCCAGTGATTGGATGCTGAATATGCGGAGTTTCTAATTGAGTGGAATGAAGCGATTCCATTGGTTGTTTAGCGTAGACAAGGCTACTTGCATTATGGTGAAGCCACCAATTAACCGGAGTTTCTCCACATCTATTCAGATCGGAGTAATTTCGTATGGAGTATCTAATAACCACCAACAGCACCTCGAAGAATGATTAAGTTTTGAATATTGAGCTCAGCCATCAGCTACACTCTTGTAGATCTAGCACGTGGATGGAAAACGAGATAATCGAGATCGATCCTTCTTTTATACTCGACCACAGCTAACTAAACCGACAACGCCCCAGTATCTGATTGATTCACTCTCACAAATCTCACCGATTGATATTGTCATAAGTCCTTCTTCATCACCTAGAGACGCAAGACTTGTGTGGCAAGACCTTTCTTCCCCCGCGCAAGATAGAAAGTTCGCCACGAACGTACACCCATCATGAGTGACGGAGATTCCAGGAGCGTACCCATCGCCATTATTGGCATGGGTTGCAGATTTGCAGGAGATGCGACCAGTCCTGAAAAGCTCTGGAAGATGCTAGAAGAGGGTAGGAGTGCCTGGAGCGAAATCCCACCGTCTAGATTCAATCTTGAGGGTTGGTATCATCCGAGCCAGGAAAATATCAGCACGGTAGTTAATCTATCCCCTATGTCTTGCATCTTACATTGAGCTCTATGGGCTTGCTAATATTTGCGGACTATAGACAAATGTGCGAGGTGGTCATTTCCTAAAGGAAGATCTGGCTTTGTTTGATGCAACATTCTTTGGTCTTTCGGCTGAAACAGCTGCGGTAAGAAAGAATCCCTCGATGTGAAAGAATGATTCCGAGGTGATGCTGATCCTTAGAAGACAATGGATCCTCAATATCGGCTGCTGTTGGAATCTGTTTATGAGTCGCTGGAAAATGGTAAGTGCGAAGACGGCTTTGTGCTCCCTGCAAGAGGATTGCTGACTAGACTCGTTCGAAGCTGGTATCCCGCTGGAGCAAGCTGCCGGCTCAAACACGTCTGTTTTCTCCGGTGCCTTCTTTCATGACTACCAGGACGGCCATATGCGAGACGCTGAGAATCTACCTCGCTTCCTAATGACGGGCAATGGTGCTGCCATGGCCTCGAATCGCGTGTCCCACTTCTTCGATCTGCTCGGACCGAGTATCACAGTTGATACGGGCTGCAGTACCACGCTCACCGGACTGCACCAAGCATGTCAGAGTCTGAAAACCGGGGATGCAGATATGTCTATCGTTGGCGGCTCAAATCTCCTCATTAACCCAGACTTTTTCATCACTGTCTCAACTTTGGGGTAAATTGAAATGCAGCAGATTGGTTCTTGGCTTCATCGTTATCACTAACATATCCGTCTCCTAGGATGCTTTCGCCGGATGGAAAATCGTAAGCGCCTTTTGGAATTCTCACTTTAGGAGAATCAAATGTAGCTGACCTGCGTTCGGTTGTAGATACTCTTTCGATAGTCGAGCAAATGGATACGGTCGCGGGGAAGGCATTGCTTCCATTGTGCTCAAGAGACTGGATGATGCGATCAGAGATGGAGACCCTATCCGAGCAGTGATACGAGAGACGCATCTAAACCAGGACGGAAAGACGGAAACTATAACTTCACCCAGTCCGAAAGCCCAGGAACGACTTATCAGATCTTGCTACCAGAAAGCCGGGATTGACCCTCGTTCCATCCAATATTTTGAGGCCCATGGTACCGGCACGCCCACCGGTGATCCGATCGAGGCTGGTGCCATTGGTAGTGTATTTGGGAAAGGCAGATCGGCGACAGACCCCTTGTTCATCGGGTCTGCCAAAACTAACCTAGGTCACACTGAGCCAACAAGTGGCCTAGCGAGTGTGATCAAAGTCGCGATGGCTCTAGAGAGACGCGTGATCCCGCCAAGCATCAACTTTGAGAAGCCGAACAAGCGCCTTTTGCTGGATAAATGGAATCTCAAGGTTCCCAGAAAGTGCGAGGAATGGGTTCCTGGAACTGATGGAGTCCGCCGGGCATCCGTGAATAACTTTGGGTACGGAGGAGCAAATGCCCATGTCATCATGGAGGAATGGCCATCTCAAGCTCTGCAAAACGGAAATGGGCAGCCCAACGGAATCGGTCTAGCCAATGGCATTGGCAATGGGAATGGTAATGACCATTTCCACGAAAACGAGAGCACCAACGGTAACGGATACAAGCTTGCTCGGCATCGATCGAGGATTTTTATCCTGAGCGCAAAGGATGAGCTTACCTGCCGTCAAATGGCGTCCAATCTTAAGGACTACCTCTTGTGTTTGGACCTGGCTAGTGAAGAAGAAGAAAAATTCCTCAACGATCTCTCTTACACATTGAGCCAACGCCGTAGCCGCTTTCCATGGGTCATAACATGTGCTGCGGAATCGGTTTTGGGTCTCATCACCTCGCTCGAGAATGAGAGAATTAAGCCAACTCGAAGCAATAGCGATCGACCAAGACTTGGATTTGTCTTTACAGGTCAAGGTGCTCAGTGGTATGCAATGGGACGAGAGCTCCTAGAAGTATACCCCGTTTTCAAGGACTCAATTCTTGAAGCGGAAAGGTATCTCAAAGAATTCGGTGCTGATTGGTCGCTTGTGGACGAATTGCGTCGAGACGCTAAAACTAGCAGAGTCACTGAGACGTCTTTGGGGATGCCAATGTGTGCTGCTCTGCAGATATCTATTGTGCGCCTTCTTGAATCATGGGGCGTAACTCCTACCGCTGTGAGCAGTCACTCAAGTGGAGAGATTGCGGCTGCATATGCCGTTGGGGCTATGAGCTTCCGGTCTGCCATGGCTGCGTGCTACAGTCGTTCCGAGGTTACTTCGGGACTTACAAACAGAGAAGGCGGCATGATAGCGGTAGGCCTAGGTGCTGAGGCAGTTGAGAAATATCTCAAGAAAGTCAAGAATGGCGAGGCCAAGGTGGCATGCCTCAACAGTCCTACCAGCGTAACTGTATCTGGAGACGCTGGCGCTGTCGAGGAGCTCGAAGCAATGCTAAACGAGGCCAACATTTTTGCTCGCCGTCTTCGTGTTCGAACTGCGTTTCACTCACATCATATGCAGACCCTTTACGACCCCTATCTCAAAGGTATGCGGGCAATTGGAGTGGGCAAGGAAAAACGGACAATAAAACCCATCATTTACGCCTCGCCCACTACTGGAACTCGCATGAGTGATGCGGCCGAAATCGCCAATCCAGAGCACTGGGTTAAGAGTATGTTAAGTCCCGTCCAGTTTATAGATGCATTCCGGGAGATGGCTCTCGACCTATCCACCGGACAGAGTGCAATCGACATAGCTATCGAAGTCGGACCTCATGCCGCACTCTCAGGCCCTATTGCGGATATTCTCCTTCTTCCCGAATTCAAGGATAGCAACATCTCATACATGTCTTGCCTGATCCGGAAGTCCAGTGCAGTGAACACAATGCAGGCGTTAGCTGGTCAGTTGATATCCATGGGCTTCCCCGTAGACAACAACGCAGTCAATTTTCCACTCGGCAAAACTGATGTTAGTGTTTTGCACGACTTGCCTCCCTATCCCTGGAATCACCAGGTGCGTCACTGGTCTGAGCCCCGGGTCAACAGATCTCATCGGGATAAGCAGTTCAAACATCATGATCTGCTTGGATCTCTTGTGAAGGGAGCCAACACCTATGCACCCACTTGGAGATATGTGATCAGACCTGCAGAGCTCCCTTGGGTTAGGGACCACACTGTTCAATCAAATATAATTTACCCTGGAGCAGGATATATTTGCATGGTCATCGAGGCCGCCCGTCAGCTCAGCCAGACAAATAACGAATCCATCTCTGGTTACCGACTCCAAGATGTGGAAATCCAGCAGGCACTTGTGATTCCTGAAGGTTCGGAAGGAGTGGAAGTCCAGACCACAATCATGCCTGTGGGCAAAAAGGACATCGGTGTCAAGGGTTGGAGGAAGTTCCAGATCTTCTCAGCTGGGCTTGACAACAAATGGACCGAGCATTGCACGGGCCTAATTCACGTTGTCTTCGACAACGTGAATAATGATGGTGGCAGATGGAGTTGGCTAGGTCCAGATTCTGAACCCAAGCCTCTCCGAGGGTATCCGAAGACTATTGACGCAGGACAAATCTATGCCGACATGAGATCTCTTGGAATTTGTCATGGTCCAGTGTTTCAAAACCTTGAAGATGTCCAGGTAGCCGACAAGCAATCGGTAAGCATCTTATCTGTTGCTGATGTTGCATCGATCATGCCTGCAAACTACCAACATGAACATGTTCTGCATCCCACCACGCTTGACTCAATCTTCGTTTCGGCATATGGCGCCCTTCTGGGATCGAATTCCCACCTAAACAGCCCACACGTCCCCAAGAAAATCAAGACGTTGTGGGTGTCTTCCAAAATAGTCTCTCAAAGCGGGTACAGATATAAAAGTTATGTCAAGGTGCACCACACCGACTCAAAAAGCTTCCAGTCCGCCATTTCCTTGTTCGATGCAAAAGAAGACGGGGATGCATCAAATGAGCCTGTCCTGGCTATGGATGGTTTTGTTTGTCAGTCCGTCGGAGCAGGTATTCCTCGCCAACTAGATCTCCACCATGATGATATCTGCAGTACACTGCAATGGGCCCCCGATATTTCATTCATGGACACAGCACATTTGAAACAGGAGCTCATTTTCCCCGTTGATCAGGAAGAGGAAGGTGTCATCCTGGATCTCAGACGTGCCTGCTTTCACTACGTGCACTGTGCCCTAGGGAGCCTAACCTTAGCCGATGTGCAGCAGCTAGAGTGGCATCACCAGAGGTTCTACGCATGGATGAAACTGCAAGTCACGCAGGCTCTTCATGGAGAGCTCGGACCCGGAAGCTCCAAGTGGGTGGAGGATACCACGGAAGATAAAAGAAAGCTCTTCAAATCGGTTCAAGCCTCCAGTGTAAATGGTGAGGTGATCTATCGCCTAGGGCCGCAGATCGCGGCCATGCTGAGGCGCGAGGTAACGCCCCTGGAGCTATTGATGGAGGACAAGCTGCTGTACAAATATTACCGCCACGCCCTGAAGTTCGATCGGGCGAATGTCCAGCTAAGCAAGATCATACGGCACATTGTGCACAAGAATCCTCGAGTCAAGATACTCGAGATTGGTGCGGGTACCGGTGGTACAACTCGATCATTGCTTGACGTTATTGGAAACGGAAAGCAATCTGGGTTTGGACCCCTCGCGTCCGAATACCACTTCACGGACGTTTCATCTGGCTTTTTCGTTGAGGCCCAGGAGCAATTTGCGGACTGGAATGACATTCTCATATATCGGAAGCTAGATATCGAAGCTGATCCCGCAAAGCAGGGCTTTGAGCTCGGCAGCTACGATGTCATTGTCGCGTGTCAGGTTCTGCATGCCACCAAGCGCATGAAGACCACCATTGAAAATGTGCGCAGGTTGCTGAAGCCAGGTGGCAAGCTTCTGATGATGGAGAGCACAAAGAATCAAGTTGATATGCAACTTACCTTTGGCCTGCTTCCTGGGTGGTGGCTAAGTAAGTGAACCTCACTTGCCCATACAAATACACTCATGAGACTAATAGCCGTTGACAGGCGAAGAAGAGGAACGGAAATTAAGTCCGATCATGCAATCTCCGTCCTGGGACAGAGTGCTGAAGGCAGCCGGATTCAGCGGACTCGATTTAGATGTGCACGACTGCGAAAGTGAGGAAACCTACTCATTCAGCGTTATCATGTCCACAGCACAACCCGAGGAGCCAAGCATTTCTCACGCCGAGCCGGCTGTGATCGTCACTGGTGACACTTCTTCCTATCAGGATGAGGTTTGGCTGAGGGCACTTCAGGAGTCCATTGCCGCTGCAACCGGTGGTAGTCTTCCGATCATTGAATCGTTTAACTCGACTGATGTGACTGGAAAGAATTGCATCTTCTTGGGAGAGATGCACCAGTCACTGCTACAGAAACCTTCACCAGCAGAGTTTGAGGCGATTAAGGCGTTTTCTTTAAAGTGTAAAAATCTTCTTTGGGTTACTCGGGGCAGTGCTGTGAACTGCGAGAACCCCAAGCTTGCTTTGAGCACTGGTTTTCTCCGAAGTCTTCGACAGGAAAATGGCGGCAAGAGGTACATCACAGTGGATCTAGACCCGCGGGCCCCTACGTCGAGGGAGCACGATGCATCCGTTGTCGCGACAGTCTTTGCGTCAACTATCGGCCGCTCTATTGCCGATAACGACTCTGCACAAGACTTTGAATTTGCGGAGCGAAATGGTACAATCCTCATTCCCAGACTAGTCAAGGACTTTGCAAGAAATAGCTTCGTCTCTGTCGATAATAACCAGGACGTGAAATCTCAACCAGAGCTTTTTCAACAGCCTGGTCGCCCATTGAGATTGAATATTGGCACAACAGGACTCCTAGAGACCTTATCTTTCAATCATGCCCTCGAGGATAATGTCGATTTAGGCTCAGATTTCATCGAGATCGAGCCCAAGGCCTTTGGCCTCAATTTCCGAGATGTAATGGCTGCTATGGGCCAGCTCAACGAACAAGTTATGGGCCTTGAATGCTCGGGAATCATTGTGCGCATTGGTGGCGTTGCTGCGTCAAAGGGCTTTGCTGTTGGAGATCGCGTCTTTGCATTACTGAATGGCCAATACACAAGTCGCGTTCAAGTGCCCTGGACGACTGTCTGTCGCATGCCCGATGATCTAGACTTCGAGACAGCTGCATCTATTCCCATGATTTACGCCACCGCGTACATGTCCTTATATGACAAGGCTCGATTGTGCAGGGATCAGTCAATCCTGATCCATGCAGCGACGGGCGGCGTTGGTCAGGCAGCAATCATTCTATCTCAACTTGTTGGAGCTAAGGTGTTCGCCACGGCTGGTACCTCAGAAAAGCGCGCTTTCATCACCAGCAAATACGGTATACCCGCAGATCATGTGTTCTCCAGTCGAGACGCATCATTTGTTCCCAAACTGATGTCGATGACGAGCGGACGTGGTGTCGACGTCGTCCTGAACTCCTTGTCGGGTCAGCTTCTCCAAGAGACCTTCAACTGCCTCGCTCCTTTTGGCCATTTCGTAGAGATTGGGAAGTTCGACCTGGAGCGAAACAACCATCTCGAGATGATGCCTTTTACTCGTGTGGCATCCTTCTCTTCCATCGACCTGCTCGCGCTCGTTAGACTGGGGAGTCCTCATATCTACCGGGTGTTGGCAAGTATCGCTCGACTTATTGAGCAGAAGGTGATAAGTCCAGTAGGCCCTGTCACGGTCTTTCCCCTTTCCGATATTGAGAAGGCGTTCCGACAGATTCAAGCTGGTAAGCATATGGGGAAAATTGTCCTATCCGTTGGCCCACAGGAGATCGTTCCGGTAAGTGGATCATTATTTCAAATTGCTTGTCTTCTCAAGCTTGATAGCTAACACCATCAATAGGTCGTTTCACGCAAACATTATGCTAGGCTTCGTTCCGATGCGTCTTACCTCATCGCCGGTGGCGTGGGTGGAATTGGGCGATCGGTCTCTCGATGGCTACTTACGCACGGCGCAAAAAACCTAATTCTCGTATCTAGGAGTGCCGCTGCTGGGGGCCGGACAGCCTTGTTTGTTGACGAGCTTCAGTGCTCCTACCCAGGATCTAAAGTCAGAGTAATCGGATGTGACATCTCCAATAAGGATAGCTTTGCTCTTGGATTGGAAAAAATTGCCGCGGAACTTCCGCCAATCCGGGGTGTTGTCCAGGCTGCAATGGTGCTCGACGATTCCATTCTCGAGAACATGACAATCAACAACTATAATGCAGCTATCCAGCCCAAGGTACAGGGAACATGGAACCTCCATCAGCAGCTCGGTTCTGATCTGGACTTTTTCATTATGCTCTCCTCTCTCGCTGGTGTAATCGGAAACGCCAGTCAGAGCAACTACACAGCTGGCGGAGCCTTCCAGGACGCGCTCGCCAGGCATCGAGTGGCCAAAGGTCTTCCAGGAGTGGCTCTCGATATTGGCGCTGTCAAAGATATCGGATATGTGGCATCAAACAAGGGCGTGTATGAGCGTCTGAAGAAAATGGGCTACCGATTGCTTGCAGAGGAGGAAATCATGTCCGCCATAGAATCAGCCATCCTTGATCCTTGCCCACAAGTCATGGTCGGAATTAACACTGGCGGTGGTTCTTCTGACTCGATTCTGGCTCGAGACTCACGGTTCAGTGCCCTGCGCTTTACTAAACCAGCCAACGGCAGCAATAGTGCATCCAAGGCTAGCAGCGTAGCCGGTAGTCTCGCTGGTAAGCTGTCTTCTGCCGAATCCCTACATGAGGCAGCTGGCTTGGTTATGGAAGCTTTGGTCCAGAAGTTGGTGGACATTTTCATGATTCCTGCGGAGGAGGTCATACCTGCCAAGTCGATGGCAGCTTTTGGCGTCGATTCCCTTGTTGCTGTCGAGCTGCGGAACATGCTAGCTTTGAAGGCGGGATCAGAGGTTTCGATTTTTGACATAATGCAGAGTCCGTCTCTCGCAGTCCTCTGCGACAAGGTCGCGTCAACCAGTGGCTTTGTTGTTGTTTGAGTACACAATTAGCTGCCTGCGCATAGGAGGACAAGTCATAAGAGAAGTACTTAGGCAGTGTCGTGTGTCGAACTGAGGAGCATCGAGGGGTTAACCCTAAAACAATGGGAGACTGGAGAAGAGGGGAAAGATGAACTTCCTCAGGTACGGGCGCTGGGAGCAAATGGGGTCGCGTCACCTGACGCCAACGTCCAACGCATCTGGCCAAACGCATTTACATTCGCATCACCTTATGACACCTAGGAATATGAAAATTAATCGAAGTGCATCTTTAGATGGATATCTAGGCAAATGGTTTTAGCCGTAGACAATTCGAACCCTTTTTGGTTGAGAGATCTGCATTTGAATTTAACATGTTAGCTTGCGTCCGCGGACTCTAGCCTGCTTCTTGAATATGTCAAGCAATTGAATATTTCGACTTCTGTAAATTGGAACTTTGATCAATTTTAACGACTGACGGAGGGTAAAATACTTGAGAATCAACGACATCCAAGCGTACAAGGCGCAGACGCCAAGCCCAGGCATTAAAACCCTCATACACAACATGCCTGGCCAAAATCACCGTGAGAGGCTAGGTGTTGTTCTAGCACTGGCCTGTTTAAATTTTTTAATAGAAGCATGCGTCTACTTTAAAATGATACATGGGCTAAATTTTTTTTTCCCATCCTCTTTCTCGTGTGCGTGTGGCTTTTGTATCTCGACTCCAAATGACCCAAAAAATAGAACATCTCAATCCTCGGAAATATGTACACAATTGAAGGATTTTCCAAAATTTGCTAATGAGAAAGATGCTGGCTCAAGTCAAGAATGCAGGGGATGATAAGTAGTATGACTAGTTATAGACAGAAAGCTACAGATACATTCATACCATAGGCATCACCAGCCACCATCTTGCTATTCATAAGCAGCATCATAGAAACAAGATCAAATCCATTTGAAAGACAGAATCGGCTCTTTTGCTGAAGGATTAGTTCAGGTTCAGTTTGTCAACCCACCAGATCAGGCAACAGAGCATGAGTAAAGTTCCAAATAACTCCCGCATTATGAGAAACCATAGCTGCACCAGTATACCATGTGCTACGTTTCCCTTGTAACGCATACAGTTCCTCGTAGAACCCATTGCTAATAGCCTCGGCCGAAACCCTTAGCTTGAACGGGGTGTGCGATCGGTACTCGACGACCGTAGGAGTAGTGGCTGTGTAGTTCCCGGCCTTCTGCAGGTTCTGGATAGCGGCGATGGTCGATGCCTCTACCTCCTGCTGGGTCATGTTTAATGGGCTGCGATACCAGGCATAGAACATTCCAGATATGCGGGTTTCAATTATCTGGCAGGCGCCGGGTAGGTCAGGGATATTATAGGTGCTGGATGAATCATTCGCATTGATCCATTCGTACCCAGAGGGCAAGCCGGTGTTGTTAAGTAGAATGGTGTAGTATCCCATGTAGGTAAATTGTGAGAAAATGTTGGTTTCCTGAACGTTCAGGGCAAAGGGCTTCATATTGCCCAAGGTCGGAGGAATGGTGATGAGAAGTTTCTTTGCCTCGATGAGTTTGCAGCCCGACGGGGTTTTCACAACCAGTCTCACACCTGAATTGTTCACTAATCGTGAAGTAGCTATCACAGTAGAGGAGAGGAGGGCGCTAGAGCCAAGCTCAGCCAAGGCCTTGACATATATTTCGCTGTTGTCATGGTTTGCCGTGCCCAGTCCCCCACCTTTCGATTCATCGACGTAAGCCTGGTCCACCATCTTCATCACATTAATTGTCAACTCTTGCAGAGGGTTTGACAAGCCTGAAGCACTGAAATAAATGTAATATGCAAGGTTTGTGAGGTTGTATTTGACGATGAATTCCCCGAATGGCAACAAGAGGTCTGCAGGAACCGGCTGTGGAATGTCCCATGTAGCATCTAACCAGGGATACTTGGCCAACTGTTGAGCCCATGGTTTAAGATCCTCACTGGGGTTAAATTTAACCGTTTCCCCAGTCTTGAAATCCGCCGGCTCAATGCTCACGGGAGAGGCGGAGTAACCAACGACAGGAACATTAAAATGGGCGAAAAAATCGAGCGTGATGGTGCTGTTCAAGTAGGCCTGCACGCCATAATCGACAGTAATGCCCGTTGTAGGATCGGTGTAGGTATTTGTATGACCACCCAGAACATTTTCCTTCTCAACTACCACAACACTCGTTCCCAGCTCGCGGAGGTTGATTGCAGCATATGTTCCTGACGCGCCACCGCCAACTACAGCGACATCGCGGGTAATGATGTTCTCTTTAGCAAAGTTCTTGGTGTCAAAAACACTGCTGACAACGGTGTTGGTCAGAAGACCAACACCTATAGAGATATAAATTGAATTTTGCAACATGACAAGACGAATTCTCAAAGGGCCAATTTCTTTTCCGTACTTTTCTGATGAATGGCGGTACATGCTGAGTTTTTAACATGTTGATCTAGTTCGCCAAGGTCAGTGTCATGCATCTGCTCTGTTCCGGCGGTCGTACCTGGCAGTCATATCTAGGTAACATTGATGGCACATGAACTGTTGATCTCACCGTATGGTTTCCCTGGACTCGGACTTTCCACCCGGAGTATTGATTTTCACGAATCAATCTCACATCTCCAGTTTCGGTTCAATCTAATCGTAAGACTTACTTTGAGTTGGAAAGTAGAGTGAGATTTAGGGGTGTGGCTGGAGCTTGCTATGGGTATCATTATGATTGGGACGGGCAAGAAGCATCGATTTGTTGATTTCACCCTTTGCTCTTCTACTTTCATAGTCCTAGCTTTTTTTGGGGGGGAAGCAACGCACTCTCTTCTTGAAATTAGACTTGTCTTGCCCTCAAGTAATTTGCTCGCCTCGAATCCATTTCCTCGTTTCTATCATGCTATTTGAAAAATTTACAGGAAACTGGAACCAGGACAAATCTATAACTGGAGCCGGTGTGTTCCATGAACAAGAGACTATAATTTAGAGGCGTAGTGAGCGAGATATTGGTTTCATCCACGTCAAGACACCCCTAGTTGATATCTTCGGTTCTGGGATTTTGTCTCTCCCAGTTGGTATCACGTAAGCGCTGCTGCAGCAAATTCCCCATCACCAGGGGTGAATCGGCATTCGGATGCCGGTTCAAAGATTATCTTCGGGCTTCCCTCATTGGTAGCCGTGGCACAATGAACACCAGACACAGATATGTCTCTAGACATACAGATCTGCCATACATTCACAAGAAACTAGCGTGAGACAAAAGTTTTGAAATCCCAAAATTTATCCGTGAAAAGATCATCAGATTGGCATTACAAGACCGAAGTCAGATAACTCGGGTTTTAGAGTCTGACCTCGGGATGATCCAAGGACTTAGCGGGAACGGCCCCGAATCCCGATCGAACTCCCATCTCAGAATGAATCGACCAGTACCCCTTAGAGACCGTAAGCTTCTTCCTGCTAGCATTCCGTAATCATATTCTTCCTCCCGCAAGACCCGATATCTTATCTACCTTGGGAACATCTCAATATGAAGCTCATTGTAGCTGGTGCAACCGGTCTGGTGGGCACAGAGATCATCAGGCAGTGCCTGCAAAACAGCGAGATCACCCAGGTTATCGCACTGGCTCGGAAGCCCGTCTACATCGAAGATGGGATAGACCCGACATCGAAGCTCAAGAGTGTGGTGATTCGTGACTACGGGGAGTATTCTGCCGATGTGAAGGCCGAGTTCGCCGGGGCGGACGCCTGCATTTGGTACGCATCAATCATAGTCTCTTTATGCGAATGAAAAATCACTGACCTATGCTGCCTTACAGGACTGTCGCTGTGACACCATTCAGAACAAGCAGCTTTGACTTTGCCGAGGTTAAGCGCGTGTGTCAAGACTGCACTCTCGCGGGTTTCAAAGCCATGTACGAGGCCGGTCCCGCGAAACCCTTCCGTTTCATCTACTTCAGCGCCGATGGTACGCCCAGGGATCCTACCAAAAAGCCAGCCATTATGGGTGATTATCAAGTCATGCGCGTAAGTCGGATTTCTACGAGTCCATATGTGTGTTTTTGCGCTAAGGGCGATCTGGCTTTTAGTGCGAAACAGAGCTCATGGTCATCAACTTTCCCACAGAATACCCGGGGGTCGATATCTGTATCGCTCAACCCGGAGTAGTAGTCAATTCAACCTCCTTTGGGAGATCTGTATTGGCCTCAGTGTTCCGTATTGTCAACATTTTCACGCGCGCAATTCCAAATATCCATCGAGAGGAGCTTTCTGCAGCAGTTCTAGACCTAGCTGTGAAGGGACTCGACCAGGAAACGGTTAAGAACAACGACCTGGTTCGTCGTGGACAGGCAGTGCTGAAACGAAAAGCGGGATCGAAGCGTTGAACCGACACGTTGGGGAGAGATTGGGTGTTTTCTACTTTTGAATTGTTGATTTTTCTTATGTACTTCCATTTTAATATCAGATTCTTAATTTCCTTCTTTTTTTTGGGCTGAGGTATTGGAATTCAAGCATTTGCAGTTCTGTAATTTAACGGCCAGCATTCGACTCAATTCCTTATCTCTACTCTTGCTTCGTTGGAAGTCATTGTCTGGAGAGCTACAACAGTATGATTACAACTGAGGTTGACAGTGTTTTTCTCCGGTATAAAAAAAGGGGTTCAGCTCACAAGCAGCAAAATTTGAAACTGGTCCTATTAGTCCACATATTTGGGAAATTGCCAAACTCAATGACCATTGTCATCAGGCGACAGGTCCAAAATCTTCTTAAACACGCATGTAGGATCATACTTCTGCTTCAACTCCCTCAGCCGTGCTGTGTTAGGTCCGAAAACCTTCTCAGCTCTGGTTTTGTCACCTTTTCGAGAAATTAATATCTATCCAATTCCATCAAAGGAGTTTGTGCATCGAGCAAAACGGGGTAGGATACAGCTTACTGAAATAGTTCGCATAGCTGCTCGAACCATCACTATGCTTATCCCCTTTGAAGCCAGTCTTAGCAGCAATGTACTGCGAAAAGAATTTTGACAATGAACGCGCATCCGCATCTCTTGTTTCATCCGTCCAATTCATCGTGATGCAGGTAGATGAGAACTGGCCTCTGTTTCCAAATGCAGTGTCCTTGACGGCAACCTGGCGAATCTGATGAGTCGGGTGGTACTCAAAAGTCAAGGTGCTGCCTCTAAGGTTCTCATTTTCTGGTAATCTGGTGGTTCTCCAGAAGTGTTCGGCGATTTGTAGCCCATGAGTGACGTTCAGTGGCAGGGTGAAGTTTGCGCCACCAAAGAGATGTCGGTCCTTGGGAGTTCGGGGGTGTTTGTTAAACATTAGGTTGACCTCCGTGTACGGCATGGTGGCTGTAGTGTCCCCTATAGGCTTGAGTTCGTAGAGGGGCTTGAAGAACTCTTTTCCTTCTTCTTTGGTCCCGTTGTAAAATACCACGGCGAGAAGACCAGAATCCCCATCTGGTGGGATGAAGTTTCCGATAATGATTGAAAGCATGGAATTGCCATCGGTGGTTTTCACTATGAGAC
This sequence comes from Penicillium digitatum, assembly GCF_016767815.1. Taxonomy (NCBI): domain Eukaryota; kingdom Fungi; phylum Ascomycota; class Eurotiomycetes; order Eurotiales; family Aspergillaceae; genus Penicillium; species Penicillium digitatum. The sequence continues at coordinate 3,640,544 of NC_089387.1, forward strand.
TCTGGGGTTAGTCACTAACGCGCATCGGATCGTTAGTTCCAAGATGAAGAAGACACACTGAATATATTACCAAATTCGATCAGTTCGGCCAATTTGTCAGGAGAGTAAGCTAGAAAGCCAGCCCAGCAATCCCCCTGAGGATAGGCCTGGGAAGTAAAGCTTGTAACTACTCCAAAATTGGACCCAGCACCACGAAACGCCCAAAATAGATCGGCATTCTCATCTTTATTGGCGATGACTATGTCTCCATTGGCGAGAACCGCTTCGCAGCCCAAAAGGCAATCCAGTGCTAGACCTCGACGGCCAGTCAGATACCCATAGCCACCACCCAAGATGAGACCACCAACACCCGTATCACCGACGACTCCACTGACAGTACCGAGACCATGCTCCCACAAGGCCCCATTGACATCCTCCCATGTACAACCCCCACCGAAGGAGATAGTTTGTTTAAGCGGATCGACGACGGTGGAGCGCATTTGAAACAGATCAATGACCATGCCACCATCGGAAGCTGAATCTCCACTTGTGGAATGTCCGCCACCGCATATGGCCAGTGGGAGCACTTCGTGCTCTGTCGCATAACGAAGAGCCACGCTCACCTCTGCCGCGCTGGTAGGGCGAACGACAACTGCGGCCGGCTTAATACACGATGCGCTCCATCGTTTTAAGCTTGCCTCATACCCAGAGTCACCAGGGACGTAGATCTCTGTACGTGGCAAGGCTTGACGAAGCTCATCGAAGTTGGATGCTGCCATTTGGAGGAGAAGATTTTTTTAAGACGATCCTATGAATGGGAGACTAAGTACCTGAGTCTTTTGTGACAAGATTAACGACGGTCAGTTTTGTATCCAGGTTCAACCTCCATCTTTCTGTATGACTTCGCATAGATCGGGGCCAAGGAGCGGGAGGACCGGCATTCAACATCAGCCCACACCATCCAACGTCGATTTATCAAAATCCTTAGTTATCTCACTATCCTATTTTATGAGATCAGACTAGTTTCCACCCAAAGATCCGATGAGAACTTACTCAAATGATAGTCCGAATCATTGCATCAAACGGCATTCGGGGACCGGTCCCGCCCCGGGCCGCTTCCCCATGGATGGGCCAGCGGGGATAAGAGTGCGTTCGGGAAGTTTCAATACCCCAGTGAACGACCATGGTATGCGAAGGCCTATAACAGCTAAAGGTTAGATTCGTAGGTTTGAACTATTGGTGCCTGACCGCACATAGGTCGCACGCCTGTGAGATGGATAGTTGAGTCAGTGACCCCCAGCGAATCCTCACCATGGTATAATACTGTTTTGTTAAGTTTTAATTTTATGTTTGTGACCATGGGCCATTAGAAGATGCATTGCTAGAAGGGTGACTGCACCCTTCATGAGTCCAACATAATATACAGCCCAGAGGTATAATCAAATTTACTTTGCAATGTAAATATCCCCTTTCGTTACATGGTATTGCCATCTTTGGAATCCTTCCAAGCACTGTCAAACTCTTTCCAGCCCCCCGGCGGCGCGTCCCACATGGCCAGATCACGAACCACTATCTCATAGCATCCATTGCTAGGCATATTTCCCTGACAGACATTTCCTCCAACAGCGATGTTGATTAGGATTCTAAACTCGCTCATCTTTCTCGTGCCAGGCGGTTTCTCGGCCCTCATGATGGGCGTGCCATCAATCAACCAGATCAAGCGCCCCCTGCCCGTTGTTTCGTCCTCTTTCCAGATGAAATCGTACCTCACCCCCGCCGGCGAGCTAATGTTGGGGATAGGGGTTTCGAGAACGCGATGCTTATTCCAGTCCTCGCCGTTGAAGTGGCCCCAATGGAGACAAGTGTGGTTGAAAGCATCGCCGTTCCACGCTTCCATTATGTCGACTTCGCCATCCTCGGGCCACTTAAAGGGGTCTTTAGGCAGCAGCCAAAAGGCTGGCCAGATACCTCGGGCCACCGGTGCCGTAATTCTGGCCGACAGACAGCCCTGTGGTCGGCCGAGGGTCTGGAGGCTTGATAGTCTGGCGCTGGTAAACTTCTGGGTAGGGTCGGGATGCTCGTGGTTAATAAGAGCGCGCACGACCACCGCATCGCCCTGGGTTGAATGGAATGAGTTTTGCGGGCTGTCGATGTAATTCTGCGACTCATTGTTACCCCATCCATGTTGACCCTGTTCGTGGTCGAAATTGGAGGACACCGGTACTTGGGGATGTAGATTGGGCCGCCAGTAGATCTGGGGCTGCGAGTGTTCCTGATAAGCCGGTTTGCTGGAGGTCGGAATGGGCGGTGGGGGATTGTTGTACGAAGGTAGCGGCTGAGGGGCGTGATGAATGATTTCATCCCAAGCCTTGTCTGCCTTGTCGATAATGCCCTGAAGCGCCTGTCTGATTGGCATGTTGAGCACGGTGAATGTTATTGTACAAGTAGTGAAGACGCGGAAAACCCCGTGAGCAAAGCTGACGTCACATTGTGGATAACCCGAGTGGACGCTGCGGGGGGGTTTTTTTTTTTTTTAAAAAAAAAAAAGCAAAATTACTGCTCGCAGAAAGAATAAGATAGAATAGGAAGAAACATACGGGGTGGTAAAATCTATCTTAAATATGACTGTATGATGCTTCAAATGGTCCTTGTCCTCAAGCAAGCACTCCCATCGGATCCCACCGCGGTAAAACCTTCGGGCTTTGTTTAAGGATAGCCTTAACATTGGCCGGGACGAAGTTGAAGTCAACAACAGCCTGGAAGGTGTACTCGTCCATCCATCGGTCGGCCATCACGAACCAACCCTTCTTTCCAGCCTCCTCGCCCCACGAATTCTCTACGCGCCACCGAACCGGCTGTTCGCCGTCCAGATGCACACCCGTGATGACCATGGCATGGGTCATTGATGATTCGCCAGTAGCGACCCGCTGGGCCTTGTTCATCCTTAGTGGGGTATTGAATCCGAGCGCGAGGTCCGTGAGCTCGGTATCCAAGATCCCACGGTCGCGATCGTAGAATTTGCCCACATCGCAGCCAAAGAAGACTGGATGTCCAGCCCGGAGCATCGCGATGATTGCAGTCTTGAGCGTCTGGATCTCTACATTAACATACGTGATCGGTCTCCCTTCCACCACGTTGCCGAGTCTCTCAATCGTCAGCAACCGGTTGAACTCGTGTCGCGGATCGTTGACTAGACTGAACAGTCGTCCGGCACTGACAATGGGTTGGCCCCGAGAGATTGACTGAGGCTGCAGAGCCTGCTCCGCGAATTCCATTGGGGTCAGTTGCACCTCACGAGCTGTTCCAGTGGCATTGGAGTATTGCCAGACAAACTTTTTATCCGGGCTCGGTGGGGGTCCCAAAAGCAGAGTGACTAGCGAGTGTATTTCCTGCAGAAATTGCTCCTTGGTAGAGGCCAACGAGGGCGAGTCTTTAACTGCCAATTGACGGAGGACTAAGGCCTGCTCTCGCAGCTTGACAGTGAGGAGCCAATTCATCTTGGCACTATTCTGCGCATGATAGCTATCTGGATAGAGCGTGTGGGGAACTAGTCCGTATTTCTGCACCAGGTTGGCTACCATATCCCATTGCCCACCATCGGTGACTGGATCTTCACAAAGTTTCTGCACCAATCGGCTAGAGAGATCTTCGTGGGCAGTAGCGATGATCTGCTCGAAGAACCAATTTGCTTTCTCGATCTTATCCCAATAAAAAAGATATGCCTGACTGAGCTGGAAGTCCTTTAGTTGATAGGCTTTGATCAGCGGAACACGGAAGATATTGGTCGCTGCGAAGAGCCAGCAACGACCGGAGGAACGCTGATTCGTGATCGGTGTCCCTTCTACCGGCACGGTCAGGCTGAAGATGTGATGATCAAGTTGAAGGGCGCTGTGGTTGATGAGAACATCTGCAAAAGAGTGGCCAGCGAAACTTGAGATCGCGAGGCGGTTCTGTCTCGCCCGGTGTAGGCTGACGTTAGCAAAGATAGTTTATTTGGGTTGATGATGGTTTGGGTTGTTGAAACCTTTGGATCGCTTAGCAGAGTCTCGTTCCAGTCATTTAGGCGAGGAAGTGTCAGAGGAACAACTCGTTCTCGGATGGAGTAAGGTGGCAGAGCTGTGATCCCGTCAGCTTGAAGGAAACAAGCACAATTCGTTATTCTTGCACATACGTGATTCCCAGGATGCTTGATCAGTCATGTCAGCCCTGGCTTCTTCTTTAGCCAGAGACAGTTTCTCGTGAACCACAGGCTTAGAAACAGCTGTTCCCATTTTGGTTAAGACAAAAACCAATATGAAGGGGTAAGGGTAAAGGGCAAGAAAGCCACAATCTTTGTGTAAAAAGGATGAGAGACAGAGGAGGGAAATCGACGTGTCTCCCAAGGTTCTCATCTCTTATCACGAACAGAGAGATCAGGTGGCTCATGCAGGCTGACTACGAATCAGGCGACGGGAATGCTAGTGGTAAACTGCCGCAAATGCTACCCGAATAAATAAATCCTTCACTTCACCAGGGTTCGGCCTAATTTGGGTTGTACGTACTCCGTACTGGCTTAGCGATTTCCTTGATGGCATAGTGATCTAACATAAAATCAGAGAAGGACGGGGCAAGGTACTAGAAAAGATGGCGGGGTGCCTCTTCTGGACTAGCGGCAGTAAATTGCGAACCTGCAGAGCGGCCAGAGGACAAATTGTTGACGTTTACAGTGGAAGAATACACATCGACGGGACAGAGATCCTGTCACTCTGTAACAACATGGAAATGATATTTATGATGCCTGTCATACTCCGTACATAAGAAAGAGAAGAGTAAATTTCTGCAGGAAAATGGAGAGTCTGTCTCTCAGAACGGGAGGGCCAAACATATCACATGATCAGTGCGATCGTGGTCACGTGACTCAAGGCTGTGTTTTTTAGTCATGTGACTCTGATCGCACTGATAATGTGAAATGTTAGGTCCTCCCGTTCTGAGAGACAGACTTTCCTTTTCTAGACAGATAGTTTCCTTCTCCTTTCTTTAGGTATACAAGACAAGCTATCAATCTATATCGTCATTCTACAGTGATAGGATCTCCACGCCCTAGATGTGCCTTCATCCATTGTAACCGTCAACAACTGTGAGAGGATGTCACATCGGCGCCAGAAAAGAGGCGGTACATAAGATCTCCAACGGCCAGCTAAGATGGCAACCGATCGTTCGTTCTTGCCATATAGTTCATAAATTCCTGGGTGTTCTCATCAGGATCCCATGCTAGAATTTTGCTTGCTTCCATCTCTTTGAGCTTCAGATCTACATGCTTCTGCATGAACTCTTGCTCTTCGGGCTCCAAGAGATCAAGTCTCATCTTCCAAATGTCGCAAAAATCGACGCTTTCACATGCAGTCGGTCCGAAGAATCGCTGGTCAATTTTTTGCCAATAGATCGCATCGAAGGCAAAGTTGTTTCTTGCAGCGTACATAATCCAAAAGTCTCCACTCTCCCAACTCCTTCGCATCGAACCAGATAGACGCTGGCTTTCTGCTAGCTGTTTCTTCCTTATTGCCTCATCTTCGCAATTCATCAGGGCTCCGAGAAATGTCTGGAGTTGTTTCTCATACTCTGTACACCAGTCGTCAAGGCCTTTAGGCCAATATTCCGGCTTTTCGAGAAGAAGCCACCAAGGCGGCGCATGAGTGAATTCGACCGGTGCGGTGTACGTAAACTCCCAGTCCACAACCCCGGCGATATTGAGGTCGACATCCACTAGAACATTCCCTGGCCGAAAATCGTCACACCAGATTGGAAAGGGTCCATTTTCAAAAAAAATCCATTGCGCTTTAAAGTTCTGGTCTCGAACAAGTTTCCGGAAGAGAAACCTAGCAACAAATTTGCGCCGACAGTCATCGGCTGATTCGACAGCATCGTTCCTTTGGCTCGTGAGATGTGAAATATGTAACTCCGCCAGGGCTTCAAAGTACGAGGACGCTGTATCGAACGTGGTGGTCGGTAGTTTCGACTGGGGTAGAGTTCCCAGTCGAACAAGTTCGTTCATATGTAGAGACAAAGGTCGGCGTGCCACTTCCCAGGCAAAATCATCAACCTGGCAAAGCGACCCGATCTTATTTTGGGACAGCCCAGACAATGAAAGGAGGACCCTTGCCAGCTCTCCATACAGAGCCTTTAACTTGATCTGGCTGATGTCCGGATTGAGTGTTATACGTTCTTCGGTTGGGCGTCCCGGCTTCTTGAGGATTTCGATCATATTTGAATAGTGGTCGATGTACTCCATGATGATAAACGGACCCAACTCTGATGGACTCTCTTTTTTCCCCCCAGAGTGAATGATAAAAGGAACTGGAATTGTGGTTTTATCTCCAATAAACCGCATGGTAGAGACCTCATTACCGACTTTTTCTTCTGGGAACATGGTAGCACCTGGCAGTGGGAACCGTATGATCGCGGCGCGGGTTCTTTCAAAATTCATCTGCAGGGCGGTGTTGAAAGCGCCTGTTTGTAGGATTGTAAATTCGAGAGGATCACTAGCCTGGTGATGTCTGAGAAGAAAGTTCCCAATTTTCTCGAATATGTCTAGATTGAGGATGTAGAGTGCCCAGGCATCGGCGACTCTGTCGCTTGTTTGCCATGCAATATCATCGTAGCGCATCCGCACTTCCATTCTTGGCGTCATATCATAAATGAAGTCATATAGAAATATGGAATGCAGAGCAGTCCCAACAATTTTGACTTTCTTGATGAAATGTAATATTGAATAGACATAAGGGAGGATTGCATCACGATGCTCCTTTTAAGGTGGCAGGATGACATGACAGTCAATACACTCTCGGAATAACAGTAAGACCGGACTTGCGCCGCCAAGCTGACCTAGACTGTCCGACATTTTTATTTTGATTGTAGCTCCGCACAATCTAACAAAAATTTGCTAGGGAAGATGCCTTCCTCCCTTGTGACCAGAGTAGTGGTATCCAATGGATAATTCCAATGAGTATATGCCACCTACCCATGAAATTTCTCGTGAAGTAAACATATCTTCCTACGGGCGCCATGCCAACAAACAATTTGTATGCTCGTGCCCCTCAGGGTAATTTACTTAAGAAGATTCGTCCAAAGGTATGATTTGAGGTAGACGTTTGTACAATTGTTCATGACCTGTGAGGGAAAGGAAGTTTACATCCACGCAGTTACTATCCTTGACTCCAATCATGAGACTGTCCTGCAAAGTGATTCACTTCACTGGTCTATCTTAGAAGGCCGTGAGCGCCACTATCACCTATCACATTTTGTATCACATTAGGCGCCGAGTTCATGTCTGCTGAACCGGGTATTCGTCACCTACTCGCATTTTTTTAGTCAAATGTTCGTCGATCTGGGTGAGCCTTTTCCCTTTGCTTCTCGAACATGAGAGCGGCCCCCCTACCTTCGAGGGTATAAAGATCGATGCTCCAGCACCTTCGGATAAATTGGGAGTAATTGATTTTCTCCTTATTTTCGCAACGCCTCTTTCGGACGTCGTTGACAAAGGAAATCGACTCGGCTTCCTGTCAAATCTCAAGCATCGCGTGACTTTCGAAGTCTTAATTTAGGCCATTGGCTTGCTCTCCAATACCGTGAGTTTTCAGTTTCTTCAAATTGCTTTTAGCTTGACTAAGAGATCTTGCTGCATTAGGATGTCCGACATAGAAAGAAAAAAGACGAACTTTGCCATGAATATACCGAAGGATAAGGCAGATACTATGGCCAATGCAGGTAACAGTTCAAAGGAGAAGCGCGGCCAGGAAGCGCCAAGGCAATTCATTCCGCCTATAGCACGAAAGACAATGACACAAGCCGGCGAGACGTCTAAAGAAAAACGGGAAGCTACGACAGAGAATATCGCCAAGCATTATGCCGACAACGGGGGTAAATAAGCGTCTTGTGGATACAGTCTGAGTTCGTGTGTTAAACCCTGTGAGCTTGCTGAAATTAAAGAAGTCATTGATCGGTTCTGTCAGTTTGATTTCATCAAAATTACTTGTCGTATGCTACAAAGTTTTGTTTCAGTTACAGACTATGATGATGATGAATTCATTGACCCGATTTAGCTCGCTTTACATACATGCTGCTATGCGGGGGTTGCGTCCCAGAGCCCGCTCCCGACGATAAATGGTGGTGCATTCCCAGCATGCAGATCCACCTTGTGAGCAGGACTCGATTTCTCGAGGTCCTGCCACCTGAAAAGTAAGGCCACAAACCGGCCGGCGTAACGTAATTCCCAAGCGAGCTGGACATCCAAGCGAGCTGGCCACCCCTACCAGCCTATTAATTTTAAACGCATTTATTTCAACCAAAACTCCATCAAATTCAATCAGCTAAATTCTAGGTCTAACCGTGCCAAGCGCCCAACCACCCATCCTGGGTAGTTGGTGCGCCCCACCAAACGCAAAATTTCCAATTTATTGTGACGATCTGGGAGGATTTCTGCCGGAAGTTTCCGTCTTGACGAGGTTTGTATTATTTGATTGTTGGATCGTGACAGGACCCCATAAAGGTTCCTGTCTCGCAGGTTTCTTTCTTTCTTTCTTTCTTTCTTTCTTCTTCTTTCTCTGTACTTAGTATTCTTGTCACGGTGCGAACCGCGATGCTTAGTTAGAGGAAGATCACGGCACGTGATCTCCGACCTGTTTATCTGAACTTCAGTTCTAGATCCTGTTGTAGCTCGGGGAGCTACGTCTTGTATAATAGCCTGCCCCTGCCTGTACCTGTCAATGGGAATCTGATCTGTTATGACCTGTTCCTACCAGTCATCTCCTATCATACCGTCCTGCCAGCCCGCACCCTGACACCTCGATCTCGTAGGTTTATTCTATCGGTATCTTGACGAAGCGAGGGAGGGATCAGCGACGTGATTAGTCGGCGACGACGAGGTTGGACCCACCATTCAATAGATAGTATCCAGAAAGGTTAGACAAGGTGTTAATCTTGTCTAAAAAGGGTTGGCGAGGTGTTAGTCTCGTCAAATGGGATTGGTGAAAACTCTGGTTTGTGGGGTCAAAAATCTCCACCGTGGTGCGACGCAAGCACCAAAAAGGGGTTAACCAGGGTTTCGAGGGTTGCGTTACACAATGGCCTCGAAAGCAACGGCGCTCATAACCTGATAGAGATATACTACAGTTCTACTATGAAGTGTAGATGTGACTGGAAAATCTCTGTTGTGCGTGAAGAGAGAGAGAGAAACTATCTACAAGATGGGAAACTAAGTACTAGGAGCATGTGGCAGCATGTGAATATTCACATGCTTCCAACAGTTAAGTTATATTTAATGCAACTTCCATCACCAGCAATGGGCAGAGAAGTAGCACGCAAGATTGCTTTGGTATGAGGCGAAAAAAAACTTGAGGTCATATGCGGTCACTACTTATACTGGATCTTTCTTCTTCCCTTTACAATTGCTATAACTATTCGGTTTTGATGGAGGCTCATTGTGGGATCATCAATAAATATAAAGGATAAGCCATACTTGTGGTTGTGGTGAAGTGTGACGGAGATATTTTCTAACCCTTGCATTCTACATCACCACAACATATCTGCTCTACTTTATTGATTTACGTAGGGAGTTGTGCTAACTTAGCCTAACCTCTTGTTAGATTTGATATTCTCCGCAGCGTAGCTTCTACAACTCCCTATACAACCAAGCATCTCACATTCGGCCATGACCCTCAAAGTAATAATCCCATCCCTTACCAGGTTATAATCCCCCGGAACCTCTATCAAACCTTCCCATCCACGCTCCATAGCCTCTCCATCGAAGCCATCATCATCCGTCCTCGTCATCAACATCGTCACCATCGGACACCACCATCACAAACGCCCTTCCATACGACGCACCAACAGGCCAGGCCACACACTGACCTAAAAACGACATCAGATACCTACAAATGATTTCAACAAACGTGCCTTTGTCTCTCTCCGTTGGTCACCCCTACAGACGGATGTCTCAGCCATTATCAAGCGCTATCATCCCACTGTCCGCTTTTCAACGCGGTCAGTACCTCTCCTTCAACGCACCTCAACTTTGCAAGTGCCTCTCTATTCGACGTACCTCATGTTGCCTTTTTTTTAAGATGTCTTTTACAACCAGCTTCACAGAGCCTAAGCTCTCAGAGCTCGTCCCAATCCTCACCAGCGCATCTAATTTTACCTCGTGGTCAACATCACCCCAATTTCACTACTGACCCCGTCTTTTATGACGCCAATTCAACTTTCAAAAGGAAACGCTCCCGCCAAACCGAAGCAGTTATGCACCTTTCACCAGCGTAAATTGGCGCCACATCAGAGCAATGCTATCCCAATCTTGCCAATTCCAACACCACATCAGCTAACATGGTCAAAATTCCAGCTAATCACACTCCGGCCACCACCGGCCACCACCCCCATCACAGCGAATGTCGTCACCTGAAGCCTTGAATAATACGTTGCAACAACTTTTTCAACAATTGGGGTTACATTTCGTTTGGGGGGTTAGAATTCATGCTCTTTCTAGCCTAGCTTCTACCAATCTTCGCTCAGCCGAGCATCTCACACTTTACCATGCGCTTCAGCGAGATCCTGATCCTCTCTTGACACCTTTGCAAACTTTACATAAGCTAGCCTTTTCTAGGATAAACATCTCATTCTGAATAAAATCTGGCACAAAATCCTGAATGCTTTCTTAAGAGATATTTTTTGGCTACTATATCTAAAAGGGATTTCTATATTGCGTGTGGTATAGGCCGCAGCACCTATTAGAGAGACTCTTCTCCCCTATCTCGGCCACCCTCTACAGTGCTGCCCCGGTTATCCATGCGGTATTTTTTCCTCACTTCTAGCCTAATCACCTGGTCCACAACACAAAAAAGAAGCTGAGGATTCCCTTATAACTAGGTGCTTTATAAGGCGTTGATGTTAAAATTTGGATTTCTCGTCTCTGCCTTGGCTTATAACTATATTGTGCAAAGGCTTTAGCGTAGCTGAAAACGTTGAAGGTCGTGTTCGTGTGCCATTTAGCTGTGCGGAGTCAATGTAAACTGTTCTTATCATCGCCGCACAATCTCTCCATGAATTTCTCCATCCCTCAATTCACCGGAATGTCTTACCCCCGTCGAGCCCGTACTACCAAAGCTCGCCATATCCCCGCACTCCCAGAGGTTTCATGAAATCCACAAATGAAAACACTCGTCTTTCGTGCATCCCATAAGGCTTGTCTCCCAACTTTCTCTTTATACTGGCCGCCAGTGTTGATGCCACCCGCGGAACTTGTGGCTTGGATGATTGAACTTGATACTGAGGGGTTTAGACCTGGCAGTTATCCCTCGGCTCCCCAAAACTTATGTAACCTGGTTAGTTTGATTTGAAGGTGTTGTTGTTATTTGTGATCGTGTGCCATCCTCACCAGCTGTTGCGGTTGTCTCATCCCATGCCCGTGGCGATAGAGTCCACTCCCCGAAACTGTCCGGTTTCGTCATGAAATCCGCGACGAAAAAACTGCGGATGCCCTCAGTAATTATCCCACTCTTACCAGGAATCGATATTCCATGGCCGTCCAGTTCATCGAACAGATGTCTACGCAACTCTTTTGAAACCCGGGAATCCAACAAACTATGTGGCACACTCTGTTATTCAATCACAAACAAATCCCAGCGAGTTCACCTTCTTGATCTTTGCTAGATACTAATTTGATACAACGATAACGATACTTGTCTACGTCTATCTCTTGACCGAACAGATTCCTTCTCTCTGCTCTTTCCAATATTCTAGTGTCTGCTAACGTGGAAATTCGATTAGCTTTCTCGATTTCCTCCTCGTTTCCCTTGACGCCGTCTTCCTCCATTCGTCCTCCCCGGTGTCCAGCTCCAGCCTTCCTGTATCCACTCTAAGGCCATTTCAACACCTCTAAGCTTGGCTGCTTACATGGTGGACATGTCGTCGGCGCCCATCTGTCACCCTCTTCGACACTCAATGTGCCTGTCACTGCTGCAGCGCCGATGAGCTCAGTGTATCCACTTCCGTCAGTGAATATGTGGGGGGGGGGGGGGGGGGGGGGGGTGCCCAGTTCTCTCGCCTTGTCGCACGTTGTCCTCGCTGCTTCACGGTCTTCGATAAACTCTTTTGATGGTGCAGAACATTGTGCCTGGATGAATGCTTGTCAGATTTTCCACTCAATTGGTGGCATAGGATCCCGGAGACCTCCAATCTTCTTCCATACCCGCGCTTTCATTAGTTTCCACACTCCCTTCGAACGGTAGGCTGTGCTTATGGCAATTATCAGGAGAGAAATGTATTGCCGAAATTCAGGTAGGGATTATGGACACATGTTGTATTATATGCGAAGGTTGATTAGTACCTACTGTTTGGCCTAAATGCTTCTCCTATAGCTTTTGTGTTCCTCTCTATTCCATTCGTCTCTAGCTTCGATAAACTCAAAAAATCTCCATCTTCTTTCCATTTATGGTCCTCGAGTAATACACAAAGGGCTTAGGGCTTAGGGCTTAGGGCTTAGGGCTTAGGGCTTAGGGCTTAGGGCTTAGGGCTTAGGGCTTAGGGCTTAGGGCTTAGGGCTTAGGGCTTAGGGCTTAGGGCTTAGGGCTTAGGGCTTAGGGCTT